>NC_140620.1:31835509-33088009 GCF_057382275.1 Copadichromis virginalis
GATTCACTTTGTCTAAGGTTGATTTCTGGGATTTCACACAACCCAGGATTCAGATCGTGAATCCATGATGGGCTTGGATTTACATCATTATAAATGAAATGTGCTCTACTTGGAAGCAGCTGGCCCCGCCCCTTTTGACGGGTTGTGTGAGACTTTAAATCATCAAACTGTAAATTATAAATTTAAATTGTTATTGATCCTTTACCCCGAGTCCTAAAGTGTAGATTTATTTTCTTACTCTTCTTATATATATTGTTTGTTTACTTGCACCGCTGTAACTGCAGCCTCGTCGTCTCGTCTCTATATGCTGGACTGTCTGTAGCAGAGATGACAATAAAGTTTACTTTGACTTCAGCAGCGCGCAGGCGCACCGAGGGCTCTCGCGCTCACTTTATAGAATTTAGAAAAAACATGGGTGCAGATTATAAGTCTGTATCATAATATCTGTTTGTTGTTTTTATTTTGTTTTGCGAGTTGGTTATTAGATGCCGCTCCAGCCAGCCAGAGACTCCCCGCCGCCCCGCCCTCTCCTCCCTGTGCCGCCAGCAGCAGGCGCACCTCGCAAACGGAGGGCGCCCTTACTCCCAGCAAATGGCTGATAGAAAACCGATCGGTGCCTACGAATTTCCCAATATGCGCTGGCATGACGTCGGGGAAGCATGGGTACGACCGATTATTTTATTTTTTTCTTGCCAATGCCCGTGATGCCCCCCCCCCCCCACCACGATGCATTCTATTGGTTTGCACACTTACACACACCCAGCTGTGGTTTCCTGTTTTGCTGGACTCTGGAGAGCCCCGCCTTTAACGCTCTTCTCTCACAGAGAGCAACAGAAAACTTGGAAAAACTCCAGATTGACTGAACTCAGTTCAAAGTTACCTTGACACCTTTAGATGTGAGACGTAGTGATGGTCCACTTGAAGCTGACGCTCCGGTGCGTGTGTCAGAAAGATCAACGCGCTGCTTCAGAAGCACCGTGTCGAGGCTTGATTCGTTTGGCCAGAGTCACGTGATCAGTGACGTCTGAAGCTTCGTTTAGAACGTACCTTTTTTAAAATCAAACTTTATTGAAACACAATGAGTATACAACATACAAACAGATGAAGTTTACAAAAGAACAGAACATGAACATACAGAACCAGGAGTAAAAAAATTATGATATGAGTAGGCGAAAAAAATCTACATATAAATGTTGTTCTGAGAGGCTTTTTGTTGGTTGAGTCTGAAATTGATTGTATGTACAATTCATATCCTTATAAAAAGGCAGAAATATGGTGTTTTATTAATAAACTTACATTTATAGATATAAAATAGCTAAAAGTATCAACAAATTTTTAATAAAAAAACATTTATCATTCTTCCTGGGGAACTTAAAGAAACAGAATAAAACATTTTCCCATCGTAAAGAAAACTCCCTTAACTTCATATGTGTGTGTTTCTCTGGAGAAATTCAGTATGGTTCCGACAACTCCAAACAATACATTATTATGGCCACAGGCAGGAGTGTTGAGAAGTAATTATTTGAAGTGCCTCAATAATGCTATGCTTTTTATTAATAAGTGCTGTAAAGTTATATAGTGTAGTATTAAGTGGACACAGCCCTGAAAAATAAAGGCATTAGACTACGTGTCCTTGGGGGGTAGAATGCTGTAGACTCTCACTCACACTTGTCTGGGAAAAAGTACATAACACGGGACCATTTTCTAGTGGAAAGTTACTGGATCACTGTTGTTTAGACTAGAATAAGAGAGCTGGTAATAAAACTGTTAAGCGTGCGTCACCATTTTGAGATCCGCGGCACTGTGGCATGCAGTGGGCATCTCCCTTCTAGAAGTAAATTTGTGATAGAATAAAGTGTGAAATGGCCTATGAACAGTGTGTCTTCCATCGGATGCCTCTGAGGAATCAAAAGAACTCGGTGAAGTGTTGATATTTAACAAATGACTTCCTCCATCGGTTAGTGTTGCTTTTTGGTAATCTCAGTCTCTCACTGAACGTGCTCCTGTGCAACACGGGAAAGCCCCTGACAGAAAGTGAGCCTTGAGCGAACAAACAACCTTTATTTGTCACATACACAATCATACAGAGTACAACATGTAGTGAAATGAAATGAACAGGAGAAGCGAGGAGAAAATAAGAACTCCCCCCAGACTGAGCTCCAACAGGGAAATCAGTCTGAGAACAGAAAAAAAACACCTCAGCACATAGCACATGAATCGTCACATCTCACAACATAACGTTTGGAGGGGGGGAGTGAAGGTCTGTAACAGTGTACACGCGTGTGTGAATTCCATGTTTAGCCGAGAGAAAGTGTCCCTTCAGCTGGTTAGGCAAAAGTCAATCTTTGGTGAATGCAGGTGGCCTGGAAGGAAGATTGTCACAACAACAGTCTTGTTATCTAAGCGAGAATTGTTATTCCTGTCAGCTTTGGCCGCGAGCATCCAGCTGGCGCCAGGGCAGCTGCATGAGACGAAGATGGTAGTTGTTTTGGTTAGTGCAAACAAACTGCATCCAATTTTAACATTGATCTAATGTCCATCACTGGTCATCAGGTCTCTCAATTCCCAATTGCTGTGAGCAGTTGGGTTGAGAGAAGAAAGACAATAAAAGACGTGCTGTGGAAGAGAGCCAGAGATTAATAGCAAGTATGATTCAATGCAGAGAGGTCTGTTAACACATAGTGAGTGAGAAAAGTGACTGAAGAAGAAATACCCAATGCATCATGGGAATCCCTCAGCAATGATCTTAGCAATCTGAGGCCCCACATCAGGTCAAAGCTGTACTGATCTGTTGTTCTCACTGCTTGTTTTCTATGCTTTGGTCCAAAGCTGAGCTCAGCTCTAAGCTGGTTCACATGTCTGTGCTCCTTCTCTGTGCTGTATTCAGCTGACACGATGATGCTGCTCATCTTCATCTTCAGCTATGTAGTTGGAGAGGCAGCAGAGGTGGAGGCTGAGGATGGTGTGGCTCATCAGGTGTGTTTGGCTGCTAAGAAACAGACATGTATCTCATTCTTGTAGTCTTCAAGGCACCAGTATGAACATTTTCTGTCCAGTTTAAACATGAAAGCAGTTTGTGTTTTATACAGCAGGACGTGTCCCAGAAACGATGTGGGCTTCATAGATAATTGGCAAACCTTCTGGATGAAACCCGGTCTTGTTAGGAGAGACGGCATCCATCCCACTTTGGATGGAGCAGCTCTCATTTCTAGAAATATGGACAAATTTATTAAACCCCCCAAAATATGACTATCCAGAGTTGGGACCAGGAAGCAGAGTTGCAGTCTTACATGCCTCACTGCAGCTTCTCTCCTCCTGCTACCCCCCCCCCCCCCCCCCCCCAAAAAAACCCATCTCCATAGAGACTGTGTCAGCTCCCAAAAGGACAAAAAACAAACTAAAAACCAGCAACAAACAACTTAAACATAAACAATTACAAAGAAAGAACAATACAGTATCCACATCTGAACCAAAGAGTAAAACAGTGAAATGTGGATTATTAAATATTAGGTCTCTCTCCTCCAAGTCTCTGTTAGTACATGACTTAATAATTGATCAACAAATTGATTTACTCTGCCTTACAGAAACCTGGTTGCAGCAGGATGATTCTGTTAGTTTAAATGAATCAACACCCCCGAGTCATTCTAACTACCAGAAATCTCGAAGCACAGGCCGAGGGGGAGGTGTGGCAGCAATTTTTCCACACCAGCCTATTAATTAATGAAAGACCAAGACAGACTTTTAATTCATTTGAAAGCCTGATGCTTAACATTGTCCACCCCAGCTGTGAAACTCAGAAACCAGTCTTACTTGTTATCATCTATCGTCCACCTGGGCCTTACACAGAGTTTCTGTCTGATTTCTCAGACTTTATATCTAATTTAGTTCTGAGCTCAGATAAAATAATTATTGTGGGTGATTTTAACATCCATGTAGATGCTAAAAATGACAGCCTCAACATGGCATTTAATCTGTTATTAGACTCAATTGGCTTCTCTCAAAATGTAAAAGAACCCACCCACCACTTTAATCACACTCTAGATCTTGTTTTACAGTTTTTCTCAGTCGCTTTGGTGCATTTCTCAGATCAGAATTGAAATTCTCATAACTATTAGTTCAACCTCCACAACACTCAGTCATTTGTGCACATCATAGTAGCAATTTCTCCTCTCTCTGAACAAACTGCAAATGATTTTGGACATGAATCAGTTGCTTCCATACATTTCCCTGCTGCTTTCTGACATTTCCATTTGCTTATGTCATGTCAGTCAAAAGTAATCATACCTATGGATGCTGAATAGTCGTTCCCAATAAAACTAATAGTCATACATCCATTGCTTGAGTCATCACACACAAAATTGTTGAACTAGTTATCACATGCCAAATATTGGCCATCTGTCAAGCAAATCCTATACCTTTCTGTATCATTGTTCCTGGAAATTGAACAATTGATCTCGGGTGAATTACAGCTGTCACTCATGAGGAGGCGTGTGAAAGTTTAGTTGTAACCAATGACAAACAACTTGTTCACTGTCAATTATGGATGAATCCTGTGAATCCCCAATTGGCAAGCATATATAAACTGCGCAGGAGCTAGTGTGTACCATTTCTACACTTCTGTGACACAAAATGGAAGGTCAGCACCGTGGAAGAGGGGTGAGGATGCGGGGAGGAAGGGGAAGGGGAAGAGGGAGAAGAGGCAGATATAGGCGGATTCCTAATGAAATAAGGGCTACAATTGTGGACCATGTTGTCAATCACGGCCTCACCATGGAGGAGGCTGGTCGAAGGGTGCAACCCAATATTGGAAGAACTACTGTCAGTTCAATCATTCAAACATTCCGTAGGGAAAACAGGTATGCAAACAGTAATACACTGTACTGTACTGTGCCATCTCAGACACATCACATGTTACTGTACTGTATTTGCAATTTCACAAGAAGTTCACTCTGCACCACATAGGATTGTAAGACAACCTCGCGGAGGCGGAAGAGGGCCCCTTTTTACCCCACAGCAAGAAGAAGCCATTTGTGCAATGGTCATTGCAAACAATGCAATAAAGCTGAGAGACATACAAAGCGCTGTCATAGAGAATTACACGGTATTTGGCAATATTGAATCTGTTCCAATTTCAACAATTGACAGAGTACTCAAGAAAAATGAAATCCACATGAGAAAATGGCCCTGCTAGCAGCCATGGATGCAGCATGTGACGACATCACAGCAGGGTCCTGCAGAGGATGGATTCGCCACTCCAGGAGATACTTTCCTCGCTGCATTGCGAGGGATAACATCTGTTGTGATGTAGATGAAAATATGTGGCCAGACAGACAGGAACGTCTGGATGTGTCAGAATGATTTACTGTACTGTTACATGTGCTGTTTATTGTTCACATTAGTGCACAGCTCTACCAAATGGGTGATTTTATGTTTACATGTATTCTACAGTGCACAAGTGACTGTAGCATATTTTTCTTTTGCACAATTCTGTAGGATTACAAACACTTCTACACAATGGAAATGTGAAACGTACGTATTCAGTGTCTCAGTTACTCCCAAGACTCCCATAACATCTACAGTGACTTTACTGCACATTTCAGATGGCTGTACAGGTAGGCCATAGTGCTGTCGTCAGCATTTTCAGGTGTCACCAATTGTTTTTGAAATGGGAAACACTGAAATTATAAACTGTCATAGTGGAAACATGACAATGCCATTTGACTATCTTGTTCATAAAGATGGTGTCAAGACTTTTCATTTTGATGGCACTGACAGTTTCATTGACATGGATACTTGCTTTTGAGGTATGGATAATCAATTCTGTGCATGTGACGTGCTTTTGCAGGCTATCCACTAGGTTTTGCAGTTTGCACTAATTGTTTTGGGAAATGCACTAACTGCTGTGCAAATGTTAATGGTGTTCTGAGAAACGCACCAAAGCGACTGAGAAAAACTGTAACATATGGCATAGAAACTGAACATTTAACAGTGTTTCCTGAAAACCCTCTCCTGTCTGATCATTTCCTGATAACATTTACATTTACAATAATTGATTACACAGCGGTGGAGAGTAGACTTTATCAGAGTAGATGTCTTTCTGAAAGTGCTGTAACTAAGTTTAAGAATATAATCCACCCACTGTTATCATCTCCAATGCCCTGTACCAACACAGAGCAGAGCAGCTATCTGAACGCTACCCCAACAGAGGTCGATTATCTTGTTAATAATTTCACCTCCTCACTACGTACGACTCTGGATACTGTAGCTCCTGTGAAAACTAAGGCCTCAAATCAGAAGTACCTGACTCCGTGGTATAATTCTCAAACACGTACCCTAAAGCAGATGACTCGTAATCTGGAGAGGAAATGGCGTGTCACATATTTAGAGGATCATCATTTAGCCTGGAGAAATAGTTTGCTGCTTTATAAGAAAGCCCTCCGCAAAGCCAGAACATCTTACTATTCATCACTGATTGAAGAAAATAAGAACAAGCCCAGGTTTCTCTTCAGCACTGTAGCCAGGCTGACAAACAGTCAGAGCTCTTTTGAGCCAACCATCCCTTTAACGTTAACTAGTAATGACTTCATGAACTTCTTCACAAATAAAATTTTTATCATTAGAGAAAAAATTACCAATAATCATCCCACAGATGTAATATTATCTACAGTTACTCTTAGTACCATTGATATTAAGTTAGACTCTTTTTCTCCAATTGATCTTTCTGAGTTAACTTCAATAATTACTTCCTCCAAACCATCAACGTGTCTTTTAGACCCCATTCCTACAAAACTGCTCAAAGAAGTCCTGCCATTAATTAATTCTTCGATCTTAAATATGATCAACCTATCTCTAATAATCGGCTATGTACCACAGGCCTTCAAGCTGGCTGTAGTTAAACCTTTACTCAAAAAGCCATCTCTAGACCCAGCAGTCTTAGCTAATTATAGGCCAATCTCCAACCTTCCTTTCATATCAAAAATCCTTGAAAGAGTAGTTGTCAAACAGCTAACAGATCATCTGCAGAGGAATGGTTTATTTGAAGAGTTTCAGTCAGGTTTCAGAGCTCAGCACAGCACAGAAACAGCTTTAGTGAAGGTTACAAATGATCTTCTTATGGCCTCTGACAGTGGACTCATCTCTGTGCTTGTCCTGCTAGACCTCAGTGCAGCGTTCGATACTGTTGACCATAATATCCTATTAGAGCGATTAGAACATGCTGTAGGTATTACAGGTACTGCACTGCAGTGGTTTGTATCATATCTATCTAATAGGCTCCAGTTTGTGCATGTAAATGGAGAGTCCTCTTCACACACTGAGGTTAATTATGGAGTTCCACAGGGTTCAGTGCTAGGACCAATTCTGTTTACATTATACATGCTTCCCTTAGGCAGCATCATTAGAAGACATAGCATACATTTTCACTGCTATGCTGATGACACCCAGCTCTATCTGTCCATGAAGCCAGATAACACACACCAATTAGTTAAACTGCAGGAATGTCTTAAAGACATAAAGACCTGGATGGCCGCTAACTTTCTGCTTCTTAATTCAGATAAAACTGAGGTTATTGTACTCGGCCCTGAAAATCTTAGAAATATGGTATCTAACCAGATTCTTACTCTGGATGGCATTACCTTGGCCTCCAACAACGCTGTGAGGAACCTTGGAGTCATTTTTGACCAGGACATGTCCTTCAATGCACATGTTAAACAAATATGTAAGACTGCGTTCTTCCATTTGCGCAACATCTCTAAAATTAGAAATATCCTGTCTCAGAGTGACGCTGAAAAACTAGTTCATGCATTTATTACTTCCAGGCTGGACTACTGTAACTCATTATTATCAGGATGTCCTAAAAACTCCCTGAAAAGCCTTCAGCTAATCCAAAATGCTGCAGCAAGAGTCCTGACAGGGACTAGAAAGAGAGAGCATATTTCTCCTGTTTTGGCTTCCCTTCATTGGCTTCCTGTTAAATCCAGAATTGAATTCAAAATCCTGCTCCTCACATACAAGGTCTTCAATAATCAGGCCCCATCTTATCTTAATGACCTTGTAGTACCGTATCACCCTATTAGAGCGCTTCGCTCTCGCTCTGCAGGCCTACTTGTTGTTCCTAGAGTATTTAAAAGTAGAATGGGAGGCAGAGCCTTCAGTTTTCAGGCCCCTCTTCTGTGGAACCAGCTTCCAGTTTGGATTCAGGAGACAGACACTATCTCTACTTTTAAGATTAGGCTTAAAACTTTCCTCTTTTGCTAAAGCATATAGTTAGGGCTGGACCAGGTGACCCTGGATCCTGCCTTAGTTATGCTGCAATAGACGTAGGCTGCCGGGGGATTCCCATGATGCATTGAGTTTTTCCTTTCCAGTCACCTTTCTCACTCACTATGTATTAACAGACCTCTCTGCATTGAATCATATCTGTTATTAACCTCTGTCTCTCCTCCATTGCATGTCTTTTATTGTCTACCTTCTCTCACCCCAACCGGTCGCAGCAGATGGCCGCCCCTCCCTGAGCCTGGTTCTGCCGGAGGTTTCTTCCAGTTAAAAGGGAGTTTTTCCTTCCCACTGTCGCCAAAGTGCTTGCTCATAGGGGGTCATATGATTGTTGGGTTTTTCTCTGTATCTATGAAGCACCTTGAGGCGACTTTTGTTGTGATTTGGCGCTATATAAATAAAATTGAATTGAATTGACAAACAGAGGAAATACACAATAGCAACTCTGCTCAAGCTCTGTCTTGTGGTCACATTGCCACACTGTGTTGACTCAAATACTTATAAAAGGAAACAAGGACTCATGTTTTCTCATTGTTGAAGGTCTGTATGTTTAAGTCAGCAATGATTTTTATGCTCCATGCCCAAAATTCAAAAGGAAGGTTTACAAGATGGTGAGAGCTGCTGCGATGTTTGGTTTGGACACTGTGACATATAGAAAAAACAGAAGGAATAGCTGAAGGTGCAGAGTTTAAAATGTTGTCATTTCTTGTGGAAGGCCACAGTGGAGAACCACAGATGGAGTGAAGGAGGACATGCAAAGGGTTGGTGTGGCAGAGAAGCATGCTGGGATAGAGCGAGATGGAGATTATCCGCAGTGGTGACCTTAAACGGGAAGAATGAAGAAGAAGAAGAAGGTTGGGGACATTTCTAACACATTTTATTCAGGAAGAAGGGGGGCAGATATTTTCAGAAACTGATCAAAGGAATCCTGACTAGGAAGACATGAGTAGATTATTGTATTAACATTGATATCAGCAATAAAGAAACCTGATACTTAAACAATGCATTTGCCTGAGTTTTTCTTTTTTGTTTTTAATTAAAAGGAACGTGGCAACATTATAAGATTTCCCTGCATGGTTTGAGCTAGTTTGTTAAGGAGTGCTCGTGTCCGAGCAGTGACCACATGTAACTGCCTTTTTAAGATGTATTTATTTTTCTCTCAGCTTTGATTTAGTGTTTACACTCTGGAGTTACTCAAGGCTGTATCAGTGACATGAACAGTTAACAGTAACATCTGTGCAACGTGTAGCTCAGCAACAGTTTATTTGTTTTTTATCTTTGTCTTCTGTCTCTTCAGTCTCACACTGATGTAAGTGATGTAAACATCAGGACTGTGCTGCTGGTGCTGAGACATTATACATGAAGGAACTTTGCAGTAAAGACAAACAGAACAAAGGAAATTAGGGGTGATTTCACTTTTAAATAATAAAAAATAAGTAAATTCAAATATGAAATATTTGTTCTCTGGTTGGCTCTTTATTGCAAACTTGTTTTAACAGGGGAAGAAAATTCTGGGCAGCAGAAATTAGTAAACGTTAAAATAAGGAAATGAACTGTTGAGAGTATTTTATTAAATTGTTTATTAGGTTCGTTCACTGAAGTCAGTGCTGGGCCATTTTCCCTTGTAATGTTAAGTTCATGCTTCCAGTTTACATCTGAAATTCATTTTTAAACTCCTCTTCAAAAATGTGGCACAAAATACTGATTCCGTGAAATCCTAAAACACTGAAAGTTGCTTTACATTATTAATTTAATGAATATTATTATTATTATTATTATTATTATTATTATTAATAATAATAATAATAATAATAATAGCTCTTGTGGTTTGTCATTATGTTCACCGAAAACACTTATTATTATTATTATTATTATTATTATTATTATTATTATTATTATTATTGTTGTTGTTATTTATTCTTATTCTTATTCTTATTATTAAATGTTGGTGTGATTTAATTTTCATGTGTAACCTTCGTGTGGACAGAGGCTCTGTGATAGAGCAGCTAAACAGCTCCTGATAATGTAAAGAGAAGGACTGCATTTAGACTGAAGGGAGCAAAGAAGACACTGGAGCAACCAAAGAGTTTATTTGGAGACAGAATAAGTAGAAATACAAAGGCAGATGGATAAAATGCTAAAGTCATGCTAACGTGGATAAACTGAATATTTGAGAAAGGAAAACCTAAAGATTAAATGAACAGAATAACACCTGGATCTCTTTAGACGCTGAACATGAGAAAGAACGACTCTTTCCTTGGGGCTCAGAGTTTCTCTGTCTGTATCGATGCTGGAATGTTACCTTGTTTGACCACTTGACTGCTTTTCTGTTGGACTGTATCACACAGAAGGGAGATAAATGCACCAGTGGCCCGAGTGTGTCCACCCTCCTCTCTCTCCTTCACCCCAACATTAGTATTGGAAACCAGCGTTAGCTCAGAGTAGATTAGATTTTAGTATAGTGCAATTAATTTGGCTATATGATTATTTGATTCAGCTTTTGCTTTGCACCTGCTAAATTACTTAAATAAAATATATTGCATTTAAAAATTATAAACTGTGAACATTATTTTTTAACCCTTTCTGAAACACTAAAGATGTATAAAAGTTTACATACATATAAATAGCTCTTACACTTTTCTCCACCCTTTTAAATGACCAGATCCCTGGGTCCTGTTTTCCGGGCCACTATTATAAACAAACCAAGTGCACAGATCACAAACTTGGGAGGCACACTGAAAGTCCGAAAGTAGACTAGATAGGCAGGTAATTATATGGGCCACAGAAAATAATTAAGTTATAGACTGTATTTATATGAAATGTGTATACATATTGCATTTGAATCATTTTAACCACATGTAACACCTGCATGTTTTTGCTGTTGTTGTTTTGGAAAAAATGCTTTGATTTTGACACTCCATTTGATTTCCATGCAACCCTGAGAAAATGTCTGTAGATCCACCCCTGCACATGCTACTGTGGACAGACCCCATGGCCAGCAGTGGGTGGGTTATACCCCTGTGAAACACTGTTAAATGTTGTGAAAGTCTGTTGGGTGGGCTCACTCTGGGCTTCAGTTATTCATAACACCTATCATAGCTTAATGTGCTCCCTTATGGGATTTTTTTCTTATTATTATTTATTATTTCACAGAAAAAGTGCCAGTGTGTGAAGGGTGATTCCAGCTACCTCTTATCGAAGGAGTTGAAGCTCTTCTGTCCGGCTGTATATACAACATGCCAACAAACTGGACAAACAGACTCGAAAACCCCCTTGGAGCTGCAATTGATTTTTTATTAACTGGTATGTAACTGCTATAAAATGTTTCATTCTGGCTTTTAAATCCTAGTCTGTTTTTTATCATATATGTGTTGTTTATTTATGACACATCTTAGTTATGATCAAATGTCAGTGTGGATGTGCATTTGTTGTCTTTACTGCAGTAAACTGGGTTATTATCATGCATGAAACCACCTCACCCTTTATGCAGTTAGATAAAGTTTATATTTAAGTATTGAGTATCTTGCCCAAGGATATTTGGCATGCAGACCAAAGATGAGAAAAAAAAACCCAGAGTAAACCCTCTGACCGGTCTCTCAGTGGAAATTTAGGGACTGCTGCATCTTTGATTTCACAGAAACATGGATCAGTGACAGAGTTCTGGACAGCTACATGGCTCACTGCATGTCTTGGTGGTAGAAATGCAGCTCTGAGCGGTAAGACTTGTGATCGTGGCTGCTGTGTCTACATCAACTTGGAAAGGTGCAAGAACTTTTTAATTACTGTTCATAGCTGGTAGAGTTTATGATTGTTCAATGCAGACCCTTTTATCTACCTTGGGAATTCACTGCTGTGCTCATTACAGCAGCGTGCAACCCACCCAGCGCTAATGCAAAAATATAGTGACAGGTAACCCTTGGTCACTCTTTAGCAACAGTTTTATGAACAGGAAACAGAAAAAGGGAGTTATACAGAATATTCACTTCAGTAATGGTTTGCAGTGTTGGTGTGGTTTTCGGTCTCCGATGTGACTCATCACCGTGAGGGATTTTTGGTTGCCAGGCTGTGTTTGCCGGTGATTTTGTGGCTTTGAAATTAGTTGTGAATGTACTTGTGTTTGCTTAAGAGCAGACTAAGATAGCAAGAAGACATTGAAATGATGTTAAATCAATATGAGGTAATTCTGTTAAATCAACATTGAAATCTGACATTGATTTTACATCACTTTTGCACCCTCAATTAATAATGAAACAACACTTATTTATTAAAAGCGAGACATTTTAAATGAGAATAAGAATGAAAAGTATGTCTTTGTGCCCCCTTTTCCCTGTTAATGCCCTATCGGCCCCCCTGGCTAAACTTTGCTAGATCCGCCCCTGCACAGTTACAGCCATCAGCTACGTAGAAAAAGATCCTGGTGTAGAAAGTAATATTAAATAAATTCTAACAACAGCTTATGAAGGTTAAACGTGCTGCTGTTGTTCAGCCGCTGGTTTCCTCTTTCCGGCGCAAAGTGGGCCAAAAACAAACAAGAGAGACGGACTCATGACAGAAAAGCCGATCAGCTGATCATTAAGCAGTTTCACGATTGAAGTAGCAGCAAGAAGAGGCAGTCGCTCCATATATCGGTTAATGCAGGAATGCTTTACAAACATTCAGAGATGAACTTACACACTTGCTTTACTTCTCTCTGGGATAACTTTATCTGAGATGAAATGCTGGTTTCGTAGTGAGGCTAAAAATACACACAGCTGCTCTATCACATGAGCACACTGCTCCGAGGTGCTATGGTTATTAGCCGAGTTACGCCGTGTCACAAGTTTTGTGAGGTGCTTTTTTGATACTTAATGGATCGATTACATTTTTTATTTCCCTCCGATATCCGATCCAGTAATTTACGTCAGTATCGGACCGATACCGATACATAATATCGGATCGGTCCATCTCTAGTCAGAACGTGATATGTCATGTTTAGGTGGAGACTAGTGAGCTAACTCCCTGCTAACTTCTATCTCTGTTAAATTTGATAAATTCGTGGATGCCTGGAAGTTAAAGTTAATTGTTACACCTGGTAGAGCAGCCACACCAATCCTTTTATTACAGATGAAAGAATTTAGACTCTCAGTGATGCTGCAGTGTTTGTTCGGCTCAGGGAACTGCAGCGGAGTTTGGGCCCAGACACAGCTATTGGCGTCAGTGTTTTTGAAAACCCTGATTTTTCAATGCGTTTGCACCATTGTCCACACATAAATGGTGTTTTCGGTCACTGAAAATGGAGATTTTTAAAAACTCCTGCCAGGGTGGAGCTTTTCAAAAACTCAGTTTTTGCGTTCACGTGTGGACAAGGAAAACTGAGATTTAGTCACGCGATTTTGATGTCACGCTGTGCGCCACATTATTGTTTACATGGGATTAATACAATAAATAAATACTGTTGCTGTTAATATTACTACCTTCACTTTTTACACGCTTACATATACACATGCAGTTAGTGCTGGGCGATATGACGATATATATTGTGTGGACGATAGAAAAGTGTCTATCGTGCCAATTGTCTTCTATCGTTTCTAACCCAAATTTTATAAATTATTACATAAAATATATAATTAACTCTTTACAACCGGTCGGAGCAGGCACACTCTGTTTTACCTAACTATTTTTAAATCCCTGTAGAACTGGAACCACGTAAGTTAGTGCAATAATTTTTTTTTTTGCGTGTGAAACCGGAGGAGTTGTACTTACATCTTATGCCATCAGCTTGTCCTAGGTCATGGTTTCCTTCCACATATAGCTTTGCAAAAAATGAATAAGAAGCACTTGCAGCAAAAAAAACATAATATTCCAAACTTGCAGTAACAAAAACATAATATTCCAGAAACACGCTTTGCCGATGTTCATAACACTTCCTATGTTGGCATATACGTCAGCGTGAACTATCGCATGTCCGCCATTACCTGCCCGAAACCAGAAGTGACGTCATTTTCGCGAAAGGGCCTTATAAGCCTATGTTGGTGTTTTTAAAAGTCATGTTTGACTTTATGCTTTTCTGTATCGTTTCTGGGATGCTTAGAACTCAAATTACACTGTTGGAAATAGTTTATTTTCATGCATAATAATATTTATTTTTCCTGTAGTGTATATAAAAATTAGTGTATCTCAAAAATAAAACTATGAAGACACTCAAAATAAATTTCTCGTGGTTGGAAACTATTTTGTATTTACAGTTTTGAGAGATACACCTCTTAATTTTTTCTAACTAGAAATATATGTAAAAAAACAAAAAAACAAAAACGATTTTCATTTTTTTTGTAGTTTATTAAACTACAATTTTTTGCAATTTATGTAGCTATTATGGACTTAATGCATACATATTATTAAAATTTGGGCTATAACGGTTGTATTGATATATGGAAACTTGAAATGCTCCCACAAATGGCACTACAGCATGTAAAAACATAAAGATAAGCTCGGGCGGACTTGTTTCTATGGTAGGTCTTAAAGGGTTAAATAGCCTGTGGCAAATATATTAGTGTTGTCTTCTCACTATACATGCTCTTACTTTATGCAAGAGAAAATAAAGTATAAAAAAAATGATATTTGTCGCAAAGAAACTCCGTCTTGTGGTTTGCGAACTGCTGCTGCTGTACGTGCACCCGGATTTGCGTCATACTTTAGGGTAACTCAAAACAAAGACTGCACCCTCGGCACTTGCTGTTTACAGACTGCGTACTTTTAAATGACCACAGGTCAAGTGGTTTATCGTGATATATATCGTTATCATGATATAAAATAATTCATATCGTGATAAATATTTTTTCCATATCACACAGCACTACATGCAGTTACTGTTCCTCCATTTAGAAAGACAGAGGCGTCAGAGTGGACTTCTACATTCAACACAGACACTCTCACGATCCGACTCCTGACGCTGGTTTTGAATCGATTTTTTAAATTAAATTATGTATGCTGTATCCATTTTGTTCATTCCTAAGTTGCGAGTCTACACCAACCAAAGTACTGTCTTTAGTTAATAACATTTGAAATGATGAAGGCACTTGGAAAGTAACACAAAATAAGCTGCCTTTTTTAGAAAAATAGAAAAACTTTTCATAAGTACTTAAGGTTTTGTGAGGTTACAAAACCCTGTTTAATCTTTCCCTCCCAGGCTTCTAGACTTCTGATTGGCCAAAATTTCGTTTTTAGCGTTTACATGTGTGGACAAAACTGCATGTGAGCACCCAGCTGCTTAAAGCCGTAGCGCCCAGATTACTTATTACTTATTTACTTATGTAGACAGCTACTTTCGTGCAACTGATATAAGACCCGGTAAGCTGAAGACAGCTTTAACCGTCTATTTGTTGAAAAACAGTAACGGGACCACAACCGCATTTTCTTGTTAGCAACGGTAACGCCATTGTAAGAAAGAGTAATTAGTTAGAATATTCGTTACTGAAAAAAGTAACACCGTTAGTAATGCCGTTACTTCTAACGCCGTTATTCCCATCACAGCTGAGTGGTAAGTATTTTGGTTTTCCATTATATTAGTAATCGTCAGTAACATTCATCTGCAGCTCTGCTCTAAAAGAACATACGTACCTGGGCCCGCCTACTATCCTTGGAAAGGTAAAATGTTTGGCTAGAATCCAAAGTGTATGACATGTCAGGGAAAAGCCCCGAAATAAAGCACCGAAATGTGCGCTGCTTTTCAGTCTGGTTACTACCGTTTATGTCAGAATCGGTACCCATCCCTAATGTTGAATGGCAAAACCTACCAAGGTGGTTAAAGGATAACCATTGAGCCTGCACAGCAGTGCAGTGTGTATCTAGTCCCATCAGTATTCTATAAATGTGACATTGCATTTATCTTGAGCTTTACTCTTGTTAAAAATGAGAAAATGCTCCAACAAAGTTATGAGTTGTAAATTGAAAGCAGAAGCAAAACCTCTAAAAGTCATCCAGAACATTCAAACAGCTAAAAGGATTTTTAAATGAATGGCTCTAAAAATCTTCCAAAGACTGTTCTGGTTATCTGCTACAGAGAAGATGTGCAAAAATTATGTACAACTATAAAACAAATGGAGTAATTGGTCAATTTTAAGTATATTCAAATGCAGTCATGGAGATTCCAGTTGTGTGTTGATGCAAATACTATGGTAACACCTTGTGCTGTAATGTTTTTGGAAATGAACTCTTCCTGGACATATTGGCACCTCTTTACAGTCTTTGGGCTTGGCTGTAAATCTAGAAAACAATAAACATGGTTTGTCTTTTTATGACCTGTGTGATTACCGGAGGCAGAATGACAGGGTAGTGGCGTTGAGTGGAAAAAGCCAAGGAATGCTGCTGCTTTTCTTACAACCTGCTTACAGCAGCCTGTAGTCATTATAGTAGAGCTGAAATCCTTTAGCGTTCAATTTCCACCATACACCGAGATTTCCCTCCACATGACATCCACAGATGTAAGCTGTGTTAAACGCTGCTAGTGGAAAACATGAAGATTTGGGATTCCTCATCATATAGGAAACATACATTTATCAATTAAAGATACCATACAATAGCCTACAAAGGTTCCTGTAAATCATTACTTTCCTAATAAGGGGTCACCAGAGTGTATAGCTTCTCATGACTTGGCAGGTTTCTAAACCACAAATTAAACATTTGACATCATTACGATAACAATAAAAACATACATCTTAGGGTCTTTTCTTCTTCCAATAAGTTTAATTAAAAAAACAGTCAAGTAAAGCACATTTGCTTGTCTGACTCATTTGAACTTGACCTCCCATTTCTAATCTAGAGGGTTTAATATGATGCTGGTCCACCTTTTGCACAGATAACAGATTCATCTCTTCTGGGAAGGGTTTCCACGAAGTTTACATGTGTTTATGTGAATTCTTTGACCATTATTCAGGAAGGATAGACACTGATCAAGATCTGGCTTGCACACCAAACTCATCTTTGTCCAGAGGTGCACAGTCATGTTGGAGGGAGAAGGGGCCATCCCCAAACTGTTCCCACACAGTTGGGGGCATGAAAATGTCCATAATGTCTTGGTATGCTGAAGGATTTAGAGTTTCTTTCAATGGAACTGAGGGAAATGCAGTCCCACCAAACTTCTCACTTGGCACAATGCAATCAGAGAAATATCACCTCCTGGCAATGGCCAAACACAGACTCATCCAGAAAACATATCTCCACTGCTCTAGAGTCCAGTGATGGCATACTTTACACCACTGCATCCAATGCTCTGTATTGCACTTGGTGATGTAAGGCTAGTCTCAAGTTCACTGAAGTTTGGAGGTCTGTAGTGACTGACTATGAGAAAAGTTGGTGAACTATGTACATTATGCACATCGGCATCTGCTTTGTGATTTAATGTGGCCCATGACTTTATGGCTCAGTTACTGTCGTTCCCAGACACTTCCACGTTGTTATAATAACAATAAGAGCTGAATGAGAGCAACCTGTTCTTTCACAAATGTTGTTTGTAGAAGCAGTCTGCATGCCGGGCGCTTGATTTTATGCACCATGCAAGTGACTGGAAGGCCTGGATTCAATGATTTGGAAGGGTGAGAGAATATTTTTGAAATATAGTGAATGGTTGATTAGTTTTCATCAGTTTGGGGGTTATGTATTTTATATGTTCCACTTCACTGTTCTCAAAAAAAACAAATGTATGCGGTCTTAAAATACCCTGGCATGCTGAGGAGTGTGATATCTTTTTGGCACACCATGTCTGGGAAAGATGAGAACCACCATCCCAGTCGGTGTGGCTGGAAAAAAGTGCAGCATGTATTTGATATGTCTAGAAACTTTGGGTTAAGGAATACCTGCCTCAATTTCAGGAGCATCAGAACAAAATTTTCCCAAAGATGTAGTTGTCATTCTGGAGGAGTAGGAGGTGATTTAGAGGGCATGAGGTATCTGGTCCATAGCTAGGAGCCATTTTGCATCTGTACAACTGAGAATTTTATCCCCTGGCAATAAGTTGGACTCATTCCGGTGATTGTTGCACTTCTCCAGGTTTGCCCTTTCTCACTGTTTCAGTTGATAACTTTTATGATTCGAATTTCTATGGATTGCTAAGTAGCAATAGATTTCCACATTGGCGGTCTAAGGATCTTATCTCTGCTTTTTGCAGATGATGCTGAATGTCTCATCAAAGAAGAGGGGAAAATGAGCTTTCTCCACATGGTGGCTGGTTCATTCAAGAGGAACTCCAAGCCCCATACTCCTCCACATCAAAAGCAGTCAGCAGAGGATTCAGGCATCTGAATAGGATGTCTCCCGGAGGCTTCCTAAGTAAGGTGTTCTGGGCATGTTAAACCAGGAGGAGCCCCGAGGAAAGACCCAGGACACTCTGGAGAAATTATTCCTTTTGATTGGCCTGGGAATGCTTCAGTGTTGTTCCAGATGAGTTGGGTCTTCTCTGCTTAGGCTTCTCTGTCCAGCCTCAGATAAGTAGCAGAAAATTGCTCAATGGATCCATAGATAACATGATTTAATCATGTCTTAAAATGAAGCTTCAATGCAACTGTATTAGATCTTATGGGAAAAAAGTATCATAACTTATATTTTTAAGAAATTGAGTCTGCACAAAAACATAACACAGTGATCATTGGCACATCGTGTGATGTGGAAAGAGATGATAACGGCGTGGGCCGTCCAGCTTTGAGGTTGTAATTGCCGGGAGGGAATTTTACTGCTGAGGATGACGTTTGCCTCCAAATTTGAAACTTACCACAGGAAAGTGACTGATAATCATTTCACTGCTTTGACTGCATCCCAATGTTCAAGTTGACTATGTTCATGCAGCTGATTTTTTTTTTTTTACATTCAAGGATTTGATGGCCAATCAGACGCCAGTAAAGATGGGCTGGTGCGTAGAGGAGGATCACTTTCTTTAGGTTATATTAATCCATTCTTCCCCTGCTCCACTCAGAAGGACAGAGACTCAGGATGGCCCGACCTCTGCAACTCTTTGTCGTGGTCTCCTCCTTAAAGGCCACCTCTCTGTGTGCTGTTCTGGTTCCCTTTAATGTAACAGTCACAGAGGGACAAAATGCCATCCTCCCATGCTTCTGTCAACCTACCTGCAGCAATAGATCTATGCTGTGGGTGAAAAATGGGAAAAATGTGGTGAAGCAGAATTGCAGCACAGACGAAGGAAACAAGTCTGCTGATGCCCAACTGTCTGTATCAACTGACCGTAACTTTGGCTTAAACATAACACGGGCTGAGAAGCAAGATGAGGGAGATTATTTTTGTGAGATCCAATATGAAGAGAAACGGTGGTGTGTAGCCATTGTGAGGCTAAAGGTTAACAACACAAGGTCCGGATCATCCACTTCATCACCTGCGTCGGTAAGCATCTCTCCTTTTTGCACATGACATTGAAAGGTCCCACTTACGTCTGAGTTTAACTAAATTTATGTTTCCTGTGCAGTGTGCGAAAAACGGGAAGCAGAATTCCACCACAGACCAAGGAAACACGTGTGCTGATGGCCGAGTCT
The DNA here is from genome assembly GCF_057382275.1 of Copadichromis virginalis. Classification (NCBI taxonomy): domain Eukaryota; kingdom Metazoa; phylum Chordata; class Actinopteri; order Cichliformes; family Cichlidae; genus Copadichromis; species Copadichromis virginalis. The sequence goes on from NC_140620.1 coordinate 31,855,297, forward strand.
CTGTGTCCCCTGAACGAGACCTTTGCCCAAACGTAACATGGGCTAAGAAGCAAGACGGAGGAGATTATCTTTGTTACATCCAGGGTGGAGGGAAACGGTGCGCAGCTGTTTTGAGGCTAACGGTCAACGGGACATCCACTCCACCGCCTGCGTCGGTAAGCATCCCTCCCTTTTACACATGACAATGAAATGTGAACACCACAGTGTCCACTTGTGTCTGAGTTTAACTGAATATATGTTTCCTGTTCTCTGAAATTCTGTCCTTAGAAACCACAACAAACCTGAGCTGCTGTCAGCTTTACAAAGGAGGATCTTTGGCTCCTCGACTTTGTGGACTGGATGATGAAATCAGTGGTGCTGTGCAACATCCACACCCGATGCATTCACACGGACCTTCCTCCTCCTCTTCAGCTCATCAGTGGCTGCCACCCGTTACACATTTCTCATTTTCAGTGTCTAAAAACATCCAGGTGTGAAGTTAGAAGTACCAGCTTTACTCTGAATGTGCTTTGGGATGTTAAGTGTGAAGCTTAGAAACATTAAAGTTTTTCAGACTTATTATCACAAGAAATGTGTTCTAACAGGACAGTCATATCTCGTTATATTCTGTCATTTCTTCTTTGATTTTTATTTTATCTTTAGTTTGCATGACTTTTACATTTTATCCATCTGCCTTTGTATTTCTACTCATTCTGTCTCTAAATAAACTCTTTGGTTGCTCCAGTGTCTTCTTTGGTGCCTTCAGTCTACATACAGTCCTTCTCTTTACATGAACAAATGAGTTTAATAGTCTAAAGTGTGTACTTGCAGCATTACATAATTACATGTGTGTTTTCTGTAAAACACTAAAGTATAACCAAACCAAAAACTCCTTTACTTCCCAAAGATGAAAATAAATGAAGAATCTGAGAGTCACTCAGAGTGAAACATCTGCAGCTGTAACCAGACTCCAGTATTTTTTAGCTCCATCATAGTTGAGTCATTTTGTTACAGGACAGACATGTGTCGTCATGTTCACGGAGGAAGGAATATTATTAGAACATTATTCATTTTACAATAGATAGAAATTAATATGAAGCCAAACTACAGAGAATCAAGAGCACAAATCAATTATTAGATCATTTCATTTATGCAGCAAAATGAGTTTGTCCACAGAACTGAATGAAAACCACAAACCACAACCACAATTGAGTCTATAACAGGTTGACAACCCACAGCTCCCGAGTCACATGCAGCTCTTTCATCCTTATACTGCGGCTCCACGTAACTTGGGCCAACAAATTATAAGTATTTAACTTAAGAGAGAGATTGGCGCTAGCCTTAACTCATTGTGTTTCTTCGTTGTTATTATTTTTTAAGAGTTCATAATGTTCAAAATGCATTCATTACATAATTTAAATGCAATTTTCTCTGTAGTACTCCATGGATTTCATAAGCAGGACATTATAGTTGTTTATACAAAGCTTAAACATAAAACAATCAAACAATATATGCAGCGTTATCTTCATTTTAGATCTCAAAAATTGGCGGCTCCCAGTGTTTTCTGGGCAGTTTGGGTGTTGCCGACCACTAGAAGCAGACAAGGTGCTTTTTCAAACCACACGGGGGAGCTGTTCATATATTTTTAAGAACATAAGTGCTTTAGTCTATAGCTGTGAACATGTGGGGAGAGAAAAAATCAACGGTCAATGGTGACTTTATTGTCACCAGTGGGAAATTGATTTGATCTCTATCCATACAGAGAGACAAAAACAAACAAACACAACACACACACACAAAGCCCAGAGAGAACAGACCAAATTTTATCATCAAAAAAGTGCAATGGCAACAACCCTTATGGTTTAGTGTTATTAACCATGATTATAGCAGCAAATACAAAAGACACTCTATGTCTCTTTGTCTTCACTGCAGGCACTTTATACTGACGACATGAGGGAAGCAGCTGAAAATCATTAGAGAGGATGGTCTGAACATAACATGACACAGGTCGTCTTCCTCAGCACCTGCCTGTAAGTCCACATGCTGGACCCGAGACCTCCCTGAAATCGAAACAGCCCCTTTAACCAGATTACTAAGTCTGGTCTTATTGTTCAAAGACATATTACCATACCAAACAATGATACAGAATGTTATAACAGGTAATAATCCCTTATTGTAACAAATGCACTGGATTTGAAATGTGTCACTGTGCTCACTGTGTGTGTTGACAATAATATGACACACATGACCATGAATCTCCCCACTCATATGTAAACCAGGGCACATAAAGACAACCACAGGAAGTGAAAAAGGAAATAACTATATTATTAGCGTCTCCTCTTATTAGCAGCCTTTTAGGCTCTCTAACACAGGCAGATCTACAGTTAAAACATGTTCTGGAAATGCAATTCGGGGTCACGTAGATACATCTCATCATACCATAACTGTGCCATTTTTGGTTTTCTGTTCAAATGAATTCAGGACTGAAACTGAAACTTCCACTTACTAACATGTCTGATTTCCATTTTCTTGCCCTCTGCAGCCATCACAGTCCTCTCACTGGACATGGATCACAGTCCTTAAAATAGCAGCTTTAACAGCTGGGATTGTTTTCCTTTGCGACTGAAAACTGAGGAGAGAACCAGAAGATGAAGAGACTGGAGCAATAAAACTGTTCAGTCAAACTGGTGCCATACCACCATGCAAAGAGAGAATTATTGAATTTTATTTTATTTTATGTTTTGTTTTTTTCATTTTATTTTTGCATGTGTGTTGTTGCTGCCTGTGTTTAATCAAGTGTGAGACACTTACTGCTGCCTTTCTTGGCCAGGTCTCCTGTGAAAATAGGTTTTTAATCTCAGCGGGATCTTTCTGGTTAAATAAAGGTTAAATTAAAAATGAATTAAAATGACCCCACTGTCTAATACTACTACTACTAACAATAATAATAATATTAATAATACTACTACTACTACTAATAATAATAATTATTATTATTATTATTATTATTTGGTGATGATGATGATTAATAAATATATATATATATATATATTTGTTTTAAAAATTAAATGAAGAAACTTTGATATCTTTACTTATGAGTCAAGCACTTGACTCACAGTCAAGTGAACAGTGAGTGTCCTGTGAACATTTGCCATTCATTACTTAGCTGTGAGTCTTGTTCAGTAATAGTGTGTTGGAAAGTCTCTCTGTATGCCGGCTTGTACACATACACGAGAGACACGAGAGTTCTTCTTTACTGATGTTTACTGTGCTTCTCTTAACGTACACAGGTACAAATACAAATGTACAAGAAAATTATATTTCAGCATTAAAACATATTACAATATAAAATTCACAAAATATAAACAAACATAACACTTTGGCCTGCAAGTAGACAAACCGGTGTAAGTGGAACTTAGGATTTATTTCTTCTTTGACATTCACTATGAGCAGCTTCTCTGACCTTACTTCCCAAAACAGGAAGTGACCTCTGCCCTTACCTTATACTCAAAAAATTAACCGGTTATTTTCCTTGTATCAAATTGACTTTACACCAATCCGGTATGCAAAAAAAGGAAAATGTTTCTGCTCAACATAAAAATAAAACATACAAAATAAAATGCGTTAATTACATTATCATTACAAGAGCTAAGCCTAGTGGTCAAATACTAACATTTCACCAACTGTTACACTCTGCCCGTCCCTGATCTTATCAAAATCAGTCAGAGCTGATTTTTTTTTTTTTTTTTACAAACATGACCTCTGCTGTGATACGCTTTTTTTGTCATGTTTTATTTTATTTTTTATTTATAAATCCTTTAGTTACAATCCCTGTTACCATAGTTTACGAGCTTTATGAGACAAGAAATGCTCCAGCTTTGCATTGCCAACAATTATTTCCTCAAAGCCCGCTGACATAATAACACTTGATTATGGTCTCTGTAAAATCAGCGGTGTGGAAATGAGAGCACCCAAAAAGAGCAAACAATAAAAAAACAAAGCAGAAAGGACCTGAAATGATATCAAGTGTAGTCCTAATTTTTACCACAGGCCTCTGGAAGTGGTTAAAACAGTTCCTTTATTACCCACACACAACCAAATAACCCAAGTTTCAAACTCATGTTAAGCCTCACAGACTGTAACATGAGACCAGAGGGACACGCCTCTCCTAAGACAAGAGAGAGCTCACACCACACGCTGAAGCTGTGAGAGTGACGGTCAGTGAGAGGAGCACCAACACCAGCATCACCTCTGCTAAACACTGAAGCACATCACAGCTGCTGAGTCAGCGCAGTGGGTCTCACATTATTTCATGTTTGTCTCTCTGCAGCCCCCACGTGAAGCAGAGACACACACGAAAACTCCCATCGTCAACACAGCCTTCATAACCCTGCTGCTCTCTGCTGCTCTCTGCTGTGTGGTTGGTTTGGAGGAGGAAGTCCTGCAGATCAGGATCCACACCTGGAGGCGCTGATGGAGGACCTGCCAGTGACCTGGAGACGACACCTTTCACTGAGAGGAGCCCTGACAGAGGGACGTTCATCGGATAACTGAAGTGTGTGTGTGTGTGTGTGTGTGTGTGTGTGTGTGTGTGTGTGTGTGCGTGCGTGCGTGCGTGCGTGCGGTTTCTACACCAATGCGACCTCTGCTGTGATGCTGTGAGTTTTATAGGACATAAATTTCAGCTTTTCTGCTAAGAAACATCTGAGATTTGAATGTTTGTGTCATGTTTTCATGTCTTCCTGAGTGTCCCTTTGCCCCTTCTCCAGAAATCTGGCAATATTATTTTTAAATAACAAATGAAACAAACAAATAAATAAAGTAGCCTGCAAAAACAAAACAAAAGAAATAGTCAAATGGAAATTTGGAAAAACTGATTTAAGAAACAAACAGGAGAAGGAGACAAAGCCAGACAACAGGTTGATGGCTATGACTTCGACAAATCAAAGGGTGAAAGGTCAGAAAGAAGAAAAATATTTCCCAGCATGCCCCTCTGCCATCAAAACCTCCCATGAATGGTTTTTACTTTAAGCAATGCTGTGAATGATTGAATGAATAGCTTCATATCAATAATGAATTTTAGCTCAGCTTAAATAAAGTTAGACTTGTTAGAGTTTCACAACAAACAACCGTGACTTAAACTTGTTAGTCAAACTTTCATGTGTCACCTTGTACTGAAAGCCAGTTCATGTACACATAGATGTGTCTGTTGACGTCACTAAATCCTAAAATGTCCTACGATGAGTCACGCTCTATTTGAGACAGAGCCAAACAATAAGTGAGGGAAATACTGCTCGTGTACAGGTTTTCAAGGAAGGCCACACCTCCTCCCAGGACATTGTTTAAAAGATTGGCAAGACAGTGCACATCCCAGCAATCAGCGAAATCATTTGGAAAGCAGTGAATTTTCCCATCCATGTAGTTTATGTCAGGCACACAGGCAGTTTGTCGCCTCTCCTGCGATACCTTTCTGCTGCTTGTAATTTTTAGAAGTCAACACCAGGAGCAGTACATGCTGATTGTGCCTTTTAATCTGTCATGCTGCACAAATGAACCATGTGAGCGGCGCCATAAGTGCAGCACTGATGTTTATCTTCCCTGCTTCAATAATTTACATTCCTTTAGACACAGTTTACCCATAACGGCATAATGGCATCATAACATAGATAGGCCGGGTGTATTATCAGTCTGTATACAGTTATTGTTTTACAAGTGTACAGGAAGAAAAATATAGAGCACAAAGGTTTAATTTGGTTAGTTCTTTCCCATACATAACAAATGATGGTACAGGATTTAGTTTGTATTGTTTGTCACTACAGGTATATGATGTAATAATTACCTTTGGTTCCCTTTGAGCTACCTGGCTGCTGCTGCAGTCCTTCGTGGTTTGGAGTGAGGCTGGAGCTGGTTTAAGTGGAGAGGCCAAAACAATGGGCTTAACCTTCTGTTGTGAACACACAGGGAGGAATGGGGTTTCTTCTTGTGTCATGGTCGGTTATTGTCTCTGTGGTTTTCAGCTGTGATGTTTAAAATACTTTATTTAGTTACAATATAAGTTGAGCTGTTTCTCATTTGGGGACATCAGTTTGTTGAGTTATGACATTTTGTTAAATATTTTTATGAGAATTCTGTTTAACTGACATCTTTTATGGACCAACTTAGAGCTTAACACAGTTTGTTTCCATTACACAATCTGTCCCTGTGGTTCCTGAAGGAGAAAAAAAAGCATGATTGCTAAGCATAAATCAGGCAGCATAAAGTAGTCCCATAAATGTGGGAGCTCCTGCAGAGGGGTGTTTTTCTCCCACCACAGACGTGCTCCAGTGCAGTCCTTCAAAAGGCCAACTGCACATCGCTGGACACGGATGATCTAAGCCATAGGTGTCAAACTCTGGCCCGCGGGCCAAATTTGGCCCGCAGCCTAATTACATTTGGCCCGCGAAGCCATACCAAATTACTATCAGAGCTGGCCTACTGGTATTATACAGCTAATATATATATTGTTTAGTATTAAGCTTTGCTTGTTCCATATTCAGTTTTTCAGCAAAACGTGTTTGAGTCCATAAGAAAAGATTCATTCTTATATCTGGAGGAATAAATATATTTCAATAAATATTAACGTTGGCCCGCGACTTTGTTCCAGTTTTGAATTTTGGCCCACTGTGTATTTGAGTTTGACACCCCTGATCTAAGCATTTGCTCATTAAATGTAAGTGGACCAATTTCACATTATACACCAACACTAACAGCACTCTGTGTTTGAGCACCTAGAAACTCCATCATTGTTTCCCTCCAACATAAACAGTAGATATGCAGGGAAGATAAATGATGGTAGATATCCATACTTACATAAAACTGAGGAATTTGTAATGGTTATGGTTGCAAGACAGAAAGCATCAACTTTGGAGCTGAGATTAACAAAAGTAGGACGATTTGCCACAAAATTTTAGCAGTTTAAGCAGTGGCGGAGCAGGGGGGGGGGGTGGCTTACTGGGCTTAAGCCCGGGTTGTTTTTTCAGAAGCCCGGGGTCTTTTGGAGTGTAATTTTTTCATAGTTAGATGCCTGGCTGACAACTGTATAAAACAAAAATTACACACAATATTCGAAGCACATAGTGCACACTGTGGGAATTTACAACTGTGCGTAAATCCCCCCTAATTGGTATGATCTGAGCTCGGGCACTAAGCAGGGCGGGGCAGCTGCTGTCTAACGGTGTGTTCACACCGAACGCGATGGACGCGAATAAAACGCCCCAAACGCCCCTAATTTGACGCGTGCACATTCGCGTCTCAACGCGTGTCCAAGAAAAATCCATCGCGCGTCAACCGGAAATGTGGGAGGAATGTGGGAGGAAGTTGTGCCAGACATCTTTGCAAGATGGCAGCTGTCGAGCTAGCGCTTGAAGAGAGACTCTCCCTTCTCTATGTACTGTGGAGAGCAGAGCAGCAGCGTAAAAGACGTCCTCGCCGTACCTGGGTCCATCAGGTCCTCCAGAGGCGTGAGTAGTTTGGTGAGTTTCACCATTTGCTCCAGGAGCTGCGCCTGGATGACGGCCGATTCCAGCGCTATCACCGTCGGCCAGTTTGAGGACCTGCTTTCCCTCGTCGGTCCCAGCATCGCCCGCCTAGACACCAACTACAGGCGCTCAATCCCACCTGCAGAGCGCCTGTCCGTCTGCCTGAGGTTAGTAAAAGTGTTTAATACGGTAGTCCTTTATTGATACCTGTGCTAATATGCTAAACCATCCAGTTATACACTGCTAACATGGATGTGCTATGCTAACAGTGAATGCTGTCGGTGTTTACTGAAAGAAAACTGTGGTATGGAGACTGTTTATAATATTTCTAGTGATACTCAGAAGGTCTCATCAAGTCCCGATTTAATTCGATTTATGCTGTTATCAGTGTTTGCGATGATAGCATGGCTGTGGTGTCACATCAATGTATGCGCTCGGTGTTTGCTGATATCAAACTGTAGCATTAGGACCACTGAGTTAACCTTTGCAGCGATACTCACTCCTTTTTATTTAGACCTGGTTTAATTCTGGGATAGTTGAATATTTGTATATAATCCCTGCAGCTGTCAGACTATAACAGGGGTCACCAGCCTTTATTAAAACAGAGTTAGATAAAACTGTGAACAGTTTGGTTCATCTTTAGTTACATGGTTCTATCTTGATAAGCTATGTCTTATCACAGATTAATTTTTCAAAAATATTAATGATTTAAGCAAGGAAAGGGCTACATGTCAACATACAACTGTTTATTTCTATTAATGTTTTACTTCATTCTTACCTGATTGACATGTTTAGGAATTATGAGTGATTGGCACACTGTAGTTGTGAAAGTTGCTACCAATCAAATTATGATATGTTAAAGTTAAAACAAAACACAACTGTTTTAGATATTATCTAATATACATTTTGTAATTATCCTTATAATTACAAAATGTTTTATGTAAGATTTAAGTTTTGTGATTTAAATCTGACATCACAAAAGTATTTTGGAATTTGAATAATGTATTTTGTAACTGCAGTACACATAATACTGATTTTGAACAATTTTGTCCAGGTTCCTTGTCACCGCGGACTCCTTCACGACCAAGCGTTCAGTTACAGAGTCGGTGTGTCCACGGTGAGCCAGATCATCCCCCAGGTAGCGACGGCCAACTGGGACTGTCTAGTGGACGATTTCATGGCTGTGCCTTCACCTGGAGACTGGCGGTCCATCACAGAGGGATTCCAGGAGCGCCTGAACTTTCCTCTGTGCTGTGGAGCTCTGGATGGGAAGCACGTCCAGACAAAGGCACCCCATATATCATATAGGAGACACACACATTGATATACACTAAATATTCATTTCATTTCTTTTTTGTGGTGCCCAAATTGATGCACCTGCTTGATTTTGTTTAAACAATTATTGCACACTTTCTGTAAATCCAGTAAACTTCTTTTCACTTCTCAAATATCACTGTGTGTCTCCTGTATGATATTTAACTGACATTTTTTATTGTAACAACCAACGATTTATACAGGAAAATGATGTCTATTAACAAGGTTGCCCAAACTTTTGCATCCCACTGTATTAGTATATTTTGTCATTAGTATAATATGAAATAAATTCTACATGTGTCAAGTCGTGTGCCAACATTTGCTGTGTAGTAGAACTGAGACATTAGTCATTATAAAAATTTATTTGAAATAATATTAAAAGTCTCAAACAGAAAAACATTAAACATAAATATATAAAATATAAGAATTTACAGAGAGACAGGAATAAAAAGGACCAGCTGCTCTCCAGAGCAGGAACAAGGCTGAGGAGGAAATGCTCCATTGGAGACTGGTGTGGCTCCAGCTCCACCGCCGATGGACCGTCCTGGGACCCGTCCCTCATCTGCCTCGGAGCCGTCCTCCCCTGTGGGCCTGTAAAACAGCACAAAACACAAAGAAATGAGAAGGCTGCTACTAGATTTTAATTTCAACATTGAAAAAAAGCAAAAACAGGATATAATCAGATTGGTTTTAGATATTTAGTAAACGTGATCACAGGCAATCCCACCGACTAAAAAGGTATCAGTGCTTGCTGTACATATCTGTGGGTGCAGCAGCAGGAGCTCAGGGACTGGGGATGCTCTGCTTCAGAATCAGTTGGTTCTATCAATACAGTATTAAATGTTAACAGGTTGAATATAATAATCGTAGAGTAGACAGTGGTCCCTCATTTATTGCAGCAGGGGTTCTCAGAATAACTAGCCCCTGGTCACGCACTTTATACACTTTTTTCCCCCCACACACATGAACATTGAGAATCAATTGTGAGAACTGTGACCAAAGTGCAAACCTTTGTAGATTGCAAAACGTAAAAGTATTAATATGCCGCGGTTTGTCTTCATCTGCCCACCACTTTCGTGCACCTTTTTCCCTCGCGGTGCAGGTGTCTATTTCCGAATGAGGGTCACAGTTATGGGTGTTTTTGTGCTGTTTTTTCTATTGAACGTGATGGTTATCAAAACCAAACATGATAAATTTGGCAAGCGCAGGAGACACGACACAGAGCAGATTTGTCAATCAGGCTGCAGAATGCAATGCTGTACGGTGCAATAAAAAAATCAGCGAAAAAGCGAAGCAGTGACGGATGAGCGGAACCACTGTGTGCTGTTTATTAATAAAAAATATATATTCCTATATGACAACATGCATAAAAGCAGAACGGTATTTGTACGTCAGTGGGAAAATAGCGGTGGCTTGCTAGCTTTTGTGCGGCTTCCCCGGGTCAGTGAAAACTTTCAAAAGAGAAATGAATGAACTTACCAGGTTGCCCGATCTCTTCACATATCTTCCTCCAAGCTCAGTCCTTTTTATTCCTGTCTCGGTACAGAAAGCAGCTGGTGTCGTACAGCTCCGAGTTGTTTGCTACCGCATTGATTAGCCTTCCCTCCATTGAAGTATGAAGGGATTTGGCTGGATCTGCCCCTTTGACCTAGGTCACAGCCACGTCACCAGGCTCCTGATTGGTTGTCGCGGCGCGATTTGACGCTGGAGTTCAGCTTTTTCCAACTCGAGCGGTAGACGCGAAACGCGCGTATGCACAAAATGCAACACATAAACTCACGCGCGTGGTTTTATTCGCGCGTCAAACGCGCCAGACGCGCTACACTGACGCGCGTTTCACGCGTTTTCGCGACGCAAATCTGCTTCCGAATTTTCGCGGGACCCGCAATCGCGCGTCATCGCGCCTTTCCATTGACTTTACATGTAAACCTGACGCTCTATTCGCGTCCATCGCGTTCGGTGTGAACACACCGTAAGAGTGCGCTGTTGGAGAAACGGAGCCAGGAAGACAGAGGAGAACTGAAGTTTGACCAGGTACCAAAGCAAATCATTCGTACTGTGCAAATAATGTAAATATGACGGTGTATCACGAAAGATTGATATCAAACTGATCACTTGACCCATATTACGTTACTTGTTCTTCGAGTGAATCAACAAATGGCGAAATGAAAAGCTGAACAACAACAATGCTGTTTTTTGTTTAGAGAGTCTTAGCTTACATGTATGTTTATTTCATATTTTCAGTTGTTTCCCTCCACGGCTAAATAAATCGGTTTCAGTAATGCACTGATATACAAGAATGGACATAAGGGGCTTCTTTCAAAGAAAAAACTCTGGTAGTATTTTATATATTATGCTTTGTATGTTGTTCAGTACATTTCTATGCAAAACAAGAGGAACTTCAATACACAGCAGTATATTCACAATTTAAACCAGATATTTACATACACTTTATGGAAAACACAAGAACATTTTTTACTGTACAACATCAATTTAGAGTAAACTTGTTTTGTTCTGGATAAATAAATATTGAAATATCTTTTGAATTAGTTGAATGTCAGAATAAAGAGAGACAGAGCTTTCTATTTTTTATCACTTTCATCAAATTTAGGAGTACATGTACACTAAGTTTATTGTTAATTAATAAGAAAACTCCAGACGATTCCATTCTGAGCTGAAGAAGCTTCTGATTGGTTAGTAGAGTCCATGTGGCTCGATTTTGAATACAATTTGGTGCCATTTACAATTAAGAAATACAGATAGTTTCTCTCTTTACTCTTAAAGTTAACAAATATGTTTTTTATATTTATCAATCTAAAAAAATAAACATTTAGTCTGATTTGATGTTACAATTAAAAAAGTGTTTGTGTTTTGATCTGAAGAGTTTATAAATATCTGGTTTCAACTGTATATTTGATGATTGTCAGCACAAAGAGGGAGAGAGAGGAACAGAGAGGGAGAGAGAGAGAATGAGGACAGAACAGAGATGAACAAGAGCAGGTGAGACACACATGTTAGTCAAATGGTTGTTTACCAAAAGTATCACCGTATCATAGGTCCTCATGTATCTCGTACCTAGTGTTTCTTTTTAGGTTTGTTATTTTTCAAATTCTACATTTATTAAGTTCTGCAGGCTTGTTTGCACAACAAGGCTAAATAATTATATAAACTTTTCTCAGTCTAAATAGTGGACTTTGGTAGAATTAAAACAATAAGTGTAGTGCAGGTCTATGATGATTTTTAGTGCTACTATCATCTAGTTCTGACTCTGGTTCTGTCTTGGTTAAGTCCTCAGTAGTCCTGATTTTGAACTGTTGTAGTCCTGTTTTAATTCCGGATCAGTTCTGGGTCTGGTTGAATTGGGGTTTAGTCCTCGTGTCTTGATACAGCCCCGATTTTGTTCTGCCTTCCTGCTTAATTAAAAAACTAGTTTAAGGTGTCCTGCACATGTGATATATATTTTTCCCTATATGAAGTCATTCTTTTTTGAACTAGGTTGGTTTGGCAGTTAATTTTACCGGTCAGAGAATTTTTCTAGGTAATATTCACAAAGGTAGGACAATTTGCCACTGAAATTTGTGTTGCGCGCAAGCGCAGAAACAACAGGTCGGATGGATTCCCAGGACACCGGTGCTACTGCCAGTGTAGCTACCGCCCCTCCCCCCTGACCCAGCGCAAAGCACAAGCCTCGCATGCGGAGTGAAGCGGAAAAAAAAGTGTGAGACAGAGGGTGAGAGAAAGAAAAACAAACACAAAACACGGCTGCCAATAAGGAGACGGGGCTTGCGTCATTCACTTTCGTTCGAGACTGACACATCACTACTGGCTTTCCAGGAAGCAGCTGAACAATGAGGAAGTAAGTGGAGCTTGTTGTTGGTGTGTTTGAAGAAACTGTAAGTGTGCTTTGTTTCCTCCTTTAACAGTTCGTCTTTAGGAACTTTACTGTTTCTTCAGCTCATGTCTGATTTATTCACACAACTAACTCTGTGTGTTTTTATTTCCGGTCTCTCCTTTAAAGTCGGTGTGTAATGTTTTTCTGGCTAACATCAGCTGTGCAGGGCTGGACTGGCCATCGGGCATACCGGGCCACTTGTGATTTTTCGATTTTATGGGCAGATGGGGTTTTATTTCTTTTCTTTTTTTTAACGGTATAAATGAATGGTGGTGGATTGGCCATCGACTCGGGACTGGACCAATTACAGCCGGGAAGGTTGAACTTTAAAGTTGAGGTGAAAAGGAACGTGATTTCTCCCTATCACTACTTAAGGTAGAAAGTTGCTAATTCAATCATGAAACTGATCAATGATCAGCTGATCGGCTTTTCTCTCTGCGCCAGAAAGAGGAAACCAGTGGATGTCACGCTAAACAAGAACAACACGTTTAAGCTTGATCAGCTGTTGTTAGCATTTATTTAATATTACTTTCTAGTATCAGCTGATGTTTGCTGGAGCCACAGCTGTAAAGCTGCTGGTGTTCCAGATCTACTGGCGTTTAGATCAACTGGCGTTGGTCGAACAGATGTATGGCAGACTTGCGTTTCAGTAGCTGCTACCGACAAACCAGCAAAAAAAAAAAAAAAAAAACGCCAAATGTGTCATCTGTGACACTTGTGAGGTTGTCTCAAACACACTCCGTCAGTGTTGATGCTGTTGAACAACAAAATGTTTAAAAATGTGGCAAGTGTACCTGGTAATATCCTCATGCGCGACACGATCGCGAAAACAGCAAAAAATTAACACCACGCCGATGTCGTTCACAGGACAGCAAGAGTAAACGATCGGGAGACTCTTGTCGTCGTTATCGTTCCTCTCGCACGTTTTATTACTAAAGCGTGCAGTTTACTTTGTGCACTAACATGGACTCGAGTGAACCAAGTGCCACAGCCTACAGCCAGATCAACTTGTGACACACATCTGCAGCACGTTTGAATTCGTTTCATGCACAATACATTTGTACCTTTCAATTGTGTCTGTTTATGCGTCATGCAAATAAACCTTTGAAATGAATGAAATGATATCATGTATGTATTATCAGCCTACATTTGTACAAAATAGCAAATTATATACACAAAGTCATAAGAATCACCACCCTTGTTCATCATGATATCAATACTTTTGCCCATAAGAAAAATGTCGTGAACAAATATATGACACTAATATTTCACCGGTGTTGTAACATCACATGTCGTTAGCATAGTCTGCGTGTGTCTTTTCTCTGCAAATGAACATTTTAGAGTTAGTTGTTATATACAATCTGTATAAGTGTGGTCAATCTAATAATGATCCACAGTTACACAGTGATCAGTAATAAACAGTCTCCAAAACTTGCATATAATCCTCAATTTGGAACCCATCTACTGACTACCACATACAAGCTGGACCAGTCTCCAATGCAGGTCAGTCCACTGCTGCCACCTGTGGCCAAGTACCATAGCCTACTACTAGATTAACTTGTGACACACATCTGCACCTGCTGCTATGATCACATCGAGTAAAGGCTGAGTGGCTGCACTTACACCTGGTACATCCAAATCTACCCACAAACATGTTGAAAGATGCAGTGCCTGCAATGTGGATTGTTAACACTAAAAACAGTAAGTAAGCAAAGACAACACTGATCAATTTCTTGCATTTATTTAGGTAGGACGTTCAAATGGCCAAATCACACTACGCTGCCCTCACGACACGTGACCATGTGAAGCTAGACAGCTAGCGAACAAAATAGAGGAGATCTTCCACACAAGGCTTGCTTTTCTTGCTTTTAATGAAGATCCTTTAAAGCCTTTCCTCTCTCAAGGTTTCTCCTTGCTATTTCTTATTTGTAACTGAAATATACAGAAAATGAAAATAAATTGCTAGCTAATACACATCTTAATGACAAACTTAGCCTAGCTTAACACGTGCGTTACATTAGCATCGCAGTTCACTCCAGGTAAACACATATAAAAGTTATCTCTGAACATATTAATACTCACAAAGACGAACGTTTCCCAAGGTACAAGCGTGTAGGGCACTCTTAGCGTGCACATGAACTCGTTCACTCTTTTAATACTGCCGAAGCACTTTTCACGGCATTAACGGAGAAAATACGTCAAAGATATGTTAATGATCAGAGCGCTCCCTCGCTCCCGTTTCCGCACATACAATACAAGATCACTTGTGATAACGATGATTCACTCTGAGCAAATTTCGAACCCAGACATTTTAACTGTTTTTAGCATGAATCACTTATAATATTTCTTAACTTTGAACTTATTTATCACTTTGCTTATGTAACTTAATCAGACTATGCATTAACTATTGACTTCTGACCAAAAGGCATAACACACACTATCAAAACATGCTTCCTGCTTGCATTTATTTAGGTAGGATGTTCTGATGGCTAAATAACACTATGAAAACATGCTTCCTGCTTGCATTTATTTAGGTAGGATGTTCTGATGGCTAAATAACACTATGAAAACATGCTTCCTGCTTGTATTTATTTAGGTATATATATATATATATATATATATATATATATATATATATATATATATAAAACAGCTTCTGTTATCAAGTGAAAATAGCAAAGATTTCAGGGCTGGGCTAACATCCTAGTAACAGCTCACACAATCACAACTCATCAAAGCTTCTCATTATCATTAGGACACATTTAGGTCAATATCACTTCACATTTCTGTGTCATCATCCATCAAATGTTGACACATAGTGGGTTTGTCATTCTCTCAGCTGACACTGAGATGAAGCAGGAAAGAAGGAGTTGATATTTGGACAGCACACATGATGGAAAAGAGGATTTCAGTTCATGTGCACATGAATGATTTGTGTTTTCTCTGCAGGTGAAGGTAGAAAGTGTTTGTGAGCTGATGTGGATGTAAATTGAGCAGCATGGATCAGTGTGAGGACAGAGAGGAGGGAGTCCCTCCCTCTAAAACCATTCTGTGTGGGGAACGTGAGAGCCAGACCAAATCTCAGAGGTGAGATGACCATCTCTAACTGTCCATGACTATTCTCCATGTCACAGCTCAGCACTCGCATCACTGCTCCATCATTATTCACAGGAACCAGCCTGGACCTCCATCCAGCTTTGTGTCCTTAAGGAGTGACACGTCTAAAGGTGGTCTCGTTGATTTTAAAGTGTCTGCTGCAGAGAGGTGAGCTGTCAGTAACATGAACTGATGTCAGTTTGTCTGATTTAAATGATTTTGATGTTTACTGGTTTCTAAAATGCATCTCTGTAGGAGAGTAGTGTCTCAAAGGACACACAGGCACAGGTGTAACTGTCATTTTATCTGCTTTTAACACATATTTGGACACAATTGGCTGTTTTTAGCTATTTATTTTAATCACAGGTGCAAATTTAGAGCTCACACATCTGGATCCTAAACTATGATGGAAACAGCTGCTAGCAGTGGGTAGTTTGACTTTAGCCTAGTGGCTAAGCTAACACAAACAAGCATGCCAGCTGTGCTCTGTGAGGATGATACACTGCTCTAGAAAGCAAACTAAGGTTTGCAGACCTTAAAGAGGACATCGCTCTGATCAGTGGAAGTTGTTTGTGCGTGCCACGTGATGCTGTAGGATTTGAGGATTTGTTAACATCTCCATGATGGTACATCTCCTCGTATAACTGCAAACACATGAACGCTCCTAACGGCAGCTATCACAGCCACAGAGGCAGACTGTTTCTCACTGTTGCATTCAGGGACATTTGTTTTCCTGTAAAAAGCTGTACTCTAATCTAAGAGGACTGTTACTGACAGGAAACAGCTGCATTATCTGCAGTCTGTGTGATCAGAGCTGCTTCAATGACTTTCATCAGATAATTTATCGTTGAATAAAACATGTTTGTGCCTGCAGCAGTCAGAGGTCACAGTCTGCAGGATCCAGCTGTCTGTCTGTGAGGAGTGACCTGTCCAAAGATGAACCTCCATACTTCAGTGATGAACCTGGACCAACGAGGTCAGAGAACTGTGATGAGCTCCTTTAGATGTTTGCGTTTTCCTGGATAAATACGAGCTGAAAAATCCTCAGATTTTTACAAAGAAAACAATGAAACAAAAAGATAAAAATGTCAGACTGTTTCAGGACAGATATGCTCATGTCTGTGGGGAAAGTGTGTACTGAGTGGGTTCATGTTTGTCTTTAAAGAACAGAGCTGCTCTCTCTCTGATCTGTCATTGTGTCTGATCTGTTAAACAGTCTGAGAGGTCACAAAGAGACCCAGGGTAACGTCTAAGCAGCTAAAGCCCGGATCATACTGGGTGGTGTTAATGAGACCTCCACCAGGAGAACACTGAACAACAGTAGTGTGGATGTAGTGGATAAATCCCAGGATACTGATGCTCAGACTTAATCACAGGGAACAAAAACTGATTTGATCTTCAGATTGTGACCTTTATACTAGACGTTACATTTGTTTAGTGATTTCAATAGAGATTAAATGTGTGGGGGGTTGCCCTGAAAAACTCATCTACTTTCCTGAACTTATGAATCGATGACTAAGGAACCAAATTGCAATTGTATTATTAGTATGACGGTAAAACTTTCACAAATTCATTCAATATACAAAGTTTGTTTTAGAAAAAACTCAGAGGTGTCAGATGATTTGTGACAAAATGACACAGCAGGTATTTCTCACATGTCCTACACTAATCTACCCAGTTTGTAAAGCTGTTGTTATAGTGGTGGAGGGCAGACCTGGGATAATGTTCTGGTCTTTGAGCAATGAACTGCTTGTAGAGGTGGTTGATGGTTTATCAGTTTTACCTCCCACTGAGTTAATTTGTTCAATTTAATGAAGTCTGAGCTTCTGCAACATCATCCATCAGCAATGAAAGAGAGTCCATGAAACAGACTGAAAATGCCTGATATTTTCACAATCTGAGTTTAAAACATGACAAACTTGATTCAGATGAAGTTACCTGAGCAGAAACTACTGGATCTTTATCTTGTGCTTGAACTGATTCTTCATGGTTCCTCCACAGAGTGGACCAGGAGAGCTCAGAGGTTCCCAGTGGTCAGTCTGCCCAGCAGCATCAAACACACCTGGACTCCATATTTATGGTCTGTACATGTACAACAACTACTTTTACATCTATTGTGTTCACAGTCCTCTCCATGCTGCTCTTTGTAGACCGGTGGATTGTAAGTGTGTCCAACATGGATCTGATGTTTGGCTCCATGATTTCAGTCTGATTGGCTCATTCATAAAGTATTCTGTTCCAGCTGCTGGAGGACAACATCATCACTTTTGTGAAGAACGAGCTGAAGAAGATCCAGAAGGTTCTGAGTGCAGATTACCCAGAGTGCTTAGTAAGTCGAAAGAGCAGCAGCAGAGAGGCATTTGTGAAGATCACACTGAAGTTCCTGAGGAAAATGAAGCAGGAGGAGCTGGCTGACCGTCTGCAGAGCAGTAAGAGGATTTCTCTAAAGATTTAAGCTGCTGGATAAATGAAACATTTACTAATGTCTTAAGAGAAAGACCAACGTGTTTTAAAGATTCATTGTTTTTGGAATTAAGTGTATATTTTCATTTTCAAATGATATTCTACATATTTCTTCTCATTCAGAACTTCAAGCTGTAGTTTGTCATCGTAACCTTAAATCTGCTCTGAAGGAGAAGTTCCAGTGTGTGTTTGAGGGGATCGCTAAAGCAGGAAACCCAACCCTTCTGAATCAGATCTACACAGAGCTCTACATCACAGA
Organism: Copadichromis virginalis; assembly: GCF_057382275.1. NCBI lineage: Eukaryota > Metazoa > Chordata > Actinopteri > Cichliformes > Cichlidae > Copadichromis > Copadichromis virginalis. The sequence goes on from NC_140620.1 coordinate 31,873,817, forward strand.
GGGAGGGACTGCAGAGGTCAATGATGAACATGAGGTCAGACAGATTGAAATAGCATCCAGGAAACCAGACAGACCAGAAAAAACAATCCGACGAGAAGACATCTTTAAAGCCTCACCTGGAAGAGATGAACCAATCAGAACAGTGCTGACAAAGGGAGTGGCTGGCATTGGGAAAACTGTATTAACACAGAAATACACCCTCGACTGGGCTGAAGACAAAGCCAACCAGGACATCCAGTTCATATTTCCATTCACTTTCAGAGAGCTGAATGTGCTGAGAGAGGAAAAGTTCAGCTTGGTGGAACTTGTTCATTACTTCTTTACTGAAACCAAAAAAGCAGGAATCTGCAGCTTTGAAGACTTCCAGGTTGTGTTCATCTTTGATGGTCTGGATGAGTGTCGACTTCCTCTGGACTTCCACAAAACTGCAATCCTAACTGACCCTAGAAAGTCCACCTCAGTAGATGTGCTGCTGGTAAACCTCATCAGGGGGAAACTGCTTCCCTCTGCTCACCTCTGGATAACCACACGACCTGCAGCAGCTAATATGATCCCTCCTAGGTGTGTTGAAATGGTCACAGAGGTCAGAGGGTTCACTGACCCACAGAAGAAGAAGTACTTCAAGAAGAGATTCAGAGATAAGGAGCAGGCCAGCTGGATCATCTCCCACATCAAGACATCACGAAGTCTCCACATCATGTGCCACATCCCAGTCTTTTGCTGGATTACTGCTACAGTTCTGGAGGATGTGCTGAATACCAAAGAGGGAGTACAGCTGCCCAAGACCCTGACTGAGATGTACATCCACTTCCTCGTGGTTCAGGCCAAAGTGAAGAAGGTCAAGTATGATGGAGGAGCTGAGACAGATCCACACTGGAGTCCAGAGAGCAGGAACATGATGGAGTCTCTAGGAAAACTGGCCTTTGATCAGCTGATGAAAGGAAACGTGATCTTCTATGAATCAGACCTGACAGAGTGTGGCATTGATATCAGAGCAGCCTCAGTGTACTCAGGAGTGTTCACACAGATCTTTAAAGAGGAGAGAGGACTGTACCAGGACAAGGTGTTCTGCTTCATCCATCTGAGTGTTCAGGAGTTTCTGGCTGCTCTTCATGTCTATCTGACCTTCATCAACTCTGGACTCAATCTGATGGAAGACCAACAAACAACCTCCAAGAAATCTGAAACAGGAGAATCTTCAGAGAAATACTTCTACCAGAGTGCTGTGGACAAGGCCTTACAGAGTCCAAATGGACACCTGGACTTGTTCCTGCGCTTCCTCCTGGGTCTTTCACTGCAGACCAATCAGACTCTCCTACAAGGCCTGCTGACACAGACAGGAAGTAGCTCACAGACCAATCAACAAACAGTCCAGTACATCAATAAGAAGCTCAGTAAGAATCGGAATCTGTCTGCAGAGAAAAGCATCAATCTGTTCCACTGTCTGAATGAACTGAATGATTGTTTTCTAGTGGAGGAGATCCAACAGTCCCTGAGATCAGGAAGTCTCTCCGAAGATGAACTGTCTCCTGCTCAGTGGTCAGCTCTGGTCTTCATCTTACTGTCATCAGAAAAAGATCTGGATGTGTTTGACTTGAAGAAATACTCTGCTTCGGAGGAGGCTCTTCTGAGGCTGCTGCCAGTGTTCAAAACCTCCAACAAAGCTCTGTAAGTACATTTGTACTCATGTTTTACTTCAAACATCCAACTGTGTCAGTAATTTATTTCACCAGGCTTTCTGTCTTTGTATGAATTTGTATCCTAAAGTTTGGGATTACTCCTATACAGCTGTAACCTCTTTGATGGCTCAAGAACTCTGTGTACTCGAAACGCTGAGTCTACCATAAACTATGATCATCAGTGCTGCTGTTGTGTTATCAGTCTTTGTTTAAAAACTGCCAAATGTTGTAACACCTTATATTCACATGCATGCTTTTAGATACATTTCTACTGCAGGTCTATTTTTGGTCACAAATATTGGTGAAACACTCACTTTTACATGCATGGTGGCTCATGCATTAAACAAAGCATTTGCATTTGAATTACTCAGTGAATCATTGTAGCCACAGAAACGTCTTTAGTTGCACTTTTAAGCTTAGGTTTCTGGGCTCTTCCCAGGATGTAATGAGCATTACTTCTTCACCCACCTCTCTCCACTTTCATGTGTTCATGCACCACTGTTGAATTGAGTTAATTACTAAACTCTGCCTCGGTCTTCCACAGTGTGTTTTTTGTTTCTTTGTTGTTTTTGGCCTGCTCTCTCCCCTCACTCCCAAACTGGTTGGAGCAGATGGTTGTCCCTCCCTGAACCTGCTCTTCTTATAATAAGTTGTTTGTTTTTTCCCCTGACTTATAGCTATTCTCATCATTGTCTTCAAATTAACTCACACACTGACTGCTGCTATAGCTTACCTGGCTGAGCAGGTGGCCGATGTACTGAAGGTTAGAGTTGTGACTCCAGGGCCTGGGTTTAAATCTTCTTTTCATCATCCTTCACAACTCATCCACCAGGTGTCACAAACTACAGCACGACTGCAAATACAAAGCATGTCTTACTGGATGGCTGCAACAACCAGAGTTTTACCTACCTTTGGTCTTTCTTGACAGCATGAGTGTAATATTTATTGAACAGAGTCGTCTTCTGTGATCTTTGCTGCTTTGAATGTCCGTGCTGTCCACAGATATATTTCAGTATCAGGCTCTAAACTATGCAAATGGTTCAGAGAAGATTACATTTCCAAACATGACTCAGAAATGATGTTTATACTAGATTTACAGTTTATGTTAATGTCCTCTGAATTACGAGGTGGAGGAGGTGAGGCTTACAAGGAGTAAGTGCTGATAGAAGGACAGCTGTGTTTTAATGAAGCTATTTAGTCAACCAGTAATTGTATTGCATGGTGGCATTTTAAAAATTCATTTGACTGATTTAATTAATTTGTTTTTTTTACAGACTAAGTGGCTGTAACCTCTCAGAGAGAAGCTGTGATGCTCTGTCCTCAGTTCTCAGCTCCATGTCCTCTTTTCTGAAAGAGCTGGACCTGACTAACAATGACCTGCAAGATTCAGGCGTGAAGTTTCTGTCTGCTGCGCTACAGAGTCCACATTGTACACTGGAAACTCTCAGGTCAGAATCCAAACGTTCCCACTGCTTATCATTTAAGGTCTGAATGATATTAAACAATAAACAACCAAGCTTTGTAGAATTGGCGAATGACCTTTGACCGGGGTGGCTGTAGCTCAGGTGGTAGAGCAGGTCAGCTACTATCCAGAATGTTGCTCTCCGATGCAGTGTGAATGTGCATGAAGCACTGAAACAGCTTAGATAATGTTCTTTTGTGAATGGGTGTGATTGGGTGAATGAACGAGTTGTATAAAGTGCTTTGAGTGCTCAGATGGAGTATAAAAGAGCTATATAAGAACCAGTCCTTTCACCTTTTATTTATCTTTGGAGGGCTTATGAGGTTCTTAATTACTGTCTGAGGAGTTTTTACAGTCACATATTTTGTAAAAGAGAAGTATTGTTTGGTTCATGTTTTCTGTGGCATGTTTTGTTTGACACACCAATGAGCAGGCTATTTGTTCCATCCATCCATCTTCTTCCGCTTATCCGGGGCTGGGTCACGCGGGCAGCAGCCTAAGCAGAGAAGCCCAGTCCTCCCTCTCCCCAGCCTCCTCCTCTAGCTTGTCTGGGGGAACGCCAGTAAACGCCAGGGGAACGCGGTAAACCAGCAAAAAACTAGAGCAGCCGGGCTACGTAAAAAGTGTAAGGGGGCGTGTTTGCGGTCACGTCTAGCGGGTGTGTGGGCGGGAGTGTTACACAGTCGCTCCACCTCAAGTCACTACTGCGCAGACTCTGGCTCCAAAAATGCAAGATGGCAGCCTCCACAAGTGGGATATTTTGGCTTTATTTTTGCACAATGGGAGGAGGTGGTGTCGCGTTGTCCATCTTTTATACAGTCATTGGTTCTGTCTTTTAAAAATTAAGATGGATTATATGGTTTTGTAAACTGCCCTCTCTCTAGTGGCTGCTTTGTAATATTTTTTTGGTTACTTTAGAAAAAAGAAAAATCCAAGATGGCTCACCGTGATGCTGAAGTATTATTGTTTTAAGCTCATATGAACCTTAAAATGTTGTAGCTTTGGACGACATTTGTCCGTCAGTATGAATGATGATAAAATCATAATTTTATTTTGTTTTGCTTAATGATCATTTTTATGATTAAGATGAACGTTTTATCTTGTTAGCTTGCAATAAGCGTGTAACAAGCTAGTTTGCAATGTTGGTTAGCTAACACAATATTTCGTATGCTTTCAGTTTTACGATGGTCAAAGAGAGAGCCACGGTGAGAGGCCGGTCTTTAATAAATGAGCACAGAAAGGAAAATAAGTCTGGATATTGAATCATCGTTATCTCACTGTCTAGCTGGTGAAAACGTGGAAACTCAGGGCAAGGACAGTAAACTGTCAGTCTGGACTTTTCTTTATTTCCATTAGCTGTAAGTGAGATTTCAGAGCAATCAGAGACTGTGGGTCTGTGTATGAAGTATAATTCATGTGCATTTGTTGAAATTGTAGAATGAGAAATAGCAGTTTTGGGCTATTTCCTGCTTGTGCTGATGAAAATGTTTATTGACGTGTGAATTCATTCTTCAACGCTTGAAAACTTTGCTTTTCTTATTTTTGTGTAACACAATTTAATGCACTGAAGAACAATGAAAACAGGAAACAGAGAAAGCTGGCCTTCAAATTAAAAGCTGCTCCTCCTGAAACGTGTTGGTGGTAAAATTTAAGAAGAGCTGAAGCACATAAATAATCTACGTGCCTAAATATTAAACACAGTTGAGGCCAGTGTTGTTAGTCCAGGTCAGAAGATGACTTGTTGGAATGAAAATGAGCTTGTAGTTTGTCTGCTTTAATAATGTGACTGAAAAAGGTGATGGCCTTCAAATATGTCCATTTCTTTCCAACTTCACCTTTAAAAGACATGGGGATCCTGGAATGAAAAAACATGACTTTTTTATGTTTTTTATGATAAATGTACAACTTTAATGTGAAAAATTCAGAGATTTTTTCTCTTGTGTTTTTTTGAAGCTGCTTCCTGTTGGTTTCAGCTGTTTGGAGTTTCCATTTTCTAAACTTCTACATTCTGAACCTTCTTCAGCTCTGAAAAGATTATGAAACACTGACTGATTTCAAGCACACACTTTGTCTAATAAACTTACATCTTTCATTCTTTATACAGATTGGGGAGCTGTGGTTTGTCAGAGATCAGCTGTGATTATCTGGTAGCAGCACTGAAGTCCAACCCCTCCCACCTGAGAGAGCTGGACCTGAACTCCAACAACCTGCAGGATTCAGGAGTGAAACAGCTGTGTGGCTTTCTGGAGAGTTCAGGATGTGGACTCAAAACTCTGAGGTCAGTCACCATGTTTTAGTTGTGCTGAGATGAATATGATGTGAAAGTTGTGCTGACACTAAACTGCAGACACAAGGCTGATATTATACTGATCCACACTGAGGATCTTCATTGTAAAGTCTGTTTACTTCTTCTCTGGTTTAGTCCATTGATTGTAGCAGAACAATGTTCACATTTCAAACAGTGATACTCAGCGTGGCCCACACACGGCCTGCCAACCTTTCCTAATTCAGATAGAGGGTACCCCGATTAACTGTGTACCATTCTTCCTCACAGTTCTAAGTATCAGACACAACAATGAATAATCCACAGCTGACTCTCTTAAGAAAGGTCAAAGGTCATGACATCTCCAAAATCCACCTGTGACACACGTTTCCATCAGTGTGATTGATTCTAGTCAAATAATGATTGATAACTGATCAGTGTGCGACACCGTAAATGTTTGCAGTGCCAGAAACTTCCAATCTAACAGCAACACTGTCCACAGTGTCAGAGTTACAAAGATGGAGATCATAGATTTTATTCTGGTAAATCTGTGATGTCACTGCCGTCCCCATCCTGATATATTGATCACTGAGAAAAGCTGTAAAAGCTTCATGTTTAGCAAAATAATGTTTAACTGGGAATTCTGCTTTTGTGACAAGTTAAACTTGTGCAGATGAACACTCTCCTCTGAGTTTGCATTCAGGAGACTGACACCCTCTCTACTTTTAAGATCAGCTTCAAACTTTCCTTTTTGATAAAGCTTATTGTTAGAGGTAGATCAGGTGATCCTGAGTTATGCTGCTATAGGCCCAGGCTGTTGCAAGACTTCCCATGATACTCTTCTTTCTCCTCCGCCCACCTCTTTTCACTACTGATGTTTTTATATGTCACTACTGCATGCTCTTAACTTTTGTCTTCTCTCTTGTTAGTTTGTGATTTGTTCTTGTCTCTCTGAGCTCATCTCTTCTCTTCCCCCTCACCCTGCAGCCAGTCATTGTAGATGGTTCTCCTGTAGCCTGTTTTCACTGGTAGGATCTTTCTATCAAAGGGAGTTCTTCCTTCCCACCATTACCAAGCACTGCTCACAGTCGATTGCCTGATGGTTGGGACTTTCTAATATTGTAGGGAGTTACCTTAAACTGTTAAATCAAATCAAATCACTTTTATTGTCACATCACATGTGCAGGTAAACTGGTACAGTACATGTGAGTGAAATTCTTGTGTGCGAGCTTCACAATACAATACCATAAGAACAAGCTAAATATAAGAATGGCTAAATCTGAGAATTATATGAATAAATATATGTACAATATATGAGTGTATGCATATTACTGAATTTGTATACTAAATATGTGTGTGTGTGTGTGTGTGTGTGTGTGTGTGCGTGCGTGCGTGTGTGTGTGTGTGTGTGTGTGTATATATACATATTTTACAAATTAATAGATATTAATAAAATAGAGTAAACAATAAAATAAAGTATATAAAATATACAGAGGTTGGTAGTCGGACATGTGCTGGTCTCCATGAGTGTTGAAATGGATGTGTTGGTGGAGTTTTGGTGAAACTTTCTTCAGGTTTCCTTTGTTAAAGTCCCCGGTCATGATAAACGCCGCCTCTGGGTGTGCAGTTTCCTCACTGCTGATCGCACTGTACAGTTCCCTGAGTGCTCGGTCAGTGTCGGCTTGTGGGGGAATGTAAACAGCCGTAATAATCACTGCTGTGAATTCCCTCGGTAGCCAGAATGGCCGGCACTTAATCATCAGGTATTCCAGGTCCGGTGAGCAGAAGGATTTGACCGGGTGCACGTTCGCATAATCACACCAGCTGTTGTTGATCATGAAACACACACCACCGCCTCTGCTTTTACCAGTAAGATCCTGTGACCTGTCTGCACGGTGCACAGAGAACCCCGGTAGTTGTATTGCGGAGTCCGGTACCTTATCCGGAAACAGTCACTTATAAATAAAGTTAAATTAAACTGAATGGACGTAAATGGATAATGTTATTGTATCTGACAAACAGAAAGTCATTGTTCACAGATGGATTCATGTTTTGTGTGTCTGCAGTCTGTCAGGCTGTCTGATCACAGAGGAAGGCTGTACTTCTCTGGTCTCAGCTCTGAACTCCAACCCCTCCCATCTGAGAGAGCTGGACCTTAGCTACAATCATCCAGGAGACTCAGGAATGAAACTGCTGTCGGCTGGATTGAAGGATCCACTGGACACTCTCAGGTATGAAGAGAATGTCTGATAGAGGAGGAAGAGTTGAAAACATTTCCTGTGTCCTTCACTCACTTCCTGTTTGTGTCCTGCAGATGAGACATGAACAATCACACATGGAGGAGTATTTTTAGGGACAGACACACTAGTCTAGTTGGATAGTACATGGATCTTTATGTAGGGGGTCTCCAACGAGTCTGTTTGCAGAAACATTAATGATAACTGATAACACATATTGAGATTTTAATTAAAAGTAGACATACAGTTAGGTCCATAAATATTTGGACAGAGACAACATTTTGTAATTTTGGTTACCACAGTGAATTTTAAAGGAAAAAACTCAAATGCAGTTGAAGTTCAAACTTTCAGCTTTAATTCAGTGGGTTGAACAAAAAGATTGTATAAAAATGTGAGGAACTAAAACATTTTCTTAACAAAATCCTTCATTTAAGAGCCTCTAAAGTAACTGGATGAATTAAATAAGTGAAAATAAATTGTTGGATTTCTCTGGATTTTGTTAGACACCTCTTTCCATGACTCCTCTCTCCTCGTGTCCTTTCCTTGGCTCCTCTGCTCACGTCTCTGGTGGGAGGGGCTAAGATATGAGGAGAGCAGTGGAGGATGTACAAACTGAGAAATGAGAAAGGGGCACAGTCTAAGAAGCTTGATGACCTTTAGGTAGGTCTGTGCGACAGACAGTAAATTTGTCATGTTTGAACTAAGTGAGTGAGATGAAGAGTGATGGTGGAGATGGACTACATACACAGGAGCCTGACCCTGAAATGCTCTGTATGAAAGGTAAAATAATACTGAGGACAGGTGAAAGATGCAAAGGCAGGTGAGGAAGTGACAAAAGGAGCCTTTAGTGGCCAAAAGACACAAGTCCATCAAACCGAAATCCAAAGCAGCACAGGAAGCATGAAAAAAACAATAAGAGCTGCTTGAATTCTCCAAATACTGAGGAAAGGTGCTTCATTGCTTCCTTTATTTTTGTCGTGGCTGACCGAACGGACTCACGTGCAGACCGCTGACAGTATATTTACAAATTTTATTCTTTACACAAACACCAGGTGAATATTTACACGGTGAAGGGAAAAACCAGAGCTCCAGGGATTCACGGGGCTTGGGGAAAACAGGCACAGACACTCCGCTCTCACTCAGAGATTCACTTGGACTCTACAGAACATTCCACAGGCAGTAATCCACAAAACGCTTCAGTAATCCACACACGCTCCACTGAGACGAACGCACGGGGAAAAATCCAAGGGACATGAGGGCAGGCTTCGGGGAAATCTATTTACAAGAGAAAAAAAGTTAGCGAAGGAAAAAAAATCATGGGAGAAAGCTAGATTCTACTGACAGTAACTAACTGCAGTCTACAATGGTCCAGCGAGGAATAACACCAAACTGCTGTCATAAATAGTCCAGGGCAGGTCATCAGGGAGATCACTCTCAGGTGTGGAGTGGCAGGTGCGTGGGCCAAGGGCGGGAGCCCATAATGAGCTCCGCCCAGGCATAGTGGAAAACAAAGGGAGAACAGAGAGGGGGAGGAGCGAGAGCAAGAGAGAGCAGAGGCAAAAACAAAAACACACATGTAGCCACACAGGGAGCGCCAGGCAGACACGGTACCATGACAATTACCTCCTTTAGAAGAGGAGATACTACTGGAGCATCCTTTATGAAAGCAGAGGACATAGATACTAGGGGTGCAACGATACACAAAATTCACGGTTCGGTTCGATACTTTGGTGTCACGGTTCGATATTTTTTCGATACAAAAAAATGTTCATTCCTTTTTAATTTGTCATTTATTAAAATTATAAATATATATTTTAACTCAAAAGTACAGTTTTTAAATTTAATGTTGCTGAAACAACAAAATAATAAAATAAATCTATCTGATCGAGAAATCACTCATCTTTGGAAAAGAGAGTTTATTACAGAGAAATGTCTCTTTCCAAAACAAAAGCTATACTATACGCTTCTTCTGGGCAATATTCTCAGCAGCATATTACACATATCAGGTCCTCATAAGGAGAATCATGTGCTAACGGCTGTCTAAACGATTCGGGTAAAGTTTGTAGCATGCATGCTTGTTGTTTTTGTCTGCTTCCACTTGTCTTTGCACTAGGATGATGTCGGAGTAAATGTGCAGTCATATTTGTTGTGTGCTGTCAGTGTTAATCTTGTTAAAATGACTTTAACGTGTCACATCTGCAATGATTCATCACCTGGCACGTTTTTGCACATGTTTTGGGACTGTCCTGTGGTATCCAATTTTTGGGTCTTTGTGAACTCTGTGTTATCTGAGGTACTGGAAGTTTTTTATGTTCCCAATCCTGGTCTTTGTCTCCTTAATGATACCTCTGAAATCTCCTTAAAACAAATGCAATGCAAAATGTTGTTCGCTGGATTCACATCCGCAAAGAAGACTATTACAAAGCAGTGGTTCTGTCCTGACATTTGTATGGAATCATTCTGGAGACGATGTCTTATCCGTGTTATTGGTTTTGAACATACCACAGCAAAATTAAATAAAGCTCGACCCACGACTGTTGACGCTTGGAAAATCTTCTCATCCAGAGTTATCTCCTGGAAGAGGCAATAATTGGTTTTAACTTTGTGTTTTTGTGTCTTTTCTTTGCTGTCCCTATGCCTTGTTTGCTAATGTTTGCTTTGCTACTGCAGTTTACAGTTGTGCTGTATATGTCTGTACCCCCTCCTCCCCCCCCCAACCCCGTTTTAAATCAATAAAATGTTGATCACAAAAAAAAATGACTTTAACGCCGTAACACGGCAAATCTCCGTTAACGAGTTACCGCGGATCGCCCCGTGCGTGGGGCTGGACGGCATCAACACGTTAACAAGCTAATTGCGCTAACGCACTAGTTCCCACCAATTGAGCATTGCGTGGCACATCGACATACTGTTTTACTTTTGTCCATGACGCGCTTACCATCAGGGTCATACTTCACATGAAAACCAAGATAGTTCCAAACAAACCATCCTACTTTGGCAAAACGTCCTACCGTAAGTAGTTTATGCACATTTCTGCTGTCACAGAGTAATTCCAGCACCAATTTAAGTAGGTATGACAGTTTGCCACTTAACTTTGCCCATTAGAGTATACTTGTAGCTCATATGCATACAGTCAGGATGGTTTGCCACTTCATTTTACCCGTTAAAGTATGCTTGTAGGTAACATTCACAAAGGTAGCATGGTTTGGCACTTAATTTTACCCGTCAGAGTATGTGTGTAGCTGTTATTAACAAAGGTAGGATGATTTGCCACTGAATTTTAGCCGTTAAAGTACGCTTCTAGCTCATATTCAGAAAGGTAGGATGGTTCGCCACTGAAATGTAGCTATTAAAGTATGCTTCTAGCTCAGATTAACAAAAGTAGGACGATTTGCCACAAAATTTTAGCAGTTTAAGTATGCTTGTAGGTGACATTCACAAAGGTAGGTTGTTTTGGCAGTTAATATTACCGGTCAGAGCATTTTTCTAGCTAATATTCACAAAGGTAGGACAATTTGCCACTGAATTTCGTGTTGTGCGCATGCGCAGAAACAACAGGTAGGATGATTTGCCAGGTAGGATGGATTCCCAGAACACCAGATCTGAATGAGGGTGGGGGAGGTTCAATTTCAGGTAGCGTTGAGGCAGTTTCCATGTTGCAACAAGCTTAGCTTCTGTCTTGCTAGCTTGCGCTGCGCTCAGTGGATCTGCACTCGACAGTGCAGCCTAGGCGGAGTAGTTGAACGCAGATCCACTGAGCGCTCAACACAGACAGCATCGTCAGAAGAAAAGTTGATAAAATAAATAAAAAATTTTGTATTGTTCAATACATATGCGTACCGAACCGAAAGCACTGTATCGAACGGTTCAATATTGATACGAGTATTGTTGCACCCCTAATAGATACAATAGATACAGTTCCATAATTCATAGCTAGCAGGAAGTGTGGATTTGTTGTGGTGTGGAGGAAGAGGTTTGTGTTTATATATATATATATATATATATATATATATATATATATATATATAAGACAAGACATAAAGACAAGAAAGCTCCTTACCATGCATGGAGGGTTTCACCCCAAGTCAAGCACCCTGAGGCTGTACGCTAAGCGGAAGGAAGGGGGCCGGGGACTGGTGAGTGTCAGCACCACAGTCCAGGATGAGACAACGAACATCCAAGAATACAACTGACCGAGTGCTCAGTGAATACCTCAGGCAGCAGAAACCCAAGAAAGAGGAGGGAGACGAGGAACCATCATGGAAGGACAGGCCCCTGCACGGTATGTACCACCGGCAGATAGAGGAGGTGGCTGATATCCAGAAATCCTACCAGTGGCTGGACAAAGCTGGACTGAAAGACAGCACAGAGGCACTAATCATGGCAGCACAAGAACAAGCTCTGAGTACAAGATCCAGGCTGGGGTCTATCACACCAGGCAAGACCCCAGGTGCAGGCTGTGTAAAGATGCCCCAGAGACAATCCAGCACATAACAGCAGGGTGCAAGATGCTAGCAGGCAAGGCATACATGGAACGCCATAACCAAGTGGCCGGCATAGTGTACAGGAACATCTGTGCCGAGTATAACCTGGAAGTCCCGAGGTCAAAATGGGAGATGCCCCCAAGGGTGGTGGAGAATGACCGAGCTAAGATCCTGTGGGACTTCCAGATACAGACGGACAAAATGGTGGTGGCTAACCAACCGGACATAGTGGTGGTAGACAAACAGAAGAAGACGGCAGTAGTGATCGATGTAGCGGTTCCGAATGACAGCAACATCAGGAAGAAGGAACACGAGAAGCTGGAGAAATACCAAGGGCTCAGAGAAGAGCTCGAGAGGATGTGGAGGGTGAAGGTAAAGGTGGTCCCCGTGGTAATCGGAGCACTAGGTGCGGTGACTCCCAAGCTAGGCGAGTGGCTCCAGCAGATCCCGGGAATAACATCGGAGATCTCTGTCCAGAAGAGCGCAGTCCTGGGAACAGCTAAGATACTGCGCAGGACCCTCAAGCTCCCAGGCCTCTGGTAGAGGACCCGAGCTTGAAGGATAAACCGCCCACAGGGGCGTGCTGGGTGTTATATATATATATATATATATATATATATATATATATATATATATATATATATATATACAGGGATTGCAGAATTATTAGGCAAGTTGTATTTTTGAGGAATAATTTTATTATTGAACAACAACCATGTTCTCAATGAACCCAAAAAACTCATTAATATCAAAGCTGAATGTTTTTGGAAGTAGTTTTTAGTTTGTTTTTAGTTTTAGCTATTTTAGGGGGATATCTGTGTGTGCAGGTGACTATTACTGTGCATAATTATTAGGCAACTTAACAAAAAACAAATATATACCCATTTCAATTATTTATTTTTACCAGTGACACCAATATAACATCTCCACATTCACAAATATACATTTCTGACATTCAAAAACAAAACAAAAACAAATCAGCGACCAATATAGCCACCTTTCTTTGCAAGGACACTCAAAAGCCTGCCATCCATGGATTCTGTCAGTGTTTTGATCTGTTCACCATCAACATTGCGTGCAGCAGCAACCACAGCCTCCCAGACACTGTTCAGAGAGGTGTACTGTTTTCCCTCCTTGTAAATCTCACATTTGATGATGGACCACAGGTTCTCAATGGGGTTCAGATCAGGTGAACAAGGAGGCCATGTCATTAGTTTTTCTTCTTTTATACCCTTTCTTGCCAGCCATGCTGTGGAGTACTTGGGCGCGTGTGATGGAGCATTGTCCTGCATGAAAATCATGTTTTTCTTGAAGGATGCAGACTTCTTCCTGTACCACTGCTTGAAGGAGGTGTCTTCCAGAAACTGGCAGTAGGACTGGGAGTTGAGCTTGACTCCATCCTCAACCCGAAAAGGCCCCACAAGCTCATCTTTGATGATACCAGCCCAAACCAGTACTCCACCTCCACCTTGCTGGCGTCTGAGTCGGACTGGAGCTCTCTGCCCTTTACCAATCCAGCCACGGGCCCATCCATCTGGCCCATCAAGACTCACTCTCATTTCATCAGTCCATAAAACCTTAGAAAAACCAGTCTTGAGATATTTCTTGGCCCAGTCTTGACGTTTCAGCTTGTGTGTCTTGTTCAGTGGTGGTCGTCTTTCAGCCTTTCTTACCTTGGCCATGTCTCTGAGTATTGCACACCTTGTGCTTTTGGGCACTCCAGTGATGTTGCAGCTCTGAAATATGGCCAAACTGGTGGCAAGTGGCATCTTGGCAGCTGCACACTTGACTTTTCTCAGTTCATGGGCAGTTATTTTGCGCCTTGGTTTTTCCACACGCTTCTTGGGACCCTGTTGACTATTTTGAATGAAACGCTTGATTGTTCGATGATCACGCGTCAGAAGCTTTGCAATTTTGAGACTGCTACATCCCTCTGCAAGATATCTCACTATTTTTGACTTTTCTGAGCCTGTCAAGTCCTTCTTTTGACCCATTTTGCCAAAGGAAAGGAAGTTGCCTAATAATTATGCACACCTGATATAGGGTGTTGATGTCATTAGACCACACCCCTTCTCATTACAGAGTTGCACATCACCTAATATGCTTAATTGGTAGTAGGCTTTCGAGCCTATACAGCTTGGAGTAAGACAACATGCATGAAGAGGATGATGTGGACAAAATACTCATTTACCTAATAATTCTGCACTCCCTGTATATATATAATATAATATATATATAATATCGTTAGCTTCATAGCATAAGTGCCTAAGTCATTGACTTAGTCAAATGACTTAGGCAATTATGCTATGAAGCTAACGATATAATATATAGATAGATAATATCACACAAGTATTTACAGCTGTGGCTCTGTAATTTGTTGAAGCAACATTGGCAGCAATTATAGCCTCAAGTCTGTTTGAGACAAAGAATCCATGTTTCTGTTTTTGCCTCTTTTTGAACTTTATTTTTGAAAAATCCAGCATACAGAGTAGAGTAGGACATCCCATGAACATGGAAAGTTACTTAAAGACAAAAACCTGCCAAAACAGAGGTGGTAAAGAAAATCTGAGAGGTTTAAATGTGGCTGCATAAAGCCAGGATTAACACATTTGGGCGGAGGAAAAAGAGAGAATTAAAATAATAAATGAGAGAAAAACAACAATAAGTTATTACCAGTGTTGGGATCATTACACAAAAGAGTCATGGATTACACAGTAATTGTCCTTTTTCTGAAAATCATTACTTAATTACTTGCCAAATAAATGAATTAACTGAACCACTTCACTGTAAAATCCAATTAGTTCCCCAAACTTAAAAAAATGATTCAAACTCGTTCCCTAAAAAAGAAACGAAGTAAAGCTTACTTAAGATATCTGTGTTAGGACAACTTATTCATTACAAGTATACAGTACTAAGAATAACATGATGTTTCTGAGGGCACAATACTAATTGTTTACTCACTGATAAAAATTTCAAGTTCTACTAAATTTAAAAAAAAAAAAGGTTTCTTGTAACTTCCTCTTTTTCTAACACATAAATCTGTCCTAATGATAGTTTTTGTGTATGGACACAAAAGCAACAACACAAAGCAGCACAAAGACTTCACAGTGATTCTACTGCAGAAAAGTGAGCAGGTAGAAATGGATTCTCCAAGCCTGACTGCTCATCACTGCCTTTGTTGTCTGTTTAAAAATCAGCCTTGGGTTTCTGGACTCTAGTCAGCATCTACACAGCTATAACATTGCTCTGGATTCTGGCTTTGTCACTTTGTGTTAGCATGCCATCTGTGCACAGGGTTGCAAAGAGCCAAAGTTGTGTTAGCAGCATAATGCAGTTGTTTGTGTCCTGGATGTGGTGTGTATTTCATCATCAGACTTTTGTGCATTAAAAATCAAATGTATATCTCCACTATAAACCACTGCAGCATTTTCCTCCTGAGGGACACGAACTAAAAAAAACTGATTGTAGCTCAGTGTGGAGGAAGGAAAGTGCCTGTTTTTGATTTTTCTTTTCTATCCACGCTGCGTCAAGACAACTGTAATGTAATTACAGCATTGAGTACAGTTACATTACTGATTCCCAATGTGTGCTATATATTTGTCCAGTTTGGTGTTTATGCCTGCGGTCTACTATTTATATTTGATTCCTGCACGCTTGGAGTGAGCTCACCCATCATTTAGTTTTACATGTACAATCTCAGTAAAGAGCTTTTCTAATTGATCCTATTCTAATGTCGCAGGGAGGTGTCCTTTCCAGCTAAACAGAAGAGGAATATAAAGATAATGAAGGTCACAGTTTGAATCAATCAATTTCATTCAATACAGTGGTGTACTGACAGATCCAGGATCAGTCCAAATCATCAGCAGTTTGATCCACGTATGGATTGAAGTGTATTTGTGAAACTCTTGGACTGTTCCTTTATCAATGTAAAACAGTATGTGTATGAGAGCCATGCAATGTCCATGTGTGCATGCTGAAAGAGACTGTGCTGGTCTGACCCCCCCTCCTCCTTTCAGGGTGGAGCCTGCTGGAGAACAATGGTTGACACCAGGTCTGAGGAAGTGTAAGTTTGTTTTTAATATGATTCATGAAAACAAAGCAGCACACATTCAACCATCTTCAAACTGTCACATCACTCATTCACATCTCTGATGTCAGGTGTCATCATCAAAGTGTCAATCAATGAACAGATGATGGATCAATAACTGCAACTGGATTGTGTTTGTTCTCTCCATCAGATTCCTGTAAACTTACAATCGACACAAACACAGTAAACAAAAGACTCAAACTGTCTGACAACAACATGAAGGTGATGCGTGTGGAGAAGGTTCAGTCATATCCTGATCATCCAGACAGATTTGATGTCCGTCCTCAGCTGCTGTGTAAAAATGGTCTGACTGGTCGCTGTTACTGGGAGGTCGAGTGGAAAGGAAATGTTTATATATCAGTGAGTTACAGAAGAATCAGAAGGAAAGGAGACAGTGATGACTGTGTGTTTGGATACAATGATCAGTCCTGGAGTCTGTGGTGCTCTAATGTTCTTGGTTACTCTGTCTGGCACAATAACAGAAAAACATCCATCTCCTCTTCCATCTCTAACAGAGTAGCAGTGTATGTGGACTGTCCTGCTGGCACTCTGTCCTTCTACAGTGTCTCCTCTGACACTCTGATCCACCTCCACACCTTCAACACCACTTTCACTCAAACTCTTTATCCTGGGTTTAGTTTCTGGTCTCCTGTTTCCTCGGTGTGTCTGTGCTGAGTTGAGTGTAAAGAGTGTCCTCCTGTTAGAGAAACACTCTGACTGTTGAACAGATAGTTCAGTCTGTACATGTCTGTCTCTTTCACTCAGAAACACGTTTTCAGATTCACGGATTCAATCAGTTGATGTTTTAAACTGATTGAATCCTCTTCAGATGGGTCATAATGCATGTGGCTTATCTAATAAACAGCAGTTGCTGCATTGATTATTTGAAACTAGTCTTGTCTTAATCGTGCACCTTTTGTATTTCATGTTAGAAAAATTGCTTTGAATCTTCAAAGACAAAAAATATAAAAGGTCAAGACAATCCCTAATTTCAAATAAAGAACAGCACCAGCTTTGGTTGAGTCACCTCCAAAAAACCTCTTAAATGGCATCTACTGTCTGGAAATGTTTGTAAACTTCCCTTGCCATCTATCCCCAAAGGTTCTCAATTAGATTTAAAGCAGGGGAACATGCAGGTTGGTCTAAAAGAGTGATGTTATTCTCCTGGAAGAAGTCCCTTGTCATGCAGGCATTGTGTACTTTAGCGCTGTCCTGTTGAAAAACCCAGTCGTTACCACACAGATGAGGGCTCTCAGTCATGAGGGATGCTCTGCAATGTCTGGACATAGCCAGCAGCTGTTTGATGCCCCTGCACCTCCTGAAGCTCCGTTGTTCCACTGAAGGAAAAAGCACCCAAACCATTATAGTGCCCCCTTTACTGCGAAAAATTGAAAATTAAATTGTTTTATGAAAATTAAGTAAAGGTCACATTAAAATGTGAAAATTGATCTGTTAAATTAACTTTTTTTGTTTTTTGCTTTAGAAACCTGGAATTACAGCTACTTTGCTAATTTTTTTAAGTGAAAATGTGCTACATTTGACATTTATTACATTTATTTGGTGCATATTGTTGAAAAATGTCAGTTTCTTATTCATTGGCTAGTGACTGGCTATGTAGTGATGGGTTTTATGTAGGAGTACCACTGCTTTCTATGTCCAACCTTTCATTCAATACATCTTTAAATGCTATTCCATGTAATCAAGTTTGGGGGGTTTTATTAGCTGCCTTTTTTTGGTAAACAACTTCTTTATTGTAATTTTGTGTTATCTATTGATAAGGGTTTTTCTGTGTTACTGGAAGGTCTTTACCTTAAATTATCAAGTGCCTTGAGGTGACTGCAATTTTGCACGACAGAAAATAAAAGTTGAACATGTACCTTACTGCCTGAAGACACGATCACATCTGGGTAAGAGTGAAGATAACTCAAATTTATCATTTATGGTTTTTGTAATTGTCAGTTGAGTTCAGTATGAAAGCGTATAAATTGTTATACGCTTTCATATAACAGTTGCATGTGTTGAGGTGGATGCAGCTGGCAGGTAGACCCTCATTGTTTTTAATACATACAAAGTTCAGTGTCTGATTTGTAATTGTATGAGTACAATTGCATAAGAAAAGTGTCATGGATGCTACAAAATTGTATTTGCAGAAAATTAAAATTCGCAAAGGAATTAAAAATGGTTCCCAAAATGTGTGCATTTATAAATCTTTTGTTAAAATGTGTTGTATTAAATATAAACTGAATCAAGTATGAGGAAAACGTTTGTTTTTCTAAGTAATACTAAAGTAGTTTCCTTTGGATGTTGTCATGATTTTTAAAAAAGTAATCTTTTGATATTCTATAACTTACTCAGACTAAAAATCTCATTTCCAAGAGAGACCTGGACCTGAAATAAGATTAAATGAATCACATTAAGAAACTCCCCTTCCAAACAAACTTTAACCATTTTTCAAACACAAACACTCAATGACTCCTTCTCCAATCCTGGTTTTTGGACTGTATTTACCATTATGTTCATGACTTGTCCTCTGCTGCTAGGGGTCCTTCACTGTGCACTAATTCCTATTCACCCACGTGTCAGATCCTAGTTAGTGAAGTGAAGTGGAACTCATGTCACATGGAAGACCGGGTTCCCTGAGGGGGAGTGAGAAGTGTCCCTTGCTTTTTTTGCGGCTCAGAAAGTAGAGCAGGAAGGTTTTAATTGGAAGGTTTGTGGCTCAATCCCGATCTGTCAAATATCGTTAGGCAAGATACAAATCTCACGTTGTTCTCTGAATTCATGAGTTATAGTATGAATGTATGTGAACGTTAGATAAAAAGCACTTGCGGAGAAGAAGCATACAAAAAGTGCTTGTATGAATGAGACGCGTTGTGTAGAGTGCTCAAAGTAGAAAAGCACTATAAAAGAACCAGTCCACTGACCATTTAACTTTAACTGTCATGATAGAGGAAACATTGCAGGCAATGGCAGAAAAGTTTGCATTGTGTGTTTTTAAAAATCTAGAAGCAGGTGCATCATGTGCTGCTTGGCTTTAAGAAATGAAATCACTAGAAAAAAATGTCATGTCAACCTAACTCCCACACCATTTCCTGTTTATAAATGACTTACTTTGTACTGAAATATTTATATACCATCATCAAGTGATTTTTTCTGTTTTTGCTTGTTTGCTTTCTTTGAATCCATATATATTCAATGTCAAACTGAATGCAACTTTATATCTGCCTTTGAGATAATGCTGCAATATTTACTGCTGCACAGCAGGGGGAAGGAAGCGCTGGTGAAATCAATTGGAGTAGTCAAAAGCCAAATTTCTTCATACATACAATGATTTTATTAATTTTTTTTTTTTACTGACAGTGATAATAGTGATTTTTTTCAACCGGCCAAATCTTTTCTCTGAACTTGGTCTTAAACTTCTAGAATGAACACATATTTTTACAACTTGTAGTGAAAGCCCAAATCAGTACATCCCTCCTGAAAACTATGCTTAAAAGCAAAGTTTGTTCCAGAAACTAACCAGTTTAAAGGGTTCTGCTAAAAGAGTGGTTAAGTATCCAGCCAGAATTATGCCACCAGCATGTAGTCCCTTTCGACCCTGTGTGGCTTAGAGAAAATCCAAAATCATTTCAAACTTTTGCACCAACTCTGGCAGGCACTGGGCTTGCTGTTTCACCAGGTTGCTCATCAAGTCTATCAGGTTATGCTGAATCTGTTTATTTGTTCCTGTCCACTGCTTGGATGTGGACTAAGAAAGAATGTCTTATCTTGTCATGACTTGTCTTATCTTATATCATATATCAAGTAAGTAATTAAAAATTTTATTTCTAAAGCACCTTTCAAGACAAATTTACAAAGTGCTTCAGGACAAACCAGTGCAAAATACCAGGGGAAAAAAAGAATTAACTAAATGCAAGTCTGAAAAGATGAGTTTTTAGTTGTTTCTTGAAAGAGTCCACTGACCTCAAGCTCGGAGGAAGAGAGGTCCAGAGTCTGGTGGCCACGAGGACTGCCACAAACAATTATTTTGATAGTCAACTAGTCACCGATTATTTTTGCGATTAGTCGACTAATCAGATCATGCATCCATTGGACGTAAAACGTACAGCTTACTGCACCAGCAGCATCTGCTCTTATATAACTATCATTAGCTTACAGCTTGAAGTGTTTAAGGTATGTGCTAACTAAAAATAAAGACAAGATGATAGTTTATTAAATTTAAATGAAATTTGCAGATTGTCTCGGTGGAGTTTAATTATCTCAGCCGTCTGATCTCAAATATAACAGGACACAGGAGTAAATTCTCAACCATCTCACACTTCTGTTTAATCAGTTTTCTGTTAAATGTTTATTCAGCTGTGTCAAAACTATAACTTTAATCTAAGTCAAACCGATTTACTCAGGAACAAATAAAACACTGAAAAAAGCCAAACAATAACATTTTTAAGTTATCTAAGTGACTTATATATCATGTTAAACCTGAGTAGCGAAAGACCGCGGAGGGTTTGTAAACGATGTGCCAATTTTGATAGGAAATTGCTTAATTTTAGAAATGTTTTTGCTCTTTTTTTTCTCTATAAAATAGTTGTTGTTGTTTGTTGTTTTTTTTTAATCATTCATGTTAGCAGGGGGATTTACATGAAAAGGGAAACAAATTAAGTTTGAGTGAAAATGTAAAATTTTTGCACTCTGATCAACTGACTCAGTGAATCAAATGACTCAAAGCAACCGATTCACTTTGGTGAGTGACTCATTAACACTCGATTCAGTAAAAAGAATCAAATTTACCAACACTATTAGACAGTAAACGTGACGAAACTATTAAGGAAAAAACTCCATGTATATATTGTTTATCATGACTCTGGTTTTACGTGGCCTATCAACACAGTTTAAAAACTGGTATATATCACTTTGTTGCTTTGTCTTTAAGTGGTCATGTGATTGGCATTACATGAGATGAATTGCAGATAGTCAGATTAACAGTATTTTGTCTCTATCTTGAGGTTTTACACGCTTACACATAAACACGCAGTTACTCTCCCTCTATTTACAAAGGCAGTGGCGTCAATTACAGTTTTTTCTGATTGCTTAAGCACATTTTTTGTAACTATTGGCTAATTTTGCAAAACTCTTCACACAAATAAGAAAACCTGTCACCCAATCATCAAAACATTGTAGTTCTCTTGCAAAAGCAAACACAGCTAGATTAACTCTTCACACCTTCGTAAAAATGGTGTTTCCGTATCAAACAGTACACACAAGCCATCATCTACTAAGCACACAATGCGCCAGCTGCACACTGATGGTATGAATACAAAACACATCTGGCTTTTGCTTTCTCTGTGCACAAGGTAGGCTATGTCAGTTTGAGCTCATACTTCTGTCATAGATCCATAAGCATAGAGGGATCCAAACTTCAAGTACTGGTGTTTATTCAAACACATCAAAACAAACACAAGTGTTTATTTCCAAGTATAGGATTATTTGCAATCGCCATAATGACTATATGGGTTACGTGGTCTGCAGTGAACATGCTTCCTCTGCCCCCAGCATCTGGTCATCTAGCAATTCTGTAAAGTAACAATTTCAGTATTTTTACATCAATGGTATTGGTGTGTTTCTCATTGGCATATGGCAGTGCTACAAATATTTGAGCGAAGTGACTGTACTAACCGATTCTCATTTCAAGATGTCCTTATGGTACTTGCTACAGTGTAGCGGCTCGAGTTAGGCTGGACCCGTTGGCCAGCTACCCTCAGGGTCATTCCACGGTTGATTACATGGTTCACTATTGTAGCTCTGATGTCATCAGCAATTCTATTTCTTACTCTTCTTACCCTTCCTCTCCCCCCTCCTCATCTTCCTCTCCCCCCTCCTCATCTTCCTCTCCCCCCTCCTCGTCTTCCTCTTGCTCCTCCTTGTCCTTGTCGTCCTCTTCATCCTACTTCTTCACCTCCACGTCCTCTTCCTCGGCCTCCTCTACTTCTCACTCTTTCTGCTCCCTCCATTGTACTCCGCACACACAGCTTACCTGTATTATAGTGCTTAGGCTGATTGCAAAGTGAACTAATTATCTAAAAAAGTTTTGACATGTGAAAGTGTGCCAGACAGTTGGCAAATTAGTGTTAATGATAGCCATACATGTGTATACTTTTGCTAGGAGTGTGTTGGACATTTGGTAATTGAGTGTTGTGCAGTGAATTGTGCCTACAGTTTTGCAAAGTGTGTGTTACAAAATTGCAAACTGAGTGCAAAGCAGTTTTTGTGCTTTTAGTTTTGCAAACTCTGTGAGTGGTTTTGCTATAAGTCTGAATAGTTTTAGAAATTGTGCTACAGGAATCACAGTTAGGGTTTAGGCATTCGGAAAAAACTGTAACTCCTCACACCTTTGTAAAAATGGTGTTTTCGTATCAAACAGTACACACAAGCCATCATCTACTAAGCACACAATGCGCCAACTGCACACTGATGGTATGAATACAAAACACATCTGGCTTTTGCTTTCTCTGTGTACAGATGTCAATTTGAGGTCACACCTTTGTCATAGTGTCATGTAAACATACAAGGATCCAAACGTCAAGTATTGGTGTTTATTCACACTCATCAAAACCAAGACAAAGTCAGAACACAAAATAGGAATACCACAAATAAAAGGAAAAAAAAGACAATCAGCCTACATCATGTCGTCTTTCTGGGTCCGGCCACAAAATTCCGTCCACATCGCATGCGACATCCTCCAGTCCAAGGCACCGGGGAAAATATCTCCTTGAATGCCGTATCCAGGCCTGACATGATGCCTGGTCAATATCTCCACATGCCTCCTCCATTGCCTGTAAAAGGGCTACCTGTTGATGAGGATGACGGTCGTACACTTTCCAGCGCCAGGCAGAGAAGAACTCCTCGATGGGATTCAAGAATGGAGAGTATGGAGGGAGGTTGAGTGCCATGAAGGATGGATGGTCTGTAAACCAGTTGCGGACCAAAGCAGCTCTATGGAAACTAACATTGTCCCATATGATGACATATCGGGTCTGCTCTGGTCTCTGAACAGTGAGCATGTCATGCAAGGTGTCCAGGAATGCAATAATGTGTGCAGTGTTGTATGGGCCTATGGTTGCATGATGGTGAACAACACCATTTTGGCTTATAGCTGCACACATGGTTATGTTACCACCACGTTGTCCTGGGACATTGATGATGGCACGGTGTCCAATAATGGTCCTGCCACGTCTCCTGGTTTTACTGAGGTTAAAACCGGCCTCATCTACAAAAAGTAGCTCATGTCCCATTGCATCTGCTTCTAGTTCCATCACTCTCTGGACAAGACAAAACAAATGCAACACATCAGGCCCGTGCACAGCACTACAGTATGCACTTCCAAATTCAGAACCAATGACACTAGCTTACCTGCACATAGTCATATCGCAGTTGCTTTACACGTTCTGTGTTTCTCTCGAAAGGAACTCTGTAAATTTGCTTCATTCTTATTCTGTGGCGCGCAAGTACACGACTTAGTGTAGAAATGCTTGCACTGTGTATATTTTGAAAGATGGTGTCATCATCCATTATGCGCTGCTGTATTTCACGCAGTCTTATTGCATTATTGGCAATCACCATGTTCACTATATGGGTCTCTTGCTCTGGAGCGAACATTCTGCCTCTGCCCCCAACATCTGGACGTCTAGCAATTCTGTAAAGTAACAATTTCAGTATTTTTGCATGTATGGTACTGTTGTGTTTCTCATTAGAGTATGGCAGTGCTACAAAGTACTAACCGATTCTCATTTCGAAATGTCCTAATGATGCTTGCCACAGTGTAGCGGCTCAGTTTAGGCTGAACACGTTGGCCAGCTTCCCTCAGGGTCATCCCATGGTTGATGACATGGTCCACTATTGTAGCTCTGATGTCATCAGTTATTCTGTTTCTTACTCTTCTTACCCTTCCTCTTTCCCCTCCTCGTCCTCTTCTTGCTCCTCCACGTCCTCTTCCTCCAACTTCTTCACCTCCACGTCCTCTCCCTCGGCCTCCTCTGATTCTCACTCTTCTCGCTCTTACTGCTCCTTCCATTGTACTCCACATGGACAGCTTACCTGTGGCCTGTTTATAGTGCTTAGGCTGATTGCAAAGTGAACTAATTATCTAAAAAAGTTTTCACATGTGAAAGTGTGCCAGACAGTTGGCAAATTAGTGTTAATGATAGCCATACATGTGTATACTTTTGCTAGGAGTGTGTTGGAAATTTGGTAATTGAGTGTTGTGCAGTGAATTGTGCCTACAGTTTTGCAAAGTGTGTGTTACAAAATTGCAAACTGAGTGCAAAGCAGTTTTTGTGCTTTTAGTTTTGCAAACTCAGTGAGTGGTTTTGCTATAAGTCTGAATGGTTTTAGAAATTGTGCTACAGGAATCACAGTTAGGGTTTAGGCATTCGGTAAAAACTGTAATTATTATTTTGCAATTATTTTACATGTAGTTGTTTTTTTTCCTGTGTAATAATATTCAACATTGCTATCAATACATTTTTCAAAAAATGCCTCTCTGTGCAAAATGGGTTTAAGAACATAAACAGCTGTAGGACACTGTTTGTCTGTGATTTGAACAGCCCAGCGCGTGCTCCCAACTAAAGGGAAAACCAATTCTGCAGGGGAGACCTACCTCAGCACTTGTGCAGGTGAAACCAAAGGGAAGATTTGCTTCACCATATGTTCTAGTCTTTGGCTTAGAATGAAGTTGGTTTGGAAACATGTTCAGCGATGCGTCATCTCCTGCTTTGCGTTTTTGTGGGCGCCCCGTGCTAGCAGTGTCCAAACGTTGTTTTTTTTCTCCCTTTTCATACAGCGCCCCCCCCCCCACCCTGCAATGGCTCTGCGCTCTCCCTAGGTGGCGGGCCCCACACTTTGGGAAGCTCTGTGCTAGATAGTGATCATGATTACCGTCCGCGGGAGCGCGCGCAGCTGCTTAAAGCTGTAGCGTCCAGATTACTTACAGCTACTTCCGTGCAACTGATATAAGACGCGGTAAACTGAACACAGCTTCAACCGTCTGTTTGTTGAAAAATAGTAACGGACTGCATTTCCCTGTTAGTAACGTTGTAACAATAGAAATAGTAATTAGTTAGATTACTCGTTATTGAAAAAAGCAATGCTGTTATTCCCATCACTGATCACACATGCTGCCCCAGAGGTGCCTAATGCAGACACTGCGGTCGAGCAAATGTAGCCTAGATGGATCATGAGAACCTCTCCTCTTCCTCCTCCTCTTCAGCACATCTGCCAGCAGCTGCGTCTCCTGCACAATGCCAGCTTTTATGAACGTGCTTTAGTGTTTAGTGTGCATTTTAATAATGTCGATGTTTTCATAGTCACAAATGATAACAATGACCATTCACATATGATTTTAGATTAAAACTTCATTTGATCTGTTTCATTGCATCTATGCCTATATTTGTATATATATTTTCTAAATAAACTGTCTACTTCCTGTCTGAGTGAGGACGTTTGATGTTTTCAAAAAAGTGCCTCCAGTCCACATACAGACCTCCTGTTTGATTTGCTGATTGTAGTGTTATATTTTATGAATCCTTTATTTATCCAGGTAAAAATCTCATTGAGATTCAAATCTCAGTTTTAACAGAGACCATCTGTACTATCATGGGCTTCAGTTTATGTTAAAGGCTCATCTTTTCAAACAGAAGCTTTAAAAAAAAAGACAACAGATTTAACTTACACATCATAGATAGATAGCCCTTTCTTTGTCATGTGCAGTGACAAATATGCAGTGAAATTGGACCCCCTTCCGTTCGTACATTCATTTCACAGACATCATATTAGGGCAGGTCGGAGAGAGGTAGGATGGAAACAATGAAATATGTAATTCATGAGGGAAGACAGGGAGAGAAAAAACGAACTCCAGCCAGACTGAGCTTCTAGAGGAGAACAGTTTGAGAACAAAAAAGGAGCAAAGACACTCTACTTCTTTATATTTTGCTACAAAAAGCTTCATTCTCAGGAAGTCAGCCAAAAACCACTGGCAAATGTTTGCTCATTTTCACTGTTCAATGTGGGGAACACATTTTAGCGCATCCATGCTTGTTCTGACTCAGCGTGTCGCTAAACAGGAAACCTCAAAACCAAAGGAGTCAAACACTTTTTCACACCACTGAACAGTAAGACTGACAAAGAAGCAGCTTCAGTAATCGGAATTCTGATCTCTGCATCAGTCTGAGTCTTCCCATTGTTACTAACCTCTCTTAACTGTTCCTAATAACATCAGCTAGAAATAAAATCTTTATTTGGAATTGCATTCTGCTGTTTTAAATCTGCTAGATGTGCAATTAGTGTTGCATCTCTTACAAACTCACATCCAAAATCTTCACAACCAAAACAAAATGTAAACCAATGTTAAAAAGGAACTTTGACTTTTCCAGCTAGAGGGCTTTCATATGCTGATTTTAGCTCTGCGAGTCATGTTTATCTTGCTGTCGGCTTCACAGATTCTCATCGTGGATGCAAGAAAAAAAAAAACAAGTTAAAAAAGTTTTTAAAAAGTAATGTCATAGTAATTTTGGGCTTTAAATAATTTATTTGAAGTCTCCTTTTTCCTGGGTAAAATGATACAGCATACATCTTTAACAGCATATAAAAAGCTGCTCCCTTCTTCACAAGGGGTCACCACACAGCGTAGCTCCACATGTTTGACTTGGCAGATTTTTGCCAAATCCAAAGGGAAATAATGTCTCCTCCCAGGATCAAACTGAGGATCTTTTGCTCGTTAGGTGACTGTGAAAACCACTACACTTTCCTCTAATCCACACAGGTCAAATGTATACATACACTTAAATCTTTTAGTCGGTGCTGCTGAAGGTTCTACGGTGTCTCTTAACTCGCCAAAGCTAAGACCTCCTTAGTGATCAGGATTGACTAGTAAAGTGAAAATTGTTAGATCTCCAAAGTCAGTTCAGCCTATGAGGCTATCAGGTGTCTACAGACATTTTATTAAAAATTCAAATCTTTAAACACAGTGATGTTGATAAACTCCAGCCTAAACTTAACTGACTATACAGTCAGTGCAGATACAAAGTTGTGTTAACCAAATGTTTTCAACCATAAAGCCACTATTAACATCAGCAAACCAGACTATTTGTAGTTTCAAGAAAAAGTAATGATACTTTTACTTTTTCAGATTTTATTTTCTTACAAAAGAAAGATATGTCAGGTCTGACACAGTTACGTTAAAAACTGGATTTATTTAAAGAAACAAAACTGAAGCTAAGATATTTTTTGTGATTGATTATGAAAGCAATGCCACTCACAACTCATAAAGATGATGTCAATCTACAGAGAATCAGCTAGTCAGCCACTGATGTTACTGTCAGTCACACAGATGTGGGAGGCTTTACACACAGTTTGAGTCGCTACGCTTTGAACAGGAAGCATCGAAACTCTTTCTGTTTCGTGACCATTTACAGACAAGTCGTTTCCATTGAAGTAAACAAGAACAAAAAATGAAATTAAAAGAAGTTAAGCTTCATAGCATGTGAGTACGTGTGGTGAAGAGACAACTTACAAACACCACAACTGTGTCTTAGTCATTCCAGGTAAGCGCTCTCTGCTTCACATGAACACGTGATACCAGGGAGAGCACACTGGTGCTGGCCAAAGAGACACTGCAGCAGATGAACAGTTTCAAGTTCTTAATAAAGAGTCCCCTCATGACTATTAATCCATCTTATTTCTGATTTTGTTACAGAAAACTGTAAAACGTGTCTTGAAGCGATGTTTATTTTACTGACACAGTTATAGTCACACACAAACATCCATTTTTTTACACAGAGCCATATAGGTTTGGATTAATAATAATTGTAATAATAAACTACTGGTGTTATCTTTGTCTAATATTTAAATTTAGTGATCTGAAACAAGTGACAAACATTTTTTTAAAAAATCTCAAAGGAGTCAAACACTTTTTCGCACCACTGAACAGTAAGACGGACAAAGAAGCAGCTTCAGTAACCAGAAGAACTGAAAGGATCAGATCTGATCTCTGCATCAGTCTGAGTCTTCCAGATGTTACTAACCTCTCTTAACTGTTCCTATATACTGTGAAATAAAGGAGGTCAGGATTCAGAGTGAAGCTCCTAAAGCACAAAAACATGTAAAAGTAAAGTGTTTTATGGCTTCTTAACCTCCTAAGACCCAAACTCCTCCACAGCATGCATTTTTAATTTCTCTTTGATATTTGGGCTGATTGGGACCTGATGAATGTAAAAACAAAGAATCGCCAGATTTTTTTTTTTACCTGATTTTTGTTTCTAAGAAAAATGAGAGCCACATATGAGGATATTCATTTAAAAGTTTGATAAAACAGAGGCACTATAATGTCCTCGTAAGCAGATATCAGGCACTTTATCAGGCACAACTCAAAATGTGATGTCCACATATGTGGGCAGGAGGGCCTAGAGGTTAAGGAAGTGTTCTTGGTTTTTGTTAAGTTACTAACACTGACCAATCATTCAGGTAGCTAACTCCTGAATGGGCAGTGAAATGGTTTAAAACTGTTTCACTGGGTACTTTGTTAGCAGCAGCCTGTCAAAAAAACACACTAATTGTTCCAAACATGTGACTGGCAAGAAGCCAAACTAGAAACAGGAGAAACACACTGAGGTGTGCCAAAATTATATAGCAGCCTCATTTCAGCATGACAAGGATCCCAAACACACAGTCAGTGCAGTAAAATCATACCTGGATAGAAAAACACACACACTATCAGTCATGGATTGGCCTCCCCAGATCCTGGGACTCAACATGTGGGATCATCTAAAGGCAGAAACAAAGACTTCGAATGTCCATCAAGAAGCGTGGAGAAGTATTACAAGAAATCTTGTCAAAGAGAGTTCAGACTGTGAAGATTTATAAAGGTGGTTGTGGCGGGACGTGGTCTGTGAGGCGGCTGCAAGGGAGGCGGACGCACCTGAGCGCCATCCGCTATCATGCCTCGCCGGCTTAAAAGTCTGTGCTGGGTACCAATCTCACCTCATACACCAACACTAACAGGCCCTTTGAGCACTCACCCACTCTGTGGTTTCCTGTGGTTTCTCTGAGGGTGGTGCATTGGTTGGCACAAGGAGTCATAACCAGAGGCATCTGCAGATAAAAAGAGTCAGCTGCTGTGCGGCTCACTTTGCTGCCACACTGACAAGATGACACGTTTTTCGGTCTCTACGCTCATTCCTCTTCTTTTTATCAGCGGCGTTTCTGGGAAACTGATTCAAGCCGCTGCAGGAGACGATGTAACGTTTCCCCTCACAGAGGAGTGCATGAAAGGAAGAGGCACGCTGAAACGTCGCCTGCAGGACAACAGCCTCCATTCGGTCGGGGATCTCGACGGCAGCTGGAAGCCGGCTCCAGGTTATATTAACAGGTTTTTCCAAAGCAGCGACTCTGTGATACTGACCAGTGCAGATATCAGTGATGAAGGCTATTACGAGTTTGACTGCAACAACAAGAAAGAAGAGAGTGCACAGCTGCAGGTATTCATACCTTCTGATGTTTTTGTACACGAGGGCGAGGATGCCATCCTCCCGTGCCGCTCCATCACAGCAGGTCAGTGGGTGAAGTCTGTGCGCTGGAGGAGAGATGGAGAGGTGGTGCTGGATGTCCGGTCGGGAAAAACCACATATGGAAAAAGCTTTGATGAAAGCCGGGTCTCAATACCATCAGACTGGGACCAACGAGCAAACCTGTCCCTCATCATAAAGCGAGCCGAGGCGAGAGAAAGAGGAGTTTATTACTGTGACATCGACAAAGTGGAGAAACACCGCTCCGCTGTCCGCCTGCACGTCTCCACACCACCGACACCACCGAGCACCACATCACAGCCTACAACCACAGAGAGGGTAAGAACACAGACTGCATTAGTTTTAGACTTCACTGTGAACATTAAAGGTCTACTGAGGTATTCTTCCACACAACCACACAGATAACAGAGCCCAGCTCAACAAGAAATGTATTCTGATGATCGGGGGAGGCCTTTATGGCAGTCATGGGCTTTGATAACTCGGTGGAAGCAGCTCTTTCAGAGCCTCATAGTCAGTGTCATAATGGTCGCAGAAGCTCCATAAAAACCAGAAGCCCCTGTTTTTCCTGTTTGACCGAAATTCTACAATTTTCTGCAATTTTAATGTCCCCACATCTGCTGTCCAACCTTCAGTCTCACCACTTGTCGCACCACATAAAGATCTCATCCTTACGTTAAGCTTTACGGTGTAAAATGTTTTATTTTAACTTTAACTGAAAGCATTTAAAGTCAGTTAAAACTGCTCACTAACATTTCTGCTCTGTCTTCTTGTCCTCTGCAGCCATCAGAGTGCTCCGACTGGTCGTGGAGAACATTCTTCATAACAGCAGCTGTATTTGTGATCGTTGCCCTGCTGGTTTGGCTCGGCTGGTTTCTGAGGGACAGGAAATTCAATGTGCACACTCAAGGTTTCAGTGGAGGATCCTCAGAGCAGGAAGAAATAAACTTGAAAAATGTTAGCATCAACAACGGTGATGGACACCTCTGCAACGGCAAAGAGGAGGAGGAGGGGCTGAAGGGAGCAGAGAATCAGACTGTGACCAACAACACATGCTAAAGTCAAACGGGAACCCTGACTTTATAAATGATGAGCTGAAAACGAAAAACAACTCAACCCTTAAAGTGGAGAAGAAGAGGTGAACGTCCAGTCGCTTTCTTTCAAAGCTCCTCAGACAACTTTACAAAATTCTTCATTCTTCAGAACTGTTTTATTGTTTATTCTGCTTACTTATTTAGTCCCCTTTTATATTAAAATTATTCATTTACAGCGAGAACTTGTCCTGTTTGTTTATAGAGATTTACAGTCTTCACTCTGTTTACTTTGCTCTTTATAAAAATCTCAGGGAAGCTGCTGTTTGCCAATAAAGTTGAGATAATAACAAACTGACACTCTAACCTGATGAAGATTACAGTCATTATGAGATTTTATTCATTTATTGCACATAGCGAGACATTTTTAAACAACAGCTGCAGGTATTTGTGTAAAATAAAGACAACAAGGAAAAAAAAAGTTCATACCAAAAACATTTGAGTAAATAACAAGTGGGGAGAAAACAATGAAAATCAAAGATACAAAACATCAGCAATATAAAGCTTGTAACAGAGCAAACAGGGTTTTTGTTCTACACGAGGATCTTCATTTATTTTACTGCCTCCACCTTGAGAAAGGCAGGACCTCACTGACGTAGTAGACGATGCTCAGGGAGAGGAGGAAGCTCAGGTCCTCCACAAACTCCTGCCAGGTGTTTGTGAAGTTTATATCTGACTGAGGTTTTATGAGCCAGCTAATGCAAAGAAAGCTAAACTATGCTGGACTTGGTTTGTAGTTCAGCATTCGGGGTAGTGGAGCCAACTCTACATGTGGAGTGAAGATACTCTGTGAACATGAGAAAATAAGAAATTAAAAGCTGTGCTGATATAATCAGGATCTGCCTGCATGAAACACTCAAGAACTGAATCTCTCACAGTTTCATTTCTCTTTGTTTGCTGGTTACACTGATGTCCTGGATGCTTTACCTTATATGGCCATCTGTTAGATAGGTGTGTGCACACACTAGAGCAGTGTGTGGCAGCAAGCAGTGTCAGATTCAACTGACTCAGCACATAATGCACTGAGCGATCAATACAGACTCAGTCTATTCTCAGAGTCGTCACAGTGGGACAGAAGTTTCACCTGACCAGAGACATTTTGCTTCCAAAGAGTTTTTATGTTTTTCTTTCTTTTCTTTTCTTTTTTTAACTCTGGGTTCATTTACATGAGCATTTTAAGCTTTTTGATTGAACAAATGCCAAGAAATAAAAGGTAAATCCACAGATTTCAGTTAAATAAAGTAACACACAATCACCACCTTTAATTTATCCTGACCAACTGCATTCACATGTCATCAAAGTTCCATTTTAATCCCGGTCAGTGTTTGTTATCAGACAGTGGACAGAAAAGGTCTTTTAGCTTTGATCACATCACAGTGATTCATGCAAACTCTGTGGCATTCATGAAGCTCCATCCTGATATTCAGATCCACACATACAAGAAAACCTGAAGAGCAGACTGCAGCTCTCCGTTTCTCAGAGAAAGTCTCAGATTTGGAAGGTGTTGGCATTTTTTGAACAATTATTAAATAAGCAAAAACTCCCCGTAAACCTTCTCTGATCCCACACACGCCACAGACATCATTCACATGACGGCGTGAACGTTTGAGCAGCACAAGCCAACTAAAAATGACCACTAGCTAAAAAGCTGCCCTGTAATTACTGTGATGGAGACCAGGCTTTTACTGCAGCTGACTCATTCACTGAGAGGCAGTAAATATTTGAGCATTATTGATGTGAACTGAGACGTGATGCACTGACCAGAGCAGCAGTAAAGACGGTGGCTTAATTTAGCAGAATTACAAATGAAGGGCTATGAAGGGTTTGCACTGTGCAAAGCAGCCGATGAGCCACATTTAACCCCACATCCACGGCCAGCTCAGGATCACCAAGTCATGCATTATGAATGAGTTTCATGCAGGGAGAAAATGCAAAGTCACAACAGGAAAGCTTATGAAAACACTTCAACGCCAGCCACCAAGCTGAGTGTTTCACAGACATCTATAGACATTTAATTTAATCTTAATCAACTAATTATTCTCCTTCAATCACTCGCTTATGCTCTGTCACACCTACTACAACAATCCTCCCACCACTCCCATCAGCTTCAACATCATCCACATCATTTGTGTCTGCGGCTGAAGCTCAGAGGACTCGTTCAGTGCAGCAGAGACAGAGCTGCTTATCTTCTACTACCTCAGCTTATCAGCAAACCCACTCAGACAGTCCACTACATTAAATTCAACACATTACACAGTCATTACCCTGCATTTAGAAAGATATAAGCAAAGAAATGAACCCTGGTCTTCCTCTCTTGCATGTCAGTAGTAAGTAGTGCTAAAATGAATATCATTGTTACACAGAGCGTCCACATGTCCACACACAGGCCTGTGATAGTCAAAGTGTCAGTGTGCTGGCAGGTACAGGAGAATCTGTAGGTGCCACAAATCCTCTGAGGTAAAAGTTGTAGAACAGCTGATCAGCCCTGAAACAGCTGAATCACCAGAGCGAACACAATCTATTCCACCTTAAACGCATGAACGCTCTCAGTCACTGTCTATTCTTACCTGCACGCAAGACTGAACAGTGATTTTACTTCATCACCTGTTATTTGTGGAAGCTCTATTGAAACACATCAAACTGAGTTCACAAGCTTTTCAGAACACTTGACCTTTGACCTTGACTTTAAGGTTGTGGTCTGTGATATCAATTTAAAAATCCTGGGTTACGATGTTCTCGAGAACGTCAGTGAGGCCCAGCAGTGATAGTCTGGTGATAAAGTCTGACCCACAGCAGGTTAAAGGCTGTTACACACCAGACGTGCTAATGCATCCACACCATCCTCCAGCCTCCACCTCTGCTGCTGCTCCACCCACACAGCTGAAGACGAGCAGCATCATCGTCTCAGCTGAATACAGCACCTGCAGAGAGGGAGCAGCAGAGTTCTGATGAGTCTTAACAAGCCTCCTGACAGCCTTCATATTAACCAAGAGTTTGACCGTCATCATCATCATCATCATCTGGAGTTAGAGCTGGATCCAGTGCACTGAGCTCCAGGAGGACTTTAACTTGGACTGTGTGGTCAGCTGACCTGAGGTTTCTTTCTGATACACCCTGTACAACATATCAGACAGTAAAAGGATAACACTGGTGTTTTTTTACACAACACTTTCATTTAGACGGGGAGACTAGAAAGTGATCTGCTCTGTAACCTCCTGAGCCTCAGCCAACAACACATTAGCACATGTAACAGGAGCTGCTTTAGTTTTGTAACTGCTTTCACACACAAACAGTTCCAGTGTGGATTATGTGCAGTTGTTGACCAGTAATACTGAAGAGAATCACCCTGTGAATTTAAACATAAAGCAGTTAGCTCCAAATTAGCTCCACAGCAGCACTTGTTTACTCAGCGCTCCCACACAGCCTTCAATAAATGTTAAGACTTGAATCATTTTGATTTCCACTCCTGAGGGGAAATGAATGGCTGTGGTTTACACTGCTGTGAAGTAACGTGCTCTGCTTTGTGCTGAGAATATACTGTTGCTTTTACAAGCCACACAGTCTCAGAGCAGTGAGCATGAACCAACAGATGGGGCCCAGCAGGAGAACAATGAGCTCAAATTAAATTAATTTGAATCACAGTTTTACAAACTCTGTGTTTTAAAATGTAAATGCAATGATTTGGAAATCTCATAAAGTCACAACAGAGACGGACTCATCTTGGACTCTCTGCTCCCGTGCAGTAAGTACAGTTAATAAATGTCAGGGAGTCTGTCTGCCTGCTGAGTCAATATGATATCAGTCTGTGATTGACTGGGATCAGTTTGCAATCTATTTCTGATAATCCAGCAATGAATGCTGATAAACTGTCAAAGTCAGTGAGACTGAGCCATTAGCTTACCTTAAAGTTGTTGTAAGATAAGATAAGATAAGATAACCTTTATTAGTCCCACACGTGGGAAATTTGTTTTGTCACAGCAGGAAGTGGACAGTGCAAAAGTTATGAGGCAAAAATTAGAATACAATAAGAATAAATACAGTACACAACTGTACAGAATAGAATAAAATAAAATACTATATACAGTAGAATAAAATAAAATAAAATAAATATACAATAAGATAAAAATAGAATACAAATACAAATACTATATACAACTGAGTAAAAATACAACAATGACAGAAAGGATTATTGCACTTAGTATTATTTCATATGTATGGATGTGTGTGCTTGATCAGTTAAAGTCTTTATTATGGAGTCTGACAGCAGTGGGGAGGAAAGACCTGCGAAATCTCTCCGTCCCACACCGTGGGTGCCGCAGTCTCCCACTGAAGGAGCTGCTCAGTGCTGTCACAGTAGGTCTTTACCCTGCAATATAAAGTGCTTTGCCTACCAAAAATTAAAAATACTCAAATGAACTGTTTGGAGTTAATGGCCTGAAAGGCCTCGGGTTGAGCCAAGTAAAATGATTTGTACAGGCCAGCGAGAGGTGCTGTTGTGCTGTTGTGATTAAACGGGGAGCGTTTCTCCAGCTGCTGACGTGTTTTTAATCTCAAATCCTCTTCCTCACTATAGAATCACGGTGTTAGCATCACATTCTTTTTTTATTTTTTTGGTCAAAATTTTTTCATTTTATTTTATTTTATTTTATTTTATTTTTTTTTGGGGGGGGGGGGGGGGGGGGGGCACATGAGTTTCTGAATTTGAGCCCGTGGGCTCTTTTCTGACTGTTTCCTCGTGGCTGCGTGCAGCGGGGCTAGGGGAGGGTCTGTGCTGACGGACGTGGGTTACTGACCTGGTAGCCTGTCTGCCCCTGGGTGGGTCCGGGATGGGCGTGAGGTTCTGGGGGCGCTCTGTCTCTGGGCTGGGGCCCTGGTCGGGCCTCGGGGCCTTGGGTCCTGGTTTGTGTGTTGCCGGGGTTGTGGGCGGGTGGGTGCATGGGGGCCCATCCCTGGCGCATGATGCCGCCGGTGTGTCGAGCCACCTGGGGGGCTCTTCAACTGGTGGGGGAGATTGTCACACCTTGCAGGAGCTTTCCTCTCCTCAGGAACTCTCTGCAGGAGGGGGAGATACAGGAGAGGTGGAGGAAGATCTCAGCCTGGGCGTCTATCGTCTCATGTAGTCTGGAAGATGAGTGGATGGGGGGGTGGGTGCAGTTTTCTCTGTGGTGGGGTTGGGTGGACTGTCCTGGGCTCTGTGGGGCTGGGGGGTGCTGCTGCGCTGGGCCCCGGTCTGGATGGGCCTGGGCCTCCTTTCCCTGGCGGGTCGCGGAGTATGGGAGTGCCTACTGGGGTCAGCGGGGGAGCTGGCCCCAGGGAGGGGTTACCTGCCCCTCCCTTCCTTCCCTCCCCATCTCCAGCTGCCTCCCTCTTCCCGCTCCACCACAACCACCCACACATGCAGGGCCTTGGAGTAGGGGTATGTCACCAGGGTGAAGAGGAGGCTACCCCCCCCTCTGTCCCCTTCTGGCTGCCTCTGCCTCAATTTTATCCCACAACTTAGACATTCACATTACTCACACCCTCATTACACATACATATCGTTAGCTTCATAGCATAAGTGCCTAAGTCATTGACTTAGTCAAATGACTTAGGCAATTATGCTATGAAGCTAACGATATAGGATCTTGGGGGTGGGCACGCTACACAGAGTCCAAAGTACCATCAGGGTGTACACCTCACCCCTGGCGTCGTTGCCCACCTCTCAATTTTAAATACACGTAGACATTGAGGGCTATCAGGAGGGACTATGCGCTTACCTGCTGCTCTCTGGCAGGTAGCTCCATGCCCTCCTGGGTTTTAAATGCACCTTAGAACACACATGCATCAACACTACAATGAGCGGGTGGAGGGAGGTTTGGAGTCTTCTCTCACCCCCGTTCTCTGCGGCCTGCTGGAGCGGGGGGGCTAGGAGGAGGAGTTGGCCGTCCGACTGCGGTCTGGAGTGTGGAGCCTTCCTGCTGCTGCGGAGTCGGGGCGGTCTGCCTCTCCCCACCGCAGGGAAAAGGGTAACACCACCTGGGTCTGGGTGCAGTTCCCCCCTCCAGGGGCAAGGGTACCTAGACCCGGTTTGTAGAGTACGCTTGGGGAGTGTGATCATGTGTACAACGTCTCTTTATGTCTGTCTCCACGTTGGTTGAGTGTGGAGTAAGTGCATATGAGAGCATGAGGGTGGGAATGGATGTTTGTGTCTGTGTGTGCCTGTATGTCTGTGTCTATATGTCAGGTTGGGTATCAGACGCCACCTCTCTGGGGACATCTCAGGCCCTCCAAGGTTTGGAGACCTATCTCCACCCACCACCACTTCCCCTGCCAGTGGCGGACTCCCTCAGACATCGGTGCGTTGGTGGTTCTTTGTGTCTGGGGGTGGGCGTCCGGGTACACACCGGCTCACTCCTTGGCGGCCGCTTATCGGGGCCTGGAGCCTGGGGCTCGCTCGGGCCACTTCGGAGGTGGGGTGCCCCCGGCCTCTCGGCCTGGGGCTCGGTCACTCAGGCACAGCTGGCTGCCGGCGGAGCTCACGGGCGCGTCACTGCAACTCCCCCTGGCTTCTGCTCCGCGGCTGCTGAGTGAGCCCTCATCTGGGACTCTCCTCAGCTCTTTCTGGGACAGTGGCGCGGCTGCCCCTCTGTTGGTTTTCCTTGGTCTCTTGTGTTCTGGGGGCCTCTGGATGTCTGGAGTTTTGATCTCCTCCATACCTGCTTCATACCCTGGAGGACGGGGCTGTGGCTCCCCACACTCCCTAGCAGATCGTTACATGGAGAAACCTTTGGAATACAAGCGCGCTGATCCACACAGGTGTACACACAGGTGTACACACGGGTATTCACAGACGCGGACTACAGCTTTCTTGGCTGCTGCCTCAAAGCACATTGTGCGCTGTCTATCTTGCGTGCTGCACAATATTGTTTATTATTTAGTAACTATTGATATCTACTGCTAGCTAGTTTATTGTGATGGTGCTTTTTTTCTTACTATGTTGCTCTTTGTTGTTTGCTTTCTCTTCTGTTTTTTTTCTCCATACAGGTGATCCAGGTGTTTTGTTTTTTTTTGTTTGTTTGTTTTTCTCTCTTCCCCCCCTTCTCACCGTCTCTTCTCCCCTTTGGTTTTCTTTCTCTCCCTCTCTTTCTTTCATTCTTTCTCCCTGTCCTATCCCACAGTCATGTCTGTCCCGTTTGTAGCAACTGAAAATAAAATAAATTCATAATTATAATAAAGGTCAATCAAATGGACCAATATGGCAAGGCCATGATGATCCACTTGGTAAAATAAATCCGCTTGGCATCTTTCTTGGCCTTAAGACAACAATTCTGATGGCTATAGATCCAAACGGGACACAAAAAATAAAATAAAATAAAATAAAATAAAATAACCTTTCTGTCAGTGTCATTCATTACTAAAAGTATTCCCCTAAACAATGAAATGAATGCTAGACATGTGCGATACACACATTAAAAACTAAAGCATACACTTTCCACTTTTACTGCAGCACAAAAAACATTAAAAATACTCAAATGAACTGTTTGGAGTTAATGGCCTGAAAGGCCTCGGGTTGAGCCAAGTAAAATGATTTGTACAGGCCAGCGAGAGGTGCTGTTGTGCTGTTGTGATTAAACGGGGAGCGTTTCTCCAGCTGCTGACGTGTTTTTAATCTCAAATCCTCTTCCTCACTATAAAATCACGGTGTTAGCATCACATTCTTTTTTTATTTTTTTGGT
Source organism: Copadichromis virginalis (assembly GCF_057382275.1). Classification (NCBI taxonomy): domain Eukaryota; kingdom Metazoa; phylum Chordata; class Actinopteri; order Cichliformes; family Cichlidae; genus Copadichromis; species Copadichromis virginalis. The sequence continues at coordinate 31,912,406 of NC_140620.1, forward strand.
CAAATTTTTTTTTTTTTATTTTATTTTATTTTATTTTTTCATTTTTTTGGGGGGGGGGGGGGGGGGCACATGACTTTCTGAATTTATAGTGTATTTTCACTTTAATAGTTTTCCCCATGTTAAGTAATAGATAAACAAATTAACACTTCAAGCAAAGAAAAGTTTTTTTTTTAAATGCTATATTCTGATTTCTTATTTTTTGACGCTGGAAAAAAAAAAGAAACCTAAAATAAAAAGACGTTTTGGGTGAAATAACATGAGTTACTCTCTTGTAATTGTAATCACTACTATAACTTTTTAATTGTTTATACATTAGTACAGACATGTTCTTTCATTACTGCTGCAGTATTCCTCCATCATGTAACTACAGGAGCTGTACTGCGCACACTGACACTTACTTGGAGGTGAACCTGCTGGATGTGGAGGTCCTGGGCTGGTGTGGTTACACGAGGTCTGCGGCTGTGAGGCCGGTTGGATGTGCTGCCATATTCTCTGAAACGCCTGTGGAGACGGCTTATGGTTGAGAAATGAACATTCAATGCACGGGCGACAGATCTGGTTGACATTCCTGCTGTCAGCATGCCAATTGCACGCTCCCTCATTGCTTGTGGCATCTGTGGCATTTTGCTGTGAGACAAAACTGCACATTCCAGGGTGGCCTTTTGTTGTGGGCAGTCTGAGGTACACCTGTGCACTACTCATGATGTCAGATCAGCATCCTGATGTGGCACACCTGTGAGGTGGGATGGATTATATCAATATGGCAGATGTGCCCACTACCACACATTTGGACTGATTTGTGACCACTGTTTGGGAGGGATGGTTATATTGTGTATCTGGAATGAATTTTAGGTCTCTACATCCATCCCATGGAGAATGGGAGCAAAAACAATAGTGTTGCGTTTATATTTTTGTTCAGTGTATACTAATCCTGCCTGTTTCTACAGATTTGCAGTCTTTCCTGTTTTCTTTGCGCTTTGTAAAAAGCTCAGGTTAGCTGCTGTGTGCCAATAAAGTTTTGAGTTGGTAACAAAGTGATGCTCTAACCTGATGCAGATTACAGTCACGATTTTATTCATTTTGCACATTAAATGACTTCAAATGTTTGATGGAATAAACACTGAAAACCTTTAACAAAAGCACATTAAGATAAAATGAATATACAACAAAGTAAGAAGCATTAATCTGCTGCCATAATCCCAGTTAAACCTGAAGCTTCATCTAAACTCAGCCCAGGTGTTTCTCTGCAGTCGGCTCTGTTATCCTGACAAAACTGTTTCCAGCTAGAAAGGCTGCAGGTATTTGTGTGAAAGAAAGACAGCGAGGGAAAAATTCACACCAAAGACATTTGAATAAATAACAAGTGAGGAGAAAACAATGAAAAGATACAAAACATCAGCAATATACAGCTTGTAACAGAGCAAACAGGGATGTAAAGGTGACTTTATCAATGAGTGGTTGTAAAGGTGTTAGGCCACACATGAAGCTGTCGGTGTCTCTGAGTCACCGTCCTCTCTTCTTTGTGCTGACAGCATCACATGATGTTGTTCAGATTCCAATAAAATGATCAGATTTGCACAAGAAATAAACACCAGAGTTTTTGTTCTACATAGAGATCTTTGTTTATTTTCCTGCCTCCTCTCCACCCTGAGAAAGGCAGGACTCTGCTGACGTAGTAGGCGAGGCCCAGGGAGAGGAGGGTGATGACCACCACCATCAGCAGCAGCAGCAGGACCCTCCAGAAGCCATCGTCCTCCACAAACTCCTGCCAGTTGGTCCTGATGCTGGACAGGACGCCCTCAGTGCTCTGCAGGGTCGAGTTCAGTAAGGAGCAGCTCTGCATCACACACACACACACACACACACACACACACACACACACACACACACACACACACACCATTAACATTAAGACTCAGTTAAACAAGCTGAAAAGATAAATCAGCACTAAGATCATTAAACAAACAACAACCGAGATTATTTCAGTCCTAACTTCCTGAAAACTGCTCAAGGGTCTGAAGTTGTTTGCAGCTGTCATTCCCAGTACAAATCTAAGCACCCGTACAGTAAGTACAGTTAATAAATGTCAGGGAGTCTGTCTGCCTGCTGAGGCTCAGTGCCCTCCTGCAGAATTGAGCTCCTGAGGAGCTGAGGAGGTCAGTCCACATCTCTCCAAGTGTCACTCAGCCTGTCAACAAGGTGCAGCCAGTCCACAGCTCAGCTCTCAGTGGGAAACGCTGTGCTGATGGACGTTAATGTTGCCGATCAGCAAAGATCAAAGTCTAGAGGCAGGAATCACCAGACAGCACACGATAGGATCCTATCACCATACTTCACTCATGATAGTATATTGTTGCATTTTTGAAACATTTTGCGATATTCTGAGTATTGCAATAAAAAACACAGTGATTTATCACTTTGTTTCTGCAAAAAAAAAACAACAACTGTGATTTATCACTTTGTTTCTGCAAATTATGTCCTCAAAGTTAAACTTTGTCAACATCGGTTTCATCCAGTCAGATCAACTATTTTTGCACCAAAATGAGACGATCAAACACACCGACACTGTCACCAAATCCTGACATAATTGCTGCCACGAGACAGTCAATATGATATCAGTCTGTGATTATTGTAGGTCTTTACTCTGCAAGATAAAGTGCCTTGAAGCAGCTGTTGTTGTGATTTGTTATGAATTAGGAGGCAGGTCTATCAAACTGAGTGCGTCCAGTGCTCCATGGCACTTGTGTTGAGATGATTTAATGTGAGTTTACTCGGCTAACGTGCCTCATGATGGAATCATCATCATATGAGAGAAAACAGGAGGAACATATATATTTCTGACTGTCAGATTATTAAATGTGAGCATACTGTGATTGATTTTTATGTGTGTTTTATTAAGTTTTGTTTGTTTGTTGGTGTGCATTTGTGCTGAACTATGCTGTTACACAGAGAGAAGTGTGACCATAATATATCAGCTCTTTGGTAAGAGTAACAATAGCATGACTGAAAGTACATCGCCTGCTGCTGCTGCTGCTGCTGCCTGTCAGACGGGGGGGATCACACTTTGGCAGGAAGTCGTTTTATCCTGTTACTGTATGTGTGCTGAAGAAAAAACAAGTAATGATAGGATGGTGCTGTAGTTAAACATTTCACACTGACAGAGTTGCAGTGATTTAACCCACTTGAGACCAAAGTGGGCTGTTTGTGGCCCTCTCTGCTCTACAGTTTCCCCTCAGCAGGCTTTAACAGACCACTAAATGACTGTGTAAACAGCTGGTGCTGTGGTTAATGTGGTACTTAACCATGAATGAAACTACTTAGAGAAATAAAAACACTACTCAATGGCACCACCCTCCTTTCTCTCTCTCACACACACACACACTGAAGAATGTGTTTGAGTGGGGTCTCAATTACAGTCAGCTAGAGTTTTGGCAAATGTCACTTTAAACCCCAAAGCGGTGAGCATCACAGGCGCTGTGAAATTGAAACCAGCAGTGGCTTTCTACCTTTTCTAGTTTTTAATCAACCACAATTCGTCCAACTGTAGGTGATGATGTAACATTTCCGCTCTCACAGAAATGCAATCGACACCTGCAAGACAACATCTGGTCACCTGATCGCCTCTCACTGGAAGGCAGGAGCAGATTATCAGGACCAGCTGATTTAATGCAAAGATCAAGGACGTTAAAAGTCTGAGTGTGACAACAAGAAGGAGGAAGAAAGTACACCAGCTGCACTGAAACAGATTCACTCTTCAACATAAACCTTAAAGGTATTCTCCCACATACACAGTAAACAATTCAAAGTAAAATCACACAGTCCAAGGAGCCTGTGCACAACTGGAAACTGTCAACCGCACACATTCAACTACACACAATGAAGAAAACAGCCTTGTTCAACAATAAGACAGAAACCACACAGTGATCACAAATGTGACTAAAACAAGTTAAAGTCTCATTTAATTCATCCAGAGATTATTTCCCTGGGTCTGTGTGGTTGCTGTCAAAGCTCCACCTGCTTTATACTGAATCTGACTGTATCGTCTGTCCTCCACCCAACCACACAGGCCATCATCCTTCCAGCTCTGCTCACCTCCCACTGTCCAGCCCCTTCAGCCCTCTCTGAAGGTGAATCCTGGCTGACCTCACGTCTCTCCACCAGCATCAGAGCATCCATCATGGTTGCTGTAACAGAGAACAAACACAAACCACTTTGTCAAATACAGAGAAACACCTGCAGGCCGACCAGCACAGACAACCACACACATTTAAAGCAGGGTGCTTGGCTCTGAGTAGGACTATGGTAAGTCTCACCACAGTGAAACAGACTGACAACTTTCAAGGAGCTCATTATGAAAACTCAAACCACTAACATACCACAGTCACTTCTATGAAGAGTGAGTGCAGGATCCCTGTGGCTTCCTTGTGACAGCAACATGAGACTGTAGCAGTGAGGCTAACTCTAACGCTCGTGGGAAACCAAAGCTTAGACTGTAAGTGTGCCTTTTGTTTCCTCAGCTCAGACAGCTGGCTGCTGGAGGCTTGTGTTCACCATCAGACATATCTGATTAAAAAGGAGGCTGATAATTAAGTGCTCTTCATTTCAACGTGAGACACGTGGGGCGTAGAAACTTTAGAGCTTCTGAGCTTTCAGCCGAGTGGTGTGCACCACAATATTGAGTCCCTCCCTGTTTAAAGCCAAAAAAAAGCAGAGAAAAAAATGAAGGATGGAAATAATGATGTGGGCAGTTACAGCATTAAAAATGTAAATAGTGTAGACTTCAGAACAGACGAGGGCAAAGCAGTATATAAAGCAATAAATATTAACTACCTCTGCAAATATTAAGGGCCAAATTCAATTAGCCACAAACACCCCCACCCCACTGAAGAAGAGTGTCCACACCAGTCTGTCTGTACATGTGCCGCCCTGTTTTTCAGCAGAGACGTCTAAACTGAAAACTCTCATGTATATACTATGGCCACAAGTTTACATCATGGTGCTGATCCAGAATCCTCCCCTTATTATTGTTACTGCTATAATAATAAACTAATTAAAATGAAAAACAAGGTAATGAATATCAAATAATGTATTTGTGATGATTCACTTTGTTTGACTATTCACTTTGTGCAGGCAGAAAGCTTATTCAATGTTTAAACTTTAGAGATACAATCATTTTGCTCTTGTAAAATCAGCATTTTTCCACATTTGAAATAGAAATCTAATATAATCTGTTTTTTTACTGTCATAATTAAACAGGACCCGGTGTTCACCGGCGCGTCAGCGCGCTCTGCCCCATCATTCACATGGATGCGAGTGATGAAAGTCAGATCCTTTCATTTAGCAAAATTGTGATTAATACTCAAATGTTATTGTTGACGGGCATAAAACAAAAAAAGAAAGAAAGAAAGAAAGAAAGAAAACTTCAAGAAAATGGCACTTTGGGCACGCGGCTGCTACACAGCCCTCTCCTCTTAAAGTGGGGCAGTCAAATGACTCTAATAGGGAGTGTCAAAGACCGTACGAGGGGCGGTGTAGGTGTGGGGGACTCTTGTCTTTTTGCCCGGCGTTCAGTGTGAAGCAGAGATGTTAACCCTGCTGCTCGTCTTCACTGTATCTACCGGTTTGTGTGCAGATGGCCAGCCTGTTTTAGGAAACTCCTTCACGTTTCCACAAAACTGTAAGAACGACGAAGACGGAAAACTGCTCCGGGCTGAGCCCCATGGGGAGGTGGCCGTCCACCAGCGCGGTGTGTGGACACCCGCCCGGGGCTACCGAAACCGGCTCCTTCAAATCTCTTCCTGGATGCGCATATTTTACAATGACAGTGGTTTTGTGCTAAGACGCGGCAGCCGAGAGATGCGCATCCAGGTTACAGTTCAGGTTCCCTTTAATGTCGCAGTGAAAGAGGGAGAAAATGCGACACTGCCGTGCCGTATTCCCTTGACTACCGCAAACAAGTGTGTCTTGTGTAAAATAATTTTATTATTTACATGTCCAGTAGCGGTTTTTGATACGGGCGACACAGGCGGTTGCCTGGGGTGGCATCACGGGCATCGGCAAAAATAAAATTAAAAAAAATTGCTCGTACTCATGCTGCCCCGACATCATGCCAGCGCATTTTGGGAATGGCATAGGCACCGATCGGTTTTCTGCCGCCCAGTTGTCAGTAAAGTGGAGAAGATTTGAAGTTAGTTGGCGGTAGTTAAAGGAATATGGCGCGGTGGTTCCACCAGCATCCAGCCCTTTGGATGCTGGTGGAACCACCCAACGCAGATGCGGGACCTTCCTGCTCCCTCGCTCATCAGTTGCTGCCAGCGGTTAAATATATTTCTGGTATCTGCATATTTTAAGCGTCAAAAATATCTCTGAATGTGTTTGAGGATGCAGGAAAGGAAATTCTTATTAATATGCATTTTATTTCGTTCATTTAATCTTCAAGCATTTCTGAAAAATTCTGTTAATCCTTTTATTTTACATTTCATCCAACTGCATGTGTATTTATACAGAGTTCGTAACTAAATAAAATATTTAATGGGTGTCTGAGTAATGAATAATAATTAATAATTACTTATTAGTTATAATATTTCATGATAAATATTCTTCAGTCTACCTGCAGTCCTTCTGTTAACACTGTTAGTCCCGCAGTGCTCTATCATGGAGCCTCCCTACAAATAAGAATTAAACACGAAAAACTTAATCACATCAAACGTTTTTTAAATTAAAAAAAATAATTTGAATTATTTTTTATCTGGGACACATTTGAGTTAACGCTATTATCCAAAGTTTCAAAGATCACAGTGAGCATTAATATCGCCCAAATCATGTTTTAGGTACAAGTTACGTTCGTGTTACAGCTTCTTGTTTGAGGCCTGCGTGTGGCCCACGGGAGAAACCTCGGCCTCCTTTCCTCTCTGCAGGAAATCCGATCACTGCTGCAGCTTGAAATAAGTTCATCCATCCATCCATCCATCCGTCCATCCACTTATCCTTTTCATGGTCGCGGGGGGCGCTGGAGCCTATCCCAGCTGTCATAGGGCGAGAGGCGGGGTACACCCTGGACAGGTCGCCAGTCTGTCGCAGGGCCAACACACAGGGACAGACAACCATTTGCACTCACGTTCACTCTCACATTCACACCTATGGGCAATTTGGATTAACCTATCCCCACAAGCTGCATGTCTTTGGACAGTGGGAGGAAGCCGGAGTACCCGGAGAGAACCCACGCAAACACGGGGAGAACATGCAAACTCCACACAGAAAGACCCCGGCCTGATGGTGGAATTGAACTCAGGACCTTCTTGCTGTGCGGCAACAGTGCTAACCACCGTGCCGAAATAAGTTCATGTAATACAAAATTCTAACGCATGTATATACTGTACTTCAGTTTAAAGTTCCGGTGTCTATAATTTGATTTTATTTGATTCCCCGCATTTTAACACAAGTATCTGTATTGTGTTCAACAATATGTGTCCTGATACTTCGTGGCATTAAACCGGTGTGAGTCTAACAGAGGAAATAAAAACACAGAAAAGACAATCCACAGGGGCTTTTCCAACACATTTCCACGAGTCATGGCCTCGGTACTTTATAGCATTTAGCAGCGCTACAGAAAAGGAGCGAGCATAAAGGGAGTAACTCTTTCTAAAGGACAGCTCATTTTAAATGAGAAGTTTCTATCAGCTCAACAAACACCGACAAATTGAGAAAAGAGCGCAAGAGAACTTCACTCAGACTAGACAAGGACAGGAGAACAGAGGTTATTTAGATGAGCACTGCTCAGGAGTATTTGATTAACTAGAAATTTAAAGCTTACCTGGCAAATCCTCATTTTATTTAAATTCAGATACTGGATGATATGATGGGAAGTTGTGTTTTTTTTATATCTTGAAACTTTTTCAAAACAAACTGAGGTATGTATACTTTGTTATTCAAATACAAGCAGTTACAGGTTAGTCTGGCAAACTGTGGTGAATTTACAGTAAAGCACCGTTTTACACTGTTGCACAGTGGAGACACTGCTCATGGTCAGTGATGAGGCTTAAACCAATTCAACCTTTATACAGACTGAAGTTTCTGGTATACAGACGGTGTGAACAGTATACGGTCAGTGCAGGGAGTGGATATTAGCACCTGCAAAATCTCACTTTAACTCTTCACTTTACTCACTTTACTGTTTGCACAGGCAAAGTAAAATATATATTTCCAAGTACAAGTTATATTAATATTATTATTATTTTAATAGAGCACGTTTCCACAAAAAGGAAAGAAAAAGTGGTAGAAATGTCCGTCAAGAACTAATTTTTACATTCTTGCTTTCAGTACATTTCAGAGCCTGCACTTTTTCACTTTTACTTGAGTAAACAAGGTGAATCCTTTCAAGCACTTCAACCTTTATTTCAACTTAAGCTCCATTCAACTTAATGGAGCTTGAACTAAACATCTGACAAGGACAGACAGGCAGACAGACTGTACAGGAGAAGAAAAAGTGGCCCCAACAACCCAGAACAGACCTTAATGAATGAATCTGATTCTTTAATAAATTGCTGTCAGTGTTTTTCCATTTTTCATGTTTCCACATTTCTGCTGCCCAGAATGATCTTCCCCTCTGTTATAACAAGTTTACAACAATCAGCCAACAACAGAACAAAGTCTGATAATGAAAATGAGAATAATGCAGGTGCCGAAACATTACTCTGTCCACATTACTGATAAATAATATTAAAAATAGTAATAATGATGACACATTTTGGGCTTTTTGGTTCAATAGTATGTATGTGATGATCCACACTCATTTGGACTCAATTTGGTAAATAATAAATTCAAATTAAGACTCTTTAATATTTTTCTATGAGCTAAAGATGACATCACCCACAGTTTCCTTTGTCCTGTGCTGTTTATTTCTGTGAAGATCATGCATGAAAAAAAATGTCTCAGCACAGGCAGGACTTCCAGCTTCCATTATAAGGAGAACAATCATATTTTCAGCACAGCTGCCTGATTCACAGTCATGACAAAGAGAAAAGCAGAAACAAAGAAGACGTAGCAGCCAGTGCAGAGGGAGAAGACAGCAATGACATCTATCAGCAGGAGCAGCTGCAAGAAGCTGAAGTCCTCCATGAACTCCTACCAGGAGTTGGGAGAGAAACTGTCGGGAGGATCACAGATAAGGTCTGATGCTCTGCAGTTAACAGCCTGATGTTCAGCACTATTAGAGAGACCTTGGCCTGATTCTGCAGCATCAACACAAACACACCATCAGAGGCACAAAGAACCACCTTCAGGAACAAGAACAACAGTCAGTCCTCTTTTGGTTTCTTTTACAATCCCTGGCTTTCTATGCATAGATAACTTTTCTACCCCCCTAATTGCAGACTGCCAGGAATGATAAAGGGTAGAGGAATTTAACAGGCGGCTTGACGCCTTTGATGCTCCACTTTCTGAAGCACAGGAAACTTTTTCCGGCCTTGTAGATTATGATTAAGAAGAGTCCTGCAAGAGCTTCCCGGTGCAGGACACTGGGTCATGATGCACTGACACGCTGTGTGAGAGGCGGCATAAATGCAGCACTGATGTTTATCTTCCCCGCTTCATTAAGTTATATTCTTTTACACACAGTTTACTCATAATGGCAGGTGTCACAGCATAGATAAGCCGGGTGTATTATCTGTTTACAGTGTTTGTTTTACAAGTGTACTGCAAGAAAGGAGGATGTGAACAGTTGGATGAGGAAGCCTCCTCTAACAGGCTTGATAGAGCTTCTTGAAATATTCATCATTCACTGGCAATTGTTGTAACATTGGCAGCTTCATCTGAGGCGTTGCATTCACAAACAGCTTCTTCCCCTGTGCTCTCTGAACTTATTCCAGTGGTGGCATCTGTTATAATACTACACTTGAATTCAGTGAGCTAAGCCATTTTTCACAAGGTTTGTAACTGCATGACTGGATGCCTGATTTTATAGACCTGTGGAAATGCATTCAAAGATTATGAGGGTCCTGATCTCTGCTTCATCGACTTCAGTCTGAGACTCCAAGAGGAGAGACTCGTTTAACCCACATCCTGGGATGATTTAACGTAACCAGCCTATTTCATTCCACACTTCAATATAGGGCTGCTCAATTAATCGAATTTTAATCTCGATTACGATCTGGGCTTTCAACGATCATTAAAGACGACTGAGCCAATTATTAGCCCCTCCCTCGTGCTTTACTCTTGCGCTGCTCCGTGTGGCAAATCAAGCGCACCTCTCTGCATTTCGAACACCTGTCACAACAATTAAGAGCAGCGGTCCCCAACCTTTTTTGCACCATGGACCGACAATATTTTCATGACCTGCCTTTAACCCTTTTAACACCTACCATAGAACCAAGTCCGCCAGAGCTTACTTTATATTTTTACATGCTGTAGAGACATTTTTGGGAGCATTTCAAGTTGCTATACATCAATACAATCATTATTATTTTAATAATATATATATATATATATATATATATATATATATATATATATATATATGCATTAAGTGCACAGTAATTACATAAATTGCAAAAAAGTGCAATAAACTACAAAAAAATTGAAAATCGTTTGTTTTTTTAACATATATTTCTAGTTAGAGAAATTTAAGAGGTTTATCCCTCAAAACTGTAAATACAAAAAAGTTGCACAAAATAGTTTCCCACCACAGGAAATTTATTTTGAGTGTCTTCATAGTTTTATTTTTGAAATACACCAGTTTTTATATACTGCAGGAAAAACGAAAATTAATATTATACTGCAAATTTGCAAAAAAGCAGCATTAAAGTTTTGAGGGATAAATTTCTTAAATTTCTCTAAGTAGAAAAATGATTTTCAATTTTTTTGTAGTTTATTGCACTTTTTTGCAATTTATGTAATTACTATGGACTTACCGTAATTGTCGGGCTATAAGCCGCTACTTTTTCCACAAGCTTTGAACCCTGCGGCTTTTAGTCAGGTGCAGCTTTTCTATGGATTGTCCCTGATTTTTGTCATATCGTAAGACGATTTGTTTTGTTTGTTCCGCTGTTGTACGGCACTACGTTGCCTGGTGGAAGGGCATGTGATCAGACACACAGTATCGGTGTTCAAGAGTGGTATGTTGGTCACATGTCCATCCGCCAGGCAACATAGTGCCGTACAAGTAGCACGAAAAACAAACTTCAAAGTAGCGCTACGCGTTCAGCGGGAGTCGTGGATGGTGTGCGGCAATAAACTTGGGAAAAGCAAGTTATGCTCAACTCCACCAGTGGAATCTGACAGCGTGGAAAAGTGTGAAAACATCCATCCATCCACCTGAGCCTAAAAGGTAGTCTGAATCTATTTTTCTGGTGTGCTGTAGGTTATTGTTATGTACTACATTTGTTACTCATTTATGAAGCACAGCACATGTTTCCTACTTGTAATTACCGCTACTTGTACATATACCTAAAAAGTTGTGCAAATATGTACCCATAACTTATTTTTCAAAATATTAATAAAAGGGGTGTGTCTCCAAACAGCCATCTCTTTCCTGACAATTCGATTTGTGCATATTCTCTTACATATGATAAGTCAACATTGAAACACCTGCGGCTTTTAGTCAGGTGCGGCTAATGTATGTACAAAACAGGATTTTCCCCTGATTTTAGCTTGTGCGGCTAATATTCAGGTGCGCTCTGTAGTCCGGGAAATACGGTAATGCATACATATTATTAAAATTTGGGCTATAACAGTTGTATTGATGTATAGCAACTTGAAATGCTCCCAAAAATGGCACTACAGCATGTAAAAATATAAAGTAAGCTCTGGCGGACTTGGTTCTGTGGTAGGTCTTAAAGGGTTAAAGAGGGAAAAGTTCTTCAGTTGGTCTCATCCACCTGATACATTGTAGGAAAAAGACCAATACATGATACCAGATGTAACAGCCTGCTAACTTTTAACAATCCCAACAAAATATAAACATTAACAGTGATGACTGACCTCAGAAAGTCAAATCGGGGACCTCAGTCGTCCAGATGGTTGCCATGATGACCAAGTCATGGAGTCAGAAACCACTGAAGCAGAAGGAGGTCAGGATTCAGAGTGAAGCTCCTGCAGCAAAGACACATGTGAATGTGAAGTGTTTGATGCTTTTCAGGGTGAAGTACAAACAGGACCTGATGCTGTGAAAACTACACCAATGAAACACACCTGGTCATCCACACAATCCTCAGCCTCCATCACATATACAGCTGGTGATGAAGATGAGCAGCATCATTACGTCACCTGCAGAAAGGGAGAGCGGGAGCACAGACATGTGAACAAGCTTAGAGCCGACCTCAGCTTAAAACAACACATAAACACATAAAACGAGCCGTGAGAACAACAGACCAGCTTTGACTGCATGTCTTTGATTGAAGCGGTAAGTGCATATAAGCTCTACAGATATCAGTGTTAGCATGCTTGTTTTCATCTGCCTGAAGGGGGGAAAATTGTGTTATAGTCACTGAAATCTGTCGTAAGAAGTACAATATCTGTACAATGTTGTTGTCCAATATCTACAGATATTGTAGTCCCCATATAAGTTATTTTACAGCATTGTTGTACAGATAGCAGAAATGGAATGGAAATGTATCTGTACATACCCATATGGAAAAGATATATATATAAATCTTATAAAGTTTGTATCTGTCTTGTGTGAAACTTGTATGAAAAGCATATAAGAGTGAAAACAGATATAAGATCCCTTGAAAAATTATATAATGAAACTTGTATGTTTTGGATACTTACTAAAACAATGTATGAAAGTAATGCGAAAGTGGCCACTTCCATGAGTAATCATGAACCATGAAGGTTTGGATTTTTTCCCACTATAATAAATTACTCACGTTATCTTTGTCTGATATTTAAATTAGAAAGAGCTCAGTCAGAGCAGAGAGTAACAAACACTTTTATTCTCAAGTGTCTAAAATGTTTTATGTGGCTTTGATTTGAAATGAAATTTAAATAAAAGCAGCTCAGAGCCGGTTCTGTTGACATATACTAAACGTTACCTCAAGAGCAGGAAATATTATTCAGGGCTGAACTTTAACCAGCTGCTCTCTTTTTTGGTAGACTTCACTAAATTTACATACGGTACATTAAGATCCATATAATGCAGCAAAGTAAAAATTTACACTCTTACTATAAACATTACAGTAAGTACAAAGGGCTTTCTTGAAATTTGATTTTTAATTTTAGTATTTTTGAGCCCTCATAACTTCATTAGTAGGGATGGGTACCGGTATCCGGTGCCATGATGGCACCGATTCTGACATAAACGGTAGTAACCAGACCGAAAAGCAGCGCACATTTCGGTGCTTTTTTTCCCCCTGAGCTGTGATACACTTTAGATTCTAGCCAATCATTTTACCTTTGCAAGCATAGTAGGCGGGTCCAGGTACGTACGTTCTTAGAGCAGAGCTACAGATTAAAAACGCCCAGGGCGAAGTGGTCAAAAGTCTGGCTGTACTTCACAGCAAAATATGCAAACTCAGCAGCCTGCAACAAGTGCTTTAAGCTGATACTGTGATACTGTCAAAGGAGGTAACACCTCAAATCTGATGAAACACCTGGCGACGCATAGCGTTTTTTTTAAAGCCAAGAAATGCGCCGTATTTGATAGCTTGCTGCGAGACCTCACACCGAGCACATCTACTGCGGGTGGGTTGCCTGTTATGCAACATCCCCCAAAAACACGAAGAGGAGAGTCCTGGCCCCTAGCCCTGCCAGTGTAGCAGAAATGATGACGGATGATGACAGCAGCAGCAGCCGCCGTTCTTCTCTGCGTGAGTAGCTTAATGTTGTTCGTGTGTAATTTACGTTGAGTAGGCTAACCACTTATTACATTAATGCATGTAAGGTTAACTAGCAAACATCATCATAGCTACATGCAGCTGTCTTCTTGTTTGATGGCAGATACTCCCTTCACCCTGGCCAAAAAGGCTAAAATGACCAAAGAAAAAGTGGAAAACAGTTAAACGAGAGGTTTTTTCCATTGTTTAAGCACTGCTTCCAGCCAAGAGTGATACCATATATGCCCTATAGCTGCAGAAAAGGCTAACATTGTTATCTTTTTACAAAAAAAACAGCTGAACATGAGAGGTTTTTGGACCAATTTTGTGTTCTCCATTCTTTAAGCACCGGTTTGAGCACCGTTTAAGCACCGGCACCGTTTCAAAAGTACCGGTTTGGCACCGGTATCGGATAAAACCTAAACGATACCCATCCCTATTCATTACTGTGGGACCGACCAACACATGAAACTAATTAGAGTTTCATGTAATAGATAATAGATAAATTTTATTTTTATAATACCATTAAAAAAAACTTTCAAAGTTGATTAAAAAAAAAAACAAGTTTGGATGAACATTAAAGGCTCAGATCATTATGCAGGCAGCTGGCTGGTCAAACCCACCCAGCAAACATGGGATTTGTCCATGCATAACTGGTTTATCTGCTATTTGCCAGACTGCTGCTGATTAGCCTGCTCCACTCTCTGTGTGAGGATGTCACATGACAGAAAAAAAACAAAAAAAACAAACAACAAAAAAAAAAAAAAACGTGCCACACACTCCTGGACAGCTCCTTCAACCTGCTCAACAGTGTTTGCGTGACCCAGCATTTGAACTCCTTGACCTCATTAGCTGTCCCCGTGCCTCCTCTCGCTCTCTGATCTCCACTTCCACTTTCTTGAAAAGAAAACAGGGGACAACTTGACTCGGGGAAAAAAGACATTATTTTGTCAGATGAAAATGTAGAGTGGCTATTATTTCTATCATGGACCAAAAATCTGTTCTATGCTAATTATGTTGCAAACCGATCCCCACCACAGACTCAAACACAGCAAAACTCGTTCCCACCTACACAAGAATCACTTCAAAGAGTATGGAGAGAGTTTATGGATGAAAAGCAAAAAAAAAAAAAGAGCTGTCAAGTTTCATGTAACTCCAGGTACACGAGGGCCAGCTGAAAACACGTCATGCACGTCGAGTTTGGATGAGTTTTATTTTAGTCATATCGCACAGCCCTAAGCTGGAGCTCAGCGGACTTATTCAGTGGAGGAGTGACACTAAATCAAAGTAAATGTGAAAGAGGATGACTTCAAACACTGAAAGCCACACCTCTGTGTGACTTATTAAATGTCACACAGTAACAGCCTTATCCTGTATAAATCCAAATAAATTCATACTACACTGGGAATGTTTCTTGGAGTCATTCCTAAAAAACTGCATATCCAAAGATCATCAGTTCAAACAACTGTACAACAAAGGCTCAACCTCATTATATACTTTATAAAGATCCTTATAAAGACGCCACACCCTAAAGGAAAAAAGGACACGGGAGGTGGCGTTTAGTTTCATGGTTTGTATCGCTAAAACTCTAGTTACACTTGCCTTTTGTGGTGTCGGGGTCAGACAAAAAGATGTAACTGGAAGTAAATTAAACACATTTCTACTGTCAGAAAGCGTGTGGCAGAAAAGAAGCCAGCAGACGGTTTAGAAATGCCGACGAGGCCCGTGTATGCTAAGCTTGTTAGCCTTGCTAATATGCGGGACAATAGTCCTTCTAGTCTGGTCAAAGTAGCACAGTTAGCACGTGTCTCATTGGCTCAAAATTATCTTGACGGTTATAATAACCAAGTGGATGAGCCAAAAAACTCAACATTTCCTGGATATATCTCACAAACCCTGAAGGTTTCAGTCAGCGCGAGCAAAGCTAACGACCGACGAAAATGGCTGATAGCTCAGAAAGCTCACCTAGAGTCTGAAGACCTCTCAAATCCCAAACTGTAGGTGAGAAACTGACCAGGATCTTTTCCATGTCTTTAAATGGTTTTCCTGAAAAGACTGAGGTTAGAATCCGTTTATTTGACTTGCTTCTTCCGCTGCCCGACACCAGCCGACAAGAATAAATACATGGCTTCAGCAGTGGCGTCTACTTCCGGTACTTTTATCTTAAAAGTACTCTGTAACAATGAAAAACTATAAATGTGCAGTAAAATGCAGTTGATACACATGTGTATCTAATATTACTCTACTTAGTGTTAATATAATATAATATAATATAATATAATATAATATAATATAATATAACTGTCTAAATTCTTTCATCTTGAATAAAATATTCAGCGTTGCCCTTTATCAGGTATAACAATTAAGTTTAACATCCAGGCATCCATGAAAACAGAATTATTAACTTCAACGGAGTTAGAAGTTAACAGGAAGTTTGCTCGCTAGTTTACACCTAAATATGATATGCCATGTTCTGACTGAGGGAATTCTGAAAAAATTAAAACCTACAGGTCTGCTATCACTTCCATCATAAATGATGGGCCAGAGATTCAGCGCAAGATTCATCACGTCGTCATTACAGAATGACACCGGGTCATTTGCATACTAACAGGTGATTGGATGTTGGACGTCCCTCTAGAGTCCCGCCTGCCCCGGGCGGCATCTGAACATTTGCGCGTCAAGCCAATCTTTCTATCTTTCGTCCAGCACTCTGTAAGAATGAGGCTTCTTCAGCTGTTCGTATTTGTGTCCTTCATCTTTGCCTTTTGCAGTCAGGGACGGATACCACATGTGAGAGTTATTTTAGGAGACCCGTTTACGCTTCCAGAAAACTGTCAGACCAATGAAGAGGGTGATCTGTACCGGCCTTATCTTTACGGGACCCCCGAGGTGAAGGTGGCTGCTCACACGCAAGGCGTGTGGACACCGACCGAGGTTTACAAAGAGCGCATCGGTAAAAACTCGTCGGTCGTGTTTAATCACGCAGTTTATACCGATACCGGGGTTTATGAGCTTCGATGCGGCGCTCGGAGGGTGGATGTTCAGATCAAAGTTGTCATGTCCTCTGAAAGATGCGTTAGCGAGGGAGAAGCGGTGAGCCTGCCCTGCTACTTTTCAACTACAGGGAAAGCGCGTTGGTCTGTGCGGTGGGAGAAAAACGGAGAAGACGTGTTTAAGCGGAATTCCTGGGAAGACACCGGGGCTGCTGAGGGCAGACTGTCGCTGTCAGAGGACTGGGTCACACACGGAAACTTTTCTTTAACCTTGAAGCAAGCTCAGAAAGACGATCAGGGCGATTACTTCTGCTACATCCAAGATGAAGTCGTGATTGCTGTGAGGCTGACGGTCACCAGCCAGAGGAGTCCGGATCAGAGCAACAGCACCCGTCCTCCGTTTTTGCCTGTGAGTATTCAGGGATGTCACATGTGTCACAGGAAGGCAGCGTACAGACGGTAGCTGAGGTTGCACTTGAGCGGTTGCACTTACTGAAGTGCGTTACCTCAGACTATGACACACTGGTTTGCCACTTTCATCTGTTTTTACGCAACATATCCTGGTAATTAATAGAATGTAATAGAAAGTATAGATATTTGTGTGAAAATGTAATAAAAGTAAGAAGTTATCAGAATGAAATTCTCGTCTAAATCTGAGTGCATTTCTGTTGTTTTATCTCTGCAGCCGACACCGAGAGCCTGTGAAGAAAGTAGATTTCTGCCTGCGGTGATCATTATCATTACAGCCGTGGTGTGTTTGCCTGTCGGCCTTTTGATTGGCCGGTTAATGACATCATGCTGCCCCAGAGGTGCCTCATATGGGCACTGCGGTCTACCAAATGAAGCCTAGATGAACCATCAGAACCTCTCCTCTTCCTCCTCTTCAGCACATCTGCCAGAAGCTGCCTCTCCTGCACAATGCCAGCTTTTATGAATGCGCTTTAGTGTTTAGTGTGCACTTTAATAATGCCAACGGTAGTCACAAATGATAACAATGACCATTCACATATGATTTTAGATTTGATTTGTTTTATTCTTAAAATCTATGCCTATATTTGTATATATATTTTCTAAATAAATAAAAATCTCATTGAGATTCAAATCTCAGTTTCAACAGAGACCATCTGTACTATCATGGGCTTCAGTTTATGTTAAAGGCTCATCTTTCCAAACAGAAGCTTAAAAAAACCGAGAGAGAGAGAGATAGACCTTTATTTGTCACATGCATATGCAGTGAAATTGGACCCCTTCCAACCATACATTCATTTCAGAGACATCACATTAGAGGGGACAGGTCGGAGAGAGGTAGGAACTGGAAACAATGAAATATGCAATCCATGAGGGAAGACGAGGAGAAAAAAAAAAGCTCCAGCCAGACTGAGCTTATAGAGGAGAACAGTTTGAGAACAAAAAAAGGAGCAAAGGCAATTCACTTCTTTATATTTTACTACAAAAATCTTTGGTCTAAGGATGTCCGCCAAAAAACACTGGCAACTGTTTGCTCATAAATGTGTTGCTCATATTTTCACTGTTCAATGTGGGGAACACTTTTTGCCACGCCCATGCTTGTTCTGACTCAGTGTGTCAGAAAAAGCGGCAATTTCACCTCACCATTAAACAAATGTTAGTTTCAGTGAGATTCTGCTGATTCAAAACACTACAGGTCACGTTGGACAGAAAAGTAAAAACAAAAACAACACACACACACACAATTACAAGCATTTTGAGACAGGACTTGAAAGTGGAGTTGTGGTTATGGCTGTCTGGTGGGAAGGAGTGGTGGAGGCGAGGAGCGGGGCATAAATACATGTATCTGAAGTACACTGAGGCTAGAGGGTAACAAAGCCGGCTGTGTCATGTGCAACAACGCATTCACACAACTTTGATAATAACAACAACAACAACAATAATAATAATAATAGTTAAGTCATAGGGGTTTGCTGTTCTGGATGTGGCTACAGCACGGTCTAACTTGATTTGCTCTAAATATATATATATATATATATATATATATATATATATGTGTGTGTGTGTGTGTGTGTGTGTGTGTGTGTGACTTATGCAAGCCAGATCCTTTTATTTAGCAAAATTGTAATTAATAGCTACTGAAATGTTATTGTTGAGGGGCACAGGCGGGACGCCACACGCACACACATAAAGAAAGAGGGAAAAAACTTCAATAAACGGTACTTGCCTGCTACACCGGCCTCTCCTCTCCACGCCTGCCCTTAAGTGGGGGAAACGTGTGTAACCGGTTTCTGCTTCATCCCGCTGGAACAGTTCGGCCCAGGGGCGATTTTAGCCCAGTAATTAAGGTTAGAATTTTTTTTCTATTCCAATCCATTCTTCGTTTGCAGCATTTAAATAACCTTGATCAGATTTGATGGTTTTGTTACAGACTTTTCAAAAAAAAGTGTTTTGTTTTTCTTTAACAAATGTGGGGGTTAAATTGTGTTAAAATGTACAAAACAGTGATGTCATGTTTTGAGACGAGGACCCAGGCACAGAGAGACTTGATGAATTTAATAATCTTATGATTTAATAAAGAAATTTGCAGACTTACACAGAGATGGTAAAATGATGATGACTGATAACGGATACGAAGATAACAGACGATGAGGACAGGGAGGAACAGGGGTTTAAATGCACCAAGGAGACAGAGAGAACTCGGGACAACATTTAAGGATGCAGGGACTGACAGAGACAGCTTTATCTTTCCTGGCTGGGCAGCTCTCTGGCTGCTCAGCACCCCCAAAGCTCTGATTCTAGAATCGCCCCTGGTTCGGCCCAAACAGACTCCTCGACTCTGCGTTGTGTTGTGTTTTTAAGAAGACAAGGAGTCTCTGATCGTTCGTTGCCACTTTATTTCCTGAATGGAAACAACGGTGTTTTATCAGTGCACAGGCTCGCCACACACCACTCCACAGCACACTACGGCAGAACATCTCATTAGCATACAGTTTTACACAATAATAAACAAATGAAAAGTACATAAAACTGGTGTTGGACATGTGTCCACTAAGCACTTATTACACTCGGTGCTCGTCAGCTAATCAAACATGTTTTATGTGTCTGTACTACTTAGCTAAATCGTGTGCGGAAAAATACAGCTCACCTCTGGCAGACACGTGCAGCCAGCCTCACCGAGAGGGGGCCGGGCGGGCGGGGGGGGGGGGGGGCGTGGTTTCCCCATTACACTGACATTTGTGGCAAGTGGAATAATGCCAGATAAACACTGTTAATGTGCTAACGGTGGTGCCGGTGGGGGCGGACTCTTGAAGCACTTAACTTTCCGACCGGTGTTCAGTGTGACACAGAGATGTTAGCCTTGCTGCTCTTCGTCGCTGCTTTTACCCGTTTGTCTGCAGATGTCCAGCCTGTTTTAGGAAGCTCCTTCACGTTTCCACAAAACTGTAAGAACGACGAAGAAGGAAAACTGCTCCGGGCTGAGCCCCATGGGGAGGTGGACGTGGCCGTCCACCAGCGCGGTGTGTGGACACCCGCCCGGGGCTACCGAGGCCGGATCTTTCGAAACTCGTCCATTTTGTTCAGGCGCATATTTTACAATGACAGTGGCTTTTATTTATTAAGATGCGACAGCCGGGAGATGCGCATCCAGGTTACAGTTCTGGTTCCCTTCAATGTCACCGTGAAAGAGGGAGAAAAAGCGTCGCTGCCGTGTTACTTTTCAACTGCCGACAACAAGTGTGTCTCTGCACGGTGGGAGATGAATCAGCAAGTTGTGTTTGAGTGGAACTCCTGCAAAGACGAAGATAACGGGACTGCTGATGGAAGACTCTCTGGAGACTTTTCCTTAAATCTGCCACAGGCGAGGGAGGAAGATCGTGGGTATTATTTCTGCTATAAACAAAATGAAGACGGAGAGAAAGAGAGGGATCCATCTGTCGTGAGGCTGAAAGTCAAGAAGAGATGATAACACCCAGAAGCGGTAAGTAGCCTATCCGGGTTTTTTTTTTCCCATAGCCGGGTTCGACATTAGATCAGTATGACGGAGTATTAGGGCCACATAAAAAAGCGTCTCTTTCGATCGCGAATGAACGCAAAATTTTTGGGGGAAAAAGATGAAATAGCGATTACGCTCGCACTTTCAAGCCAAACCACTTACACGGCTCCTCTACAAACACTTGATCAGCCATCTTCTCGTGTCTTGTGACACAGCACACGCAGTGTCGGAATCCTTGCATCAGATGCAAAATTTTGAAGGAGAGATCAAGGAGCTGAACGACAAATCACTCCCCAATTTCGACTTTATTCTCCGAATCATCAATTAGGTATAGTTTTCAATATGGCCCTGATACCCCCTGGCGTCCCGCATATGTCTGAGCAAAGATCATTTTATTATTTACACGTGGTTCTAATACGCACAAACGCGAAGTTTTAACCCTTTAAACCCTGACCTAATTTAGCCTTTTAACCAGGGGTAGGCAACTCCAGGCCTCAAGGGCCGGTGTCCTGTAGGTTTTAGTTGTGTCCTTGATCCATCACAGCTGATTTAAATGGCTAAATGACCTCCTCAACATGTCTTGAAGTTCTCCAGAGGCCTGGTAATGAACCAATCATTTGATTCAGGTGTGTTGACCCAGGGTGAGATCTAGAATCTGCAGGACACCGGCCCTCGAGTTACCTACCCTTGCTAAAAATGCTAAACGTATCCGGTGACGTGTTTAATTAAAGTGTTAAGCACGATCGTGATTCGTCACAAAAATCGGAAAATCGAGCTTGATACTAAAAAAAAAAAAATGTTTCGTCCTGGGAAATTAAACGAAATATTTTTAAATACTCTCAGGAATAATAGGCTCTGGTGTGTAAAGGCCTTTAGACTGCAGAGGCAAAGAAAAAGATGAACAGGAGAGCAGCGTGAAATTCCGGGTGTGCTTTGGTGTCATATACGGACAGAAAACCGAAAGGAGCGCGTATAAAGGCGTGGACCCGCTCATGGTATTCAGATGATTATCTCGATTTATTTTGAAGGTGGTCAGAGTGTCCGGCAGCCTCGCCTCTGTCAGTGCGCCCCAGGGCGGCTGTGGCTACAATGTAGCTTGCCATCACCAGTGTGTGAATGTGTGAGAATGGGTGGATGACTGAGTGTGTAAAGCGCTTTGGGGTCCTTAGGGACTAGTAAAGCGCTATACAAATGCAGGCAATTTACCATTTACCATTCACTTTTCTCTGCAGCCGACAAAGAAAACGGGACAAACGACAAGAAACCTGAGTAGCTGTCAGCAGAGGAGGAACTTTGGTGCCAGCCTGGAGAAGTTCACTTTCCAGTCAGTCCTGTGGAGGACATTTGGATTCTCGGCCTTATGGGCTGGATCAGGGGCGATTAGGATCAGAGCTTTGGGGGTGCTGAGCACCAGGAGAGCTGCTCAGCCAGACAAGACAAACTTTACTTGTCACAATGAGACTTCTTCCCCATCTCTGTCAGTCCCTGCATCCTTAAATGTCTCCAGTTGTCCTAAGTTCTCTAGAACTGTCACTTTGATGCATTTAAACCCCTGTTCCTCTCTGTTATCAGTCATCATCATTTTACCATCTCTGTGCAAGTCTGCAAACTTCTTTATTAATTCATCAAGTCTCTCTGTGCCTGGGTCCTCGTCTCAAAACATGACATCACTGCTTTGTACATTTTAACACAACTTAACCCCCACATTTGTTAAAGAAAAGCAAAACACTTGTTTTGAAAAGTCTGTAACAAAACCATCAAATCTGATCAAGGTTATTTAAATGCTGCAAACGAAGAATGGATTGGAATAAAAAAAAAATACATATTCTAACCTTAATTACTGGGGGAGAATAATGAATGATGCTCTAGTGAGTAAGAAGTAAACTGAGTGCAATTGATGGACAGAGATTCACTTTTAATGTGTGTGTATAATATAATACAGATACATAAAAAATGATCCCAAAACAGAATTATTACAAATAAATTATTACAAAATATTAATAAAAAAAACTATAAAAATTGAGGCAACTTTGCCTGTGTATCTTTACTGCAGACACTCCCTCAGTGCTTGTGGCATCTGTGGCATTTTGCTGTGAGACAAAACTGCACATTCCAGGGTGGCCTTTTGTTGTGGGCAGTCTGAGGTACACCTGTGCACTACTCATGATGTCAGATCAGCATCCTGATGTGGCACACCTGTGAGGTGGGATGGATTATCTCAATATGGCAGATGTGCCCACTACCACACATTTGGACTGATTTGTGACCACTGTTTGGGAGGGATGGTTATATTGTGTATCTGGAATGAATTTTAGGTCTCTACGTCCATCCCATGGGGAATGGGAGCAGTAACAAAGGTGTTGCGTTTATATTTTTGTTGAGTGTATATAGCGCAGTCACGAATGACTACACGCATCACGGTGGAATAATTAATGCCTACAGGTTTAGTATGTCTACTCTCGTTGTTCATATTTGTTATAAGACTGTCGAATAGTAGTTAAAACAATAAAGACCTATTGTGCCAGTATCACCATGACACTTTCTGACTGAGAACATGGCATTTTAGCGCTACCAAAAAGTGATTGTGGCCTATAACTTGTCACTGAAACAATGTTTATGCTTCAAACTTGGTGGATGTCATTCAGAAGGGTCCTATGTGACACATTATATCTCAAACAGTCCATTAGAACTGCTGAATAACTTTTAAAGGAACATTTTGCAGTGAAGATCATGCATGAAAAAATGTCTCAGCACAGGCAGGACTTCCAGCTTCCAGCTTTTATTATAAGGAGAACAATCATATTTTCAGCACAGCTGCCAGAGTCACAGTCATGATAAAGAGAAAAGCAGAAACAAAGAAGATGTAGCAGCCAGTGCAGAGGGAGAAGACAGCAATGACATCTATCAGCAGGAGCAGCTGCAAGAAGCTGAAGTCCTCCATGAACTCCTACCAGGAGTTGGGAGAGAAACTGTCGGGAGGATCACAGATAAGGTCTGATGCTCTGCAGTTAACAGCCTGATGTTTAGCATCAGCGTGATTCTGCAGCGAGACCACAAACACACTGTCAGAGACACAAAGAACCACCTTGAGGAACAAGAACAACACTCAGTCCTGTTTTTGATTCTTTCACAATCCCTGTCTTTCTATACATGGATGGCAGGGCTCGCAAAATTTCAAAATCCCTGGTAGCCCTTTGGGCAGGCACTCTTCAGTTTTGGTAGCCCAAAATAAATTTAAGTAGCCGGAAAAAAAAGGGGACAATTTTTTGATTGATGTTTTGTTTCCTTTACAATTTTATACATTAAAGTATAATATTGTAAAGGAAACAAAACTCCAATCAAAAAATAGTTAAAACACAAATTACATCAACTCTATAAAAATTACAATCATCAACTCAAATACTTGGTTCTAATTGAACAGAAATTTCTATGAACTCCTAAGAACTGTGTAGAACATGACTCAGTCTGTGTCAGATCCTGAATTTGAAATTTGCACTGAAGTCACGGGTAAGAGGCTAGTGGAACCAAGATCTAGGCCATTTGCTTTTTGAAGTTTGCAAAGATTACTAAATTTTGCCAGTGGTAGTTCACTCTTTCCTGTTCTAAACAGATTTTTCAGGTTTATTTTTAGTATGTTTTTTGCAACTGGTGTTTGTTCTGGGAAAGATACTGCAGACTGAGCAATAATGCATTTCTTGCATTTCTCATGGGTTCTGATGGGGTCTTTCTTAAAATTACTGGTCCCAGTAACAAAGGCACTTGTCGACTCAGAAATCGAGCATTGACATATTTTTCCTTCCTATGATAGCCTGACGGGCAGGGCCGAGACGGATTTTGGTAGCCTGACTAAAAAAAAAGAAAGAAAAAAAATCAGTAGCCCCGGGAGGTTGGGCTAGCGATTTTGCGAGCTGTGGATGGCTTTTATACCCCACTGTATGCAGACTGCCAGGAACAATGAAGAGTAGAGGAATTGAACAGGCGCTTTGATGCCTTTGATGCTCCACTTTCTGATGCCTGTGAAATACTTGTTCTGGCCTTGTAGCTGATGTTAAAGCAGGCTCCTGCAAGAGCTTCCTGCTATTGCAGGACACTTGGAATCTGTCATGATGCACTGACACGCTGTGTGAGAGGCGGCATAAATGCAGCACTGATGTTTATCTTCCCCGCTTCATTAAGTTATATTCTTTTACACACAGTTTACTCATAATGGCAGGTATCACAGCGTAGATAAGCCGGGTGTATTATCAGTCTGTATACTGTGTTTGTTTTACAAGTGTACCACAGGAAAGGAGGATGTGAACATTTTGATTAAGATGCCTCCTCTAATGGGCTCAACAGAGCTTCTTGAAATATTCATCATTCGCTGCAATTGTTGTAACATTGGCAGCTTCATCTGAGGCGTTGCATTCACAAACAGCTTCTTCCCCTGTGCTCTCTGAACTTATTCCAGTGGTGGCATCTGTTATAATACTACACTTGAATTCAGTGAGCTGAGCCATTTTTCACAAGGTTTGTAACTGCATGACTGGATGCCTGATTTTATAGACCTGTGGAAATGCATTCAAAGATTATGAGGGTCCTGATCTCTGCTTCATCGACTTCAGTCTGAGACTCCAAGAGGAGAGACTCGTTTAACCCACATCCTGGGATGATTTAACGTAACCAGCCTATTTCATTCCACACTTCAATACTAATATGGAGCTGACTGATTTATGTACAACAGTGAAGATTAAGATTCATATTGTATTTTTCCAGCATTTACTCAACGTTTATTAATCAAAATTTAATTGGGACAGAGTGAATACACAGCACACTGAGTTCATCTACAGCAAAAGTGCTGCACAAATAACTCATCTGTCTCTAAATACTGATCAATGTTACTGTGATTTAACAGCTGTTTGGGCTGGACCAACTTTTCTATTAAAGAGGGGAAAGTTCTTCAGTTGGTTTCATCCACCTGATATATTAGAGGACAAACACCAAAACACGATACCAAATGTAACAGCCTGCTAACTTTCAACAATCTAACAAATCTAACAAAATATAAACATTAACAGTGACGACTGACCTCAGAAAGTCAGGGACCTCAATCATCTAGATGGTTGCCATGGTGACCAAATTATGAAGTCAGAAACCACTGAAGCACAAGGAGGAGGTCAGGATTCAGAGTGAAGCTCCTGCAGCAAAACAAAACAAAACATGTGATTGTGAAGTTTGATGGTTTTCAGAGTCAAACACAAACAGGACCTGATGCTGTGAAAACTACACCAATGAAACACGTCAGCAGCCAAACAAACCTGATCATCCACTCAATCCTCAGCCTCCATCATGTATACAGCTGGAGATGTAGATGAGCACCATCATCACGTCACCTGCAGAAAGGGAGAGCGGGAGCACAGACATGTGAACCAGCTTAAGCTGAGCTCAGTTTAGAACAAAACATAAACACAGAAAACGAGCAGCGAGGACAGCAGATCAGCTTTGACCTGCATAATGATTGAAGTGTAAGTGCATACAAACTAAAGATATCACTAGGGATGGGTACCGGTTCTGACATAAACGGTAGTAACCAGACCGAAAAGCAGCGCACATTTCGGTGCTTTATTTCGGTGCTTTTTTTCCTGAGCTGTGATACACTTCTAGCCAATCATTTTACGTTTCCGAGGATAGTAGGCGGGTCCAGGTACGTACGTTCTTTTAGAGCAGAGCTACAGATTAAAAATGTCCAAGGCGAAGCGGTCAAAGTCTGGCTGTACTTCACAGCAAAATATGCAAACTCAGCAGCAACAAGTGCTTTAAGCTGATACTGTGATACTGTCAAAGGAGGTAACACCTCAAATCCGATGAAACACCTGGCGACGCATAGCGTTCTTTTAAAAGCCCAGAAATGCGCCGTATTTGATAGCTTGCTGCGAGACCTCACACCGAGCACATCTACTGCGGGTGGGTTGCCTGTTATGCAACATCCCCCAAAAACCCGAAGAGGAGAGTCCTGGCCCCTAGCCCTGCCAGTGTAGCAGAAATGATGAGGATGATGATGGCAGCAGCAGCCGTTCTTCTCTGCGTGAGTAGCTTAATGTTGCTCGTGTGTAATTTACGTTGAGTAGGCTAACCACGTTATTACATTAATGCATGTAAGGTGAACTAGCAAACATCATCATAGCTACATGCGGCTGTCTTCTTGTTTGATGGCAGATACTCCCTTCACCCTGGCCAAAAAGGCTAAAATGACCAAAGAAAAAGTGGAAAACAGCTGAACATGAGAGGTTTAGGACAAAGTTTGTGTTTTTTCATTGTTTAAGCGCTGCTTCCAGCCAAGAGTGATACCATAAATCCCCTATAGCTGCAGAAAAGGCTAACATTGTTATCTTTTTACAAAAACCCAGCTGAACATGAGAGGTTTTTGGACAAAGTTTGTGTTTTTTTTCCATTGTTTAAGCATTGCTTCCAGCCAAGAGTGATACCATATATGCCCCATAGCTGCAGAAAAGGCTAACATTGTTATCTTTTTACAAAAACCCAGCTGAACATGAGAGGTTTTTGGACAAAGTTTGTGTTCTCCATTCTTTAAGCACCGGTTCGAGCACCGTTTGAGCACCGGCACCGTTTCAAAAGTACCGATTTGGCACCGGTATCGGATAAAACCTAAACGATACCCATCCCTAGATATCAGTGTTAGAATGCTTTCTTTCCCCTGCCGTAAGGGGGGGAAAAAAAATCAATACAGCACAGTATAACAACACAGATGGAGTAGTGATGTTTCATTGATACAGAGACATTTGACACACACACACACACAAAATGTTCTTTTTAAAAAGAAAAAAAAATCTGTGGCTGTCTGGTGATGGCACTGAATCTTTTTCACATACTTCGACGACCACTTTTGGTCATAGATGTAATATTTCTACAGTCACTCTCACAGAGACTTTCACGGTTTGATAATAATTGTGTCTCATTTATAAATGCAGACAGATCACCAACATGTTGCCATCAGTCTGAAAGTGTCTTTGTCAGTGAGCACAGCTCCAGGGGACTCAACTCAACGAGCTATCAGCTGGTTGTACTTTGGTTATATTTCTCTAAAACAGGAAGTTTGCTGAGCAAAAATGTGAATATCTATGTAGACAACAAGAGAAATGTGATTTTCAATCATTTATCACAGTTCAATTGCAGACTGATAACAGACGGCTCTGTGGTTTCTCACTTGTGTTATTGTCACTGAAGTCTGTCATAAGAAGGAGTCACTCTACAATGAATAACCTTATTGTACTGGAAAAACAAACAAAGCCACTCTCACCCTCCTCAACACATCACTGTACATATACATACATGTACATGTTATAATTTGTTTTTGTACAAGAATAACAACATTAATTGCTTTTACAGTTGAGTTTTTTCTTTAGTGAGGTCAGCAGAGGTGATGGCCAGCATGTGGGATAATGTTGGGAAAACAAGGATGGAGGCAGAGAAAGAAATCAGGAAAACACCATCTGTGTTTAAGGCAAATGTCTGTGCACATTTAGGATTTTTTTTTAACAAGGGACGTGAAACTCAAATGTAATACAAACAGTTCAGCCTGTCAGCAACAAAAATGACTGAAGTGACAGAAAGACTGAGGACTTTGTTGTATTATTATTAAAACACTTTGCAGTTGAAAAAAGGTGATAAATCACAATGTTCTGTATCACAAAACATTACAAAAATCACAATATCATATGGTGGGGTGTCCGGTGATTCTCACCTCTTGTAACTTCATAAATGTGGGGGAGATTTACATGCACATTTCATAAGAAACACATGTAAACTGTGCTCAAAACACCTTCTCCAAGTTTCACCATCTTGGTTCTGATTACCTTTCTTTAAACAACCTGCTATACACGTTTATTTTAACTAATAATGGAGCTTTGATTAAATATGAAATCCTATCAGCTCCTCTGTAAGTTAAACATTGGTTGAGAGCTCCAAACATGCAGGACGTTCCAGGGACTGTCTGGAAGCTTTAAAGATCAACTGTGCTGAAAATGATAACGATACAAACAATTTCAGCCTGATAACAACTTATCAGGCTAAAACACACCTTCAATCTGACATACAGATATGGATTACAAATGTAAAGCTCAATGTTGAGGAAATAATCGGCTTAAGCACAGTGTGATAACCATGAGCAGTTTTCAACCTCGCTTTAGAACTGGTAGACCACAGATTTCATGTACTATAGAAAGTACCTTGCGGTATGCTATTTTGCACACAATGTTATAATGTACCAAAATTAGGCCAACTTGTGACCTAACTAGAGATGGCACGATGCCACTTTTTTATGTCCGACACCGATACCATAAATTTGGATATCTGCCAATACCGATATGAATCTGATATAGTGTTTTTTAATCAATAAAACTGTTTTTTTTTTATATCTTGCTGCATTTTGTATAAGTTCATACTCAAGTTAAAATAAACAACAACACTAAAGCTATTCTGTTATACCTGTATGTAAAAAATACACTGCACCCAAAATATTTCATAGTTCAGCAACACTGATCAATCTAATAAACTTAAACCTGCTCCATCCTGCCTATTCTGGTATTTTAAAGAGTACTTAGAAGAAATATTAAGCAACCTAACTAATAGGGTTGCAAACTCCCAGCAAAAAAACAAAAAAACAAAAATAGGGAACCACCCACCCTCCAACTCATGATGCTCAGTGTTGGGGAGTAACGGAATACATGTACCGCCGTTACGTATTTAAAATACAAAATATGAGTAACTGTATTCCGTTACAGTTACCGTTTAAAAAGGTGGTATTCAGAATACAGTTACTTTGTTGAAATAAATGGATTACACTGCGGTACTTTCCTGTTTCATATTGTCGCGGGTCAGGACTGTTTGGGTTTTGTTTGACAGCTACGTTCTGTTGTTCCAGGTGGCAGCGTTACGGTTGCCATGGTTACAGGGCGACGCTCTCTCGCTCTCTGCGACTGTGTGTTTCCTGGGTGAGAGAGCGCCTTTTCGTTGTTGTTGTGCTAAGCTAACAGGCAGAATGCTACAAGCATAGCTCTAAAGAATGTAGCATCATGGGCAGTGTAGTCCGTGTTGCAGGGAGAATGGACTGCCATACACGTTATGGGTCTGTGAGCGCGAGGAGGGAGAAAAAGGGGAGTGGAAAGGTACGAGTTGTCGTCGAGGAAAAACGGGAGCTGGAAGCATGTAAATATAATAATAACCACTGCAGCCAAGAAGAGTGCCTGACGAGCTCAGTTGTAAGTAAGCTATTAAGACTCGACTGTACACCGTGTTCGTGTTTTCCTCCGAAAACAATAAGTTCCGTTGGAGCAGTCTTTCAACGCCTCTCTCTGTCTCTCGCAAGAAAAGTTGACCCACACAACAAAGTAAAGCTATTTTTCGGCTACGAGCCGACAGGGACCCCGCCGGATTAGTCAGAGGTCCCTTTACTACAGTTCGGAGTCGCAGACCTTCAGTAATAGTAATAAATCACACAGCAATAGTACATTCACGTTGTTGTAAAAAGCATGATAATATATTAAGTAATCCAAAGTATTCAGAATACGTTACTGTCATTGAGTAACGTAACAGAATACATTTTAGGGCATGTATTCTGTATTCTGTAATGGAATACATTTTAAAAGTAACCTTCCCAACACTGATGATGCTTAATCAACATAATCAACTTTAATTTGATGCAGTGTGGGAAAAAAATGCACAGAAATAAATTATTTTTCAAGCATAATTAAATAGATTCAACATCTTTCTTCAACAGAATTGCAGACTGCACAGATGGTACCTTCCCAAAGGAAAAAGTAGTATACAGTGGGGCAAAAAAGTATTTAGTCAGCCACCGATTGTGCAAGTTCCCCCACCTAAAATGATGACAGAGGTCAGTAATTTGCACCAGAGGTACACTTCAACTGTGAGAGACAGAATGTGAAAAAAAAAATCCATGAATCCACATGGTAGGATTTGTAAAGAATTTATTCGTAAATCAGGGTGGAAAATAAGTATTTGGTCAATAACAAAAATACAACTCAATACTTTGTAACATAACCTTTGTTGGCAATAACAGAGGTCAAACGTTTACTATAGGTCTTTACCAGGTTTGCACACACAGTAGCTGGTATTTTGGCCCATTCCTCCATGCAGATCTTCTCGAGAGCAGTGATGTTTTGGGGCTGTCGCTGAGCAACACGGACTTTCAACTCCCGCCACAGATTTTCTATGGGGTTGAGGTCTGGAGACTGGCTAGGCCACTCCAGGACTTTAAAATGCTTCTTACGGAGCCACTCCTTTGTTGCCCGGGCGGTGTGTTTTGGATCATTGTCATGTTGGAAGTCCCAGCCTCGTTTCATCTTCAAAGTTCTCACTGATGGAAGGAGGTTTTGGCTCAAAATCTCACGATACATGGCCCCATTCATTCTGTCCTTAACACTGATCAGTCGTCCTGTCCCCTTGGCAGAAAAACAGCCCCATAGCATGATGTTTCCACCCCCATGCTTCACAGTAGGTATGGTGTTCTTGGGATGCAACTCAGTATTCTTCTTCCTCCAAACACGACGAGTTGAGTTTATACCAAAAAGTTCTACTTTGGTTTCATCTGACCACATGACATTCTCCCAATCCTCTGCTGTATCATCCATGTGCTCTCTGGCAAACTTCAGACGGGCCTGGACATGCACTGGCTTCAGCAGCGGAACACGTCTGGCACTGCGGGATTTGATTCCCTGCCGTTGTAGTGTGTTACTGATGGTGACCTTTGTTACTTTGGTCCCAGCTCTCTGCAGGTCATTCACCAGGTCCCCCCGTGTGGTTCTGGGATCTTTGCTCACCGTTCTCATGATCATTTTGACCCCACGGGATGAGATCTTGCGTGGAGCCCCAGATCGAGGGAGATTATCAGTGGTCTTGTATGTCTTCCATTTTCTGATGATTGCTCCCACAGTTGATTTTTTCACACCAAGCTGCTTGCCTATTGTAGATTCACTCTTCCCAGTCTGGTGCAGGTCTACAATACTTTTCCTGGTGTCCTTCCAAAGCTCTTTGATCTTGGCCATGGTGGAGTTTGGAGTCTGACTGTTTGAGGCTGTGGACAGGTGTCTTTTATACAGATAGTTCAAACAGGTGCCATTCATACAGGTAACGAGTGGGGGACAGAAAAGCGTCTTACAGAAGACGTTACAGGTCTGTGAGAGCCAGAGATTTTCCATGTTTGAGGTGACCAAATACTTATTTTCCACCCTGATTTATGAATAAATTCTTTACAAATCCTACCATGTGGATTCATGGATTTTTTTTCACATTCTGTCTCTCACAGTTGAAGTGTACCTCTGATGCAAATTACTGACCTCTGTCATCATTTTAGGTGGGGGAACTTGCACAATCGGTGGCTAAATACATTTTTGCCCCACTGTAGCTTACTAGGGTATATTAGACTTAACAGTTACTATATACAGTAATTGACTTCTATACATTTTACATCAGATTAAAACCTTGGGTGTAAGATTCAGATAATTTATTAAAAGCTCGACATTTTAAATGAGAATAAGAAAGAAAAGTATGTCTTTGTGCCCCCTTTTCCCGGTTAATGCCCTATCGGCCCCCCTGGCTAAACTTTGCTAGATCCGCCCCTGCACAGTTACCAGCCGTCAGCTACGTAGAAAAAGATCCTGGTGTAGAAAGTAATATTAAATAAATTCTAACAACAGCTTATCAGGGTTAAACGTGCTGCTGTTGTTCAGCCGCTGGTTTCCTCTTTCTGGCACGAAGTGGGACAAAAACAAAGAAGAGAGACGGAGTCGCGACAGAAAAGCCGATCAGCTGATCATTGATCAGTTTCATGAGTGAAATAGCAGCAAGAAGAGGCAGTCGCTCCATATATCGTTTGTTAAGCTTAATGCGGGAATGCTTTACAAACATTCAGAGATGAACTTACACACTTGCTTTACTTCTCTCTGGGATAACTTCATCGGAGATGAAATGCTGGTTTGGTAGCGAAGCTACAAATACACACAGCCGCTCTATCACGTGACCACACTGAGCCAATGTGCTACGGTTATCTGCTCTCTTACACTGTTAAGGTTTTCCCATGACTGGTCACTGTATGAAGGTTAAACATAGCCAGTTGTAAGAAATATTATTCATATTTGTTGTCAGTTTGTTTATATTTTGGGGTATATTTACAAGTTTATTTGTAGGTTAATATTTTGTTTCAATGTTTTGTTTGTTATATGTTACCTTGTTAGTCAGTAAGAGCTGTAGGGCCGTTTTGTTTGTATAAATAAAGAGACTGGTACAGGACCAGCATGCACTGGGGTGGGCCTATGGTTTTTTTTTTTTCTTACCAGAGCAGGAAGTAACAAAAATGGATCTTGTTATTGCTTGCCAAACTGGATAAATAAACCATAAAAACGCAACTTCCTCGTTTGGACAGTGGACTTCTTTTGCCTGCGAACGAAATAGTATCTCGGTGCAGCAGTGGCTTGTGGACTTTTAATTGTGGGATGTTTGGTTTGTCAAGCAAAAGGAAATGCCACTACAAGATCTTTAAAGTACTCCCTCCTCCTCCTCTTCAGCACATCTGCCACCACAGCTGCGTCTCCTGCACAATGCCAGCTTTTATGAACGCGCTTTAGTGTTTAGTGTGCACTTTAATGATGTCGACGTTTTTATAGAAACAAATGATAACAATGACTATTCACATGTGATTTTATATTAAGACTCCCATTTGATCTGTTTTATTTAATCTATGCTATCCTGTATTTTTAGATATTTGTATATATATTTTCTCAATAAACTGTCCAGTTCCTGTCTGAGTGAGGACATTCGAAAAGGCCTCCTGTTAGATTATCAGGAAAGTCTGGACATTTGCTGATTGCACTGTTTTGTTTTTTGTTTTTTTTAACGAATCCTTTATGTATCCGAGTAATTGAGATTCAAATTTCATTTTCAACAGAGACCTGTCCTATTATGGATTTCAGTTTATGTTAAAGGTTCATCTTTCCAAACAAAAGCTTTTAAAAAAGAAAGACAACAGATCTAACTTACACATCATTTACACTCCAAAAGGGAGCTGAAACACTTCTTTATATTTTACTACAAAATCTTCAGTCTCAGGATGTTGGCCAAAACACTGGCAAACGTTTGCCCATAAATGTGTTACTCTCATTTCCCTGCTTTCAGCTTTTCAGATTTAACACTGCAGTCAGCAGCTCGATCTTCAATATGAGTCATGCAACTTAGCAGGTCTCACAAACAAAGCCAACAAGCCTGAGCTCTCCACTCATGAACTTGTGAGATACAACGAAAATGACATTTGTTCACCACACTTCAGTAAAGCCACAGCCATGTAAGTGTAAATGGTCAGAGTTTAGTTTTATTGATATAAAAGCATCCAGTCTCTGGGACCGCCACAGAAGTTCTCTCTCTGAGCTATTAGACCTCCACTGTTAGACATAAACAGTGGAGGTCCATTAAAGATAAGTGATGTCACATATCCATACATAAATTAAACTGAGGAACGTGTAATGTCAATCAGGCTGTTTTCCAGCATTATTTTAATAAGAAACCTGACACGCCAACAGAGATTTACCCTCAGCCTGAAAAATGAGTGCTGCAGTAACAAAGACACAGACAGGCTCAGAGACAGGCGCGCACACACAGGCTCAGAGACAGGCGCACACACACAGGCTCAGAGACAGGCGCACACACACAGGCTCAGAGACAGACGCCCCTCCTGTGACTCACAGCATGACCGCAAAGTTAGGAGAAAAGGCAATGCAATTGCATAGGGAAGTTTGAAAGTACATTTTGGGGGGGCCTAATCGCATAGGAGTGACATATCAGAATGCTCAACCCTTCAAAACTGCACCCAGATCATTAAGAAATGCTTTTGATGTAAATGCATTCATAAAATATAAAGTTATACTTAGTTTAAAAGTTTACACTTTGTCAGGGAAATGGCCCCACGGGTCCAATTTTACACACTTGCAATACCACATTTCAACAGTAGGGTGTCAAGTCGACACACACATTTACACACGTTGTCAGGAAAAGTCACTTCCAGGGGACCAATTTTACTTTTCAAAAAAAAAAAAAAAAAAAAAATCGCACTAGGCATATCAGGAGGCTGTTTTCTATCCATTGCAATGAGGTGAGTGAAATCTCAGGTTGTGAATACCACCAGGTAGTAAATACCTGGTGGTATTCTCTCTCTCTCTCACACACACACACACACACACACACACACACACACACACACACACACACACACACACACACACACACACACAGAGTAGTATGAATGACTCACAAGCAACCAGAGGCACTTGTATATAAAAGGCGAGTGAGCTCCTGGTGGTTCACTTCGCTGCCGCACTGACAAGATGAAACTTTCTGCCTTCTTTGTGTTCATTCCTCTTCTTTTTCTCAGCGGCGTTTCTGGGAAACTGATTCAAGCCGCTGCAGGAGACGATGTAACGTTTCCCCTTACAGAGGAGTGCATGAAAGGAAGAGGCACGCTGAAACGTCGCCTGCAGGACAACAGCCTCCATTCAGTCGGGGATCTCGACGGCAGCTGGAAGCCGGCTCCAGGTTATATTAACAGGTTTTTCCAAAGCAGCGACTCTGTGATACTGACCAGTGCAGATATCAGTGATGAAGGCTATTACGAGTTTGACTGCAACAACAAGAAAGAAGAGAGTGCACAGCTGCAGGTATTCATACCTTCTGATGTTTTTGTACGCGAGGGCGAGGATGCCATCCTCCCGTGCCGCTCCATCACAGCAGGTCAGTGGGTGAAGTCTGTGCGCTGGAGGAGAGATGGAGAGGTGGTGCTGGAGCTGGATGTCAGGTCGGGGAAAACCACATATGGGAACGGCTTTGATGAAAGCCGGGTCTCAATACCATCAGACTGGGACCAACGAGCAAACCTGACCCTCATCATAAACACCGCTACGCTGTCCGCCTGCACGTCTCCACACCACCAACACCACCGAGCACCACATCACAGCCTACAACCACAGAGAGGGTAAGAACACAGACTGCATTCGTTTTAGACTTCACTGTGAACATTAAAGGTCTACTGAGGTATTCTTCCACACAACCACACATTCAGCCACACACAGTGCAGATAACAGATCAACAAGATATGTTGTATATGGGAAAGGGAGTGGGGGTTGGGGGGGGGGGATTAGGCGTTTAGGGCAGTCATGGGCTCTGATAACATAGTCTGTGTCGTAATAAAATTCAGAAGCCCACGTTTTTCCTGTTTTGTCGACATTCTACAATTTTCTGCAAATTTAATGTCACCATATCTGCTGTCCAAGTTTCAGACTCTTCACTTAACTGATGCATATAAATATCTCATCTTTATGTTGAGCTTTACGTTGTTTTATTTTCACTTTAACTGAAAGCATTTAAAGTCAGTTAAAACTGCTAACTAACATTTCTGCTCTGTCTTCTTGTCCTCTGCAGCCATCAGAGTGCTCCGACTGGTCGTGGAGAACATTCTTCATAACGGCAGCTGTATTTGTGATCGTTGCCCTGCTTGTTTGGCTCTGCTGGTTTCTGAGGGACAGGATATTCAATGTGTGCACTTGAGATTTTGGTGGAGGATCCTCAGAGCAGGAAGAAATAAACTTGGAAAATGTTACCATTAGTAATGGTGACGGACACCTCTGCAACGGCACAGAGGAGGGAGGAGGAGGGCCTGAAGAGGGCAGAGAATCAGACTGTGAACAACAAAACATAATCAAGTCAAACCCTGACTTTATAAATGATGAGTCAAAAACAAAAAACAACTCAACCCTTAAATTGTAGAAGAAGCTTCTGGGATGAGAGGTGAAGGTCCACTCACTTTCTTTCCAAGCTCTTCGGATCACTTTGTTAAATCGTTCACTCTTCATAACTTTACTTCACTTTTATTTATTCAACTTACTTATTTACAGAGATGGGCAGTAATGCGTTACTTGTAATCTGATTACTTTTTTCAAGTAACGAGTAAAGGGATTACTATTGCAAAATCGGTAATTAGATTACCGTTACTTTCCCGTAGGAACGCTGCGTTACTGCGTTACTAAAACCGTGATTTTTTTGCGAGAATGTCTCACGATAGTGACGTAAGCGAGTGCGCCGTTCGTGACAACAGCTGTGTGCAGATCAACAATGGATAATATATCGAGTACTGGAGAGAGTATGAGCGTGCAGCGTTTAAAGCGTGGAAGTACTGACCTTACTTTGAGTTTGATTCCATAAAAAGTGACAAAAACATTAGCGTCCATCGTGCGTGGGAAGAAAACTTCTTTTTACAGCGAAAAAACCCCTAAACTTCCAAGCAAGCACCGAGTGCGCAACGACGTAATGGGAAATTCACAGAGAAACTCGCGGATTCTTCCACTGACCGCTGCACACCTGCACCAGGGTAAACCTCCACCTACCCTGCTCCTGCTTTACAGGTGAAAATAGAGCAACAGGACCGCTGAGTCTTTGACTTTATTTATTTTCTGCTGTGTTTTACTTGCATCTATTTGAAAGAGTGAGTGTAAACACAAAAAATATTTTATTTCATGTGCTGGAATGTGTAGAAAATAGGTTTAAATGTTAAACTAATTTATTCAAGTCAGAGAATGTTGCATATAATTAAATTTTTGCCAGATGCATGAAGTTAAAAGATTAAAACTGATAAAACAAGTTAAAAAAAAAGAGACTTCTCCATTTGATTACATTTTGTATGATGGATTATGTAGAAAAAGTAGAATTGGGCTAAAATATCTATCGCTTTATCACCTCTTCAGGTTGTAAATCGTGTTTTTAAAAAGTAACTAAAGTAACTAAGTAATTAATTACTTTTGAAAATAAGTAATCAGTAAAGTAACGGGATTTCTTTTTTGGGGAAGTAATCAGTAATTACTCTTATTATATTAAAACTATTCATTTACAGTGAGCCCATGTCTTGTTTGTTTGTACAGATTTACAGTCGTTACTCTTTTTACTTTGCTCTTTATAAAAAGCTCAGGGAAGCTGCTGTGTGCCAATAAGGTTGAGTTGATAACAAAGTGACACTCCCCTGATGAAGATTAAAGTCATTCAGACATTTTGTTCATATTGCACATTGTACATATTGAGACGTTTTTTAAATGATTGCTGGAGGTATTTGTGTGAAATAAATACAGCAAGGAAAAAGTTCATTCCAAAGATATTTGAGGAAATAACAAGTGAGGCGGAAGCAATGAAAATCAAAGATACAAAACATCAGCAATATCAGCTTGTAAAAGAGCAAACAGGGTCTTTGTTCTACACAAAGACCTTCATTTACTTTACTGCATCCTCTCCACCCTGAGAGCAGGACAACAAGCTCAAACACTGACAGTGTATTTATTTGGTATGAACCTGATAAGATCATTAAACAA
Source organism: Copadichromis virginalis (assembly GCF_057382275.1). Taxonomy (NCBI): domain Eukaryota; kingdom Metazoa; phylum Chordata; class Actinopteri; order Cichliformes; family Cichlidae; genus Copadichromis; species Copadichromis virginalis. The sequence goes on from NC_140620.1 coordinate 31,950,585, forward strand.
ATAACAGTAGAGATGAGTTCAGTTCTAACTTCCTGACAACTGCTCAAGGGTCTGAAGTGTCTCTGAAGTGTTGCTGATCTGTGCATGTAAAGCTAAAAGTAGACTTCAGATTTTCATTAACCATTTAAACATACAAGGAGGTAGTGTTTCTTTTCTGTTTATGGGTTTGTGGCCTCTGTCAGTAACTGTTCTCAGTCTTTACACATCAATTTGTCAGCTATTGCCATGCAAAACAAGGTGTGTGCACACACAAGGCATCAGATGAAAGTACAACAATGATTCAATGACTTTGTTGTTAACTTTCTCGCAGTGCTTACATACTGTTCGTCTGCAGCACTGCTTACTCTCCTTACTCACTTATCAGCACCACTGCTGTTCGTTTGTTGTATTTGTTATAATCTCTATTGATCTCTATCAACAGTTCTTCTAATATTGTTTTGGACTGAAGTAGGTGTGAAAGGAGGCGTGAAATCACTTTCAGTGTGAGAGCAAACAGAGACTGAAGCATGTCTGTTATATCTGAGCTTTTATGAGCCCGCTAATGCAAAGAAAGCTAAGCTATGCTGGACTTGGTTTGTAGTTCAGCCCTCAGGGTAGTGAAACCAACTCTACATGTGGAGTCGAGACACTCTGTGAACATCAGGAAATAAGAAATCCCAAGCCATGCTGATATAATCAGGATCTGCCTGCATGAAACACTCAAGAACAGAATCTCTCGCTGATTTATTTCTCTTTGTTTGCTGTTAGATAGGTGTGTGTACACACTACAGCAGTGTGTGGCAGCAAACATTGTCAGATTCAACTGACTCAGCACATAATGCACTGAGAGATTAATGCAGTGTATTCTATAAGAGTTGTCACAGTGGGACAGAAGTTTCACCTGAACAGAGACATTTTACTTCCAAAGAGGTTTTGCTTGGATCCTCAGATCTGATCCCAACTCTGCTAACAAAAGCTCCACCGGCTCCACTGACATCCTGAAACATGTACGAAAGCTTCAACTCTCGGATCAAACCATGAAATTCTGTCTGCTGCTGAGAATCAGATGAACCCAGAATCTCAGTTTCCTCCTTTTCATGTTTAGAAACATCAGCTCATCATCACTGGATGTCGACTACATTTTTTCACAGTGGGTTTTTTATGAGCACATATAGTCTTTATAGTCGTGGCTGGAGGTCGGGGCTGTGTGAAGGCTGATCTAACATCATCAGTTATTTTGTATTTTACCAGGTCATGAACACAACACTCTACTTTGTTTTTTAAATGGAGTAATTTAAGTTTGTTACACACAGTGGCTAACAGTGATGACTGACCTCAGAAAGTGAGAGGAAGGACTCCAATCATCCAGCTGGTCGCCATGGTGACCAAAATTATGGAGGCACAGAAGCACAAGGAGGAGGTCAGGACTCAGAGTGAAGCTCCTGCAGCAAACAAACATGTGAATGTAAAGTGTTTGATGGTTTTCAGAGTGAAACACAAACAGGACCTGAAGCTGTGAAAACTACACTAATCAAACAAGTCTGTTGACCGTTGTTGTCATCATCATCATCATCTTCATCCATCTGGCGTTTGAGCTGGATTCAGTGAAGTGAATTTGGACCATGTGATCAGTTGACCTGAGGTTTCTTTGTTTTTGTTGATTTAACAAACTGCATTAAAATTTACCACACGCTACTTTGTCCATTAATGTAGAAAAATATAGCCTTTTAAATTCAGATGAACATATCATACAATACAACAACATGAACCTCAATACCACCAGGACAAAAGAGCTGAAAGTCTACTTCAAAAGGAGGAAGTCTGTGCTACAAGTGCTACAACCCATCAGCATCAACAGGGAGTTAGTTGAAAGGGTGTCAAGATTCAAGTTCCTGGATGTGCACATAGACACAGACCTCCAATGGAGCTCAAACACCTCAGTGTAGAAGAAGGCCTAACGGCGTCTCCATTTTCTGAGAATCCTCAGAAAAATGGACCTGAAGAAGGAGCTGCTGATCGCCTTCTACGGTTGCTCCATTGAAGGTGTGCTGACATACTGCACCACAGCATGGTCAAAAAAAGCACTTCAGAGGTTCATTAAAATGGCCCAAAAAATCGTTGGACATCCTCTTTCCTCCCTGAACGATCTGCACAGCATTCGCTGTCTCATGAGGGCACGCAGCATCCTACGGGATTGCACACACCCAGGACACCGGGTGTTTAAGCTGCTGCTGTCTGCCAGGAGAGTCAGGCTGCTGAGGTCACAGACAAACAGACTCAAGGAAAACTTTTACAATAGTCCTAATCAATGCTAACAGCTGACCTGATTGGCTACCTCCCTGGACTTTAACAATAATAATATTAATAACAACAACGTGCAATAAACATTCACTCTTATTTATTTATTTATTAAGTCATTTATTTTTCTTTTATTTTGCTCATACTCATTCGGGGCCTTGGGTCCTGGTTTGTGTGTTGCTGGGGTTGTGGGCGGGTGGGTGCATGGGGGCCCATCCCTGGCGCAGGGTGCCGCCGGTGTGTTGAGCCGCCTGTGGGGCTCTTCAACCGGTGGGGGAGATTGTCACACCTTGCAGGAGCTTTCCTCCCCTCAGGAACTCTCTGCAGGAGGGGGAGATACAGGAGAGGTGGAGGAAGATCTCAGCCTGGGCGTCTATTGTCTCATGTAGTCTGGAAGATGAGTGGATGGGGGGGTGGGTGCAGTTTTCTCTGTGGTGGGGTTGGGTGGACTGTCCCGGGCTCTGTGGGGCCGGGGGGCGCTGCTGTGCTGGGCCCCGGTCTGGATGGGCCTGGGCCCCCTTTTCCCTGGCGGGTCGCGGAGTATGGGAGTGCCTACTGGGGTCAGCGGGGGAGCTGGCCCCAGGGAGGGGTCACCTACCCCTCCCTTCCTTCCCTCCCCATCTCCAGCTGCCTCCCTCCTCCCGCTCCACCACAACCACCCACACATGCAGGGCCTTGGAGTAGGGGTATGTCACCAGGGTGCAGAGGAGGCTACCCCCCCTCTGTCCCCTTCTGGCTGCCTCTGCCTCAATTTTATCCCACAACTTAGACATTCACATTACTCACACCCTCATTACACATACATATAGGATCTTGGGGGTGGGCACAATACACGGAGTCCAAGTTACCATCAGGGTGTATACCTCACCCCTGGCATCGTTGCCCACCTCTCAATTTTAAATACATGTAGACATTGAGGGCTAACAGGAGGGACTATGCGCTTACCTGCTGCTCTCTGGCAGGTAGCTCCATGCCCTCCTGGGTTTTAATTGCACCTTAGAACACACATGCATCAACACTAGAATGAGCGGGTGGAGGGAGGTTTGGAGTCTTCTCTCACCCCCATTCTCTGCGGCCTGCTGGAGCGGGGGGGCTAGGAGGAGTTGGCCGTCCGGCTGTGGTCTGGGGTGTGGGGCCTCCCTGCTGCTGCGGAGTCGGGGCGGTCTGCCTCTCCCCACCGCAGGGAAAAGGGTAACACCACCTGGGTCTGGGTGCAGTTCCCCCCTCCAGGGGCAAGGGTACCTAGACCCGGTTTGTAGAGTACGCTTGGGGAGTGTGATCGTGTATACAGCGTCTCTTTATGTCTGTCTCCACGTCGGTTGAGTGTGAAGTGCACATGAGAGCATGAGGGTGGGAATGGATGTTTGTGTCTGTGTGTGCCTGTATGTTTGTGTCTATATGTCAGGTTGGGTATCAGACGCCACCTCTCTGGGGACATCTCAGGCCCTCCAAGGTTTGGAGGCCTATCTCCACCCACCACCACTTCCCCTGCCGGTGGCGGACTCCCTCAGGTGTCGGTGTGTTGGTGGTTCTTTGTATCTGGGGGTGGGCGTCCGGGTACACACCGGCTCACTCCTTGGCGGCCGCTTATTGGGGCTCGCTCGGGCCATTTCGGAGGTGGGGTGCCCCCGGCCTCTCGGCCTGGGGCTCGGTCACTCAGGCACAGCTGGCTGCCGGCGGAGCTCACGGGCGCGTCACTGCAACTCCCCCTGGCTTCTGCTCCGCGGCTGCTGAATGAGCCCTCATCTGGGACTCTCCTTAGCTCTTACTGGGACAGTGGCGCAGCTGCCCCTCTGTGGTTCTTCCTTGGTCTCTTGTGCTCTGGGGGCCTCTGGATGTCTGGAGTTTTGATCTCCTCCATACCTGCTTGATACCATAAAGGACAGGGCTGTGGCTCCCCACACTCCCTAGCAGATCATTACATGGAGAAACCTTTGGAATGCAAGCATGCTGATCCACACAGGTATGCACACAGGTGTACACATGGGTATTCACAGACGTGGACTACAGCTTTCTTGGCTGCTGCCTCAAAGCACACTGTGCGCTGTCTATCTTGCGTGCTGCACAATATCGTTTATTATGTAGTAATTATTGATATCTATTGCTAGCTAGTTTATTGTGATGGTGCTTTTTTTTTTTCTTATTATGTTGCTCTTTGTTGTTTGCTTTCTCTTCTGTTTTTTTTTCTCTCCATACAGGTGATCCAGGTGTTTTTTTTTTTGTTTGTTTGTTTGTTTTTTCTCTCTTCCCCCCCTTCTCACTGTCTCTTCTCCCCTTTGGTTTTCTTTCTCTCCCTCTCTTTCATTCTTTCCCCCTGTCCTATCCCACAGTCATGTCTGTCCCGTTCACACTGAACACTGGTGCTCCACAGGGGTGTGTACTGAGCCCTCTCCTGTACCCACTCTACACCTACGACTGCACGGCCACTAACAGCTCCAACATCATTGTGAAGTTTGCGGACAACACTACAGTGGTGGGTCTTATCACCAACGGTGATGAGACGGCTTACAGGGAGGAGGTCAGCGCCCTGACCCACTGGTGTCAAGACAACCATCTCACCCTCAAAGTCGCAAAGACAAAGGAGTTGATAGTGGACTTCCGGAGGTGCAGAGAAGTACACACCCCCATCACCATCAACGGCGCTGCTGTGGAGAGAGTGAGCAGCTTCCGGTTCCTTGGAGTACATCTGGCTGAGGATCTCACGTGGTCAGTACACAAACAAAACAGTGAAGAAGGCGCAGCAGCGCCTCTTCTTTCTCAGGAGACTGAAAAGATTCGGCATGAGCCCCCGCATCCTCAGGACCTTCTATCGCTGTGCCATTGAGAGCATCCTCACTGGATGCATCACCACCTGGTATGGCAACAGCACCGCCTACAACTGCAAAGCTCTCCAGAGAGTAGTGCGGTGCTCTGAACGGATCAGACTACTTCCATCAGGAAGGAGGTTCTGCAGCATCCGGTCCCGTACCAGCAGACTGAGAGACAGCTTCTTCCACCAGGCCATCAGACTGCTGAACACTTCATAGACACCTCAGCTTCACTACTGGAACTTCAACATTATGCACTCCATACTGTACAGTAATGCCACTGTTTTGCACATGTCTCAACTCTGTATATTTTTATATATTTTATTTTATTATTTTTTACTATTTAATTTGTAAAAATGTGCGCGCACACACACACACACACACACACACACACACACACACACACACACACACACACACACACACACACACACACACACACACACAGAAAAATATTTAGTATACACATCCAGAAATGCATACACTATTATATATTGTACATATATTTATTAGTTTCAGGTTGGCCATTCTTGTATTTTGCTCGTTTGTGTTGTTGTGTTTTGCACATCTCTGTTGCTTGTGGGGCTCGCACACAAGAATTTCACTCACATGTACTGTACCAATGTACCTGCACATGTGATGTGACAATAAAAGTGATTTGATTTGATTTGATTTAAGAACTGGTTGTTTTGTATCCTGAGTTTAATGGGAAGTTGTGTAAATCATGTTTGGTTTTTTTAAACTAATTTTCCACGCCTAATAACAATAACAACATTATAAATGATTACAGTGAATAAGGCTAATAGGACCAGAGCAGAAAGATTTACTGCTGCAGAAGCCTCGAGAAAAATCTTCAAGCCCCACAGGAGACGAGTCAGCATCACACACAAAGATCTCAGCGAGATCAGACACGAACCTGGCCACAAGTTCCTGAAGGAGGACGAGGGCCTGACTGCTGAGAGTAATTTATGCAGAGAGGGGTGTTCACCCACTACCCACTGGACACAGAAGACTGTTGGATGCTGATTGGTTGGGAGTTCATACAGAGTTCACCAGGAACAGAACTACAAACTGCATATGTGACCCACAGCTGTGATATGAGTGTTAAGATGCCTGCTGCATCCTGACCCACAGCAAATGTGACAGGAACTATTTTCCACAACACAACCCACCACAACCAACACTTTATAATAAACCTCCCTGAACAACAGACAGCCCTTCTTTACACAGTGTTGCCTTCATAGTTTTTTTTTTCATATTTTTATTGAGAGACAAGTGTACATTAGTTTTTCTTACATGAACAGATACAATAACACACCCAAAACCTAAGAAGAAACCCAAAACCTAAGAAGAAACCCAAAACCTAAGAAGAAACCCAAAACCTAAGAAGAAACCCAAAACAAACACTAACCACACACCCAAAACCTAAGAAGACACCCAAAACCTAAGAAGACACCCAAAACCTAAGAAGACACCCCACACCCACACCCCCACACACCCACAGACACGCTTAAATAAAATTGAAAAAACAAACAAACAAACAAAACAAAACCTAAGAAGAAACCCAAAACAAACACTAACAACAAACCCCAAAACACACACACAAAAAAAAGGGGGGGGGGGGGGGGGGGGGGAGATGATATTAATCAGCTGGTAGAGCGTTTAATGACTTGCAATAGTTTACGAAGGGGTCCCAGATACAATAAAAGTCTCTGTATTTGCCCTTCGCCACAAGGCCTATCTTTTGCAATTTAAGAAATGACATCACATCTCTAAACCTAAAAGAAACTGAAGGTGGCTTTGAAGATTTCCAAAGGAGTAAGATGCAACGTCTAGCCAAAAGTGATGTAAAGGCTAATATTTTGAAGTGTGTAGGGTCGGTTAGTACGGTGTTGACTGGAAGCCCAAAAACAGCTAGAAAAGGGTCCATGCAGATTTGGGTCCCAAGAGCCTTCTCCTAATTTTAACAACTGAATGGACATTTAAATCCATAAGTTGTTTATATATTAAAGATATAATTGACTTCTTATTGGGTTTAAGGGATAAGAATTCCTCCCACGTTTGGACATTTGGAAGAAGAGGGTAGGAGGGGAAGAGAGCAGAAGTGCAATGCCGTGCCTGAAAATAACGGAATAGATTGGTAGCCGGAAGATTTGTTTCTGAACACAGGTCTAAAAAAGTTAAGAAAGTGCCATCTTTATAGAGATCCTTAAACGTATTAATACCATGACGCTTCCACTGTACATAGGCACCATCAATGAGACCAGGACTAAACAGATGGTTCTGTGTGATGGGCATGTGTACTGATGCAGAGATGTACTTAAAATGACTCCTGAATTGTGACCAGACCCTTAGACTAGACTGTACCACGGGATTTTTGGTGAAATGAGAAGGCTTAAGTGGTAGTGGAGAGAACAATAAAGCTTCTAAGGATGAGGAAGTGCAAGACAGGCGCTCCAGTTTGCACCACAGCAGTTCTTGAGATTCAAGCCAATGGGTCAATTTGTGAATATGAGAGGACCAATAATAAAATAAAAAGTTAGGCAAAGCAAGACCACCATCAAACGTCAGTCTCTGTAATAATGATTTCCTCACCTTGGGATGTTTCCCTCCCCACAAAAACGATGTAACTAGCTGGTCTAACTTTTTGAAAAAAGCTTTAGGTAAAAATATAGGAATACTCTGAAACAGAAATAACAATCGAGGCAAAATGTTCATCTTTACAGCATTGATCCGACCAATTAGGGACAAAGGTAGCGATTTCCATCTCTGAAAATCTGATTGAATTTGAGTGATTAAAGGGGAGAAATTGGAAGAGTATAAAGAAGACAAAGTACGAGTCACGTTAACTCCCAAATATTTAAAGCCGGTAGGGCTAAGTCTAAAAGGAATGTCAGATTGTTTAAGTGTAAAACTTAAAAAATTTATGGGGAAACATTCACTTTTAATAAGATTTATTTTGTAACCTGACAGAGAGCTGAACTTGTTTATAGAGACACAATTGATGGCATGCTAGATAAGGGATCAGATTGGTTCTGATCTGGTTTGGGGTGTCTTGTACAACAGTCGAATCCATGAAATGAATCTGTCCTTGAAACCAAATCTTTGTAAGACCGCAAAGAGAAAGCTCCACTCTACACGACTGAAAGCTTTCTCAGCGTCAAGTGAGATAACTACTTCTGGATTAATGGTTGAGTGTTGGGAAAGAATGACATTCAAAAGCGTGCGAACATTAAAGAACAGCTGGCGGCCTTTAATAAAGCCATTCTGTTCATCTGAAATAATAGTAGGAAGAACCTTTTCAAGGCGAATTGCTAAAATTTTAGCCAAGACTTTAACATCCACATTCAGTAGGCCTATACGAGGTGCAAGACGTAGGATCCTTACCCTTCTTTAAGAGAACAGTAATTAGTACTTGAGACAATGTAGGGGGCAATAGACCACGTTCAAAAGATTCATTATACACTGAAAGAAGTAGTGGGGCTAACTTGTCTATAAATGTTTTTAAAAATTCAACTGAAAACCCGTCAGGTCCTGGTGCCTTAATATTGTGCATGGTCTTGATTGCATGCACAATTTCATCCAACCTAAAAGGGGCATCTAATTGTTCAGCTATAACAGGATCGACAGTGGGAGAAAACATGCCACCTTCATAGTTGAGTGAAGCCAACACTGTGGACTCGTAGAGCCACTCGTCTACAGCATGAGTCAGAACACTAGCTCTCCCTCTCTAGCTTGATCAGTGAGAAAACAAATGTAATCTGCAAACATGTACTTCCACAAAAAGCTATAAATGAACATCTCATGCTGCTGAGCTGTGACTCACAGAAAACTGAAATTAAAAGTAAGTGGGACTATTTCACCTCATACACCAACACTAACAGGCACTTTGAGCGCTCAGTCACTCCATCATTGTTACTCTTCAATATAAACAATGGAAACGCCGGAAAGATAAATGATGGCAGATTTTACTGCAAGATTCTGCATTTGTCAGAAAGAAACTTGACATGCCGACAGAGTTCTACCTCCAAAACAATAAGAAAGACACAGACTGATCTTATGGGCTGAACACTGCTCTTTACTGACACCCTGCTGGCAGACTGCACAGACAGTGTGAGTGCCAGATTCATTTTTTCATTAGTTCAAAGTATACAAAGAAGAAAAAGCAGGAAAATTTCTGATCAAACTAACCCACTGATCAGACTTCGATTAAACATCATCATTAAACATCATCCACAGTTCTCAGGGAGAAAATGAGAAACACTACAGATGTTTGTGGTCTAACAAGTTTCATCACAGCACATGTGTGACTCAGCACAGGAAAAGACGGCTAAAAATCTTGGCTGACCTGTTCAGTAATGACAATCCTTCCTGTGCATTTCTGGCCACTTTTTCCACCACAGCTTTTGACCTTTTTGTGAACAAATAACAATGATCACCTCATTATAACTAAAAATAATCACCACTTCAATATATCACCAGTGAAATATCGGGAGAGAGATTGCTGAAATTCAAATAAAGAAAACTACATGACTCTATGTGTTGCACCACACATTTATAAACATTTTGCAGCCTTCTGAGTATTGCAATAAAACACACTGTGATTTATCACGTTTTTACTGCAAAATATTTCCTCAAAGTTAAACTTTGTCAATATCTGTTTCATCCAGTCAGATCAGCTATTTTTTTGCACTAAAATGAGACGATCAAACACACCAACGCTGTCAACAAAATCTGCCATAAATGTTGCCATGAGACAGTCAATCATCATCATCAAACGTCATTAAAATATCTAGATACTATGCTCTATCAATTTATTTCCCCCCAAACCTAACGGCAATAACTCTAATTTCAAACAAAGTCATGACTGGGCGTGAAGTTGGTGTGTGTGTGTGTGTGTGTGTGTGTGTGTGTGGTGGCTATACTGATCCATCAGAATCATCATCATACAAGAGAAAACAACAGGAGCATATATATTTCTGACTGTCAGATTTTGAAATGTGAGTATACTGTGAGTGTGACTGCTTTTTATGTGTGTTTTATTAATTTTTGTTTGTTTATTGGTGTTCATTTGTGCTACATTTTACCTGTTACAGAGAGAGAAGTGCAATCATAAAATAGTCTGCTCTTTGGTCATTCCTTTAGTCATCAGCGTTGTGACAAAGTAACAATAGCATGACTGAAAGGACATCGACCAATCCTGCTGCTGACTCTCAGAGCAAAAGTCAAACTCAGACATTCAGTCATTTTTTCCTGTTATGTGCGCTGATCAACTCAGAGATAAAAGCTTCCATACTGGCATGAAAAAACACAACAAGGCTAGGATGGTGTTATAGGTAAACATTTTACACTGGCAGAGAAGAAAGTTGCCGTGATTTAACCCACTTTACATCAAAGTGGGTTGTATGTGGCTCTCTCTGCTCTAAAGTTTCCCCTCAGCAGGATTTAGTAGAACAATAAATGACTGTAAACAGCTGGTGCTGTGGTTAATGTGATACTTAACCATGAATTAGACTACTCATGGAAATAAAAACACTTTACTCAATGGCACCAGCCTCCTTTCTCTCTCTCTCACACACACACTGGAGAATGTGCATAAGCGGGGTTGTAATTAGAGTCAGCTGGCGTTTTGGCAAATGTCACAGTTCTTTAAACACCAGAGCGGTGAGCCTCACAGTCGCTGTGAAGATGAGAGCGCCAGCAGTGGCAGCACTCAGCTTTCTACCTTTATAGTTTTTAAATCAGCCACAATTCAACCAACTGTAGGTGATGATGTAACATTGCTTACCCTTACTGTGGTCATAGGCTGCATTTAAACAGATTCACACTTCATCATAAACCTTAAACTTTCACTCAGGTATTCTTCCACATACACAGTACAATAAGACAGAAACCACACAGTGATCACAAATGTGACTAAAACAAGTTAAAGTCTCATTTAAATCATCCAGAGATTATTTCCCTGGGTCTGTGTGGTTGCTGTCAAAGCTCCACCTGCTTTATATTGAATCTGACTGTATCGTCTGTCCTCCACCCAACCACACAGGCCATCATCCTTCCAGCTCTGCTCACCTCCCACTGTCCAGCCCCTTCAGCCCTCTCTGAAGGTGAATCCTGGCTGACCTCACGTCTCTCCACCAGCATCAGAGCATCCATCATGGTTGCTGTAACAGAGAACAAACACAAACCACTTTGTCAAATACAGAGAAACACCTGCAGGCCGACCAGCACAGACAACCACACACATTTAAAGCAGGGTGCTTGGGTCTGAGTAGGACTATGGTAAGTCTCACCACAGTGAAACAGACTGACAACTTTCAAGGAGCTTACTATGAAAACTCAAACCACTAACATATCACAGTCACTTTCTATGAAGAGTGAGCGCAAGATCCCTGTGGCTTCCTTGTGACAGCAACATGAGACTGTAGCAGTGAGGCTAACTCTAACATTAGGGGGAAACCAAAGCTTAGACTGTAAGTGTGCCTTTTGTTTCCTCAGCTCAGACACCTGGCTGCTGGTGACCAGTTGGTGTGAAGGAAGGATACAAGACAAATCTGAGCTGATCTTACTTCTGTCCACATAAACGTCAGAGTTTTAATGGCATTGTGCTAAGTCTCCACATCTGTGCTATTAATGGCAGCTTGTTAAAGAGCCTGTCAGGAATACCAAAGCACTCAATTGTCAGGGAAGCTTTGCAACTGGTGACTCAGTGGGCACACAGCCAGCCTCCTTGTCATCACTAATGACCCTGCTAGGATTTCCTGCAGCCTCTCAGCCACACAGAGGGAGTGTGGCTCTCAGCCAACTCCCTCAGTGTGGATATGATATCACCAGGTACACCCGCAACATTTTTTAACATTTTGTTTTTCAACAGCATCAAGATTGACGGAGTGTGTTTGAGATACAGCAGCCACCAGGCCCAGGATCCTCCAGCAGCCACCAGGCCCAGGCTCTTCCAGCAGCCACCAGGCCCAGGCTCTTCCAGCAGCCACCAGGCCCAGGCTCTTCCAGCAGCCACCAGGCCCAGGCTCTTCCAGCAGCCACCAGGCCCAGGATCCTCCAGCAGCCACAGGCCCAGGCTCTTCCAGCAGCCACCAGGCCCAGGATCCTCCAGCAGCCACAGGCCCAGGCTCTTCCAGCAGCCACCAGGCCCAGGATCCTCCAGCAGCCACCAGGCCCAGGATCCTGCAGCAGCCACCAGGCCCAGGATCTTCCAGCAGCCACCAGGCCCAGGCTCCTCTAGCAAGGCACCAACAAATAAATCAACAGTGACTTCAACGGGCCATCACAAGGAAATACCAATCTCATCATTTTCAAAATGCCACCTAAAAAAGCAAACCCAGGAGTTGAAGAGGAGTTGGAGGAGATTAGGAAATCGCTTAATTTCATGTCTGATGAACTGAGCAAAGTGGCTAAACAACAAGGTATGCTACATGACCTAATGGATGAAATAAAACAACTAAAAAACCTCATAAAGGACAAGGACAAGAAAATAGACGACTTGGAACGGCGAATCGAGGACCTTGAACAATACACAAGAATGGATGATTTAATCATAAGTGGTCTGGAGACGCAACACCGAACCTACGCCAGAGTAACAGCTGGCGGAGGTAAAGACGGTGAAGATGCCCCGGTAGAGGAGCAGCAAACGCTTGAACAGCAAGTGATAAAATTCCTTCAAACGAAGAATGTAAGTATTCAGAGCCATCATATTGCAGCATGCCACACGCTCCCCAGAAAAGACAGTAAAACAAAGCCAGCAATCATTCTTCGGTTTGTGAGTCGCAAAACAAAGATTGAGTTACTGAAACAGGGTAAGAAGCTAAAAGGGACTGGTGTGTATTTAAATGAACATTTAACGAAAAAGACTGCTGAAATTGCAAGACACGCAGCCTGAGAAAACAAAATAAGATACAAGCGACATGGACGAGGAACTGCAAAGTAATGATAAGACTAAATGGCAATCCCGAAGAAGCGAAAGTTGTGATGATAAGAGAACTCAAAGACTTAGAGCAATATAAATAATCAGGAATCTGCTATGGAATCTATTGGAAAAGTGACGATTGGATAATGAACAATGGGTATGGAAAGTATTTCTGGCCTTATGGCTCAAAAACAATGGAAACAACAACAACAAAAACACATAAATGACAAGTTTGGACACAGATTATAGGTTTCCATTCGGAGATATTGAAGAGGAAGACTTTGATTATGAAAAGGACTGTCAAGGTGGTTATTTTGCCACACACGCTGAGAAAACGAACTTCAAAACGTTTAACTATGCAGAGCACAACATGAATGACCCTGAAAGTAACATTGACCCAGATACCCACTTCTACAATAACACCAATAATACTTGTGAGTACTATACAGATGACCAATTCAATGTGAATATTAAAATGGCAAATGCATTGTCGGTCATACATTTCAATAGTAGAAGCCTGTATAAAAAATTTTCTAAAATTACAGAATGTTTAAGTAAGTTAAAAAAGTTTAATATAATTGCAATATCAGAAACATGGCTCGATAATGAGAAAGTTAGTGAAATGGGACTGGAAGGATACGAATTATTTACAATGAACAGGGTGAATAAAAAAGGAGGTGGTGTTGCTTTATATGTAGATAAAGTTTTGAAATGTAGTCTGATTGAATGCATGTCAAGCACCATAGATAACTTATTGGAATGTGTCACTATTGAAATTCATGTTGAAAAAGCTAACAATATAATTATAAGTTGCATCTATAGGACACCAGGTTCATGCCTTGAGATATTCAATGAAAAACTTGCTGCTATGTTTAGCAACCTAAATGATAAAAAAGTGCAAATAATTTGTGGTGATTTTAATATAGATTTGCTAAACCCAAATGGACATCAGAAAACAACAGATTTCATAAATACAATGTATAGTAACTCCCTTTTCCCTGTAATTATAAAACCAAGTAGAATAACAATTGATACAGCTACATTGATAGATAATATATTCACAAATAAAATTGACCATGAAATAGTAGGTGGACTTCTTATAACTGATATAAGCGATCATCTTCCTGTTTTTGCAATTTTTCAAAATTATTTTGGGATTAAAACTAAACAAAAGAATCAAATATTTGATATGATACGACATAGAACAACAAGAGCCATTGCTGCCCTCCAGGTGGACTTAAAGGAACACAATTGGAATGAGGTTTTTGCAAATGAAGATTCAAATAGTGCATATGATGCATTCTTATCAACTGTAATTTCACTATATGAAAAACATTGTCCTTTAATGAAAATCACTAGAAAGCATCACAGATCAAATAAGCCATGGATCACAAAGGGGATAGAAGATGCATGTAAAAAGAAAAATAATCTATATAAGAGATTCATAAAACAGAGGACAAAAGATGCTGAAATAAAGTACAAGTTATATAAAAATAGATTAGTAAATATTATAAGAACAAGTAAGAAAGAATATTACCACAAATTATTGGAGCAAAGTAGAAGTAACACACAAGAAACATGGACGATATTAAACAGTCTAATCAAAAAGGGCTCAAAAAATAAGAATTATCCAGATTATTTTAAAAAAGATAAAGATATTGTGCTTGATAAAACTAAAGACATTGCAAATGAATTTAATGATTTCTTTGTAAATGTTGGCTTTAATTTAGCAAAAGAAATTCCAGAGTCAAGAAATAATAACGACCTAAATAAACATATTACTCAGAATGTGTCCTCCATGTTTATTGGTGCTGTAACTCATAGAGAAATAATTAACATTGTGAAGACATTTAAAAATAAAAAGTCCACTGACTGTTTTGGTATTGACATGATATTAGTTAAAAGTATTATAGAATATATAGTGCAACCTTTCGCATACATTTGTAATCTGTCCTTTCAAACTGGTGTGTTTCCCTCACAAATGAAAATAGCAAAAGTTATTCCAATCCATAAAAACGGAGAGAGATGTCAGTTTACCAATTATAGGCCAATATCACTACTCCCACAGTTCTCAAAAGTTTTAGAAAAGTTATTTGTTAATAGACTTGATAAATATATTGAGAAGCATAATCTCCTAAGTGATAACCAATATGGCTTTAGAGTGAAAAGGTCCACTTCAATGGCAGTGATGGAACTTGTTGAAGGGATATCTAATGCAATAGATAATAAGGAATATACTGTTGGTGTTTTTATAGACTTAAAAAAGGCGTTTGATACAATTGATCATTCTATATTAATAAATAAACTAGAGAGATATGGCATAAGAGGGTTAGCATACAAGTGGATGAAAAGTTACCTGGATGAAAGATATCAATATGTCGAATTCAATAATGTAAAATCTAAGC
Source organism: Copadichromis virginalis (assembly GCF_057382275.1). Taxonomy (NCBI): domain Eukaryota; kingdom Metazoa; phylum Chordata; class Actinopteri; order Cichliformes; family Cichlidae; genus Copadichromis; species Copadichromis virginalis. Next base: position 31,965,998 of record NC_140620.1, read on the forward strand.
AGTTGAAGGTAACTTGTGGTGTTCCTCAGGGCTCTGTGCTGGGCCCTAAATTATTTATATTATATATAAATGACATATGTAGTGTTTCCAAACTGTTAAAATGTGTATTGTTTGCTGATGATACGACTCTGTACTGCTCAGGTAAAAACTTAGAACAGCTTCTGACTACAGCGGAAAAGGAGTTAAATATATTAAAAAACTGGTTTGATGTAAATAAGTTATCATTAAATATAAAGAAAACAAAATTGATTATTTTTGGCACTAGACAAGTGAAAAATGTATCTAAAATAAGGGTTAATGGAATTGAAATTGAAAGAGTGTACGAAAATAAATTTCTTGGAGTGATAATTGATGATAAGCTGAGTTGGAAGTCTCATATAAACCACGTGAAAACAAAAATGTCAAAAACCATTGCTATTCTCTATAAAACAAAGCATGTCCTGAACAAAAAATCATTATACACACTTTATTGTTCTCTGTTGCTTCCATATATGACTTACTGTCTGGAGATATGGGGTAATGCATATAAAACGAACACTCTTCATATTTTCAAGTTACAAAAAAGAGCTATAAGAATTATAAACCAATCAAACTATATAGAACCAACTAACATTTTGTTTATTAATCTGAATACCCTGAAATTTTATGATTTAGTTGAATATAAAATGGCACAGATAATGTATAAAGCACAAAATAACTTGCTTTGCCCCAGTACTCAGAAGCTGTTCAAAGTCAGAGAGAGTCAATATGACTTAAGGGGAACAGATTTCTTTAAAAAAAACAAGATAAGGACAAATATAAAGCAGAGATGTGTTTCTGTTAGAGGAGTTAACCTGTGGAATAGTTATGACAGTGATTTAAAAAGGTGTAGTTCATTTTCCTTGTTTAAAAACATGTTTAAAAATAGAGTATTAGAAAAATATATATATCAAGAATGAAAAGAACAAAAAGGAGAAAAAAAACAACAACCTCTTGATTCTTTACTTTGATGTAGTTACTTATCTAAGGTGGAAAGTTTTTTTTTTTCTTTGTTTTGTTTGTTTGTTTGTTTTTGTTTGTTTGTTTGTTTTGTTTTGGCTTTGTTTTATTATTTTCTTCAAGCCCTGTGTACAGGAGCTGCATACAAAAAGATATTTTGTGAAAAGGGTTGGCGTAATAAGCAAATGCTTCAGCCAATACCTTTTGATTAGCCTTGTCTCATGCTTTCTTTCTTTATGGTAGATTTTTGTTCTGTTTTCACTGTTTTTTGTTTTTTTTTTTTTCTCACTGTTTTCACTGAGATTTGAATTTGAATGCTAATCAATAAAATCAAATCAAATCAGATAACCTCACAAGTGTCACAGATGACACATTTGGCGTTTTTTTGCTGGTTTGTCGGTCACAGCTCCTGAAACGCAAGACTGCCACACATCTGTTCGACCAACGCCAGTAGATCTGGAACACCGGCTTCAAAACACACACTCTCTGTGTTTAACTTCCCCCAAACCACAAACTACCACTACAAACGTTTACAACCCCCCCGCAAAACAGCCGATTTGTAAACGTCGTCGAGCTCCAAAAAGGCTAGGTTTGTTAGCATGTTACCAAAGCTAACCCAGATAGCAAGGAGACATTGAACAGATGTTGATTTTCCATCTGAACCATCAGAATCGTCAGGATTGAAATGTCAACACAAAACCAATGTTGAAACAACATTGAAATACTGATGAAACCTGACACTGACATTGAAATAACATTGATTCACTGTTGTTCTGTCATCGTTGATTGTTGATCTATTTATAGTTGACAAGGTGACAACAATCACATTGAAAAACCATTGATTTATGGTTGAGCGGGAAATTAAAGCTGCTACCACTTGGACTATTCCGCAGCACCCCTATCACATTGGTACATCCCTCCAGGTAACCATTGTCTTGTACAGTAGAGCGGGACATTAGATTTACTCTCAGCGGAATTCACCGGAGAAGGCATCAGTTCATGCACTGCACTGGCCTGCGCCACGATTAGTATAAGGTAAGAATGAATGACTTTTGTTCTATTCGTTATTTCCACGGTTGCATTTGAATAACAGTAAAAAAAACAAAAAACAAACAAACTTGTTAATGTAAAGTTTCGGATAAAATGTGGGAGCCCGAAATTGTGTCTACTTTCATCTTACAATCCGGCAACAAATAAATTGCACTGCAAACAAAGTCTATCAACAAAGAAAACATTTTCGTTTCATACTTTTCCGTTATATTCCCTTATAAAGCTAGCTTTAACGCTTCAAGGGTTCCTTTGTTCTTGCCGTCGCCTCGGCGCTTGACCCAGACTTTCGCTCTGTAGTTGCTTTTTAGCATAGTACTACAAAAAATTTTAAATCTGTGATATATGATTGATAAACGTAAAGGTAACTGTATAAATGTGTTCAATGACTTTGTTACTTTTAATGATTGGAGAGCACCCGCTTCGATTCGCACTCAATTCAAACTTTACGCTGCACGCTCACCTAACTTTACGCTGCACGCTCACCTAACTTTACGCTGCACGCTCACCTAACTTTACGCTGCACGCTCACCTAACTTTACGCTGCACGCTCACCTAACTTGCGTTTGCACCTTTTGTCCGCACGTAAACTGCGTTTAGCATTTACGTGTGGACGAGCAAGACGGAGAAAACGCAGCGTCAAAGGTGTGCGCCTATTTTGACGCCACACTGTGCGCCAAGTTTTTGTCTCGGTGCCATGAATTCCTACAATGGCAGACTTAGACAAAATACTGTTAATGTTATTATCTTCAGTGTTTAAATGCTTACATATACGGGTTTGCTTGTAATTGTTGCCTATATACATTTTAAGCTATTATTTATTATTTAGTTCAATCAATAGATCAAGTTTTGTAGTGACTATGAAATATATTGTAATTATCTGTTTCCTGTTTATCCTAGACAGGACAAAAAAGGACTCCAAATTAAAAAAGATAAAAATGAAAGACTGGTGCATTGTGCAGTTCAGCACTGGTGGTACAGAAATAGTCCCTAGTTCATGGATAAATGGGGAGAAATTGTCATGGCCTCCATATCCTCCGTGAGACACATTCAGGATCCACGACGCAGTAAAGAGGAGAGTTCATCCTGGTGCAACATGGCTCACCTATGCACCAGTCCGACTTCTAATAAGCCATGGTGGGTATCATCTGGATTGGTGTTGTATAAATGTAACAATAACAAGTTTTTCATGTCCTAATTTATGTCTGGCCATAAATTGTGTTTGTACTTCCAGACACATTTCACGAAGCAGAACGCAGTCTTCAGAAATATCTAAGTGAACACTGTGATACGTCTGACCTTCGGTCCGAAGCTGAAACTCAGACCAGTCATAAAAGAAAGCACAAGTAAAACTTTTTTTATTTCACAAACATATCTTTGATTGCTAAGAATTTATGATCTTGTCTTTTATACATATCTGTGGTGCTTGCATACTGCAATATCACCACATAATATAGTCCAAAAAGTGGAAGCTTGTAAACTTTTTATAAATGCAAAGCCGTGTACACTTGTGCACTTCAAAAATTCCTTGTATACTGTACCTTCTTGCACATCTTCGTTTCCTGTGTGTGTTGTTATAAATCAGTGCGCATGCGCCAACCAGCGTGCAGCCTGTTACAGTCGCTCCTGCTTTTCTCTTAGTTTAGCTCTTTTTTTCTTACGGATTGAGAGAGTTTTTGTTCTTCTGGTGGCCGTGGAACTCTTACTTTTATCAAGGAACGGGACCGCGGCACATCTCCTACACACATGGACTGTTTACTCCAGAGATCAGCTGATCGCCCTGATGCCGGCCGGCTCGCTGGCCAGGCCCGTAGAAGTACCAGCTGAAATTTGGAGGAAAACACATCGGGGATGCAGAGGTCAAGGACAGAAGAGAAGAAAAAAGGTGACGGTGAGACAGCGGAGGCTCGAAGCGAGGAGGAGGTTTAAACCGTGTCTGCCGTCTATCGTGATGGGAAATGTGCGATCGTTGGCAATTAAAATCGACGAGCTCTCAGCACTGGTACGGAGTCAGAGGGAATACCGAGAGTGTAGCCTGATGTGTTTCACCGAATCATGGCTGCACCAGGACATTCCCGATGAGAATGCTTCCGTGGAAGGCTTCCACACTGTTCGGGCGGACAGGGACAGCATCGCTAGCGGTAAGCGTAAAGGAGGTGGGCTTGCTGTTTTAGTTAACAACCGGTGGTGTAACCCTGCCAACATAACAATCAAAGAAAGGATTTGTTGCCCGGACACTGAACTGTGTGCTGTTGGACTCAGGCCGTATTATTTACCCAGGGAATTCTCTCACGTCATCTTGGTGGCTGTTTATGTCCCTCCCTCTGCTAACCCCACAGCTGCATGTGACACTATCCACTCTGCCATAGCTCGGCTACAGACTCAGCACCCGAGTGCCTTTATTGTGATCTCGGGTGACTTCAACCATGTATCACTGGACAATACACTACCAACATTCAAACAATATGTGGACTGTCCCACCAGGGGAGAGAAAACTTTAGACTTACTGTATGCTAACGTCAAGGATGCATACAGCTCCTCCTCCCTCCCCCCACTTGGTAGGTCAGATCATAACCTGATTCACCTCACCCCCTGCTATGTGCCAATTGTGAGGAGGGAACCTGTGACCACCAGGACTGTTAGGAGGTGGTCAGAGGAGGCAATAGCGGAACTACAGGGCTGTTTCGAGGTGACCGACTGGGAAACACTCTGTGAGCCTCACGCCGAGGACATCAATGAGCTTACTGAATGTATCACAGACTACATAACTTTCTGCACCGACTCCATTGTTCCAGCTCAGACTGTTCATTGTTACCAGACGGAGTGAGTCCCCTTGTCCTCAAGACCTGTGCCCCCCAGCTGTGTGGAGTCTTTCATAAACTGTTTATGCTGAGTCTGAGTCTGCAGAGGGTCCCGGTGATGTGGAAGACATCATGCCTCGTCCCTGTACCAAAGACGCCTCGTCCCAGTGGCCCCCAGGATTACAGGCCCGTGGCACTGACCTCCCACATCATGAAGACCCTGGAAAGGCTCATCCTGGACCAGCTGCGACCCATAGTAAGACCACATCTGGATCCCCTTCAGTTCGCTTATCAGCCTCGTCTCGGAACAGAGGACGCCATCATCTACCTGCTCAATCGTGTCTACACCCATCTGGACCAGCCGGCGAGCACTGTGAGGGTCATGTTTTTTGACTTTTCCAGTGCTTTCAACACCATCAGGCCGACCCTCCTGGGTGATAAGTTAGCAGCGATGCAGGTGGATGCTTCTCTGGTGTCCTGGATTGTTGATTACCTGACAGGAAGACCACAATATGTACGTCTCCCACAGTGTGTGTCTGACAAGGTGATTAGCAACACAGGGGCACCACAGGGGACTGTCCTCTCCCCCTTCCTCTTCACCCTCTACACCACAGACTTCAGCCACTGCACAGAGACCTGCCATCTTCAGAAGTTTTCTGATGACTCTGCGGTGGTTGGATGCATCAGCAGGGATGATGAGACAGAGTACCGGGCTGTGGTCGACTCCTTTGTCACGTGGTGTGAGCAGAATCATCTGCAGCTCAACGTGGCAAAGACCAAGGAACTGATCGTGGACTTCAGGAAGACCAGGAAACACTTGACCCCTGTTTCAATCCAGGGGGTCAGTGTTGACATTGTGGAGGACTATAAATACCTTGGAGTACACATTGACAATAAACTGGACTGGGCTAAAAACACCACAGCACTTTACAGGAAGGGCCAGAGTCGTCTCTATTTTTTGAGGCGACTGAGGTCCTTCAACATCTGCCAGAAAATGCTGAGGATTTTCTATGAGTCTGTGGTGGCCAGTGCGATCCTCTATGCTGTTGCATGCTGGGGGAGCAGGCTGAGGGTCGCAGATGCCAACAGACTTAATAAACTGATCCGTAAGGCCAGCAATGTTGTGGGGATGGAGCTGGACTCCCTCAAGGTGGTGTCGGAGAGGCGGATGCTGTCCAAGATAAAGACAATGTTGGATAACACCTCCCACCCACTCCATGACATGCTGGTCAGTCACAGGAGCTCGTTCAGTGAGAGACTGAGATTACCGAAAAGCACCACTGAACGACACAGGAAATCATTCCTGCCTGTGGCCATCTCCCTGTACAACGCATCCACTTAACACACTGTTTACTGCTACAACTACACATGTTTCTTTTCCAGCTATTTATTTATAAGTGACTTATGTATGTATGTATGTATATATATGTATATATTGTACTATTCTTAGTTAGCGTATTGTCTGTCTTGTCTTAATGTTGGTTTAAAATGGAGCACTGTAACAAAAAATAATTTCCCCCAGGGATCAATAAAGTATTCTGATTCTGATTCAAACTGTAACTTTGGGAAAAAATATTCCAAAAGCACATTTGTAATTACTTATGACCGTTTTCAACTTTTTTTCTTTAGACCAAATCCCCTGTACACATATAGTGACTCAGAGGATGAGCAGCCCACAAAGAAATGGTTTCCTCGGGCCCCTCGAGTGAAAATACCAGGTAATAAAATACTGTCTAGTGTCTTTGTACATATCTGTGTGTGACACAAGGAAACGTTTTGATAAGTTGTCTGTATTCTTAAATACTTAAAAAAAAAAATTATCTTTTTCTGTCAGACCTGACGAGAGCTGTTAACGAACTCCGTGAGGAGGTCAGAGCCATCCGCAATACCGGCTGCAATGAATCGGTAGATGCTGGGGTACTGCCTCTGGATTTGCCCTTGCACAACATTGAGGAGCTAAACAATGCAGAGCCAGCTCTTCAATCACAAGAGGCAAATAAGGCAATGGTAAGTATATAAAGGTTATGTACACTTTGTAACTATAAAGTGTAATAGCTGTCAGATGTGATTTAAATACATAACAACGGCCTGTTGATTAAACACACAAGCACTTGCATACACATTTAAGACATGAGACATGCTAATTCCATCTCTTAAAATGTGTCTATAGGTGAGACGCTTTGCCTTGATTGGAAGGATCACACTGGAGGTGCGAGTCCGCCGTGTAATGGCTTATGCCATTACAAACGAGCTGGCCTCGGTACTAAACTGGGCAGGGAAAAAAACCAAGGACCAGACAAAGCAAAAAAGGGCATTTAAAGATACAGCGCTCTGCAAATGCATATTTGGTAAGTTTTACTGTTTTTTTGCTATATTACTTTGTCTTTCTTAATAACAAGACTTTCATGTCCGGTTAATCTGGAGATGGAGTCTTTGGTCTTTGGCTTGTTTAGTCCTCGGGTTGTAGTTTGTACAGCCCGAGGACCCCATGTTTATTTTGTTTTAAAGGATACACGGCACACCATGCTAAGACTTATCACTTTTTCCGCTCATAGCTCTTTGGGAATCAAATGCGGCAGTTTGCAGATTTACGCCTGGTGACTTTCATGTTTATCAGCCTAGGAGTTTACATACTTTCTCCCCGCTGTTTATTCAACACATGAATGCACTTAGAGCCGTGTGTGTGTGTGTGTGTGTGTGTGTGTGTGTGTGTGTGTGTGTGTGTGTGTGTGTGTGTGTGTGTATTTTTGTCCTAGATGGCCTGACGCAGCAGTTAGGGGCAAACTCTATGTCAGAGTTTGTCTTTGCACAAGCAGTGCAGAAATGGCTCCGATACGCCCCAGATCGTTTGGGTGGTGCAGGACGCACATCATGCATCCCCATCCCAGAGTAAAAAATTACAAACTTCTGTGAAACATATAAATGTAAATAGGAAACTGTCTTTTAATAAAGTATTTAGCAAACGAAACATGTCTATTGACCTTTTTTTTTTTTTTTTTTTTTTTTTTTTTCTCTGTTACATCACATGCAATGCTTTCTTATTTTAGGATATTAATATTGACATGATACATTGTGAGACATTTGGGGTTTTTTTTTTATAAAGGGTGTCCAATTTGAGGAATAAGTACAATTATGTGTTTAGGTGGTTTAAGTATTGATGGAAACATGCAGTAGTTTAGTATTGGTTAAAATACCTATAAAGAAAGGTAGATTTCCAGTCATGATTTAACTGTTGTTTTAATAAAAAGCAACTGTGCGAAAGAGGTGGAAAATCAACACCATAGCTCAACAGTGTTTCAATATCAGAATCTGACATTGTTTCAATGTCAGCAGTATTAGAAAACATAACGTTGAATCAATGTCAGGTTTCAACATTGATTCAACATCAAAACCTGACGTTTCAACGTTAAAAAAGGGTGCAAGAGTGACGTTAGGTCAACGTCACATTTCAACGTTGGTTCAATGACACAGCCTGATATTGACTCAACAGTGTTTCAATGTTTCCTTGCTATCTGGGAACGATGAGCTAAAATGATAATAATAATAAAAACAACAAAACAGTTTACCTGAAGTTATGCAGGAGTATCCGGGATGAATAAAAGACTACTGAGTAACGTCCTCATGTCTGTAGCCGGTTTAACGCACATACTGTGCGGACATTTTAACATTTTCCGCTCTTTGCGGCTCCTATTTTATGCTCCTACACTGTTTTACTATTTCACTCATTCAAATGTTGTAATCGGGGCAGGGTAAGCAGCAGCTGCCAGAAGCACACAGATGTCAGAAGCATAGGGCAGACCGGGGATAGTTGTAACGTGGGTCAGTTGTAACACTTCCAGTTTCTCCAATCAGGGCTAAGTTTCAAATGATGTGATTCATCCTGTGCATGCCCAATTCAGTTCTGCTATCACATGTGAAAGATTTGCACATTTTGTCAAACACAGACAATTTAACACGAAAAAAAGTAATTTGTATGCCAAAAAGTAAGTGTTTTTTTAAAATTATTTAAACTTCTAATAGCATTATCTGCTTTTCAGTTAAACTCATCAAACTTAAATTATGTTATTTGTATGTCTGTGGGGATATATTCTGTGTAGGTCTTTAGTGCTAATGTTTTAGCCGTTGGCTTAATGCAGATATTACAACTTACCACACTATTACTTTAACTTATATTAAACAAGTTGGGGCAACGACATCAGCAGAGAGACGTTCACTGCACCTTTGTATATGTGGTTAATGCCATTGGCAACACAATTCCTCCACTGTTTGTGTTCCCACACATACATTATGCAGACCTCTGTGTCAGAGATGGACCAGTAGGAAGTACTGGTAGTGGAAATAAATCAGGATGGGTGCACGAAACAGATTTCCTCATCTTTCTGAAGCACTTTGCAAACCACGCCAAGGTAAGCCATGATAAAAAGTAATGGAATTGCGATGCTGGTGAACAACTACATTTTTTCAGCTTCATTGTTATGTTCAAAATTGGTGCAAGAGTTGTAGGTTATAATGCCCACTGAGCCAATGAGGCCAAACTCAAGGAAGACCAACCAAAATGAACGAAATATTCAGTTGCAGAAAATTCCAGAATTTGTCTTTTTTGGGGGGTTGGAATATGTTCAAAAGCTAGATTTCTGCATTCTGTCACTCACACACACACACACACACACACACACACACACACACACACACACACACACACACACACACACACACAGCTACATTAATGGCTCTAAGTGCATTCATGTGTTGAATAAACAAAGATTACATGTTAATGTTTTGTTAGTACCCTTATTTCATTGTGTTACATTTCACCCCAGAATATGTTACAACTAACCCAGACTATGGGGTTAATTGTAACATTTCACTCTTTGTGTTTGACACCATACCATGCAATGGGTAATTGTGCTGCAGAGAAAATAGCTGCACTATTTAATAGCCGAGACATGTAAATACTTTGCATTACATTTTGAATCCACTACCTTAAAAGAGCTCCAATTTACAGACAGAAATGTCAAAAATGTTAAGACTATCCCCGGTCTCCCCTACAGGATGGAAGTGTGCGAAAAAAAACCAATCATTGCTCTGGACTACAAACATTCCATGTCTGCAAAATAGTCCCCACCCCTCTCTTCCACTCACCAGTTAAGAAAAGTAACCAATCAGTGTTCAAAAAAAAACAGGCACCGCCCATTATATGTTTCCTCCTACTTCGCATCAAACAAACGCTCTACTCCATTCTCAAGATGAATCCTTGGAGCTATTTCCCCGTTTTATTTGGTATCAGCCAAGTATTTGGAAAGTCGACCAAAGCTCCTAAATCTGGGACTTTATTTAAAGTAACTGTGGAAGAAGGACAATCTGCATTACTACCGTGTTACTTTCTAATAACCAATAAATCTGTGTCTGCAAGGTGGGAGAAAAAAACGCATGTTGTAGTTGAGCGCAATTCCTACGAAGACCAAAGAAACGGAATTGATGGCCGATTTTCTGTGTCATCTGGCTGGGAGAAAGATGGAAGATTTTTTTTAACACTACAACAGACAGAGAAAGCAGATAAAGGGGTTTATTACTGTTCCAGACAAGCGGAAAGCGGAGTAAAAGTGAGGGGGTATCCCTCTGCTGTGGTCCTGAAGGTCAAGAAGAGAGCATCGGTAAGTAGCCATATCTTGAGCCGAAACAAGGAGTGTGTGTGTGTGTGCGCGCGCGCGCGCGGGCGCGTCGAAAAAATCTCCGAATCGGTTTTATGAAGTTTAGTATAAGGAATTCATATTGATTTGCATTTGCATACTAACAGTGATTGACTGTGTAGCTGGGGGGTGGAGGGGGGAAAGAGAGGCCTCGTGACCAGATAGGTGTGGCACGAAAACGAGGAGAGCAGCGTGGAATTCTGAGTATGTCCTCCTTATAAGGAGCTTTTATCAACGTGTGTCTCGCTCCTGGAATTCAGCTAATTATCTTATGTTCCCTGTACTCTGACACAGAAACTCCAGCCGAACATCGACAAGTAGCTGCCAGCAGTAGAGGATTTTGGACTGCCAGCCTGGAGTTTTGATTCCCGTCAGTCCTGTGGAGGAGAAGATTTGAAGTGTCGGCCTTGTGCTGGATGCTGGTGAACCACCCAGCGCAGATGCGTTACCTCCCTGCCCCTGCGCTCATCAGTTGCTGCAACCGGTTAAATATATTACTGCTAGCTGCATATTTTCAGCGTGTAAAAGCATACCCTCTGAATGTGTTTGAGGATGCAGGAAAGGGAATTCATATTAATATGTATTTTATTCCGTTCATTTAATCTTCAAGTTTGCATTTTTTGAAACATTCCGTTAATAAGCCTTTTGTTTATTTAACATTTTATCCAACTGCATGTATATTTATACAGACTGTCACTAAATAAACTATTCAATGAATGTCTGAGTAATGAATAATTTAAGTTTTTAAAATCACAAAAATAATGCGAATTATTTGTTTTCTGGGACACACTTGAGTTAATATTATTATCCAGAGTGTCAACGATTATGGTGAACATTACTGTCACTGAATAAATGTTTTAGGTACAAGTTATGTTTGTGTTGCCGATGATTTTAGGTTACATTTGAATATAAAAAATAATTTTCTACGATGCAGAATAACTGCAGCTTCTTGTTTGAGGCCTGCGTGTGGCCCACGGGAGAAACCTCGGCCTCCTTTCCTCTCTGCAGGAAATCCGATTACTGCTGCAGCTTGAAATAAGTTCATGTAATACAAAATTCTACCCTTATGCATTTATACTGTAGGCCTACTTCAGTTTAAATTTCAGGTATACGTAATTTACTTCTACTTGCTATATTTTAACACAAGTATCTGTATTTTCTACTCCTGACATTTTCAAAACAGGCTCTTTTAGGTTTAACACATTTGACGGGAAGTTATTATTTCACGTCACTGCGCGCATTCAAACATTAGTACAGGGCTCGGCAACCTGCGGCTCCGGAGCCTTATAGTGCGGCTCTGCGTGGTTTGGGAAAATAAATTAGAAGTATTTAGCTGAAGTGTATTTTATTTAATTATTATTTTATTTATTTAACTTGTAGTTCTCAATTTGAAGATTACTGTAATATTGAAATGTAAAAACAAAATTATATTCTATTATTTTTTCATCGCTCAAAATAAGCGTCACACTCGCGGAAGCCGGTGTACCCGCCGAAACACCGTGCATTTATCGAGACTTTCAACCCCAGGTAAGCCAATTATGGATCTTCGGACCTACATTATGTCAGCAGCTGTTCTCCACCGTGAACTATGTTAAAAACAAACACCGCTCACGCCTCAAAGATGACAGCTTACAGTCCTGCGTAAACATGAAAGTGACTTTGTAAAGCCCCGATTTGCAGACGCTGTGCCAGAGGTTCGGGAGCAGAAGTTCCATTGAAAACATACCACGGCAGTGTGTGAATGTGTGTGTGAATGGGTGGATGACTGGATATGTAAAGCGCTTTGGGGTCCTTAGGGACTAGTAATGCGCTATATAAATACAGGCCATTTACCATTTACGGCATATAGGGCTGCTCGATTATGGCAAAAATGTTGGCAAATTATGGCAAAAAAATTGAAAATCGTTTTTGTTTTGTTTTTTTTACATATATTTCTACTTGGAGAAAGGTTTATCCCTCAAAACTTTAAATACAAAAAAGTTGCAAAAAATAGTTTACAACAGGAAATTTATTTTTAGTATCTTCAGTTTTATTTTGGAGATACAGCAATTTTTATATACTGCAGGAAAAACAAAAAAACAATCCTATGATGCAAATTTGCAAAGAAAACAGCATGTGCATCAAAATAAACTATTTCCAGCAGTGCAATTTGAGTTCTAAGCATATCAATCATAAAGTTTGACACCCTCCCCCTAAACAGTTATTGGTTTGTTGCTTCAAGGTAACATTGTGCGACAAGGGTAGTCAAAACCAAGTTATTCTATAATACGTTTTATTAGTACAACAAGGATGAACCAATAATCAAACAACAAATAAACAATGTAAACATTTCACAGAACAATAAACCACCAAAATACATCCGACATTTGACCCTAACCCCATGCACGTGTGTGCGCACACACACACACACACACACACACACACACACACACACACACACACACACACACACACACACACACACACACACACACACAATTACTTTACCAACTGACCCCTGAGCTCCTATCCCTCAAACCTGATTCAGGGATCCACTCCTCCACTTCCCTGTCACTCCCTGAAAGCTCACTGTCCTCACTTTCTGAGGGAATGTCCCTAACTGCACATTCCCTTGGTTTCCTTGCATAAAAGGTTTTTACGTCCATGTCCTGTAATTATCAGTAGATTGTAAAGTAAAAAACATTGACTATGATCCTATAAATGCACACAAACACATCTCTACATACATATGCTAACGCATTATTTTGCCTGAAAAAAATTAGGCTAACTGCACAGTGTTGCCTTGAGGCAACGAATGAAAATTAACAGTTTTACTGTATAAATAAATTTTAAAAAGTAGAACAAACAATCAAATATACTTCTTAAATTATTCATGCACATACAAGTGTTTTTTATATACATTTATTTCACTAAAGCGCTATATAAATGCAATCCATTAGACGCTACTCATGGTCAGTGATGAGGCTTAAACCAATTCAACCTTTATACAGACTGAAGTTTCTGGTATAAAGACTGTGTGAACAGTATACAGTCAGTGCAGGGAGTGGATATTAGCACCTGCAAAATCTCACTTTAACCCTTCACTTTACTCATTTTACTGTTTGTGGAGGCAAAGTGCACCTTTCAAGTATTTCAACCTTTATTTCGATTTAACAATGTCTGTCATGAGGTGTAATGGACAGACAACGTAAATGCAGGGCACTGCAGGTCAAATGAGCTGTTCGTTCTTTTAAAAAGGCACAAACTCTGAACAAAGTCCAGACAGACAGGAATCCTATGAAGCACAGAAGTCACACGGTGCTTGAACGAATCACCTGCCAAGGACAGAGAGACAGACAGACTGTACAGGAGAAGAAAAAGTGGCCCCAACAACCCAGAACAGACCTTAATGAATGAATCTGATTCTTTAATAAATTGCTGTCAGTGTTTTTCCATTTTTCACATTTCCACATTTCTGCTGCCCAGAATGATCTTCCCCTCTGTTATAACAAGTTTACAACAATCAGCCAACAACAGAACAAAGTCTGATAATGAAAATGAGAATAATGCAGGTGCCGAAACATTACTCTGTCCATATTACTGATAAATAATATTAAAAATAGTAATAATGATGACACATTTTGGGCTTTTTGGTTCAATAGTATGTATGTGATGATCCACACTCATTTGGACTCAATTTGGTAAATAATAAATTCAAATTAAGACTCTTTAATATTTTTCTATGAGCTAAAGATGACATCACCCACAGTTTCCTTTGTCCTGTGCTGTTTACTTCTGTGAAGATCATGCATGAAAAAAAATGTCTCAGCACAGGCAGGACTTTCAGCTTCCAGCTTTTATTATAAGGAGAACAATCATATTTTCAGCACAGCTGCCTGATTCACATTCATGACAAAGAGAAAAGCAGAAACAAAGAAGACGTAGCAGCCAGTGCAGAGGGAGAAGACAGCAATGACATCTATCAGCAGGAGCAGCTGCAAGAAGCTGAAGTCCTCCATGAACTCTTACCAGGAGGTCCTGAAGCTGGACTCCCTCACTGCTCTGCAGGTTTATTAAGGAGGAGCTCTCCATCACCCTGAGACACACACAGAAACTAATTAGTCACATTTTTTATTTTTTTATATACTCTCTCCACCTCTGTATATCTATATATAGGTATACAGAGGTATACAGAGTATACCAACCCGTTTCTCAACCTTGCTTTTGTCACTCACTTGTCAAATAATCAAGTACCCGTCCTTTATGTTAATAATAGGAGGATCATCCTCAGCTGATGTCAGGCTGCTGAGAAACTCTCATCAGTTCATGAGGCAGCATCAGATAAAAACTCAAATGGGGTTTTGTGTTTACTTGTACATGAATGAACTGATGCTCCTCAGCAGTTTATGCAAATAAAACCACATTTTAACTGTGTGTGAATGCACAGTATGTGCCAGACCACAACAAAGAGGTAATGAAGCCTTCATGCATAAATAGACTGAAGTGAACTGTACAGCTCTTAGAGAACGTCCAAAATGTCACTAAATTATACCAATTTTATGTTAATGTAATGTAATGTGTAAACTGTGTGATTCATATCTATAGACTGCATTGACACTGCATTGATAGAATTGTGCCAATCAACCTGTGTTTCATGTTTCAACTGCACATTTTTTGGTTAAAAGTGAAACAAAGAAATTTTGAAATAAAGAAAAAAAATTCTCAAAGAAATTCCTGAGAAAGTTAAAGCTGTTGCACTGTTTGAAATTCTGCAGTAAAATTGTAGCTTTCTAAGCCTAAAATGATGTTGTCAATTTTCTGAGATGAAAACTAAAGATTCAAGTAGCTGATTGGATTTCTCTAATTAACAACATCAGACACACTAACAAGAGCTTTCCAAGAGCTGACTGGGTGGGATTTACTACAGAACTGGTGAGCATGAAACAAAGCATATGAACGATGCATGAGTGTAAAATGAGTGGAGTAACTGGTTAAATCTATTTGATGGTGTCAGTCACGTGCACTGGCTCACACTCCTTGTCTTTAAGGCAGGCTGGAACCTGAAGCATGGTTTACACTGTTTTGATTACAGGGATGTGGTTACGTGGTGACAGAGCAAAGTGAATGCTGTCACTGACTGTCACTGACTGATGATAACACTTCCTTCACACATGAATAGTCTGAGTAAGAGATTGCACACACCACTGAACTTCTGCAGCACTCCTCAATGACACTTAACTCCCTTATCAGCATCAGTGCGGTTTTTGCTTTTGTATTTTTTTATATTTTTTACTGACCTCTATCATTGTCTCTGACTGAAGCAGTCGTAAAAGGAAGGTGTCAAATCACTTTCAGTGTGATAGCAAACAGAGACTGAAGCAGAAAACCTGACTCAAAGAAGCAAGTGGAAAATTTACAGACACTAGAGGTGGGTTTCAATAATCGATTTTTAAATATAAATGTATTTTGCCAGCAACAGCAGAATCCCAGGCTAAAGCTCACAAAACTATTTCAACAACCACCAAACAGCTAATGAGAGCAGATACACGGATTCCACACAAAGACGTAAACACAATCAGTGAGATGTCTCCTTTCTCATTTGATGGCGCGTACACAGACACTCTGTTGGTGCTGAAAGCCGACAGCTCACTGATTCTGATGTGTCGGTGGGTCAGCGCTTTGTGTTTACGTCTTTTTTGCCCTCGATTGCCCAGTCCCTCTCCAACCAAACTGGACTGAACCAGCAGCAAAAGAAGATCCAAACTACGCTTCACATTAACATTGTCATAATTTCCTTCTTACTGTTGCTGTTTTGCTTCAATACACGATAAAAACCACACTTCATGCAGAGCTCACTGTCTCTCTCCTTGTACTTCAAGAAACTCAAATCTCTGTGTAACGTTTGTCCTGTAAAGCATCCACAGGACACAGGTGTGAGGACAGCCATACTTTTATTAATACTGTGGTTTTCAGTTCACTGGGACACAGTCACTCCGCTCTCTGCTGTCACGTCCGCTCTTCCGCCTCCGACTGTCACTGTGAACATATAAAGAGTGACAATCACCTTCACTTCTCAGCACACCTGTTCACCCCACCCCTGCGTCACCCCTCCTCTGCAGCCGGCCAGCGACCACACCCACGCCACACTCTGTTTTCTGCATTATTCGCTTGCTTATCACGCACCAGTCTACAGTTGTTTACAGTCCGCAACTGTTTTTTTATGACTTCTGACAAGATAGCCTCTTTCCTGCTGTTCAATACAATTGTAAAGTTTTAAATGATGCCAAAATGCAAAACACTTGGCTGTGTCTCTAATTAAACCTCTGTAACTTTGCTCTGCTTCACTTCAGCAGCATCAGGTAATGTTCATATGTTGATTAATGGTTTTCTTCAGTTTTTGTTCTACTTCAGAATATTGTTAAGGTTATCTGCTATAAAAAGCCAGGCCAGCAAAGTCTCCTTCATCTTTTTCTGTGTTTTCTCTGATGAAGTCTCACAAGTGTCAGTACTGATGAATGATCAGAATGATAATATTTCTGACTGTCTGAGGCAAAATTTCCCTGATTCAAATCGTGGATCGAATCGATTCTAGAAACCAGTGACGATACAGAGCCCTAATCAAGACCTCGCAGAGGTTTCAGGTTTGTTCAGCCAGCTAGTGCAAAGAAGTGACACACACTTAAGAACTGAATCTCTTTAACAGTTAGATTACACTTTTGTCCTGGACGATGATATTACCTTACATGGCCATAGATAGAGATGTTTGTGCAATAGATGCAGGCAGAGCCACTCTGTGGCTGCAGAAACTGGCAGGGCAAACTGAGTCAGATTGAATGCACTGAGAGCTCAATCTATTCTTAGACTACAGAGTGAACTGAGTTTTCCTGCACATTTACATCAGCATATTAACCTTTTTGCTTTAACCTCTGCAGTTCCCTCTCTCTCACTTTTTCTGAACTCGAAAATCTGCCTGCCGGATCTACTTTCCAGAGGAGGTGCAGTGATATCAGGGATATGCACACTGTACTTTGGGGCGTGTCATAGCCCCGATCCCCTCTCTTCCACTCACCAGTTTAGAAAAGTAACCAATCAGGGTTCAGAAAAAAACAAAAAAAAAACAAAAAGGCACTGCCCATATGTTTCCTCCTGCTTCAGAGCAAAGAAACGCTCTACTCCTTCATTCTCAGGATGAATCCTTGGAGCTATTTCCCCGTTTTTATTGGTATAAGCCAAGTATTTGGAAAGTTGATCCAAGCTCCTAAATCTGGGATTTCCTTTAAAGTAACTGTGGAAGTTACTTTAAAGGCCTGAATAGGGCTGGGCTATATCATACCGTTCACGGTAATACCGGTGTAATTTTGGGCAACGATAGGAAAATGAAATATCACCATAGAATATCGGTAAAACGCGCATGCGCAGTGTCTTTGTTTTCATACGCACATAGCGGAAAAAGCGTGCCGGCGACGGAGAATGAGGGCGAAAGCGGATCGTTGAATGAAACTGATGAACCAGAATAGGTTTGTAAAAATGCTGCAACTTCAGTGGTGTGGAACTGGTTTAGCTTTCGTCCGTCAGATACACAACAAACCACTATTTTTGGTAGAGCATGCTAGCGGGCCGTCGTTATTACCGTGTTGTTTGGAAAATACGGCACACTTAAATCAATCCTTTGATTTTTCTGAAAATCGACAGTGGCCCTTATAATCCTGTGTGCCTTATGTATGAATCCTGGTTGTGTTTACTGACCTCGAAACGATTTTATGTGGAACACGGCGCTCGACAATCTGTCAGATGTTTTAGTACGACTTTGCTAAGCTACGAAGCCGCACCGCTTGATGGATTGTCGGCGCATTACCGCTATATTAGGCAGGAGCCTCGCGGAGTGATACGTACTGTGCTTCAACATAGTATTACCGTATTGTGTGTGTATAACCTCTTTAAGTTTTGTGGATGTTATACATGGTTATGCTGAGGATATGTCGGCCAATTTCCACTGGAAATGCCTTTTGGTTAAACTGTCAGCAAGGAATTTGCACTGTTACGTTTTTATATAACTTTAATGCACATAAAAACAGCTGCTTGTTTTAAGTGAAAATACATTGATGGGTTTTTTGCACTAATAAAGTTGTGGAGTTGTAAAGTATTTTGTCTAGTGTCAATTATATTGTCAGTTATATCGTTATTGCAAATTTTCAAATGTATATCGTGATAAATATTTTTGGTCATATCGCCCTGCTCTAGGCCTGAATATCTGATCTGATCTGATAAATATCTGGCCGTCTGCCAGCTGAAGCTCAGTGGACTCATTCAGTGGCTCAATGACACTAAACCAAAGTTAATATACTATTGAATGACTTCAAACACTCAAAGCTACTTCAGTTGCACAAATTAGTGGGACTCCGCTACCCGCTTGTTTATTTTCCACATAAACCTTTCACAATAAAGGAGAAGATCCTGTTGAGATTTTTTCAAAATAAGCTGAAATGATGATAAACAGATAAAGCAGTCAAAACAAATCTAGGACCTTATTTCTAAACGAGGCATGTAGCATGAACATGGTTTGGTTATGAAAAGTCTGCCACGGATCAGAAAACTGTTCTATGCAAATTATGCAGGAAACCAGTCGCCGCCTCAGACTCAAACCTCGTCACCCACCTAAGCAAGAATCACATGAAAGAGTATGCAGAGTGTTTAAGGATGAGAAGCAAAAAAGAGCTGTCAGGTGCTTAATAAAGTAAACCTTAGACTCGAACGTTAAAACAGGCTTTTCCCCGCAACATGCCGTGTAATAAATGCTCACAAAGAAAATGGCACCCGTTACAACTTATATCTAAAAATGTATCGTTTAATCCATCGGTCAAAACACTCAACCCCCAACTGAAAGCACTTCACGCACATCGAGTTGCCCAAGTTCACAAAATTTACAGGAAATGTAAAAAGTTTTGTGATATATATCATTGTCGAGACGATAAATGTCTTATATCGGGATATGGGATGTTAGTCATAACGCACAGCCCTACCTTGAACCTTGTGAACCCTGTGATTAGTAGACAACCTGCTTGACCTCCCGAGCAATAGGCACACCAACAGCTGTAACATGAGCTAACTTACTGTCATATCTGCCTTCCAAGTCCTAGTATAACCCTGAATCTTGGCAGGTAATAATAAAGGCAGTCATGATAACAAAAATAAAAAAAGTCATCTGGGCACTACAACTGACCTTACACTTTACCATAAGATTGCATTCGCTGTCACTGCACTGGTTCACACACATTATTCCCACAGATCCTTCAGTTACATAAAAACCATTGACATGCAAAGGCGCTGCATCTATTACTGCAGTTTCAACTTCCTCTTGAGTCACTGACATGGATCGCCTTAGAAATCAAACTACAGGTCAGGCTGGCAACAAATATTCACAGAACTCAGACACGCACAGACTGTTTTCCTTTGTGGTGATGAAGGAAAACGCTGGCACATGAAAGGGCCTTTACCCTTCCAGGACCTGAAGCTCAGTAAAGCACCTCTTCTATGGCCAAAACCCGTCTGGTATCTGATTGGATTGTTAAATTTGTGATTGACATGACATTGACCAATCAGCTGAAAGAAATAAAAATTGGGTTCAAAATTCACAAGTTAAAAGTCACACACATCTCAGAGTTTTACAGTTTGTTGGGTTTGTTTTTTTTTTTGCTTTGTATCTGTAAGCAGACCTTAACAAAAAAGAATTTGTAACTTGTGTAATTTTTTTTTTTTTTTACAAACAAATCTTATTTACACACACGCACACACTCATCTGTAGATGCACAAATATACAATTTTCACATCTTTTGGTTTACAAGGTTACAAAACTCAATTCACAACTATGCACAGACAAAGGGGCAGTCAGCTGCTCATTGACAGCTTACAAAGCGCCTCAGGCAGAACAGAAATGGACTGGATGTCAAACAAGTCCATATGCGTGAGCAGGCAGACGAGCGAATACTTTTGGCAGTATCGCGCAGCTGCCTTTTTTCGGTTCCGTGTTGTAGTTCTTTATAACTCATTACTATAATGTTATACAAACACTCTTCGTGATTGTCATTGGTCAAAATAAACTTAACTTGAACTCTGGTCGCACTGAGGACAAAACAATGGCAAATAGACCACGGTTACACTAATAGCTTGCGCAGCCTAGCATGCTAGCAAGGCTAAAATGCTAATGATAAGCCTAGTCCTGCCATTGGTTACGTTAATACAGTTGCATTGTTTCCCATTAGTTAAACCTTGTCTAAGAAATTACAAAACTAGTGGGACGTGTCAACAGTTTAATATTTGCTGGATGTTCATGAGAAACCGTGAACGTTGTTGCTACCGTCAGCGAAGCTAACGAGCAGCTAGCTGAGGTACAACGATTACCTGAAGTCCGACTGGAGTCCTCTATAATCCCGAGTGAAGAGAAAACTCCTTACTAACGTTCCCATTTCTTTAACTAGTTTAATGCTCAAATCTGGTGTATAATCTTTTTTTCTATTTGTATTTAACTTTTATTCAGCTTCCTTCTCTTACTCTGTTCCCAACTCACCCTGACAAGGAAAGAAAGGCAGGAAATAGACGACGGTCAGGAAGCCGTGTATTTCTTTCACGTTAAAGCAAATTAATTGCTCTGTAATAATAACAACCAGCCGGTCGCGTCTCTTATAGCAGATAACGTTACACCGAGTAAATTATACTTTAATCCACTGATAAACTGCATGAAGTCAGTGTGTAATGTGGATGTGGTCACAGCAGGCAAATTACAGTCAAGGGGACGTCCCCTAGACTGTAATTTGTGTGTAAAATTCCCTTAAAATGTTATCTAAAATGCAACTCTTATTAATTCAACCCTGTTGCCCACATTATGAGAGGAAGACAAAATGGTATATTCCTATTCCGTTATTTATAGAACTACATTTGTCTTTGATTTTTGTAGTCCACAACAACTCCTTGTTTTTCCAGAGAAAACACACAAAACACTGATTTTCAACCCTGTTCCATGAAAGACAGCCATTACAAACATGTTAAAACCATGTAAAATATTGTTAAACAGCATTTCTGTGCTTCACAGAGCACCTAATCTATAATTAAAACAAATATATCCTTTGAGTGCAGTATGGTGGAGCAGTCCTGAGTTCAATTCCACCATCAGGCCAGTGTCTTGGCCATTTTTAAAAAAGAAAATAATGTCAGTATTTATTTTCAAATCTGCACAGTAGCTGAGTGTCTCTTTATTTATTGCAGGTCCAACTGGTGGTGAAGCTGCTCCCTCAGGTGTCGATGCAACATCAAAATCATATTAGGGAAATTTACAATACTGCTATTTATGCTGATATGTAAAGACTAAAAAATACTCTAATTCAAAGTGTGGAACAACTGAAACAAGATCCCAGCAGCTACATTATAAAACAATAGTAGCGAGTTTTCCCTGGAAATATATATCATGACAGCTTCACGCTTTAGTTTGACAATAAACACAAGAACGTAACCTTGTATGGAACGCCAGGACTGCCATAATGAATTAATTAAATACACCATTAAATAATTAATTAAATGTGGCAATAATTAATTAAAATTGGAATTAATTAATTAAATAAATAGTTATGATATATGTAATTAATTAATTATTGACACATTTAATTAATTATTTATGTATTTCACGTTTTAATTAATTATTGACACATTTAATTAATTAATTATTGACATATTTAATTAATTATTTATGTATTTCACATTTTAATTAATTATTGACACATTTAATTAATTATTGACACATTTAATTAATTATTTAATGATATATTTATTTATTTCATTTTGGCAGTCCTGACGCCTGGCTCTCATCATGAAATAATTTTATCTGTCAGCCTCACCCATCAAACTCAGGGGGCGGGGTTAACGCTGATCGAGTCAAAACCATTGCTTTGGCCTGGTGGCCATTGTTTCTAGCACACAACAACCGGCATGTGGAAGCTAACAGAACTGAGCTTTGAAAAACCCTGTTTGTGTGTTACCAAATACCGTTTTAATATTTTTTTAGCCGAGAATGTAGTGGTTTAATCTTCATGTGTCTGGTCGGTTTGTCAAGATACAGCCTCTTTGCAAAAGTGTTTCGATGATTTCGGAGATGTCGTCCCAGTCTCACGGCAAAGCGTGGGATAGACCCGCTCGCCTCGCAAGCAATCCCACCGACAAAGCGCAGGCCCCGGTACACAGCTGTAGTAACCCCCGCTGACTTCTTTTACTGAGGTTATATTTATCGGTGTTTTATTTCCTGATGTTCTTATGTGTCCTACGTGTTTCAGTCGCCAATTCTGAATTATAACTAACATTAAAAACATGTTTAAGGAGGAGAGAGAGTAAATAAATCTGTTTAACATCTGATCTTTGGGTTTTTGTTCAGTAATCAGCGTGACCTGTGTATAAACGCATAAAAGAGATAACGTTGGTGTTTCCGTCATGTAGTAACTGCTGGCTTTAACTGTACAAAGGTTGTTCGACACTGTGAAACACATACAGACTTCATGATGTTCGGCTAATATTTTTATTGTGAATATTAATCATGCTGACCTCGCTCTGTACACCACGCAGCGAGGTCAGCATATCCACGATATCCTCAGCTCCATGAGTTAACACAAAGTTTCCCAGCTGACTATCTAACTGCCAACTATTCCAGAGACGTGAAAATATACAGCATAAAGAAAAGTGTAAGAGACTCAGCAGCAGATTAGAATAACAGTTTGTGGCGTGAATAAGACACGGCGGGACCACGGAGCAACGTTCAGAGTCATCTTTATTTACATCTCACCACACCACAACACCCCCAAACCCCTCAGTCCCCGTGTTTTTAACTAGGCGGGCGTGATTAAGGATGCCGTGCAGGTGCGTCCGCCCTCCCTGCACGGCACCGCAGACCACGCCCCACCACATACCCCCATCGCCCGATTGAGGCCGGGGAGCCATCCGGCCGAACCTACTCCCCCACCGCCAGTGGGAGAGGGAATCAGCCCGGACAGCTGGCACCCCCAGGCCCCGGCCAAGCGACGGGGAGGTGCGAGTTCAGGCGGCCGCCCGCGAATCCAGCGGCGCAGGCAAAGCTGGTTCGGAAGTCGGACACGTGACAGGTGCACCCGGCGCGGCCGGCACAAGCGTGAGCCCCAGCTCACAGGTGGCTGGGCAGAGGTGTGGCGTGTACAGGCCTCTGGTGGTGGTGAGGCCGTTCTGGCGAGCACGGCGATCTCAAGCGTGGCGCCCGCCTCGCTCGCCAGTTCCACTCGAGCAAGCTCCCCTGGCACTGGGACCTCCAGCTCCTTGCGCGGCCCCTCCGTCACCACTGTCGCTCCCTGCTGGAGCAGCCCATAGCGCG
Organism: Copadichromis virginalis; assembly: GCF_057382275.1. Lineage (NCBI taxonomy): Eukaryota > Metazoa > Chordata > Actinopteri > Cichliformes > Cichlidae > Copadichromis > Copadichromis virginalis. The sequence goes on from NC_140620.1 coordinate 31,989,871, forward strand.
ACTCCTCCGTCACTACTGCTCCCTCCGCCGCCACTCCCGGCTCGAGCAGCCCCTCGTGCAGCTCCTCTTTCTCCAACCGGCGCAGACCCTCGCGCACCTCGTCTGCCGCCTCCGGTTGGAGCGGCTCATCCACCACTCCCGGCAGGAGCAGCCCTTCACCTGGCTGTTCCCCCTCCTCCGGCAGGCGCAGATCCCCGCGCGCCTCGTCTGCCACCTCCGGCTGCTGAGGTGCCTCACGCGGCTCCTCCACCGCTTCACTGTCCTCGGGACACACCTGTGGGGGTGGCGCCCAGGCCCAGAGCAGCGCCGCCAGCTCCCCAATCCTTTCCAGGTGCCGCTCGGACTGGTCCTGCAGCTCTTCCTGCTGGCGACGCACCTCCGCCGCCTGCTCCCGCTGGGCGGCCGCCATTTCGGCCACCCTCTGGGCCAGCTCCTCCATTCCCTGGCTCCGATATGGACCCGCCGTGCTGCCTCCTGGGTTTCGGCACCAATGTGGCGTGAATAAGACACGGCGGGACCACGGAGCAACGTTCAGAGTCATCTTTATTTACATCTCACCACACCACAACACCCCCAAACCCCTCAGTCCCCGTGTTTTTAACTAGGCGGGCGTGATTAAGGATGCCGTGCAGGTGCGTCCGCCCTCCCTGCACGGCACCGCAGACCACGCCCCACCACACAGTTATACATTTAATAAATCACCAAATGAATCCAAGAAACGAGCAAACCTGTTCCGACAATTTGAATTTGTATTCCCTCAGCTGCAGACTCGCTGCTGTTTAAATGTTTGAAAAGGAAGATTAGATATAAACAAACGTCAAACATAGACTCAGTCTGCCTTCACATTTGATATGAGGCCAGCACGTATAGTGGCCTCAGCAGGCTATTACTGAAATACACGTGCTATATCATAAACTATGATATAAACAGGGGGGTCCTATTAACATGTTTAGTTTTAAAGGACACCTTCCTGCCTTTAGTCTCATTCATGAGCAGTATTCGTTTTCTTCTAACATCCAGAAGTCTGCACAATGTGTTTCATAGTTTGTAACAAGCCTTTGACAGGTAAACATAACATGACCGAAAAAGCAAAAAAAAAAAAAAAAGAGAGAGAGAGAGAGAGAGAGAGAGAGAGAGAGTGTTGACATAAGAAGAGAAAATGCTCTCAATTATGGAGACAGGCAAATGGTTCATTTATGTTTGATGTGTGTTTATTCCTCCCTAAATATCGTCGGTGAAGTTTGCCATGCACGTCAGATTTTCCTGCGCATTTTTATACCTCTGCCAACAGAGAGAGAAAAAAAATCACATTCTAACAGACAGCTGGTGCTTAGAATACAGTTGAATAACTATTAAAAAACAGATGATATTTAGATGATAGTTCAGTCTAACACATGTGCCAGTGGTTCATTAAACGTCTGTGAAACTATGCAGTTATGAAACGTAACTTTAACCTCAGCCAAACCGATTTGCTCAGTTGTAAATAAAACAGCGAAGTAAACGTGACCCGACAGACAGAACCTGAGTGAATGAAGTCCAGCGTTTAACCACTGAGAGCTAAAACTCAGCTGAGGTTTGAAAGCTGTGTGCCGGTGATTGGACATCAGCCGCTGATGAAGCTGTTCGCCTATAAAGTGCTCTGTAAGGAAACAAGCTCCAGCAGCTCTGCGCTCGGGGAAAATACTATATTTACTTATCTTGTGCAGTTAAACTGTGACTATCACCAGGTAACTAGGCGTGTTTCTTGAATTAGCAGCAGGTGTTAAACAGCTGACAGATGAGGAGGAGGATGCATGCAGGTAAACTGAGGGTCTGCTGAGCTGATCGCTGGTTTCGTGAGAAAAATGTCAGCTCGTTCTTTATGTTACAGAAGCACAGAGACACAAGACCAGGCGGAAAGAGACGATCGTTCGGTGAAAATGAGAATCTGCGAATGCAACATGTGGAACACGGAGAGTGGAATATGTAAACAAACCGGTTAATGTACCCCCTCGGTGCGCTCTGCATGCTAACTGTTAGCAGAGCTAGTGAAATCTCTGAAAACATCTGAGCACTTTTGCAAGCATGTTCTATGTTGACAACCTGACCAGACATACCGACATTCGCGGCTAAAACACTGTTAAAAGTGTAGCTGGTGACAGAAAAACGGCCTGTGATTTGATCTGCATTCTGGGATAACTGGCTGCCCCAAGTCTACACAAGCAATCGATTATCTAGGATCGACCTGTTTTGACTTACTTTGCACGGCAACCAATCAAATGTTAGAGAAGCTGCATGGGCAGCGTTAACCCCGCCCCCTGAGTTTGATGGGTGAGGCTGACAGATAAAATTATTTCATGACGAGAGCCAGGCGTCAGGACTGCCAAAATGAAATAAATAAATATATCATTAAATAATTAATTAAATGTGTCAATAATTAATTAAATGTGTCAATAATTAATTAAAATGTGAAATACATAAATAATTAATTAAATGTGTCAATAATTAATTAATTAAATGTGTCAATAATTAATTAAAATGTGAAATACATAAATAATTAATTAAATGTGTCAATAATTAATTAATTACATGTGTCATAACTATTTATTTAATTAATTAATTCCAATTTTAATTAATTATTGACACATTTAATTAATTATTTAATGGTGTATTTAATTAATTCATTATGGCAGTCCTGGCGTTCCATAACCTTGTAGCTGCAGAATAACTGACAAATATATCTGGGATTTTGATCATTTTGACTAACTGTGAAACCGCATCAGTAAATTACAGTTCAAATGAGGCGAAGCTATGAGGCTTTGACTCATTTGTTTACTCTTGAATCAGCTCGTATTTCTCCTCGCGTGCTTTAATAGTCTGATAAGACTGCAGGGCAAACTTTGTTGTGTACAGTTGTCCTATATATTTGCATTAATGTTTGCATGCACTGTGCTTTACTGGAGATTGTTGAGGTCATTATCACTGGAGCCCCACACTATGAGACATGTCTCGGCTTGGCTCACTGTTCTGTGTGCACTAGTGAACATAAATACATGTCGCTATATCACTGATAATGCGATATGATACTTGATATTGTGCAAAGATGTGTATCCATATTATAAATCCGTTATGGAACATGTCATACTACATCACTAATGACACATATTTAGCCTGCCCCAGGAAGAGATTCACTATTGAGACACCATAAAAAGAGCAAGTGTGAGGTTGGGGTCACGGGTTGTGTCACTAGTCAACCAAACTTCATTCCTCTCTGGTGTATTTTTTTCAGTCTTCGCTGACTAGATTGAGTTTGTCACTCTAACCAGTGCGATCCGATTTTCATATATTTGCGCAAACACGTGTATGCATCGTATGAATAAGACCGTGCTGATATGCAGACGAGACGAATGACAAATGAACGGGGTGTGGCCACAGAACTGAACCTTCCCCGTGCAGGGATTGCATGCGCTGTTCTGTTCCGCTCCGCTGTTTTCAAAATAAAAGATACCGAGTTAAATAAAGGCTCCGCTTTTCACCGCTCCCAGTTTAACGTTGTGTTTTAAATGCAGCAAAACTGCACCGGAGATGCAAAGCTACAGAGGTACGGTCAGCGTGTTCTCAGGGTGAAGCTAGCTGGATTTAGACAAGCACTTAATTTGGAATAGACGGATCGTGGAGTGAAAACATTGCGGGCTTGACCTATACAGCGTCTCAGCCGAATACCGGCCGCGACAGTTTCTCAACGTAGGAATGGAGCTGGTTCAGCTGCTCTTATCTGCGCTCTTCTTTGGGGGAGTTTTTAGTGAGGGTAGTATACCATATGTGAAAGTGATTTTAGGAGACTCGTTTATTCTTCGTGGAAACTGTCCGACTGATGTAGATGGAAAACTTCGCCAAACAGAGCCTCAGTCCCGGGATGTCGCCTCGTACGGACACGGAGTTTGGACACCAGAGGAAAGTTTCAGAGATCGCATCAGTCCCAATTCCTCTGTTGTTTTTAACCGCTCAGTTTACACGGACAGTGGAGTTTATGGGTTCATGTGCGATGGTCGGGAGGTGTCTGCTGTCCATGTGGAGGTTGTCGTGGTCTCCGAATCATCCGTCACAGAGGGAGACGAGGTCAGCCTGCCCTGCTACCATGCAACTACAGCTGGCACCTGCTGGTTTGTGCGCTGGGTTAAAGACAGGAAGGATGTGTTAAGGAGAGGCTCGTGCGGTGGTAACAGTAACTGGGCTGCTGATGATCGACTGTCTCTGTCAGCTGATTGGCTCTCACACGGAGACCTGTCCTTAAACCTGCAGCGGGCTCGGAGGGAAGATCAGGGGGATTATTTCTGTTACATCCAAAAAGAAGGTAGAGCGGAACAGAGAGGGACACCAGCTGCTGCGAGGCTGAAGGTCAGTGAGAGCAGCCCGGATCCGACCACCAGCACTCCTCCTCCTACATCGGTGTGTGTGAGTATTTAGACAGAAACGCGTCTGGAAATATAAAATATTTAGGTATTAATGTCTCTCCTAAGCTTTCATAATTAACTAAATTAAATCACATCCCACTTTTAAAGACAGTAGAAGGCGATCTGGCTAGATGGAAATCTTTACCCATATCACTCATGGGAAGGGTCGCCGCTATAAAAATGATGGTCTTGCCAAAAATAAACTATTTATTTTCAATGATCCCAAATAAGCCATCACAAGATTGGTTCAGATCTCTAGACTCGTATATTTCTAAATTCCTTTGGAAAGATAAACCCTCACGTATCAGCTTAAAAACACTACAAAAGACCAAGGATAGAGGAGGATTAGATCTGCCTAATTTTAATCACTATTTTTTAGCCAACAGGCTTCAGTTCATCTCTAGATGGTTTAAACACACCCTCTTAGATGAACCTTGGATAGATGTAGAACAGGCACTATGTAATAATCTAGAAATTTCAGATCTACCATTTATCAGCTCAAACATCAAACGACATGAATGCTTTAAAAGCATTAACATCAGCTCTTCTCTGACAGCATGGTGGGAGTTTCTAAAAATGACAGTCTTCATTAATCCCATGCAAACGTAGATCCAAACGGGACAAAAAAAAAAGACAGAAACGCGTTAATCAAACCTGAAACAGCTTCATATAAAGTTCCATGAATCTGATCACATTTCTGCTCTTGTATCCTCTGCAGCCAACACAGACGACTTTAGAAGTAAGCGGACTGGGAACTTCGGTCGCTGTCTGCATCACAGCTGTGGGCTTTTTGGTTTGCGGCCTTGTGTGTGGATGGTTTCTGAAATCTCACTGCTCCACGTACTTGTCACGTCTTCTCCGACGCTTTGGACCCGGAGATGAACACCATGATGTAAATGGGGCGTCGGAGCCTCTGAGCCATCGTCCTCCTCTGCAGATGAATGGCCACAATCCATCAACTACGTCCCAGGCAGATGTCTGAAGACTTTTAGGATCAATACCTGGCAACCTTTAACTTATTAATGTGCTTCAGCTTATTTATGTGTGCAGCTTATAATTATTATTATGCATTTTACACCGATCAAAGCTTCCATTTATTGTCTTAATTTCCTTTTTTTTTGTAATATCTTGCTTCAGCTGTGTGTGATTAAATAAACAGTGTGCTTACACCACTGCCTGAGTGAGGTGACACACGTTCACCTTCAGTGCCTTCAGGCCTCACAGGCCTCCTGTATGTTCACGGTGAAGTCCGGACATTTTCACGGACACTTCGTGGTCGCCTGCTCCATCACGGAGGCCTCGGCTTAGGTTAAGAGTTCCTCCTTCCAGACGGAAACACGTGGTTTGACAAATGAAAATAAATTATGTAAAGCCAGGCTCACCTTTAGAAGCTGTTTTATAAACGTCAAACGCGTGATTCTGCCATTCAACAATTCACATGAATACATTTTAGGCCACAGTGCTTCTTGGATTAATTTTAATATTTGTAGACGTATATTTACATTTATCTTTGTTAAATAAGAATCGGAAATGCGTCCAATCACCTCTCAGAATCTACTAATGAAGCAAACCCTCTCCACTCCACTTTCACTCTCCACACAAACATTTTCTAATGCGGATACAAAGAAGACAAATTGTTCGGCAAGTGTTACGTCAGCATGTATAAATTTATTACTATTTAACACAAATCACTGCATAACTTTTCTCTTTGTATTTTCCGACAGAATTCGGATTAAATGATGTAATGATTGCTCACATCCACCAAAGTGTTTAAGGTCAAATTAATGATTCACTGGTTGAAAACTGACAAAACGCCGTATGACTCTTACATGTGCTATTGTCAACACATACAAAAGACTACATTGATAACATTATGTCCTATATTTCATCACTAAGACAGCGAAAAAAGGAAGATGGACAGCATGTTCTAGGGCAGGAGTGTCAAACCTAAGGCCCGGGGGCCACATTTGGCCCAGCAGACACTCTAATCCAGGGGTCTCAAACTCAAATACACAGTGGGCCAAAATTCAAAACTGGAACAAAGTCGTGGGCTAACATTAATATTTATTGAAAAAAAAATCTTCCTCCAGATATAGGAATGAATCTTTTCTTATGGACTCAAATAAGTTTTGCTGGAAAACTGAATATGGAACAAGCAAAGCTTAATACTAAACAATATATATATTAGCTGTTTAATACCAGTAGGCCAGCTCTAATAGTAATTTGGTATGGCTTCGCGGGCCAGAATTTGACACCTATGCTCTAATCTGCCCCGCTGCACAACTGTAGAATAAGTGATGTACAAATTCAGTATGTGGAGTATACTGAAAATGTTATATATATGTGTGTATATATATATATATATACACACACATATATATATATATATATATATATATATATATATATATATATATATATGTGTATATATATATATATATATATATATACACACACATATATATATATATATATATATATATATATATATATATGTGTGTGTGTATATATATATATATATATATATATATATATATATATATATATATATATATATATATATATATATATATATATATATATACACACATATATATACTATATATATAGTGTATTTTCTCTTTAACAGTTTTTTTTTTTTTTTGCTATATATTCAGATCTTCTGTTTTTTGAAATAACATGAGTTACTCTCTTTTTGTTGTAATCAGTACCATAACCTTTTGTTTTTATACTAGTGAGCACGTGTTCTTTCATCACTGCGGCAGTATTTCTACATCATGCAGTAAAACTGCATGAGTCATACTGTTCACACTGACACAAAGGGGAGTTTTTCTGGTTCTGCACCCTTGAGATCAAAGTGGGCCGTACGAGAGCCTTTACAATGAGTTTGACAATTAAGGTGATGTGCCATGGCTGATTTTTCTCATCAGATGACTGAACATGATGAAGACTTACATGCAAAGGCCTGGTGAAGCTTATTAAAACTGAATATCCTCTTAGGTGTGACACTGCAAGGCAAAGCATTCAAACAGCAAAGTGTAAATGTAGAGTAACCTTATGTAGGTTTATCTGAAGCTTTGCCTTGTTTTGGTTTAGCAAGTCTGAATGTGTTTGGGCAGTGCATGGTTCACTGAAACCGTTATGTGGACTAAACATGACTTCAATTAATATGGATGTCATATTGCAGGGCTGTGAATAGCACACAGTCAAAAACCAGAACCAAAACAAAACCACTTCTGTTTAAATAATTTTTACCAAACATGTAGCCTACAGCACTTTACCACATTATGTAACGGAAAAAAGCGGTGACACATTTATGTACTGATATTAGTTGAAGTCAAACACATCAGTCTGGTTTTAACAGTCTTAGCCTTAATTTGACAGGATATTCTCTTTTCTAACAGGGCACATCCAGGGGAGGGTCTAGATGTCAAACAAGAATCTCAAGTGTTTGTTTTTCTTTGTAACATCTCTCTTACCGTCATCCAGATTCATTAAAATGCTGAATCATCAAAGATCAGTAGCAGCTGAAGGTTTTCCCCCCATTGGTGAGAGCAGGTTCTGTATGTATATTCATTTACAGCGAGTACTAATCCTGCCTGTTTCTACAGATTTGCAGTCTTTCCTGTTTTCTTTGCGCTTTGTAAAAAGCTCAGGTTAGCTGCTGTGTGCCAATAAAGTTTTGAGTTTGTAACAAAGTGACGCTTTAACCTGATGCAGATTACAGTCATGATTTTATTCATTTTGCACATTAAATGACTTCAAATGTTTGATGGAATAAACACTGAAACCCTTTGAACAAAGAACATCAAGATATCCTGACAAAACTGTTTCCAGCCAGAAAGGCTGCAGGTATTTGTGTGAAAGAAAGACAGCGAGGGAAAAATTCACACCAAAGACATTTGAATAAATAACAAGTGAGAGAAAACAATGAAAAGATACAAAACATCAGCAATATACAGCTTGTAACAGAGCAAACAGGGATGTAAAAGTGACTTTATCAATGAGTGGTTGTAAAGGTGTTAGGCCACACATGAAGCTGTCGGTGTCTCTGAGTCACCGTCCTCTCTTCTTCGTGCTGACAGCATCACATGATGTTGTTCAGATTCCAATAAAATGATCAGATTTGCACAACAAATAAATACCAGAGTTTTTATTCTACATAAAGATCTTCATTTATTTTCCTGCCTCCTCTCTACCCTGAGAAAGGCAGGACTCTGCTGACGTAGTAGGCGAGGCCCAGGGAGAGGAGGGCGATGACCACCATCAGCAGCAGCAGGACCCTCCAGAAGTCCAGGTCCTCCACAAACTCCTGCCAGTTGGTCCTGATGCTGGACAGGACGCCCTCAGTGCTCTGCAGGGTCCAGTTCAGTAAGGAGCAGCTCTGCATCGCACTGTGACACACACACACACACACACACACACACACACACACACACACACACACACACACAGACTGTTAAAGAGCATTAACATTAAGACTCAGTTAAACAAGCTGAAAAGATAAATCAGCACTAAGATCATTAAACAAACAACAACAGAGATTATTTCAGTCCTAACTTCCTGAAAACTGCTCAAGAGTCTGAAGTTGTTTGCAGCTGTCATTCCCAGTACAAATCTAAGCACCCGTGCAGTAAGTACAGTTAATAAATGTCAGGCAGTCTGTCTGCCTGCTGAGGCTCAGTGCCCTCCTGCAGAATTGAGCTCCTGAGGAGCTGAGGAGGTCAGTCCACATCTCTCCAAGTGTCACTCAGCCTGTCAACAAGGTGCAGCCAGTCCACAGCTCAGCTCTCAGTGGGAAACGCTGTGCTGATGGACGTTAATGTTGCCGATCAGCAAAGATCAAAGTCTAGAGGCAGGAATCACCAGACAGCACACGACGGGATCCTATCACCTTACTTCACTCATGATAGTATATTGTTGCATTTTTGAAACATTTTGCGATATTCTGAGTATTGCAATAAAAAACACAGTGATTTATCACTTTGTTTCTGCAAATTATGTCCTCAAAGTTAAACTTTGTCAACATCGGTTTCATCCAGTCAGATCAACTATTTTTGCACCAAAATGAGACGATCAAACACACCAACACTGTCACCAAATCCTGACATAATTGCTGCCACGAGACGGTCAATATGATATCAGTCTGTGATTATTGTAGGTCTTTGCTCTGAAATATAAAGTGCCTTTTATAAAACCACACAGTGATCACAAATGTGACTAAAACAAGTTTCAAGTCTCATTTAATTCATCCAGAGATTATTTCCCTGGGTCTGTGTGGTTGCTGTCAAAGCTCCACCTGCTTTATATTGAATCTGACTGTATCGTCTGTCCTCCACCCAACCACACAGGCCATCATCCTTCCAGCTCTGCTCACCTCCCACTGTCCAGCCCCTTCAGCCCTCTCTGAAGGTGAATCCTGGCTGACCTCACGTCTCTCCACCAGCATCAGAGCATCCATCATGGTTGCTGTAACAGAGAACAAACACAAACCACTTTGTCAAATACAGAGAAACACCTGCAGGCCGACCAGCACAGACAACCACACACATTTAAAGCAGGGTGCTTGGGTCTGAGTAGGACTATGGTAAGTCTCACCACAGTGAAACAGACTGACAACTTTCAAGGAGCTCATTATGAAAACTCAAACCACTAACATATCACAGTCACTTCTATGAAGAGTGAGTGCAGGATCCCTGTGGCTTCCTTGTGACAGCAACATGAGACTGTAGCAGTGAGGCTAACTCTAACATTAGGGGGAAACCACAGCTTAGACTGTAAGTGTGCCTTTTGTTTCCTCAGCTCAGACAGCTGGCTGCTGGTGACCAGTTGGTGTGAAGGAAGGATACAAGACAAATCTGAGCTGATCTTACTTCTGTCCACATAAATGTCAGAGTTTTAATGGCATTGTGCTAAGTCTCCACGTCTGTGCTATTAATGGCAGCTTGTTAAAGAGCCTGTCAGGAATACCAAAGCACTCAATTGTCAGGGGTGCTTTGCAACTGGTGACTGGGCACACAGCCAGCCTCCTTGTCATCACTAATGACCCTGCTAGGATTTCCTGCAGCCTCTCAGCCACACAGAGGGAGTGTGGCTCTCAGCCAACTCCCTCAGTGTGGATATGATATCACCAGGTACACCCGCAACATTTTTTAACATTTTGTTGTTCAACAGCATCAAGACTGACGGAGTGTGTTTGAGATAACCTCACAAGTGTCACAGATGACACATTTGGCGTTTTTTTGCTGGTTTGTCGGTAGCAGCTCCTGAAACGCAAGACTACCACACATCTGTTCGACCAACGCCAGTAGATCTGGAGCTAAAATGATAATAATAATAATAAAAACAACAAAACAGTTTACATGAAGTTATGCAGGAGTATCCGGGATGAATAAAAGACTACTGAGTAACGTCCTCGTGTCTGTAGCCGGTTTAACGCACATACTGTGCGGACATTTTAACATTTTCCGCTCTTTGCGGCTCCCCTCTTTTCACCGTCCAACATAAAAACTAGCTAACCGGAGCGCAGCACGTCACTTTCCTTTTTCCCTTCCTTTTGCCTTTTTTGACCCGTTTCTACTAATAATCTTTATTACAGTGAATAAACACAATAAACTGCATGCATTTAAAGTAAAACGCAGCTGATTGTCACAGTTAAGTCAAAACATTTATTAGCACATTTAAAAACAGCAAGTATTGACTGTTGACCAAAGAGCTGTAGTCTAAAGAATAACATAACAGTACAATAGAGAAAGTCTCTATATTGTTCACGATTAAAGTCACACAGACGTTTTAATAAGAAGACATGCTATAATATAGTAATATAGACCGTAATAGAGTCATTATTATTATTGTCATTGCTTCTGCGTGTGTTGTAATGTTATGATGAGGCTTCTGTTACAAAGAAATATCATCATTTCCCTCTCCCCGGCAAAACTACGGTATGAGTATGAGTGACTCAGTGACTAGTGAAAACATTCGAATGTTTTCACTAGTCATCACTAGATCGTGATGGCAGGAATGCACACTTCAAAGTCTGCTTCGGTAGGAGGTGCTGCCCTTCGGTGGGCGTTACTGCCTCTGCCTACGTAACATTCTCCTTATTTAAAAGCGCACGAGCTAGGCACTTTACCTCCTCTTTCACAGGATGAAGACTCTGAGCTTTTTGTGCATTCTTCTATTTTTATGCAGCGAGGTTTTAGGAAAGTTGATCCAAGCTCCTTTTGGAGATGACGTTGAGTTTCTGCTGTCAGAGGAGTGCCTGAAGGGACGGGGAACACTGAATCTACGAAGGAATGATGCCAGCACGGAGCTGATCGCCTCCCTGGAAAACGTCTGGAAACCCGGACCACAACATTCACACCGCGTGAATCAAAGAGGGCTCTCTCTCATCCTGGACAACGCAGATCTGAACGACGAAGGGTTGTACGAGTTTACATGCAACGGCAAAGACTTGGAAGCGATCAAGCTGGAAGTATTTGTCCCCTCTGAAGTTGATGTAACCGAGGGCGAGGATGCCACACTCCCGTGCCGCTCCGGCATCGCGGGCCAGTCGGTGAAATCTGCGCGCTGGAGGAAAAATGGAAACGCGGTGCTTCAGCTGGATGCTAAAACAGGGGGAATCACGTACGGGGAAGACGTTGACACAAGCCGGGTGTCGATACCATCAGAGTGGGACCGACAAGCAGACCTGTCCCTCACCATAAAGGGAGTCCAGCAACAAGATGAAGGAGTTTATTACTGTGACATAGACAAGTGGGAGAGACACCGATCTGCTGTCCGCCTGCGAGTCCCCCCTCAACTCCCCACAGCAGCCGATAGCACACCTCTGCCTACAACCACACCAACGGTAAGTACACCGACCACATTTAAATAGCTGCACACTGAACAGCAAGCTTTGACGGCTCGTTATTGGCGCGTTTGGCGCATCTGAATCTGGCGCCACTCTGCCAGATTTGCAGTCAGCGCTTCGGAGCAGTGGGTCAGTGTTTGAGTGGAGGGCAGTGGGGTGATATCACAGCACGCAGGCTTTCCACCAACACCTGAATTTGATGCCTTGCATAGTAGATAACATAACTGCACAGAAACATGTATTGTGTTTTTGGTTTGTTTCAATTTACGCTGGCTAAATTTACGCACAAACCACACTCACTAACATGTCTGGTTCCTGTTTTCTTGTCCTCACAGCCATCAGAGTCCTCTGATAGGACAGGGATCACAGTGATCACATTCCTTGTAACAGCAGCTGTAACATCTGGGATCGTTGGTCCTCTGGCTTTCCTCTTGGGCCGGAAACGGAGGAGAGAAACGAGAGATGAGGAGACCGGAGCCCAACTAAACGGGTGCCATACCACCAATCACGACCAGTCATCAGGAGATCAGCACGTCTCTACAAATGGCTTTAAAATGCCACCTGATGCTCCAGAGGAAATTACCCTACTGCCTAATGATAATAACAACAATAATAATGAATAAAAAATTAAATAAACATCTTTTTTTAAATAAAGGAACTGGTTCTTTTACTTGGAGATGCTCATCAGTGTCTCCATGTCTTCCTATCGTGTCTAAATTCACCGTCTGTGTTTACATGTATCAAGTTACACAGTATCTGCACACCAGTAACTTCAGTAACTTGGACCATAAAGAAAAACAAAACAAAACACACAAACACATACACTTTTGTGTTTTATTGATTTATTGGTGTTTTCTGCCAAGAGGAAATAATCCGTTTATAAACCTCTTATAAGATTTAATTTTAGATTATAGGTTGTAGGATGAGGTGGTGACGGAAAACTTCAGCGACCCAGAACGATCACAAGAGGGCAAAAAGCCACAGGAAACAAAAGCTGATCGCATCTGTTCTGGAACATTTAGACTTAATGAGAAAATATTTCAAAGAATCAAATATGGACAAGCATAAGTAAAGTTTGGCATTTTCTTTCTGTAGCATGGTTTCTTGGTAAGCTTGTCCTTGCTAAAGCTGTGAATCTCGTTCATTCACTTATTCATATTTAAATAAAAATTCCCAGTAGAAGGAGCACATTAGGGCAGGTGGGACTCGTGCTTTCCTCAATTTCCAGTGGAAGTAGAAGCGAGTTTGAGCCTCCTTGGCCAGCGATGTGGTGCTGTGAGACAGGGAGGTCCTCGTTCAAGCTACGAACAGGCAGTAATTTAACAGCTATAAATCAGGAGGAGAAACGATCTCAAACATGAGGTTACAGCCAGCATCTCTGATGGATATAAGAGGTTTTATTTGCTGACAAACTGATTAAATTGTCTAAACTGTAGAAATTAGGGACACACACAAGAATCATTCTTTTTCCCTTTGAATGCCTCTGTGGAGAGTTTCCCAGTGTAGCCCAACAAAGACAAAGATTATTGGAGGCAAATGGTTCAGGAAACACCGAGGCTGTTACACACTGGGAGAAAGTGTCTGGACCTGATCCAGGCTGTTCATGAATCAAAAATGAACAGACACGCTCGTTTTAATCCTCATTTCCTGAATATGCCTTCAGGAAAGACAAAATAATGCTCATGTTGTAAAATGACCAACACTTTCATGAAAGCGCAACCAAATGCAGGACACAGAGGCAGACAAAGTCAAATTAAAAGGCGAGACATTTATTGGCTTTAAATAAAAGTGTGAATCTACACAAAGTTCACCAAAACAGGGTGAATTCAATTAATCACCTGATAAGGATTTTCAGATACAGCTAATACATCTACTTTATTTCCATAAAACCTTCCCTGTCATATTTATTTTAAAAAAGGGTTTTTTAAGGTACTTTTCATTAAGAAGTCAGAAACTATTTTCAGTCAGCATTAAGGACCCCAACACAGATCACCACTTTACAGACTTTTTATTACCATATAAATATACAAAAAAACCAGCTTTGTGATTCATTTTTGACACTGGTGCTTCTTCTGCCCATGACTGTAGTGAACATCAGGCTCTGGCTGTTCAGTCAGGTCCAATAGAGCAGGGGTGTCAAACTCAAGGCACACTTTAGGTCGCGGGCCAAACAAGATAAACATTTATTGAACACTAAAACAATGTTTTTTAAACATAAATAGGAATAAAAACAGACAGGAATATTATTCCAGATTAAATAAACTTAAAAAAAGAAACTTTAACTTTAAATGTTTTGTTCTTCATAAAAATATATCCTGTCAAAATTATGCAAGTTAGAAATATGAACATGCTGCCAAAAACCCCAGAAAAAATAAATGAAAGCAAACACAAGGTTGGAGCCGCATGTAGACGGAGCTGGGCGTTGCTTCAGGAATGGAACTAATAAACTAATAAACTCTTCGGGCCATTCAGTGTCGTACTTTGCCTGAGTGCATCATTACACTGCAGCTCCATCTGAATCTGCACAGGTGTAGTTCAGTAAAGTGCGCTGACTTGGTTCAACATTACTTGGCAACAGAGAAAGTGAGGCAGGTTGCACTGGTGACAGCTTCACTTGAAATGCCTTCACCGCATCATACATGCCATGTCCATGAACTGACAGGTTTCCTTGCTGAGCTCAAAAACTCTATTGAGAACGTTTATCCCAACTCAGCCAGCGGACCTCTGTATGATAAGGAATGTCGGCAAACTCTGAATCTATTTCCCACATAAAAGACTGAAATTGACAGTGATCTAAACCTTTAGTTCGGATAAAATTTACGGTTTGCGTTACGGCGATCATTATATGCTCCATTTTTAGGACTTTACCACCTTGCGTTTCCTGGTGTGTGATGCAGTGATATGCTGTTAACTCACCGGTACATTTCTCCTCCTGCATCTTTACTCGCATCCTGCTGACTAGTCTGCTTTTTTCACCGCACAGCACCGGCGCTCCATCTGTTGTACGTTTCACGTCAGTTACACTTTGACATATGTTTTAAAAAATGTCTTTTCCTGTCGTTGTCCCGTGCATCGATTTAATGTTCAATATTTCCTCTCCACGGATGAAGATGGCCAGCTGTGCAATGTCCATCATGTCTGTACTTTCATCCACAGCAAGAGCGTATGCAATAAAGTTTTTGCTTCTTTCACACAACTGTGTTCTTAAATCAGTGGCCATCTCACTAACCCAATCAGCAATCGTATTTCTCCTCAGGCTCACATTTGCCAAAATCTGCGTTTTGTCTGGACACAAGACGTTGCACACCTCCATCATGCAGCTCTTCAGAGTGGTAGCGGGCTGATGTGGCTTTCTCCTCTGCTACAATAAAACTTGCTTTCACAACAGCTTGACTTTGTGATTTTGCTCTGGTGAAAAACGTCTGTTGAAATGTCAGATTCTTCTTCATTCTTCTACTTTCTTTATTTTCTGCTCTGCATTTAGGTTTTTCAGCTTATCCTGACGTTTTGTCTCGTCTTAAATTAAATTCCTTATACAGCCACATTAGCTCCACTAATAAGACACACAGGTTTACCAGCATGTCTGTAAACATATATTCAGTCACCCACTGCGCTGAAAGGCTCTGCTTTCAGAATCAACTTTTCTCTCCACCATTGTGAGCGGCTAGCTTCGCAAAAAGTTTGACTTGATTGACGCGGAAATGTTCCCAGTTAGCCTAGCGTTCAGCAAAGAGGCTGCAGCGCTGCATTATGGGATCTGTAGTTTGTACATTATTAGCACCTCATATCGCCGGGCCATGCATAACAATAATAGTACGTCTATATAAAATGATCTCGCGGGCCGGATATAAATGTACACCGGGGTGGATGTGGCCCGCGGGCCTTGACTTTGACACATGTGCAATAAAGGATGTGCTGTGTGAGGGAAGCTCTTCACTGATCTTCCATTTGTAAGAGTAGCTCAGGATCAGCAGCTGTTCTGCTTTGCCTCAGTAAATGCTGTCAACTATCCAACCAACCAGGGTTTACATCATTACAACCGCAGCAGCAGCAGCAGCAGCAGCAGGTACAAATGACCTCTGAGTGCATACAGACTAACATTTCCTCTAACACACTCACCTCTTCAACATCAAGTGACCGCAAAGTGGAAAAGGAGACCAGCTGCAGAGCAGAGTGATGGTGAACACTGGAAAAAAGAAAAATACATTTTATCTGTTTAATTTAATCACCATTCATTCATATTTACACAGGATTTTAGATGTGACATAATATGAGATAAACACTAACAGTGACGGCTGACCTCAGAAAGTCAGACGGGGGACTTTCAATAATCCTGCTGGTCGCCACGGTGACCAATTTATGGCCTCATAAGCCACAGAAGCACAAAGAGGAGGTCAGGACTCAGAGCGAAACTCCTGCAACAAACAAACAAACACGTGTGAATCTCAAGTGTTTGATGGTTTTCAGAGTGAAAACTCAACTGAGGAACGACAATCAGGGCTTGATGCTGTGAAACTGCAAGAATGAAACATGTAAAAACAGATTTGGCACTGCAGGGGCAGCTCACACATCCTACTACCTCACCAGCAGTCAGCCTGAAATCCAGAGCCACACCGCTGTACCTGCCTCTCTCTTCACATGTTGCCTCCGATGAGAATCCTGACACCCCTCCCCGCCCCAACACTTTGACTGATGACCAGGTTCAGAGGCAAATGAGGAGACTCATGATAAGTTAGCAGCGATGCAGGTGGATGCTTCTTTGGTGTCCTGGATTGTTGATTACCTGACAGGAAGACCACAATATGTACGTCTCCCACAGTGTGTGTCTGACAAAATGATCAGCAACACAGGGGACTGTCCTCTCCCCCTTCCTCTTCACCCTTCAGCCACTGTACAGAGACCTGCCATCTTCAGAGGTTTTCTGATGACTCTGCGGTGGTTGGATGCATCAGCAGGGATGATGAGACAGAGTACCGGGCTGTGGTCGACTCCTTTGTCACGTGGTGTGAGCAGAATCATCTGCAGCTCAACGTGGCAAAGACCAAGGAACTGATCGTGGACTTCAGGAAGACCAGGAAACACTTGACCCCTGTTTCAATCCAGGGGGTCAGTGTGGACATTGTGGAGGACTATAAATACCTCAAAGTATACACTGACAAACTGGACTGGGCTAAAAACACCACAGCACTTTACAGGAAGGGCCAGAGTCGTCTCTATTTTTTGAGGCGACTGAGGTCCTTCAACATCTCTCGGACAATGCTCAGAAAATGCTGACCACAACGTGTCTGTTGTGGTCAGTGCGATCCTCTATGCTGTTGCATGCTGGGGGAGTAGAGGGTTGCTGATGGACTCTCTTAAGGTGGTGTCGGAGAGGCGAATGTTGTCCAAGATAAAGACAATGTTGGACAACTCCTCCCACCCACCCCGTGATGTACTGGTTAGCCACAGGAACACATTCAGTGAGTGACTGAGATTACCAAAAACCACCACTGAACGACACAGGAAGTCATTCCTGCCTGTGGCAATTTCCCTGTACAACTCCTCCACCTAACACACTGTTTATTGCAATAGCTACACCCTTTTTACACATTCAGCACAGCTTTGATCTTAATGTGACCGAGTGAGTCATTTGTGAGCACAGCTGTTTAGTTATAGAGTGTGAAGAGAAGTCTTGTGCCACTCCTTGTTTCTTCATATTTTGCTTCAGAGCAGCCAGACTTTGTCATTTTCCAAGTGGTCTTGAGTGATTGCAACATTCACGTCACATCTGTATCTGTATTCCTGGAAAACTATTTATACACTGATAAAACTAAGGGTGGATTCTTTTAGAAGATCCTCAACATGAAACTCCAAACGGTCGCAGCAGATGGCCGCCCCTCCCTGAGCCTGGTTCTGCCGGAGGTTTCTTCCTGTTAAAAGGGAGTTTTTCCTTCCCACTGTTGCCAAAGTGCTTGCTCATAGGGGGTCATATGATTGTTGGGTTTTTCTCTGTATCTATGAAGCGCCTTGAGGCGACTTATGTTGTGATTTGGCGCTATATAAATAAAATTGAATTGAATTGAATGGAAACCTCACACTTCATATACAGAACGAGAATCACAATTTGAGTGTTTTGCCTCTGTTCCTTCAACAATAGTTCTCTCTCTCTTGCTGAAACAAAGGAAACAAATGCATCCTGAAAAGATGTGCATAAATAAAAACTGTCCAGGAAAGCTCTCAGTGAAAGCCAAACTGTAACACACAGAAACATGTTCATTAAATGTAAGGACCAATTTCACCTTATACACCAACACTAACACACACTGTGAGTCCCTGAAGTTGAACAAATTAACATCTGCATCAATGTTACACTCCAATCTGAGCCACCAAGCAGCAGGAAAAATAAACAATGGTATATAGTGAGCGTGACACAAAGCATATGAACTATGCATGAGTGTAAAATGAGTGGAGTAACTGGTTAAATATATTTGATGGTGCCGGTTATGTGCACACTCACACTCCCTGTCTTCGAGGCAGGCTGGAACCTTAACATGGTTTACACTGTTTTGATTACAGGGATGTGGTTACATGGTGACAGCGCAACGTGAATGCTGTCACTGACTGAAGACAACATGTCCTGCTTCACCCTTTTAAATGAACAGCAACAAAATGCACAGATCATTGAATTCTGCACTCATCAGTGCCAGTGCTGCTTTTGCTGCTGTATTTGTTATATTCTTTATTAAGCACTAAAGTAGGTCAAGTCAAAAGTAATCTGAAGTAGATGTGAAAGAAGTTCAAGGGAGAGTGCACAGAGACTAAAAAAAAGAAAAAACAGAATCAAAGATAAAACACAATCAAGAGTTTGCTGAGGTTTCACGTTTTGTTGAGCCATGTAATGCAAACAAGTGGTACACACTTGAGAACTGAATCTCTATAGTTTCATTCCTCATATCTGGGTATTTTGCAAAGTTTGTTTTCACTGCCTGAGGCAAACATACACTGTGGACAACAACCAGACTGTGATGACACGAGTAAAGAGAAACAAGCAGGCAGTGAAGGTGAACCAAGTGTCAACAAATGCACACTTCGACATCCTGGAACGAGTGGGGCATTTATGAGTACAGCTATACAGTTACACAGTGCTGTGCAAAAGTCCTGAACCACCACTTGTTTCTTCATGTTTTGCTTCAGAAGACCCTGCATTTGTCACTCACTCACTGTGACTAATCAAATATCCCCTCTCGAGTACCCGTCCTTTATGATGCTAAGAAGAGGATCATCCTCAGTTGATCCTCAGGATCAAAAACATGATCATCAGGATCAAAACTCAAATGGGGTTTTGTGTTTACTTGTGCATGAATGAACTGATGCTCCTCAGCAGTTTATGCAAATAAAACCACATTTTAACTGTGTGTGAATGCACAGTATGTGCCAGCACACAACAAAGAGGTAACGCATAAATAGACTGAAGTCACTCAGCTGCACAGCACTTAGTGAATGTTCAAAATGTCACTAAATCTGCCCAATTTCATGTTAATGTGATGTTCAAACTGTGAAGGATTCCTATCCATCAATAGTGTGTCTGTAGTATATGCAAATAACTTTCCCTTCAGTATTCACTCCACTGCAATGACAGAATCGAGCCAATCAACCTGTGTTTTACGTTTCAACTGCACGTTTTGGTTAAAAGTGAAACAAAGAAATGTTGAAAGAGGAAACAGAGAAAGGAAGACGAAACTTCTTAAATGTTGCGCTGTTTGAAATTCTGCAGTAAAATTGCAGCTTTCTAAACCTAAAATAATGTTCTTAATTTTCTGAGATGAAAACCCTGAAATTTCTCTGTAATTAATGACTCCAGACTAACTGGGTGGGATTTACTACAGAACCGGTGAGTGTAACACAAAGCATATGATCTATGCATGAGTGTAAAATGAGTGGAGTAACAAGTTAACTTTAAATATATTTGATGGTGTCAGTCATGTGCACTGACTCACACTCCTCGTCTTCAAGGCAGGCTGGAACCTGAAGCTTAGTCTAAACTTTACACTGATAACACCCAAACTGTGACAGTGCGTGAGTGAAGAGAAACAAGCAGGCAGGAATGTGAACCAAGCATCAACAAATGAGTTCAAACAAAGAAGTGTGTTCTTAATTTTTTTGAATTAACAACACACTTTATTCAGTATTTGTTCCTATATTGTTGTGAATAATATAACAAAATTTGTTGATATATCCTGATAAAAATAGCGCCCTAAATTTAAATCACAGAGCAATCAATCAACAGGCAAAAAGATGTCGCCTGCTTTACTACCTTTATGATCAATGCTGGATTTTGTATTACACATAAAGAAAAGGGCAGTTCATCAAAAGAGAGAAAGCACAAGATTTCTTACCAGATGTTGATCGTCAGCCTGCTGGACACTCTTAAGTCAGTATCAGAAGAATCCAGCGTACCTGCATTAATGAACAAAGAGGTCAAATGTGAAAAGCTTTCCTAAATACTACAACTAAAGTCCTCTGTCTAAAACAGAAACTGCTGAGTAATCTCAGCATTGGTCATAGGGAATTTCACATTCAAGTGAGTGAACAGAGACTGAAGCAAAAAGAAGAAGAAGAAAAGGGAAGATGTGAACGCTTATTAGGTTACACAGAAATTCACACACACTCCTTCCAGCATTTATCTCAGAACAAATATAAACATCCAGCCAGCTCTGCCTAAACTGGCTGCCCCTAAAAGCCTGCATTACCACCACGAAGGGCAAGTATGTATTTCAGCATGTAGAAACAGACCAATAAGACCTACAGTGGAGTAAACTGTGTACTTGCTTGTGTATCATAAAAACTGTCAAAGGAAGTTTCTGTGTAACCAGGCAGGTTTCAGTCCTTCACACAGACATAACTTGACCTGCTGCCAAATTTGCACTAAAATGATCAGCACTGTTCAAGCAGCAGTTTTACAGTCAGGACGTAGGTCTCTGAATCTGGGACTTTGCTGGTAAGGGTTACTGGTTCATTCAGCAATAATATGAGTGCTTGAATGTAACTGAAAGTGGAACAAACTGAGGGCATTAGTCGTCTGGAGTCCACTTTTTAAATTCAGGCCATGGGCATTTTGTTCTGACTGTCACAATAACATCAGTGATGGCCCAACAGTGAGGCCTGGTCTCTCCCTCTCTCTACACTCACTTCCACTGCACTCACAACAAAACTGTCAGACAACTGACAGGCTGGCCGTCTGCCAGCTGAAGCTCAGTGGACTCATTCAGTAGCTCAGTGACACTAAACTAACGCTAATCTACTATTGAATGACTGAACCACTCAAAGCTACTTCAGTTACATTGTGATTGTAATTTCCTGTTTAAACACCATCAATACTGATAAAAGACGACTCTCTCTCACACACACACACACACACACACACACACACACACACACACACACACACACACACACACACACACACACACACACACAGGACCATTAGACTGCTGTATACTGTAAGACATCTCTAACGTTTGTGTTTAAAATATGACAGGAACACAAACAGAAAATTAACTAATGTGATCTTTTGTGCTCTCAGTCACTGTTGTGCTGTTTTAACTGATATTAATGGTGATCATCTATCAGTCGTTTAATAGTTTTTCACTCTGTCTTTACATCTGGATGAAAGTCATATCAGCAGCACATTTAAAAAAAATTTCCTTTGGACATTTTACTCGATGGTGCCAGATTAAGTCTTCATTCAACCACACATCTCCTAACCACACATCTAACCACAGTGAAGCAGCAGCATATATTCCCCTTCACCTGTTACTCTTCACTTGTACACATTTGTTCTCACACTTTGATCATTAAGCACCATCTTGAACTTAACAGTACTGTATTTGATGTTATCATAAAATTCTTTATGCACACATGTCAGTTATGAAAAGCAGCCAGTTTGAACCAAGCTTTGGCTGTCAGACAGATGGCCTCACATTTGACTCTAGAATCGAGGGGGGAAAAAGCACGGCTCAACAAATTCACCTCAGTCCACCACATTTCCCCGAACTGAGAGGGAGTCCTCTTGAGTCATTGCCAGCGACATGTGCAGCAAAAATCTGAGAATGTATGCTTGGTCAAGAAATCTTCATTGTACCCAACATCCTAACTGTTATGGTCCTGTGTCGCTGACTCAGCGTTTTGAGTTTATTACTATTATATTCTAGTTTCTTCTGATTTTGTATCAGTCCTTAAAGTTTTTTTGGTTTTTGTGTCTTGTTATACCTGCCCGCGCGCTCTCCCGGCGTTTTGTTCATGTCCTTGAGTGTGTGATTGTAAAACTGTACTTCCTGTTTTACTTTGAAGGTCTGTATCTGTTATTTCTGTGTTTAGCTGTCATCATGTGAATTAGGGTCAGCTGTGCTTCAATGCCTGATTGTGTGTGTATTTATAGTGGGTGTCGGACTGTGCTCTTTGTTGGTTCGTCTGCGTTTGACGGTGTTTTGTTCATCGTTCTGCGTCTCGTGTCATGTTTTCAGGTGTGTCTTTAGTTTTCCCAGTATAGGTTTTGGTAGCTTTTCATTCCTCGTTCCCAGTTTCTGCCACTTTGGTCACTTGTAAAAAAAACACTCACTCACATCACAGCCTTTGCATGTTGCATTTTGGGTCCCTTTCTCCACAAATACCCCAGGGCTTGCCTCGGCAGCTGTGACTCTAACAACAGAGGGTTTCCATTATCCCCCAAAAACTGTTTGACTAACTCAGCAAGTTGGAACTGAGTACCGCTCTCTGCAGATACTAGATTTCCTGTCAGAGGCCTCAGTCCGTCCAAATTGGCGAAAACCTCTCCAGCACCATCAGGCTGAGCACAGGAGCTCCTCAGGGCTGTGTTCTCAGCCCACTGTTGTTCACTCTCCTGACACATGACTGCACCGCTCTACACAGCTGTAACCACGTTTGCTGATGACAAAACCGTGGTTGGACTCACCAGCAGCAACGATGAGTCAGTGTATAGAGATGAGGTTCAGCAGCTGGCGTTCTTTTTACAAATCAATATTGTTTATATGGACAGCAAATTTCCCCCCCAAAAAAGTGCACATGTAAAACTGCGGTGTTAAGGGATGCGGTTGAAAAATGTGGGCATGCCTAACTTTTGTGCTGGTGAGCCTAAGAAAAAAGTTAGGTGCACCAGTGCAACTGTGGCAAAAAGATAGCTGAATCACTGTGGTTTACACTGGCTGCCTGCTGGGGCTGTGCTGATGGATGTTAATGTTGCAGATCAGCGAATAAATAAAGTGGGCAACTAGAGGCGGGAATCCCCAGACAGCCCACGATAGGCTCCTATTACAATACTTCCCTCATGATAGTAGATTAATGTGATTTATAAACATTTTGCAACATTCTGAGTATTGCAATAAGACAAAGTGATTTATCACGTTTTCACTGCAAATGATGTCCTCAAAGCTAAACTTTGTGAATATCGTTTTGTTTTTTTTAAGCAAATAAAAATCTAAAAAGTGTGCAGTGCATTTGTGTTCAGCCCCCTGTACTCTGATACCCCTAATTAAAATCCAGTGCAATCAAGATCCTTCAGAGTCACCGAATTAGATAATAGAGTTGACCTGTGTGTCATTTAGTCTCATTATAAATACATCTGCTCTGTGAAGCCTCAGTGATTTGTTAGATAACATTAGCTAATAAACAGGATCATGAAGACCAAGGAAGTCACCAGACAGGGATAAAGTTGTAGAAATATCCCAAGAGCATCTCAAGCAGCACTCCATCATCCAAAAATAGAGAAAGCATGCTACAACTGCAAACCTACCAAGACATGGTCATCCTGGTCAGAGAAGCTTCCAGGAGGCCCATGGTCAGTCTGAAGAAGCTGCAGAAATCCACAGCTCAGGTGGGAGAATCTGTCCACAGGACAACTGTAACTGTAAGAGTGACAAGAAGAAAGCCATTGTTGACAGAAAGACATAAAAAGTGCAGTTTACCATGAGCCATGTAGGAGACGCCGCAAACTTGTGGAAGAAGGTGCTCAGGTCAGACGAGATCAAAGTTGAACGTTGTGCTCTAAATGCAAAGAGCTAGTGTGGCAGAAAACGTTAGCTGAAAAACATGACACATCTCAGCTGGTGTGCAGTGTTTCCTCAAAAAGAAAAAACAACAGAGTAAACTGAAGAAAGTGGAGAACAAAAGAAAAGAAGAAGTTCTACTGTGATAGTTTTAAGCCATGAATTTGTCGATCCTTCTTCCCCATTTTTTAATATAAGAACTGGTTGTTTGGTGCGCTGAGGTTAATGGAAAGTTGTGTAAATCATGTTTGGATTTTTAAACTAATTTTCCACGCCTAATAACAATAACAACATTATAAATGATTTACAGTGAATAAGGCTAATAGGACCAGAGCAGAAAGATTTACTGCTGCAGAAGCCTCGAGAAAAATGAGTCAAGCCCAAAGGAGACGAGTCAGCATCACACACAAAGATCTCAGCAGGAGCAGACGGAAACCTGGCCTTCCTGAAGGAGGACGAGGGCCTGACTGCTGAGAGTAATTCATAAAGAGAGGGGTGTTCACCCGCTACCCGCTGGACACAGAAGTCTGTTGAATGCTGATTGGTTGGGAGTTCACGCAGAGTTCACCAGGAACAGAACTACAAACTGCATATGTGAACCACAGCTGTGAGTGTTAACATGCCTGCTGCATCCTGACCCACAGCAAATGTAACATGAACTACTTTCCACAACACAACACAACACAAGCCACACTTTATTATAAACCTCCCTGAACAACAGACAGCACTTCTTTACACAGTGTTGCCTTCATAGTTGAGTGAAGCCAACACTGTGGACTCATAGAGCCACTCGTCTACAGCATGAGGCAGAACACTAGCTCTCCCTCTCTAGCTTGATCAGTGAGAAAACAAATGTAATCTGAAAACATGTACTTCCACAAAAAGCTATAAATGAACATCTCATGCTGCTGAGCTGTGACTCACAGAAAACTGAAATTAAAAGTAAGTGGGACTATTTCACCTCATACACCAACACTAACAGGCACTTTGAGCGCTCAGTCACTCCATCATTGTTTCTCTTCAATATAAACAATGGAAACGCTGGAAAGATAAATGATGGCAGATTTTACTGCAAGATTCTGCATTTGTCAGAAAGAAACTTGACATGCCGACAGAGTTCTACCTCCAAAACAATAAGAAAGACACAGACTGATCTTATGGGCTGAACACTGCTCTTTACTGACACCCTGCTGGCAGACTGCACAGACAGTGTGAGCACCAGATTCATTTTTTCATTAGTTCAAAGTATACAAAGAAGAAAAAGCAGGAAAATTTCTGATCAAACTAACCCACTGATCAGACTTCGATTAAACATCATCATTAAACATCATCCACAGTTCTCAGGGAGAAAATGAGAAACACTACAGATGTTTGTGGTCTAACAAGTTTCATCACAGCACATGTGTGACTCAGCACAGGAAAAGACGGCTAAAAATCTTGGCTGACCTGTTCAGTAATGACAATCCTTCCTGTGCATTTCTGGCCACTTTTTCCACCACAGCTTTTGACCTTTTTGTGAACAAATAACAATGATCACCTCATTATAATTAAAAAATAATCACCAGTGAAATATCTGGAGAGAGATTGCTGAAATTCAAATAAAGAAAACTACATGACTCAACTACGTGGTGCACCACATAGTGCACTATGTGGTGCACCACGTAGTTGAGTCATGTAGACACAAAGAAATCCAGCAATTCTTGATATTTGCATATTGTCACTTTAGTTTGTTATAAGTTATTGAAAGTCACACTAACGGATTCAAACCTGTTTTAGTTAGACAGAATTAAAAGGTGAATAAAATTGGTTGTTCTGTGTCTGTTTTGATCATGTGTGCGTTGCAGTTAGTTTGGCATTTTTAATAACAAGAAATAATTAGAGTAAATAAATAAATAGCCTGGAAAATAAAGGCTAAGCTCCTGGTTGTGGAATTATTGAGTATTAATAAATAGACAGGTTCTTCTAAAGTGTTCTTCTACTCTGAGCACTGCTTTCTAGCTAACATTTGCATATGCATCGAAAAGCAACCTGTATCTAGTATCTTGCCCAAGGATATTTTGCGTGCAGACTGGAGCAGATGTTGGGATTAAACCAGTTGAGCAGACAGAAAGAAAGCTGAAGCCTGACCCTGACCTCCAGCAGGCTCCGGGTACTCGCATCATAACCTGGTCCACTCCCTCAGTAGCTTGCCCTGGCACACACATTTGCCCTCCACCATCTTGACCTCCAGCAGGCCCCAGGGACCAACACCCTACCCTGGTCAAGTCCCCCGGTAGCTTGCTATCTTACAACCACATTCCACCACCTACCCACCATAGACCTTGGCCTCCAGCAGGACCCAGGTATCCACATTTAAGCCCCATCCTACTGACAAAAAAAAAAACCCTCAGGCCCCTGGTATTCAAGAGAACAGGAGTGGCCTGGGTGGGTAAATCGTAGGAAATGTCACAGTGGCAGCAGGGTTTGGTTTGTGGCTCAGCTGCAGGGGAGGGGTGGTCCAGTGGATTAAGGGGTAGTGCTAAGGGGAGAGACTGGTCAACCCAGCTGTGGCCAGTTGGTTAATCGTGTCTCTCTGGTCTTTAAAAACAGTAGTTTTCAGACCAGGGTGGCGACAGTGGAGAACTGAAAGTGACGGCTTGCGCAGCCAGTTGAATAATAAAAACGCTTTAAAATTATATTGCATTAACTTCCTTCTTATACTGGGGTCAGAAAAATTAAGACTAGTTTCAATAAAACCATAAGATACACTAAAAGTGGATTATAAACAGACTTTTGTTGTCGATGTCGTCGTGCTTATTAGCCGTGCTAAGCTAAGCATTGTTCTAGTCCTTCCTCTGGTTCAGTTGAAACGCTTAACTAGTGTCTCATTAGCTGTGATGTATTTGAGCGGCATCAATAATCATGGGGACGCCTGAACACTTCCACATTTTCTGGATATTTCCCAAAGGTTTTAGCTAGTTAGCTCAAGTTCAGCTACTAAGATGTTACCTGAAGTCCAGACGTTGTTTCCAAACTGCGGTGTGTACATAAGCCTGGGTATGAACTCTCTAAGGTCGTTATCTCCCTGACCGCACAGACTGTGGGGACAGTTTGTCATTTTCGACTGTTTCTAGCTCACTTTTCTTTCCCCGTCAAATGAACCTGGTAGCTAACGAGAGCAGTGCCTGCTCAGCAGATCACTTCCTGCTGGAGGCGACGTGCCAAGATCAGTGTTTTATTCCGTTTATTACGCATAAAAACAGCATAAATACATGTATCTGAGGTTAAAGTGTAACAACGCCGGCTGTGTCATGTGCAACAACGCATTTACCCATCTATAATAATAATAACAATAACAACAATAATAACAACAATAATAACAATAATAATAATAATAATAATAATAACAGTTGAGTCATAGGAGTCGCTGTTTCAGACAAGTCAATTGGCCAATTGGGCATCGTGCTCTCATGCGGCTCAGACCGGTTTTCGGACGGTGTGGAACACCCGCGCCACCCACCACCGACTATAAAAAGTCAGCTTGCGCGTGAACGGCGCGCATTTTTCCTCCGCGTGCAAGATGAGTGCTACATCAGTCCGCCTCACTTACATTGTTCTTCTTCTTCTTTTTATCGGCCGGGTGTCTGGGAAACTGATCCAGGCCGCTGCAGGAGACGATGTTAAGTTTGCCCTGACAGAGAAGTGCAAGACGGGAAAAGTCACACATCAGCTGATGGATGGCACCGATCAGCTGGTTGCCTTTCTTGACGGTGTCTGGAAGCCGGGACCGGGTTACATTAACCGGGTGGTTTACAGCGCCGACTCTCTGATATTAAAGAGAGCAGATTTCAACGATCACGGCTATTACGAGTTTACCTGCAACTCCAAACAGAGGGGGGAGCTGGAAGAGTTGCACGTTTTTCTGCCCTATAAACTTGTCGCACCCCGGGATGAAGGTGCCACCCTGCCGTGTCGCTCCGTTACAGTCGGTCAGGCAGTAAAATCTGTGCGCTGGAGGAGAGACGGAGAGCTGGTGCTGGAGCTGAATCCTCTGTCTAAGCAAATCACCTACGGGGACGGCTATGATGAAAGCCGAGTGTCCATACCATCGGACTGGTACCAGCGAGGAGACCTGTCCCTCACCGTGAAGCGAGCTCAGCTCCGAGACGACGGAGTGTATTACTGTTACGTGGAGAACACAGAGAAACACCGCTCTGCTGTCCACCTGCACGTCTCCACACCATCACCACCACCACCGGGCAGCACCTCACAGCCTACAACCACACCCACGGTAAGAATTTAAGTAGTTTCACACGTCACTCTAAACCTTAATCGTCCACAGTTTAATCACTGCAGACTGACTGAAAGACTTTAAGTAACGTGGCCATAAAGATTAGTAGGACAGGCCAAAGGGAAGCGGTCCTGTCAGCAAAGAACAGTCAAAATTCAGACGCAGCGGGTCAGCAGGAACATGTGCTTACAGATGTGCAAAGATAGAGGGTTGTGGTCTGTCCACCGAGGACTGACACACAGACTGTATAAAAAGATCTCACCTTTATGTTGAGCTTTACAGTGTAAAATGTTTTATTTTAACTTTAACTGAAAGCATTAAAAGTCAGTTAAAACTGCTCACTAACATTTCTGCTCTGTCTTCTTGTCCTCTGCAGCCATCTGAGTGCTCCGACTGGTCGTGGAGAACATTCTTCATAACAGCAGCTGTATTTGTGATCGTTGCCCTGCTTGTTTGGCTCGGCTGGTTTCTGAGGGACAGGAAATTTAATGTGTGCACTCGAGGAGGAGGAGGCACTGAAGAGGGCAGAGAATCAGACTGTGACCAGCACAGCATGCTAAAGTCAAATGGAAACCCTGACTTTACCCACAACTGATGAGTGAAAAAACAACAACAGCTCATCCCTTTAAGTATTTGAACTCGCCACCTTTATGACGGCACCACTGTGCAACTCCACTTTCTCAGGTTTAGAAATCCTCCATTTTCCTTCTGCTGAGGCTGACTGCTGTTACAATGTTTGAGATTGTCTCTATTATTTTGCGTTTGTCTTCCAATCAATGAAGTAATACCTGTAAATCATCTGCTTACATAATCAATGCATAATTTAGCTTCAAGATGGATGAATGAGATCTCTTCAGTAACAGAATCAGAATCGTGTTTATTGGCCAAGTATATGTGCAGACACATACAGGGAATTTGTATATTGTCCTGCCTGTTTGTACAGATTTAGTCTTTACTGTGTTTACTTTGCTTTTTGTAAAAAGCTCAGGGAAGCTGCTGTGTGCCAATAAAGTTTTAAGTGGATAATAAAGTGACCTGATGATGATTACAGTCATTCATGATTTTATTCAATTTGCACATTAAATGACGTCAAATGTTTGATGGAATAAACACTGAAAACCTTTGAACAAAGAACATCAAGATATCCTGACAAAACTGTTTCCAGCTAGAAAGGCTGCAGGTATTTGTGTGAAATAAAGACAGCGAGGGAAAAATTCACACCAAAGACATTTGAATAAATAACAAGTGAGAGAAAACAATGAAAAGATACAAAACATCAGCAATATACAGCTTGTAACAGAGCAAACAGGGATGTAAAGGTGACTTTATCAATGAGTGGTTGTAAAGGTGTTAGGCCACACATGAAGCTGTCGGTGTCTCTGAGTCACCGTCCTCTCTTCTTTGTGCTGACAGCATCACATGATGTTGTTCAGATTCCAATAAAATGATCAGATTTGCACAACAAATAAATACCAGAGTTTTTGTTCTACATAAAGATCTTCATTTATTTTCCTGCCTCCTCTCCACCCTGAGAAAGGCAGGACTCTGCTGACGTAGTAGGCGAGGCCCAGGGAGAGGAGGGTGATGACCACCATCAGCAGCAGGACCCTCCAGAAGTCCAGGTCCTCCACAAACTCCTGCCAGTTGGTCCTGATGCTGGACAGGACGCCCTCAGTGCTCTGCAGGGTCGAGTTCAGTAAGGAGCAGCTCTGGATTACACTGTGACACACACACACACACACACACACACACACACACACACACACACACACACACACACACACACACACACACCATTAACATTAAGACTCAGTTAAACAAGCTGAAAAGATAAATCAGCACTAAGATCATCAAACAAACAACAACAGAGATTATTTCAGTCCTAACTTCCTGAGAACAGCTCAAGGGTCTGAAGTTGTTTGCAGTAAAGTGTTGCTGGTTTGTGCATGTAAATAAAAAACTGACTTTTTCTCATTAACCATATAAGAGGTGGGTCGTTCCTGTTTATGGGTTTGTTTGTTAGTCACTGTTCTCAGTGTTTACACATCAGTGTGTTAGTATTTATCATGCAAAACAACTTGTGTGCACAGATTAAACACACAGCAAATACCACAGCTGACATGAAGAGCACCACAGAGTGACTTAAGAGGCTGAGAGGTACACGGAGCCCAAAGTCAAGTTTCATTACGAGGAAGGCGTCTCTGTGATATGGTAACATATGGAAACAGATAATCTGAGTGGGTCATGTGTTCAGAGCTTCAGATGAGTCAACAATGATTTAATAACTTTGTTGTGGACTTTCTCTCACTGCTTCCATACTGTTCGTCTGCAGCACTGCTTACTCCTCTTCCTCACTTATCAGCACCACTGCTGTGTTTCTATTGTATTTCTTATATATTCTATAGACCTCTATCAACACTTCCTCTGATATTGTTTTGGACTGAAGTAGGTGTGAAAGGAGGCGTGAAATCACTTTCAGTGTGAGAGCAAACAGAGACTGAAGCATGTCTGTTATATCTGAGCTTTTATGAGCCCGCTAATGCAAAGAAAGCTAAGCTATGCTGGACTTGGTTTGTAGTTCAGTTTTTATGGTGGTAGTACTAACTCTACATGTGGAGTCAAGACACTCTGTGAACATCAGGAAATAAGAAATCAAAAGCTGTGCTGACAGAATCAGGATCTGCCTCATGAAACACTCAAGAACTGAATCTCTCACAGTTTTATGGCCGTACAACATGTGTACACACCAGAGCAGTGAGTGGCAGCAAACACTGTCAGATTCAACTGAGCACATAATGCACTGACGGATCAGTACAGACTATCCTCTAACAGATGTCACAGTGAGACAGCACTTTCTATTTTGAAGCTGAGTATTTCACAGACATGTGAAGACATTTTATTTCATTTTATTAAACTAATCATTCTCCTTCAATCACTCACTTCTGCTGTTACACCTACCACAGCAATCCTCCCACCACTCCCAGCTCAATATCAAATTAATATAATCCTCTACAGTCCAAACTAATCAGTCCATCAGATATATTTACTCTTATACCTGACAGCTGTCATTCCCAGTGCAAATCTAAGCACCTTTATCACAGCCACCTCCACCTCAGCCTCCCAGCAGCAGATACAGCTCATCTCACAGTTACTGTGTGACACCTGTTATCTCTATCTGAGCTTTAAGGTTTTGTCGCAGCAGCTGATGAAAGGATGATCTCTACACCAACATTAGACAGATGGAGCTGCAGCCTCACACAATCAGCCAGCACTTCAACAATAGTTGGTCAGAGAGGCTGGATTAGGTGCTGACAGACCAATAAATAAAATATTCTGCAGTTTGTGTCTGCTTTGCTCCCTCAGGTCCTGTAAATGAATCTGACTGGATAAATCTGAGGGTTTGTGTCTGCGGCTGAAGCTCAGAGGACTCGTTCAGAGCAGCAGAGACAGTAAATCTTAGAGCTGCTTATCTACAGGATGTGCTTCTATTGACTCAGCTTATCAGCAGATATGCTCAGACAGTCCACTACATTAAATTCAACACATTACACAGTCATTACCCTGCATTTAGTAAGATATAAGCACAGAACTGGAAACTGACCTTCCTCTCTTGCGTGTCAGTAGTAAGTAGTGCTAAAATGAATATCATTGTTACACAGAGCGTCCACATGTCCACACACAGGCCTGTGATAGTCAAAGTGTCAGTGTGCTGGCAGGTACAGGAGAATCTGTAGGTGGCTCAAATCCCCTGAGGTAAAAGTTGTAGAACAGCTGAGTGCCTGATGTCATTATGTTATTACTTTTTGTGTTTGGTTTTCTATAGAGCCCCGCAAGGGACATGGGAGAAAAAAAATTAAGATGATTGATGGCGGCAGCTACTTAGTTGTAATATTACTCTTTCTGGGTCACAATAATAACTTTTAAGATATTTTGAGGTGTGAATGTAGTTGTGTAAATGTCAAATATCTGCTCAGTTTACAAGACATCACATATTTGCAAAAGTGCTCCGACGTTTTCGGAGACGTCTGACACCCACCATCTCGAAGCTAACGGCAGGTTGAGACCTGCTACAGCCGGGGGGAACACCGCTCTCCCGGCACATCGTGCCTTGACATCCCGGTTGGCTTCGAGCTGGCGGCCTCCGAAGAATGCGGCTAAAACTTTTGCGAGATCTCGCTCCGTACGTTGGCTCCGTAGTTTTCAGAAGTCTGAGGTTATCCTTGAAAGGCATGGATACAAGAGTGTGCACCTAGACGTGCTCCTGTGGTCACAACAGCCTGCCATGTTGTGGTTAGTTGTAGATGTTTGCTGTGTGCCATAGTTGTGAGCTGTTTGTTTGTTTGTTCGCTTTGTTTGTTTTTCAATTTAAAAATGAAAATAAATCTTGTAAAAAAATTAAAAAAAAACACACCTGATCATCCACACCATCCTCCAGCCTCCACCTCTGCTGCTGCTCCACCCACACAGCTGAAGACGAGCAGCATCATCGTCTCAGCTGAATACAGCACCTGCAGAGAGGGAGCAGCAGAGTTATGATGAGTCTTAACAAGCCTCCTGACAGCCTTCATATTAACCAAGAGTTTGACCGTCATCATCATCATCATCATCTGGAGTTAGAGCTGGATCCAGTGCACTGAGCTCCAGGAGGACTTTAACTTGGACTGTGTGGTCAGCTGACCTGAGGTTTCTTTCTGATACACCCTGTACAACATATCAGACAGTAAAAGGATAACACTGGTGTTTTTTTACACAACACTTTCATTTAGACGGGGAGACTAGAAAGTGATCTGCTCTGTAACCTCCTGAGCCTCAGCCAACAACACATTAGCACATGTAACAGGAGCTGCTTCTTTTGGTTTTGTAACTGCTTTCACACACAAACAGTTACAGTGTGGATCATGTGCAGTTGTTGACCTAATACTGAAGAGAATCACCCTGTTAAAGGAAACATAAAGCAGTTTGCTCCAAATTATCTCCACAGCAGCACTTGTTTCCTCAGCGCTCCCACACAGCCTTCAATAAATGTTAAGACTTGAATCACTTTGGTTTCCACTCCTGAGGTTTGCACTGTTTCCACTAGCTATTAAGTAACGTGCTCTGCTTTGTGCTGAGAATACACTGTTGCTTCTGCAAGCCACACAGTCTGAGAGCAGTGAGCATGAACCAACAGATGGGGCCCAGCAGGAGAACAATGAGCTAAAATTAAATTAATCTGAATCACAGTTTTACAAACTCTGTGTTTTAAATCTAAATGCAATGATTTGGAAATCTCATAAAGTCACAACACAGAGACGGACTCATCTTGGACTCTCTGCTCCCGTGCAGTAAGTGCAGTTAATAAATAAATTGAAACCACTAAATCTGTGTAATGTAATTTACCGCAGTCACTTTCTATGAAGAGTGAGCGCAGGATCCCTGTGGCATCCATGTGAAAGCAACATGACACCGTAGCAGTGAGGCTAACTCTAACGCTCGTGGGAAACCAAAGCTTAGACTGTAAGTGTGCCTTTTGTTTCCTCAGCTCAGACAGCTGGCTGCTGGAGGCTTGTGTTCACCATCAGACATATCTGATTAAAAGGAGGCTGATAATTAAGTGCTCTTCATTTCAACATGAGACACGTGGGGCGTAGAAACTTTAGTGCTTCAGAGATTTCAGCTGACGTACTGCGCCACAATATTGAGTCCATCACTACCTTTAAAGCTAAAAAAAAGCAGAGAAAAAAAGAAAGTATGGATGATATTGATGTGGGCAGTTACAGCATTAAAAATCTAAATAGTGTAGAGGCAATTCAATTAAGGCTACGTCTACACTAATCCGGATACATTTGAAAACAGCGTTTTTGTCTAAAAACGCTCTGAGTCGTTTTCAATCGTTTCCAAAGAGTTGTTCATCCACACTGAAAATGCTCCTGTACGGCGCATGCGTGAAACGTAAGACGATTCGACCCGTGTCATTTCTTAAACCGGTCATATACACAGCACTCATTTTCAATAAGGTAATTATTAAGAGTGAAAATATACATACAGTGGACAAGCTGCTTACTTTCTAACAGAACTAAGAATTTCACCACCACCAGTCTTTGGGATGATCATCGAGATGAAACCTCAAAGAGTCACTCAGATCACGAATCCTGACTGCGGCTGTTCTGATCCATCTGAGCCTGAAGTGTACAAGATGATCAATATCAGGGTGGAAGCTCAGTGGAACAATCTTCCTTCTGCTACCTGTAACTGTGCTTTAGAGCTGTCCCCAGTGCAAGAATCCCTGAATGTCCAAGATCACCAGCCGCTGAAGCTCAGTGAACTCATTTAGTAAACAATCACTGCATGAAAATAAATCTGCAGCTTATGACTTTAAACAGTCACCTTTGTATACAAATAACTGCCTGTGTAAACCCTGATGATATTTAAGTACTACGCAGCACGTGCGAGAGATTTAAATCTAAACTTCTATGCAAATAGCTGAGCCATGTGAGTTGACAGCTGAAACACACTGTCAGGGTCCCTGTGCCTACCCGGTCGGCTCAGCATGGCTACATGTTTTTATTTTCATTTTTGTTCGTGCTCTCACACCTTTACAAAGGTGTGGACCCCCTGGACCACACCTTTGTAAATAGATCACCTGCTGTGCTGTAATAAAGACTCTTGTGTTTCCTAAACTTAGGGCCTGCGCGTGAGTCTGTTCAGTCCCGTTGTGACACTAACACACTCACCTCTTCAACACTGTGTCACTGCACTGTGGAAAAGGAGACCAGCTGCAGAGCAGAGTGATGGTGAACACTGGAAAAAAGAAAAATACATTTTATTTGTTTAATTTAATCACCATTCATTCATATTTACACAGGATTTTAGATGTGACGTAATATGAGATAAACACTAACAGTGACGGCTGACCTCAGAAAGTCAGACGGGGGACTTTCAATCATCCTGCTGGTCGCCACGGTGACCAATTTATGGTCCCACGAGCCACAGAAGCACAAAGAGGAGGTCACGATTCAGAGCGAAACTCCTGCAACACACAAACAAACACGTGTGAATCTAAAGTGTTTGATGGTTTGAAAACCAGTGAAACCTCAACTGAAGAACGACAATCAGGATGCTGTGAAACTGCAAGAGTGAAATATCTAAACCAGCTTAAACCACTGGGATTTTATCGTGGTGGAAGCGAAACGGCAAAAGTAATAGTGAATTCATGACAAAGTTTAAGTGAAGCGAAATGTGAAGCATAGTTTGGATCTTCTTTTGCTCCTGGTTCAATCCATTTTGGTTGGAGAGTGACAAAACCTGCAGCTTTTCAGCCCGACATATCAGCCGACAGCTCACTGATCCTGATGCGTTGGGTCCGCGCTTTGTGTTTACGCCTTTGTGCAGAATCCATTTACCTGCTCTGGTTTGCTGTTTTAGCTGTTTGGTGATTGCTGAAATTGGTTTCTGGCAAAATACATTTATATTTAAAAATCGATTCAGGATTTAACAAATCGCGCTATTCAAGCTAAAATCGGTTTTAATTGGAAAATCAATTATCGAAACCCACCCCCATTTATGAGCACAGCTGTACAGTTATAATGTGCTTAAGAGAAGTCTTGTGTCAGCCCTTGCTTCTTCATATTTTGCTTTAGAACAGCCAGACTTTGTCATTTTCTAAGTGGTATTGAGTGATATTAATCACTAAAACACACACACACACACACACACACACACACACACACACACACACACGTAACACTTTGTTTTTATTTGTGTATCTGAATCTACATGTCAATAATAAGACAATATTAAAATAGCATTTTTATATGAATAAGGTCATTCCAGAAGAACTATTAAATGGTAAATGGCCTGTATTTATATAGCGCTTTACTAGTCCCTAAGGACCCCAAAGCGCTTTACATATCCAGTCATGCACCCATTCACACACTGGTGATGGCAGCTACATTGTAGCCACAGCCACCCTGGGGCGCACTGACAGTGCGCACTATTAGCCGAAAGCTTCCCACTCCACTCCACACTGGTTAACCAGCCAACTGTCAGGCATTTCTTAAAAAAACAAAAAAAACCACAAAACACACGGTTGCTCAGAGCCCAGACATCAGCATTTTTCATTTTTTCAAAAGTGATAAATAGGCACCGTTTTTTTTCTTCTTCTAACTTCTAGGAAGTTATCAGTGGAAGAAAAAATGAAAGGGAACAGAAAATATTTGTGAAAAAAAGAAGAAGGAAAAAAAAGGAAGCAAATCCTCACAGAATGAGTGCAGCCAACCATTCATGTCATGTTAAAAATTCCTGAATGAATATTTAAACATACTTAAATACCTCCCCTAACCACACTCCCTGCAGGTGGCTGGTGGCATCGGTGCATCAGGGCTGGATGCTCAGGTATGTACTGGCACCCGAGCCAAGCTCAAAGTGGAAAAAGAGAGAAGTATAGATCTGACTAATCTAACCCACTGATCACAGATTACGCCTCCCCTGTAACATCTTATCTCTCTGGATGCAAAATAAGCAAAACAACAGATGTTCCAGTTTGGAGAAGAGATATATGATTATTTCAATCATACATTCCTTTTCTTTAGAAGAACTTATTTCTTTTTTTTTTTAAATTTACCAATTTTTTTTAAGTTTATAATTTAGAGCTGAAGCCAAAGACGGACCTGAGGAGGACACCATGCCTTGTGTATCTGGTAGATCACAGCCACACACTCAGAAACTGTTCTCACTTTAAAACTAAGTTCAGCTTT
Organism: Copadichromis virginalis; assembly: GCF_057382275.1. Lineage (NCBI taxonomy): Eukaryota > Metazoa > Chordata > Actinopteri > Cichliformes > Cichlidae > Copadichromis > Copadichromis virginalis. The sequence continues at coordinate 32,027,202 of NC_140620.1, forward strand.
TACCCACACTTGTGACCAAAACTAGTGCATATTATGATCAAAACTCTATTAACAATATGAAGTTCATACATTTGAAATAACATAGTTCATTCTTGTTATTTCTGCTTGGGTGAAAAAGCAGAAAGCAAAGTAGAAAACACTGCACTCAGCCAACGACTAACAACAACCTGTACTTATTATCAACAGCGTTTTATTGCAAATGCTGATTTTTCTTCTTCACACGAACAACATGAACAAACAGACTTTCCCATTTCTCCTTCTTAACGTCTCTAACTGCAAACAGTAAGATTAAGTATGGCCCATAACAACACTGCTGTGTGTCACAGTGCAGGCAGAGAAAAGATGAAAACAACACTGTGGCACTTGTTTTTTTGTTTGTTTGTTTGTTTTTTGTTTTAAGGGTAATTCGGCCATGATGTAAAAGCAAAGGTGAGACTCAAACCTTTGTTACTTGTCTTTGATGACTTGGCAGGTTACGATGTGCTGTCGTTTTTCATTTTTTCAAAGAATAAACCACACAGAGCTCAAAGCAAGCTTAAGTAACAGTACGGTAATCAATAAGTAATCAGCAACAGCGGTTACATTTATCCCAGTTTAGTGTTGGTTTCCTAACAGAAAATTGCTCCAGCCAGTAAAACCCTTGAAAAGAAAAAGAAAACAAAAGTGGAGGCTGATGACATTAAACAGCGGAATATGTTGTAAAGGATGCTGCAGGGTAAGCACCAGCTGCATGGATGCCAAAAGTGTGCAGGAAAAACAGAAAACTCCCACGCATTTCTTCTTTCTACAAAGATTCAACCAATGTCTACACTCACTCACACTAACCTAAAAACAGGATATTGAGATAAAAATACAGACAGGATACTCTGAAGAGCGCAAAGAATAATAAGAAGTCATGAAAGTATCACAAATAATCTGATGTTTTAGAAGAATTTTAACCTGAAATTTCTGAATAATTCACTTTTTTTTTTCCATTAAAGGTGAACACTCAGCCTTTCAATTATTTATTTTTGGACACGACAAATGAGCACACAGGAAGGTAGCAGAAGAGAGGGGGGGATGCTGAGCACTGAATTATTATTAATATTAATTATGTCTACGCCATCATAATGTCTGTTATCAGCAGCACAGAGGAACCAACCACATCCAACTGGCATGTCTGCATCGCCATTAGTCTATAATAGCAGACTACACCAGAAACATGAATGACAGCAGCTCATCCAGATCTTATCCATCACAGTTCACAGATTACTTTCTGTAAATCCCCAGATGTGAATGTAAATCCTGAGAAGAAGCGAGTGTTGTGAAAGGCATAAGATCATCAGTCCTTTGGCTGCGTCACTGAAGTTAGAAACATTTACAAGCGCAGCTAGTTTATTAGTTTAAAATGAGTGTTTAAACTGGGCTTTATGAGCTTCGTGTTAGCAATAACTGCAGGTGCCTAACACATCTGTCGTAGAAGCACCACAAACATTGCAGTAGATACATTGATTCATGCGCATCTCTTATGGATGAGTCAGTTTAAGCCGCCAACAATAGTCAATTGCCACAAATATAACATAATAGCTTTACAACGATGTTTGAATTGGCAAAGAAGAACTGGATTCATTACAGTAACACTGAAAAATAAAGTAGCTTTCAACAAGTAAGTAACTTTTAACGGATGTGCACACACAGCGATGTTCACCAACATGGTGTTCCAGCGGAAATCCTGCACCGACGCCGGTAACGGGACTGCTGACGGCCGACACTCTGTATCACCTGACCGGTTCTTACGTGGAGACTTTTCCTTAAATCTGCGCAGGCGAAGGAGGAAGATCAGGAGGGATATTTCTGCTACAGCCAAGATGAAGACGGAGAATAAAGAGAGGGGGATCCATTTATCGTTAGGCTGAAGGTCAAGAAGAGAAGCAGGGATCGCCAGCAGCGGTAAGTAGCCCATCATCTCCTTTTCCAGCCGGGTTTCACATTAGAGCAGTATGACGACCAATTACAAAATTAAAAAATAAAATAAAATCGATGTCCTCTTGTGATTGAACTCGAAATAGTATTTTCGGGGTTACAATTACAGTCGCACTTTCGAGACAAACCACTAACACGCATCGTGATTACGTGATGAAGGAGAATCACTCTCTCGGACAGTAAAGTGATTCCAAAGGACGCTTTCGCCGTCTCGTCCACACGAAGTATTTTGCAGAGCAGCCGTGGAAGATTTTCTGGAAACAGAAGTAATTCGAGTTTCTTCCTCTCAAAATATTATTTTGACTTTAATCTCAAAATCATCAATCGTATATATTTTACTCCTCCTCCTCCTTATCGCGCTGTCTTAGGTATAATAGGATCATTTTATTATATACACATCAATCGTCAATATTATATATTTTTTATTAATGTGGCCCTAGTACTCCCTCGTATAGGATCATTTGATTATATACATGTCGTTTTATAGTCAGCACCTACGCCTGTGTTAATTGCGATCGTGGTTCTTCAGAACTGCGAAGAAATTGGGAAATCGAGCTTGATGCAAATAATGAAATAAAATTAATAAAATTTGCAAATTCGTCCCGTGAAATTATGTGAAAAATATTTTTAATATTCCCAGGAAAGCTGCGGCTGTGGTGTGTAAAGGCCGTTAGACTGCGGAGGCAAAGCAAGAGAAGAACAGGAGGCACGATATGTACACTGAGGATGCAGGAAAGGCGCTTCATACAAGCTGTGTCACTAAATATTCAATCAATGTCTGCGTAATGAATAATTACTTCAGTAATTCATGATAAATATTCTTCAGTCTACCTGCAGTCCTTCTGTTAACACTGTTATGTAGTCCCGCAGTGCTCCACCATGGAGCCTCCGTCCAAATAAGAATTCAACACAAAAAACGAAATCACATCACGCGTGTTTTAAATTTAAAAAAATAATTTGAATTATTTTTTATCTGGGACACATTTGAGTTAACGCTATTATCCAAAGTTTCAAAGATCACAGTGAGCATTAATATCGCTGAATTCATGTTTTAGGTACAAGTTATGTTCGTGCTGCAGCTTCTTGTTTGAGGCCTGCGTGTGGCCCACGGGAGAAACCTCGGCCTCCTTTCCTCTCTGCAGGAAATCCAATCACTGCTGCAGCTTGAAATAAGTTCATGCAATACAAAATTCTACCCTTATGCATGTATTGCTTCAGTTTAAAGTTCAGGTATATGTAATTTACGTCTACTTCCTATGTTCCTTCTGACATTTTCAAAGCAGGCTCCTTACTTTAGGTTTAACACATTTGACGGGAAGTTATTATTTCATGCCACTGCGCCTATTCAGCCACTCGTATAGTACATAATATACAAGTATGAATTTTATTTCAATAAAAAAGCCTATGAATGTGCAGATTGCAGTTGTTGTTTCCAGACAAACTGCTCCTATACTGTAAATCAGAGGTCCCCAAACTTTTTTGAGCCACGGACCAGTTTAATGTCCGACAATATTGTCACTGAGCGGCCTTTAAGGTGTCGCAGATAAATACAACAAAATAAAATCACACGGCCAAGACAAAAACTGTGGTTTTTCATTCATTCATTCATTCATTCATTCATTCATTCATTCATACATACATACAAACAATACACAAATTCACTGTGTAATTGTGTAACTTTATTAGCAACGTCACGCGGAGATGACAATAAAGTTTACTTTGACTTCAGCAGCGAGCAGGTCCACCGAGGACTCTCGCGCTCACCTTTCGCGTGTAGAATTTAAAAAAAAAAACAACAACAAACAAACATCGGTGTAAATTATAAGTAAATTATAAGTCTTTATCATAATGTCTAGTGTTTTCGTGTTTGTTTTTATTTTGTTTTTCTTTTTCTTTTTCTATGGAAACACTTTCCATCACTTTGCTATTAAAACTTTTACGAGATTGGTGAAAGCATGTGCTCTTTTTTTCCCCTTTTTTTACTTCCTCAAGGAAGTAATCAGTGGTAAGAAAAGAGAAAAAAAGGAAACAAATGGAATCTGAAAAGATCTACTTCCCAAAAAAACTGTCTAGGAAAACTCTGAGTGAAAGCCAAATCTTTGACATACAAACATGCTCATTAAGTGGGTTGTTGGTGGTAGGACCAATTTCACCTTATACACCAGCACTAACTTGGACTTTGAGCCCCTGTTAGTGACCAAATTAACATCTGAGCGCTCAGACTCACTGCAACAATGTTACACTCATATCTCAACCACCGAGCAGCAGGAAAAATAAATAATGGCTTATATGTATATATAAATAAACATGTAATACTTATTGTTGCAAGACAAAAAGCATCAAGGTTGGTGAACAATGTGCCAAATTTCTTCATTTTCTATCAAAATGCTATAGTGTAAACTTGCCTTGCAGTCAGACTTTTTTCCAACATTATTTTTATCCAGTATCAGATTTTTATGCAGTCGTCATAGTGTGTGCAGCACACTACTGTGATGAGCAACATGACTCTGCAATAAACACTTACAGTAACCTAAAAACAAGATACAGAGATAAGATTAGAGACAGACTAAGGAAGGATACACAGCAGAGTAGGAAGAAGAAGAAATAGTAGTAGTCCTCTAGTGTCACTCTCACATAATCTAATGTTTTTAAAGATTTTTAACCTGGAATTCCTGAATGATTCAGTTCAGTACTAAGGGTGGCATATGCTAGGTTTGTTAGCCTATTAGCCTTACAACAGGCAAAGCAAATAATACTTGTATAGCAATAATACAATGTTACCTGAAGTGCAGGTGTTGCTCTCCAAACTGCAGCATGTACACAAGGCTGCACATTAACTGGGTATTAAAGCATGCCATGCCCAGGCCGAGGAGGGTGATGACCACCAGCAGCAGCAGGACCCTCAGAAGCCCAGGTCCTCCACAAACTCCTGCCTTTTAACTCCTCAGTTAATAATCAAACTGCTCAGAGAAAATCAGCACCACCAGGGAGACGCAGGGCACCGAACTCAAACACAAACAGAGCCATCAGTAAAAATACTGGTGACTGCTCGCCTGCTGGGGGGACAACAATACCCCATCAGCCATAACCAGACCTGGGAACATTAGTTGGAGCTTTAATGCATTGAAGGTTTTGGTTTATTAAGGCTTTGTCACTTAACTGACAGCACATTCACCAGGGAGACCAGGTTTCACTCACACTTTCACTGACCATATGCATCATTTTAACTTCTCTCTGAGAATTCAGATTAATCTCTCACTTTTAAACTTTTATACAGAATGTATTTACAAATTTTATGAACATACATTTTTGGAGTTATGACTGTCTCTGTAAAAACTGTTTTGAATTCATAATTTTAATCAAAATATAGATTAAAACTAGATCATATTCACACCCTGTAAAACATCTGGTACAGCGAGTGTCCTTTAGATTTTATCAACTTCCTGTACAAGATGGTTTGCATGATAACTAGTGCATGTGTTGCAGAACTACAGCATCTCTGAAGATGACAGAGATTTGTCACTCACTCACTGTGACTAATCAAATATCCCCTCTCGAGTACCCGTCCTTTATGACACTAAGAAGAGGATCATCCTCAGTTGATCCTCAGGATAAATAAAGTATTATAAATCAGTCCTGAAGTTGATGTCAGGCTGCTGTTCATGAGGCAGGCAGCATCAGATAAAAACTCAAATGGGGTTTTGTGTTTACTTGTACATGAATGAACTGATGCTCCTCAGCAGTTTATGCAAATAAAACCACATTTTAACTGTGTGTGAATGCACAGTATGTGCCAGACCACAACAAAGAGGTAATGCATAAATAGACTGAAGTCACTCAGCTGCACAGCACTTAGTGAATGTTCAAAATGTCACTAAATCTGCCCAATTTTATGTTAATGTGATGTTCAAACTGTGAAGGATTCCTATCCATCAATAGTGTGTCTGTAGTATATGCAAATAACTTTCCCTTCAGTATTCACTCCACTGCAATGACAGAATCGAGCCAATCAACCTGTGTTTTACGTTTCAACTGCACGTTTTGGTTAAAAGTGAAACAAAGAAACGTTGAAAGAGGAAACAGAGAAAGGAAGACGAAACTTCTTAAATGTTGCGCTGTTTGAAATTCTGCAGTAAAATTGCAGCTTTCTAAGCCTAAAATAATGTTCTTAATTTTCTGAGATGAAAACTGAAAATTCAAGTGGCTGATTGGATTTCTCTAATTAACAACATCAGATAGACACACTTAGACATTCCAGTCTCTAAAGACTAACTGGGTGGGATTTACTACAGAACCGGTGAGCGTAAAGCAAAGCATATGAACGATGCATGAGTGTAAAATGAGTGGAGTAACTGGTTAAATATATTTGATGGTGTCAGTCACGTGCACTGGTTCACACTCCTTGTCTTCGAGGCAGGCTGTTATTTGAACCTTAACATATTTGAGACTGTTTTGATTACAGGGATGTGGTTACATGGTGACAGAGCAAAGTGACTGCTGTCACTGACTGCGATGACAACACTTCCATCTGTGTACTTTCCACCCTTAGATGAATAGTCAGAGTGCAGATCATTGAACTTCTGCAGCACTCCTCACTTATCTTCCTCCAGTGCAGTTGTTTTGCTTTTGTATTTTTTACATCCTTTACTGATCTCTGTCATTGTTTCCGACTGAAGCAGGTGTTAAAGTACTTTCAGTATGAAAGCAAACACAGACTGGGAGAAAGAAGAAAGTAGGAAATCAACATCGAGACCTCGGAGGTGGTTTCAGGTTTTGTTGGGCCAGTTAATGCAAAGAAGGGACACATACTTAAGAACTGAATCTCTTTAACAGTTTCATTTCTCTTTGTAACACTGTTGTTCTAGGGGATGGTATCGCCTTCATGGCCATATGATACGGATGTTTGTGCATTACATTCCCTGTATGTGTCTGCACATATACTTGGCCAATAAACACGATTCTGATTCTGACATGCAGGCAGCGCCACTGTGTGGCTGCAGACACCGTCAGATTCAGCTGAGAGATCAAAGTGGGCTCCATCTGTTGTTATAGACAGAGCTTTCCTGCACATTTACATGACCCTATTAAGCTTTTTGATTTAACAGAAATAAAAGGTAAACACACAGATTTCAGTCAAATAAAGCAGCACTCACTCACTGCCTTTACTGTAAACTACCCCAGCATATTCACATAATCATATCACAGCGATTCATGTAAATTCTAGTGAACAGCTGATTAACATGAAGCTCCATCTATATATGCAGAACAACACATTCAGGAGAACGTGAAGAGCAGACTGCAGTTATTTTGGTTTGTTTTTTTTAAACAAATTATTACTAAGCATAAACCCCAAGCGAGCGTCGTTTGACTCCACGTGTTATCTTTCAAAGGAAGTCAGAAGAAATTCACAGTGACTCTCTCGCTTTAGTGCTGGACTTGATAGTTTGATTAAGGCTGTGTCATATTATACCACCCAATATAATAGCAACTTCCTAATGTTGTAAACCTGCTCAACATTTGGCAATAAAACCCTTTGATTCTGATAAACTTCTATGTGATTAAAAAAGTGTCACATCACAATATTAATGATATAGTGACACTGTGCCACATGTTCCTTATCCTGCACAACACGACACAAGTACAGACGCGTGTTGGGACGAGAGCAGCGTGTCGATTTTGTAGCCAAGAAGATGCTGCTACAATAGTGTGAAAGTGGTTTGGTGAGAAGAGGTCAGACGCCAACAAAAACACAATACTTTACACATCTGAGTATTTTGCAAAATACTGACATAACTTTGACCTGCCAACAAATTTGCATTAAAATGATCAGCATCAGTTTTACAGTCGGGATCACCTCAAAGAAAGAAATCAATGGTTTCTGAATTTGGGTCCTTCCTGGAAATGCTCAGTTCATCGAGAGATAATGTGAGTGTTTGAATGTGACTGAAAGTGGAAAAAAGTGGGGGCATTAACTGTCTGAGTACAACATTTGAGTTCAGTTCAAAGGCATTTTGTTCTGACTGTCACAATAACATCAGTGGGGCCTGGTGACAAAGTCTGACTCACTGCTAGTGCTACATTTTAAAATTATGGTATCTAAGCTCACTGTTGCAGCTACTTCAGAGCTTTGTGTTCCACTTGGTAATAAAGACACAGCACTGCTGAATATATTTAAGATAACAGCGATAAGAGTAACAGTGTTGTCAACAGTGAGAAAGTGAGAGCATGGACCACAATCGTCTGTGGTAAATAATGACTAGACTCAGAACTGATCAGTCAAATAAAAATGACTGTAAATAAAGGAGAACTCTGAGGCTGAAATAACAGGAGTGCTGAGTATCATTGCCCGACACACTCACTGAGGCTCAAGTAATAAAAGTGTGGAATCAAAGGTGACATGAGAAGGACCAACAAACAAGAAACAGAAGACGACGGGTGGAAAACAAGGACCGCGTCAGCCCCACATGACAAACACACTTCTTCAGCATCCATGGGATACTGCCAAGAAATGATACTGCGAGTGCCGACATGCAGCAATGATAGAAAAACTTTTCTAATGAAAGCCGAGAACATTTCAGATGACACGAGGGACAATGGAACTAGTTTAAATTAAAGAGGTTAAAGCCGACTTATTACCCAGCAGACAAGGCTGTGTGTGAGATTCTGTGCTTTAGTGAGGTTAACCTCTGCTGTCTTTCTGCTAGCTGCTTACATTCATTTGCTTCTCTCCCACCTGCTACCCTCACTTACACTACACAACAAATCTGTATGACAACTGGACAACAATGAAGTATTTATTTTGAGGCAGCGCATAAACTACAGGGGGAAACCGCTGACACTGTTGACTCAAAGCTAGGCCGCTCTTTGTGAATATCATACAAGGCAAATTACAAAATACAGTCTGACAGAGTAAGCTTACTTTTTCTACATGCAGTGACTGCTCACGAAAACCATTAACCAACAGCCTCGTTTTAAAGACACGAGTCATGATTTGAGTGTGCTTTATGGGCCTGAATATCTGAATGAATGACTTCAAACACTCAAAGCTACTTCAGTTACACAAATTAGCATGTGAATGACTCCCTGTGTAAACACCATCAACACTGATAAAAGAAAACACACACTATATTTAACAAGTCACTGAGCTTCACAAAACAAAGTAAGTTCTGCAGCAGCCAGTTTGAGCCAAGCTTTAACCGTCAGACTGATGACCTCACATTTGACTCTCGAATAGTTTCCAATACAGTCCAGGGCCCTATTTCAGGAAGCCGGTTTAGAAAACTCAGAGTGAAAAACGATATGCAGGGTTGAGTAACCCCGAACTGTCCAACTCGGAATATTCGGTTTCAGAAAGGCTGATAACAATTAGTTCAATCAACGCGGAGTTGCTTTAACCCCAAGTTAAGCGCGCGGACGAGGATACATAAAGCCCTGATTAGTGGAGCACAGATTAAGCGAGTCACCATGGAGACGGAGGGAAAGAAGGCGCGGTCAATGTATTTTACAGCGCTTGAGGCCGAAATTCTGATGGCAGCATATGCCGATAACATGCAAATTTTGCGGAAAAAAAGTAACACAGCCTCAGCTGCAAAAGAAAGGGAGCATGCATGGCAAAACATAGCCGACAGAGTCAATGCGTGAGTGTTAATTTAAACATTGATCTAGGGATTTCCACCCATTTAACACGTTATTTTATTTTATTTTATTTGTTATTTTATACATTTTATTTTGTGATGTGATGTGAGCGCAGGTGCAACCCAACAGGCCCCAAACGTTCCTGGCAGCAAGTAAAAATGAAATATAAAAATATAGTCCAAACAGGTGAGGTGTAATTGTATTATGAGCCACAGTGCTTGGTCTGTTTGTCCGATGTAAATCAACTGCAGTTAGAGGCTACATTAATTTTCTTTCTGTAAGCACTTATTGAAATTATCTGAGCACATTACAAGTACATATTTGCTTACTCTGTATGCTCAAATGTGGCCCGTTATAGCCAACAGAAAAAAAAGCGGAGGCCTGAAAAACAGGTGGGGGTCCTCTACCACCACCACTCACAGAGCCTGGCCACTTGGCTTCCACATTTGTGATAATGTTGGCAGCATCATATGTGATCTTCACAGTGCAGAGAACACAAATTAGCATCCATTACTATAATGAAATAATTTGTTAGTTTGACATGCTACAGGGAACTATGTACCTGTACATTAATGCTGTGGAAAGACTTCCTGTTCACATAGTCGCCTTCATTTACTGAAGGAGCAATGATTGGAATGTGAGTGCCATCTGTACAGCCAATCACACCTGGGAACCCTGAAAATAAATGTAAAATTTAAGTAGTAGTTCAAGTATCACCACATCATGAATTAAGTTTTGTTCATCCTGATACCTGCAATTTTGTGGCATCCCTCTTTGATGAATCTTGTGGGTCTATGACCGGGGAACACCACAAACGAGTACAGGAGACGTTTCAGTGCAACTGTAACATTCCTGACTGCCCGACAGACGGTAGCCTTGGAAACGTGCTCAGCGTCACCAATATTATACAGAAAGCTCCCGTTTGCAAAAAACCGAAGTGCAATACAAATAATATGCAATGAACTGAGAGCATGTCCGCGATGTGTCACATGAGCAATATTAGGCCTGAGGATGTTATTCAAATAAATTATAGATTGTGCTGAAAAACGGTAACGTTCACACAGGAAATCATCAGGAAATGATAAAATGTCCAAACGCGCTCTGATCACTCTCTCCCGGCGGAGAGCTCTGCGGAGAATTTGGGCTTCACGATCTACTGGCTCTTCAAGGAAGGGGCACGCCATGTCTGACACTTCCTACAGTCAGGTTTCCGACACAGAGGCGGAGACAGTCAGGGTTAGTTGTAGTAAACCTGCTAGGGGCAGGTTAGCTTCACGGAGTGTGTCGTCATAGTGACTCACTCAGGCTTCAGCTGAACTCGCTTTGTGAAACCGAAAACCCAGAGTTTTCGTTAACTCAGGGTATACTTAGTCAGAGTTTGCACTAAACCGGCTTCCTGAAACAGGGCCCAGTTCATGAATCAGTCGATGACTGCAAGAAGTTTTGTAGTTTGTAGGTGTTTGTGCTGATATGTTGTTTGGTTTTCCTCAAATGGTCCCCTGCATCACGACCATACGTCTCCACACCTGTCCAACAGACACTGTTGCACAAGTCTTGTGGTTTGTTCAGATGTAACTTTGCTAATCTAATAAATCAAGATTTCAAAACACAAAAACATATTAAATGTTTAAACTGAGAAAAATAACCACTTTATATGTGAAATGTAAAGCGAACACGAAGGGCAGACAGCAGTTATTGGGTTTCAGAGAAAGTACTGTGGAGACGACAGACTTGTTTTCACTGCCTGAGGTGCAAACACCGCTGAGAGCAACCAGACTGTGACGGCGCGTGAGCAAAGAGAAACAAGCAGGCAGTGAATGTGAACCAAGTGCCAACAAATGCACACTTCAAACAAAGAAGTGTGTTGTTCATTTGTTTGACTATTTATTCAGTATTTATTTCCTATATTGTTTTAAATAATATCACAAATTTATTGAAATATCCTCATAAAACCTTCAGGCTATAACGCCCTCCGCTAAATCTAAATCACTGAGAAATCAATCAGTAGCCAAAAAGACGACGCCTGCTTGACGCCCTTTATGATTGATGATGGATTTTGTATAAAATTTCACTGACACAGTTCATCAAAAGAGAGACAGATTTCTTACCAGATGTTGACCGTCAGCCTGCTGGACACTCTTAAGTCAGTATCAGAAGAATCCAGCGTACCTGCATTAATGAACAAAGAGGTCAAATGTGAAAAGCTTTCCTAAATACTGCAACTAAAGTCCTCTGTCTAAAACAGAAACTGCTGAGTAATCTCAGTATTGGTCATAACTCTGAAGTGTGCCGAGCAACATAAGTGTTTGCAGGATTTGGATAAGTGGGAAGGTGTGAATGCTTTATTAGGTTAGATGGAAATTCCCACACACTCTTACATAATCTGATTTTCTCTGAGTTTAGAATTGAAACATTTAATCACTCAGTCAGTAATGAGCAAATATTCCTCTCTTTTCTTGGCTGACAGTTTTGCCATCACATTAGCAAATAATCCTTTCACTCTTGTCAGTGTAGTCGTATTGCAATGCCTTATTAAAAACAGAACATCAATCAAGGAAATAATCTGCACATTAATCTGTGAAAAAAAAAAAATGGCAGCTGCACCTCAAATAACCCTAAAAAGCCACCAGAAGGTTCTCAGTTATAGCTGAGATACGCCCTCTAGTGGCCATGTGCGTGTGTGCTACCACAGCATGTTTATTCAGTGACTAATCCGAGAGGATTACAATATAGTTGTGTGGGATAAGGCTCAATGAATTAGAAACGACTGTAAAATGTTTAGTGCGCTCTGTAACAAGAAAGAGCAGAAATCATTAGATCTGTGAATGACTGCTGGCATGACAGCAGTTTTACAGTCAGGATCACCCCAGTTAGGTCTCTGAATCTGGGTCTTTGCTGGTAAGGGTTACTGGTTCATTCAGCGATAATATGAGTGCTTGAATGCGGGGCTCGCAAAATCGCTAGCCCGACGTCCCGGGGCTAGCGATTTTTCCAGTCGGGCTACCAAAATCTATCTCTGCCCGTCGGGCTGTCATAGGAAGGAAAAATATATGTCAATGCTTTTGCATTCTTTCAGAAATGTAGCTGGGTAATTATGTCATTGGCATCGGTGAGCCACTGTCAATATGTGACATTTGAATTTGCGCTTGTTTTTTGCTTTCACTTTGCAATCGTGCGAACTGTGTATAGAGAGCGACAGCACTGATCTGTGAGTGATGATAATTTGTGCACCAATTCCTCTGACATCGTCTTATCAGTCGTTAGCTTACTATGCAAACATGACAAGTGAAATCTCCCGCAGCTTAAACATATGAGAGGTTGATCGCGCAGAGAATCGCTGAGCTTATGTGAGTGCGTGTGTAAAAGCAGCAGGATTTATATTTCAGTTCTGCTGAGCCAAATAAGACAGGTCAGGGTGAAGAAGTGACAGCCAAAGAAAAGCTTACCACAAAACGGAGAAGTTATGACAAATCAGACTATAAGGCAAAAAGAAAGTGCAGCTTTATGGTTTCATGGACAAAAGAATTTCTGTGGCTGCAATATGATGAGCTAAATAACCAGGGCTGCACATAAGTGGTCCGCAGGTGCGCATTCGCTGTCAAAATAAAAAACACGCACAAGATAAGAAGTTGCAATGCGTGTTTGCGTACATAAGATTTTCTGGAGGAGGACAGACATTTGTTTAGAACTCTTAAAGATGTCGAAGAAGCTCCTTTAAGCAATTACTTTGGTGTTCCTCCACCTCCAAAGAAATGTCAGAAGGAGTCCGAACCACAAAAGAAGCGCGTATTCTCGGAAAAGTGGTTGCAGGAGGTGAGCTGGCTTCAAACAAATGATGAACGCACAGAGATGTGGTGCAGAATGTGCCGTGAAAATCCCACTCTAGCGGACAAAAACAGTATGGACGCAAACGCGCGCTGCAACTTCTTATCTGGTGCGTGTCTTTTATGTTGACAGCGAATGCGCACATGCGGACCACTTATGTGCACGCGTGTAAATAACATAATGTTATGCTGGGTGTGTTGTTGGTTTTCTCTCGATTTCTGAGTCGACAAGCGCCTTTGTTACTGGGACCAGTCATTTGAAGAAAGGCCCCCATTAGAACCCATGAGAAATGCAAGAAATGCATTATTGCTCAGTCTGCAATATCTTTCCCAGAACAAACACCGATTGCAAATAACATACTAAAAATAAACCTGAAAATCTGTTTAGAACAGCGTACTATGTTGCAAAGAGTGAACTACCACTGGCAAAATCTAGCAGTCTTTGCAAACTTCAAAAAGCAAATGTCCTAGATCTTGGTTCCACTTGCCTCTTACCTGTGATTTCAGTGGAAATTTCAAATTCAGGATCTGACACAGACTGATTCATGTCCTACACAGTTCTTACAAGTTCATAGAAATTTCTGTTCAATTAGAACTAGGGCTGCCACGATTTGTCGACTAGTCACGATTACGTCGACTATCAAAATCGTCGACGACTGATTTAATAGTCGACGTGTCGTTTGAAGCTTTGTAAGATCGCAAAAGACGCAGGAATAATAGCAGGATTTAAGAGTGTAATAACGGACTGAAACAGAAGATGGCAGCATTGCATGTACAAGGATGCCAGCTGCCGTTAAACCCCGAAGAAGAAGAAGCAGCTGTGTCCCAGAATTCATAGCGCGGCCCAGCTTAGTTTCCAACAATGGCGGCAGCTAGTTAGTTTTAATATTACTCTTATTATTCTTTCTGGGTCACAAAATAAACGTTTAACATATTTTCAGACGAGAATGTAGCTGTGTAAACCTCAAATATCGGCTCAGTTTATCAGGACACCACATATTTTCAAAAGTGCTCCGACGTTTTCGGAGATGTCTGTTACCCACTAGCTCGATAGCTAGCCGGGGGCTAGGTCACTAGCGCTGTGAGAACACCGGACTCCCGGCAAATTGTTTTCAAACCCACCGCCGTCTTTCGCGACTCAGGTTAAATATATATGAGTCACTTAGATAAATTAAAAATGTTGTTGTTTGGCTTTTTTTTTTTTAGTATTTTATTTGTTCCTGAGTAAATCGGTTTGGCTGAGATTAAAGTTATAGTTTTTACACAGCTGAATGAACGTCAAGCAGACAGCTGATTATCAGAAGTGTGAGATGCTGGAGAATATACTCCAGTGTCCTGTTATATTTTAGATAGCAAGGAGTTTATTAAACTTCACCGAAACAATCTGCAAATTTCATTAAAATTGAATAAACTATCATCTTGTCTTTATTTTTAGTTAGCGCCTTAAAAGCTTAAAGCTGTAAGCTAATGATAGTTATATAAGAGCAGATGCTGCTGGTGCAATAAGCTGTAGTTTTACGTCCAGTGGATGATGATCTGATTAGTCGACTAATCGCATAAATAATCGGTGACTAGTCGACTATCAAAATAATCGTTTGTGGCAGCCCTAATTAGAACCAAGTATTTGAGTTGATGATTGTAATTTTTATACAATGTTGTAATTTGTGTTTCAACAATTTTTTGATTAATGTTTTGTTTCCGTTACAATATTATACTTTAATGTATAATATTGTAACGGAAACAAAACAGGAAACAAAACATCCATCAAAAAATTGCTCTTTTTTATTCGGGCTACTTAAATTTATTTTCGGCTACCAAAAACTGAAGAGTCCCTGCCCGAAGGGCTACCGGGGATTTTGAAATTTTGCGAGCCCTGGAATGTAACTGAAACTGGTCTCTGCCACTCTCTACACTCACTTCCACTGCATTCACAGCAAAACTGCCAGACAACTGATCAGTACATCAGACAGAACTAGAAAAAATTGCATTTCCTGCGAAAATGCTGTGTGGATGCCTTACGCTGAAGATTTCTGCTGAAAAAAGCAGAAAAAGTTGAAAAAACAAAAAACATTGCCCTGAGCGAGATTCGAACCTGGCCTTTCTGATCTATAGGCGGCGTCTCACCTTACTGGACCAAACTGATTCTTACAAAGAAGAGGTGGAGAGACTGACAATTCTGGTGAAATTAGCAGAAGCTGCTTAGTATTGTGCTAATAAGAGGTGAAAAGGCTAAACATTTAGCAGAAAAGAGGTGAATCAGAAGAAGTTCTGCTGAAAAGAGGTAAAGAAGCAAAAAGATGAGTTGAAAAGAGGTGTAGAAGTGCTTGCTGAAGATGGCTGTATGTGTAATGACACACTGGAGAGTGTCAAGAAAGCAGAGCGCATGCAAGCAGGGAACATGTGTAGCAACTGTCACAGGTAGGATTCGAAACTCTGCCCCCGGGTCTCACGGCAGCTGCCCTACCCTCTGAGCCAAATGAGTTCTGGTCTCAAGCAAATATATGATGAGAGAGAAAATGTGCACTGTGGAGCAGAAGCTCAAATTAGCAGAAAAGAGGTGAAGAGGAAGAACTTTGTTGTGAAATGAGGTAAAGAAACTGAAATTTGTGCTTAAAACAAGTGAAAAAGCTGAACTCTGAAATCCTGCTAAAACAGTAGTAGAGGCTGATATTTTTCAGCTACTCACTGAGCCAAACTGGTTCTCACGTAACTGAAAAAAGGTGGAAAAGCTTAAAATTCTAATGAAAACAGCAGAAGAGGCTAAGTGCACTGTGGAGCAGGAGCTCTAATTAGCAGAAAAGAGGTGAAGAGGAATAATTTCTGCTGAAAAGAGGTAAAGAAGCAAAAAGCCGAGTTGAAAAGAAGTGTAGAAGCAGAAGTGCTTGCTGAAGATGGCTGTATGTGTAATGACACACTGGAGAGTGTCAAGAAAGCAGAGCGCATGCAAGCAGTGAACATGTGTAGCAGCTGTCACAGGTAGGATTCGAACCTCTGCCACCGGGTCTCACGACAGATGCCCTACCCTCTGAGCCAAATGAGTTCTGGTCACAAGCAAAGATATGATGAGAGGGAAAATGTGCACTGTGGAGCAGCAGCTCAAATTAGCAGAAAAGAGGTGAAGAGGAAGAACTTTGTTGTGAAATGAGGTAAAGAAACTGAAATTTGTGCTTAAAACAAGTGAAAAAGCTGAACTCTGAAATCCTGCTAAAACAGCAGAAGAGGCTGATATTTTTCAGCTACTCATTGAGCCAAACTGGTTCTCACGTAACTGAAAAAAGGTGGAAAAGCTTAAAATTCTAATGAAAACAGCAGAAGAGGCTGAGTGCACTGTGGAACAGAAGCTCAAATTAGCAGAAAAGAGGTGAAAACAGCAGAAGAGGGTGAGATTTGTGCTGATAAGAGGTGAAACTGCGGAACCAATCAGAGGTACTGCTTCTGTCTGCTTCATCAGGCTGTGTACTTGTATGTATTTCTGCCATAGACTGTTAACCAGAATCTGAGGTCCATATTAGAAAAGCTGCTAAAATCATTAAACTTTGCAGAATTGTAATAAATTATCAATATGAATTACCGGTCTGTGATAGTGTATAAATTTGTAGTTAAAAAAAAAACATGTGGGCCAAGGTGGAATCGAACCCACGACCTCTGGTCTGAAGAGCGGTGTCATTACCAATCGCGCCACCTCTAAGGGGGCGGGCGCTTTGAAAAAAAGGGTGATGAGGAGTCAGAATTAGATCGCGGTGAGACGCGAAAAACGCCGTTTTTTGGAGTTACAAAACGTCGTGTAACTCAAAAACTAGGTGGGATAGAAGCATAATTCTTGCACTGGGTGAATCAGCGGACTTTGGTGTACTTTGACTGCGATTTACATAGCTCTTTGTATCTCCGTCGCGGAGATATGACGAGAGAAGAAACGGCTTCATTTTCGGAATTTGAAAAATGAGAGGAGGACAGATTTCCACCCCTCAAACAAGTCTAACTCATCTCAGAACGGTAATAGGTGAGAAAATAATTCTTGAATTGTGAGTGTCAGGAGTGTCTGAAGATATACAGGGACAAGCCTCATGTCTTAACTTTGCTTCGTTAAGGAGATATGACGATTTGAAAATGCCTTCAGTTTCAGTATTTCAGCTCTGAGTTTCACAACCTCCCCATAGACTTTGAATGGGGAGTTTTTAGACCATGTGTCACTTCGAGGCAAATTGTGAAAAAAACGTAACTCTCACAATAATTATAGTGACACTGTCTTAAAGCCAGCAAAAATACCTACGTTTTGATGTATAATTTGTGGAAGTTGAGTGGAAATTGAGCGAGTAGCAAGGAGTTGTTCAGACATGAAGAGAAAATTCAGAACGGACGAGTGTGCAGTGGGAGTTAATTGCATAGCAACCATAGCAACACATGTATTTTCTGAAAAATCACAAAGTTGTAACTGAAAACTTAAAGAGTCATTACATGAAAACGGTAACAGATATGAAAAAGCTGAATCACACAGGAATAGCCCAATCATCTGAGAACGTTTTAAAGTTTGAATGGAGTTTCTAGGTGAAAGTATGAGGAAGTAGTTAAGTTTCAAAGACAAGCAAGTTTTAGCAGAATTGTAGAAGTTTCCCATTCATTTCAATGGGACAAATTAAAGGAAAAAAGTGTAATATTTTAAAAAGTATAATAGTAATAAGTACCAAAAGATATAGCAGTCGAAAGCAGAAATAGCAGAACAGTTTAGAGTTTGAATGGTAAAAATCGGCTGAAAACTGAGGGAGTAGTTAAGCGGCAAAGAAACGGAGCAACTAGAATAATAAAGGATAAAGAATAAAGAGAAACAGGATCTCAATAGTGTGGATGCCTACGGCATCCACCCAATAAATATCAGGCTGGCCGTCTGCCAGCTGAATCTCAATGGACTCATTCAGAGGCTCAATGACACTAAACTAACGCTAATCTACTATTGAATGACTTGAACCACTCAAAGCTACTTCAGTTACATTGTGCGAGTAATTTCCTGTTTAAACACCATCAACACTGATAAAAGACGACTCTCTCACACACACACACACACACACTCTCTGCATTCAGTGAAGCAAACAAGTCATTCAGCTTCAGTGACCCGTGAAGCTTCAAACCTCAAGCAGTCACTCGAGACTTCTATGCTGGGGCAAGAATTAATGTGATGTTATCTCTGAGTACTAAAATGTTTGTTTCACATTGAGTTTCACAAGTAAACTTATCGAGACAACAGCGCGAACCACAAATGTGTCCTGAACTTGAGGTTTTGCAGTCAGAATGTTTACCAAAGGAAGCCAGAAAAAGAAAAAGTCTTAATGTGACACAATGTGACAGCTTTTGTGATGTAACACTTGAATTCACTCACACATGGAGGAAACAACCCTAAATATTACTTCTGAATAACATTTCGTTTTAATTGCATAAATGCACAATTTCAGTGTAAAATGATGTCAGTTTTACTTGTATTCAGCAGATAAACTTTCCTCTCCTGCTGCCAATTCAGCACTTTATTTATGAAATAAAGCTTAATAACAACAACAATAGAAAAATAGGGGGATTTATGAGTATTACTAAATCTGCAAGACCATCAGACTGTGTATACTGTAAGACATCTCTAACATTTGTGTTTGTCTCTATCTTTTGTGTGCTCTCAGTCACTGTTGTGCTATTTTTAACTGATCTTAATGGTGATCATCTATCAGCTGTTTAATAGTTTTTCAGCCTCTCTTTATAACGGGATGAGAGCCATATAACCACATTTAAAATCATTTTTTTGGGCATTTTACTCGATGGTGTCAGATTAAGTCTT
Organism: Copadichromis virginalis; assembly: GCF_057382275.1. Taxonomy (NCBI): domain Eukaryota; kingdom Metazoa; phylum Chordata; class Actinopteri; order Cichliformes; family Cichlidae; genus Copadichromis; species Copadichromis virginalis. Next base: position 32,046,438 of record NC_140620.1, read on the forward strand.
CATTCAATCACACATCTAACCCCACTGACGCATCATCATATTCCCCTTCACCTGTTACTCTTCACTTGTACAGATTTGTTCTCTCACTTTGATCATTAAGCACCATCGCAATCCTTAACTCTACCAAAAAACACATACTTTCAGTACTGTATTTGATTTTATCATAAAATTCTTTATCAACACATAGCAGTTGTGAAAACAAAGTCATTGTCGTTCTGCAGCAGCCAGTTTGAACCAACATTTAGCTGTCAGATGGCCTCACATCTGACTCTAGAATAGAGGGGGGAAGAGCCCAGCTCAGGAAATTCACCTTAATTCACCACGCTTCACAGAAATGAGGTGAATTGAAGCAGGCGGATTTGCTGAGCCGTCAGTTCCTGGAAAACTAGCAACTTTGCTCAGTGTCTTCCATTTGTGAAAAATTGCAATTATTGTTGTCAAACTTTTGTTTCTATCAATCTAGTCATTATGATAATTTTATTATTAATGTATAATCATCAGCTCTGCAGCACAGACACAGACGTGAATGAATAAATCTTATAAATCAGGATTTTAGAAAAAAAGAATCAATGTTAAATGTTTAAAGTAAGAAAAGTAAACATTTTAAGAAAAATAACAGCTCATTTAAAATTTGGTGCCAGCATCATGTCTTCTCTCCGCTATGCTCTGGGTGGTTATAAACTGACTCCACGGTTCAGTGTTTTACCAAAGGAGATATCAGCATGTTGTCTGGAGGAGATGGGACTGAACCTTGTGATTCGTAGACGACCTGCTTGACCTGAGGCTCTGATCTTTGAGATCTAGTCACATTCCTTAAGAGTATTAATGCTACTCTGCACAGACAAAGGGGGTTTCCATGCGCAAGGTGTAATATCTACGCCATGTATTAAGACAGCTGCTGACAGCTTATACAGCAGCTCGGGGAGAGCAGACTGTCTGCCAGCTGAAGCTCAGTGTATTCACCAAGTGGCTCAGTGAGATAGCGTCTTCATTAAAAAACTCGTGCGATGGGATGTTACTCAAGTTCACACGTCTGTGAAGGCAGACAAGTGAATACTTTTTAGGCAGTGTGGTGTATGCTCTTCCGCTGCCACACCCTGCCTTGTCTCGTGTCTTTAGACTCATTTGTACAATGTTGGACAAACACCATTTGTGTATTTTCATGGTCAAAACAAACGTAACTTGAGTTCTGGTCGCACACAGGAGAGAAAACCCCAAAGAAAAAGCCATATTTGTACTCGTCGACGTAGTCTGCGCAGGCTACACCAACTTAGCATGCTATAAGGCCAACATGCTAAGCCTAGTCCTTCCTTTAGAGTTGCCTCGTTTTCCATTAGCTGTACCTTGTCTGAGCAGTTACAATAACCCGGGGGACGTGTCAACAACTTCACACTTGCTGGATATCCATGAGAAACCGTGAACATTGTAGCTAGCGTCAGGGAAGCTAACGAGTTACCTGAACGGCTGGAGTCCTCCTAAATCCAGAGTGAAGAAAAAGATCCTTACTAACTTTCCCATGCCTTTAACTAACTTACTTTACAGACCGATTATATAAATAATTTTTCTATTTGTATTTATCTTTTATTCAGCTTCCTCCGTTACCCTTTATCTTAGTGAGTTGTAAGACGAGAAAGAAAAGAAAGCAGGAAATACACGGGGGAAGCGGGTGTTGCGGCGAGCAGTGTGTAGTGACGTAGGTTTTCAAACCCACACAGCTGTGAGGTTGTAAACAGACTCAGACGCTAACCAATCAGGATGAGCCTTGGGGCACATAAGACCAATAAGGTGGCAGAATGGGTCCGTTCAGCGGACAGCTGGAGGTACGGTAGAGCCTTGATGGGACGAAACGCTAACCACCGTTATAAAGCGGAGAGCAGGGCATGGCTGAGACGTCTGCTCAGGGTAAGTGTTGACCCGGATGATCAATGAGATACGGTCGGTATTTATAAGAAAAGTGACAGCTGCTGTTCCCCTTTACATTAGTTCAGCAACTAAAGAACGACGAAAGGAGGGAAGAGGACGCGTGGGGAGGCTGTCTGCTCGCCGCTGGATTTTTCTTTTCTTTTTTATATTTCATTCTTCTTGCTACTGGCCAGGGTTGCTTTATATTGTGTTTCTATGGCAAATACATTATAATTAACTTCGCAAAGTTTTATTCTCTACTACCTTGGCCCGCCCTGCTCTACCCCGCTTAGAAGGAGTTTTCTCTTCCGAAAGGACCCTTTACGCGTTGAGCTGGATTTAAGTCCCTTCACTCGGACAGGATGATACGGTTACCATTTTCTGCAGCTGTTCTTCTAGTTTTTATCAGCCAGGTCTTTGGAGACTTGATCCAGGCGAGTGTAGGGGATGATGTTAAGTTTGTCCTCTCAGATGAGTGCATGGAGGGACACGGGGCACTGAATCTACACCTGAAGGACCGCAGCATTCAGGTGGTGGCGTCTCTTCATGGTGACTGGGAGCCGGGGCGAGCTTACACTGACCGGGTGACTGTAAGCAGCGATTTTTTAAAACTGTCAAGTGTAGATTTAAATGACCAGGGCATGTATGACTTTACATGCAAGAAGAAAGGGAAGCTAGAGCTCACTGATCTGCAAGTATTCCTGCCCTCTGAAGTTGTTGTAGATGAGGGTGAGGATGCTGCACTGCCGTGCCGCTCTATCACAGCAGGTCAGAGGGTGAAGTCTGCGCAGTGGAGGCGAGACGGAGAGGTGGTGCTGGAGCTGAATCCTCCCCAGGTTACTGAGGGGAATGGCTTTGAAAGCCGGGTATCAATATCATCAGACTGGTACCAAAGGGCAGACCTGTCCCTCACCATAAAGCGAGTTCACCTGAGGGATCAAGGCGTTTATTTCTGTGACGTGGACAAGACGGAGCGACACGGCTCAGCTGTGCGCCTGCGAGTTCGAGAGATCGTCCCTGAATCCTTGACCAGCACGCTAAAGCCTACACTGATGGTGAGTACATTGACTCTAAATGTGTGTGTTTTATTTATTTTTACACGTGACTCCAAAGTTACAAAACAGCGTGATTGGTGTTGTTTGTTCGTCTTTCTGCTGCGCATTCGGATTTAATTTCTACTGGTCACACTTTCACGGCGAAGTGGTTAGATATAGCTTTATATACAAAGCCTTACTGCCTTGAACACAAGTGACTTTCGCTTCATTTCAAAGGCGCAGCTTACTTTTCTGACCCAGACTGGGAGTGATGAGGTCAGACCACGTCTTCAGTGCTGACTTGGTGGGCCCTTGTGTGGTCAGCCACAGATCTTTCCATGAAGGGATTTATTTATTTATTTATTTTTTGGCAGAGATGCTGACTTATTTTAACTCTTATTCGCTTGACAAAGTAAGATTTGGGGGCAGTCCCAAAAGGATCCAGCAGTATACAGTTTTAGTTTTTTATTAGCCACAGACAGATGTGAATGGGATATCCAGTTAAAACTTACAAACTGCAGTGACCAACATTTCTGTCCTGTCTTCTTGTCCTCGCTGGACATGGACCATGTTCATGTTCTTCTTTACAGCAGCCTTTTGGATCCTCTGATATCTGATGCCTGATAAATTCAGACCGTGTACACACAAGTGTTGGTGGGGAACGATCACAATGTGGAGAAGACACAAATTTGAGATCCATCAGCAGTGGTTATGGAGAACTCTGCAACAGCAAAGAGGAGGAGGAGGGAGGAGGCACTGACGAGGGCAGATAATCAGATTTTGATCAACAAACAAACTGAAATCAAACTGCTCTTGAGAATGGGATTTTTATCCTGTTCCAACTTCTTGATAATAGTCAAATAAAATTATAAATACTTTAAAAAATATTCTGCTGTTGCTCATATTTTATAATTGTTAAACCAATTTACTTATTTCTGTTATTTAATATATGTTGATTTCAACATATATTAAATGACAGAACACTGTTCGTGAAACACATTCAGCCTGCAACAGGGTGAGACAGACCAACACGTTCTGAGATAGACGAAGAGGAAGTGAAAGGATGGAGTCCCATGCTGACACTATGAGTCAAACATAATGTAATATTTCTTACAAGTCTGAGTGTGTCAGAAACCAGTGCAACCATGTTACCCACATTATTAGAGGAAGACAAAATTTCTGTTCCTTTATTTATAGAACTACATCTGTCTTTGATTTTCACAGTCCATCCACAACTCCTTGTTTTTCCGAGTAAACACAAAAACACTGATTTTCAACCCTGTTCAATGAAAGACGGGCATTATAAACATGTTAAAACCATGTCAAATATTGTTAAACAGCATTTTCGTGCCTCACAGAGCACCTAATCTTCAGTTAAAACTAATATATCCTTTGAGTGCAGGACGGTGGAGCAGTCCTGAGGTCAATCCCATCAGGCCAGTGTCTTACCTATAGGTGCATATTCATTTTCAAATCTGCACACAGTAGCTGAGTGTCTCTTAATTTAGTGCAGGCCCAACTGGTGGTGAAGCTGCTCGCTCAGGTGTGGATGCAACCTCCAAATCATATCAGGGAAATTTACAATACTGCTATTTATGCTGATATGTAAAGAGTAAAAAAACAAAATCAAAGTGTTGAAAAAGTAAATCACATCATCACATCAGTCTTCTTGTCCACATCAGTCACAGTTCTGTCAAGTGAGGCGAAACTATCGAGGCTTTGACGCATTTGTTTACTCTTGAATCAGCTCGTATTTCCTCTTCGCGTGCTTTCATATTCTGATGACACTGCAGAGCGTCTTATTTGTCTCAATCAATAAAACAAGTTTGTTGTTTCCAGTTGTCATACATATTTGCATTAATGTACATGTACTGCGCTTTGCTGGCGATTGGTGAGGCCATTATCATTGGAGCCCCACACTCTGAGACTTTTCTCGGCTTGTCTCACAGTTCTGTGCGCTAATGAACATAAATGCATGTCGCTATATAACAGATAATGCGATATGATACTTTATATTATGTAAAAATGTATACCAGTAACATAAATGCAACCCATTTTTGCAACATGTCATATGACATCACTACTGACACATATTTAGCCTGCCACAGGAAGAGATTCAGTATTAAGACACCACATAAAGAGCAACGTGGTGCCCCCCGATTGAATAGATAACATCATTACGGCTATATGTCAGACCTGAAACAGCTTCATATAAAGTTCCATGAATCTGATCACATTTCTGCTCTTGTATCCTCTGCAGCCAACACAGACGACTTTAGAAGTAAGCGGACTGCACTCAAAAAAGTCAACTAAGGCAGTTGTTTGATTAATTCAATAGACATTTGTCTATTTAACATGAACATATTGAGTTTAGGTTTTTAAATCATTATCAGTTGTTGGTTTAACATAAAATAACAAAAAGTTTAATGAACTAGATTTGCATTCTTCAGTTCAATTAAATGTAATTATTTTAAATCAACAACTCTAAAACCGATGCCTAGTGCGCATGCTCAAACTTCCCAAAAGTGAAGAGGCGGGAACGCGGAGAAGTTATATGTGTTCAGTGGACTGCCATTTCCCTCTGCGGAATCTTCCACAATACAGGTAAGTAATAAATAACTCAAAATATCTTAGTCAAACGAAGTTGTTTTGTCCATTAATTGTTTAACAATGTTTTTAATTCCAAATGTGTAAGTTGTCATTAGACAGCGAGAGTGGAGCAAATACAGTGAAAATCTGGTATTAGACGGTGCCAATCGGTACCGTCTAATACCTGATTTATAATCCGCTCTGGGTATATTTATACTATTATTAGCATTTCCACTTCATTGTTTTTCTTTTTTTTTTTTTTACCCGTTTTTGCAGTTAGTCTTATAGTGTTTTTAGCGGTTATTGATATGTTTAATTCAATATTTAACACGTTTGTAATTCACTTTCAAAGTAAATGAAGTTAGCTAAAGCTAGTATGGTTGTCTCATTGAACTTCTACCTAGCTCTGTTAGCATTCACTTTGGTTTTAAATGACGGTTATTGCAAGACATGGTCTTTGTTCACTTTTTTTATTATCATTTGCATTTTTTCCCTCTTTCTTTCTTTCTCTCTCCTTTTATTTTAAGCATTCGGCCTCTCACAGTAATGCAAGTTAAACTAGCATGCGCGATTTGCTAAATATTAGCTGTGTCCAAATTCAGGGGCTGCATCCTTCGAATTGACTTGATGCTAGTGCATGGGAAAAAGAGCATAAACAGGAGGTCAGAGGAAAAGGCAATGGCGGATAGTTATGAAAATTGCCTGTGGGACCTTTACCGCAACTACCAGCATCTTTATTGCATAGTGTGAAACACTGCTATTACATTTAGCAACAGATTGGATATTTATCTGTGAATTTTATATTGCAAGAGGTATTTATATGTATTTGTATTTTTTTTATACATTTGCAACAAAGTAAAAAAAAATCCACTGTGGAATTTTTATAAAATAATTTTTTCTGTTTTCTTTACCATAGTAACACCACAAAGAAAGCTGACCCCTTTTTCTGATTGTTTGTGCCTCCTCTTTAATACATGGTAAGCCTTTTACCATCATATATTTTTTATGATAGTTTTATGATTTAATCAAAATGAAAAAAAGGTGCCAATAAAACTATCCTTAAAACTGCTTTTCTTTTTTTCTTTCAGTGACTTGTATGTGGCAGTGCAAGCGTTGTTCCATCAGGGAGAGTAGTAGGTACAATTATTGAAACACTGTACAGGGCTCGCAAAATGGCTAGCCCGACGTCCCAGGGCTAGCGATTTTTCCAGTCGGGCTACCAAAATCTATCTCTGCCCTGCCCGTCGGGCTGTCATAAGAAGGAAAAATATATGTCAATGCTTCTGCATTCTTTCGGAAATGTAGCTGGGTAATTATGTCATTGGCATCGGTGAGCCACTGTCAATATGTGACATATTGAAATCGCGTTTGAATTTGCGCTTGTTTTTTGCTTTCACTTTGCAATAGCGCGACCTGTGTATAGAGAGCGACAGCACTGATCTGTGAGTGATGATAATTTGTGCACCAATTCCTCTGACATCGTCTTATCAATCGTTAGCTTACTATGCAAACATGACAAGTGAAATCTCCCGCAGCTTAAACATGTGAGAGGTTGATCGCGCAGACAATCGCTGAGTGTTATGTGAGTGCGTGTGTAAAAGCAGCAGGATATTAATTGTAGTTCTGCTTAGCCAAATAAGACAGGTCAGGGTGAAGAAGTGACAGCCAAAGAAAAGCTTACCACAAAACGGAAAAGTTATGACAAATCAGACTATAAGGCAAAAAGAAAGTGCAGCTTTATGGTTTCATGGACAAAAGAATTTCTGTGGCTGCAACATGACGAGCTATATAACCGGGGCTGCACATAAGTGGTCCGCAAGTGCGTATTTGCTGTCAAAATAAAAAACGCGCACAAGATAAGAAGTTGCAACGCGTGTTTGCATACATAAGATTTTCTGGAGGAGGACATATTTGTTTAGAACTCTTAAATATGTCGAAGAAGCTCCTTTAAGCAATTACTTTGGTTTTCCTCCACCTCCAAAGAAATGTCAGAAGGAGTCCGAACCACAAAAGAAGCGCGTATTCTCGCAAAAGTGATTGCAGGAGGTGAGCTGGCTTCAAACAAATGATGAACACACAGATGTGGTGCAGAATGTGCCGTGAAAATCCCACTCTAGCGGACAAAAACAGTGCCTTTTATATGGATGCAAACGTGCGTTGCAACTTCTTATCTGTTGCGCGTCTTTTATTTTGACAGCGAATGCGCACATGCGGACCACTTATGTGCACCCGTGTAAATAACATAATGTTCTGCCGGGTGTGTTGTTGGTTTTCCCTCGATTTCTGAGTCGACAAGCGCCTTTGTTACTGGGACCAGTCATTTTAAGAAAGGCCCCCATTAGAAATGGATTATTGCTCAGTCTGCAATATCTTTCCCAGAACAAACACCAATTGCAAATAATATACTAAAAATAAACCTGAAAAATCTGTTTAGAACAGCATACTGTGTTGCAAAGAGTGAACTACCACTGGTGCAATTTAGCAGTCTTTGCAAACTTCAAAAAGCAAATGGCCTAGATCTTGGTTCCACTTGCCTCTTACTTGTGACTTTAGTGGAAATTTCAAATTCAGTATCTGACACAGACTGATTCATGTCCTACACAGACAGCACTGATGTCTGCATGGTCTTCTAAAAGCAGCTTTAGTCAGCTTAGATGTGAAGTGAGTGAAATATACAGTTGCGTTTTTAATCAATGTATTTGTTCTCTATTGCAGATTGAGAAGGAGTTTCTGCGAATCACCACAAAGCCTCTGCTATCTACTTTCTTTGCCGAGCTTGACCAATACGCGCCACGCTTAATGGAAATCTTTCTGACCAAAGGAGGGACACGTGGAAAGAAAATAAGAGGTCTCATGCTTGCCATCTCCAAGGTTTGTATTAGGATTGAGTAGACTTTGTCATAGGCAGCAAAAATAACTTTTATTTGGAGATGAAGTTGTCAATTTTGTTTGTTTGCTTAACAAGTGGTACATGCCAGGTTCTAACCTAAAGAATAATTATGCAAGTTAACTGATTACCCTAGCTTTAAGAAAAACAGACTGGTTTTGGCTCATATTATCTCCTCCTCCTCTCCAGCATGACAACATCCATACCAGACGAGCATGCATCTTGAAGTCTTTGTGCATCCACCTAAACGAAGACTATGAGAAGTTAATAAAGGAGTACTTGGTGAGCCATTGTGACAGCATGTTGTCTGTAACATTCTCATACAAATTGTGACGTTGCCTCAAATGCAAATCATTAAAATTAAAATTTTGAGATTAGCAACAAGACACCTGGTATTGGGGAAAGGATGTCTTGAATACCAAACAGTATTAAGCGTTGCAATAAAGAATTTCTGGAATTTGGTATTGGAAGGAAAGAAATTTATGCCTACTTAAACTTGATACACAAACATACAATGCATTTAACATGCATCAAGACTATATTGCTTTTGAATCTGTACTTGGATTAAAACAAGTCCTGTTGTTTTTTCATTGTTATGGTCATCAGTATTTGTAAATAGAAATGTCTATGAACTTTGAGCTGTTTAGTACTAACACTTCTATACCTGTTTTATTTTAGCAGCTGAGTTAGCCTTTTCTCGAGTCCTGTCCCCCTAAGTTACTCTTGCTACGTCCGACAAACAAATGGTTTCCTCTGCGCACCAATGGGTACCCGAATGTGCGAGCAGACATGCTTCATAATGTTCGGTACATTTACCTGGGAATGGGGCCATACACACTGTTTAATCCATTCACGTTGTTTTTGACTTTGTGAATGGAAAGAACACAACTCCTCCAGACACAATCTCTCGGCGTATCGGTGGGCACACCGCTTCTCCATCTTGCTTGAGGTTAATGTTTGTCAGACACAGTAACGGTTGCTATAATGTGTAATTGGACAATGGCCCTTTCGGGGGAGGGGCCGGTGAGAGGTCAATTATGCCACCTCTTTTGACATGAGAGGTGTATTTTATAATTTATGTATTGGAGTAATTACTAACAACTACTTTAGTGGTGTAATTTTCTGTTTATTACTTTGACTACTTGGATTTTATGAACAGCATAGAAACAGTTGTTTAAACAATCTCTTAAATTTTACTTTGTTGTCTTATACTTTTTCATGTACGATACGGACAGCGAGGCAAAAAGCTGCATGGAGCAAACTGTGATGGGGGTGTACGTCATCCAGAAGGAGGGTGCTGAACCTGAAGATGACCCAGAGGACGTTGGTGTCGTGATTGAGGGTGTGGAGGCTAACACTGATTTGGGTAACATTGCACAAGCATGTGCTCTGTTGTTTGGACTCATATACCGTTTGAACCTGAGCTACCCACCAGAACTTAAATGCACCTTTGAAGTCCTCCAGAAGATACTTTTAAATCTTGATGGACAAAAGCTGTCTTCAAAGGTACAGTTTCTGAAAAACAAGCTTATGGGGTGAGAGCACTTGAAAATGACTGATAGGTCTTGAATGGTTCATTGGTGCAATGGTGATTTCCAATATATAATGTTAATATTTGAGTTGTTTATATTTTTTTTCTTTCATTTAAAACATTTTTTTTTTAAGTTTTTGGATTCTCTCTGTTGGGCAATTCACCTTTTATACAGCACTGCAGATGATTTTTGTTTGTCCTTATATAGATGGCTCAAAATGGATCAGAAGTACTGACAGAAGTACTATGTTGTGTTTATGTATCAAGGTCCTGTAAAGTTTAAGACCACTGCCACCTGTTAAGTTCACTGTATTATTGTTTCCATTTTGCTTGCTAGCATGTTTTAAAACACAGCAAAACTATATTGCTAGCTGTGGAGGACTGCAACCAAAATTAAAAAAATAAATACAGAAATATAAAAATTGGTCAAACTAATAATTATTTCAATGAGATACACCAAACAAATATAGATTTTCATCACCTATGGAATTTTTTGTTGTTGTTGTATTGCCCCCAAAATATTTCTAATTATTTTATTTTATTTTTCCAAATTCACACAATTCGATTTTGTCACATGTTTTAACTTGCCAAGTGGGAGATGTATTTTTATCTTTTAGTTTAATTTTTTAAAATGCAGTCGATATATTGAGCAAATTTTGCATCTGTTTTTAGTTGTGGAAGCTTTGGTTCCAACATATTACCTATGTAAATAAGTATTCTAACATTTTACCTTTTGAAGTATATGCTTGCAGGTGTACAAAAATGGTAAGCTTTTATATTGTCCACTAAATCCAGTTAATAAAGATAATGTTATCATAATCTGATTGTGACTTTTTTTGTAAAGTAGTGGGTTTCTAAATGTGTAACAAATGTAAACAAATCTAATTGAAATAATTTGGTTGAAATGAGTGAAATCATTGCCTTGATTAACAAAGTAGTTGTTGAAACAACAAGATTTAATTCTGTTTTCCTAAACTTTTTAAATTGTGTAGAATGAATTAAAACAAATTTCACTCTACATACTTAAATAAATCACTTCAAATCAATGTAAGTATAGTATGTTGATCCAACGTAATCTGATTACATTAAACCACCAAATGCTAAATGTGTTGGTTTGACATGATCGAAAAGGGTTTATTGTACTTGGTTAAATTGTGTGCAAAAAGGGTGCCATGATTAAATTGTGTTCATCCAACAACAGATTTTTTTGAGTGTGGGAACTCTGGTCGCTGTCTGCATCACAGCTGTGGTCTTTTTGGTTTGCGGCCTTGTGTGTGGATGGCTGATGAAATCTCACTGCTCCACGTACTTGTCACGTCTTCTCCCACGCTTTGGACCCGGAGATGAACACCATGATGTAAATGGGGCGTCGGAGCCTCTGAGCCATCGCCCTCCTCTGCAGATGAATGGCCACCATCCATCAAATACGTCCCAGGCAGACGTCTGAAGACTTTTAGGATCAATACCTGGCAACCTTTAACTTATTAATGCGCTTCAGCTTATTAATGTGTGCAGCTTATAATTATGATTATGATTTTTTTACACCGATTAAAGCTTTTGTTTCCTGTCTTAATTTACTTTTCTCTTATTTTTCTAATATCTTGCTTCAGCTGTGTGTGATTAAATAAACAGTGCGCTTACACCACTGCCTGAGTGAGGTGACACACGTTCACCTTCAGTGCCTTCAGGCCTCACAGGCCTGAGTGCGTTCACGGTGAAGTTTTTCACGGACACTTCGTGGTTCGCCTGCTCCATCAGGCCTCGGCTTAGATTAAGAGTTCCTCCTTCCAGACGGAAACACGTGGTTTGACAAATGAAAATAAATTATGTAAAGCCAGGCTCACCTTCTTTTCCTATTAGAATCCATTTTATAAACGTCAAACGCATGATTCTGCCATTAAACAATACACATGAATACATTTTTAGGCCACAGTGCTTCTTGGATTCATTTTAATATTTTTAAACGTATGTTTACATTTGTTTTTTGTTAAATAAGAAGCAGAAATTAGTCCACACCTCTCAGAATCTAATGAAGCAAACCCTCTCGCTCTCCACACAAACATTTTCTGAGGCGGATACAAAGAAGACAAATTGTTCGGTAATTTTTACATCAGCATTTATTTATTTATTACTATTTAACACAAATCACTGCATATTTTTTCTCTTTGTATTTTCCGACAGAATTCGGATTAAATGATGTAATGATTGCTCACATCCACCAAAGTGTTTAAGGTCAAATTAATGATTCACTGGTTGAAAACTGACAAAACGCCGTATGATCGTTATGTGTGGTATTGTCAACACATAGAAAAGACTACATTGATAACATTATGTCCTATTTCATCACTGACTTGATCGGAAAGTCAGCATGATAATAGTATGTAGAGCTATTTAAATCTGTCTTTTTTCTCTCTTTGGAAAATAAAAAAAGTTTTCTGTCTGTCATTCACTAAACGAATTTCCTTAAAGAATGAAATGAATGCTACACATGTGCGATATACACATTAAAAACCTAAAGCCTACACTTCCACTTTGAATGTACCAAAAACGACTTAAAACAGGTTTAAAACGATCAGATGAGCGGCCACATTGGATTTAGTGGCCTAAAGGGCCTCAGGTTGAGCCAAACGATTTGCACAGGCCTGTGTGCAGCGCTGTAGTATTAGGCTCGGCCTCCTGGCTCTGATTATTAATGATGGCCAATTATTGCTCAAGCACGAGAGTCTAGACCCAATTTTTATGTCAATAAATCAACAGTAAATCGTTTTTTTCGATGGTAAAAACGACAGGTTTATGCGGAATACGTGATTTTTCATGACTGTTGCAGCTCTCTGTTGTATACTAATAAGCTGTTGATCAAAATATAATTTCGGTTATTAAATGGAGAGCGATCTTTACGCGTTCGGACGTTTTTATCTCACGCCGAATGATACTGCCCCCTTCACTTCAGAATCACGGTGTTATTAATTTTTGACTTTTTGATCAAAATTTTATTTTTTTTAAATTCATTTAGACATTTAGAAATCGCGCAAAGTTCAAATTCTGTTAAATAACAATCAGCAGCTTCTTTTTCCTTAAGTACTTAGAATAGTTTATTTGACACTGCAGTTCCTTCACAGCCCACCAGGGGTCTCGTGAATATAATGTCATAGAACAGTGTAGAACACGAGAACACAACATCAGAATAGAATTGTATGTATGTTACAATATAGCGCGGTATATCATAGCGTGATACTGTAACAGTGGTAGTGTATGTATGCATGGATGATGCCTGACTCTCAGGCGGAGCTGATTTCATAGTTTCACTGAACTGCTAAGACAGTTCAACATTATTATGTCATCAACTGTAATTTTACCTAATCTGAAATGTTAGCAGCTGTAAGACAGCGAAAAAAGAAAGATGTTTGGACAGCATGTTCTAGGGCAGGAGTGTCAAACCTATGGCCGGAGGGCCACAATCGGCCCAGCAGAGACTCTAATCTGGCCCACTGGACAACCTTGGAATATGTGATGTTGGACATGAGATTCTGAATTGATAGTGTATTTTCTCTTTTACAGTTTGCATAAAAGAATCCCCCACTGCCATTCATACTACACTAAAACAATTAAGTAATAGATAAACAATAACACTTAAAACATAGAAAATGTAATTTTTTTGTGGGGGATTTTGTTTTTGTTATATATTCTGATTAAAATAAAAAGACTTTTTTTGTGAAATAACGTGAGTTACTTTCTTGAAATTTAATCACTACCATAACCTTTTGTTTTTATACTAGTGAGCACATCTTTGTACATCACTGCGGCAGTATTTCTACATCATGCAGTAAAACTGCATGAGTCATACTGTTCACACTGACACAAAGGGGAGTTTTTCTGGTTCTGCACCCTTGAGATCAAAGTGGGCCGTACGAGAGCCTTTACAATGAGTCTGACAATTAAGGTGATGTGCCATGGCTGATTTTTCTCATCAGATGACTGAACATGATGACGACTTACATGCAAAGGCCTGGTGAAGCTTATTAAAACTGAATATCCTCTTAGGTGTGACACTGCAAGGCAACGCATTCAAAGAGCAAAGTGTAAATGTAGAGTAACCTTATGCAGGTTTATCTGAAGCTTTGCCTTGTTTTGGTTTAGCAAGTCTGAATGTGTTTGGGCAGTGCATGGTTCACTGAAACCGTTATGTGGACTAAACATGACTTCAATTAATAATGGATGTCATATTTGCAAGGCCACCTGGGTTGGCTGGAAGACTGTTTCCTTAGCCTGGCAGGGCGAAGGACACTGTCTCAGCTGAACTATGGACACGCACACACATACACTTACACTGATAAGCACTCACTCATCCCCCTCCCCTTCCGACGCCTTCGATGTTTGTTGCCTCCTGGGGAACACGGGCGGGTCTGGGCCTGTGCTGGAGAGTCGGCGCAGTGTGTTGCCTGGGATTACTCCTCATCCCCTACCCACCCCTGTTGCTGGTCACGTGCTCTATAATGTTGTACTGTGGACATTTATGTGCTTTCTGTGCAGAGGAGTTTTTTTTGTTTCCTGTTCTCATGCTGTCCTCCTATAGCCCAGCATGAGTAGAGGTCTCTTTTGTTCCTCTTGTACTTTCCCATTGTAGTGTACATTTCAGTGGTTTTTCTGTAATGCAACTGTTCTCTGACTTGTATCCCCATGTGATGTCTGTGTTGTGTGTGTGTAACCGGTGTGATTCTGCGTTGTGTCTGATAAAAAAGGTAAAAGAAAGAAAGACCTCCAAGTAAATAATTTGCCCACTCCAGCTCCTCTCCCACAGGGGAATTGTAGAAAAAGGGGAGAGGCAAAAGGGGTACACTGTATTTATAGTATTGCACCAAAGAAGAAGAAAAGAATGAGGAGGGGCTCTAACTGATAATGAACACAACTACAGGCTTGGAGGTCCTAAAAGTCAGGTATAAAAGGAGAAGTTTGGGGGTTTAGAACACATTTTGTGTAATTATAACAATGTTATTTATGACTCTGTTACATTCACCCCCCAAGAATTACACAAAATCCTAAAGGGTACACCAAAAAAAATATATAAACCCACAATAACAGATACAGTGGCCTCAAACAAATTCACATCGCATATACAATGAATTAGATCAGCAACATAGCTTCCTCCAAGGAGGATAAGAGACCTGAGACCTGCTCGGCGCCTAGCAAGATCCCAGGACTTTCTATAGACAAAATGAGGTGCCATTTACACCACACAAAACAGGCCATAATATCTATGGGCGTCACTATCAGACTGCACAGACTGACAAAATACAATGAACTCTGTGCCTGTATTATTCTTTTCCAAAAACAATAGCAATGAAAAACATACAGAAATAAGCAAATTCACACATCAATAACCGCTGCTTGAACAGGTTCAACACCAAGGAGTGTTTCAAGTTGAGCCATTGATTCAATCAAGCGACGAACTGGTTTAATGATTCTACCAAAACGTGTGGTAAGTCCTTGATCCACGTCCACATTTTTGGGTTCAAGAGAATGAAAAGTGTGGGACGGGAAAGCAGCAGGGGAGCCTGGGGAGGCTCCATCACCAGCCAGCCCACCAAGATCAGAAACACCCATTATGGGAGGGGTCCCATGAACGCCATCTTCGACCGGGTCAGCGGCAGATTGCTGATGGATCCATGATAGTGTGCGGTCATCACACTCGCCAATGCTGGAGACGGAATCCACAGTCCAGGTGGCAGGAGGTACAGCTCCTGTGCCCCCAAAAGATGTCACAGACCCATCCAGGTCAGACTCAGCGGGGCCACTGACAACGCTCACAGCAGGATGTGCAGCATCGTCATTCAGTGTTGTGTCCAAGGGCAAAAAGTTAACTTGAAGGAGCAGGTTGCGATGCACCACACGCTCATGACCTTCTTTGTCTCTGATACGGCAGATGTGAAGAGCAGGATCCAAGTCAACTACCGTGTACACAACAGGTTCCCATTTGTCAGAGAGCTTCCTTTTTCCTCTGACTCCCTTGTTTGCCAACAACACCTGGTCCCCTAGTGAAAGAGGCAGACCCTTCACTTTTCTGTTGTACTGGTCAGACTGGTGTCTCTGCTCCATTGTGCTGTGTTCCTGGGCTCGGAGCATGGCAGAGCGCAGGTCATCCATCAGTGACTTGACATAGGTATCATAGTCACAAATGGTGTCATCATGAAGGACATCCCGAAACATGAGGTCAACTGGCAACCTTGGCACCCTCCCAAACATCAGGTAGAATGGCGCAAAGCCGGTGGTCTCGTGTGCCGTACAGTTATACACAAACGTCATGGACTGTATCATCTGCGGCCATTTCTGCTTACATCTGGGGGGGAGGGACCGTAACATGTTTCCAAGGGTGCGATTAAATCTCTCTGTGGTACCATTACCCATGGGGTGGTATGGTGAAGTGTGGGATTTGGCAATGCCACCCAAAACCAGAAGCTCTGCAAGCAGCTCACTCTCAAAACTAGCTCCCTGGTCAGAGTGAATGCGCTGAGGGAAGCCATACACACAGAAGAATCCATCCCAGAGCTTTTTAGCGACTCTCTTAGCTGTCTGATCCTGGCATTGGAATGCATGTGCTAATTTTGTGAAGTGGTCAGTAATCACAAGGACATCCACAGACTTGTTGTTGCTGTCCTCAGCTGACCAGAAGTCAATGCACACAAGTTCCAGTGGAGCACAGGTCTTAATGCTTTCCAACGGGGCCCTAGCTGCTGGCTCTGGGGTCTTGCTGAGAACACACCTGCGGCAATTTCTCACATGACCGCGCACATCCTTCTCCATATCATACCAGAAAAAACGCTGACGAGCCAAGGAGAGTGTGCGAGGTTGACCTTGATGACCAGCATTGTCGTGTATGCCAGACAGCACCACTTGTTTTAGGGAGTCAGGTACCACAAACTGGAATCTCTTGTGTTTGGTCAGTGGGTCCCTCACGACTCTGTAGAGGACACCATTGAGGAATGTGAGCTTATCCCATTGTTTCAGGAGCCGCAACGTATGTTGGTTCTCATGACAGCGCTCACGTCTGGAGGGTCTGCGCTTACGCTCAACATAGCGGGCTACTCTGGAGATCACAGGATCCCCTGTTTGATGAGACAGGAGATCAGCACGGGACAGCGCATGAGTAACATCACAGTCAGGTGGACTGATGGAGGTTAGGTGACCAGCGAGGGATGTTGCACGCTGGCGAGAAGCAGACTCCCACTCACAGAGCGAAGACATGAGAGAAGACACGTCATCAGTTGACAGAGACACATCAAGCACAGCAGAGGGTGGAGCACTGCGTATCGATTGAGGTTGACAGGTCAAACGGAAGGCATCTTGGACACTGGCATCTTTCACACCACTGACTTGCTCTAGCAGCTCAAAGTAGGGCTCCGACAGGAGCCGCTGGGCCAACGGCCTCACAAACGGTTCCCTGCTCAGGGTGTCTGCCACAATGTTCAGCTTTCCAGGAACATATTTGATCTCAAAGCAGTATGGTGCAAGCTTAGAGACCCAACGCTGTTCACAGGCATCCAGCTTTGGCTTAGTCAGAATGTATGTGAGAGGATTGTTATCAGTCCAGACAGTGAACCGATGACCCTTGAGCCAGTGGCTGAACTTATCGCACACAGCCCACTTCAGAGCCAAAAATTCGAGCCGGTGTGCTGGGTATTTGGCCTGACTGCGGCTGAGAGACTTACTAGCAAAGGCTATAGGTCTTGCTCTCTCCTCACCAGCTGGCACCTGGGATAAGACAGCACCCAGCCCATCCATGGAAGCGTCAGTTGAAAGGATGAATGGCCTCTCAAAATCAGGATGTGCCAGCACCGCACAGCTGAGGAGTGCACCTTTGAGTCCCTCAAATGCTTTCTCACAAGCAGGAGTCCAATCTTGAGGGGTGAGCTTGCGAAAAGTTCCAGGTTTCCGACTCCCATGGCAGCCTTTAGTCCTCTTCTGACCGGCAGTTAGAGCAAAGAGTGGCTTCGCAATACGAGAGCACCCTGGTATAAAATGCTGGTAAAACATCACCATGCCAAGGAAGGATCTCACTTTCCTCTGAGAAGGGGTGCAACCGTCACCATCCATAAGGTCAGTCTTCTGAAAATTGGCGATAACCCTCACTTTATCCTGATCAACCGAGACACCACCAGCATCCACGACATGACCCAAAAACCTCACAGAGCGTCTGAGAAAGTGACATTTTTTCTGCGCCAGCTTCAGATTGCTGGTCCTCAGGTGAGAGAAAACAATCTCAAGACGTCTTAGGGCCTCCTCTTCTGAAGGCGCAAACACCAGCAGGTCATCAAGATAACACAGGAGGCTGGAAAAGTTCAAATCACCAAAGATGCTGAGCATCATCCGCATGAAAGATGCTGGGCTGTTGCATAGACCCTGGGGAAGTCTGTTGTACTCATACAGGCCAAGAGGTGTAGTGAAAGCAGTGTACCGTCTGTCAGACTCATGGAGGGGAACGTTGTAGAACCCAGATGTGAGGTCCATGGTGCTGAAGAAAGCATTCCCACCAAGGGCAGCAAGACAGTCAGCCTGATGGGGCAGTGGGTGAGCATCCTTAATGGTTTTGGCATTGAGCCAGCGGAAGTCAGTGCATATCCTCAAGTCACCTGACTTCTTCCAAACCATTACCAGTGGCGAGGCGTATTCGCTGGTGGACTTACTGATGATGCCTTTCATCTCCATGTCTGACAGCACCTCTCGCAACTTGTGATAGTGAGCCGGGGGTACTCTGCGATAGGGAAGCCTGAAAGGGCGGTCGTCAGTGAGGTGGATACGATGGACAAAGTCTTTCACCTCACCACAGTCCAGTTTGTCTCTAGAGAACACATCTTGGTAAGTCAACACAAGCTCCACCAATTTCCTCTTCCACCCATCTGACACTTCACAGCCCTCAATATCAATGTCAGCCAACCCAGCATCTTTGAGTAGCTGTGCAGAGTCAGGCACAGAGTCTGATGAGGGGGGAAAACTGGTATGCTGGTCAGTCAGAGTCTCGCAGAGACCTTGAGTGATGGGCAGGTCCTCCACAGCAATACAAGGAAAGACATCCGCAATCTTAGCATTGCGACGAAGTGTCACAGGGCTCTCTGTTGGGTTAAGGACTTTCATAGGGACCCAACGATCTCCCCACATGGGTGTTATAATGCGCCCCACCATTATGTTCTTTGGAGTGGAACGGGCTGACGTGGGTTCCACAACGACAGTACTTCCTGGAGACACGAGGGCAGAAGGTGGCAGCTTTCCCCAAACTACATATTCTTTTTGTGGCAGGAGAGTGACATTCTTCCGCAACCTGACTGTACCTACTTTATCTGGCAACACAGGAGCAGACCACCGTGAGATACAGCTCAGCAACTGCAGGAAGTCTTCACAATCAGTGCCAGTGTAATTGGAGTTAATAAGCTCCCAGTACTTTGTATCAGCCTTCATCTTCTGAATGATGGTCCGGATCACATTGCTCCCCACGATGAGCTCATCTTTTTGCCCAGGAACCACAAATGTTGGTACAAGAAACCTAGTCCCATATACTTCAATGTCCAAATCATAGATGCATTTCGGTTGTGTGAGAAGGCCACCGCAACCAACCAGCACCACATTTTCAGGGATATGCTGCGGAATCAGAGCAACACCAGCGGCTCTTAGCTTGCTATCAGCCTCTTCACTTAGTGTGCATGACATACTTCCTGAATCAAGCATGCTTGTCAGGGAACACCGGCCACTGACCGACACTGGAGTGTAAAACAACTCACTAGCCCTGCCAACTCTTTGTGAACCCATAATAACAGTCTTCTCATCAGAGAGGCTACTACAGCAGTTAACATATATGGCTTCTGGGTCTGTTGCATTTCTGAGGGTTTCATCAACACTGCCCATGCTACCCCTCTCGTTACATGGGCTGGCTAGTTTAAAGCAGCATCGGTGGGAGGAGGGACTGAAACGCTTGGTTTCTGGTGCAACTGTGGGCATTCACGCCTCATGTGTCCAGGGTCAAAGCAGCTGTGGCATAGCTTGTACAGCCTACAATGCACATGGGTTGTGTGTTCATGTGAGCCACACACTCTGCACGAAGCACGATGAGCATTGCGGTGCCCATGGGAATGACCTGTGGGTTGTGGGCACCTAGGACCAGTGGCTAGTGATGCAGTGCACATGGACAGAACCTTGTCAAACAGTGCTACCATCTGTTGAACACCTGGCTCAGCTGGAGGAGGGCCAGAAACTGGCAAAGATGGGGGCATGACATGTAGAGTCAAAGGAGGACAAGCAGAGGGCTGCTGCACACTTACCATGCCATCAGAAGAGAGAGGCTGACATGTGGCTGCAGAGGGAACAGAGGGCATAGGATACGAGGCTGGCTCATGTGTTACTGGGACTGCTTGAGCACCGCTGGAGTGGGGCTGGCTGTTAACAGCGACAGGGCTCTGATGCGGGATGGACAGACTTGCTGTATTATGAGACAAAACACTAGACTGTCTCATTTTCCTCACATAGTTGTCCAGACGGCTCTGAACCTCAGCTGCAGTCCACTCCTCAGGGGCCTTCAGTTGAAAAGACAACGTAAGACTGTGGTCAGGACAGTGATTAATGAACATCGAAACAACCTCACTACTGGGGTCCTCTACCATCTTGCCGCGCCTGCGGAGACACTCATCAGCAGCATCAATAGACTTGTTCAACCGGATCCAGTAATCCATGGCGTTCTCACCTGGACGTGGCACAGTACTGTAGAAATCTTTCATGGGCAGGCTGGAATATGTCAAGTCGCTGAAGTCAGACCTCAGTATGTCAAACACAGCAGTAATAGGATCATTCCGATTCAACTCAGGGCGGCAACGAAGTGACACCTTGACCACATCTCTGGCTTTGCCAGTTAATCTAGACATTAATATGGCAAACATTTCTTCATCTGTGTCACAGCTGATTCTGTGCAGATAACATCTCATCATGTCCTCCCATTCACCGATGGGAAATAGATCTGTGTTGTCACCCTTGAAGTATGGTGGAGCTTTGGTGTCTGACTGAACAACAACCTTCAGCTGGGACTGGTCATTGCAGCTCGAGGGCACATTCTGGGGAGACTGTGGCTGGGTGGGGGCTGGCTGGTGCATAGAGTCAAGAGAGGATGTGATATTTTCCCCAATTTGCTTTGCTAAGTCAGTGATCAAGCTGCTCAACATGTCACTAGTGACAGCCTGGGTGTGTGTTTGGCGTTCGCAAGCAGCTGGTGTGGAGCTAGCTGCTGGCATTAATGGTGAGTGCATCACTGGCTGGTCTACAGTGTGGGCACCAATACCCGGGACTACTGGCCTACCCCTCCCAAAAAACTTTGGAGCAATCTGATGACCCCTCCCCAAACCAAAGGTCATATTACTCCCCGCAGAGAACAGATCAGGCAAAGCGCTATCCACAGTTTCCTCACTTAACATGTTGGCCCAAGTGAGATATCACTGTTCAACAGCAAAAAAAAAACGAGCCTAACCCCCACACACAATTATGCAAAACTTCACAAAACAATGAAATGTGGGGAGAAGAAAAAAAACATCAAAGAATCAAAACACCATAGAAAATAAAATGTTGTTTTCTCCTCTCAATTAAAACAGGCTGTAAAAGCCAATATCAATAGAGAAAAAAAAATTACAATCCGTGCCTGTATAATTTGAGGCAACAATATGAAACAGTGACAGAAATGATCACCTACGTATTTGCCCTTTAAGTTCACACGTGACAGAGATGCCTGCAAGCCAAATTACGGGGCATCGATCACACACGCTATATAAAAACCTGTGAGTCAAAGCGCAGGGCACAGGATTCTGGCACACAGCTGCAGAGAGGAGGCGGGAAAACAGCGGCAGCAGAAGGAGGAGGGGTGGATCGCGGATTGGCGATGTGACGGGTCAGCGGCACCAAGTGTAACCGGTGTGATTCTGCGTTGTGTCTGATAAAAAAGGTAAAAGAAAGAAAGACCTCCAAGTAAATAATTTGCCCACTCCAGCTCCTCTCCCACAGGGGAATTGTAGAAAAAGGGGAGAGGCAAAAGGGGTACACTGTATTTATAGTATTGCACCAAAGAAGAAGAAAAGAATGAGGAGGGGCTCTAACTGATAATGAACACAACTACAGGCTTGGAGGTCCTAAAAGTCAGGTATAAAAGGAGAAGTTTGGGGGTTTAGAACACATTTTGTGTAATTATAACAATGTTATTTATGACTCTGTTACATGTGTAAGGTCGGGTTCATTCCACTGCAGGGCAACCTGCCACTGCATATGGTGAATAAAATTTGAACTTGCAGGGCTGTGTGCTATATTCACACTCAAACTAAAACCAGAATGTCAAAACAAAACTACTTCCCTTTAAATCATTTTTACCAAACATGTAGCCTACACTTTACCACATTATGTAACGGAAAAAAGCGGTGACACATTTATGTACTGATATTAGTTGAAGTCAAACACATCACAGCCTGGTTTTAACAGTCTTAGCCTTAATTTGACAGGATATTCTCTTTTCTAACAGGGCACATCCAGGGGAGGGTCTATATGTCACTAAAAAACAGGACAATAAACAGCCATGGGTGAGAGTGTGACATTGTCCATCTTTCTTCCTCAGTGAAACTGTTATTGTTCTGTGTGTCTCAAAGCTCTTCAACAACAGTGGGTACAGGGTAACTGAACATTTGCAAATGAGTGTGAGCAAAAAGGTGGGTACAAATGACTGTACACTCAATGTGTACAATCACTGAATGAAAGTACGGCTTATACCTGAAAAAGCTTCCAGTAAGGCTTGATTTGCGGTCTTCCAACAATTTACGGTACAAACAAGAATCTCAAGTGTTTGATTTTCTTTGTAACATCTTTCTTACCGTCACCCAGATCATTAAAATGCTGAATCATCAAAGATCAGTAACAGCTGAAGGTTTTCCCCCCATTGGTGAGAGCAAGTTCTGTATGTATATTCATTTACAGCGAGTACTAATCCTGCCTGTTTCTACAGATTTGCAGTCTTTCCTGTTTTCTTTGCGCTTTGTAAAAAGCTCAGGTTAGCTGCTGTGTGCCAATAAAGTTTTGAGTTGGTAACAAAGTGACGCTTTAACCTGATGCAGATTACAGTCACGATTTTATTCATTTTGCACATTAAATGACTTCAAATGTTTGATGGAATAAACACTGAAAACCTTTAACAAAAGCACATTAAGATAAAATGAATATACAACAAAGTAAGAAGCATTAATCTGCTGCCATAATCCCAGTTAAACCTGAAGCTTCATCTAAACTCAGTCCAGGTGTTTCTCTGCAGTCGGCTCTGTTATCCTGACAAAACTGTTTCCCGTCAGAAAGGCTGCAGGTATTTGTGTGAAAGAAAGACAGCGAGGGAAAAATTCACACCAAAGACATTTGAATAAATAACAAGTGAGAGAAAACAATGAAAAGATACAAAACATCAGCAATATACAGCTTGTAACAGAGCAAACAGGGATGACATGACAAGTGTGAGGAAGAGGAAATGAGTCTATCAATGAGTCGAGGTGTTAGGCCACACATGAAGTCTCTGAGTCACCGCCCTCTCTCGTTAATCACCTAAAAATATTTATAATATTTTTTAAATTGCGTCGCTTTACTAACAGGATCATATGATGTTGTTAAGACCACAATAAAAAAGGATCAAATGTGGGCAACAAAGAAACAAAACTCTGGGTTTTTGTTCTATACACAAAGCTGAACGCAGACCTTCATTCATTTATTTTACTGCCTCTTCTGCACCCTTCTTCCCAGCCTTTACTCAGTGCACCAGCTCCAGCTGGCTGGTGGAGAAAGGCAGGACCCCACTGACGTAGTAGGCAATGCCCAGGGAGAGGAGGGCGATGACCACCAGCAGCAGCAGGACCCTCCAAAAGCCCAGGTCCTCCACAAACTCCTGCCAGGTGGTCCTGAAGCTGGACAGGACGCCCTCGGTGCTCTGCAGGTTCGGGTTCAGTAAGGAGTGGCTCTCCATCGCACTGAGACACACACACACACAGAAGTTTGTTATCGCTCACATGTAACTCTGTTCTTGTTCCTTTCTTCTGTGGTAAAGCTAAGAAAACCCACAATCAGTGTAGGAGCTAAAATGAAGATAGACCCTTCCAGAATCTCATTTTAAGTCTAATTTAAAGCAGGCACAGAACAGTTCTCTGGGTCAGTATTATTGCTCTTAAAGCTGTGTGAAGTCTTGCTTGAAACTCTACCTGCTTTGCAGGAGAGAGCCAATCAGGACAGATCATGCTTTGGCTGCATGATCTGTCCCGATTGGCTCTCCACCCTCTCTCCTTCCAGCTCTGCTCACCTCTCACTGTCAGCCATCTGCATGGTCTCCAGTTTGGAGTGGGCTCCTCTGTTGAAGCCTTTCACCTCCTGCTCCTCCAGCCCCTCCAGCAGACGAATAGCATCCTTGTTGACTCCGCGTCTCTTCGCCAGCACCAGAGGAGTCGATCCGTTGTGGTTACTGCAGTAAGAACAAAAGAAATCTATTATTTCTTTTATCCAACACACGAGTTTTGTATTAACTTGAACCAGGAAACCTCCATGATGTGAATATGCTGTTCCACAACTGTGCATACATAACTACAGTCACACATGTAGCCTGCAGATAAAAACCAATATGATTAGTCTGCACAGTAGAATTAAAAGCTAATGTTTTAGTTAAGTTCAGCTGAAAACTGAAAGCACTGAATCCTTTTTAGTAATCCCAGCAAACAATGAGTCAGGTGGCCTTGGTACTGGCTTTGTCGCGGGTATGGGTGATTTATGTAACATCAACTCATAGCAGTAAGTGATGACCTCATTTAGTGAATTAAAACAATTTCACAACTCCCAAATATTCCCTGAAAAACCAGAACGTATCTAAGTGTTTGTGTCATATTTCAGCAGCTTCATCAGGGGCATCTTTCAGACAAGTCTAACAGTCTAAAAAGAGGGTAATCAGTACAGCAGCAGCATGAGGTCATCTCTTGTGTTTGCCATGGGGTGACTGAGATCTGTTAGCTTATCCGTATCCATTCATCTTGTAAGCATTTGAACACACACAGCAAAATGTGTACTATGTCTGACACTTTCAGACACTGGTTTAGATTTACATGCATGAAGAGTTCAGAGACTTCCTGTTGTGTTCATGCTCACGTGATCATTTTTGTGTCTGCTGGGGAGCGATATCACAGTACCAGCAAAAACACAAAGTCTGGTTTATTGCACTCTTCAGTTACAGGATTATTTATCAGAGCTTTAAAGTCTCCCAGAGAAACATCAGATATTCAGCTTTAGTTTGTTCACAACTTACTTGATAACCCAAAAGTTGGTAAAGGTGAAATGCTACTCATGGTGCCCAAGATGATAGTAAATGGTTGTGAAGGTTGAAGACGATCCATACAAAAGAAAAATGTGCGTGATCTAAAGGTTTTAACAATTTTCACATCTGGTGCAACCTTGACCCGATTTTCCCTCAAAATGAAATCAGCTCGAACTCTTATTGGTGTTTACCATCACACACGATTTGAACACAATAGTTTGAAAACTGCAAACAAACAGAACCAAATACTCCTCTCGTCTCCTCTGAGGGGAGCAACAGTGCACTCCCCCCGAGGGGACAGGAAGTCATTCGATTTGCTCTGCTGAGAGGTGAAAGGTGAATTCCACCAGTGGGATTTTAGCAGCAGTTACATAGAAAAGACTTATCTTTTAGTTATATTTCTTTCATTCATGAAATTTACGATACTTTGATTCAAATTCCCCAACTAACTTTATATATTTAAGATGCTCAATAAGCAGTTACAAAGAAAAAACAACCCAAATAACATTAAATGAATACTCTGACAGAATTAACACCAACCTCCGACTGAAGATTCAGAGTACTGCTGTCTGCTCAATTTTAAATTTGTTTCTTTTTGCTTCTTTTCTGTTGTCAGTTCTTTGTGGATTCAGATCATCTCTAGAGCAGCTTTGCTCATTGCAGTTTAATTTGAGTTTAGTGCTTTTTTCATTCATTCAGAAATCTCTAAAGGGCAGATTTAAGTTGTTTAGAGAGGGTATTACAACCCAAACAGTCTCAGTACACCACATGGCTTTTAGCTTCTACCATATCAACATGAATCATGCATGACTACATGATTCTGAATAGTTGATATACATGAAATTAAAAGTGGAGTTAAAATGAGAGAACATTAAGTTGCTCAGGGTGGAAACAGCTCACTGTCATCACCTGAACTCTGAATTCTTACCAGATGTCGATCTTCAGCCCGTTGGACACCAGGAACTGTATCGTATCCACGTGGCCGCACAGGTGCAGCGCCGTATTCCCCTGATAATCCGTCGCCAGCAGATCGGCCCCAAACTTGTGCAAGAGGCGGCATATTTCCACGTTCCCTCTGGCGGCGGCTAGGTGGAGGCCGGTGCGGCCCCGGTTGTCACGGATGTTGGGGTCGCATCCGGTCTCTAGCAGCCTCTTGGCGAAGGGTAGGTCTCCATCGATGCACGACTGCAGCAGAGGCACGCTGGTCTGCGACGAGTCGTTGATGAAGACATAGGACATGTTCGAGTGGGTGTCCGAAAATTCCAGCGTACCTGAGACGGTGAACAAAGTGGCAAAATGTGGAGATGTTTTCTAAATGCTGAACTAAGATGCATACTGAGCTCCCTCTGGAAGCACTCCCACCCCACTCCACTCCACCTACCTGCATCTGTCTCCCCTGTTAGAAAGAAGGGTGGTGTAAATTGAGCAGCAAGTGTTGAAAGAGGCTCAGTTCTTAAACTTGTTTCCTCACTTTCTCTGATTTCTCTGCTTTTTTAAAGAAAAGAAGTCAAGTTTCAGACTGGAAATACTGCTCCCTCTCCTCGGATTTCCATCACAATCCAAATCATCCTTTTTTTTCTTGCCTCATCTGAGAGTTAAAGTCACTGCACCTCATCTTTCTCTCGTCTAACTGGCATGACAGTTATTTAAAGTGAACCTGATTACTCGGCTGGCCTTTTGAAATTAAGCGTCAGGGATCAATGAGGTTGAGTCCATCTGCCAACTCTTAGGCACATTTATCAAACACATTTAAACTCCCTGTTTTCTGTGTTTGCATCTTTAACCACACTTTTTGATGAATCCTCCTCTCCTGCTTTCTCTTCACCATCTCTGAAACCTGCACTCGAGACTTGCTGAGTGATTTCTCATTTCTCCTTTCTTACATTAGCTCTTTCCCCTCTCTCACTTTCAGACAGCGAGTACTGCCACCTAGTGGCAAAGAATCACATAGCTCATAAGTTTTTTCTTTTTTTTCTTTAATTATGAAAGGTTTTATTCTGCATAGTTTTTACTGGAAGTTTAAAAAAAAAAAGAAAACAGCAACAACAGTGTCGTCCAAAATTACAAATTTGTGTATTTTCCTCTTTTTAAAAAAAAAAAAATTATTCAAATAAATTAAGATATATTGAAGTCAAGGAGTATAACACCAGCAGTATTTATGGGGTACTTATTTAAATTTCAAGTCAAAGTCTGTGTCTAACAACTATTTACACTCACTGGCCACTTCGTTAGGTACACCTTGCTGCGAGTGCCAGATTAGTTATTTTGAATGTGGTTTTTGTAATGAATTTCTGTGTGTTTTCATTTGTACAGTCAGCCAGTAAGATCACTCTGACTTGGCGCAGTAGGAGTGCAGATTAAAGCCTTTCTCATGGGGTCTACCAGGCACTGTGTGTTTTCTGGGGGGCTGGAAAAAGTAGCAGCAAGAAGTGGTGATTTTGGGACCTCAGGTCATACTAAGTCCACATGTAGTGAATCTCACGTTGGACCGATCAACACTGCTCCAGCACCGTAAGTACACTAGCTAGATGATCTAGTTGACTTGGCTTTGCATCGTTTCTGTTGTTGAACTTCTGACTAGGGCTGGGCTGTATCATACCATTCACGGTAATACTGGTGTAATTTTGGGCAACGATAAGAAAATGAAATATCGCCATAGAATATGGGTAAAATGCGCAGTGAGTTTGTTTACATACGCACATGGCGGCGACGCAGAATGAGAAGAGCGAAAGCGGATCGTTGAATGAAACAGATGAACCAGAATTGGTTTGTAAAAATGCAACTTCACTGGTGTGGAACTGGTTTAGCTTTCGTCCGTCAGACACACAACAAAGCACTATTTTTGGTAGAGCATGCTAGCGGGCCGTCGTTATTACCGTGTTTTTTGGAAAATACGGCACACTTAAACTCAATCCTTTGATTTTTCTGAAAATCGACAGTGCCCCTTATAATCCTGTGTGCCTTATGTATGAACTCTGGTTGTGTTTACTGACCTCGAAACGATTTTATGTTGTACACGGCGCTCGAAAATCTGTCAAATGTTTTAGTGCGACTTTGCTAAGCTACGAACCCCCACAGCTTGATGGATTGTCGGAGCATTACGGCTATCGTAGGCAGGAGCCTCGCGGAGTGATACGTACTGTGCTTCAACATAATATTACCGTATTGTGTGTGTATAACCTTTTTTAAGTTTTGTGGATATTATACATTGTTATGCTCAGGATATGTCGGCCAATTTCCACTGGAAATGCCTTTTGGTTAAACTGTCAGCAAGGAATTTGCATTTGCACTGTAAAATTTTTATATAACTTTAATGCACATAAAAAACAGCTGCTTGTTTAAGTGAAAATACATTATTAGTGCAAAAAACCCATCAAAGTTGTGGAGTTGTAAAGTATTTTGTCTAGTGTCAATTATATCGTCAGTTATATCGTTATCGCAAATTTTCAAATGTATATCGTGATAAATATTTTTGGTCATATCGCCCTGCTCTACTTCTGACTTCTTTGCTTGTTCACCCTTCATGGATTAACTGAAAACCCGAAGCTGAGTATTATTCGTCCAATTAACTAGACTGGAATGGACAAGTTATTCCCAAAACATGGAGTGGACTACCTTCTTTTTTTTCCTTTTTGAATGAGCAGAGTCGACTAATTCTTGACAGGCAGACAAAAGAGCATCATCCTTTGAAGCAGATGGGCTACAGCAGCAGAAGACCAGATTGGATGCAACTCCTGAGGGTACAACTCACACTGGCTCACCAACTGAACATTTTTAACACCTTGCTGACTCTATGTTAAGTAGAGTTAAAGTAGTTCTGATGGCAGCCAGAGTAAAAATCGGTGAGAAATCAAACAGTGGATCTTGTTGCTGTTCACTTCCAACTTTTTAATTTACCTTTTATACTTTTAAGCATTACAGCTACAGACACATGCTTTAACCAGGTATTAACAGATCAAATCATGGTCCCCACCACTGTGGGTGTTTGCTTTTCTTTTTTAAATCCATCCTCCTGAATGAGTCACACTGGCTCTACTCTGCCTGTATGCTGACCTCACACACACTATTTCAACTTCACACACACCTATGGTCACTTATTGTTACTCAGCACTGTTTATTTATACCTAATGTTTGCCTTTATCACTCTGCCATCAAAGCATAAATTCCTTTGTGCTCTTATGCAAGATTATCTCCACTTGGCCTCTGTCAACAGTAATAACAGTTGATTCAAACATCGACTTTTAGCCCAGGTCAAACACAATTGTTTGGACAACGGACTCGACCTCAGTCAGAGCAGTAAGTTAAAGAATAGAAAAATACAAATGCTGCTTAGAAAAGGCACAGATTTAACAAGATGCTGGAACCATTCTGGTCCACATTTGCATGATCAGCACCCCTAACCCCATCACACTGTATGGGGTGGCTGTTGCTCAGGCGGTAGACTAGATCATCTACTGACTGGAAGGTTGGCCAGTCTGCGTGTATCCTTGGGCAAGATACCAAGCTGTTCTTCGATGCATCCATTTGAGTATGAATGTGTATGAATGTTAGATAGAAAGCATTTCAAAGCATAGAGCAAGTGCTTGTATGAATGAGGCGTGTTGTATAATGGCTTTGAGTGTCAGTCCAGATTTGTCAGCTGCACATTCATAATGAGAATCTGTCGCTCGACCACATCCCAAAGATGCTTGTTGAACTGGGATCTGTTGACTGTGGAGCTCACCAACCATTTGAAGGTTGAACCCTTAATAACGAGACAAGTCAGTATGCAATAAACCTCCTCAGATCTTAAAAAAAGACAACTGGTGTAACCGTGGTAAATCTTGCGTGTATCTCTAGGCCTCTGTGGTTCAAGAAATATGAGTTTTAGTAAAGAAACCTGACACACAAAACATCTTGACGTCTAACCTTCTGAGTATCTGGACCCATCCGTGCACACCGCTCGTTACCACAAGTATCAATGACGCCTGTATCCGAGTATACGTTGTAATTAACAGGATACAACGAGCAGAATACAAAAAGCTCTCGAGAAATCAGCTTTCATGAATGTGTAGTCATTTTTTCTGGCTGTCGACTAACTATTTCACCAAGGAGGACAAATCCAACAGCACTGCATCCTCATCATCACACCTTAATCTTCATCCTGTACGAGAACTCTTTGCATGCAGTGACTTCTGCACACAACCACTAAATAAAACGTTAGGAGCTAGCGTTAGCCTGAGAGCTAACGTTGTGCACATAGCTGAAACGGCTCACAAATGTGCGATTCTCCGACCGTACAAGCACACAGGGCAACAGACTGCACATTCACACTCTCTGACGGCCCTCGGTTATTACACTCACCTGTTAATGGGACCCAAATAAGAAGAAAAAAGTCTCCTCGCTTTTTTGCGAGCTAATGCTGCTAACAATGTTGTTGTTGTGCTACGAGTTCCGCTTCTTCTTCTTCTTTTGAAAAGGTGAACTACCGCCACCTACTGGACTGGAGCGAAGGTTCTATCTATCTATCTATCTATCTATCTATCTATCTATCTATCTATCTATCTATCTATCTATCTATCTATCTATCTATCTATCTATCTATCTATCTATCTATCTATCTATCTATCTGTGTTTTATTATTCCAATTTTAAATAGAAACATATAAAAATTATTAATGTGAATAAAAACTAAGAGGCAGAAACAGAATTTGTGATCTATCTCTTCTGCAATTTTCATTTCTGATATTGTTTTGGCCTTTTCCTTTTTGTAATAGTTGTTCTTAATTATTTTTATTTAATCACTTTCGCGCATCTTACATCATCATGGTCACATGGCATGGTAACTTTGGCCTTTTAATAAATTCTTTGAACTGTTTTCTTTCCAGGGTGTAGTGATTGATTAAAGCACACATCTGTAATGACTAAAAAAAAGGTATTCAGATGCACAAGTTTAATTTTAATTTGGATTTTCTCTAATCCACACATGGTCAAAAGTAGATTCCTCCACTAAGCTTTGGGTTAATGTCCTTTGCTAAGATGCTTTTGGTAGCAATAAACAAGCGCATACTTCCAGCTGGACTGACCACTATTCTTGGCAGCATGGCAGAGTTAATTAAAGGTTGTTGGTTTTCTGAGATGGACCATGGAGCCATTGGAAAGGCCTATCCCTTCTGTAAATGTCAGCCTGCTTTATCTATTCTAAAAACAGTTTTGATGTGTGTTTGGAGTCGTTGTCCTATCAGAACACCCAAATGTGCTCATGTTTCAACCGTCTGGCTGTATCTTCTATTTCTCTATTACATCCACTTTGTGAAATGAACCAGTACCACTGGCAGCAACATTTGGTTTTACAGATTTTATATTTAAATTCACTTCACTTCCTCATGTTGAGCTAAAAACAAAAAACATGCATTTGTTAAGTAGTTTTGAGACTTTATTTCAAAGTGTGTGAGCACAGAAACACACGTTACAGGAACAGACATGTTACGTTGCCACTTTTGATTTGTTATGGATCCTCTTTGAGGAAAACTGCATTTCTTTTCTGTCACTCAGGGATCTTAAAGCATGTTTCTCCATTTGGCTCTGAACGAGCGGTGAAGTCCAAACTGGCAATAAAGTGTGCTGTTAGCATCCTAAATCATCAGCGGTGAACATAGCTCCCATATAAAAACACAGGCATGTTTTCCTTTCCATAAAATTTAATGTACACATCATTACCTTCCCATTCCCTCACTTCTCAGTAAATAAAACCAGGGGCTAGTGTCACGACTCAATAATTACAAATCTAGATTACAAAAAAAACAATACAGACACAAATGTACTATGTGGCACAGCGTTAAAGTCAGGGCTACCAGCAGAGAGAGACGTGCTAGAGGTCGTAGTGGTTACAAGTCATGCTGTAGCTTCCACTGTCCAAGCACAGATGAACCTGTTTGACTCAGAGGAAAACCAAATTTAATGCAAAAACAGATACAATTTCAAATTTTTTGTGTGTTTTTGTATTTGTTTTTGAAAAATCTATATTTAAAGGCACAGAATTGTCCTTTTGCCATCTTCTTACCTGTCCGAGGACACAAAAAGAAAAGAAAATAACCGAGTAACAACATCATAGACCTTTGCGCTAACATGATTTGCTGAAAAATACAGTAAGCACTATGTACAGCAATAATTCATCTATCAGAGAGCGTGTGTTTTGTGTCTTTTTGCAAAATGCAAGCGAATGGCAGCCTTAAAAAGTGTGATATAATCAAAAGAAATACTTGTTTGTTCGCAGCATAGAGAAAACCTGTGAGAGTGGAGGTGGAGATATGTATGCCCCTTTGATGTTCTGAACCATCTGTGTCCACATCAGTGCAATAACAACAGCTCTCTATTGTCATTTCAGCTGTTGCACAGAAAAATCTGACTTGACCTTTAAAGTCATACTAACGGTAACGTAGCAGCAACCTGAGAGTCCCACTGTGAAATGTACACAGGCTTACGTGAAGCTTACGCTGGGACTTTGACATGTTTAGGAATACTTTAGATTGTTTCTAAGTTCCTTCTGTTCCCCAAACAGATGATGCTTCTCACCTTCTATATGAAAACCAGCACTTAAAGAAATGAAACTTGCTTTGTTTATGTTTTTTTGTTGGAGTCCAATAAAAAAAATACTTCTAGTCTTTTTTTGTTTATGCAAAAAATAATTTGCTAATGAGTTATAGTTTTCCACAGATTTTTTTAATCTTTACATGAAGCTAAAACTCCTTTAATTCACACGTCCGATTGTAAGGCACCAAAAAATAATCCAAATATCACAAAAACTTAAAAACAAAGGATAGCTTCAACGCCATTTTTACCTCAAGCAAGTCACATGTCTTGGCAAGTTGATTTTCAAACCAATAATGAAGTGGCCGACATCAAATATACTGCAGGTATTGATGCAACACATGAAAAAAATCCCCAGTGTGTTTACAGTGGGCACCTTCGTGATGCTAAACTGCCGTAGAATAAAAAGTTTATGAAGAAAACAGGTTTCATCTTCCCAAAGATGGGATTTCAGTGAAGCTTTATATCTGCTTTGCTCAGATCAGCCCAATAAGATAATGCAAACTCGCTTTAAAACCTTAAAATCAACCAGCAATCTGTAATTTTACTCTCATCTCACATTAAGCTCTTATGTACCCACTTCGAACGTGATCAGCCCATTGAAAAGCATTTGTAGGCTTGTCTGTCCCATAGATATGACAGTCAGACGTCAGAGTTGGTGTAGAGACTTTCTGCCTGCTGTCAGTATCTATGGGAGCGACAAGAACCAATAACGACCAACTTCCTGAGCTGATAACCTTTAAATTGGGTGCTTAACGTGTGTGCGGGGCAGTTGTTTGCTAAACGGGGGTGGGGGCACTCTCCGAGGTAGCCGAGAATGATTCTCGCTGACATCTGTCACAAGAAAGCTGACACGTAATAAACACATACATAAACAATAGCACCATTATCAGTGATAATCTCGAGAAGATCGCTCACACTGGGACTCTTCTCTTTCCTCCTCCTACCTCCAGCTTCTTCTTCTTTTTTTAAAAGCCGTTCATTCCTACAGGGGATTAAAAAACTCTCAAAATGGGGCCGATGTTGCTCGACTCGATTCTGAAACCATCACAGCACAGGAGAAAGGTCCATTCAGTCAGTCACGTGTTCTTTTTTAAATCCATCTCATCCTCCATCATAAATTCTTGAAATGTTAGTGAATCCCCTCCTGATGTTTCCCCGCCTCACTCCTCCATCTTTCACCTTTGCCTACTACAAGATCTTGCTGCACACTTGGCAGCGGCTGACTCTGGAGCGCTCCTGGCCTCCCTTCAGCGTCTCCTTGGCTGGCGAGAAGGTAAACTCATTTTCTGGATCCACGGTTGTCAGCCAGAAGCTGTATTTATTGGCAAAGTAGTGGCAGGTGCCCCTGGCGCCGTTGCACTCGATGAACGGAGTCGCCCGGAAGTCCTCCAGACAGGAACCAGGAGACACCAAGGACTGACCGCCGCCCTCTGCACCAGCTGCTGTGTGCTGTGTCAGAAATGAAAGGACATTTTTTTTAAATATGACATCTCTGAAGACAATTTGGCAGTATGCAGAACCATGGGGAGAAATAACCTCTTCATCTAATTGCTGGTCTAAATCTGTTTGGTAGAAGCTGCCATTAACTACGTACCATTAGGAAGGAGTATCCTATCCAGAGACTCCTCCAGCCGATAGGACAGTTGGGGATTGTCATATCCTGACTGTGGACCGCCACTGCCTGAGATGGAGCCTCACATACTGAACACCTGTGTTATTCATATAATCAGATGAAAGCTTCATTAATTGTATGCACATGTATATGACAGGCAGCTTGACTAAAGTAACACAGTGTACAATACCTGCTGATGTAAGGTCTTATCTCCTCCTTTTCCACGGGCATCATGGGTATGGATGCGGTCGTGGAGAGCCAGTAGGATTTATCATTGCGGCTAGCGTAGTAGCAAATCTCGCTGGGCGAGCAGTAGAGGAAGGGGATCGTGTTGAACCTGGGGAGACACGACCCCGGCTGACCTGAAGAGACAAAGGGAGGTTTTAAACCTTTAATTTTGCCCCACAAAGACTGCTATAACTAGTATTTATGGTTCATAAGAGCCTGACAGTGTTTTCATACCGAGGTCTTGGTTGTGTGCCTTCTCCTGTCCCTCTACATACAGCAGACTGTAGCCCTCCCACAGTTTGGCCATGCCTTGAGGACACATGGGAACCTGGGAGCTCTGGCTGTGCTTAACCAGAGTGTAGCCGATGCTGTGGCTGCGGCCGACGCTGCCGGGAATGCCGCGAGGGCCAATTGTACCAGGAAACCCTGAAGAAGACGGGGGAATGAATAAGAACATGCTAGAAGTGATAAGCTATTAAAAAGTCGAAGATAAACAAAAATCCTGACCTTGTGCTCCTGGGGATCCAGGAAAACCAGGAGGTCCGGGATCCCCAAGAGGTCCTTGAAAACCAGGAACTCCAGTCCTGCCCAGTCTACCCGATGGACCAGGGTTCCCCACAGTACCTGCAGCAGGAGAATATTTTACACTGCTTATCATTCATTTTTCATCTTCTCACTTTATTATTGTTTTTTCTCTCTCTGTACATTAAAACATGCCAGATTAGCTGCATATTATTTATACTGATGTTGGGGGAAAGTAGATTTTAAAACTCTATGTTAAAAACATTTGCCTTCTTTCACTTTGTTTGCATTTGAATGGAAGCAAACTAGCTTACCCTAAGCTGAACAAACAGCTCCTGTTTCCTGCAGGATATGAAGGATAACGCTCCTCCAATGCTATCTTATTGTGATGGAGGGATTTGTGTGTCGTAGAAGCTATGTTGTTGGTGGCAATTAACCTCTGGTATGTTCTCCCAAAGCAACTTATTCTGGGTGAAAAGGGTAAACTAAGTTTGAATCACGCAAACCATTTGGATCATTGTTCCTTGGCTGGGCTGGAACTAAAAAGGCCCCATACTTGAGCCAAGCCTAGAGGAGAACATTGTCAGCAAGTGAATGGTGGTCAGGGTTTAGCCCATGAGGCCACCCTTCCTGTGGACACATTACTTGCAGGAGGAGTCTGATGCAGAGTGGATTAGGCAGTGGTTGAAAGTCTGTGGTTGGTGGTCTGATCCCGAGTTGCTAAAACTGACTTTGGGTACATGAAATGTCACTAGCCTGAGCTAGTGCTTAAGGCCAAGAGATACCGGCTTGATATAGTGGAACTTGCCTCAATGCACAGGTTGGGTTCATAAACAGTTTCATGCAGAGTTGTTGTACTTTGCTCCACTCTGCAGCTGCCCTTGGTGAGAGCTGTTGAGTATACTTGCAATCCCTTGGCTGGGTACATGCACATTGGGAGTTTTCTCTAAAGGACGACAGGCTCGGGGACCTGACTGTCGTTTGTGCTTATGTGTCAAATAATAGTTCAGAGTACACAGCCTTCTTGGGTTCCCTGAGTGGGGTGTGGAAAAATACCCCACTTTGTGACTTCATTGTCCTTCTGGGGGACAATGACAGTGTGACCTTGGGTATAGTGTGACTGGGAGAAACAGTCTGTCTGAACCCGAAAGGTGTTCTGTCATTGGACATCTGCTCTAACGACAGCTTACCCTTACTGAGCGCCATCTTCGAATATATGGGAGTCCATTAGTGGACCTGGCACTGGGACTTCCTGGGCCGAAGGTCAATGATCAACTTTGTAATTGCATAATCAGATATGTCAGATATGCCGCTGTATGTTCTGGAGACTCGGGTGAAGAGAGGAGTAGAGCTGTCGTTAGAACGAGCTGGACCAGGTGGCAGGTTGGAATTTTAGACAGGACAGGCACACACAAACAGACAGCGAGGGTGTGCTGGAAACATTCGGCAGAGCCCCGGGTCCCCTTCAAATCCCACCTGGGGCAGTTTATGGCAAAAGGAGACATGGAGAGATGAGAATTAACACCTCAAAGTTCAAGGCCATGGTCCTCAGTTGGAAAAGCGTAGAGTGCCTCTTTGGGGTAGGGGACAAGTAACTTCCCTCTTATATCTCTGGGTCTTGTTCACAAGTGAGGGGAGAGAGGAGCAGGTGGCTGACAGATGGATTCAGGCTGCATCTGCAGTGATGTGAATGCTGCATTGGTCCATCATGATAAAGAGAGAGCTGATTTACTGGTCAATCTACATTCCTACTCTTACTCATGAATAAGGCCTGGTCAAGAGCTCTGGGTAGTGACTGAAAGAATCAGATCGCAGATACGAGAGGTGGAAATGAGCTTTCTCTCAAGAGTTGTTGGGTTCAGCTTTAGAGACAGGATGAGGAGCTCAGCCACTTGGAAGACACTTGGAGAAGTCCCTTATTACTCCTTGACATTGAAAGAAGCCAGTTGAGGTAGTTCAGGCATCTGACTAAGGTCCGTCCCAGGTGCTTCGTAGGTGAGGTGTTCTCAGTGAGGGCCCTGAGGCAGATTGAGGACATGCTGGAGAGATTACGTATGTTGGCTGGCTTGGGAAAACCTTGATGGACTCACCCAAAAGAGCTGGAAGAAATGACTGAGGAGAAGGAAGTCTGGATGTCTCTGTTATAATGGTGCCCCCGTAACTCTGTTCAGGTTAAGTGGATGCAGATACACACTTTGTTTGTGCCTTCAACTCACCTTTACGCCCAGGAAAACCAGACTGACCAGGCTCTCCAGGGTTACCAGGGCTTCCTCTTTCACCAGGGAAACCTGGATCACCTTGTGGATATGGCCCATTTGGCAGTGAAGCTGGAAATATGACTCCAGGCAAACCTTTTGGACCTGGAAACCCTGGAAGGGAAAGGGTGGAGAAAAAGAGGGATGGAGGAAAGATAAAGGGTAGAAGAAAATTAAGAAGAAATTGTGGGGAAAAGAGTGGGGGAAACTAAAGACTTATGCTGTCCTACCTCTAATTCCTGCCATTCCTTTGCTTCCAGGAAAACCAGAGTCACCTCTAAAACCCTGGACACCAGGAATTCCAGCAAAACCACCATCACCCTTTTGTCCTGAATGGCAAATACGTAATGTTTCAGTTTATCTTTTTTTAAATATGAATTCCTTCATGTAGACAGGATCAACAAGAAAGGAGGTGGGGTGGCACTTTACATTGATAAAAACCTAAAGTACAAAAGAATGGGAAGAATGACAACTGTTATTGATGGAGTGATGGAATGTTTATCAGTGGAAATAATTATAGAAAAAAGGAAAAACCTAATTGTCAGTTGTATATATAGAACACCAGGATCTAAGATTGAGATATTTAAGGATAATATGGAGGACTTATTTACAAATATAAATCAGAAAAGAATGTTTATTTGTGGGGACTTTAATATTGACTTATTGAATCCAAATCATAATAAGAGTACAGAAGAATTTATTGATTCCATGTACAGCATAGGTTTATTTCCACTGATAACAAGACCGACCAGAATAACATCTCATTGTGCAACTCTATTAGATAATATATTTACAAATATAATAGAAGGAAAGATAAAAAGTGGGCTGTTAATCAATGATATAAGTGACCATTTACCAGTCTTTGCATCGTATAATTGCCATTATAAAGTGAACAACGATGGACATAAGATTATTTACAAAAGAATAAGAACAGAGAAGACCTTAAATTGTCTTAGAAATGAACTTTTAAAGCAAGATTGGAATATTGTATATGAACAAACAGAAGTTAATAAAGCTTACGAAGGATTTTTAAGAACATTTAACACATTACTTGATAAAAACTGCCCAGTAATTGAAATCAATAGGAAACACAACTATGCAGGAAGACCATGGATGACAAAAGGACTACAAAATGCCAGCAAAAAAAAGAATACCTTATATCGAGAATTCATAAAAAAGAGAACAATAGAAACTGAAATGAAGTATAAAACTTACAAAAATAAATTAACTAATATAATGAGATCCTGTAAAAGAGAGTATTACATTAAAAGGTTAGAACACAATAAAGATAACACAAGAGATATATGGAATGTATTAAACAGAATAATCAAAAATGAATCAAGGAATAATGATTACCCTGGGTACTTTATAGAAGGGACAAGAAGTATTAATAACATGGAGGAGATAGTAAATGGCTTTAATGAATTCTTCGTAAACATAGGGCCAAAACTGGCAGAAGAAATAAAGGTTGATGGAATAGAAAGGGACACTGGTGAAAATATTGAAAGGAATAGTAGCTCAATGTTTTTAAGAGCAGTGGAATTGAAAGAGATTTATGACATGGTTAGAGGACTTAAGAACAAAACCAGTACAGACTGGAATGATATTGATATGGTAACGGTAAAGACAGTTATTGATGGTATCGTAAAACCATTAAAATATATATTCAACTTGTCGTTTCAAAAAGGAGTTTTTCCACAAAAAATGAAAGTTGCTAAAGTTATTCCCATTTACAAAACCAGTGAAAGACATCATTTTACAAACTATAGACCAGTGTCAATACTCTCCCAGTTCTCTAAGATACTGGAAAAACTCTTCATAAAAAGATTTGACAGTTTTGTGGAAAAATATGAATTAATGACAGATAGTCAGTATGGGTTCAGAAACAACAGATCAACAGCTTTGGCACTGATAGATTTAATGGAAAAGATAACGGAATGTATGGATAATAAGAGGTATGCGCTCGGAGTTTTCTTAGATCTAAAGAAGGCGTTTGATACTGTTAATCATGAAATTCTATTAAAAAAACTGGAAAAGTACGGGTTTAGGGGAGTGGTTTTGGAATGGTTAAAAAGCTATGTAGGGAATAGGCAACAATATGTACAAATAAATGAATATAAATCTAATTTGATGGATATAGCTTGTGGAGTACCTCAAGGTTCAGTACTGGGTCCAAAAATGTTTATTATGTACTTAAATGATATCTGCAGAGTATCGGAGATTTTAAAGTTTTTAATATTTGCAGATGACACAAATATACTGTGTGCAGGTGGGGAATTGCCACAGGTTTTGGAAATGATCACACAGGAATTAACGATATTAAAGAAGTGGTTTGATATAAATAAATTATCATTGAATCTAGATAAAACCAAATTTATGTTGTTTGGAAACCAAAAGAAAAACATCGAAGTAGAAATATGTGTTGACAATGTATATTTAGAAAGAGTAAATGAAATAAAATTTCTTGGGGTGATCATTGACCACAAGCTCTGTTGGAAGCCACACATTACTTATGTTCGGGGGAAATTGGCACGGGGCATTGCCGTCCTGGGGAAAGCAAAGCATATGTTGGATCAGAAAGCACTGCACATTTTATACTGTGCTTTACTACTGCCATATATGAGCTACTGTGTAGAGGTCTGGGGAAACACATACAAAAGTAACACACAAACAATAACTATAATACAGAAAAGGGCCATTAGATTAATAAATAATGTAGGGTACAGGGACCATACAAATGCACTCTTTGTCAAAATGCAAGCTATTAAATTCCAAGACTTGGTGAAGCTTAAAACAGCGCAAATAATGTATAAAGTCAGAAATAAATTGCTTCCCAAAGAAATCTGTAAATTGTTCATAGAAAGAGAAGGTGGGTATAACTTAAGAGGGAAATGGAATTTAAAAATACAAAGTGCTAGAACAACTTTAAGAACTATGTCAATCTCAATTGCAGGAGTTAAATTATGGAACAGTCTAACAGAAGAAATAAAAGACAGTCAAAACATAAAACAGTTTAAAGTAAAATATAAAAACCTAATTTTAAATAAGTATAAGAATGAAGAAAACGGGGTTAACCCAGGACGGTAATGTTGCTGGTAATGGTGTTGCGGTTCTTTTTTGTTTTTTTTGTTTTGTTTTGGTTTGTTGTTTTTCCATAACTTGTGTATCTGCAAATATACACATTCTGTATTTTTCATATGAAAGAAACTATACTGTGGTGGGGCTTGCTAATTTCTTGTTTTTGATTTATGTATGTTATGTTTTGTTTTACTTCATATGTTTATATGTTTCATATGTTGTTTGTTTAATTTAAGACAAAAAAAAATTAAATGAATGAGAGGTAAAACTTGAGGGGGTAGGGACAAATAAGTAAATACTTCAGCCTACTCCTTTTCAAACAAATAATGGAATGATATTTTGTAATGATTGTGAAGGCACATGTTTGAAATGTTTGAAATAAAAATGAACTGAACTGAACTGAAAAAATTGAAAACATATAGGAGCAAACATAGAAAAGAAGAAGCAGCATTTTTAGTTCATGCCATGTATTTTAGCCATACTCCACCTTTTAAACCAGGTCTGCCAGGGAATGCAGGACCTCCAGGTAATCCTGGTTCACCCTTTGTACCAGGGTTCCCTGGGAAGCCTGGCAGACCAGGGTCACCTCTGTCTCCCTGAGCTGTGCCTGGACCAGGTGGGCCGGGAAGACCTGGAGGACCTTGGACACCTGTAAGAAAGAAAAAAGGAGAGGAAGAGAGAAATTCAATTCAAGGAAGGTTGAATAAATTAACGTTAAAGGGAAAAGAAAGAAAAACTAAGCATAGAAAAGTATAGGAGAATATAAAGGGAAAAAATAAAAAAATGTGAAAAAAGAAGAGAATGGAAAACAAAATCATCCAAGTTGATTAAGGAAATGTATTTACCATACTGTCCATCCAGTCCAGGGAGACCTGCATCTCCTGTAGGTCCAGGAAAGCTTTCTATTGATCTGGGTCCAGGAGGTCCAGGGATACCCGGGCTCCCTTTCAATCCAAAAGGACCTGATATACAGAAAGTAAAAAAATCTATTGCTATATATATTATTGCACATTGAATCTGCACATTTTTGATTTCATTGAAGTCTATTTCACCTGGTTCTCCTCTTTGTCCTTTTTGGCCGGGATACCCTGGAACACCGGGTTGGGAAACACCTCTTTCTCCCTTCAACCCTGGACTACCAGAAAGGCCAGGGCTACCTCCCAGAATTGCACCTAGATTAAAAAACATAAAGTTGTTAAATCTTTCATCTTTGCAAGCCTAAAACAATCAGACGTATGTTGACCCTGATGAAGAGGGCGAAAAGGTTGAGCTTTGCCAAAGCAGTATGCCTCACAGCTTTGAATAATGAACTTTTCTGCAGACACACAAAGGGCCAAAATGCAAAACTGCTCATCTTTCCTCAGTTATCGAGCCATAACTACTTGATACATTCATCTATTCTTACTGGATCATGCTAAGATTAGCTTTAGCTTTGGATTATCTGGCTTATTGTACATCTCATTTTGGTTTACTGAGTACTGAGTGAGTAGTGAGCTGTGAAATAAAGCAAGAAATATAGAATCAGCTGGTGCGTGAAATGTGATTCTTGCCTGGGTTTCCAGGCAGGCCTTTAGGTCCTGCTAGGCCATTAAGGCCATCCAAACCAGGTGGTCCGGGAAAACCTAAAATAACAAAAATAAAACAAACAAACAAAACATTAAAAACACTGGAAAGAGCATTTTTTTAACCTCATTTGGAAAAATCATTGTAAGATTAGTGTATGAATGTAGTGGATTTTCTTTTTTCCTTTCACCTTTAAACCCACGATTTCCAAGGAATCCAGGCCGACCAGGAAGCCCATCAGGCCCCCTTCCTATTCCTTGCAATCCAGGCTGACCTTTTGGTCCAGGGAAACCAGGAGAGCCTGCAGAGAAGAAAAACGACATCTCAACACTTTCTGTAAATACAAATCTCTACGACGTCATGAAGGAATTACTGCAACAGGACTTTGTTTTCTTAGGAGTTACTCACCCATTATTCCATACCGTCCCT
The DNA here is from genome assembly GCF_057382275.1 of Copadichromis virginalis. Taxonomy (NCBI): domain Eukaryota; kingdom Metazoa; phylum Chordata; class Actinopteri; order Cichliformes; family Cichlidae; genus Copadichromis; species Copadichromis virginalis. The sequence goes on from NC_140620.1 coordinate 32,088,976, forward strand.
GTTCACCAGGAATCCCCTTCTGTCCGAGGAAACCTGGATTTCCTGAAAATCCATTATTGCCAGGTTCACCAACTTTCCCTTGGTCGCCTGTCGACATATTTAAAATGTTATAAAACTTCTGAAGAAATCAGAGATTGGAGACCAACTCTGATCTCCCAAAAAGCTTGTCCCACAGTACTAAGAATTTCTTCACCTGCACTAAATATATTTATTTTACTAAAAATAAAACATAAAGGAAATGTAAATTCTGATCCATGTCAACAAGTTTATAAAATATGACAACAACAACACTACAAGTGATGTGATGCTGGATGCTTTTCTTTATTTACAGAGATGTGAAAAGGGAAAGACCATCTCTGAATCGAGGAGGGGGCCTAAGGGTACATCTTTCACCATCCTACAATGCTGTGATTGCAGCCGTTCCCCAACTCTCTGTGAATGGTACTCATGGCCATTGATCAGTGGTTGCTGATCAATGGCCATGACAAATAAAGTTTCACCGTAACCGAGTAAGGTGAGTCTTACCTGGGATCCCTGAATCTCCTTGTCGGCCTTTAAGTCCTGGTGCTCCAGGATAACCAAAAGTTTCTCCAGGTAGTCCTAAGAGAAAAAAGCATTTAAGTCAATGGATGTTTGATTTGATTATGAACAGATGTAAAGAAGATGTTTATCACTGATGGTAGACTTCATATGTACTAGTGCTGTGCGATATGAACAAAATCTCATATCCTGATATAACACATTTATCGTCCCGACAACGATATAAATCACAAAAATGTAACATTTTCTGTAAATTCTGTGAATCTCGGGCCACTTGCGTGAAGCTGGGTGTCGTGTACCTTATTTGAGGTATTTTCATTAATGCATACTCCAAAATTTGACGTTTGAGAATACTGTATATTATCATCGCGTCAGTTTATTTTGAAAAGTTGGAACAGGATCTTCAGCTTTATTGTGACACTTTTATGTGGAAAATAAACAAGCGGATGGCGGAGCCACATGCTGCAAACAACAACGCATGAAAACAGTCGCTTGCCCATGCATAGTGCGTTTTTTTTAAATAGAAGAGAACGTGAGAACTATTAGAAATTAATATAGCCACTACAATATTGCCGTAAACAGTTTATTTTGGGACACAACGAAACAAATGATAGTGTAATACAGATGTTTTCATATCATCATCCGATGCATATCGTTATATCCAACAGCACTAATATGTACTCTTACCTTTGGCACCAGGCCGACCAACTTCTCCAGGCCTTCCAGATAAACCTGGAAAGCCATTATTGCCCTAAAAACAAACAAACAAACATCCGAATTTTAATCTCTGCCTGGCAAAATTTGCTACATGTATATGCATCTTTTCTTACTTTTGGTCCCACAGTGCCGGGGAATCCCATAATTCCAGATTCTCCTTTTTGTCCAGAGAAGCCTGGAAGTCCTGTTTCCCCAGAAAGGCCAGGTTCTCCCGGCAGCCCTTTACTCAGATCAGGGAAACCAGGAGCTCCAGGTCGTCCTGGACGACCTGGAGCTCCTGGCTGACCCTTGTCACCTGTTAACCCAGAGAAAGATCAGAGTTTGTAACACAAGGTGATGGATGTTCACAGCAGCAAAAAGCAGTTAAATTCTTCATTAGAGAGCCTACATTTTGCAGAAGTGCGAACAGCTGCAGTTCCTCTAGTGGGAACTTGGGGCTGGCTCTGAAGGTCAGTATCTGGAGACTCCCGTATCAAAGTGCTAAACTTTACAGCATGTTTTCAGCATGTAACAAAATGCTGTTTTAGGGGTTTACTGATAATTTCCCCCTTCTTTAAGAGCACAGTACAGATATTTTGTTTGTTTGTTAAGCTGAGAGGTATCCCAACACAGGCAACCGTAGATGCTCTCTGTCTGCGAGGCAGTATTTCCACTAATCTGAGTCACTGCCCCGGCCCTCTTTATTGTGTTGGTCCTCTCAGCTTCATCCACCAATTCAGTGTTGAAGTCCTCATCTATGAAAAAATTTCTTATTTTACAAAATATGTAACAAATATGAATCTCTTCTCTAAACGATTTAAAATTCACCAGAAGATCCTAATAAAGTCTGCAGTTAATTTATGCCCTTCAGATTAGCCGGTGACGTTCTGAAAGAAACAAAGCACCATGTTACCTCTGGGTCCAGTAAAGCCGGAAAGGCCGGTTATTCCAGGGTCTCCGATGTCTCCTTTCTCTACAAGCTGAGATGAAAAAGGTCTACCAGGAAATCCGGGTGGACCAGGTAATCCTCTGTCACCTGCCAAAGTAAAAACAGAGGAATGTTGGTGCAAAGCCAAAGTTCATGCAACTTGATTGATAAATTCTTGGCCCTGAAAGATAACCAAAATGTTGATGACGTGGTTCCAAAACAGGGGTCCCCATCATGAGAGACGGTTGTTGTGGTGGTTCAACCAAACACAGTCTTTGAAAAACTTCTCATGGTGCCCAAAATTTAGGATGAGCATCTAATGGTGTGAGCCCTGCAGAAACCTACCAACCAATGGGAATGCCTTAGGACAAATGGAATTCAAATGTACAAAACTAAATATCTGGGATGCCATTAAAAGTCTAACTTGTTCATGTGAGATTGTTTGCAGCAAGTGCCCTTTAGATGCTGTTGTGACAGAGCCAAGTATTAGGCGGGAACAAAACAAACAGTGGGGGAATTGTAGCCATGCTTAGCCATGTCACACAGTTTGCCTCATGATAACCTCAAGGAGTAGCATTAGCATTGCTAATTCATTCTTTTATTGGCCCAGGATCAGTACACTTATTCCTGTGGGGGATATTTTACCTTTAGTTCCAAAGAATCCAGGCGACCCAGGGCGTCCATTTGCTCCAGGCACTCCAGGCTGTCCTTTCACTCCGGGAAATCCTGAACTGCCAGGAGGTCCTGCAAATCCAGGGAAGCCCATCATTCCTTGGATGCCTCTGTCACCTGTGGAAATTAGCGTAGTTAGTCACTATTATGATATCTGTAACAAAGCAGAATGGCAGTGACAATGTCAGTAATACTGGACAGGTAACTGAAACATATGAAGCAGAGAAAAAAAGTGAAACGTTTGCCCGTCATTGGTTGGCTCTATTGCGCTAATAAGAATTAAAATGAACTGAGAGGTCGTGCTTCCCTTAGGCAGCATCATTCAAGGGTACAGCACACATTTTCTTTGTTATTCAGATGGCACTCAGGTTTATCTATCCTCAAAGCCTGACGACACAAACCTGCAAAAGTGTGCGTTAAACGGCAGGAATGTCTTACAGACATACAGACTTGATGACCTCTAACTTCTGATGAAACTGAGGTCATTGAACTTGGCCCTAAAAATCATGCAAACATATTGTCTAACCTAATTATCTGGGCTTCTACTAACACTGTGAGATATCTTGGAATTGTTTGACCAGAATTTGTAATTCATTGTTATCAGGCTGTCTTAAAAACTCCGTGAACAATCTTAAAAAAGTAATCTTGTTCACCACCACACCATGATCAGTACATTGCAGCACTGACCGTATTACTGATGTTCGTACAATGGTGATATGAATTCCCCAACCATGCCTTTATAATGTGGGAGTCAACCAGTAGGATCACTCTGTCCATCATCATAGTCAGTAAAGTCATGATCAACATCTAACACGACACTACTAAAAATGACAAATGTGGCCTTGGAAAAAAACAAAAAAACTACTTCTGCAGACCCTTTCTTCCTGGCGTTCCTGGAATTCCATCTATAGTCCCTGGTCCTGGTAAACCGGGGCGTCCCCTTGTTCCTGGTAACCCAGTAGCACCAGGTCGTCCGGGAGTTCCTTTCATCCCAGCAGGCCCTGGGAAACCTGGTTCTCCTCTTTCTCCTTTCCGACCAGGGAAACCTGCCAATAATGGAAGGAGAGACAGTGAGAAAAACAAAACACTGACAACAATCTGACATTCATACAGACACATGGAAAAAGGGCTGCTGGCTAATTATCTGGAAAAGCATGCAGTCTTCGGTTGCTTACCAGATTTTAAAATTACACAAATACAACCTCAAATGAACAACAACACATTTCATAATGTAGTCCAAAAGTCAATAGTAGTTAGCATCACCTTTAGCAACAATAACTTGATAATGTTCTGCATGATTTTATCAGTCACATCATTTTCTAATAATCTTGGCTCAGTATTCTTGACAGCGTTACTTCAGTTCATGAAGGTTTACAGAAATTAATTTATGCACAGCTGAACAGAGCATTTAAGTCATTGGTTCTGTTTCCATGTCTCCCCTGTGTCGATGCTCCATCACGCATGCTAACTTCTGTCTCCATGTTTATTCATCTGTTTCCCAGTCGTGTCTCTCGCTGCCTTGGTTCCCTGTGTTCAGTTAGTCCATGCTTTAGTGTGTGTGTCTCATGCTTCCTGTTTTATTTTGATAGTCTGTTGTCCTGTCAGTTTTGCTTCCTCCCTGTCTGTTATGTCTGATTAGTTCCAGCTGTGTTTCCCTCTGTTTCCCATCATCTCGTTATCCTCCGTGTAATTAGTCTGCTGCCTGTTTTTTCGTTACTTAGTAACGCAGTAACACAGTGAGCGTACGGTAAAGTAACAGTAATCTAATTACTTTTTGTAGTAGTAATCCCTGACTTTTCTCTCTACTTGAAAAAGTAATTGGATTACATCACTTTTAACGCATTACTGCCCATCTCTGCTAATGACCTTTAACATTTAACATGACAACTGAGCCCTGTAGAGTCTGAGACGTACCTCTTGCACATTTTCACTGAGCATTGCAGGACTGATTGAAGGCGAATTTGCTGGTAGGACCGCTCCTACACTTTTTACGCAATGCTTCTTCTTTTTGCTTTTGTTTTTGTTTATTAAATACACAATGCAACATGTTTTGTAGTTCATCTGAGGCTGTGTTTGCCTAATTTTAAGACCTGCTAAGGACCAGACTATCTGTATTATGTTCTTATAGGTACAACCTTAGAATTTAAGAGGCTAATCTTTCTTTTTGACCATAACTGTATCATAATATAATAATATGTATTATTATCTTTTGTATGAGGAATACACTTACCTCCGAACAATCAGGTTTTAAGCTAGTTTTTCTATCTTTTAACACACATATTAAAGCAGCCTTGCAAACAGCAACAACAATGCCATCACACATTTCTTTACAATACTTCATTGCTGCGATTGGTCTGTAATTGCACCCAGATTGCAGATTTTGTTGCAGAGACATGAAAGCTCAGTGTGGCTAATTTTGATACTCACATTACAGGAGAACCAGCCGATTGGTAATCATACCGTTTCTGAGTGCAATTCCAGACTAGCAAGGTTAAGCCATCTAAAGCACACTAACTGCTACTGTTTACATTCTTAAAAAATGAACCCATTTTCAGCACATCTGTGCTGCAAAGTTGCAGCTTATCACTTTTTGATCAATGCAAGGATGCGCTGAAAATAAGAAGTCCCTTCAAGAGTGTAAAATAAAAAGCTTCTAGCTTTGAGTTAAACAGCATTTGCCCCCAAATCTTCAATTTTCACACAAACCTGTTACAGTTAATTCATCAAACACATCTGGAACTGATTAGACAGAAACACTTAGTTCACAATGAGGTTAGTCGTTTCTGCAAGTAAGAACAGCAAACAGTGGTTTTCACATTTCCTGCGGAAATGCTTTGTTTACAGAACTGTTACAAAATATCCATCTGGTTCAGTCTTTCTGTGGGGTGTGATGATGTCATTTCCTCTAGCATCATAGTTTTATGTACTTTAAAATAGTTATTGATGCAAACACAGTCAAATGGCACGATTATGATGAAGCACCTCATCAAACATAGGCAAAAGTCATCGTCTCTTAGATAATGAGGTAACACTATATTTGGAGGAGGTAAGCTGCTCCACCCCCTCCCAAAAGACAAAAATAAATAAAGAACAAAAAAAAAATTACATAAATAAATTAATATGCCATTCAATTAATCAAAAATAATTTGAAAATAATAAATAATATAGGCGTTAATGTTTTACTTTGCCTCTGTATTCATTCACCTTCATATTAATTACTTTCCTTTACCATCTTTTTTTTCCAGAGACGTGGTGTTACACCCCATACGAGACTCCACGACTGCACTGTGGAGATGGACATTTGTGTGCAGCGCAGATGAGAAATGAAGGCAGCAGTTCAAGTGTTTGTTCTAATACACCAACAGCAAGAGGATGGAGGAAATGCAAGCCAAGGGTGGCGCGGCTGGGAGGGAGGAGAGATGGACAATGGGACGAGGGAAAGAGTGTCTCACCTGGGCAGCCTATAACGAGTGACCCAACACCAACAAAAAAAGGATGGAGGGATGAGAGGATGGATGGAGATGATGATGGTGGTGGTGGTGTTGGGAAAAAAGATGAAAGTGACAAGGAGGAAGAACAGAGACATGGAAAAATACAACAATACAAAAACAAAGAGGGAGAAGACATTCTCGTGGGTGATGCAGTGTTTGATAAACAACACGATTCAAACGGGCAACTGTGATGATGGATGACTGTGAAAGAACGATGTGAACAAAAGAGGAATGAACCAGAGCTGGTGCAGGGATGAGAGGTGAAGGATTTCAGTAGAGATCACAACAAAGTCATATTTCACCTTCTTTTGCAATAATTCACACTAAGAATCTCTCAAAGGTACAAATTCGAGTGTAAAATGTGCAAAAAATATAACAAAACCCCCAAATCATTTCTTTCTCTCACCTGGTGGTCCTCTCAGACCCTTACTACCATCAGGGCCAGGTGGACCAGGAATGCGACCATCTGGGTCACCTGGAAGCCCAGGAAGGCCAGGATTACCAGGAAAACCGTTAACTCCGCGTTCTCCTTTCCGACCAGGAGCACCAGGACGTCCATCAAACCCTTCAAGAACAGACTTTGTTTACAAAGTGTTGCTTGCAGAAGCATTTAAATGCTAAGTCAGCTGGCATTTGTTATTTCAGGACACCCATCGAATACTATGTTTTTATTTGTTTTTATTAAAATAAGTAACTGACTTAAATCCTGCTACCCACCAGGCATTCCAGGTCCTCCAGGTGTTCCCGGCTGGCCCTTGTCTCCAGGAATTCCTGGTAAACCGTTCTGACCAGGAAATCCAGGTGTAGCTCCTAGCACCTCTCCAGGCTGGCCCTTGGCTCCAGGACGGCCTGGGAGACCATCCTTACCCCTGGGCCCATCAAAACTCTGCCCTGGGATACCTGGAATACCAGGGTCCCCTCTGGGTCCAGTGAAACCTGCAGGGAATGACATCCCGAGCAACGCATTAAAATGCACAATAGTGAAGTTGGAAGCACCCTCTCTATCACTCTCTCTGTGACAGGAAGTTGTAACCAACCAAAGTTAAGGACAGGAAACCACCAAAGATCAAGGTTAAAGATTAAATATCGATAGACTGAATGTGGGGGAAATTCAGAATTTTTGATTTCAGATGAAGTTCTGCGTGCACTCTGAATGTAAGCAGTTTATGTGAACAGATTTTTTGACAATTTGTCCCAGGTAATCAGTCTGCTATCACAAACAGATTGCATGTAATTACCACTTGATCCTATTTAATCACAAAGTGATAGCAGACTGACTGTCTTTTTGCCATTTTAACGCCATCTTGAAACACCAAGGTTGCTTTGAAGACATCACCTGCCCATGCGCATGGTTGTAGACGTGGCCCCTGCAACGCGAACATTTCAAGATCTCCATGTTTATTGACATGTTTTAAACATGTCATTTTGTTTACGGCACAGCCTCCAGTAACTGCCTAATCATAAATGCAGCACTAGAAGCAAAAGAAAAAGCTGTCAGGGGCTGGGTCTGTGACCCGGTGTTTTGGGTTTATTTTGTATTTGTGATTTTATTATGTTAAGATTGAGATAATATTAAGTTCTGGTGTTATTATTTAGTTGGGGTTTAGTTGAGTTTTATTCTAGTTTTTGTTCCATCAGTGTCTCCTGATTTACGAGTCGTTTCCTGTCCTCTGTGTAGTCGGTCTCGTCCTCTGTGTTTTCACTTTCATTTATGCCAGTGCATTAGTCTCTCCCTTCTGATCCATGTTCTAATTGTCACCCTTGTGCTGTCGTGTCTATGCTCCATTATGTTTCCTGCTTGATTTTGTAAGTCTTGTTTCCATGTTCAGTGTGTTTAGTTTTGCTTCCCCTGTGGCGTCATGTTTATTTGTTTCAGCTGTGTTTCCCCAGCTGTTTCCACTTCCAGCATTACCCTTCTGTGTGTTTAAGTCGCCCATCTTCCTCTGTTGAGTGTCGGGCTGTTTGGTTGTCTTCATGTCAAAGTTTCCAACTGTCCGGGTTCATGTTCATGCTCATACTCATTTTCATGTTTTGATTATTTCACAGTTACATTTTTGCATGTTCGCATTCAGTTTCATGTCCTTGCCTCGTTCTTCTATTTCTTTTGTATCTTGTGTCTGCTTTTGGGTCCAATTCATAAACACACCAGCTATCCCTGCCATGTAATTGCATTATAAGAAGGCCTAAATCAGAGATTAGAGGATAATTAAATTAATTACACAATTCAATTCACATTACAATAAAAAAAACTTTGAGTTTCATTTGTAATTATTTGACTTTTGCATGTTATGTCTTATTGCAGTCTGGTACAGAGAAACCCCACCACGCAATTTTACCTTCAGGTCCACGCACGCCTCCGGTGCCGGGGTCTCCTCTTTCTCCTTTGGGGCCATCAAACCCTGGACGTCCAGAGGGCCCTTGCAGCCCTGGTTTACCTTTAAGACCTGGCAAAGAGGCACAATCATTCTGATGATTTGTTTCCCCAGTTTGTAAGCAATAGTCACAACAACATTACAAGCAGTAATACAGACAAAGTTGTTTCATAAAATTATTAATGAACATATTCATCTTATTTCTGTAAACACTGATTGAGAATCTTAATAGATCAACTACAAAACCTAGAGCCACAAAGTAAAATCATGCAATTTGCACCTGTATCTACAAATGAACAATGTGAAAGTGCATGCAAAGAGGACCTATTATGCTTTTCTCCATTTCCTGTTGTTCCATTGGTAGATTGGTGCATTAAACATGGGCAACGTTTGAAATGTTGAGGTCATCTTGTGTAAAATTAAACTACTACAATTTATTCTTGGATCCGTGATGTCATAGAGAGGGATAGGCAGCCAATCAGAGAACATATGGTGTAAAGGTGTGTGTGTGTGTGTTTGTGCCTAACTGTGATCATCATAGAGTTTAAGGCTTTAAGGCTGTAAAATCACCATAAGACATCTGTTAAATCGTACCTGGTTGTCCAAGGAAACCGGAATCGCCTGGGTCTCCTGCCTCACCCGTAAATACGCAAGCCAGAGTTTGTCCTGGTAGCAGTCATACACAGGTTAGCATTCAGACCTCAAGCACTTGAATACACATTTAGAGTGAACACTTGGACACATAATAGCACATCTACAAATGTATACCTATTTATATATATACACAGTTTTAGAGTTGTGTATTCTTTTCAACTAATCAAATCAGGGCAAAGAGTTGAAGTAGCGCAATGTAGCACAGGTCAAAATCACATGTTAAATACAAACAAAGACTTCAGTATAGTGAAACATCAACTTTAACACCATTGTAGACATATGTGATAATGTATTATTATAAATAACTGCAAGATAAACACAGTGACACAGTAAAATGTTGGATAATTATATTCAGTGAATGTTTTGTTGAGGTGCTGATTGTCTATCGCCTCCACTCACGCCAACAGAGACTTTTTGTGCAGGGAGTTAGAAGCAAATTCTTTATATTAAGAAGATAATGGGAATTAGAAATCCAGTGCAGGTTTTGTGTTTCATTTCATTCATTAATTAAAAGCATTTAGCAGAGGTTTGGCTTGAAAACATGCGCAAGATTTCAGCAGCTTTGATTGGAAGCCGAGCGCGTATAAACAGCCCTGAAGCTCGACAGTCAATCATTGACTGACTGGGCCTGAGTGGAAACCCTGAAGATGCAGGGAGCGAGAAGCTTCCATCGGCCTCGTCATGAACAAATGATTGACAGTTAGCCAGTAGTTTCCAGAGTGCACTATGTTTCCCATGATTAAAGGAGGCTGGGGCTTTTTCTGAAAAGACTTCCCTTATGAAACATTTATAAGCTGTAATAAGACCTCAAACAATAGTCTGGGCTCCCAGACTGTGAAAAATATCTTTGACACAATGCTTTTTGACAGAGCTGCAGAAACACTGGAGTTTCTTAGGTGTTTACCAAGGGTCTACTAATATTACAAGGGCAGAATGATAAAAAGGATAAACATGGGCTATTTAGGAAAATGCAGAACCTGGCAACCCAAAGCTAATGAATGGCTTACATCCAGGCTATCACATCATTAACCCTCTGAGATCTAAGTCATCATCTGTGCCAAACCTAAGCTTAACTATAACCCCAAGCAATCAGAATCATTCTTTCTTTTTATGCCCAAATCTTGGCAATTAGGGAACGAAGACAACAACTTTTGTTTAACCAGATTATAGGCTTAGGTTTGGATTATGATCACAAGTTATTTTGTCTCCCTAAATATACTGAGTAATTTTTCCCTTTTCTATCTTCGAGGTCCTACAGGCTTGACTAAAGCAAAACCCATGGTTATATTTTTAATGGTCATCATTGATACCATGTCTTCTTTTCTCTCTGTTTTAGTTTCATGAATTATGACATTTACAGTTCTTTACACACTATTGCAATAACTTTGGACCCAACTGTTTGTGGGAGGTTTACTGGCCTAAAAAGTTTCTCTAGTTTCTGAAAGTCATATAATTGAAGCATCATTCATTGAATGTGGAATGCTCGTTTTTTGAAACCCATCAGACAGACCAAACAGGTTGCTTCCATTGTAAACAGCAGCAGCATATTCATCCACCAGCTGCTCGTCTGCCTGCAACTAACTCTAGAGGTTCTGTCAAAGGCTCACTAGCCTGGCTGGTGGATAAAAGAATCAGTTACCCACCCTGTCCCTCCTCGGCGTCATTAAGCCCTTCACAGATGCTTTCACCTGGATAGATACACATGCACAAAGGAGGTCAGAGAGACGAGGGGATGGATGGATGGGGGAGATAAAGACAGGTAGAGAGAGAAGGAGAGGCAGAAGGTGGCAGCATACAAAGCCACTTAGGTTGATTTGCATGCCCCAATAAAGCCATTGAGTTGGGTTTTCATCACAACAGGTATCAGCAAATCAGCAATAAGTTCATTCAGTTCAGGCAAAAACAGGTTATTGCCGTCAACATGAGAGGAGAGAGAGGAAGGAGGGGCATCTGTGCGCCAGCGATGCATCCAAACACTTCGTTCTCTCTTAACTCCTGCCAGCGACAATAACCTTCATATTAAAAGCAAAAATTAATCAGTCGTCATGGTATGAAAGCACACATTCATACTAAAGATGAGTGGCCAGCTGCTGCCGAAAGGCTTGTGTCATTTAGTCTCAGGAAGATGCGGGCGTCTGCTGCCGCCATCATTTTATATTCATTGTGGCTGTAGCAAAAAACTGAAAAGTGTAGCTAGAAGCTGACTGTTGATAAGCTAAAAAAAAAAAAAAAGATTTGCAAAGGAAAAAACACACATAAACTATCTTTTGGTTTGGTTATGTAAATTTAGTTTAGCAGCAGATTTTTGGGTAAAAAGCCAGACATGGCAAACATCAAACTTCTCACCTGTTCTGAGACTAAACAAGCACAGTCGTTTTAGCTTAATCAGCAAATACATCATCATCATTAAGCATCAATCATTCCATTAAGGAAGCAGTTTATAGATTGTTGGCTGCAGGTGAAGTGTGTAAGTACATTAATGGAGACCGTTAATCATTTCGTTAATCGTTTGCTGCTGCAGCCGAGGAAACACGGAGAGCAGGAAGCTGCTTTGGAAGAGGAAATCTAACAAGAGCCACAAGCTCTGTCCAAGTCCTGGACAGGCTGCCTCACAGAGGTCTTATAATGATCTAGCATGTGAGGACGATAACTGTTGTGTGCTGAGGATGGACAGTGATGGGATGAGGTGGTGTGGATATCGCCCTGTGGAAGAAGACTGTATGACACACATTCACATATTTTCTGTCATTCTCTGTCTCACGGACACACACTCAAAACACCATTATTTACCTTTCTCTCCAGGTGAACCCGGTATACCTGGAGAACCAGGTATACCGGGTTCTCCAGGGTCTCCACGCAAGCCGGGTGCTCCATCATAGCCAATGCCCGGCTCACCAGGGCCTCCAGGACGTCCCTTAGAACCTGGAAACCCTTGAAATCCTTTTTCTCCCCTTGAGCCGATGCCTGCATCACCCTAGAGAGGAGAGGAGAGAAGAGGAAAGGAAAGGAAAGGAAAGAAGGCAAAGGAAAGGAAAGAAAAGGAAAGAAAAGAAAAGAAAAGAAAAGAAAGAAAGGTGAGAAATGGAAGAGGGAATGGAAAATAAGGAAACAGGAAAGAGGATAGGCCATTAAAGGAAAGAGAAAACCAAGAAGAAGGAGAAAAGGAAAGTTAGAGGAAATATAAGAAAAAGAAAGTAAAGAAAGCAAAAAAGGGAAAGCAAAGAAGGTGAGTGGTAGAAAATATGAGTAAAACAAAAGAAGGATAATGAAAAGGTGGGAGAGAGAACAGAAGACAAAAGAAAATAAAAGGAAGGAAAAGAGAAAAAGGAAGGAAAGAGATGATAATATACAAAATAAAAGGGGAAGAACAGAAAGGCACAGAAATTATACAGGAGAAGAAATGAAATAAGGGAATGAGATGAAAAGACAGCAAAGAAGCGAGAGACGAAAAACAAAAGAAGAAGAAAGGGGAAAACACGAAATGAAAGGACAGAAAATATATGAGAGGAAAGAGGAAACAATGATCCTCATTTGGACGTCTTTTTAAAAACGTATTAAATGAAAATCTTTCTGAAGATGAACTAATATGTAAACTGTGTTTCGAAGGACTCACTGGGGGTCCAGGAAATCCAGGGAAGCCAGGCAGCCCGTCTCTTCCAGGATTTCCTGTTTCACCTGTAGGTCCTCTGGGTCCAGGATCTCCTATGACTCCCTTCAACCCCAGATTTAGGGTGGGGTAATATGGAGCCCCCTTCTCTCCCTTACGCCCGGGGAAGCCCCGCTGACCAGGAGGACCCTGCAAAGTTACAGAAATGTGAAACTTCAGAAACTGGTATGCATGCATTTAAATTACTTATCATTATGATTAATACGATGATGATGATGATGATGATTATTAATAATTCCCATTCAAGTCATATCAAGGGCAGAGTTTTGCTTACACTAGGTCCTGGACGACCACTGAAGCCTAGTGAACCGGGGTCTCCAAGAAAACCCTTCACCCCAGGCAGGCCAGGACTGCCATTGGTTCCTGGACGTCCAGGTGGTCCATCTAACCCCGAGAAGTCTCCTCCAGAACATCTGCAGTCACCAGGGTCGCCTGCAGGACGGCGGGATTAAGAATTGTAGATTGTCGCACTTTTTCTTCCATTTCCAGTTGTGTTTTAGTTTCCTTGGATACCAATGCTTCGTATTTGTATTTTGCTGCTTGCTTTTCATTTATTACTGTGTGGGTAAACTCCTCACTCACCTCTTCACTTCTCGACAACAATTTTGACTCATTTTGAAATACGCGATGATTTAAATATATTTTTTGCGAGAAACAAATCATTTCATTTCATGAAGTCTGCATATCTGCGTGTACCTCTAAACCCTTTGGCACCAATGTTTCCTGGAAATCCTGTGGGACCAGGCGGCCCGGGGCCTCCAGGGGGAGCAGTTGGTAGACCTTCAGAGTCACCTGCACAAACACACACGCAAAGCTACACCCATTAGAGGTTACACTGACCGCAAAGTAGTTTTAAAAGTCACAAATTGTTACTTTAAGATTTTACACAAACACTTTATACTTGTTTAAGTTTCTTGAACTGATTTATTGCTTCTGCTTTTGAAACCAAGCTTTCAATAACCGGAAAAGGAATTACTCAAGCCAGCAGAGCGGAAGTGCGGCTCGAAGCCACAGTTTAAAATCAGGTTAGTTTGCTTTGTTTGGTTTCCAGATTCGACAAAAGATTTAAGCTGCTGTTGCAAGATGAGAGGCTTATTTTTTGCCATCTTAAAATGTAAAACAACATGAACCCCTTCAGTGATTTTACATCGACCGTCATGGTTAAGAGCTACTCACCAGAAGCAGCATGCACAGCCTGTTGCAGTTCGGAGCCTTACCCCGGCAAAGAAAATACCCAAACACAGTCATCTTCCATGCCAGTGAAATCATCTTTTGTTTTTCCAATGATTTCCTTCCAGTATGTTACACAGACTGTTTCTTCCTGTGTTTCCATGTGTGTGTTTTACAAATAAACAGTCATTAAAGAAATCTTTTGCTAGCAAGCGTTAATGTCCACATGAGATCTGTGAATTACGTTCACAGCAGGCGACACCTTGTCACCAGAGATGAGAGAAGCAGCTTGGATCAGTAGAGAGAGCCTCTCATATCCAAGACTGAAGCTGGCTACACTCTATACTAACAACCGCTCCCTCCACAGCACAGAAGTGATCAAATAAAGCATTGTGGCAGCTAGATGCTGGCTGTGAAAGTTGAGTCTGTGGTTTTGAATTTCACTTTGGCAGCGTGATTGTTGCTGGCGAGTTTCAAAGAAATATGGCTGCCTTTGGGATACCTGTAGGACTGACCTGTATCAGGATAGATGTAGCAGGGCTCAGCGTTTGTGCCTTGAAGGACAGCAAAGTCAGTCAGCTGTTATATTTGAAAGTGTTTCTATGTCTTGTCTTTCACTTCTACCGAGTAGTTGAATTTTATTGTGTTTAAAATGTAAAAACCTATTTTTTATATACTGAAAAATATTTTGCTTGAATCCCCGTAACCCCAACAGTAACAGAAACTGAGCACAACTTACACAACAGTCAAAGCTCAAACATGTATAAGAAAATTTGGAGGAAATAAAAATAAAGCTGTACTTTCAAATATTCGGTTTCTACTTCTGCTTGCCTGAGAGGGAAGGACCACAGAGCTTTATCTGCTGTTTTTGTGTAAATGTACCTGGAGGGCCTTGAGGTCCAGGAAGGCCACTGGGACCTGGGGGCCCAGGGAGTCCTGGGAAACCTTCAAAACCAGTGGGCCGTGAGCCGGGGTCACCCACTTCTCCTTTTACACCTTTGGGCCCAGGAGGACCTCGAAGACCTGTGTGCACAGACAGCTTCTGTTGTCTAAAGATCATTACTGATGGTGGTTAATCCTCCGTGATCAGTGTGAATTTGTGTGTATTACCTGGACCAAAACGATCAGGTCCTGGTTGGCCGGGAGGTCCTGGAAAGCCTTGAGGTCCCTGGTCACCCCGGGGTCCTGGAAAGCCACGTAAACCCGAGTCCCCTGGAGGTCCTGCAACCAATCACAGAAGAGGTGGTTAAAGGGCCGGTGGTTCACAGGAACACATGTGTAAAAAAACCTCAAGGTGTTACCTTGAATAGCATAACCCCCATTAACAAAAGAGCTAGGTCCTGGGGGTCCGGGGTCTCCCTGGTCTCCCTACAAGATGTACCCAAAAAACAGGTTAGAGCAGAAATATTGATGGTATCATCTCTCTAAACCAACATATAGATAAGTAACCATTTTCAGTTAGCTAACCATAAAACCCAGAGGGTGTATCTGAAAATGTGTCATTGTGGCAGAGTGATATTAACATTTTGTGCTTTCAGTGATGCTCGTTTGCTCTTCTGGCTGTAATGAGCGGTTGTTGAGTTACTGCCTTCTTCTCAGCTCAGAGTAGTCAAGCCGCTCTCCTTTGATATTAACAAGGCATCTTCACCCACCTTGCTTCCTCATTCTTTGCTCTGTTTGAACCTCAGCAGGTCATCTTGACCATGTCAACATGTCCAAATACGACTGCTGCCATATTATCAGCTGATTAGATATATGTTACCAAGAAGTCAAAAGGGTTTAATGAAATGTCCTGTAACTGCTAAGCTAGGGTAGTGTCTATAAATGAAGATCCGTGATTAGGCAATTTAATTATTATTAATGTTTTATATTAAAAAATATCCGCTTTTACAAGTCGTCATTACCTCTGTAACAAGAGTAGTATATGTGACAGATAGAGCAATAAAAATTGCTACCATCAGTGTGAGCACAGTAGCCCCATCTGCTGGTGAAATAGCAGAGAAGCTTTATACAAACTTTGCCCTTTCAGCTGCTGCCTTTATGCCTACGGCGTGTGGATCTGATATATTGTGGTGTTATAAATTCACAGGTTCACTACAAATGATATAAAACTTCTTTTTAGTAAGAAATGTTGATGTCTCTTTATAATTATTAGGATATAGGAAAACACAGCTGTAAGAAAATACCCCTGACTTGTACCATACATCTGCTTTAGAGGAACAGTGATTCTACCTTGAATCCTGGGTAGCCCGATGAGCCTGGGGTGCCTGGACGTCCTTTGGGTCCCTGGGTGGAAGAAGAAAAATTAATCTAAATTGAACATACTGTACAGGTTTAAAGACTAATGGCTATCATGCCGTGCAGCAGGGGTGTCTGTGTTGACAATAATATATATATTTTGTCATGAGTTAGGAAATAAGAGGATGCAGTAACTCCTGAGTTTCCTATAGATATTATGAGGTTATCTGAAGTGTACTTCGAAGTATGTACTGTATTTTTTCTTGGTTTTTGTGGGACTTTTTGGTTGTGAATGCACATGAATATGATTCTTAACATGGAGTAAGGGCAACAAATGTGTTGCTCTTTTTTTCTATGATTTAAGACCATCAACTACATTTTTACATGAAACCCCAATTCACTAAATAAAGGTAAAATTATATTTGATCCATATAGTAGATCCATCTACTACAACAGTAGATGGATCTCCTCTTCTATGTAGGAAAGACCATGTGTCTAATATAAGAGGATAACTGTGGGGATGAAGGCAAAGAAACAATTACTTTCACCTGTAAGCCAGCTGAGTATTTTCTGTGGCTCATAATTAATGTGAGAACTATTACTCTGTGCTTACAGTCTTACAAACCCTACCTGCAGTCCTAGAACACCGGGCGGTCCGTTAAACCCTGGAGCCCCCTGCTTGGCAGAAACACAAACAACACCCACCACAGAAGAAGAGGAAATGGTGAGGTTCCCCTCACAAAGGGAAATAAGGAAGGAATTTCAAACAGTAATGTCACTAAATGCACTTTAACTGAAGCCAAAAAGCGCAGAGTCTTACTCTGCTCCCGGGGTATCCAGGAATGCCCTTTTCTCCATATTCTCCAGGATAGCCAAAGGGTCCCTGTGATTCAGCGACAAAAAGGAAGGTCTCCTGAATCACAATTTCTCCTAAAATGCATCTTGCATGGTGGGCATGAAATAAAAAATAAACAAGCAAACTGTTTGAATACTTACAGGTAGGCCGGGTATTCCAGGGTATCCTTTAGTTCCCTTTGGACCGGGGTCACCCTTTGAGAGAGGCAACGAGAGAGCAAAGTAAACAACAGCAAAAAATCCATCCTTGTTACGCACTCCATCCCCATTTGTTTTTCATCCATTGCCTTTAATAAATCATGGATCCTGTTCACGTGTGGTTTCTTCTTTGCGCGGTAGAGCTTTAACTGGCATTTTGTGGATGAATTTGTAGAAGTGTTCCTGAGCCCATGGAATGATTTCCACGAGTGAATCATTCCTGTTTTTAATGCCGCGCCGTCTGAGCACCCAGAGATCACAGACAACCAATAGGAATCTTTGGATTCCCCCAGATTCTCCAAATCTTTTGATATTATGCGCTGTAGATGACGACATATTTTAAGTATTAATAATTTGATATTGAAGCACATTATTCTGAAATTATTCGACAATTTGCAAATTGTTGAACCTCTGCCCTGCATTACTTCTGAGAGGCTCTTTTTATATCCAGTCATGTGACTCACCTTTGGCCAGTTAACCATTTTTCTTAACATTACGCATTTTCTCAGCTATTCATAAAATATTTGCAAATCATTGCATTCAGTTCTTATCTAGAGCACATTTAAAGCGTCACAATTTGGGGGATAAGTGGGTTTTGTATTTAATTGTGCTAAAATCAGGATCGTCTGCGACAGTCATAGTTTGCTGGACAGTCAAGTAGACGTACTCCCCTTGTTGAAATGCATGCAGCACTGTTGTGCCTCAAGTCTGTTGCATGTAATTTAATAACAGTGACTGTTAGTCCCTCCCTAATTTACAGTTTTGATGAAGTGGAATTAAAGACGTCATTTTTCCACATCTTTTCCTTCCATTTGTCTCTTATTCACGTAGCCTGAGGTTTATTATTTGACCTTCCAGCTGTGAAACCTTTACTGACTCAGGCATGCAAAAGGTCTTATAAAAGTCTGGAGATCACTGAGGTCTCGGAGCAAGAGCTACCAAAAGAAAGGGTTGTCATTATCGTGACGTATGTGGCGTTTTTCCATCGCTGTGCGGCTGTGATCTGATTTAATCCTGCTTCAGTCTGATAAAAACAACACCTTGCTAAGAAAACGGTCTCATGCAGCTCGTCATTTAACAGCTTAATGTGGCTGCTGCTGTCTGCTTAGACCCTAAAGCGCTAACATGGGGTGATTTCACCCACGCGGTGAGTAAATATCACTCAGTGGTATTTCCCAGGGGAATTCATATGCTCAAAAGGTATATAGTCAGCTGGTCACCTTCACCCTTCCAATTTTTTGTTCTTGTTGTTCATCTATCCTACTGTTTTCAGTGATGCAGGGAGTCTGTCACCTCCCTGGAAAAGGATCACATTTCCCAGGAAAAAGTTTCCATTTTTCTTTTATTTTTGTAGATTTTTTTCTCTTTGATACCTTTTTTTGTAGAGGGGAAATAAAAGAAGAGTCCTTTTTGCCGTGCATTTTTCTACTTTAATACGTTTTGGGAAGCATGTTTTAACTGATTTATTATATCAGGGGAAATGTTCCCTGACATTAGCGATAGCGTTACAAAACTAGATGTTAGTGTTGTGAATGCGTTCAATATAAAGCTGCAGCATTAGCATAGTGTTGGTTTTTAACTTTCTGAGTGGCCATAGGCTCAGAAACTATTCTGCTCGCCTCTACAAACAGAAGGTAGATGCATTCGCACAAAGTCTTGGTAAAGGACAGGAAGCTTTTTGCTTGTGTTTATATTGATCAGCCACGCTGGAGCGTGCTTTGGTTGCATGAAGCAAAAACAATATGTGTTGGGCAAATAGAGAGCTCGCTTTTCAAGAAATCTGCTAGATGACCATCGCTGTCATGTGGCAATAATTAAAAATCTACTTTTCCCAGTGACACATGGACATAACAGGAAGTCTTGGTTTGGATGTGTCGGTTACACCAAAGAAAAATGTCCGTTTCTCTCATTCATAAAGCAGTGAACTTGGGAGAAAAGTATGTAAGTAAGTGAAGCATACAAGTTTACCAACACATGATGGTGTCGATCACTTTCAGGCTGTTGCCACCATTAAAATGACTTTTTTATGTTTGAAACTGATTTTTTTGTGACAGTGAAATAAAACGCTAATTATGACTCGTGTTTCCCAACAAACCTGCATTCCTTTGTCTCCTTTGGGAAAACCCACAAACTCCACAACGCCATTGATCATTGGCTGGCCGGGGTCACCAGGCAAGCCCATGTCGCCCTGGATGCGGTGACCAAGGAAGAAAGAGCTGTTTACGCTGACGAAGCGCGGGAAAAAACAACCCCAGCTTTTGGAACGTTTAGGGGAAGAGAGGGCAGACTGTGGACTGGAGGATGGACGGCATGAGGCCGCGCAGGAAGCGGCTGAAGAGAGCGCAGGCCGAGGAGAGGAGCGAGGAGCTTTATGGATGAGGATGAAGAGAGGCTGGTGTTTGTTGTTTCTTTACAACTTTAATCCTACTTACAGAAACTTTGAAGGAGGTTCAGACAGTAATAGTCAGATTCAATTTTAAGTTTTTTTTAACTAATTATAAACAGATTTGATTTCTTTTGGCAGATCTCCTCATGTTTCCAAAATTGTCTGTACTCAAGATGTGTCAGTCTGTGTCATGTGTTTGAAAGCTACCAAAAAATTTAGGATCAATAGTTTGAACTTGAAAGCTCAGACATGCTGAGTTTATAACAGTTTATAAAAGTTTATAACAGAAACTTTTCACTAGGGTCCACTTTGCCGTCTTCACTAGACTGCAGTTTAATGCATAAACGTTATAAGCCTCAAACACATTGCACAATGACAACACATCCCAAGGAAGAAAAACTATTTAATCCAAACACCTTTCACAATAAAAGCTTCCTAGTTTTGGTGCAGAGCAATTTTTACTGAACCTAAACTCAGTGGTTTTCCAGCAGTTAATGATTCAGCACCTTTAATGCCATAGTTTGTCTCTCACACTCACAGTCTGCAGCATCTGTGTTGCTTTCATTACTTTTATTACAGCTGTAAAACAAATATGGGATAAATACTGTATTTCTTAAATGATCTTAATAAAAAAAATCAGGTTGGCTGAAAAATGTAAATGATTTTTTCTCCAAATTCTGATTAAAGATGCACGACTGCTGCTCTCTGTGAGTCTGGACAGTGATGACCGACCTCTCCTCCACCTCTCCCCGTGTCTCCTCACGTCCTCCCTCAGCTCCTTGTTTCCTCCCTCCAGCACGTCCTCCTCTCTGAGGTTTGTAAGGTTTGCTGCAATCACTGCTCCTCTTCTTTATTAGACCTTTGGCCTGCCTACTGCTGCATCGTTGCACTTCTTTCTTTTGGTTACTTTCTGCAGTGAAACCCCCACCACATCCTTGCGTGTGTTTTTGTGTGTCTGTTGTGTTAGCTCAAAAACCTTCGCTCCTTCCCTTCCTTTGCTGTGTTACCTTATCTCCTTTGTAGATAGTGAGTGTTTTTGGGCCGCTTAGCGACGTGTCGCCGGGACTACCCCTGGGTCCGGGAAGACCCACGTCACCCTAGAGTCCGAAATACACACGAAACACACTGTTAGCCAATCAGGAGACGCAAAGAGCAGAGGAGGGGAATGAAGGAAGGAAGGAGAGAAGGGGAGAGGAAAAGGAGAGAATGGGAGGATTATTTTACTGAAGCAAAGGTGAGAAAATAGCATCAGCACCTTGAAAAATCACATTAAATTATATTCACTGAACAGAGCAGATCTGGACTCTCAGTACAGTGTGAAGCAGAGTAGCATCAGATGCAACTAATGTTAATCAAAGTTAATCTAACCTGCTGTTATGCATATAAATGTGCACACAGTCGATAAGGGACATCAGTCCTTATATTGGAAGTAGATCTTTTTAAAGCTTCTTTAGGCGAGAAGGTGACACCTGCACACTCTGTACGCTGTACAACATGAGGTGTATCACTCCTCTGGTTTTCCACCTGGAGACAGCGTTTACACTACAGTCTGCCTTTGGTGGCAGCTGTGACATTTAGCTGTCGCCTCATTGCTCTGACACACAAAATAATTGTCTAATTTTATCCATTCTGGACTTTCACAATGAAAACCTTAACGTCTTCAGCTCGACCTCCTGTTCTTTTGTCTTCGAACCATACACCATTTCAGGTCTCACTAACATATTTTAAATCTTCTCTTTCCCACTTGCGGTTATCCTTCTGTCACAAATCACCTCTGACACTCGGCTCCACCCACTCCCACTTGACTGCACTCTCTTTTCTACCTCTCTTGTGCACTGCTCCTTGATTGAATGCTTGACCTCAGGTACCTTGACCACCTTTGCTTCTTGCATGTTCACCTTTCCACCTGTCTCCCTCTTATTCACAGACATGTATTCTGTCCTGCTTATACTGACTTGCCCTTTTCTCCCCAGAGCAGACCTCCACCTCTCCAGGGTCCCCTCCACCTGCTCCCAACTCTCACTGCAGATCACAGTGTCATCTGCAAACATTGTAGTCCGCAGAAACTGCTGCCTTACAGTTGGACTCTTTTCTGTCATATAAATTTACTGCATTTTAGAAAAAGAAAAAGGAGGCAAAAAAAGAGGGTAAAATATAAATATAAGGCTCAAAAACAGATTAGAGAAGGTAAAGGAATAATAGCCGTGATAGATAAAAAAGAAGAAAGCTTAGTGACACTTTATATATTATAGTCAGTGTATAAAAATTCAAGGCCAGAATTAAAGAGAAATACACATGCTGCACATTTGTTTACTGAAAAAAGGTGTAATCCAATCCTAAAAGTGCATTTCACCAGGCTGGAGAAGATCCAGCTGTTTCCACATTCACTTCATCCCTGTTTTTATCCTTGCTCAGTCGCTACGGGTTTTGGTTGATCACAGCATGCATGCAGTGTGTGAGGAAGATGAATGTTAGTAGCACCTGTGCCATTTGTTCAATCGGTATGGGCGGGTGTGTGGATTGATGAGCGGGTGGTGAATAAGAAGTCAAGGAGTGGGAGAATGACCTACAAGTCTCAGCAATCATCACCAGAGGCCTGATGTGGTCAAGATGGGTAAATAAAATCATACAGGAAGCAGGAGCGAGTGGTTGCAGCACCCAGTTACAGCCCACAGGTTACAGTCCTCCAGAGTGACAACTCAGAAATTTCAACTGGTAAAAGTCCAGGGTGGGATAGACTCACATAAAGTCAGCTGGGATTAGTTCCAGCCCACTCGCAAATCTGAACTGGAGAGGTGTTTTTAAAACTGGATGGATGGGACGAATTTTGGGTGAATTATGGTGAGAAATCTCTGAGCTGTCATTCAACAATAAAGAAATCAGTCCGTGAAGCCACTGGACATCGGACAAACTCCCCGATCTAAAGAAAAGAAAAGAAATTGCCAAAATAATTGAACTTGGAGTTGAGCTGGTCAGGATTAAGCTGAGCGATCTGTCTCAGGGAGTCTGCGTTTGTCTCAGCGGCAGCACGGATCACATGAAGAACAAACCAGACCGAAACAAGCAGAGGCTCATGTGATTGTTTTTATCATTCAGGAAACAGATGCAAAAATCAGTCCAACACATGTGTCAAGAAGAGGATGGAGAGAGGAGGAAGGTGGAGGGATGCAGGAACGGGTGGGGTTAAAAGGAGAAGGAGGGAGGGATGCAATGGACGGAAGAAGAGCAGGCTGTGCCACCACCAAAATGTTAACATGCACGGCATTAAATCAATGAACTTTAGTGTCATTCGAGCCGACACACACACACACACACACACACACACACACACACACACACACACACACACACACACACACACACACACACACACACACACACACACAGCTGGAGCACTTAAAGCCTGCTGTTGTCATTAGTGGTTGTAGAGCAGTGATTGCCAAAGTGTCAGTTGGGGCCCCCTGGTGGACTTTGCAGGTACTGCAGGCATGCCACAGTAACACTGTGTACTAATTCTATCATGAATATGAAATTATCACTTATGAACAAAGTGAATTAAAGCAGAATTTTCTGGCTTTAAGGGGGCCACAGCACTTTTCCCTTTGGGAATGGCTGCTTTACAATATAGAATCCATAACATTTTACTACAAAACAACGTGAAACAGTGGTTAAAGAATGTTTTTCACCAACATAATGACTTAAATCTGAGCTCTGCTTTAATAGCAGTTTATTATTAGCATTTGGGTCCCCGTGAGGTTAAAAACAAGTTTTTGCTCCAACAAATAGAAAGATTTTTTCTTTCTTTGGAAAGAAACTGGGGGCAGACATTTATATACATCTTATAGTGATTCTTCCATCAACAAATAAATGTAACTTGGTATAAATTCTAAAAGGAGACAAAGCTATTTCCTGCATGCCCTCACTGCTGATTTCCTGTTTCTCCTTTCTGTGACACGAGACTACATCCTAATCTTAAACACAGACTGTACAGAAAAGATGAGTCACAGGCTTATTTTCCTGCAGTCAAATGTGTTTAGCGAGCAGTGGACGTTTTGCTGACTTGTCAATCACAAGGCTTTCATACCTTAAAGCCCACCCTTCTTTATACTGTGCTGTTAATCTTTTTTTCTTTTCAAATGTTCCCTTTATCCCTCCATCCTCCTCTGTCACACCAAACATCTGCATGCCCACCTTCACTAGAGCCACACATCTTCCCTGAAGTCTTCCTCTTGTCCTCCTGACCGGCAGCTCCATCTTCACTGTTCTTCCCTCCTCTGCACATATCCAAACCATCTCAGCCTTGCCTCTCTTTAACCGTCTTCAAGCTGCTCAGCCTGAGCTGTTCCTCTGATGCACTCATTTCTAACTCTGTCCAATCTGCTCACGCTTCTGTTTTACTCTGAGTAGGAATCTAACTTATAAAACATGCTTTTGCAGATAAAACCATTAAAAATGAACACATAGATAGTTACACTGACTGTGGCAAACTTTAGACGCAGAACACTTTGCTTCCATATTTGTAGCATAAAGGGAGCACAACCATGGTTCCTGTTTGCGGTCTTTTTCACGCGTGTGCGATGAATGAATCACTGCCACGAGCAGCATCAGCAGTGCTGCTTGTGTACGTGTGACTTAAATTGATGAATCTGTTGTGAGCTCTGTGGTTTACAGCGTACCTTGTCTCCTTTCTCTCCTTGAGATGCGTCACTACGGCTCCCCTAAAAACAAAAAAAGGTTCATATGTACTTCTGGACAACAATGAGAGAATAAGAGAGGCTACCAAAAGGCAGCCATTTGTCTAAATTCAAAGAAATGATATGTCCCTTCAGTGTACCATTATACTTACCATTGGCCCTGGGGGACCGGGAGGACCTGGTGGGCCCTATAAACAGGACAAAGAGTCAGACTAAGCTCAATAAGTTAAAGATAAATAAACCTACATTCTGGCTGTAATGTGACTGGAACTAACTTATCACAGGGTTTGCAGGTTATACCACTTTTAAGCTAAAAAAATGTGCTACTAATATCTCTAAGTTTTAAACACGCTGTTACATAGAACCTAAATGCCTTCTTGCATAGAACTTTTATGAATGTACGATATTTAATAAAGCAATATTAAAGCAATCGTGTAGATTGCTTTAATATTGGTAAATGTAGATGCAGGGATCGGTCTGAGGAAGAGGAAACAGATAAATGAGTTTACATACTGGGTATCCTTCAGGTCCTTCGGGACCAGGAAAACCGACTGGACCATAAAGACCTTGTAAACCCTGCAGACATAAAACAAATGAAAACAAACCCACGTTACACAGCGGTGCTGTTTTCACTGTGGTGTAACATTATTTTAGACCACACATTGCTAACATCCAGTGCATATTTCACAGAGCTCAGTCGTACTACTTTGAATTAAATTTTTATGCTGTTGGGTGAAATAGTGAAAGAAACTCTTACAGGTGGGCCAGGGGGTCCTGGGTCACCCGAGGGACCCTGTATGGCCTAGATGAGGGCAATAAAGAGAAGAGCAAACAATAAATAAGATGCACCAACACCTCTGCACACATGGCAGAACACGGTCGTCTTCATTTGTGGCAAACATTGGGATTTTTATTCATGGTTATCAGCAGGAGTCAAAGTGGGCCAAATGCCACTCCAGCAGCTTCGGTAAATCAGAACTTAAATCTGTTAGCAGCTTTCAATAAACTGTATCAGGCTGGCAGTCGATCCAGCTGATGCCATCGAGTAACGTCGTCCTGCTGCACGCAAACGTTCTGTCTGTTCACTCATGTCATGTGTTCATGCTGCAAATGTCAATAAAGTTGTGTAATTTGCAGTTCAATGTGTCAAAGAGATCAACAAATATCACCTAAATTAAAAACTCTTTCAGTGCAGGTTTATGTTTGTTTGTTTTTAGGTTGTTGGACTTTTTCCTCAATAAAGATGTTGCTGAACTTGTGGTTGTTAGTTTCAGTTTGTGTTAGAGTTTATTGACAAATTGAGATGCTTAGAAAATGCAAAGAAAACACATACAACAACATTTACTAACCACACATCTGTGTCTCGTTACCTTCCATTACCCTGATTACCCTTTTATGTACAAATAGTGTTGTCATTTCCTCAGGCTCTGTCGTCATCACTCTGTGTTCCTAGCCTCTTTATAAAGTAGCACAGGCTTAATTTACCTCTTTATTTCATGAACTCTGACACGTTTCGTTTACATCTGCCTGCCTGTGACTCGACATTTGGATCGCTTTGATCAACAACCACTCATCAATGACCGCTGGAGGAAATCTGAACTATCAATTGTGGGAGAATTATCTT
The DNA here is from genome assembly GCF_057382275.1 of Copadichromis virginalis. Taxonomy (NCBI): domain Eukaryota; kingdom Metazoa; phylum Chordata; class Actinopteri; order Cichliformes; family Cichlidae; genus Copadichromis; species Copadichromis virginalis. The sequence continues at coordinate 32,115,161 of NC_140620.1, forward strand.
TGTGAAAATATTAGTAACCTTTGCTTCACTTTTCCACACCTTCAGTTGTCCTACTGACTACTGAAATAAAGTTTATTTAGATAACCAATCAAAACTCAAATATTAAGTGGTTTTACTGCTAGAGAGGACTTCCTTTTCTTTCTAATCCATAGCTTCCCTATATGGAGATTGTGATTGTATGTGTAAGGATGATGGGATGGGGGATTAAGGAGGAAAAGATGCAGGAACTAAAAGATTTGTCCAACTTAATAAAAAATTAGAGTAATGGAAGTGGAAAAGTAAAGTTTTTGCAATATTTTGATACTGCAAACAGCTGAACTGCCTTGGTAAAGAGATCAGCCTGTGAGCAGCATCAGTGTGCATGAGTGGGAGCTTACAGCATTCTCCGAGATGAATACAGGCTCTCCTTTCTGACCCTTGGGCCCACTCAGCCCCTGTTGGAGGCAAACACAACATCAGTATCTCTGTCTCTGTATGTAAATATAATATTCGAAGTATTGCTATACGTGAGATTAAAATATGTGAGGTGAATGAAACAGGATGTCTTTCCGTACAGGAAATCCACTGGTGCCAGGGTATCCCCTCCCAAAGCCGGGATCTCCAGGATCTCCTCTGGTCCCGTTACAGCCGTCCAGTCCCGGTGGTCCTCTGCTGCCCGGCTGACCAGGGTGACCCTGCACAGCGAAGGATAATAAGGACATGATGACAAATTATAATTTGACCTCTCATTAGAATATTTACATTTCCATGATCATTTTTTTCTATATTCCTGCACTTTTTACGCAATATGATCTGGAATTTTTAATGTGAAGGACGAGGAAGAGAAAAAAATCTGAAAAAAACTTGATGTTATCTTTAATGACAAGAAACCTCATTAAGGAAATTAATGGATACCGTTTGCATCTGTCTACTTACAGGCACACCATCACTTCCTTGGAATCCAGGCACTCCCATTGGTCCCTGCAAAGATAATAAATACTTTAAATATACAATAACTTTAAATGGAGACACCTTGTGGGAAAAACATGCAACTGCGTGCTTGGTGTAGAAAATCTGAATGTACAATGTTTGCATGAAGCATTATATTTAGCAAACTGCGATATTATTAAAAAAATGTATTTGCTAATTAGTTATACACAGTATGTGCATACATCATGGATCTTTTCATTAGGTACGCCTTGCTGATACTGGACTGGGCCATATTTTGCCTTCAGAACAGCTTTAATTCTTCATGGCACAGATTCAATAAGGTGTCGCAAACACTGCTCAGAGATTTTGTTCTCAGATTATTCTGTAAACTCCAGAGATGCTTTTGTGGTCACTGAGATCACATTTCTTACATATTCTGAAGCCCAGTTTGAACATGTCTACATGCCACGTGGAGTTGTGATTAGCTCATTAAATCTTTGCATTAACTTAGATATTTTGTAGTAGATGTATTTTACCCTCTATAGCCAGACCCGATGCTGGCATCAGACAGGTGTCTTGCTAATGTTTTTAAAAACACCTGTAACTCCAGTAACTGCTGAATGTTTTGCTAAATTAAAAGAATTCCAACGGTTCTTGAAAGCAGCGACTCTGCACGTGTCAGGGATATTAGGGTCATTACGGTAATCCTGAGAAGAAGGTTGGTTGAGAGAAGAGAAAGTGAGTGAGTGAGAAGCAGCTCTACAGAAAACAAACATTTGAATGTGGGTTTATTTTACTTTGTTTTTTTTATTATTTTGTTTTTTCTGCTTTCTGTGATATTCGTTGAGATTTGGATGTGCAGCCCTACCAGGGATTACCATAATGACATCACAGGAAAAGAACAGAAATGATGCTTTCAGGAACTGCTGATATTTTTTGTGCTAATGTTTCCTTTGATCTAAAAGTTTGACCTAAAACCAGCACTCCCATTGGTTTTAATGGGTTAACAAGGTGGCCACTGAGTGAACGAATCACATTTAATGGGAAAAACAAATTACAACCAACGTAAAGATCTGAAGCACCTACTTTGTCTCCCTTTGGACCCGACGGTCCTTTCAGCCCAAGGTGGCCCTTCTCTCCTTTTGGCCCAGAAGGCCCAAGGACCCCACGTGGCCCGTCCTGTCCAGACGGTCCAACTTCACCGAGAGTTCCTGGACGACCCTGAGAGCAAAGAGAAGACATGATCACTGTTCACCAAACTGCAAGCAGAAAAACCTAGACTGCACACCCACGGGGAGAGTTAACATGTGAGTGTGGCTCACGTGTAGTCCATGTAATAACACAAGTAGTGATATGTGGTCCTAGTAGAGGCACAGCTACTGTAGGTTCACATTCAGTTAGAGAATACAAAGAAATTACAGTAAAATTAATGAAAAATACATTTTAGTCTTGAAAGAGCCAAAAATTCATGTTGTCTAAATGACTCACACAGCTCACAGGTGCACCGCTCAGTCGTGACCACAGGAGGGCAGCATAAACACAACAAACACTAACAGGTGGCTCTACTTCAGGCAAACGCACACACACTCACACAGCACCCAGATGTACTGACAGCCTCCCATTAGCTCAAACTGCTTCTGCAGTTTGGCCTAATTTTTGCTACATAAACAAGAACACAGTGTAACACATTGTGGGCTGTTCTTCACTTCAGGTTGTATTTACTCAATTTTGGACCAGATGTTATTTTATTATGTGTGAAACCTTGGAATTCAAGGTGGGTGTACTTGCCTTCTCGTGTTTAATGGCAACTTTTTCAACTTTAATGACAGTAATTAAATAACTCACATTAATATCAGTGCGTTTTTAATGTGTGGCAGTGAAACACCTGCTAGCAGAATTTTGCTGTAAGTTTACAGGTAAAAACAAATTTACAGGGTTTTCACTTAAACACTGTAAATGTGTTTGTCTTTGTAAAGTGACAGTGATGCCAGACTGGTCTTTGTCACACTGTCTTACCTGAGCTCTCAGCTCTTTTTCCAGCCTCAGGGCAGGCAGGTAGTGCTTAATGACAGGGCTGTGCCAGCCTGCCTGAGTTGTCTGGCCCATAGTTCACACTCACACCTGGTTTCACCCAGGGAAAATATGCAGGGATCCCATAGGAAGCTGCTTTCTTTCACGCCTTTCCTTTCATCCCTCATTCCTCCATCACTCCTTATTGAAACAACTGCTATACATCATTTCTTCTCCCTCTTTCTTTTTGGTTCTCCTTTCCTCTTCACCTTCCACCAACTTCCTACTGCTTAATCTCTGACCTGTCTTCCTCCCAGCTGTCATCACAGTTTAAGCAACATACACCTATAAATGTCTTAGCAGACCTCCAACCACTGGGTTAAGTATCTCTTTGTTTATTTAAAACTCAGCAGGTCATGGGGTCACCTTGTCCAAAGGCTGCACTGTCTTTTTAGTTTCTATTTTCAGGTCATGGGTCACTTTCAAAGCGTCTGTCTGGCCTTACATAAAAGGTGAGAGGTGAAGAGTTGGTTAAGGTGAAAAGACGATCTGGTGTCAGTTAGTGAACAGTGTTTTTTCTGCCTCAACCAAAAAAAGATGTTTACAAGCTTGTAAAATAACCAACAAATGCTAAAAATGGCTTCAAAACCGAAATCTCTGAAAGTCTGAGCTGTTTATTGTCCCTGACTCTTTGAGGGAGGTTCTGAGGGTTTAAGGCATCTGTGTATTCCCTAACATGGTATGGTTTTAAAAAACTGAGAGAGGAGGGGGAAGAGAAGAGATGAAACAAGAAGGTGGGTGAAACCGCCATAAAAACAGTTACATGTAGTTTTAAATAACATCCAGGCAGTTTAATTTGCCATAAATTTAAAGCTGCTCTAAAATTCACCAGGGGGATTAGAACGAGTCTTTTCAACTCAACTTTATTTATATTGCAAAGTAAAAATCCTACAATAATAGAGGGAAAACCACAACAATTAGAAAACCCCCTATGAGCCAGCAGTTGGTGACGGTTGGAAGGAAAAACTTCCTTTCAGCAGGAAGAAACCTCTGGCAGACCCAGGCTCAGGGAGGGGCATCCATCTGCCGTCACTGGTTAGGGGTGAGGGGACGAAGACAGGAAAATAGACACTCTAATTTAAAAGTAGAGTGGGTGTCCGTCTCCTAAATCCAAACTGGGAGCTGGTTCCATAAAAGAGGGGCCTGAAAGTTGAAGGCTCTGTCTCCCATTCTACTTTTAAATATCCTAGGAGCCACAAATAAGCCTCCAGTCTGAGACCAAAGTGCTCTTGTGATCAAGTATGTGACCTTGTATGTGAGGAGCGGGAAATTCAATTCTGGATTCAAAAAAGAACCAATGAGGGGGGAAAACCAATATGGAAGAAATCTACTCTCCCAATCAATGACTGTTCAAACAACTGTCCGGTCTTGCTTCTACAAGGACTTTGGTGCTAGACTGTACAGTGGGTTCAATGAAGGAGAACAGACCTCACAAGATCACAGTTTTATTTATCTTCAAAAACAGCTTCTTGATGCATCTGGAAACAGAGCTCAAAGCTGGAGATGAATCAGCTAGAGCAATGGAAGTAAATTAACAAGCCATCCATGCACTGAGTGTTTCTTCTTTCCTCGCCTTATTTCACTCTCTAAGTGTTTAAACAGCACTCTGCATTTAATTATTAGTTATCTTTAATCTCTGGCTCTCTTCTTGCCTGACTTTGCTGTCTGATTGTTGGGGTCTTCTCTGTTTTACCTCACAAAATAAATCGAGGACTGTTGTTGTGATTTGGAGCTATATAGGTAAGATTGAATTAAGTAGTTAAATGGCCTTTAATTAAGTATATGTCTAGCTCTGCTTTTTGTAGACAAGGAGACAAATTTTATCGTTGATCTTTCCCCCTGCCAGCATCTCCCTGAGTCCCGACACCGTCTCATTTGCCAGTTGGCATCCCTGTTTGTTTTCATGCCATCCCGTCGGGTCTCCGCCCGGCTCTTCCAGACCTTCCATCCTCATCACCTTCCAGCAGACTAGTCAGTTTGTAGGCCCAAATCCCTACCAGCATAATGGGCACAATGGACCCTATTCTGGCCCACTAAGCTCTCTGGACTTGCTGCTCCCATCGAGCATACCTCACTTCCTGATAGAGGAGAGTGCTTGGACAGACAGATTCTAGCCAACATTCGTGTGATAACCAGTGTGTGTGTATGTGTGCTGTTTATGAACACACACGCATGCAAACGCGAACACACGCCCTCGGGCCCTTGGAGGGTTTATCCGCACACATTGTTCTGTGAGCCGGTTGTGCTATGGGGAAGATTTTAGCTGTCACACCGCATGCTCACTTGGGTTTGATGATGGGCTGAAGATGAGGCAAGGGGTGGGCAAATGATAGGTCTTTGGGTGCAAGTTTAATCAGCAAACCAGTCTGATAACCCAATTATGGTTGGAGCCAAATGAATCGGCAGAACCTCAAACGCCTTTGCCAAAAAGGCAGAGTGAAAATACGGGCTGAAAGGACGGGACTCTTGATGCCGTTAAAGGTGAAACAAGGTGCAAGTCTTCAGCTCCCACACTCCGTCCATTTAAAATTACAGACAAAAGAGAAAGAAGGAAATCCTCCTTAGATGGGAATGTTTGGGTTAGGTCTATTCACTAATGGTCCGACTGCAAACCTAAACATCTCGTTTATCCCAGGCATGTTTGTCCTGCTCCAGATGACTGAGGATAAACCAACCACAGACAGAAAGTGAAAGTAAAGCCTCAATTTTTTTAAGCAAATTTAAGACTAATCACATGGTTTCTTTTCCCAGAAAACAGTTCAGTGGCCTGGTATTTATGTATGTATGGCTGTGAAAGTTGTCACTCCATAAACATAAAAAAATGACCCAGCTGACCTGGACAAGCACTTGAAAACTTTTAACACTTTGAATTAACTGCTGAAAAACATCCAAACATTTTCAGCTGCTCCACAACTCATCCCGAGTAGCTCCAAGCCTCTGCGCGGCTTCCAGATTTTTTTCTTTGTGTGATATCGGACCAAACATTCAAGAGTTTAATTTCAAATCAATACAGCATATAAGCTCATGATACATTTCTTTTTATTGCTGACATAAATAAAGCAACAAAGCTTAAAAATTGTGAGATATTTCTTTAGCTTCTCCTTCATTAACTGTCTGGCTGAAATAATTTACTGTTTTGTCAATTTGCTCTACTTTCCAAAACCCTGAAGATTTTTAGTTCACAAGTGAAAACAGCACAGCCGAGAGGCTGGTCAGTGAGCCCCAACAACCTCCGATCACTTGGAAAAGATGTATATTTCCTAATTGGTTGATTGCTGGCTGTCACTGGGTATAACTGGTTGCAAAGAGATACACTTCACAAATACAGATAGATGGTGTTCTACACACAACCTCCTTTTGATTGTACTGATTGCTGCCAGGCTCCTGCAATTTCTCAAAATTTGCATGGAAAACTCGGCTGCCTGCAAACACTTGCCAGCTACTCACCGAGTGGTACTGTAACATGAAACATTGCTGCAGAAACAGCCGATGCCTTCAGTGTAAAAGTAGTACCTTACCGCTGTAACCAACTTGGTTCAAAGGTTGTACATTGCTTTCGGTTTCCACTCTCCTTCTGTTAGTTTTACTGCTGCTTAGCAAGTAGTTGGCAAGTGTTTGGAAACAGGTTGGCAACTTGCATGCAAACTATGGGTGACTGTAGCTAGCGACCAAAGTATATGCAGGAAGCCTTTGGTGCAGTACTGTATCCCTCTTTGTGACCATTCTTATTGTTAGCAAGCTCTAACAATCAGTCACTAATATAGAACATGCACCAGTGTGTAAGCCTATATGACTGTAGCTCACATCATCTAGCGATGGTTTCCTAATGCTTGAAAAAGCAACAGTAGCTTGATTAACTAAATCCTAATGCTCTGATGATAAGACCTGTGTATTACCATTTGATGCACATGTATGGGCATATCATATAATATCACTTCACTTCAATAAACACAACTGAAACTGTTTTCTATTTTTCTATTTCATGCCACTTCATTTTACAGACTTGCTTTTCTTTCTTTGATTTCAGTGCATCTTTGATTCTTTTGGTTTTTATACCTGAAACAAGTTTCTTTGCAAACTTACATTTTTATTTTGGGTAAAGAAACAAAGTGTTTTCAGATATTTTATCAGTTTCCCTTGTGATATAAACATAAAACAGCTTCTTTCGCTATTCATACTTTAGGTATAAAATATTACAGCCAAACTATCATTGAATGTAAGTTAATTAAATGGTAGCCAAAGTTTACTGATTCTGGTTTGCAGTGAAGCTCGCTGCATCAAACTTTCTAATATTTCCTGGTGGAGCTGGATTGTTAGTTTTCAACACACTGTATGGTTTTCATACTCCATAAGACAGATTCCTACAGCTCCGCTCTACAATTGACTCCTCTGGGTTTGGTGATGGCTGCCATTACACACAAACTGTTCTCTGTTTTCACCCAGGTGCTTACCCCACCAGTAAATACCCTATTACTGGTCAGCAGACGATGCCATAAATTTGTGGAGTTTCCTCAGCTGTTGTCCAGGAAGTGAGCAACTTCCTATTTGTTATTTAAATGCAAACTACTATGAATCTCTACAAGAAAGACTAAAACATGAGGTAAAAGTTTCAGAATAGGTTTTTACAGCTGTATATATGGTTTACAGCCTTTTATCCCCTGGTCTTAGAAACTTTAATTAAGTGGTATAACTGGAGCTAAAGCAACATTACACTCCCATGCGTCCACCCTGAAAGTTAGCCCACAATGATGCCAACTGCTCAGAGCAAACAGCACATGTAATTGGCATGCACAACTCATCTAAACCTTTAAAACCTCTAAACCACTGCGCAAGTATTGTAGATAATCAGGTTTGGCTTAAAAACTAATTACAGTAATCAGTGTTGAATTATCTGGTAGGTCGAGACAAATGGAAAATGAAAGAAGAGGAATTTTGTGCTTAAATACTTCAGTTCACTGCAGTATTGCAGTTGCAATAAGCTAAAGTGGATAACAGTAATCCTGTTCTGAGAAAATAGTCTCAACTACACCCCTTTCTCATGATACCATCTTATTTTGACCTTTGTGCTACATTACATTTTAAAGATAAATTATCACAGTGGCGTGTCGGCATCAGTTAACCCCTTAACGTTGTGTGTCATATTTAATGCATACAGCTTTTTTGCCAGTTTTTGGGACTTCGACATCATCGGTGTGAATTTTCCCCCTGAAAAACCAAAATAAATTGCACAATACATTTTTAAGCAATTGGAAGAAAAAAAAACAAATATAGAAATATAGCAAATATAATACAAATTAAATGTCATATATGAAAATTGAAATGTGATTTATTTTTAAACAATAAAAAAAATAAAGTTAAATATACACTATTTTAAAAAACCAAACAAATTTTCTGGCAATTATTTCATGATTCAGGCTTTAAAGGGTTAAAAAAGAGTAAAAAGAAAAGGTTAAAGGTTAAAAAGCATTCAAAGATAAAAAACATGGGTGAAAATCATACAAACTGTAAGCAACAAATGAATCCTGTTGTATCAGCAAAAACAAGACAAGTTATACCAATCAAACATCCCAAAACTAAAGGTGGATTAGCTACGAGTGGAAAAAATGTCAGCTTTCCTGTTTTATTTAGGAGAGTGTTTCATGAATTTGACCATTTTAACAAGTTTCTGTTTAAATTATAAGTAAATTTGCAGAATTGTTTTTTTTTTTAGTAATAAATGTGTTTTCCACACTGCTGTGTTAAGTGAACATGAGGAGTTTAGGTTGCAAACACCTAACTGCGTTAATATTGAGTATCAGTTCAAACAAATGAATGTTGATTTTTTTCTTAATCTCATTGTTGGCATCACAAAGGAAATGCTGTCCCGTCGCGGCAGATGGCCCCGCCCCTCCCTGGGCCAGGTTCTGTTGGAGGTTTCTTCCTGTTTAAAGGGAGTTTTTCCTTCCCACTGTCACCAGGTGCCCTTGCTCAAAGGGAGTTGTCTTAATGTTGGGATTTTCTCTCTATTACTGTAGGCTTTTTACCTTACAATATAAAGTGCCTTGAGGTGACTTTTGTTGTGATGTGGTGCTACATAAATGAACTTTAATTGAATTGAACTGAATTTAAGAGAAGGCAAAAACTTTTGAGCTGAGGTCCATTAAAGTAGGGACCTCAGCTTAAACGTGCTTAAACGTGCTGACTTCAGATGCAAACATTGCGCCTATAGAAGTAATCTAGTATTCACTTCTGTTCTTTGAATCTGGTTTCATAACATTTTTGCTGAATTGTGTCATAGAAACTGTCACTAAAGCTTCTGAAAGTCTGGATTGCAGACCAACCTAAAGGTCCAACCACCTCATCCAAATCATATCTGCTCTAATGACGGCTGAGATATCCAAGAATGCACTTTTTTCCGCTCTCTTTGGGATGCCAAACAAGTCTAAAGCTTGATCAAAACAAGACATCACTCCAAATCTGGCCTCAGCGCTGTCCACTTGGTCATATCGAATGATCCAAAACGCTAGAAACAGCCAGACTTTTACTTTGAAGGAATTTTCAATTCCCCTTTACAGAGGCTCTTAATTACGTGAATAAGAAGTTGAGGAATTAAGTGAGTCCTCATGGTTTAGATTCCTTCTTTCCTTACAACATACCAGAAAGTTGCAGAAGAAGGGAACGAGAATGTTTTACACTTGGAGATAAAAGCAAACAACTCAAATCCAGTCAAGCCTGTCACACGTCTCCACATGGATTATAAAAAACCTTATTTTCCTTAACTTCAAACACATAATATGTCCATATGTCTACGCTGCTCTTCCAGGGAGTGCAGGAGCTTCCTCCCCTCCCTCCCTGTTTCTCAGCAGCATCTACCCTTACTGCACAAAGAGATCACTTCTGATTGGATCAGTTCCAAACTGCCTTTCTGTACAATTAATTCATTAATTCTAATTAAATGTCACATTTTCATCTCGTTTTGAATCGTTGACTAGTGTCAGTACATTTCATCATAGTTTTCGTGACGTGGGTTGCCACTGGCGGGGCAGCTCTAGTAGGTGTGATGCGTCGGTGGTCGAGCGTGTTCGTCCATAGGCCGTTTGCTGTTCTTTGTTTGGTTAAGCTTTTGAATTGTTCGGCTTGCCTCAGATTAAAAGTGTGCATGACAAAAAGCTGAGGCGCATCCTTGTGCGAAGACGAGCTTCATCCAGCTGTGTTTAGTTAGGCTGGGATTGAGATTCCTGCAGAGCTCTCTGCTAATGTGCATATTTTCTATATCAGAGCGTATCTGTGTGTGTCTCCATCAGCAGTGTGGGACATATCTCCTCCACGTATCTCCTCTCTGCTCCTTCAAAACAAGAGCCCTAAGAGGAGAAACAACAGCAGAGGCCCCTCTACTCCCATGCGATACCATCTGACGCCCACCCAAAGTGCAGCGAGGAGTCAGCGAGGTCTAAATCAAAGCAGCAAGAGCAACATATTTGCTTTTAATCGTGCTTATTTTAAAGCAGTACTCAATGTATGAGACACGCAGTGCGAGCGGATTAAGAAATACCACACACATGCTCAGACATAATTGCATGTTCTGTATTTCTGGGTGACATATTTCGTCTTGCCCTTTAAATTGATGAGCTTCTGCATGTTTAACAGGGTCTCACTGAGTTTATGCTTAACAAGAAGGGCACGGCAGCTCTGAGAATAAAATGTCATAAATGACAGTTTGCATTTATGTGGAATTGTCATAAAACAACTTTGCTGTCATCACTTTAAATCACAAGAGCCTATAAAATCAGTAATAATCAGGTTTGCACATTCCTGCACGTGTTGACCTTTGTTTGAGTGTGTTTGTGTGCTTAGACTTAGATCGCCCAGGTATTTAATTCCTACTTTGTACAGAAAAGGGAGCAGTGAGGATAAACTACAGAGATCTGGCCTCTGGATCTTTTACTCAACACTTATTTTTTATTCAGTTTAATTCTTTAATTTTGTTTGAGTTAAATAAATAGGATTGCAGCTAGTATTAGACATATAAAATGAAAGTTTAATGTCTAAAAACTAGAAAAAAATGTAACTTTTTGGGACTAAGAAGTATATGTATCCAATGAGACACATTAGAAGTAATGTACGAATAATTTTGCACTTTAGTCGTGTTGTGATGATTATTTCAGGTTTGCTGTTTAGATTGTGATTCGTCCATATAAGTAACGTGGTTCCCAGTGTTTGGGTAAAGATTTGCCTTATAGCAGACTGCAACTGAGACTCCTGTAGCTTCGGTCAGTGTTCAGGTTAAGAGTTTATCTCCTGCTATCACAGTGCTCCTGTGACTGTGCGACTAATGGGGCACAAAAACACAACACATTATTTTGTCTAATAAATAATGTTAATATTGAGTAGAAGTGTTGTTAACACTCAGGGCAGTCTTCTGTTTTTGCTTTTGTAATACATTTTGATAAAATAAAGTTGTATTAAGTTGGTGTAAAATGTATTAAAAATGACGTATGACTCCTTTACTTTCAGGGGCGATCGTTTTTGCACACATAAGCAACTTAATAAAACTCAACTCTTCATTCGGCATTACTTCATTTAAAACCAGCTTCTGTAACTTTAAGCTCGACCAAACACAACTTATGTACACACAATATAACTCTGCTGCACTTGATTTTCTAATCAACACTAATGTGAATGTCGTTAAACTTCATACGATACTGGAACACATGAACGTTTTCCATCTGGAAGGCTGTATATTTTGCAGAACTAGCAAGTGTAACAATCTTAAGTTTTGGTTAAAAATACTTTGCCTTGCTGCTTCTTTATTACTTTAGCTGTATACACATTCTGCTATCAGGACCAGTGACAGGTGCACCGCCTTGCACACGAACACTTCAGTATACCCACTCTTACACCTGTCATAACTCAGCTTTAACAGGAAGCAGAATTAAATACACATACACACAAAATAAGTCTTAGATAAAATGATATAAAACAATTTTTAAAAAAAGCATCAGTTATCGTGTGTTTAGTAGAAAATGCCAAAACTGTATCACCACATGTTATCAGATGAGCCCTTCTGAACTAAACAAACTCCCTTTTCCGAGGAAAATCCCCCACACACTAAATGTAGACTTGTTGTAAATTTCACTTCCTGAACATGCCATATGAGGGCAGTAGAGTGCACTGAGATAATGCACTTTGATAAAGAAGGTCTTTAAACCTTGTGTCCAAGTCTGTCTTTAAGATTTAACACGAAACAACAATAATAAAATATTCAAAGTCTGAAGAAGATGAGAAGATGAAGAAGGAGTGACAGAAAACAGGCTGCAGAGGTCAGGGAAGTAACTTTTCTGAACACACACATGAAAACACACACACACACGCACGCACACTTGTCTCTTTGTGTCTGTGAGTCTGTGATCCTGGTGCCCCTGACCTTCTGCTCTTTTCTAGTCTTTGTGGTGGCTATGACCTTTGACCTTTTTTAGAGTAAAGGCTGCCTCTTCTTGGGGAGTGGAGGGGCTATGAGTGTCAGGTGTTCGTGTGTTTGAATAAAGTGATTCAAGGCGAGACGCAGGTTCAAAGCTCTCATTTCAACTCCGACTGACAGACGAGTAAGGCGGGGTTTTGTACGTTGAGATATTCTTGACAATGGGAGCCAAAATGGCCCCTTTACCACTATTTTACAAGTGTGTGTGTGTGTGTGTGTGTGTGTGTGTGTAAGATGAAGCCTAAACAAAACCCACCAGCATGCTTTAACTGGTGGACTTCCTGAAGGGGGAACCTGATAAAATATCAGACTGGGGCCCAGGAGCATGTGTGTGTGGGAAGATGTTTGTATGACAGGCCACTGCTGATAAGTTGGTCCTGAACATCACCATATATGTCGCACACACACATAGCAATACCTGAGATTTAAGCACGCGTGCACCACTATTAGCTACACTTGTTCACAAGCCCTCAGTCAGGGACGTGCACGCAAACTTAATAATCTCCAGATTGAACGATAAGGAACAGAAAAGCGAGAGATCAAAGTTATCGAAAGGAAACAAAAATCTCAAGTTGCTGAGATCTTTGTATCCTCTCTTTATCAAACAGTGAACTTCAGTGCACACTCTCTCAAGTATTTTACTTCTCTTTCCTTTTCCAGTGGTTTGAAACAAAATCAACACCACTGTCGTTACCCTTTCTTTTTTAACCTCTGATGACACCATCTCTCTGTGGCAGTGACAGAAAACTTAATCCATTTTGAAACTGTTATTTCTCTGCCAATTCCTCCTCCTTTGTTTAGGGATTACGAACAAACAGTCTGAGCAGTGTGTCCTTATCTTTTCTGAAGGTAAAGGCCTCAGGGAGCCTTTCATCGAGCGGCCTCATAGGGGATTCATCCTACCGTGACACACATCTACTATCCCTATGCCTTCATCTCACTTTAGCCGAGGTAGACGCTCTACCTTCCTCTACATTCATCCTTTATCCCTGCCCCCTTTTTGTTGTCTGTCTCCATGCGAGACAGAGAGTGTGTCTGTTTCTTTTCTCCTGAACAGAGTTTCAAATTTGGCGCAGTCTGTCAGGACTGACAGACACTGAAAGACAAATTCATTTGAACCAACTTGAAGAAAAAAAATTTGCATGTTAGAGGCTTCAAATAAGCACCTTTGCCAGCCTTGGCAAGCCAACAGCATAAAAAAACAAATACATCCATCATTTAAAGTTGCACCATGCCCATCCTTAAAACTGATAACTGGAATCAGCTGTTAATAACCGCAGATAAAAGGATAACGATTGAGAAACAATAACGTATCTGCCAACCTTTTCTAGGCCATCAATTGAAGGGCTTATCAAGCAAGTGTGCAGCCCTTACGATCAGCTTACACTACCGTTAGTAACATTTACAAGATGCTCACAGGAAAATATCCAAAATAGGAGCATCTGCACTGGGAAGGTACTTCTTGAGAACCTCTAACACTATGCAATAGTTGCTACATGTACAACCAATTCACTTAAAGACCAAGACCGAACTAACCAGCATGATTATGGCACAAGTCAAACACATATGTACTTGAGTCAATGCTGAGGTCTCACCTCATTAGGTTAGATCGTGTCAAACGCGAGGCGGTTTCATATGTCAGTTACTAACAGTCTGTCGGTATGTGGGAGTCGAATCTTCTCAAAATTGTCCAGGCCTTAAACCTCATGTGTGTTCTCACTAGTCGTAGTAAATCCATAAAAATAAGGATTTATGGAAATACTGAATAAGAACTTGCTTCCTTGAAATAGACTACATTTACAGTTCAGAATTTAATATTACATAAAATAAACTATATACAAAGTGTCTTCAAGCTTCTTGCTTGAAACCATTCATACTACACAGAGTAATTAAGCAATAAACAATTAAACTGAAATGTTTTTCATGGTTTTCTCTTTCTACTATAGAAATGTCGTTTTTTTAAAACAGTTACAGTTAAAAAACTGGACAGTCTGGGCAATGAGCTACCAGAACCTTCTCTGTCATCTTAAATATTCATGTCTTTTTATTTATTGATTCCCTGTTGTGGGTATGAAACCTCAAAGAATGATAAGTTTGTTTAGCTTTAGGGGGGGGGGGGGGGGGGGGTATGTTAGTAAAGTCACCTCATCTCATGCTGTCATGCTGATGCAAGAATGAATATCTCAGCTTGTGCTGCATCACTTCTGAGCATCAGCCTCTTTGCAAGACTCCTCATTTAAGCTAAATAACCCAATCACCCGGCTGCAGGTAGGAGGTGGCTGGACCTGACTGTAGCACCAGTGAGACGCCTTCAATAGCATCAGCCTCTGCAGTCTTTCTCTTGAGTGAGCCACTCACATATTGCAGCTGACAGTGTGAAGAGCTTCACTCCAGCACGACACAGAAAATGTTGAGCTGACCCCTCTGGACCCTCGGCAAAATCAGGAAGTCTTTTCCCCTCTGTCTCTGTTTCTGATCAGCACAGATAAAGGCCTGACAAAATTAAATAAAACACATGCTTCCTGATCTTTCTTTAATTTGAAAAGCCCAACCAAACCATCCTGTCGTCCCCAGGGCTGCCCTTTGACCCTCGAGGTTCACCCAGTTGGAGAGGATGTTTTTGGACTTAATAGATCCATGTTAAATCCACCGAACAAAAAACATCACGGAAACATGTGAACACAAGATTTCAAACACTTCTGCTCTGTATCCTCTCAGAGCCTCAGGACTTTTTAAGTGGAAGAAAAACTGAAGCCGTCGCGCAAATCTAATGAAACTAAAAACTAAAACATCAGTGTGTTATGTAATGCCACATATAAAAGCCTCTTTATCCTTTCTAAGTTTGCGAAGCTGACAGGGAAGACATATTTGGTTGGTTTTTTTGTACTTGTTTTTCTTTATTACCAGATGTCTGCTACATGCCACATTTATTTGCTGGTGATTATTCTATTGATATTTTTACGCCCAGGCATGCTGGCTCTGCCCACCGTTCCAGGTAAAGTGCCCTCAAGTGCTGTTCGCACAGATGTGGGTAGGTATGAGCCAAAAAAATTGTCATGGGAAAACACGAACAACAAATGCAAGTATCACAAATATTTATAAGGTCAACGACTGATATACACCCAACACATTTTTTTAATGAGACGCTGTACATCACACGTTCTAAAACGAGTGATTTACTGAATGAGGGGAACTTCCAAAGACTTACAGAAAGAAAAAAGGGATAACCAAACTAATTTTATTAATAAAGTCAGTGTAAAGTTTTTGTCTTTCTGGATGTTTGGAGGGAGAAATTGGGGAAAGTGCAGGAATAATAACCTCATATTAAAGCAGTTCGATCATTTAGTCTTCATCGTTTGTGTAAAATAAGAAGCCATTCATGTTGTCATAGTTTAGATGCCATGGCTCTAAAGCCATCAAAACTTGGCCAAACTTACATGTAGCTAGGTAACATGATTAGCACTGGGGTGACTGAATCCCAAATATAATAACAGTCGGCGTTTTAATAATAATTTGCTGCTGCAAATCTGGAACTTCCCACACTGCAGACTACATTTAAGTGGGGCTTACTTAGTCAAGAAGATAGTTACACTTAATCAAAAATAAGCAGTTTCACCTCTACTGAACAACAGGTGAAAACATAAAAGAAACTCAACAATAACAAGCTAAGGAAAATTTAAAAAAAGATTGCTCTACTTCATCTGTTTCACCACTTTGAGCACTTATGCTACCACTGAACAGAGCCACGCTAAACCTATGCATTTCCCTCATTTCCACCAGCTCTTCTTAGCTGTAGCTTCACATATATTATAAGAGATTCTACTGGTCTCTATATTCAACTCCCAACATGTGCCACAGCACAGAAAAAAACCACCAAAGAATTGCAGTAGTGCTGCGCTCTGGTGTTTCTAATCACTGTCTGCATATCTGTGTTCAAACTGTAGTTTTTTGAATAGTTTCTCATAGATAAAATGCAAATAAAACCTCATCTAGCAAACCTCTCAGTTATAAGGTGATGCTGGCAACTTTTCCATTTTCTCGTGTTAATTTCAAAGTTTTAGGAATCATAAAAAAATGTAATGAAACTGAAAACTTGTCCTTTTGGCCTGGTTTTCATATGCTGTGTCACATATGTCACACTTTAAAATACAATGGGTTAGAGGATGTAATTTAACCGCTGTCATGTTTCTGCTTGTTAGTAATATAAACACTGTACGGTATGTTTACAGTCCATTTATTAGCACAAGTATAACTGTATTGTAATGAATTGTATCTAGTTTGCACAAATGCAACTCAGTCCAACCCAGTATCACGGCACAGCGTGTAATAGACGCTGGTCCACCACCGTGTAGATGTCAAGCTTTGCCTCTCCAAAGCGTGAAACGGACATGCATGCTCAAGTTACAGTATCAGCAGGGGGAGGTAATACAAAGAAGGTATGAAGTACCTCCCAGGCTCCTTCTACGCTGGAAACAATTAAGCTTGGTGACTGATATGTATTTACATGTAAATGTGTTTTTGATGTCTCTTTAAATGTTTTCCCATGATTCTTCTCATGTTGGCTTCAAATAAAATATCCTCCTCTGGTGGTCGATCGGCCGATGTGTCTATTACCGCACGTCTAGTCTCTTCCGAAATCTTTTTCTTTTTTAAGTAACTGACCAAGAGTTATTAACTCCAGTCCAACATAAACAGCTCAGCTCTGCTCGTGAAGGCGGATCAATGTAGCGACACCAGCAGTAACATTGCAAACGTGGACATCACTATGCCGCTATGGTGTAGGTGGGATGTATGTGGATTCAATGAGGTGCTGTGAGCTAACACTACATCAGATGCAGCGTGCTGATGTGCAGCAGCTGTGGGCAAACTAAGGCAGCTTAAAGAGCAACTGATAAGAGATCGATGCATGGAAGAGTGATGGTTCGTGGTATGTTGTGCTTTTTCTCCACTATCAAAGTATCTGATAAATAGAGAGTGCTGCTTTTTCTTTGTGAGATGAACTCCTGATAAACCCCCTCATTTGTTCCGGTTCTTAGACGTCCTTGTGTGCAGATAGGAAATTTAAGAAAAACATAAAAGTTCCCCTTAAGGGTTCAAGAGCACATCTGCACAAAACATACGCGACAACATTTAAACGTTGTCAGTTACCCTCAACTATCTTTGATTCATATCAGCACATCCATTTTTTTACTATGTTAATAAAAGCTGACAAAGTTTCCAGCAGAAACAGCTCCGGGATGATAAACGCAATTCACGTCCGGCTGAAATCCTGACAGCGCCGGCTGACTGTTTCTCGTCCAAAGCAAACTTATCAAGAGGAAATCAGAGGAAGATATTTGACAGACTGTAGAAACATCTCACTGCTGTGTGTCTGGAGAGGCAGGGCTGTGACAGGAACTCGGGGAGAAGCCATTAAAGTGGGATTTACAAGGTAAAGAGCATTAGAGATGTCTTCAGGAGGATTTAGGGGGGCCTGCGAGGCTGCAGATGCAAGATAGCAGAACTTCCACTCGTCTTTAATATCGGGAAAGATCTTAAAACCCAATTAAAGATAATGATCTGTGAAATATTTAATATCTTTTTACTTGTCTGAATGTTTACATCATGTATGAGCGTGACGACGATCGATGCTGGGATACTGTTTTTAGAGTCCCACTGAGGCGGGAGTGTACTTAAACTCAAAACTGAGTCACAGTTCTGTGCAAAAGTCTTGAGCCAGCCCTCATTTCTTTATATTTTATTGGTCTAATGTGAACTTTAAAAACAACTTACTGATCACCAATAATTAAGTAATCCAGTTTATCTATTTTTCTGTTGTACTTGACTTTCAACATTCAACAGTATTTTTTGTTGTTTTTATTTTTCTGGACCATTAATGAAACCTGAAGGAATTCATCTGTCATTTCTAACCCAACGGCTCCCAAACTTTTTGTGCTTTAATTGAATTTAAACAATTCGTGGCTACAATAATAATAATTATATTTTACATTAAAAACACAATTTTAATTGTGGATGTTGCACATATTCCTCGATTAACCATTACAGAAACATTCAAAATCGATTACTAGTACAGTTAATTTAGGGCAGCTGTCACATAAACATTGCGTTTAGTTAGTGGTCTAATCATTTGTTAGACACTGTATACATGTACATACATAAATAACATTCACTGAAGGCAAAAACATAAATATGCTCCCTTAATTCCTTTATAGAGAAACAACCTTGAAAGCAAACAGCTAATGTTTAGGTCTGTGAGCACTGGTTTGCTTTAAGTTTAGAAACAGAGATTTAAAAACTTTCCTTTGTGGCATAACTCGAGTCTCCTTTAAACCTCGCTTTGTGTTCAACGCTTCAGCTGACAGAACCCAGTCGGGCGTCCGTTAACGGCCGTTATCGGGAGCATGCCTGAGCTCTCTGAGCTCTAACTACAAAAGTAAAACTGAAAAGAGACAAATGAGCACCTTCCCGCTCAAACGGCTCCCAACAGTAACAGTTAAAGACACAGCGGCTGTGTCATTTAGGCTTATCAGAGGGGCTGAGCAGAGGTAGGTGGCATTACCTGAGCTGTATCATTTACCTACATTTACCTACGGGTAAGGCGACACTCGTCACCATGTTATTTACCTAAAGTGGTGTACAGTTAGCAGGCAGTAAGTGTAGGGCTGCTGTGTCAGACAGTAATTGCTGTTTGGATAAAGGCTGAAAGAGACCGAGCTCACAGTTAGTCTGGCTTTAGTCAGGACGTCTAAGCAGGGATTTAATTTTGGAAATGATCTAATAATAATTTGCTGTTTTATTGAAGAGCACGATTCACTGATTTACATAAGAAAAACAGGGCTATTTTAGATAAGCAGCAACAACCAAATCCTGTTTATTTATACTAAAAGGATTTTTGCTGCGTTTCACTATTTAATATTTGGATTATGCTCACTGATTTGCACTCACACTCACACCTGTGGACAATTTAGACTCACCGATTAACCCAACACGACTACATCTATGTCTTTGGGCTGTGGGAGGAAGCAAGAGTACCTGGAGACGACCTCTGCAGAAGAGGATGGATGGATGGATTTATGGATTTTTGGATGGATAGATCGACTGTTTTTTTCATGCTTCATTTAAAGGGTAATACCGGTGGCCTCACCCATCAACAACCCAGTTTGTAGCCCGAGAGGGAAAAATCCAAGGATAAATAGGATTTTTCTGAGGAATAAAAAAAAGTTTAAAAGAATGACACTTTCACTTCGTTCTAGTGCACTTTCAGTTACTGATTTGGAACAAAGTAAAGCTCAAAGAGCAGTGACAAGAGTGTAAGATTTAAAAAGCAGGGTAAAATAGTGTGTAATCCTCAAACAGCGCTCATAGGCGTGGTTCTGCTGTTTTCTAAGCAGTTCATTTCAATGTTAACCACAAAAAAAACCCAAAAAAAAACAATTGGCAGAAAACTGTCGCAAACATGAGTAAATCAGTTTGTGCTCTTCATTTAAATATTCCCTGTTTCATAAAATGAGAACTCTCAGAAATATATATGTAACAGGCTCCCATTTCTTACATTAATCTTATGACTTCGCTCTCTTTGTGTACTGTTTTTTTTTTTTTTAACGCCGGCACTCGGTCGATTCTGACTCAAAAGCAACATTTAAAACTATGGCTGATGTTTTATTGCTGTAGCAACTGTGATTTACTCATTTTTAAATCTTGCTAATAAAGCAGCAGTTTGTATTGGAAGCATTAATATCGCCACCTTCTGTTGTTTTAGAGAGTTTGTGTTTGTTTGCAGCACTCGCCCGTCTGGCCCGATGATGCTGAAGCTGTTTTAAAACCTCGTACAGTAATTTATTAGAGACCAGCAGGATCACACTGACATTTAAAAGTTTCCTCTTAAATTCCAGCCATAAATCAGAGGAGTCAGCCGCTCTTTTGCTCGATACTGAAGTGCAAACAGATGACGGGTGATATATACTGTGCGTATGTGTCATCACCACTAATCAGTGAGCTGATTCCATCATATTCTGCCAGCCTTTGTTTGGATGTTATTGTTAATTTCATGGTAGCGGTGATGAGAAAATAAGTTCCTCGCCCGGAGCCACATGCTGTTTTGTGTTTACTCGTTGATTCGTCTTCTGGAGAAACCACATTTACAGCTATTGATGAGAACTGTCGGAGCTTGCATTACACAGTCTGATACAGGCGTCGCTTTGATACGTGTCAAATAGCGATAATGTTTCTGGGTGTTAATGTATGTAGCTGTACGATGGAGAGAGATAAGGCCTGGAACTGAAGCCTCGAGGTAATTATTCCTTAATTAAATGAAGGTAATGTACTTGTTTCCTCAGAGTAAAAACCATAATTAACTGAAACTTCAAAGAGGATCAGTGCAGTTATCAGTACAATAAACTCCTCTGTGTGACTGTAAAGCTGCCAGATAACAAAATTAAGATTAAGTAAGATAACGACGATGACTCTAGATGAATAAAGGAGTGTTTAATAGTTCCTAACATCGAGTGAACAACTGTGAAACTTGAAGTTGTTTTTTTCTTTTTGTAAAACTGTGCCAGAGTCTGCAGCCAGCCCTCATTTTGGATGCATAAACATATAGAAATGCAGTAGAGAAAAGGGAAAAAACACAGGCTCTACAATTTTAACAAGCTTGAAAGACAATATTTGGTGTGACCACCTTTATTCTTTAACACAGTCTGAGCTGTCTTAGGCATCTTATAATTTCTGATGATACTTTGATGTGTTCGTATTCCACCGATTTTAGAAAGACATACATCTTTCTCTAGAAGGAAAGTACAGAGAAATGTACATGTACATGAGCAACTTTAAAACTACTTTGTTGCAGGTTTTTAATAATAAAATTTTAAATATCTACTAATAAGAGTTTAGCTGAACTAAGAACTTCTTAGATCCATCAACTATCTGAGAAACTGGGTTCAACACAGACTTTGCTACCAAGTTGAAGACTTTCAAACATCCCTAAAAACCAAGCGATAAGTTTCTCAGGTGTTGTTATTGGACTTAAACAAGTGAAGAGGACATGAAATGGAAAGCATTTCCCCAAACTCCAGAGGAGAGTACACAGTTGAAAACTTGTGAAATACTCACCCTGCTTCCTTTCTCTGGAAAGCACCTGCACCCTCTGCTGCAGTCCAAGCCGTCACATGGTTCATCAAACTTGCCACCCTGAAGAAATAAAAAGGTGACAAATTAGAAAGAAATTCTGGGAAATGCATGAGATATGCGATAGCTGTTCCAGATCAAACTTTCAGGTGTTTATCCAAAGTGGGCGAGACATCCTCTCCCTCCTTTTAGTGGAACTGTGGGATATAAAAGTATGACACTGAACACGCTGCTGCAAGAGCACCACTTCAAACACCTTGATAAAAATATGGCAACAATCAAACACAGCAACGCAATGAGTAAACAACGCAATGAGTCACACCGACAATATCTGCTGCTGCTGCAGCTGCCAGACACTGACAAATTTGATGTAATTTTAAAAAGGTCAAAAGTTGTTAAGGTGGATTTAGAGAAGGCAGAGGTGCTTATTGATGAAGTGCAGGAATTTCTTTTATGTATTCTCCAAACACAATGTGTGCCATCACGTTCTGTATGGTGTTTATTATCCAGTTGCACTGTTGCACTTGTGACAAGTCCAAAACTGAACCAAGACTGCAGAACCAGTGATGGGGAAACCCTTCACCCTGCAGGGCGCCATCATAATGTCATTGTGACCGGTTTGCTTTCTCAGCCAGAGACGAGGCTTCATATTTGGCAAATAAGAGAGTCTGTATTAGTGAATAAATGAAAGCTTTATGGATGAATCTAATCGTAATCCAACTTTGTTATTCGCTTAAATAACAAAACGTACCAATCGGCATGTTAAAGGCTTGGCTCATAAAGCTTCCTGAATTTATGCTGAATTGGGAGGATTCAAAGGTTCTCACAACATGAAATGCAAAGTGTGGTCGATGTTTTTAAAGAAGCGCGGCTCTGCATTTATCAGTTTTGCATGACTAATTATACTCCATAACTAACAGCCCATCATAATCAGAGTGGACTGCTTTTTCAAAGCATGACAAGGACACTGTGTGATACAGCTTCACACAACCTTTTTCTGATGGCCACCGAGCATTAAAGAAGGCCAGACTGTACTCTCTGTGACCTCAAACCTGAAAGTAACCCAACGTGACCGCAACTGTAATACAAACCAGCTTTAACCTCTTAAGCCCCGACGTCTAACCCATCTCCTGCCTTTTGCCCCCGTATCTGGAGGCGTTGGGGGTTAAGAGATTAAACCAGCATTCAAGTTACAATCTGAGATCTGATCTAATGTCAGCGTACAAATAAGCCTGAAACACTTTCAGTGAGAGAAACTTCCGATTCAACAGTTATTATTACTATTATTGCGCCATGTGACGGCACGCTAGGGTTGTGCTGATTCTCGGGATTGAGGATGGGAGGAGTTTGCCGATTTTTTATAACATTTGTTGGGTATTTTTCATTATTATTATGATTATTTTTTATCATGTGTATTAGGTAGTGATGGTATCAGTTGAGAGCTCACATGGTCAGGTTAAGTAGAAGAACTATCATACAACTAGCATGCAACTAAAAGTGCTGTTCATGGTTCTGAAACAGCAGCAGAGAGAAGCACATGTCAGCATAACTCAGCCAGTAAGAGAAGCAGCATGCTCACACAGAGTTCATACAGTAATGATGTCTGATGTGTGTGCATTGACTTCTTCCAAATGACTTTTGTGTTTTCTCATTTATCTGCACTCAACACAGGTTCAGTGTGCGTGACATTCGGCTACTGAAGCTCTAAAACACTCCTCTGGTGATCTGCATTTACAGGATCTGCATTTCTATATGAGATTCGGTCCTTATGGAAATTTTTTTTTAATTATAATAGATAAAGTTTCATTTTAATGTTCAAGCAGCGGCCTCAACAAGCAATCTCACTTTAAAGTAGACCTTTTGTGTAAATTTCTAAATGACATATTTTTATTCTTGGAGTGCCCTAGAGTAGCTTTGCATGATTCACAGTTCAAACTGATCCCTCTTTATCTTATCTCGGTGCCTCGATGCAGTCCATTTTCTCTCTGAAACAAGCTGTTTTAGCTCCTGTCTCCTGAGACAACTTTCCTCTGATTGGCTGATGGTGTAGCTGGTGTGCCTAAGATGTCTTAAAGCTGTCTGAAACTGATCATTCAGAGCAGTCTAAAGCCTTTCAGGTCACAGGGATTACTTGTAATATGTAATATGAACATCCACTACTGGAACGGATTTCAAGCTCAAGAATATGAATCCTACATGAACTTACAAAAACTGAAACAAAGATCATGCAATACGAAACGCTGATAAACATCTTTTACTGCTTATAAATACTGAAGGAAAAGACGTTCAGATGCAGATTTACCTTCTAGAAAGGTGTAACTTCAACTCTTCAGTCATACACTTTGATTTTATTATATCTGTTACATATTAATGGTAAAAAATGAATTTGGTTTATATGTTGTAGTATCTGGAGAAATTTGCAGAAAAGCTCATAAAGTTTTATTCTTGACTTTAACTGTCTGACTTTTTGGGTCATCATCAGTCAAGACCCCAACCTTAACTCTTACTCTAATCCCATCCAATAAGAATATGTCACTTTCTATTTCTAGATTGCCTTGTCAAGGAACACAGATAACTTTTGCTCATGAAAAACTGTTCAGTTTTCCCAAAAAAGTCCAGTTTGCCTTTCTTCAAAATAAAGGGTTAGGGTTTTCAGTTGTAATGATGTGGACCTCAGAGGCAAGTTTATTTTTTATTCAGAGGGCCAAAAACTAAAAAAATCTTCACTACATGTCAGTTTGTTGGCACTGAACAACAATGCATCAGATGATAGAGACTCCCCGGTCATCACAGGCCTGAACATGTCTATTTTGCAGCTTATAAACTCCAAGTGAACTGCAGATTAACCTTTTGGGTTCCATTCCTGAGATATCTATGGAACATCACACGGCTCTTTTGGAGTTTATAGGCCACCCAGAGAGAGACAGCGAGAGAGAGAGAGAACCTTTATAAGCTGACCCATGAGTCTTAAACTACACGAGGCTCTGTAAACTTCAAAAAACCCAAACACATCCATCCGTGCTTATGGATCCGATGATGAGATAGACGAAATCTGCGAGTGCTCGTATGGATCTCTGAATTTATTGATGATGCCTGAAATTTTGTCACCTGCTCAAATAAAGTGTTGCAGTCTTGATTGTTTCTGTGTGAACCCAAGAAAAAATGCTCTATATGAAACAGCTGTTTGAACCTCTCTCCAGGGTCAAACTCGAGGGTCTTGGCTGACATTTCACTGACTGCTCATGAAGAGGAGAGACGGCTAGAAAGACGTCAGTTGACATCTGACGAAGATGAAGAGGACAGATGTGGATGAGGATATGTTGTGATGAGGTTTGAAAGTTTGCAGGGTGGAGCTTATGTGTTTTCTGTATTAGATCATATGACCCCAGACTGTGAGAGCAATAATCAAGGTTGAGGTTCGCTCAAAAGTTCCAATCCAAATGGCTTTAAAATTTCTTTGAGTATAAAACTAGAGAGATTCCTGGAATTAGGCATTTTTTTCTAGAAGACAAAGTTTATAAATATTTTTAGCAAAGAATATTAATAGAGAAGGACAGACCAAAGAATACTATTGGCAACTTCACCTGCTACAAGTACTACAACTGCTGCTGCTGCATTGTGTGATTGTAGAGAAAAAAAGTAGAGGAAATTTTACAACAATGAGAAAGTGAGCTTGGCACAGAGTAGGGAGAGAGAAAGAGAGAAGGAGGGGAAAGGTCATTGGTGCTGGTCATGCTTTTATTCCCTCTGATCTCCTCTATTGGTCTAATCACAATGACAGAAGGAGGGCAACAGAGAGGGAAACAAGAGAGGGAGAAAAAAGGGAGAAAGAGAAAGTAGGAATGGGGGGAGACCAAAAAAAAAAAAAAAATAGGGAGGGTGCTCAGATTGAACCTTTGGCAAAGAGGCTAAAGAGACAAGAAGCTAAAAATAGAAGCACAGCAAGTGATTTGGAGCATTTTTCCTAATCACAATGAAATCTTTAAAATATAAAGGAAAAGAGGCAAGGATGATGGGAAATCTATGGAATTAGAA
Source organism: Copadichromis virginalis (assembly GCF_057382275.1). NCBI lineage: Eukaryota > Metazoa > Chordata > Actinopteri > Cichliformes > Cichlidae > Copadichromis > Copadichromis virginalis. The sequence goes on from NC_140620.1 coordinate 32,140,755, forward strand.
AATAATAGCAAAAGAAAGAAAAGCAAAGGAGAGACTTCAGATTTGATGCTGATTAATAGTCTGTGCATCTCAGTTCTCAGATTTCAACTTTTGATTTGGGTCTGTTATCCTTCTTTTGTTAAACCACAAATTCTTCCTGGTGTATTGTCGAATGAGAGAGCACTGATTCAGATTCTCTTTGTCCCCGGGATCCTCACTTCTGGGCTCTAATCCAGGTTCCACCTGAGCAGGGCGGAGATGTGCTTGGGCACTGGTGCTTGTTCACTTCCCTCTGTCCACACCCAGACTTTAAAGATGAGGGATGATATGTGCAAACAGATGCTAAGCTGCAGATCAGCGGGGGAAAAAACTCAAGAGTAGAAGCCGAGTGATGTAACGGTGAACGCGGAGAGACAAAACATAGTCACGTGCACGCGGCAAAGAACTACTGTTAACAGGAACACGTGAGTACATTTGGACAAGCAGACACAGGTATTACACTGTACTGCTAATCCCAACACCCTAAAGCTCAAACATAAATGTCAAAGGAGACCTTTAAACATGACAGAACAGTCAAATTTTCCTCTCTATGAAACTCAGCACACACACACTTACAGAGCTACAGACAGCTAAGATTATCTCATAGAAAAGGTGAAGATATCAGGACAATGAGCTTCACAATGTGAATGCTACTTGATCATCTCTTGTGTTCTCTCGTGTGTTTAAGGCGTGCTGAGCACTTTCTGCTGCTGGACAACATAAAAGCAAAAAATACTTCATTGCTGGAGTGAAGACAGAAGCAAGCTTTCTTGTGTTACAGGGTTAAAATTAACTCTCAAGTAACTCAAACATTTCTCACAGACTTAGACTTTTCGACAAATGAGAGCATGTTTCACAGTGAGTCTGTAGAGAATGAACTCTAACTTCAGCATCTTGGTCCATATGTTGCAGTTCCTGGTAAGAACAACTTCTTAACTCAAAAATCTCCGGGACAGTCCAGGAAGGTAAACTTAGACTACATCCAACTGTAGGGGAAACAAATTGGTAACAAGGACACTGATACAAAGGCAGCTAGGCAAGTAAAACAGAAAGAAGGGAAACATAACATGAGAAGCTGGTGTGTTTAAAAACTACTGGCCCACCTACACAGTCCTCCTACAGGAGCTGCAGGGCTATGAAAACTCAGTCCCTGAATCTCCCAGAGGGCGGTTTTTGTGCTACTGTTAATCCCAGGGGAGATTTGGACATTACATAGTCTGTGACTTTGTGTTGGACTTGCTTGAATCGTCCATTAGTGGAAAACATGTACTCCCAGTAATCAGGTTTCATTAGGGATGGGTATCGAAACCCGGTTCTTGTTGAGAACAGGTTCCCACTGTTTCAATTCCTTGGAATTGTTTGTCTTTTTTGCAAATATTCCCTTATCAATTCCAGTCGCCCCGAATGATGTCACCACGTTGCGGAGCGTCATTTACCTGGCAGGAAACACGGCGCCTAAGCGGCTCAAACGCTCAAAAGTTTGGTTTTACTTTACGAGAACGGATGACAACAGGGCAACTTGCAATACTTGCAAAGTAGATGTTTCATTTAAGGGAGGAAACACTACGAATATGCAAAAGCATTTGCTCACAAAACACGCGATGACCTTAAATGAATGTCGTGTTTTTAATTCCGCTCCGGACTCGTGAATCTCAACCCAGCAGCAGCGGTAACGTTTGCACGTCCTCTCCCGTTAATGCGGCAAGTAAATAATCAACTAACAGTGCATATTATGTTAGCGCGATCTGCCTTATTACAAAACCTGCTATTACTGTGCATTTAGGTGACCATGATGAGAGAGACAGAGTCTGGATCAGATGCTGGCAGTTCTCGCTGCAGTCTACCGGTAGCGTCTCCTTTCAGGCCAGGATAGACGAATGTCACCGAGCAGTGACTAAGTTTGTGGTCAAAGGCTTGCACCCATTTGCCACAGCAGATGTCCCGATTTTCAGTAAGTGAATGTGTTTAATTGTAGGCAGGACATTACTGGATATTCTTGTGTAATTGCTACAGAATAATTTATGTTACCCTTTGTTATTGCTACAGAAGAATATTTATTTTATTATTTTACATTTACAATGTTTTTTCCTGGGGACCCTGTGACACCCCATTGAAGAACCGTAGGCTGTGGATCTCTTAAGATCTCACTGTTGGTTTGTAAGGCCATGTTACTCCTAAATTTCTATCTTGTTCAAAGAGAAGATATAAAACAAAGTTCTAAGCTAATCGACCTTAGTGTTCTCCTTTTTTAAAAAGAATCGATAAGGGAATCGATAAAGAATCGAACCTTTAAACAGAATCGAAAATGGAATCGGAATCGTGAAAATCTTATCAATACCCATCCCTAGGTTTCATTGTAATCGTATAGAGTATATGAGCTCTCTAAATTCTTTTCAGCATCAAGTAAATGTGCAACATGTGCTCACTGTATATTAAACAAAGTTTAAGTTGTTTGGCATGCTATGCGCCCAATTAAATACATGGCTGCCTTCATTTTTCTGACCCAGGTGCAGCAGAAGTGCATCCTTGAAAGTAGGCTTACTAGTGGTCAAGTGTCAGGTCTAGAACCCCTCCAACGGTCGAGTGTCAGATCCAACATCTGCCACGATACACAACAAGCTCACTCCAGACAAAAGCCTGAAACTTTCAATTTGCAAATGTTTACTCGCAAAAGACTGTTAAACATGTTTATTCATGATCATCTACGTGGATCCAACACTGTGTGTTTACTTCTACTCTGACTTATATTCACTTAATAATCTTGAGTGTTTACCCACAGTATACTTTCCAAACACGTTTAATGTATGTGTATGTCTGACAGGGGTCTTTACTTTCATACTCTTCATAGACCTGAGAGGCACATCTCGTGGGTAGGGGCTGATGTCTGGACTTGCCTTTTCATTCCTATAGAATCTGCTGATGTTATCCAGAAGAAAGTTGAGTCTAGGGTTACCCTTAAGATCATATACATTGCCTCTTCTAAAGCTATAGAAGTAAGACAACAATGCATGATAAAACAAGGTAGCAGTTTTGTTTTTTTTTGTCTTTTAAAAAAAGGGGGAGATAGACCTTTGTTTGCTTTGTATGTTATATAATTCCTTCCTTCTAACATGATGGGGTGGTTTGATTGTCAACTGGAATGCGTGAGCACTTAAACAGTTCATATTAAGGTAATAGTCTGCATATGAGCAAAAAAAAAAGTAAAATGATAACCTTCTAAAACACTATAAAAGTGAAAGTGTTTAACCATTTGAACCATGGGAAGTGGCAGTTTCACAGGTATGTCAGAGGCACAAGGTGTATACTGGTCTCTGTGCAATGATGGACCTAGTGACTTGTGGCTTGTAGAGGCCCCCGTGTTGTCACTTTAAAGCATATTTGGTTAGTTCCTTTTTTTAATATATTTGGTCAATTTTGTAAGCCATATTTCAAACCAAACCACTGTTTTGTTTTTTCAAATGCTAATCAAGTGGTTTTTGGTGCCATAATAAAACATCCATCCATCCATTTTCTACAACTTATACCCACATAGCAAAATTGGTATGGTCTGGATCTGGCTCACACAATGTGCTTACACATGGCCCACATACCACAAAGAATGACGACCCTTTGGTGGGGCAGATGTGGTTTGCCAAAGGTGGCCCACACATGGGCCAGCACAAGGCCAGTTGCAGACACACTGGTATTCCTGTGCTGGCCCATGTGTGGATTACCTGATCTGCGCCACCAAAGGGCCGTCATTCTTTGCAGTATGTGTGCAATGTGTAAGTTGTGTGCAGCCACGGGCCAGTTGCAGACACACTGCTGGCCCTGTGCTGGCCCAGAACAGTTTCAGCTTTGGCCCCAGATGTCAGCCTAATGTGTACCTTAATCAAGCCATGCAATAACAACATGTGCCAGAACATAATAGTGCAAAAGTAACTCTGTTCAGACAGTGAATGGACTGATTCTTTTACAGTACTTTTCTACTCTCCCGGATTACTCAAAGTGCTCTATACAGCATGCCACATTCACCCAATCACACACTTTCTCTAAACTGAGTGCTTCCTAACTACATTTATAGACATTAACACTCTTGACATGCAGACTGGAGGAGCCAGGGATCGAACCACTAACCTTCCGATCAGTAGGTGACCTGATCTACAGCCACACATGCATAAACCCTCTCTAGGTTTTGGATAAAGCGTACACTCACAAACCTTTCAAACCTGCATTTGAAACGTTGGCTACCATAGCAGTATAGTTCTTCTTCAGCTCTCAGCGAAGGCGGTCGCACTTTTCTCCTCTCCTCCTCACCCTTATCTTCCCTGCTTAGCCTCTATGTCCTTGTCTTGTCTTGTGTGCATTACTTTCCCTGGAATAGCCTCCCACTGTCGTTCTCTAAAACCTAAAAGAGAATTATGGATTTGATCAACTGAACTGGTCTCTGAATGCTATTGGCAACCTTTTCTCAACGAGAAATCTGGGCTCGGGAGAGCCTGAGTGCCCTGGAGGGACTTTCCCTGCCGGATACACGATGGACGGATGGCAGAACTGGAGGATCATGTGCCTGGCGGGACTGTCGATCGAGGACGCTGAAGATATCTATCTATTCAGAACCGTGATAACAGGGTTCATGCTGATCGGAGTTGGCTTAGCCCTGGTTTATCGGAGAAATAAGAGAGCGGAACCGGCTGTTCAAACCCCCGCAAGGCTGCCCGCTGGAATCGAAACGAGGCGCAATCTCTCACAACAAACGTAATATGGTCAACACCTTGGAGATGCTTGCAGCTGCTGTGAAGGCTCAAAACAACACCATTGAGCGTATGGGGGGAAACATCAGAGAGAGGCCTGCTCAAAATGAGACCCTTGAGCGACAGTTGGAAAACATCGCGGAACGGATCACTGCAGTTGTGAGGTCTCAGAATCAAAAGAATGATAACACCATGGAACAGAAGTTTGATACCATCATGGGGAGGCTCGCGACTCTCCAACGGGAGATCGAGAGACCAGCGTCGGAGTGTTAAAGAGGAGCCTGAAAATTCTCCTGGGCTGCTCGCATGGAAATTAACAAAATCAACATAAACATTGCGGATCCCCATCACGGCGCCAGCTGCAGGCCCAAGGCTGGAGCCGAACAATCACTCCCTGATAATGACTGTGTTACGGCTATTCTTCCCATCCCATGCAAGGACACCTGAATTGGCTGGAGGACTGTTTACTTAGCCTGATAGGCCGAAGGACACTGTCTCAGCTGAACTATGGACACGCACACACATACACTTACACTGATAGGCACTCACTCATCCCCCCTCCCTTTCCAACGCCTTCAATGCTTGTTTCCTGCGAGGGAACACGGCGGGTCTCTGTGCCGCGCTGGAATGGTAGCGCTGTGCAGGGCGGCTGCTGTGTTCGCTTCGGATTACTCCTCACCCCCACCCACCCCTGTGGCTTGTCATGTTGTGCTGTAGACATTTATGTGCTTTTTTGTGCAGAGGAGTTTTTTTGTTTCCTGTTCTCATGCTGTCCTACCATGGAAGCACAGCATGAGTAGGGGTCTCTTTTTTTCCTCTTGTACTTTCCCCATTGTAGTGTACATTTCAATGTTTTTTTCTCTGATTCTACCAATCTCCGACCTGTATCCCCATGTAATGTTTGTGCTATATGTGTAAGGTTGGGGGGGTCCCATTTCACTGCAGGGCAACCTGCATGTGACGAATACAGTTTTGATTGATTGATAGTATTGCAACATGGCATTTGGGTCTTCTAACTAAAATAGGAAAATAGGAACATAAATAGTACCATCATTGCCAGACCTGACCCACATCTGGTTGATATACACCCTGCCATGACACCAGTCAGTCAGAAGTGCCAGCTTGATGCCAGATCTGGGCAAGACCTGTTTTCTATGAGCCTGGCCCACATAAACCAAACCAAAATCAGGCCAGATGTGGCATGCCATCACATAAACAGTGCCATATATGCCAGGCGTGGCCCGTATCTGGATGACATACCACTTACCATGCCAGAAGTCAGGCAGCAGTGCCAGCTTGACACCAGATCCGACCAGACCTGTCTGCTATGTGGCTATGGGGCCAACAGCAGCAAGCCTAGACCTGACCATCCATCTACTCCATCTCAGCCAGAGGAACACCAAGGCGTTTCCAGGCATGCTGGAAGGCATGAGCAACATCATTTCTTAATGTTCAGAATTTCCACAGCCTGTGCGCCAAGGCACCAACACCAAAGGACCCCTTGTGGTTATATGTACCACTGTGAAATCACCAGAAAACAATGCTATTAAACAGAAGAAAGCAGCATGGAGCCCAGTGACCTTCTTCAAACTTAACAAGCTGAACAATTTTTGATTGCTGTTTAACCAAAGACCAACCAAACATGTGTGATGTTGAAATTACAAGTCAAGGTGACCTGTGCAGTTTTTATTATATCTAGTGTGAAAGAAGCCTTTACAACACTTTACATGAATACAATTTTAATTGGCAGTGATCTCTTTCTTTATGTTGCAACCATCCAGTTTATGCATGCAATGTGCTAACCAAGCTAGCTAGCATTAGCTGATAACGTCATACTTAATATTTTTTTAGAAATATAGAAATAAATCACCTCTGCCAAAGATGATTATGCCAAAATGTTAAAATCCAGACCCTATAATGAACCTCTTGCTGATGTTAAAGCCCATCTATGCCCATCTTTTATATACAGCCTGTGTACAGCTTAAAGAAGTTAAAATGCTGAGCGGCGTGGAAAGCTGAGGAATGATTTTACTGGAAAAACAAGAAGAATCAGAAGCTGCTCCAAAAACAAAGAAAGGCAAAGTGGTAAAAAAAAAAATAAAGAAAAGAAAAGGCAGATGGAGGAGGATAAACTTTTTCTTTTCTCTCTTTATCAGCACATCTCTCAGGTTTTACTCCACCTCTCCCTTCATCATCTCATCCTCCCTTTGCCTCTTTCCATCGCCATCTGTGACCCTGACATGCACCACAGGAGACCGGCCAGCTGTGTTTGGGCCTCCAGCGTTCCCTGTTTGCAACTGTTTATTTCCACGCTGCATGTGTCATGGTGTGTGCGTTCGTGTCATGTCTAAGCGTGACAGACTGTATATAAGCACTCGAGCACGAGGATATATGTACAGAAGGCAAACACGCATGTAACCGTGCGTATGTGCTCTGCATGCGCGTGTGGGGTGATCTCAGATCTATGGATGTATTTGTATGGTTAAACATGTTTAGAGCTTTGTGTACTTGTCCACAAGCTCACGTGTATTACTGTATGTGTGTGTTCCCCTCCACTGGGCCACCCAGTTCGAGACAGGTCACCGATAACAACCAGCGGAAATTTGTGACACTATGACAGATCGAAACCGGACATCTGCTGCAAATAAAGTAAACCGCTTAACCTCCAAACGAGGGAGAAGACGTTTTACTCTGACAGCACGCTCACCCATTCAGGATGTTTTAAAAGTGCCAGATTTTTCCAAACCACGAAAGCAAACGTGTAATTATTCATTTTCATCTAATATGTGAAATTATAGGAGAATGAAAAAGTTATGCTAATGATGCATTTATGAATCCATATATTTACCTAAATTATCTATTAGATTTTTTTCTGTGCCGTTTTTAACATTTTAACTCAAAAATATGTTGATAGATTCTTCACATGCAGCTTCTGCAGATTGTAGATTTTTCAGCTCTACACATTATTGTCTCCCCCAAATTACTGCCATTGTCTTTTGTCAGCTTTAGTTTTCCAACAACTTTTATGTTTTGTGTGCTTTTTGCACCATTTTTTTAATTTGCTGGTCTTTGCTACCATAAAATTAACAGAAAACAACAAAGAAAAAAGCAGAGCACATGCAGTTTGGTGCTAAAGGGTTAAAACCTACAGAAATCCCCCAGATATGGTTCTTTAACAAACAGTTGACTTTTAGTATAATCAGGAGCTTTTCCTTTACTGATTTCATCTAAACAACATAATCATCATAATGGGGATACTCCCCCCTTTTCATTTCTCAATCAGTAATCCTGTTAGGACTGTGTTAATGTTGTGAAACAATTTAATGTTAACCTCTGAATGCAGCTGTGGTTTGCTTGATTCAGTCAAAAGTAAACTAAGCTCCTACAAACTGCCACGTCTCTCCATTTCCTTGAGGATGACCGACAGAAAGTCCTTCAAAAAACCAAGTCAGCGAGAAACTGGGTGGGATATTTTATCTGACAAATGTCCTGAAAATACCCTGCCTACCACAGTCACCTTAATGACATAATAGAGAAAAGACAGGCAGCAACATTTAACGTGAGCAACTGAGCCATAAAAATATGAAGCTTGCAGGGAGAAAATATTTTCATAGAACTGTGGAGGAGGAGGAGGAGGAGGAGTGGTGGGGTAGGGTGGAGACAACTCTTCCACTGTCACGGAAACATTTGACATTTAAATCTCCACGATGTCCACATCATCAATCATGTTGCATTGAGTTTGGAAACCTTCCAAATATGAAACCCTACACGCAGGTGAGCATTCACTCCTGACATCTGCATCATGAAGACGAGCGTCAGGTATAAACTGAAACACCTCAGATACCAGCATGAAGCAAAAAAAACAAAACAAAACATCTGTCTCACTGACAGCTCAAATACAGTGCATGCAATTTGACATTTATTTTATTGTTATTTATGTATCTGAAAATGCGCCAGACAGTACAGCTACATCATTCGGCAGGTGATCAGAGCCAGTTGAGGTATCTGACTAGGACTCCTCTGGGATGGAGGACAGGCAGTTTGTGGGCAGCATCAAGCTGTCAGTCTGCCTACAGACAGCTTCTGTTGTCAGATGGGGACAGCATCCAAAAGAAGTGTGGAGTAATCGGTGTGTGGGGCATTCTTGCTCGTGCTGTTGTTGGTCAGTCAACCAGCCGGCCAGTGGTGACAACTGTCACTCCCTTCCCTGTTCTTGTCAACTCGTAAACTATTCAGCACTTAAACAATGCAATGGTCATCTGCATCGAGCATCGTCCACTTGAAAGTTTGCAGGACTGCAAGGGAGCACATTTGCAGTGGGTTAAGCCACCTCTCCGTAGGCTCTCTGTAGGCAGATGCCTGCAGTACTGTAGCATAAATTAACTAAATGAGGGTGCCCCAGGGTAGATCCAGGACATGATGGAAAGATTATGTCTCTCAACCACCTTGGGAATGCCTCGGTGTTTCCCCTTGGTTGAAATACAGTATAGGACTTTGCTTATAGTGCTGCCTGGTAACCTGGACCCAGATAAGAGACATGGCTGGCTGGATGGATAGATAGATGAACGGGTGGATGGATAGATACAGGGTAGGAATAGGAATGGCAAAGATATGCATGCTATCAGCAAGCAGACCTTTTCCCTTTTTGTGCAATATATTGTTTATTTGAAAAAAAACAAACAAACAAACAAAAAAATGTAGGTAATTGTTTTCCTACACTGTGTCCCAAAACGCTTTCAGGCTTTCATTTATAAATGCTGATATAGCCTTGGTGACTCTTGTGCACAGTAAAAGAAAAAGAAAAACACAAGAAAATTTTAAGAAGGGGGAAAAGTGAGCAAAATCACTGAGATGTTGATTCAGTGATTGTTGAATTTACAAGATGGGGATGTGTCAGGTTCACTCGAGCTGCTGTAATAATACCAGCCCTGTGCAAACGGGGCTTAAGTATTATATATCTTATCGGAGCATATAATTTTGCATTAGCATATAATGCTATAACTGCTGGATAGTTTAATCTAGGAGAGGCATTTAGACTTGTGTAAAGCTTTTTATTGTGAAGTGCACACCAGCAGTAAAGTAAACAACACTGCGCAGTACTCGATTAACGTTTTCACCACTGGCTGCACACACACACACACACACACACACACGCATGTATCCCTCTCTCTCTGTTACTGCCATGATAAGTAGAAGCGTTGCTATTAGACAGGATTAGCACTCTACCTGTATGGCCTTGCTGGCTCTCTGTCTCACGTGCTGCCCTGCTGTTTTCTTTTGTCTTTTTTCCCCTCCCTCTATAAGCACAATTAAAGCAGGATGTTTTTTTAAGAACAAAATTAACTGGGGCGAGAATGGACACGCAGACAGGAGCTAAACAATGTGTCCCTCCAACACCGCTCACTGGGATGTGGGCTGTGGATCCTCGGGCGCTGTGCTGGGTTATTAAGTATTTTTCTCTTATCAGACCATCACAAAATCAGGGGTGTAGCCGGTCACAGTGTGACAGCAGGGAATATAATCTGCCACAATCTTGTAAGATCATTTAGTAGGTGTCACACATTAGTAGAGTTTAGCCCTTTATCTCCAAAAACTAAGAGCCCGTTCTCACAACATGGAGCACAAACACCAAATCCAATTACTGCATTTCCCACATGGATAGAAATACTGCTGTGCTGACACCGACACCAGTGTGACCTCAGAGGAGGGGGATTTTGAGGTCACATGATCTCCTCCCTCCTGCTATTTATGCTTCAAGTTTAGACACCCATCCTGACCGCCCCCTTCCCCACTGGTATTTCAGACCCCATGTCCAAGACACTGTCTACATCGTCAGAATATGAGCTTCCGGTCCAGGTCTGCTTTCTCTCTCTCCTGCTCCACGGCCCATCCTTAAATCCACTCTGATAGCAAGACTGCGCATAAAAATAGACCCAAACCAACTAAGTGTAGAGTCACTTTTCAAATTCAAATTTTATTTGTCACATACACAGTCATACACAGTACGATATGCAGTGAAATGCTTAGACAACTGCTCGTGACCTAAAGAAAAAAAAAGGCTATGAATAAGATAGGAAATAAATATGAAAATTAAAAAGGGTAAATTTAACTAGGAAGGAATAAAATAAAATATAAAAATTAAAGTTAAACATGAAATAACTGTACAACACAAATTAGAAAGAAGGGTAAATTTAACTGGGAAAGAATAAGATAAAATATATATATTAAAGTTGGAAATAAAATAACTGTACAACAAAATACACAATACACAGTATAGAAATATATAAGAATATATGAAGAAATATAAATATATATATACAATAACAGCAGCTGTACACGTATTAAATGGAAATGAAGAAATATACTGTCCAGTGTTGTGCAATCCACATTTGTAAGTGTCTTGTGCAGTGCGAATATGCTTAAAGTGATTTATTGATGAAGTGATTCGATTAGATGACCACGCATCTAATCGAATTAGTGTAAACAAAGTCCAGAATGTCCAGTGTGTGTGTAAGAACTATATGTGTGGGTCAGTACTGTGTGGTGGTGTGATTGAGAGACCGTATCGCCTGCGGGAGAAGCTCCTCCTCAGTCTCTCTGTGTTGGTCTTCAGGGAGCGAATCGCTTTCCTGACACCTCAACAGAGAGAACAGTCTGTTGTTGGGATGGCTGAGGTCCTTCACGATCTTCCTGGCCTTGGTCCAGCACCGCCTGCTGTAGATTGAGTGCAGGTCAGGGAGCTCGGAGCGGATGGTAGCAGATAAAGAGATGTTGAATATCTCAGTGAACACAGGAGCTAGCTGGTATGCGCAGTCTCTGAGGATACAACCTGAGACGCTGCCTGGTCCTGCTGCTTATCCTGGTGTTCACTCTCTTGATCTTGGCTCAAGGAAAATGATTAGTCATCATTTTTTATGAGCAGTCATGTAGAAATACTGATAGTGAGTCTGATTTACATCTGCATTCTTGCAGACACACTTTGAACTACTTGAACTCTCGCCTCAGCGACAATTGGCAGCCCGCATGCGAAGCCAACACAAACAAGCAGAAATGGGCTGCTTCTCGCCAGCTTCAGTGGGATGTCACAAGAAGAGACTCAATCTGCGAGATGGTGTCCGAACAATAGTGCAGACAAAGAGGGATGCTGGACACGTTGTGATCGATGAAGTAGGCGAAGAGGGTTTTACTCAGATTTTGGTGAATTGTCGTGTTTTGATTTGTGAGACGTGACTGGCCAAGGCAGATAAGATCATAGTGAAAACAAAGGAGCTCTGATTTAGTTCCTGAACACCTGAACTTGTGCTTTTAGTGTGATGATTAACAGGTAGGTGATGAGACTTAATGCAGGCTCTACAGCATCTGGAAATCCTGCTTAGCTGCCTAGTCCAGCCTAAAGGAAGACCATGCAAGTCTGGATTCTACATTAAAGATGGACATGGTCTCCCACTGGTTTTGGACTCAATGTTATCATTTTTTTGCCTTTAATGTCTTAGTTTGCTTGGAGCTCGAAGTGTGCACATTTTATCAAGAGACGATAGAGTGTTATCAATGAAGGTTAGCAAATTAGCTTAGCAAGATGACTCTAGAATCCATTGATCCATCCATCTATCCATCCATTGGTCCATCTATCCATTGATCCATCTATTTATTGATCCATCCATCCATTGTTCCATCCATCCATTGATCCATCCATCCATTGATCCATTGTTCCATCCATCTATTGATCCATCCATCCATCCATCCATCCATTGGTCCATCCATCCATCCATTGATCCATCATCCATCCATCCATCCATCCATCCATTGTTCCATCCATCCATTGATCCATTGTTCCATCCATTTATTGATCCATCCATCCATTGATTGATTGATCCATCCATTGTTCCATCCATCCATTGATCCATTGTTCCATCCATTAGTCCATCCATCCATCCATTGATCCATCCATCTATTGATCCATCCATCCATCCATTGATTGATCCATCCATCCATTGATCCATTGTTCCATCCATCTATTGATCCATCCAGCCATCCATTGATTGATCCATCCATCCATTGTTCCATCCATCCATTGATCCATCCATCCATCCATCCATCCATCCGTCCATCCATCCATCCATCCATCCATCCATCCATCCATCCATCCATCCATCCATCCAGCCACTGAGCTTCAAGCTCAGGGTACGTTATTTACACTTTCCAGTCAAACTAACCACATCCCTATATCCAATCACCCGATCTATACCTGCCTTGAAAGCGGGAAAGTATTCAAATCAATGTCCAAACGTGCTTTATAACAGTTCTAAAAAATATATGTTTTAACACACCATTCTGATTTTTGGAGACAGCCTCAAGTGGCCGCTTGTGGAACTGCAGTTTTTGACACTTTTGTGTTCTGTCTCCTTGAAAAGAAATTTATTTTTTAAATTAACTATTTCTCCTCATTATGCTGAAGTAGCGGTTGAGTATGGCTAGTTTACAGTTTCAATAAATATGTTAAACTATTAGAACAAAAGGTGGTGTATTTGTAAGCAGCTGGACTTGTGAACTAGATTTCTGTTCTGCATTTGGCTTTGGTTACATCCTGCTGCTCTTCCCCTCGTGTTTGCTCAGCTGAAGGGGATCTTTCACTGACAGATCACCTCCTCTTTTCAAGTGTTTTATACAAGAGAGTTCACCAGAACATGCTTACACAGTTTGTCAAACCAAATAGTTACAGACTGGAAGCTGTGGTCTCATATTAGACTCTAAAGAGTGTCAATAAAACATGATGTTTACTACACATATCCAGATTAAAATATCAGAGGATACCGTAATGTTAACAAAGGCTGATGAGCATGAAGGACTGCAGCGGAGTGTGTCACAGACAAATGCGGTTAAATCGATCCTCACATCATTGCAGTAAACATTAGCTTAGCATACACAAGCATTCATCCCACATGGAGGCAGGTAGACTGCTTTGTCTACCTGCCTCATCGGTCCCACAAAACTGGCTCACTGTGTTATACACACCCAAAATTCCTGAGCTACTTTGATGTAATCTTAAAAGGCGATGTCTTTAATCGTAACGCTCCTTTTTTTTCTGGGTGGTGGGGGGTGCCACTTTTAGGGCTTGAGACTGGGAACTGTTCCCAAAGCTGCACTGTTTAATGTAGACTTTTGCAACATTTTTTTAAACTACCTGGTCTACGTTAAACAAACAACTTTTAAATCTAACATACCCAAACATGCATCTGTACACGTTCTCACTGACTCTGCATAAGAATCCCCCACCTTGAAAAAAACTGATAATCACCCACTTTGAAGTACACTAAACACTCCATGCCTGGAGGAGGCGAAGCGAATGGAGAGGGGTAGATAATGACGATAAAGGAGGAGAGAGTGTTAATGTTGTAATGGCCTCCAGCAGGCAAACATGCAAGCAGCTGGTGATAAACCCGACTCTAATGGCGGGCAGGTGAGACCGGTGGGGTGAAAATAATCTACAGAGAAAGGTGGAACCCCCACTGAAGGTGGGGGGACAGGCAAAAGTACTCCTGAACAAGGTCTGGTTTCACCGGTGGGATCTTTTGCTTTTCACCTCGGAGCAAAACCGAGCAGGGGAGGGACTAAGTATGAGAGCATGTGCATGTGTGTGTGTTGTCTGTACATCACAATAGCACAGCAATTACAGCTCATATATGTTAGAAATCTGAGATGTACACCAAATGTGCCGCAAAGGGGCAGCGAAACTTGTCACACAGCTCTACTGTGTGTAAAATGAACACACACACAGACACAGAAAGGGCTTCATCTGTATAGTTTAGGGTTACAACTAAACAACGTGTGTAAACCGATCAGTTGGTCCCTATGGATTGTAAAAGAATACATGCCGGCAAAAGAAAGAAAGAAAGAAAGAAAGAAAGGTGTGAGTATGTGTCTTTGTAAGGCAGAGGCTGTGACAGGATGAAGGTCTTGGACAGATCACTTAGGATGATCCTCATGTCCACCACAGTCGCTTCATAGTAGCATTTTTGGCCCACAGGGCAGCTTAACCCTCTCAAGGCAGGCGTTGCAGATTTGCAACAGTTAAAAGCTAACAACCTGATTACCCCACATACATATTTTATGAGGTTTTTTTACTCAGAAGTACCACTGCAGGTATTCTTTTGTGCATTAGCAACAAAAACTTAATTTGAGCCTAAGAGGGTTAACATCTTGTTGAACTGTTTAATACAACTCAACAAAATAGCACCTCAGAGAGCAACAGATGAAACTAAGATGACACCAAAATGACCAAAGCATGTATTTTATGTTTAATAAACATTAGTTCATTTATAATTTCATTTACTTCTGCAAATCTGACATTGATTTTTGGAATTATATGATGATAACCTTGTAGATTTAGCTTTAGATTTAGCGGGTTGATATGACTGCGGTAAAATCACCTCACTGTATTTTCCCACTATATATAAAACACTGACAAATGGACCTATTTTTAGCAGCGGATGTTTGGAGAGATATGTGAGTTCTACCCCCCCTTCTTGTCAGGGAGGTGTGAATAGATGGCTGGTTGTAATTCAGGCCCTCATTTCTCATCAGTGTGTTTTTATGAGTGTGTAATCAAAAGCATGACAGCTAGCAGGTATGTATCGCCGCATGGACTGATGTATTTCAGGGTGTGTATTCATGTAATGAACATGGATCTATACTTACACTAATCTCTCTCTCTTTGTGTGTGTGTGTGTGTACTGTTGAATTCTACAAGTGCAGGCTGCAAGTAAACACAGCTCTGGCACTGGAGCCACAGAACATGCTCTGCCTCTCTTTTATCCATCAAAGTAGGCCATACGTCACTACTACTACGTAGCTACTGTCTGTATTTTCTAAACAATTTGTGATAACCTCCAGAACAGAAAAGTGACAAACCATCACTGAACTCCTCTCTGCCATGTTTATCCATTTAGTGCCTTCTGACAATTAATAATCGCTGTGAGATACAGAGACGGTGAAATTCTAGGATTTTTATCAGTCTGTTTCTTCGCTGCCTTGGTAATGTAGAGTTACCAGAGGAAAATATGTATTCCCCAACCAGCTGGCAAGTGGTTGCTAGAGGTTTCTGATCATCATTAGGTGAAATCGACCACAAAGAGGGTGCTTCAGCAAAATGCTTGCAATTGCTTCAGCTGCTAGCAGATTGCTCAGATCACCAATAGTTTGCATGGAATTTGCCAACATTTGCAGTTTCACTGCTGCTCAGCAGAGCAGTTGGCAAGTGTTTGCAGTGATCTTCCATGCAAACTTTGGGTACCTGCTTGGAACTAAACCAATTACAAAGCATATGCATCCCTGCATATCCTTTATACAAGTTTCACCTAGCAACTGCCAGCAATCTCGGGCAACCAGTCACCAAGATATACACACTTTTTTAGTGACCTACAGTTGACGTATACTAGGCCATGCTTGGGTCTGTAGTAATCAATTTCCTATCCAGCAACCACAAGCAGTTTTCCGCAGTGACCGTTGGTTGATGTAGACTTGTAGTCAAGACCGCCTAATCCGAGACCAAGACAAGACCAAGACCAGAGGGTATCGAGACCAAGACCGAGACCAAGACCAGAGGGTATCGAGACCAAGACCAAGACCAAGTTGAGACGAGACCAAGACCGAGACAAAAAAGTCTTTAAACTGCAGCCAGATGCTATTCTATATACATATGCAGGACACCTTAAACTAGTTTTTTAATTAAGCAGCAAGGCAGAACAAAGTCGGGCCTGTATCGAGACACGAGGACTAAACCCCAATTCAACCAGACCCAGAACTGATCCGGAATTAAAACAGGACTACAACAGTAACTAAGACAGAACCAGAATCAGAACTAGATGATAGTAGCACTAAAAATCATCATAGACCTGCACTACACTTATTTTTTAATTCTACCAAAGTACAATATTTAGATTGAGAAAAGTTTATATAATTATTTAGCCTTGTTGTGCAAACAAGCCTGCATAACTTAATAAATATAGAATTTGAAAAGGAACAAATGGTATCTAAAAAGAAACACTAGGTACATGTTCTGATGAGTTTTGGCAAACAACCATTTGACTAACATGTGTGTCTCACCTGCTCTTGTTCATCTCTGTTCTGTCCTCATTCTCTCTCTCCCTCTCTGTTCCTCTCTCTCCCTCTCTGTTCCTCTCTCTCCCTCTCTGTTCCTCTCTCTCCCTCTCTGCTCCTCTCTCTCTCCCTCCCTCTCTCTCTCCCTCCCTCTCTCTCCCTCTTTGTGCTGACAATCAAGCCAAACACCAACATCATCAAATATACAGTTGAAACCAGATATTTACAAACTCTTCAGATAAAAACACAAACACTTTTTAATTGTAACATCAAATCAGACTAAATGTTTATTTTTTTAGATTGATAAATATAAAAAACATATTTGTTAACTTTGAGAGTAAAGAGAGAAACTATCTGTATTTCTTAATAGCAAATGGCACCAAATTGTATTCAAAATTGAGCCACACTTATGGAGCTCCACAATTCTTTTCCTGGTGTTTTGGTTGACATCTCTTGATGTTCCCATGTCACAGAAACAGGCTCTGTGTTTTGCCTTATATGCATCCACAGGTGTGCCACCAGTTTACTCACATGGACTCTACTAACCTATCAGAAGCTTCTTCAGCTCAGAATCGAATCGTCTGGAGTTTCTTATTAATTAACAATAAACTTAGTGTATATGTACTCCTAAATTTGATGAAAGTGATTAAAATAGACAGCTCCCTCTTTTTATTCTGACATTTAACTAATTCAAAAGATATTTCAACATTTATTTATCTAAAACAAAAGTTTACTCTAAATTGATGTTTAACAGTAAAAAAAAGTTTATGTTTTCTCCATAAAGTGTATGTAAATATCTGGTTTCAGCTGTGAATATACTGCTGTGTATTGAAATTCCTCTTGTTTTGCATAGATATACTGAACAACATCCAAAGCATAATATATAAAATAACATCTACCTGAGTTTTTTCTTTGAAAGAAGCTCCTTATGTCCATTGTTGTGTACATCAGTACACAATTGAAACCGATTTAGAGAGTTTGTTTAGCCGTGGAGGGTAACAACTGAAAATATGAAATGTAAGCTAAGACTCTAAAAAATCAGCATTGCTGTTCGGCTTTTTATTTATCCATTTGTTGATTCACTCGAAGAGCAAGTAACGCAACCAAGTGATCAGTTTGATATCAATCTTTTGTGATACACCGTCATATTTACATTATTAGTTCAGTACGAATGATTTGCTTTGGTACCTGGTCAAACTTAAGCTCTCCTCTGTCTGCAGCAAACTCGCAGGCAGCAGCTTCTCCCCCCTCGCTCACATGGGTGCTGTGCTCAGTCGCCTAGTGCCTGAGCTCGGATCATACCAAAATTAGGGGGAATTTATGACGGTGCGCTATGTGCTTCGTGTGTTGTTTTTGTTTTATACAGTTGTCAGTCAGGCATCTAACTAAAAGATTACACTCCAAAAGACCCCATGCTTCTGAAAAAATGACCCGGGCTCAAGCCCAGTAAGCCACCCCCCCCCCCCCCCCCCCCCGCTCCGCTGATGGTTGACTCCAAATCTCCCGAACACTATGTCGATTTGAGAACGCAGGACCGAAACAGCGAGACCAAGACCGAGACCAAGACAAAAGTCCGTCCGACTTCAAGCAGACTCATTGGATCGCCAACTATCCCTGTCTGTGTATAACCGAGCTCTCACCTGCTGACTTCAAACTTCACACTCTCTACCAAATATAGTAATTTCTGGCTCAGTAAAACCAACATGATGGAGGCCAAAATGCTAATGTTGAAACTTCAAAATGCCATGTTTCATGTTCATAACTCATTCTTTGCCAACTTATTCTTTTCAGACCATCTTCGGTGAGGCTAAGTTGCCAAAATCAAAAGTATTGTTGTTTTTTATGTAATGTCGAAGTGCCAGAGGGGGTGGTGGATTTCATAACTTTGAGTTTCATGTTGTACACATTGTAAATTACTTGAGGCAGTGTCTAGATGTCTCGTCTAGCCGGAGGATTGGTTCCCCTCTTATATCGGTCTATTAAATTTGAGAAGCATAATTCCAAAAACAGACTTTAAAGCAGCATCAAATAGAACCTCCTTCACCTAATTCTTCAGAAATTCTTCTAAAACATATCTAATGTTTCTCCTCCATCTTCCAACTGCTCCGTCTATCCCTTAATTTCCTCTGATCTCACTTTATTTCATTCTTGAGTGAGTCAAGTCTTGTTGGCAAAACAAAGGCAACCACAAGCCTGATTAACTTTTAGTTGTGACTGAAGTCCACCTATCCCACCAGGCACGTCCCAAGCTATCATTAAGGATTCTTTCTTTGCCTTTGAAACTATTTAATCAGTTCAAATTTGGGATGTACGAGACGGTGAAGCCCGCAGACAAAAATTCCCTCTGCTGACTCATTTAGCCAGTTCGTCCATCAGCTGTGTATACTTCTCATGTCAGAATCAGAATCAGAATCAGAATGGGTTTATTGCCAGATGTTGAGGTTTACAACATTAGGAAATTGCTGTAGTCTGGCTTTTGCTGATTGAAGATGACTGACTGTGCAAACACTTTTATCCACATGAATGAAAGCAGGTATTTCACAGTCACCGCAGTCTGGCTACTGTGCAGTCAGACACACTGAACCACAAAAGCTACATTAGGAAAAAAATACACTCAGATTCATCATCCATCATCCTTCATCATTCGTGTGAGCACCAGAAAGGAAAAAGGGGTTTGTGTTGAACGTTATCAGGCAAAACACTGAATCTCTGTCAGCTTCACTGTTTACCAAAATGACCAACTGACAGTATAAATTCCTATTTTGTCCAAAGGGGGCGATGTGACGAGGGATAAGTAAGACAAGTGTGTCAAAAGGGGGGAAATCCAACTCACTGACCCCCAAACAAACACCTGGAGAGCCTGCAGCAACACCACATGAATACTTCAGTCACTTTTGATTTCACTTTTATCCTTCTGGCTAACCAACACCAGCAGCTTTAGTCAGTTAAACATCACTGGTGACTAACTTACTTGGCTGCAGGGTGCAAGGTGTAGGTACTGTTATAACCTGAATACATGGGTGGAGACAGTTTAAGGTGCTGAGTAATGATGTTCATATTATATGATTTCAGAATGGAAGGTCTTTACCTTTGCCTTCCACTCGCTTCCTTCAAAAAGTCAGGGTCAAGGATTTAACTTTAATTGATAGGACACAATCTAAAAAAACTGAAAGACAAAAATATTGGATCTCGATTGCATGCAGTAGTGAAACTGTAAAACTTGTGAAAAAGTGAGGCACAAACCAGAAACGGAGACCATTCACCTTCAAAGTAAAAGCTGTGACTTTTTAAATAGTGTTGGTTACAGCCTAACAACTTTTACTTTTAAGGTGAAGGTTTACCATTTCTGTTTTTAGTCTCATTTACTCATTTTCACTAGTACTCTGCAAAGTCAGTGTCTTGCATGCAAACTCCAGATGACTGCTGCAATCTGCTAGCAACCAAAGCAATCGTAGGGAGGTTTTTAGTGTAGCAGCCTAAAATAACAAAACTGCCAAAAATATGTAATCACCATTTAAGCATTACATATTTTTTCATAGATACCAATGGTTGCAGTGAGTTACCAACCAGTCTCTAGGTCTGTGTGATATCTTACAGTGTGCTTTCTCGCTTGCATTAAAAAAGCTGTAATAATGAAGCATGTCTGCATTTTCTACTGCCCAGATGATCGTGTTTTAGTGGCTTAGGTTACCATCTCTCAATAAATCCGTCTCACATTGGCGCTTTCAATCTAAAATAATTCAGAACAGACAATTAAATGTAGTTAAAGCTGCCTTTTAATAAGAATATGATTTTGCAGCTGCTGTATATACATTTCTACAAACTTCTGTCCTATGAGCTCTCCTATCAAGGCTCCAGTGAATCCCCTGATGTGATGAGAGGTGTAGGGTTAACATGCCTAAAGCACTGTGAAAATGCCCTTAAATGGGAAAGTGAATGTGGCACACTGTGTACAAACTTTTTGAGGTTTCTACTTTGTACATATCCATTCGCCAGCAATTATACAAAACAAGTTTCATGGCTGATTTGGAGAAATGTCCATAAATGGTACAGCATTCCTGGGAGTCAGGGTCAGGGCTTGATAGAAATGCTGTAGAGAGAATCAAGCTGGTTTCATTCAGCATTTTAATTTGACCGATGCTCTAAAAGAAAAAAAGAAACCCTTGTCCTTGATATTCCTCTCCATCTGACTTTCTTACGCTTCGCCTAGAAAATGCCTCTTCTTTAGGGGTTCAGTGCCTAAATAGACATCCAATAGTAATTTGTGTTCCTTTTGATTTCAATTAGAGTAACCTGTTCTAATAATAATAATGATAAAACTATAAATGTCACCAAATCAGAGAATATGTAAATGAATTGCATCTGTAGCCACTAAGTGGTTAGCCTAGCCTAGCATAAAACCTGGAAGAGGAGCAAAACAATAAGCATGGCTCATTTCCAAACAAAAACCCCACATCCAAATCTTTAAACTTCACTAAATAGCGTGCAGCTTTACTCCTTCTACAACCAAAAGCAAACCAAATGTCTGCTAGCATCAGATTTTAGACTTTTATGCCCAGCTAAGCTAGTAGCATACCAGTTTTACCTGTGTAGCTTGAAATGACCTTCTGATGTTATTGTCAGGAAGAAAGCATATATAATTACAAAATCATTTCCATTTATGTCTTTAAAAGGACGAAACTGTACATGATATTGTGTGTAAACGAAGCTCAACATACTGTATTTCAGGTGGATATAAAGAGATACAGTGGGGTTCTTTTCAGTTACATAAATGAATCTTTTTGAAAAAGAAAACTCACCGTTAAAGACTGAAAATAAGAAAGAATGAACACATGGGAAGGTCTGTGTGGGACTCTTTAGAAAACACTAAAATAAATGCAGGCACATTTTGCCTACAGGAAGAATGAAGCTATGGTATACACACCCATACCACCTCCTCCATCAGCTAATCCTGAAGCGAGATGGAAGGGTTAAAATATCACTCTGACACTCCTTGTTTCTCCTTCACCCTATAGCTGTGAATGTGTGTGTGTGTGTGTGTGTGTGTGTGTGTGTGTGTGTGTGTGTGTGTGTGTGTGTAAAACAAGTAGAAAGAGGAGAGGCCAGGGTTGGTGGGAAAACAAAAGTTACCTACAGCCCATTAGACTTTGATGGAAAGCAGTAAAATGCAGCCTGAAGCATGAATGGGACAGATGGAGAGGAGGCAGGAGGAGGGAACTGTACTTGTGTAGCCCAAGGACAAACCAGAAAGATACAAACAGTTTTTAATAATAACATATTATATTTACATTCCTGCTCAACATTTGGTGAATTTAAGCTTGGTTTTATATGACCACCAACCATATGGCATATACATCTATTTAGATATCCATCTAAAAACCCAAGAGCTGCATCTCAGGCCTCATTTAGCATGGTATAAATGTTGAAGTTCATGATGGTACAAAATGACTGAATGAGTATGGCTCATTTTGGCTTGTTTGAAGAGTTTTCAGAAAACATGGTTTAGGTTTGCAAAGCTGCATCCGAACAAACAACAAGACTTCTGGATCAATGAACGTCAGACAGAGAACAAAGTGGAGATGTCTGGTCGTAATGCACAGCACCACCTTTGAAGAAAACCAAACACAGCACATCAGCACAAACACCTCACAGCAACTGTCAAGCACGGTGGTGGAGGCATGATGACCTAGGCTTGTTGTGCAGCCATAGGACCTGAGCACCTTGTAGCCATCGAGTTGACCGCAAACTCCTCTGTATGCCAAATTATTCTAGAGCTTAATTTGAGGCTGTCTGACAGCTAAAGACCAAACATGCAACAGCACAATGATCCAACAAATCTACAACAGAAGGGCTTAAATAGAAAAGAATCGAGGTGTCACACTGGCCCAGTCAAAGTCTAGACCTCAATATGATTGAAAGAGAGCGGCGCATAACGCCGGCAAACCTCAATGAACTGAAGCAATGCTGTAAAGAAGGGTGGACCAAAACTGCTCCACAACAATATGAAAGAGATTGATAAGTTATTGGTTCAGGAGGCAGTTCTACAACCTGTTAAACTGGTGGTGTACTGTCATTTTTCACAGGACTGCATATACAGGGTGGGCCATTTATATGGATACACCGTAATAAAATGGGAATGGTTGGTGATATTAAAGTCCTGTTTGTGGCACATTAGTATATGTGAGGGGACAAACTCCTCAAGATGGGTGGTGACCATGGTGGCCATTTAGAAGTCGGCCATCTTGGATACAACTTTTGTTTTTTCAATAGGAAGAGGGCCATGTGACACATCAAACTTATTGGTAATGTCACAAGAAAAACAATGGTGTGCTTGGTTTCAACGTAACTTTATTCTTTCATGAGTTATTTACAAGTTTATCTTTTTTCACAGCCATTGATATGTCGAAGAGGTTAACACGTGAGGAGTGGATCGAAATTGTGTTGATATCTGGTGAACGCAGTAACCGGGTCATTGCAGCAGATTTCAATGCAAGACACCCTACGAGACCACCCATCTCCCATGCTACAGTTAGCAAACTGCTTGCTAAGTTTCGTGAAACTGGTTCAGTGTTGGATTTGCCAAAATGTGGACGCAAGAAAACTGAAATCTGCTGCAATGACCCAGTTACTGCGTTCACCAGATATCAACACAATTTCGATCCGCTCCTCACAGGATTTTAATATCACCAACCATTCCCATGTTATTACGGTGTATCCATATAAATGGCCCACCCTGTATTTGTTTGGCTTTTCTTTCTTTTCTTTTTTTTTTTTTTTTTTTTTACATTGCTTCTTTGTCTTAAGGTTGGAAAATTAGCTGTTCCCTCAACATGTCTTCCTTTTACTATCTACCTAACAAAGCCACTCAAAATCACAAGTATCCTTAAATCTTTTAAGTTGATACTGAATTCCGCCCAGTGTATTGCCAATTTCACATTTTCTCCACTTTACATCAATTTTTATTCTAATTGAATTGTTTTGACAATGTTAAATTGCCCTGCACATGTGAGGCATGAAAACTAGAAAGTAGAAAGCAGCAGGTTTCACATGATGGACAGTTAGAGGAGGAGCTGAAATTAGCTTTTTTTTCTCTACTTTCCACTCGACAGAATCACAAAGTTGTAGACACCCACACATACACACACACGAGAAGCCTCAAAGTAATGAGAAAGAGAGTTAAAATGCCTGTCTTTGGTGTTGGGGGTCCTCGGGCGATGTATGTATTTATGTGTGCTTCTGGGCGGGAAGCAGCTCTACAGGTAAATCTCATCGGAAGCTGCGGTTGTGGTTAGCAATGATGAAAGTAAAGAAGCATAGGTGACACGGTGCAGGGTGGTATTAACAGCTCCTTCCTGTGGTGAGACTGATAAGAGGGAAGAGGAAGTGATGGACCAGCTAACTAACGCAAAGAAAGGCCGGCTTAAACAAACATCTGTCACTGCTGTGCTCACCCCTCATAGGTGAGAAGTTTGTGGTTGGGAACTGAGACACTCATGACTCACTCAAAGTTTTCCCTTCACGTGTCCTATTTCAGGACAAAACTCTACTTGCACATTGTATTTTGGAAACAAACTTGTCCAAACTGGACGACTTTCCATCTTTTGCCCAGAGGTAATATTTCTTTGTGTTCCTGATTCAAGAGCAAAATCATTCCTTTCTAAAAGGTTTTTCACACATCATATTTTGAAATGAAGCTGCAACAAACTTCTTTGCATGTCTCAGTTCAAAGTGAAACAACTCTATTTATCCAATCAGCTTTCTGTACATATTTTTTTAAGATAAACTCTTAAGATATTCATCATAAAACAGCTGTTGTGAGCCACATCAAAAAGGTTTTGTCCACCCGTGTTCTACAGTGACTTACATTGAAATAAACTCTTTATCGTCCCTAATGTTGGCACAAAAAACGTTTTAAATTTCTTGTTTCAGTGCAAAACTCTTCTTTGCTTTTCTGATTTCTGTATTCAACTTCCAAATTCATCCAAACTCTCGCAAAACACAAACATCTCACCCACAAATACATGTCAGCATCCTAAAACAAACTCAGATTGGTAATATTATTTGATGTTTTGATTGCTAAAGATTCTTTACACATCAGTGGATTATGCTCACAGGAAGCACTGCCACTTCGAAGTGACTTTGTACAAGATAAAACAAAGTCAGGTCATGTGTCTGTTTAATCTCAGCAACATGAAAAAAGAAAGAAATGCAGACACTGATTTTTGCATGCATGTTTTAGCTTGCACGGCTGGAGTAAAATCAACAGCATCGTGCACAGCGAGAAGATGGCGACAACAGAGAAATGTCAGTGATTGCTGAAGGCAAAGCAGTGTTGACATATTTTTATTATTAAAAAAATAACCTAAATCTGGATACCGTAGACAGAGATGATAATAATAATCCTAGCCTAGTTTGGACCTGGGGGCAGAATTTTTTTTTTACCGACGGGTTGTTAGGTTTGGCATGTTGAAGCAAAACAAGTGTTTGATACTTTCTTATGCGAGCAATGACTGCCTGCACGCAACAAAAGGCAAATGACAGAACTAAAGCAATTTCCTTCAATAAGACTTGCTGTCTGTGAAAATAAATACATGGATTCTTAAAGCCGGTAAGTCCATGTTGAGGGTTAAAGAATGCATGTTTGAATGCAAGAATAAATGTACTCAAGCCGTCTGGTTTTCCTTTACATGCCCAAGATTTACCATGCCTCCTAGTTTTGTATCTAGGTGCACAGCAATGCAAGCAGAGCCCAAATGTCCCACTAAACATCGCGCCACATACCAAGACTCACGCTGCAGTATCCATGTGAAGAGCATGTGCTGTCGGGACCAAATCAGCTCCTAATGCATTATATGTCTGGGGTCACTACAAAGAATTGAAGCCAGATTTTTAATGTCTACATGACAAGCTCGGCATACAAATGTGACCCACCGAACATTGTTTTAAAAGTTAAATTCTTCCTGAATCTGTAATTAGCTGTTGTTAACAGATTTACAAATGCAACTGTTATAATTACAGAGACAGGCTCCTTGCTCTGTGGCATTACTGATGAAAGATGACGGTGAAGAAAAAGCAAAGGACCAGAAAAGAAACAGAATGCCTTCATTATTCCAGGTCAGTGTCTTCAGGTTTGGGGGAGAATCACTTATGTCTTTGTAGACTCACTGCCATGTTCTGCTGTGACGGTCGGAGCATATTTGTTATCAGAATAATCCAAGAAGTTTAAGAAAATAAGTTAATTTCCAGATCATTTCCCAATTGTTACCTCAACAATCAGACTTCCCCCTATGAGGAAGTACTTGGTGACAGTGGGAAGGAAAACCCCACTTTTAACAGGAAGAAACCTCAGACAGAAGCAGGTTCAAAAAGAGCCACAAAGAGACTGCAACTGGGTGGGATGGTCACCCAGATCTATTTTTCAAGTTGAGTTTTTTTATCTTATCATTTAACCAAGAGTGCTATTAGAAAATCCCTTGGCTCTTATCTTAAGAGTTCAGTCGCTGCTAACCAGTTATGTTTGACCCTTCCCCTCTAGTGTTTAATTTATGGACAGTCTGGTCAGGTGTCTATTCAGGCAGTATGGAGTATCTATCTGTAGTAGCTATCTCCTAAAAGCATTCATTTTAATAACACAGCATAATACCAGCTCTTGAAGTAGGCCAAAGTGTTTCGGAAAGCCGTGCCAGTTTGGAGCAGTTGGTACACCAGTTGTACATCCAGTAACCAAGGTAGATCGGAGATTGACACACACAGAAGCTTGCAGCTGCTGTATGCCACACTGCAAAAGAAGGCTGCTATTTTTTATGGAGACTGCCCTGCAATAGCTGGGCATGTCTGCACCACTGAAGCTATCTGTGTCGAGGTAGACTTGCAGGTAGTTAAGTCATTCGCAACAACATTGTATTGGGTAACTTGATTGTAGGGTCATTCGGCTGTCTTGAGTCTTGAACCACAGCTGGTGATGGTGGAGAGCTGAATGATGTTGGTGCTCTACCCACACCGAGGCCACAGAGGAGAACAAGTCCATTCACGGGATGATGAACTGACCTTCCACAAAGTCGTTTATGCTTATGCTTACTACAGATCACATCTGTGTCGCTGTGAGGGTCTTTACCTTCTAATGAAATCACATCCCACAACTGATACCAACCATAGCAAACTTGGTCCAAAATGATATGAAGACAAGCAGCAGGAGGACGACACCACACAAGCCTGGCAATGTGACATGTTGCCCCAACTGCCAGACCAACAAAGTACATCTAACCCAGCAGCAGGTGTCAGACACTGTATGTCTTTTTAAGATGCTGATAAACACTACTTTGGGAAAATCCCGCTTTATTTTGACCTTCACACGTTCCACTTTAACTGTTCACTGTAGATTAGGAGTCAGTTTGGATCTGAGGATAAAGATCACGAGGGATCTAAAAAGATCAGAGACACAGTTATAGGCCTGCCAGATATGAGCTTTGAAGGTTTTTTGGTGTGGTTCCTACAAAAATCTAAAAGTGAATTCTTCCCTTTTAAAGCCTCATTTCCTTACTCTTAGAAAGCTATTTTCATTCTTTGCAAAACATCAAACTCAAGAACAACATTGTGTTGTTACAGCGGAAACTGTGCCAGAGTATTCAGAGATTATTGAGCAAACATCTTACATCTAAATATAGATGAGTTTCTGAGCCTGACACATATCCAACAGCAGTCTACAGGGAGTGCAGAATTATTAGGCAAATGAGTATTTTGTCCACATCATCCTCTTCATGCATGTTGTCTTACTCCAAGCTGTATAGGCTCGAAAGCCTACTACCAATTAAGCATATTAGGTGATGTGCAACTCTGTAATGAGAAGGGGTGTGGTCTAATGACATCAACACCCTATATCAGGTGTGCATAATTATTAGGCAACGTCCTTTCCTTTGGCAAAATGGGTCAAAAGAAGGACTTGACAGGCTCAGAAAAGTCAAAAATAGTGAGATATCTTGCAGAGGGATGCAGCAGTCTCAAAATTGCAAAGCTTCTGAAGCGTGATCATCGAACAATCAAGCGTTTCATTCAAAATAGTCAACAGGGTCGCAAGAAGCGTGTGGAAAAACCAAGGCGCAAAATAACTGCCCATGAACTGAGAAAAGTCAAGCGTGCAGCTGCCAAGATGCCACTTGCCACCAGTTTGGCCATATTTCAGAGCTGCAACATCACTGGAGTGCCCAAAAGCACAAGGTGTGCAATACTCAGAGACATGGCCAAGGTAAGAAAGGCTGAAAGACGACCACCACTGAACAAGACACACAAGCTGAAATGTCAAGACTGGGCCAAGAAATATCTCAAGACTGGTTTTTCTAAGGTTTTATGGACTGATGAAATGAGAGTGAGTCTTGATGGGCCAGATGGATGGGCCCGTGGCTGGATGGTAAAGGGCAGAGAGCTCCAGTCCGACTCAGACGCCAGCAAGGTGGAGGTGGAGTACTGGTTTGGGCTGGTATCATCAAACATGAGCTTGTGGGGCCTTTTCGGGTTGAGGATGAAGTCAAGCTCAACTCCCAGTCCTACTGCCAGTTTCTGGAAGACACCTTCTTCAAGCAGTGGTACAGGAAGAAGTCTGCATCCTTCAAGAAAAACATGATTTTCATGCAGGACAATGCTCCATCACACGCGTCCAAGTACTCCACAGCGTGGCTGGCAAGAAAGGTATAAAAGAAGAAAAACTAATGACATGGCCTCCTTGTTCACCTGATCTGAACCCCATTGAGAACCTGTGGTCCATCATCAAATGTGAGATTTACAAGGAGGGAAAACAGTACACCTCTCTGAACAGTGTCTGGGAGGCTGTGGTTGCTGCTGCACGCAATGTTGATGGTGAACAGATCAAAACACTGACAGAATCCATGGATGGCAGGCTTTTGAGTGTCCTTGCAAAGAAAGGTGGCTATATTGGTCGCTGATTTGTTTTTGTTTTGTTTTTGAATGTCAGAAATGTATATTTGTGAATGTGGAGATGTTATATTGGTTTCACTGGTAAAAATAAATAATTGAAATGGGGCAGCACGGTGGCACGGTGGTTAGCACTGTTGCCGCACAGCAAGAAGGTCCTGAGTTCAATTCCACCATCAGGCCGGGGTCTTTCTGTGTGGAGTTTGCATGTTCTCCCCGTGTTTGCGTGGGTTCTCTCCGGGTACTCCGGCTTCCTCCCACCGTCCAAAGACATGCAGCTTGTGGGGATAGGTTAACTGAATAATCCAAATTGCCACTAGGTGTGAATGTGCGAGTGAATGTGAGTGTGAATGGTTGTTTGTCCCTATGTGTTAGCCCTGCGACAGACTGGCGACCTGTCCAGGGTGTACCCCGCCTCTCGCCCTATGACAGCTGGGATAGGCTCCAGCGCCCCCCGCTACCCTGAAAAGGATAAGCGGAAGCGAATGGATGGATGGAAATGGGTATATATTTGTTTTTTGTTAAGTTGCCTAATAATTATGCACAGTAATAGTCACCTGCACACACAGATATCCCCCTAAAATAGCTAAAACTAAAAACAAACTAAAAACTACTTCAAAAAACATTCAGCTTTGATATTAATGAGTTTTTTGGGTTCATTGAGAACATGGTTGTTGTTCAATAATAAAATTATTCCTCAAAAATACAACTTGCCTAATAATTCTGCACTCCCTGTAATAATCACACAAATTCTCCTGCTTAGAAAGTCTTTTAACACCAAAGTCTAACACAGCTCCTTCATTTGTTTTTGTTGGTTACGTGTCTTAGATCAAGACACAGCACTCAAGGAATCCCTCTATCTGATGAGCGATATGATATCTGATTTCACTGTCGGTGTGCATCAAACAGCAAATATCTGCCAGCCTTTTCATGTCCTTTTTTTAAACAGCTAAATTATATCATGATATTTTACATATTTTGAGTAATATTAGTGACATTGGTTTTGCAAGCATTCAGAGCATATTTGGATATACACACAAGCCGATACAGCATGAAATCTAGCTGTCGCACCTGTCTTACTTTTGCACTGCAAGTCTACACTGAAGAAAGAAAGAAAAGGCTGTAGGCTATTAGCCTAGCATTGCTGTTATGTACAAATGCAAATAAGTCAACAACTTCTCAATTTAGCAGAAATATCAACAGGTACAATTATATGTAGAAGGAATTGGGTGGACTTGTAATCAGAGGCAAATTAATTCGTTCCAATGTATAAAGTTATTGGCAAACTAATGGCAAATAACTATGCATGAAAAGAAGCAACAACAGAACTGATGTTTTGGTTTGAAGGTCTGTAATCTTGGTTCTAATAGACTTCGAATAGACTTTACAAAAGCTCAAAAAACTTTAAGAAACTAGCAAACCAGAATGCTTGGACTTGTATTTCATCCTGACAATCCACAAAAGACTCATAAAAGTGTCAGTGTTACGCAAATTTCCTAGACTAGTGGTTTCCCTTTAACCTCATTTCCAACCCACAAATCTCCATATGTCCAGGTTCTCATAGATTTAAATAAGTTGATGTTTGTGCTGTGGGTGGAGCTCTGCTTAGCTGGAAAAATAGCAATTTGAAAATATTTTTTAAAAAATGAAAAAATGGAGGCAAGTGTAAGGTTAATCAGGTTATTAGCTAAAAGTTGCTGTAGGAAACTTCCTAATGCCAGCACACTGGCCCTAGCTTCTTTTCTAAATCCCAAAACCAAAACCATTGAATCATCAGACTCTCGACCAGATGTTTCTTCCCCTGAAGCACTTCAAGGTGACGGCTGATGTGACCCAGGAAGTGAAGAGCAACTCCAAACCAGGTGTGTAAGTCTGCACCCCTCAGGTACTCCACTCCTACACTGTGTTTAAATAAATGATCTACGTGATCGTCAAGGGCCCAGACACAATAATCTTTCTGCTTTTTTATCAACCACTTTATCCTGTCTGAACATGGACAGAACTAAAGTTATGTCAGGGTTGTGATGACTCAGGCAAATATGGTGTATAAGGGAGGCACTTCAACCAGTGGAGAAACTAATGGGACCATAAAGCAGCCCATAAACACTGATGGGGAAGTTAGGGAGGAAAAAAACAGAGGAGGGTGTTGATGAATTAATGCACTACAACATTGTTGGAAACCTCAAAATAAGTTTATAGCTGTCAGCTTGAAATGATAATTAATAAACTGTTCAATTACCGTGTTACAATGTCTATTATATAGAGCTATGTCGTACATAAAACCAGCCATCCATGACACCAAAGTCAAGATGTCAATCTCACCTCTCTGGCTGCCAAGTACAGACTGAGTGTGTGTCTGTGTGTGTGTACTTTGCATGTCTTCTTTATCTTCTCAAGAGCGACAGGATGTGACAAGAGACAGACATAGCTGTCCTTCATCACCATACGAGTGTGCAGAAAGGGTGTGTGCAGTCGAGTGTGTGTGATGGTGGTGGGGGGGCTTGTATCAGGTATGTAGCAAAAGGTCTCTCTTCAGATCTGCTTTCCTTTTGAACCTAATCACACAGATTGCCGGCAAACATGGCTGAAACCCTGGCGGTATCGCCCCCAGGTCAAAACGACAAAGAGGGAATCCTAGACGCGCAGATGCCGATGTTGTTTCCGTGTAAGAGACGTCTAGTCAGGCCTTACAAAGTGAGAACTAGAGATCCGGTTATTGAAATGAAGGATTAAATGCATCTGTCTTTGTTTTTCTTTTCTTTAAATAAGGATGACTATGATTATGAACAGACAACCAGACAGTCTCTTCCCCACCTGCACTAACGTTATGATGACCCTTGTGTAGCCGCTACATTATTTTAGAAAACTCAAAAACTCAGTTATCACCAGACGAACTGAATCCCTCCTTTGAGTTTATAGTTCATCCTTTCTTCCAACTCCCTGACCATGAAGTAGAGGAAGGACCTCAGGAGGAAGGGGGAACAAGGGCACGGGAGAAGTGGGTCTCCAGTGACGTGAATCGGAGAGATCAGGAATGTCGTGTTCTCAACTGCAGTGGCGGGTGGTCATGATCAGTGGGCTTAATAGTTTGGAGAGATGTCACATTTCTCAACATTTTCCAATACGTTCCCAGTTTAAATGTATTAAACAAGCAAATGTTTCCCGCAAAGGAATGAACTCCTTGGAGCATCTTTAGTTGTAAATAACATGTCGATGTGCCCAACACAAACGACTGGTCAACTGTGAGAATTTCATGCTCTGTAGAAAGTATGTTGGAAGCATCGCCTTGGGCTTTGGAAATGTTAATAGCACCTGTCTATTTTGTAGTATTTTCAAACATTCCCTCAATTACACAGTTGATGACAGGCCTTTAGTGCAGCTGAAGTAAAAACAGGCTGCCTGACTATCCTTTATCAGTCACAAACAACAACCCAGAATAACAGTTAAGAAAATGACTCGACACAAGACCATACAAGCACCATGTGACCTTTTGTCCTGCCAACAATTTTTGAGAAAGTCTACTTTGGCACTAAGAGTCTTTTGTTTTTGATCTCCGCTGCAGTGGGTGTTTGCTTGTTCCCGGAAGACTGAAAATCTATTATTAGCGGGAGGGGTTCCTCTGAATGAGTTGCTCGTTTGAATTTTTCATGCACGCTAGCATCCTGATTCGAAGCCAAACACCGCAGGGGTCAAGACGGAGCGTGGACAGACGAGGAGGGTCACATCCTGTCTGGATGCTCACCTGGACTAGGTTTTTGTGCAGATGTATTGTGTGTTTGTTTTAGACATACACTGGTATAAAAAGGGGGACTTAAGAAATGTTTACAGTAAATTTCCCGTCTGCAACTGCCTGTAATTCACATGTTTGTCTATCAAAGTAGGAATGTAAAGCACATGTCTTTAAAATTTCCTGCCTGTTCAAACCTTTCACCCAGTTTGCTCTTTGTATCCACTCATAGGCATCGTTCTGTCACAGCTTACGTACATGTGTGCTAACTTTGGGTCAGGCAACGTCTGCAGAACACCTCTCCTTGGCGTTCATCTTGGCAACTCAAATCAAGTCGAGCCAACTTCATTTATAAAATAGCACCTGCTGACTAATAATAATATAAAACCATTAATAACAAAAAATAATAATAATGATAATACTAATAGGAGAAAAAAATCACACCAAGAAATGACACGTCCACTTGGCAAGGTTTTGGATTACTGAAAACCCAACTGGCCCAATCATGGAAATGCAGACGGGCCCTTAAAACAAACACAAGGTGATATTTGATGGCACTCTTCTCGACCTCAGTGCAGTTCATTCCAAATCATCACAGATGGGAGCGCTGAATGGACATGCCCGCATTTGACAGAGAAGCTGCCTGACTCTGTTTGCCCCCAATGCCCCTATGCACAGTTCTACACCATTGCAACTCAACAATGTCACCAAAGTGTGTAAATGTGCGTGCATATTTTAGGTTGGAAATGCATGAGCTTGTCCTTATCTGTTTATTGTCCCAGTATGTTAAGGTTCTTTAACCATGTGCTGCCATGCATTCACGCAATGAATGTGCACAGAGAAATAAACACTTATGCAGAAGCACTTTGGAGTCACCAGCTAATTTCTTGCATTTATTACGGACTCTGCTTTTATTTACATTTGTTCTCTGCGTGCCCTAATATGTCAAGCTGTCCTGCTCTCATGTCCGGGTCACAAAACACTGCTGTATTATGACAGGAGTGGTACAAAATTCTGTCTCCCACACAAGGATGCTCATGAAGAACAAGTTTAAGCGCAGTGGGTAGGCATAATTTTTTCAGTGTTCGGGGATCATGTGTCAAAGCCACAAAATTGTCTTGAATCTAACTCAGGAATTCCTGGTGCCTAAACCTAATAATCAAGTGAAAAAAAGCTCAGTGATGAGTTAAAATACAGTGGAAAAAATATCCAGAACAGGACGTGTAGGTTCTCGGTCAACCAGGCCATGACTTCTTTAAGCCAGTAGACAACTGAAAAAAGTCCTGTTGCTTTTCTTTCCAAGCCCATTAGATGTTCAGAACATGCTCTAAATGTCGTTTTGGTCATGTTTTATGGAGCAGCTTGTACTTTCAAAACAAGCTCCTGAAAGGAAGAAAGTCTGACAACAAAACTGACCCAGGACCAAAGAGTTCTGCTTTTTGGGGGACAAATTGGTGCAGTTATTTCCTGCTTATGAGGATTTTTTTTTTATTATCCTGTTGAAATCATTCAGTATATAAACGATGGCTCATAGTCCACCCACTGGTTTGTGGACTGCTGTTGTGAGGTCTCCGCTTGATGATTTGGGTTGCGTTGGTTAACTGAACCCATATGACACGAGCAAAAGGTTGAGCTGACCGGGAAACTGAGAACACTGTATGCTCACACATTGGTGAAATTCTGTGAAATCACTGCTTATTTTACAACAACAGGAGGCTTAATATACAAAATAAACACTGTTGAAGAAAACTTGAAACTAGCAACTGACACCATGAACTAAACTGAGAAGAGCTAAAAGAAGAGGAGGAAGTTTTTTTTAGGATAAATTTCATCTGAAAGTGACAGACAGCTCTTTAATATTATAACAACCCAGATTTAGCAACATTAAATGGCAGTAGCTTGACATAACAAATGAGTCCCAATATCACTGGTCATGCCATGGACATATTTATATATACATACGTAATGCACCACATCCAATGAAGCACCATTTTTAAGAAAATGTGAAAAAAAAGAAACTCCTGAGCTTCAACAGCAAAGAAATACATATTAAAAACTCCTCTGAGTTCTCTGTTAGCAAGAAAATCTGATGATTTTACGTGTGTATCTTTAAGAATATCATTCATAAAAATCATGCACTAAACTAAATACAGTATTACTGAACCTAATGTGTGCATGCTGGTATTTTAGCCCACAGCTAACACATCACTTTCATGTGTTCATGAACACATATGGGATAAACAACACCTCTGCAACACATGAACACACACACACACAAAGTCTGTCTTTATCTAGAAATACCTCTGTAATTACACTCCAATTGAAGACATCTGCTGAAATTATCTTAATTACCTGGAACAGGTGATAGGACATGTGCAGGTCTGTGAACACACACACACACACACCACCACACATGCACACACACACATCCTGGAAGCTCTGTGACCAGGTCAGTTTCGTGTTTTTAAATGTTATATGTGTTCGGCACATCGGTACATCTGCACGGCCTGCAGGCCTAAAAGTTAGAAGACATAGTTGTGGAGAGGAATGTAGTGAGGAATGAAGGATAAAGGAACGGCGGTTGGGCATTATTGGATATCTTTGCCTGGGGAACTGAAAAAAAAACTGTTGGCAAGGAGGCGAATTTTTGCTTTTCTTCATATATGTCACTGTGAACTGAACACCTGGGGGTGGACAAAGTTTATCATCTCTTTGGGCTGTGAGAAACGGGAATTTAAACTTGTCACTACATGGCTTTTTTCACTGCAAGAACAAAGAATTCAGTAGTGTGTTTTCATTTAAGCACTCGCCAACAGATCATGTTTGGAGCTGCTTTAGGAATGAATACAGTGACAACGTGAAAATTAGCTGTGAGAGGTTTTTTGGTTTTTATTTAAAGTAACTTATTCATAAAAAAAACAGATATTTGCTGTGAGCGTTATACACAGCTACAACACAACATTATTACGCTCTGATGTGAAATTCCTCTGCTGCCTCCTCCCCGTTGCTTGCTGGTCACTTTAATTTTGTCTCTTTCATCCTCCTGTCAGAGCCTTCTGCCCCAGTGCCCTCTGAATAAGCCTCCACACAGACTCATGAAGAAAGAAAGATAGAGGCGGGGCTGGGGGGTTACAGATGGACAGCGGGGGAGGAAAGAGTGACGGACAGAGGGGGAAATAAAGGAGGCTGGGAAGCTGATCAGCATCACTCCGGTAATTTATGGCTTTCATAGTGATGCAAAAGAGTCAATAAATTGTCCTGATGTGAAGCTATTGACCCGTTCGCCAATGAATGCAAACACACACACACACATGCACGCACACAAGCAATGTACCTTTTTTATTAGTTCTGCAAGTATGTGTCTGTGAATCAGTCCATGACCTTTGCAGAATAAAGACAGCGAGCAGCCCTGACACAATGTTGATCTACAGCTCATTTTATATGTTTTTTTGTGTTCTTGGGATGCAACTCAGTATTCTTCTTCCTCCAAACACGACGAGTTGAGTTTATACCAAAAAGTTCTACATTGGTTTCACCTGACCACATGACATTCTCCCAATCCTCTGCTGTATCATCCATGTGCTCTCTGGCAAACTTCAGACGGGCCTGGACATGCACTGGCTTCAGCAGCGGAACACGTCTGGCACTGCGGGATTTGATTCCCTGCCGTTGTAGTGTGTTACTGATGGTGACCTTTGTTACTTTGGTCCCAGCTCTCTGCAGGTCATTCACCAGGTCCCCCCGTGTGGTTCTGGGATCTTTGCTCACCGTTCTCGTGATCATTTTGACCCCACGGGATGAGATCTTGCGTGGAGCCCCAGATCGAGGGAGATTATCAGTGGTCTTGTATGTCTTCCATTTTCTGATGATTGCTCCCACAGTTGATTTTTTCACACCAAGCTGCTTGCCTATTGTAGATTCACGCTTCCCAGTCTGGTGCAGGTCTACAATACTTTTCCTGGTGTCCTTCCAAAGCTCTTTGGTCTTGGCCATGGCGGAGTTTGGAGTCTGACTGTTTGAGGCTGTGGACAGGTGTCTTTTATACAGATGATGAGTTCAAACAGGTGCCATTCATACAGGTAACGAGTGGGGGACAGAAGAGCTTCTTACAGAAGACGTTACAGGTCTGTGAGAGCCAGAGATTTTCCTTGTTTGAGGTGACCAAATACTTATTTTCCACCCTGATTTACGAATAAATTCTTTACAAATCCTACCATGTGGATTCATGGATTTTTTTTTTCACATTCTGTCTCTCACAGTTGAAGTGTACCTCTGGTGCAAATTACTGACCTCTGTCATCATTTTAAGTGGGGGAACTTGCACAATCGGTGGCTGACTAAACACTTTTTTGCCCCACTGTAAACTATCCATCAAAAAAAAAACCAATGCACTTTTTATGCCAATCGCCAATTAGCCCAACTCCATAACTGCATGCCTAACTGCACATGTTAGGACTCTGGGAGGAAGCTGGAGCACCTAGAGAGAACCCACGCAAGTTTAGGGAGATCATGCAAACTCCACACAGGAAGTTGGCCAGTGGATTCAAACCCAGGACTCTCTTCCTATGAGGGAACAGTGCTAACCACTGGACCACTGTGATTCTCCCATACAAGCTATATATAAGCTGTATACTTGTAAAGACTAAAACACACTAATGACCTAAAAACTGAGTTTAAGTTGGATTAATAAACAACCTTTTTATGTTTTAGACAACTTTCAATGATCTAAATAAAAATTAGGTAACGCACGAACACACACACACACACACACACACACACACACACACACACACACACACACACACACACACACACACACACACACACTAAAAGTAGCTCGAAACAGAGCAGCACTTAAAGGTTCTCCAAGCACAACAGAAGGCCTTTTGGATGGTAATGCTATTCTCTCCTTAGCTACGGTAAAAACAGCACATCACAATGCACTGCTCATCTTCTCCACCGGTCTACTCTGCAGGGGGTCTTAACCCACCCACAGACACACACTCATGTATGGGACCGATGAGTTTCTAGCTACCTCTTTAGCAGACTTTAACCTGTTGCTGATTTCTATTTGATAGCAGACCACACACACACATCCAACACATTGTTTTTCATGCCCACGCACGCACACACACATACAGTTAAGGTGGTACCCTTTGAGGTTTTAAACAGAATGGGCCCCAGGCACCACTCTGCTTCATGTGAAGGGCTTAAGGGGCCCCTGTGGAGACAATTAAAAACCTGGTGACTTTGTAGGTCAGAGGCATACTTCTGGCTCAAGAGGGAGGACACTGCTCCACTTAAATAGTCCTTTTTTTAAAAAAAACAGAGGTAAATGAGATCAGGGCGGGGCAGGTGTTTAAAGCTGAGAGCTAATGGATTTAGTTTGATAAGAGCATGGCATTTCTAATACACCTCTCCCTTTTATCACAGGACATTAAGAAGGCTACGACACAAACAAGCGTTAAAAAGATGGGGATGACTATAATTTTTCAGCCTTTTCATTCGTTTGTGTGGGAGGGGGAAGTTACAAGTAAAAATGTAGGGCCCAGTGGAAGGAACAATCCAGACCTAGCAATCCCAATGATGTTCATTAATCATCTTTTAGGCAATTTTGTATTTACTTTTAGTTGCAAAAAAACATAAATTTAGGTTATCAAGTCAGCTTTTGGACATGGATGGTTTGAAAGCTGGATCAATAACTTGTCAATGATCAATGACATGTTTATTAAGCTATTGTGGCAGGTTGCACTGTCCTGTTGGAGGAGGCTGCTGCCAAGTGCTCTTGGTCTGAATGCGGCCACCTGACAGTGGTTTTAATGTTAGAATCAGAACTAGCATGCAGATAAATTTGTGGCTGTATGTCATATATTCTCTAGAAATTTATCCCCTGTAAACTTTTATTGATACATTTGTGTTTGTCTAATCTATGACGTAAAATAATGCATTCTGATTTTTAGACACCTAAATGTAATGTTTCAAATTTTAAAACAAAAGATTTTATCCAATAAAGTTCAACAGCATTATAAACTGTAGTCTGCCCCAACTGCATCTTATCATCTTCATCCAAGATGGATTTATTGAAATTCAATATTAAGTGTGCCTAATTAAAAAAAAGACTGGCTTTGTGTAACCCAAAGTCTAAGGAAAACAGAGACTCTAATCTTTCAGGTATTCCTCTCATCTCCTTTTTGTACTCCAAATCTTCTAAAAGCTAAACGGACACAAGAAGCTCAAATTGCACATGTTTATTAGCTTAGCTTCAACATTAGCTTAACACATCAGTAAATGTATTAGCAAGACAGGTTGGGTTTCACGTATACGTTAGCTTAACATTGGGTTGCAGCTTGTGGCATTGTAGCCATAGATGAGAACCTGTGACTTGTCAGGTGTCAGGTTGCTTTAAATCTTTGCATTTTTTTTAAATCCACCCCCTTCTAAAGAGGCTTGTAGGCCTTGCTTCATGAATCTGAAACACTCCTGTAAGTAGGTCATGGTTCAAATTTGTATACCAATCCAAAGCATGGACCAAATGTAGCACCCTAACTAAACTAAACTAAACCCCAACTAATACTCAAATGTAACTACAAGCTATTTTCTAGATGAATTTGCTAATTCTTTTTTGTTCAAGGTTGAGGTTGCCCGACTCACATGCAGGGACAAAATAAAGCAAGTATTTGAGTGATTTACAAAAGTGTACAAGTAAAGGTGTGTATCTGAGAGTGTGAATGTGCGTGTATATTTGATCTCTTAACAGCTAGGCTCCCGAGGTGAATACACCAAGGCCACCCACAAGGAAAAGAAGATGGGTGACAGATTGCATGTGCATGTATGTGTGTGTTTGTTAGTGTGTGTTATCTAGAAGTCATTAATCTTGCTGGTGGGAAACCCATCACTGCAATTACACAGCATGTTTTTTGTTATCTCATCAATAATTTCCATGCATTTAACTCATGCCCAAACACGTGCAAGCCCCACAATACAAACATTCACAAATAATGGAAATTATGGAATATTAAGTCATGATTTCAGAATTTGCTCAATATTAACCTAGGGTGAAAAAATTATTAGGGATGAAGAATCAATGTCTGAATTCAACCGTTAAATTTAGGTTAAACTATGAATATGTGTATTCCAATAAAAATGTCACTCTGCCAGAAATGTAAACACAAACCACATCCATTATCTTCTGCAGACCAACACAGATTGAGATTTGTACAGCCAGATTAGAGGCAGCTGCCAGGACTTTAAAACTAAGGGTCAACTGTAGTTTTAAAGTCCTGGCAGCTGTCTCTAACCTGGCTACACTTCAAGTTCATGTCAAGTTTTATGTCAAGCTAATGAGAAGATAGCTTGAAAGAAAAACATGTTTTTATAGTTTGTACTGATATTCTAACAATTTCTTATCACCATGTTTCTAATTACCGCATGGAGTCCTGAGCATCCCAACTTCCTCCCCCAGATATGAATGGTAAGTTAAGCGGTGATTATCAATTTGGCTGTATGTGCAAATGCAAGCATTGAACCACCGTGCCTCTAAAATATAGTCATATGATCCAGCTGGAGACTGAACAGCAGCTCTTAGGCATGTTCTGAGGAGGCCATAATCAGTGATAAGAGCTGGCAGTTTCTTTATTAGAAGGGGTTACAAGCCACAAAGGTTAGGATCTACTGCTCGAGTCTGAGTGACAGACCAAAGGTTTGGTCATCCGACTTGTAATCCTGTGGGTCCATAGCAAAGCCAGTTACAGAGGTGTATGTGAAAAAGAAAGGCTTGCATGTGTGTTTGAATGTTTGTATGTACATACGTCTACAAATGGGGTAATGGTAATGTGCAGTTAACCATCAAATGTTCATGCGACTGATCATCTTGTTCTTCAAGGCCAGAGAAAGGACTCCACAGCGCTACAGTGCATGTTTCCATCACTTATCAGTAAAAGGAAGAGCTTCCCTCTTGAGAACCACAAACTTCTGTACCATCTGTCAAATATCCTAACAAATATTAGAAGGGTGCAATCAGTCAATGTGCACCAAGGCTGAATCCTCCTTGCTTTCTCCCCTTTTCTTCAACGACCACCATAAAGCTGTCATTTTTATCTTTTAGGAAAATGTCTCCACAGCTATTGGATGGGTTGATCTAGCAGTACCACCATCTCTACTATGTATTTATACACAAGCTGGACTGCACCAGACACTTTTATCAGATTTGAATCACATTTAACTTCCCCCTAAACCTTTCCAGACATTACACCCGGGACCGCAGGAGAAAGTCGGTGTTGTTCGATTAGGTTAGGGGCAAATTTAAAGAAAGTGATGTTGTGTGTGCTCACTCCCGCATGATCTATCCAGCCAGCTCCTTGGCTTTAGTATTTCCAATATTTCCAGTTGACGAAATAATGATTCCAGGTAAGAGTTACATATGAGAGTTTTTCCCCGTTTTTATTCCCTTGATATCCCCTGTTTTTTCTGAAGAAACCTCTTGCATGAAAGGTGAAAAATCTTCAAAAATGTAAAGAAGTCAAGTCGCCTCCTTCTTTCAAGTTCTCGAGACCCTGTGGTTTTTCCTTTACTAGCATCAAGCTGATATTTGTGCTGAATACTGTTTGATGGATTGCGATTCAATTTCTTCCCTTCGTTCAAAATCAACCATCAGCCTTAAATGCAGTTTGAGACTTTTAGTTGATCGGTTCATCTTGTTTGGTTTTCTGTACACTGTCTGTACATCCAACAAGCCAGAACGGAAAGAGACAGCAGCACATAAGGGAAAGGCATGCACACAGGCTGCTGTCATGGAGTCGAATGAGTCCCCTCCTAGTATTTGGACACCTTTTGGAAAACATGCCAATCTTGTGGTGCTCTTTTGATTGAGCACAGATGAGAACTATCTGTCAGCAAATTTCTGCAGAAATTTCTCTCTCTAGCTTTTAAGATGTGCCTTCATTAGGAATGGATTGTAACCTATACAGAAGTTAAACATGACCTCCGACTTCGCTACTTTAACACTTAAGAAAAGATGGAGATTAACTACTACTGGCAACATTTTTAAAATGATGGAGTTACAAAGACCACCAGCAAAATGGGTGGGTGTGTGTTTAGCTTTGGAGACAGATGAGTCTCTCTCGCAAAGCAAAAATGTGTTGGGTTGGCATGTTGGCAAAAAAGCGAGGCTTGCCATGAACACTTGGGTTCCATGTAGCTGTGAATATTTTTGTCCGTTTGGACATGGATAGATTTCAGGAGAGTCCACAAAACGCATTAACTGCATTCTCACAGGTTTCCTCAACAATGTGTGAGAAGTGCCACCCACACAAAACAGGTCATCCAAAAGAGATTGTGAGCTGCTTGTGTAAATCGGACACACCTTAACACTGCAGCGAAATATCACTTGGCTTCCTACAAAAATTCACCAAAGACAGATGTCACAGTCTAGCTGGAGAGAGGTTTTTGTTATGTGACTAATCAGCTCCTACAGAAATAAATGCAGAAAGAAATAAAAGATTTAAGAAATTTGGTGTCTTAATAAAGCTTTCCATCTGTTGGCATAATCCTCAAAAGCTTGTGAAATACATGCTTGCACACAGACACACGGACAGACACACATCTCACTACTCCTTTTATACAGTGAATTTCTTTATAGCATCTAAGGGAAATGATTGGAGCCGTGGTCCCGCTCTTTAATTTCTGACACATCCTCCAAATGAAAAGGACCAGTCTTCACCAGCCCATCAGCTCATTATCTCAGTATTTCCTGACATTACATACTAATTGCTCGCCTGCCTGACCACTGGACTCCTCCTCTCTTCCACTACATACTTCTCCTCCTCTGCACCATCCACTGTGACAATAAAAAGCCAGCTGATAGGTAGATGCTCCGCTCTCAGAATGCATCTCCTTCTACTACTTCTTTTTCTTTTTATCAGCTGGGTGTCTGGTAAACTGATCCAGGCCACTATAGGAGACAATGTTAGATTTCACCTCATAGAAGAGTGTAAGACGGGAAAATGTACACTCCGCCACCAGTTGATGGGTGGCACCACATGGCTCACAGCTCCGACTCTCTGATATTAAAGAGAGCAGATTTCAACGATCACGGCTATTACCCGTTTACCTGCAACTACAAACAGAGGGGGGAGCTGGAAGAGTTGCACGTTTTTCTACCCTATAAAGTTGTCGCACTCCGGGGAGAGGATGCCACGCTGCCATGTCACTCCGTTACAGTTGGACAGGCTGTGAAATCTGTGCGCTGGAGGAGAGACGGAGAGCTGGTGCTGGAGCTGAATCCTTGGTCTAAGCAAATCACCTACGGGGACGGCTATGATGAAAGGCCAGTGTCCATACCATCAGACTGGAACCAGCGAGGAGACCTGTCCCTCACCGTGAAGCGAGCTCAGCTCCGAGACGACGGAGTGTATTACTGTGACGTGGAGAAGACAGAGAGACACCGCTCTGCTGTCCACCTGCACGTCTCCACACCATCACCACCACCACCGGGCAGCACCTCACAGCCTACAACCACACCCACGGTAAGTACACTAACCACATTTAAATAGTTTTACACTTCATTGTAAAACTTAATTGTTTACTCAGGTATTCTTCCACATTCAGAGTTCACAGTTTAAACGAGTATCACTGTAGACTGAGTGAAAGACTTTAAATGGACTGAAACTGTCAGGAAATGGCTGTGTGCAGACAGGGGGGGACCAAAACGCATGACTCACGAGACACGGGGAGTAAAAGAGTAAAGTAAAAGAAGGCTTTTTATTCATGGAGATACAAAACTAAACTGGGCTAAGCTAACCTCACAGAGGAACACAGGCAAGCACACACAACACTGAGGGACGATGCGACATGGGACAGAGGGAGACTGACATAAATACACAGGTAATGAGGGAAGCTGAAGCACACGGGGAACAAAGCTGAGGACAATTACCCTTGACAGGATGGGGAGGACACAAAACTGAAAACGCTGACACCAAGATGTGGACCTTAAAAGTAACACAGGAAGTACACAGAGACAGCCTGGGGAGAGAGAGAGAGGGAACATGAAGAAA
Source organism: Copadichromis virginalis (assembly GCF_057382275.1). Classification (NCBI taxonomy): domain Eukaryota; kingdom Metazoa; phylum Chordata; class Actinopteri; order Cichliformes; family Cichlidae; genus Copadichromis; species Copadichromis virginalis. The sequence continues at coordinate 32,184,304 of NC_140620.1, forward strand.
TACATGAAGGGATGAGGAGAACAGGGAACACAAGGAGTGGGAACATGGCACCAGAACTAACACCACAATATAAGCACAGACACAAGGAGACAGAGGGCAGAGGGAATCCAAATAAACTAAACAGAACAATCCTAGGAACATAAAGAAGTAACAAAATCCAAAACCACAGGAAAGCTAAGAATGCTGGTTCAAAATGACCCAGGACCATGACAGACACCGAGACTGTATTTAAAGATCTCATCTTCATGTTGAGCTGTACAGTGTAAAATCTTTGATTTTCACTTTCACTGAAAGCATTAAAAGACGGTTAAAACTGCAATGACTAATATTTATGTTCTGTCTTCTTGTTCTCTGCAGACATCAGAAAAATGTCATGCTGAAAAATGTCAGGAACGGTGATGGATATCTCTGCAACGCCAAAGAGGAGGCGGGGCTGAAGAAGACAGAGAATCAGACTTTGACCAACAAAACATGCTAAAGTTAAATGGGAACCCTGACTTTATCCTCCTAAGAACTTGTTCATGGCATGCATTTTCGATTTCACTTTGGTATTTGGGCTCATTGGATCCTGATGAATGTGAAAAAAAATAATTACGAGATTTTTTTTTTATCTGATTTTTGTTTCTGAGAAAGATGACATCCACATATGAGGATATTCTTTTTAAATTTCAATGTGACAGTATAATGTCCTCATAAGTGGATGTCAGGCCCTTGTAGAGCAAAATTTAGCATTTTGGTCTACACAACCCAAAATGTGATGTCCACATATGTGGACGCTGGGTCCTGGGAGGTTAAAAAGGATGGGCAAAAAAATAAAGAAACAACTAAAACCTTAAAGTTTAGAAGAAGCCTCTTGGATGAGACATGAAGGTCCAGTCACTCTTCGTTCTTCAGAACCTTTTTATTGCACTTATTATTATTAATTTAAGTGATTTTATTCATTTTGCACATTAAATGTCTTCAAATGTTTGATGCAATAAATACTGTACTGAAAACCTTTAACAAAAGCACATTAATATACAACAAAGTAAGAAGTGGATTGCATCATGCTACTGTGGACGCACTTTCTCTGGAAACTCTGCCCTGTCTAACATCCTTCTCCTGTACTGCCGATTTGCCATTTCTTCCAGGTTCATGTCTATGCTTTCTCACTTTAGTTACCAGTGCTTTCCATAGGTCATTTAAATAGTTTCCTGATTGAATAAAGTGATTTCAACTACTTCTTGTCTTTTCCTGTTTTGCCCGGATCTCCCACTTGACTCCTAAAAGAACCGCAGTTTGTTAAATCTGACAAGGAGCCAAATCTGATGATAAAATATTTTCTCTGGTAGTCAAGTTTCCTCCCACAGTCCAAAGACATGCACGCATCTCATAGGGGAGCTGTCATGGATGCATCTTACTCTCTGACAGCCCCATGACCCTGAAGAAAATGAAGGGGCAGCTGGATATAAAGGTTAGAGTCACAAAATCTTTTGATTTTGCTTCATAATGCAAATTAGAACTGAAACAAGGACTATGTGTCCCTTTAAAGAATTAATCTCTCTTTCACTTTTTCTTGAGCAGATGAAATTAAATTAAATCAAGTGAAATTTTTAAACTGGCACTAAAAGTGCACCCTTAAACTATAATATTTAGCATCTGCACTTGCACGAGACGGCACATTTCAAGGGTGTTCATAGATGACTGCAGAATTCACACGTGCAGCCACACATGCACACGGTGACCAAGCAGGAGCATGCTACCCACTCAACCTGTTACTGACATGTTCCTAGATCATAAATCGTACATAATGAAACTCTGCTGCTCGTGCTCGCTCTGTTGTACACCTGAGCATAAATCAGTACATCTGTAGTCAAACCTAGCAATAAAGCATGGCAGTTTTCAAAATCATAACCTTAATATACAACAAAATAGAAGCAAATGGAAGGAAAGGTGGAGAAAAAAAGAGTATGTGAGGAAAAGGTAGATTGCAAGGTGATTGCAATCTCTCTTTGTGGTGTTGTAGGACTTGTATAAACCTGTGGGTGACAGTGCCGAGTGAAAGGTATTGACAAGTAAAAACTTCTATTTGTTTGTGTGAGATTGTGTGTTACACATGTCAAAGTGTAGCTAAAGGCAACACAATGTATAGAAATTCCTGTTGAAGCCTGTCTTTATGTATCTGGAGGCTAACCCTGTACAGAATTTTAATCACAAATCAGGTTTCTAGGAATGAAGGGAACATGCAGCAGAAGGAAGCAAGGAGAGAGAGGGGAAAGGTTTGGGTGGCAGAGAAGATTAATTTAGAGAAATATTTGAAAAATGTGTGTTTTTCGTTACTGATTTAATTGCTGTCCATCTTTAACACCATCTTTAATACTATTATTGCCACGTGACATTCATCTCTGGGGTTTCTACCTGGCCAAGAGTCTGACTTGTGGCTTTGCCAAGTGGAAACAGCTGGGACCGAAAAGAAAACAATACAATCTACAAATAAAAATAAACATCTTTCCAGCCTGATAAGAAGTGGTTTAAATATTTTTACATAACACACAACTTCCAATTTAATATTAAAGTTAGTTAATAGTAAAGTTAATCATGAAGTTGTGCATTATTACTTTGGGAGTAGGACGTGTGGGATGAAACTAAAATGGCTAGGCTTCCCTTCAGATAGTTTAAAGTAAATGAACTGGATCTTTGGTCGCAACAGACAAGAACTTTTTCCTCACATTGGCTAAGGGGTAAGGCAAGTCCTCTATCCGCTCTTTCCACCAGTACCTACTCTGGTCGACTTGGCAGGGCTCGACTCATTTTTTTTTAAATATTATTTTGGGGGTTTTGGACAGGAAATTGCCTGCTCACACACAAAGCCAAGGGTGCTCACAAACCAGCACCCTCAACTTGGATTTACAAGTCTTCCATTTGGTGGTACAGTAATACCTGGTACCAGATGCTTTTTTAGTACCTACTCGCTCAGGGATCCAAGCGATCTGAGGCGATCAGAGGCTTCAACTGACTGGGTAGTTAGTGGTGTCACTTGATGAGCCCTTTTTGAAACCCGACAATGAGGGAAATGGCCACACACAACAAAAAACAACACCACGGTGTCCCAATCTGACAAAAAGCCATAAAACGAAGAGCAGGTATCCCATCACCTCAACATCCTCCTTTGCTGTGGCATTTATATTGCCACATTGCTATGCCAGAGGAAGTTTGGGACTTTGCATTTAATAAGTCAGCAGAGTGTTGGCATGCACCACTGTGTGCTTCATGGCTAAGTTGCTATGGGGAAGGAAGAAATTTGACTTGGCAGAAGGCTTACTCTGTGTAATGGTGGCATCCTATTTCAGGTCCACATTTAACTTTATTTCTATTTATTTAACTTTTCTTTTGCAAATGTTTGTAAAGGTTGACTGCATGGACAGGAACTTGATTTTATACACCTGTGGCAATGGGCCTGGCAGCACATAAAGTCAAAGCTGTGTATTTGACGAGTCCAAGCTAGTTAAATTAGTTTACCATGGTGTACACCAAGTAATCCCTGGGCAGGGATAGCTCAGTAGGTAGAGTGGTGGCCCCATGATCGGAAGGTCGGGGGTTCGACTCCACTGAATGGCTACCCTGAGGTACCCCTGAGCAAGGACCGTCCCTACACACTGCTCCCTGGGCGCTACACTGGTGGCTGCCACTAACACGCACACTTTACGCTTTTTTTTTTTAAAAGCAAAAGCTTACAGCATGTATAAAGTTAGGGAAAGAAGAACAGACATCTAGACAGTGACAAAACAGTGGAGGCAGTTGCTCCACCTTCCCAAACCCTCCATCACTTCCAGCTCTTCTTGCACCACTGGTCAAACAGGCACACCTTCCTGACGGGAATTCAACAATCCCTGCTGTCTGATCGCAATCTATCACTCAGCTGCATGTTGGCTGACAGGCAGTTTGCAAACCATTCAACCTGTCAATTGCAATCTATCATACCGGCTTGGAAGTGTTAGACTGCATCCCAGAGGGATGTGGGTATTCAAACAAACACTGGCAGACAAGTGGCAGCTCTGAATGAACATTAGATTATCATCTATGACAACTAACAAGGAATCCTCTGAGAAGCAGCTTGAGGCTAAAAGGGAATTAAAGAGCATTAGATCAGAGTTGGACCGATGCTTTATCAAAGAAAAGAATTCTCTAATTTTATTTAACATACAGAAGGAAAAAAATCTAATTCGTCAAAAACAAAATATTTTCCATCTGGAGTGGTGATCACGTTCAGTGGTATGGCTCAGTTCTGTGCCTCTATGCCTTTCAATATACTGGGGTTGAAATGGGACTGTGAACAGCCTACAACAGCTTAAATATACAATCTGCATCAGAAGAGCATTAGTTAAACTAATGAGATTAGCTAGGTGAGGTTAAATTTGTGACCCTCAATAAGCATGTCACATTGGAGATGAATGCCTTAGTACTCTCATTTCTGGATTCTGTATTAAACGTGACTTTTCTCATGTTCACCCTGCTCTTCACAAAGAGAGAGAGCAAAGAGAAAAACCAATGACTCAAAAATGAAACTTCTATTGCAAAGGTTAAAAAAATGACTTTTTCTTAGTTATTGTGCAACACACCCTTTGGTGCTTTTCCATACATGACTCCAATCTAACCTCTACAGCTGGCTGAGACAAATCATGAGTCTCAATAATACATAGCTGCTTTGGTTCTATGTCAAGTTCAAAAGGAAGATAAAAGACAGGCTAAGAATGTATATACCAAATTTAAATCCAAGGTTCCTTCAGTACATGTGGGTGACAAAAGGACATAACTGTAAAAACACCTTTGAAGGCCATGACCATGAGGAATCATGTGATTTAAGATTAGACACAACTTCAAAAACTTCAGAAACAAGCCTTCTGTGAGAGAGGTTTGCTTTTACGGTAACACTTTTTGTGAGCAAATCACCTCTTTCCCAGTTTAGTTCCCTAATTTTCTAGTTTAGTTTTTTCCTGTATTCAGTGTTGAGTTTTCCCAGAAAAGAAGCTGCTATTTTAAGTATAATTTTCCGTGTTCCAAGCCCTGCGTTTGGGTCCTCATCCTGCCTGCCACACAGCGAAACATGGACACTGTGTCACTGTTACACTGTGTCCAGTAGCGACAAAGAACAACATTTTGGTTGTTTATCCCACTCTTTTATCTCTTTGTTCTTGAGTTCTAAGGGTTTATGCTTTATCAAAGTATGACGTTTGCAACCCTCCATGGATAGACAACAATAGGTGTCCAGAGAGACGCGTGCAATAAATGTTTTGTAGCACTGGTGTGTGTGTTCCTGCACACCAACAGAGAGGTATGCGACACATTGTACTGGCATGCTGTGCAGACAATTATCAGCTTAGCTTCCTGGTCTAAATACCCATCTACAGGCCTAATGGGTGTGGGGTGATGGAGCACCTCTTCAACCTGAGCCTGAGGTTGGGAAGAGTCCCACAGCTCTGGAAAACCTCCTGTGTTGTACCAGTGCCAAAGACTTCACGCCCCAAGGACCTCAACAGCTACAGGCCGGTGGCTCTGACATCCCACCTGATGAAGACCCTGGAGCGGTTGGTCCTGGCTCAGCTTCGGCGCCTAATAAGCTCATCACTGGACCCACTTCAGTTTGCCTACCAGCCTGGCATTGGAGCGGATGATGCCGTCATTCACCTCCTACATCGTTCCCTCGCTCACCTGGAGACCGCTGGAAGCACTGTGAGAATCATGTTCTTTGATTTCTCCAGTGCCTTCAACACCATTCTTCCCTTGGTTCTAAAGGACAAGCTGGTGAACTCTGGAGTGGACCATCACCTCACTACCTGGATCCTGGACTACCTCACCGACCGACCACAGTATGTGAGGACTCAGGGCTGTGTGTCGGACAGGGTCGTCTGCAGTACGGGGGCCCCACAGGGAACGGTTCTGGCTCCGTTCCTCTTCACCATCTACACTGCAGACTTCTCCCACAATTCCACCCAGTGCTTCCTGCAGAAGTTCTCTGATGACTCTGCAATAGTCGGCCTCATCACTGATGGGGACGACAAGGAGTACAGAGGTCTGACCCAAGACTTTGTGGACTGGTGCCAGCTGAACTACCTCCAGATCAACGCCAGTAAAACCAAGGAACTGGTGGTAGACTTCCGCAGGCACAAGCATTCTCCACTGCAACCACTGAACATCCAAGGTATGGACATTGAGGCTGTGGACAGCTACAGGTACCTTGGTGTTCATCTGAACAATAGACTGGACTGGACTCATAACTCAGACGCCCTCTACAGGAAAGGGCAGAGCAGGCTGTACCTGCTGCGGAGACTCAGGTCGTTTGGAGTGGAGGGCCCACTCCTGAAGACCTTCTATGACTCTGTTGTGGCTTCTGCTATCTTTTATGGCGTGGTCTGCTGGGGCGGCAGCATCTCTGCTGGGGACAGGAAGAGACTGAACAGGGTGATCCGAAGGGCCAGCTCTGTTCTAGGATGCCCTCTGGACCCAGTGGAGGTGGTGAGTGACAGGAGAACGGCGGCTAAGCTGTCATCCCTGATGGACAACATCTCCCACCCCATGCAGCAGACTGTGACAGCACTGAGCAGCTCCTTCAGTGGGAGACTGCGGCACCCATGGTGTGGGACGGAGAGATTTCGCAGGTCTTTCCTCCCCACTGCTGTCAGACTCCACAACAAAGACTTTAACTGAACAAACACACACATCCATACATATGCAATAATACTAAGTGCAATAATCCTTCTGTCATCGTTGTATTTTTACTCAGTTGTATATAGTATTTGTATTTGTATTCTATTTTTATCTTATTGTATATTTATTTTATTTTATTCTACTGTATATAGTATTTTATTTTATTCTATTCTGTACAGTTGTGTACTGTATTTATTCTTATTGTATTCTAATTTTTGCCTCATAACTTTTGCACTGTCCACTTCCTGCTGTGACAAAACAAATTTCCCACGTGTGGGACTAATAAAGGTTATCTTATCTTATCTTATCTTATCTTATCTTATCTTATCTTAATGTGCATATATAGGGTGTGTGGATGTGTGTCCCGTTTAATGTAACTGCCCTTTCAGCAACTTCATATTTCTATGGATCCCGCAGGAGCTCACATTATTTAGCTGCCCTTTTTTTATCTGTCTGACTTCATTTGGATTCTTTCAAACATTAAAAAGGACTTGAAACCTCATCACAGAGAGAAGTCTTCCAGATTAACAAGAAAACTTCATTCTGATTGGCTGGCCCTCACTAACGCTACACAAAACTAGAATTTCATGCTATCATGTCAATATTTATCAGTTTAGGGGAAACAGTGAAAAGGAAGGCTTGCAAGATGTTAGTGATAGTTGCTGTGATTTACGTCATAGCAGTGGCATTGACACAGACAGGAGGCTGAGATGGAGGTGGCAGAGTTAAAGATGCAAAGCTTTTTGTCAGTGTTATCCAGAATGGACAAGATTGGAAATGAGTACCCACATCATTATCCACCTACCTCATTGAGTTTGGTGCTATTGCCATTTTATTGAGCATATTCCAGTCTTTTTTCATATTTAAATAGAAGTTATTTCAGTGTCACACACAGCCAGACTGAGATTAAATCTGTAGTGTCTGGATAAAAAAAACCTTCAAGCTTCAAAGCTTCAGTCAAAGATCTCTGATTCGATGAAGACACTCATCTGTCATGGTGTCTTTTTAGTATTCTCTTGATCGAAGAAGGTTTAAGGTGAATTATCAGGCTTAAACTAAGTACTGTGCAGCCGTATTACAATCTGTCACAAGCGTATACTTGTTCAGCACAAGCCCAGTTTCTGCTTCCAGGTCATCTCAAAACCCCAAATAGAATTGAAAAATGATCTAAAACATGTGACGCAAAAAAATCAACCCAAAGCAAACAAAAACAGTACATTAGTTTGGATTATTGACACCATATTCACAGAACAGGGTCCAGGTGATGCACTGAAATAGCATCCATCAGGAGACAACAAGTGACAGGCGCTGAAAGGATCAGGCATGTAGATTATTTAGATCCAATAAACACACGAACTTAAGGAAGTACTATTTTAATGGTTACCAAGACCACCCTTTGTGTAATTGCTGCTCTCAGTTCAAAATAACCAGGACGGAATGACGGTCGGCTCCAGAGAGAGAGGAGTGTCAGATTATCAACCTATCTGTCTGAGTGACCCAGAGTCAGGGGCGCAGCACAGACGGGGTGGGGGTGCAAAAATATTCAGGTGCCTCTGTTCACGGGAGGCAGTGTGGTGCAACAATCAGAGACAGAAATGCAAGCAATTGCAAATTGTTTGCAAAGCTTACACAATGATACACACTAATACATTAAATATAGTGTGCTTTTAAAAATCCCTATTTAATAGAGCTGTCTGTTTCTTAAACTACAGCATGGCTTACCAGAGTCATGAGGCTCCTTCTGCCTCTGCTCCTGCATGACAAGATGAGCAAAATATGTCCTACGACTGTGTTTGTCCGACAAAGGTCTAATGAACTATGGGCAGAAATATGTACAGATGTTAAACAGATGTTACTTCTGAATACATCACATTGGGATTTAATTTTCTTTAACTTCAAGCTTAAAAAGGGCGATTCATTTTTATTGATTTTAAAGACAGGAACTCTACAAACCCTCACACCAGACAAGCTTGATGCTGATGCTTAATGTTTTCAGAACTCAATTTTATTTGCAAGAGGCTGGCAACCTGTCCAGGGTGCATCCCACCACTCACCACAATCAGTGTGATTTGGATATGTAGAAAAAGATGGACAAAATTGGAATTTCTAGAGACTTTCTAGGAGGAAACCAAGTAAACTCCGGATCTCATCTCTGCTATTTGCAGATGATGTGGTTCCACTGACTTTGTGAGGTGGTGGCCTTCAGCTCACACTGGGGCTTTGGTTGGTTGGCTTCAATTTAGTTCAAGTCAACTCAGTTTTATTTACATAGAGCCAAATCACAGCAGCTGCCTCAAGGTGCTTTATTATGTAAGGTAAGGATCGCCGGTCAGATATCCTATTTGTTTTGGTACATTTTACTGATAAGATAAAGGGCAGCCATTACGATCATTTCTAGATTCACATTTTCATTCTTAGGCTTTACTAGAATTGCTTTACATCAACAAGCCAGATGTTTCGGTCTTTATCTTCTACTGGCCCTTCATGCAAGCTCTCAAGCTCTGTCTGAAACAAGGTGTTTTAGCTTCTCTTATCACTCCATCACCTCTCTTACAGATGATCAGTTTTAACCTCTGTTACCTCGTTGTTTGCTTGAACTACCTCATTCAATTTTTTGTCTGTACCTTCCACCCCTCTTCTCCTTGTTCATTCTTCCCAGAAATTCCTGTCTCGGATGGAAGCCTTTGACTAGCATCACAGAGAACTGTAAAAACAGCGTGTTTATCTCTGAAAGGAAGGGGTGAAATTCATCTAACATCTTTTGTTGTCAGGAAAAAAGCATGGCTAAACTTCAGGACAATCACTAGGTTAGGGCATGGATGAACAGGCATGTGTGTTTGAAAGCTAAGGAATGCAACCAGTGTGTTTGCAGTGTACAGGGCATATCAATCCACAACTTGTCTTGTGGTTCAAAATGATTGGGATGCATAGAGAGGAGTGGGGTGGGTGGGGGTGGAAGTGAAAGGAGGTATGACAAGGAATTGTGGGAGAAAAGAGGGAGCACATCCCAAATGCACATTGCTCTACTTTCTACACAGCCCCCTTCCCTACCTCCCCATCAGCGTCCTCTTTACTTTTGTCCTCTGCACATTCCTCCAATCGCAAGTCAGTACAGCTGTCAATTTGCAGCCCCAGGTGAGGACAAGGATGGAAACCCACACTCCTCTGTGCTACTGTGAAAAACGGAGACTGAAGAGAGGTGCACGACTGAGAGGATTCGGAAGAAACAAGTAAGTTGTAATTGAAAGAGAAGAAAAGCATCAACTACATGACCACAAATGTGTAAGTTCAGAAAAAGGCAGTTGCACAAATCAAAGGAGAGAATGACACAAACTTAAGAAATTTAACTATTTGTGTTCAGAAACTGACATCCTCGAGCATGAAAATAAACGCTGCTGCAAAACACCTGCTGGAAGAAAAATGGCCTCCCTCAGTCCTCCAGATGGCTTCAGTGCAGCTATGTTTGTACACTTCTGTTTACAAGCCATCCATCAGCACATACATAAAGGCATTCCACAGACACAAAACTTCACAACACTGCAAATCTCAGGTAAACTATCACCATATTACAACTCATTCCATCTTTGCCTCTCCATCCATTTGCCTCTCTCGCGGGTTTGTATAATCTTTAAACAACTCTGTGTGACCACAGCAGTCTTTTTCACGTAGAGCCTCCATATCAACATAAAGCAAATATGTCTGTGAGGAAGACTGGACCACCAACATCAGCTGACATGAACCATAAACACCTGTGTTTATACGTCTCTGACATGTACTCTGAGCAGCGTGCTTAGATTTAATTTAATGTACATGTGCTGTTTCAAAATAAGCGTAGGTAAGTAACACAAGAGTGTGATGAGCTCAGTCAGCACTTATTTCTATATACATTGACACACACAAATCTTGTAAAACCAACATATCCTAGGAAATAAAAGCTTCCCAACTAGAACAGGTTGCAGAGATGATGATAGATGTATTTGACTTCATTATTATGCCCACTTCTACAGGTTTACATGGTTTACAGCTCAAAATAATCTGTATTTATCTCAAAATGAGCTTCTGCGCAGTTCATCCTCTGACTGAATACCATTAGTGCCATTCAACTTTTTTTCTGATTGGTCGCATCTTGCACCTCTAGAGCAGCCAGCTGAGGTGGACTAAGATGCCTCCTGGATGAGGTGTTCCAGGCATGTCCTAACAGGAGGAGAACGACATGTAGACCCCAGGACAAAGGATACTGCTGTTTGACATATGACAGGGTGACAAATAAATCACTGAGTTACCTAGACAACCTGGAATGTCCACCATCATCCTCAGCTTCAAAGTGTGGACGCCCCTTAACACTGATAATCACAGGCAGATGTGATTAATCACTAAAAGTCTAAGTATTGATCAATACATATATATTGTTTTTGTCCACAACAATCACTGCATTTACAGCATGTGACACACTCATTTGCATTCACAAAGAAAAGATAACTGGCCAAAAATTATGTTTACTGCATTTTGTTACACTGTTTGGGAGGATATTCTCGTAATCATATAAAATATCTGTGCCATAGGTTTTTGTTTGTCAACTTTTTAGCATTCTTGATGCTTCTTCCCCGATTTTGTTTCAGCGAACTCAGTGGATTCTTGTTCATCTTACTCTGTGGCACAGTCACTGAGCTATGTGCTGTGGAAGCTGGCCGCAGAGTGCGAAGGCGGGACATGAAAAGCCACAGCAATGTCACAGCAGCTTGTCAAGGAAGAGGCCGAGTGACACGGAGACACTGGCGGAGAAGGCAGTAGGTGTCCTTCACTGAATGAATGCATGCATTGCAGCGTGTGAGTGTGCACGTCAGGCAGCTGCTGGGAATCTCTCTATCAAACTTCAGCTCTGCTTTTTCACCTTGAGCTGGGCACTCATAACAACCGCGTACATAAAGGTAGGGTGACGTTTGGCTAACATAACCTCGCAGAGAGGTCAGATTTACTGAAAGTGAAACGGAGACCACAAGTTCCCTGGGTGACTGCGCGGAAGAATGACCGAACTGAAAATGACAGTTTAAGATTTGCTTAAAGCTGGCAAAAAAAGTGTCGCTATTCTTCGGTAGCTTAAACTTTGACACTGTGAATATTTATTGTTTTTGTCACATAAGCTCTGATTTCACCAGTTGTTGCAAACTTCCTCATAATTCAACAAACAGAGCCCTTTTTGTTCAGATCTGTCCCCAAACACACAATACAGACACTCCTTTTTTTCAGCGCTGTGGATGCCCTCACACAAGCACACGCTGTGCCAAGAAGCCATCAGACAGGTATGCACTACAGGCCTAATTCCTGGGCCAAAAGGTATTAAAACAGGAGCAAATCAGACAGATGATACACAGCACACACACTCAAACACACAACTAACAGATCGGCTACGGAGTACCCCTGTGTTGTGATCCATTTAATCCACAGAGATATTTCTCATTTGTCTCACTGAGTTAGATATAGACCACCAAATAATCCATGACATGAGGGGGCTGCTGCAGCATGAAGAAAAAGCAATTTTCTTTCCATTAAACAGAGCAAAAATATGTTACTAGAAAGCATAAAAACCCCTCACAGGTGTGACATTGGCATGAACAAGAACGTTTATTCTGATGACTTCATTAATGGACTGCTGCAAATGTAAAAGCAGGTCTCTGTATCTGTATCTGGTAATTAAGTCTGGCATTGCAAACGTTTTTTAACACTTCAGGTGTGTAAACACAGGAAGTGACTTGCACCTCAAGCATCACTTTGTCACTAATAGTAAGTCCCTATTGGACATTCAGTTGGTCCAGTTGCCTAGGTAACTCTATTAATGTATTTGCCACCCAGTCACATGTCAGTCAACGACACTCTTCACTCTTATTAGTAATCAGACCTGGACTCTGGACCCATCAACTTCGCATTGCCAGTTGTCATTGATTTTCTACGGTTTCTTGTCACCACTTTGTGACAAATCACTTCCTGTGTGGAAGTGGATGCCCCTTAAAGATGTACCAGTCAAACAAATCCATCCATACCTGAACATTTACCATGCACAGAATTACCATGTCCCTCTTTGTAAAAATGAAAACTACTACCCAGGTCTGCCAGTTCACAGGCACTGTCCTTCAATGGACATGTTGGAATGTCAACTGAGACAGCCCAACACTGCAGAGCTTTTAGCATCTCAGGGAGAATCTCATCAACTTTGGACTCAGCAGCTCCTCTATATATTTGCCTAGCTATGTCTTTATTAGATATCTCTATTTACAGAATTTTGAGTACACAAAGAACAATTAAAACCACATTCACCCATTTATGCTAAACTCTTTATTCTGTGGGCTTACTTTTGTCTACAATGGACAAACTCATGCATCAATGGTTATTTTCCGGTTTAGTATCTTAGTATATTACTTAGCAATACGTAGTAATTACTCAAGTTTCAAGTATGGACGTGCTCCCTTTTTTCTCCCTTGATTCCTTGTCACCCCTGCTTTCACTACAATGCCCCCTCCATCTATCCCAGTGCTTTTGAACCAAGGGACAAGTTGCGAATTGATCTGCAAACACACTGGTTGTATTCTTCAGCTTTTCAAACACACACACACACACACACACACACACACACACACACACACACACACACACACACACACGTTTCTCTATGCCTTAAGCTAATTTTTCTAGACCATAGCCATGCCTTTTTTCTGTCAACAAAACATTTAACGAATTTCACCCCTCTAAATATGCTGTTTTTACAGTCGCCTGCACCTACAGTCAAAGACCATCAATGGCCAGTTTACAAGTATCATAGTAAAGTCTAACAACAAGAATGTAATTCTAGAAATCACCATAATAGCAACCCTTTGACTTCTCAGTGAAATATACCAACCAAACTGTATGTTTGACAAAAACAAGTTAATAGGTTATTGTGGTAAAATATGCTTAGTTGGTGGATTTTCTAAATCCACATCCTCATGGCTGTGATATCAAAAGGTTAATTTTAGATGATGGTATCAACTGTTCAACCCACAGGATAACACAACAATATATAACTTCCATTCATTCACGGAGCTTCCAACATTTTTTAAACTTTACACAATCTGTTAATGATTACTCAAACAACATCATGGTTGTGGTCATGCTGTTGGGTTATAGGAAGGTTACACTTTAACAAGTCCACTGTATTATGTCTAAAGACTGACATACCATCCATAGGACTCTGTCCAATCTTCTGAAAAACTACATATATCCTTACTGGCTTCATAAGAATTAAGAGGGTAAGTCACAGGCAGGTGCTGCAAATCGACTGCACTGATCAGCACTGAGTGTGAACACCTGTATAAAAGCGCAAGTGTTGGACATTTTCCAGTCTGTAATATTCCCAGGTATGGATGTGAAAACCTGCTATTTCAACATGACTGTACATCTTGCTTTTCATAACTGCGATGTCCCATGTAAAGAACTGTATGATAAAACCACATAAATATGCTAAAAACATTTCAAATAGTTTAAGAAAAATGTGATTGCGCTTGATGATGAAAGTCAGGGAAAACATCAGTATCAGTATGGAGAAGAAAGTGACGCGGAGTATAATGATGAGTCACTCAACCACAGAAGATGAGCCACTATCTTTAAGAGATGTCTGACGAAGTGAAGATTTTATCTTACACAATCAAATATAACATCCACAGAAGAAACTGTTGTAAATATGCTGATATGGCTGTCATCCAGATCTAACAATGAACTGAAACAGAGATTGAAAAAACTATATATATAAAAAAACAACTGATAGTTTACTACCATTGCTCTCAAGTCAACACTTCCAGTGAAAATCAACATAACATAAGGATGATTGAGAGCTCACAAAGAGAACTTAAGTTAGAGTGCTTTAAAACTAAGGCAAGTCAAAAATGACAGGGATTTAGAGATTGCCTGCCTTTGTCTCTAAGACAAAACAAGAGATATTTAAAAAGCATCATCAAAAAATAAATAAATTTAAAAAATAAAATTTTATTTAGCACCTTTCTAGACAGAATCACAAAGTGCTGCACATAAGATAACAAATAATAAAAGGGTAAAACAGACAATATAAAACAGGCAGAAATTTAACCAAAAACAGTTTTAAAAAGGTGAGTTTTGAGTTGTTTTTTAAAGACAACTACAGAGTCCACAGTTCTTAATGTATGAGGGAGAGAGCTCCACAGTCTCGGGGCCACAGTGGCAAAAGCTCTGTCACCCTTAGTTCTAATCTTAGTCTGTTTTATAGCAAGTAAGCCCTGATCAGACGACCTCAGGGACCTGCTAGGGACATAGGGCTGTAGCAGATCAAATATGTAGGCTGGTGCCAGTCCATGCAGGGCTCTAAATGTCAAGACCAGGATCTTAAAGTGCACCTTAAATTCAACAGGAAGCCAGTGTAGCTGAAAAAGCAATGGTGTCACATGTGAATACTTGGAGGATTTTGTCAACAACCTAGCTGCAGCGTTTTGCACAACCCTCCCTTAAGCAACACTGATTCAGTTCTGCTTCAAAGTGCGTTAATTTGTCTTCTCTCAAAGGAAAATCAGAGGCCAGAGTCAAACAAAGCATAGCAGACGAACTCCTAGAACACACTACACATTCCTTAAGGACACTGAGCTACCTGAGCACTCAGCTTCTGCTCGCGCAGACATGCTAAACCAGGAATGAAGTGCGTGTGAGCTGCAATACTTTTGGTGGTCTTTAATAAACATGTGCATTCTCACACTGCAGCAGAGTTTAGTGAAATGCTAAAAGTTTAAAGCAGTTTCTGAAAGGCAGGAAGTGACAGTGTGTATCTTTACAGACTTACAGCGCCAGCTTAATGGTTTGTATGTAAACAGATAGTTGTAATGGAAATATCAGGGGCAGAATGTACGGTATGAGGATGGTAAACATATGGCAGTCATGAGTAAAGAGTACAACTAGAAAACAAGAGGGAACAGAAGAGCCAAAAGACGCACATGTCAGTGTAACAGGTACAAACACATGGTGTGGAGCTTCTGCTAAAAATACTTTCTGTTTCCTGGTGAAACAGAAAAAGTTACATCACACATTGGGCTTTACAGCCACAGTTTTAGTTATAGAGCCTCATTTTTGAAGACAGAAGTGACCATGTTTAGACAGCGGGATGCTACGTTTTTTGCTAACAGTAGCAAGTTTGGTTAGCAAGCTGCGTATTCAAACTGTGTGGATGCATTCTAAAGACAAAGATACCTGCTTTAGTGTTAAAAATACAAATAAAATACTAGATTTTCATTCATTAAAAAACGCAGCACAGAGCTGTAAGGCTGGCAGGAAATCTAGCTTACAGGTACCAGCTACTTGCGGCAACATATGCTAGTCAGCAACAGCCCCCTTAGGAAAGCAAACTTAAGCACAACTGAAATAGGTGAGTTATAAAAACGTTCACACTTTGTATAGTTGTTTTTAAATTAGGGATTTTAACATGGGAGTTTATGTGTGCCAACAGTAGCCAGCTTCTTTCCATTGTAAGTGTGAATAAAATTTTTTAATGCGATTAGTCACTAATGCAAAATACAGTATGTTTAAGATATAAACAGTGAGTGCTGCTCTAATACTGTAAAATCTTAGTACTCCTAAACTCCTCGAAACCTTTCTTTTTCCTTTATATCTTTTTCATTTTTTTGTGCATGTGTATATGCACACATTGCACATACTATAAATATTGGATCACCTCCCTGCATTGAAGGGCACCCAACCGTGGCTATAGTACCTCAGGTGTTTGGAAATGCTCTTTATCTATAATTTAATTGGAAGACCACTGTGTATACAACTGTATCCAACTTCCTGCAAACCCACTTGTTTAAACAATCTCCTGAAAAGTACATTATTACATAGATTCAGCACCAGGAGCTGGGTGGAGTGATGTGCTTCAAAAACAAGAAATCATCACTTTCTTTAAGAACGTTCTTGAAACAAGTGACACTGCAGCGAACATTAAAAAAGATGGGTGAATGATGGACACTGCTTTGTGAAATGAAAGCCATTCTTTAAAAGCAGTGCAGGGACTTAGCTGAGCTTTACACACCTGGCTGGCATCACAGGTTCGCACACTACAGAAGTCCTGCCTGAACAAGCTGCCTGCTGTCAGCCTCTCTACTTCATTTTTACACAAGTAAGACACCACTCTTCTAATGAATACAAGGGTATTGAGGGAGAGTCAAAAACAACAAAGGCAATAGAAAGCGTAATTTTGGATCAAACCACGCTAAAATGATATAATCATTGATATAAGAAATGATGTAAGAAAGTTAGCCATACTTAAATAAAAAAGTATAGGCTGATGATCAAGGTGGATGTATGAGAAGCTGTTTGATCCTGCTGAGTATAGAAAATGAAGACAAAAACTTTTTTACAGGTTTGGTTACAGACTACATGATATCAAAGCAATTATGGCCCAATTGAGAAACCTAGCTACAGTTTGGGCATGAAAACCCAGTCTGTAGCCGTGTTGTGCAAATTTTTTGCCATAATGGGCGAAAACTGATGACTCATCTGTGAAAACCCCCCACTCACCTGCGTACAGTCACAGAGTGCATAGGCTGTACACCTACTGGTTAGCTAATTCCTGCTGTGAGGCTTCGAATGAAGCACTTTCACTGTTGCCATCTTGCTGTTTGGAGACGTGAGATGTGACAAGCAAGGCATGGATCCAACTAGGAAGTCAAGGGGCATTGGAAACCTGCTGGTTAGTAACTTAGCAGTCACACATGCCCTACATTGCAGTTTCTCTGGTCACTAATAGAGACATAATTTAAAGATTACCTCATAGCATCACCAAGAAAGTGTTTATTTGGTCAAAGATAAAAGAAACAGATCCAGAAAAACAGAACGTTTTCCTATAAAAAAAAATCTTTACAATTGGAAGTGTTTTGTGCTCGCCATTAAAAAAAAGGGTCACAAATATGAATGATTTGGAAGGCAGCACACAGTCTGATATGTCTGTAAGTCACAAAAAGACAAGACTTTGCGATATTGTGAAGCCTGAGCCGACATAAATGTGTTTCTGGAATACAGTCTGTGCTGATCAGACCGAAATCATGATCATGATGCAGTCACTAAGGCATCAACCTGTTTGGCTTAACGGCCAATTAAGCAATCCCTGAGGAATTCCCAAAAAGAAAAACATCCTTCCCTCCTCCTCCCCCTTTCTATCTCTCTGCAGTTTTTTATTTTCTTTTTGCCTCCCTCGCCCTTACCCAGCGACATACAGAGGAACCTGCCAACTAACACAACAGTCAGGGATAATAAAGGACACTCATTGCAAACCACCAACACCCCTCCACTCCCCTCTCTTCTTCTGCTTGACCTCTGACCTTATCTGTGGAGTGGCTGAGACGAGTGGAGGGAATGGAATTCTCGGTGTCCGTTTGACATCAGCTCAATAAAGGGAGGAATAGTCCGGGCAGGTAAATGTACAACTACGGCTCTGTGCATCTCGCATACCAATCTGCTCCGCCGAAGGATAAACTCTGGTCAAAGTTAATGCTTCCAACACCGCTGAATTCAAACTACCGTGTATCAAATTGCTTTGCGTGTTTAACATGTTATTCATCAAAGAAAGAATCAACACTAGAGGGGGCATTTTCCCTATCTATAAACAAACATAAACACAGTTTTGGATTAATATCTAACATGGATTAACATGTACCAGTAAGAGGTTCCATATAAGGGACAGACAGTTCAGCATCAAAACCAAAAACATAACATGACAACTCTCTTAACCACCTTTTTAATAGGGGTGGGGGGAAAAATCGATACTGTGTAGTATCGTGATATTTTGTTTGCTAATAATGTATCGATACAGAGACAGCACAAATCGATATTTTGTTACAAAAAAAGTTTTTGTGGACTGGAACTCTGACTTCAGAGCATGTTGATCAGCTCCTTTTTCTGAACAAGAATCCTGACATTCCTTCACTGTCCAAATGTGTTTAACTTGTTTTTTGGCAGCAATAAACATGACAGTTTACTTTTTTAAATTTAAGACATGTTTTATTTTAATTAAGTTTAAAACTTTTTTATTTAATGTAAAATTATATTTTGTTTTAATTTACTGTCAAATTCTTCAGTTGCTGAAGGGGCTGCATAGTTTTCATAAATTGCATAGTTCAGAATAGCTATAATTGTACCAGATGGTTGCATTCAGTTAAGTTGGACTAGACTGTAATACAAACCGTTCAGTTTGTCAACAATAAAACTGACTGAAATGAGAGAGACTGCGTGTGAGACTTTGATATTAGATAAAATGAATATTGATAAAGTTTACCTTTATGTACAGAATCTGAATATCGCAAAATATTTTTAAAAATGGCAATAATATCGTATCGTGCGTTAAGTATCGTGATAATATCGTATCGTGGGATATATGGTGATTCCCACCTCTACTTTTTAATGCCTTGTACCACAGCTTATGTGCTTCAAAGAAAACCAAACTCTTTCCTGTGCAAAGATTTGTCCATTTTTACGGTTTGGCTCTCCAAAATTAACTTTCCAACAGCAAAGTTTAAAAAAAACAAAAAAAAAAAACACGGGTTGCCCTGTTACCATTAACCAATGTCCTTCTATAACAGGGGTAATCAATTAATTATCCCAAGGGACCACATGAGAAACTGGGACTGCTGTTTAGTCTAGTCGAATTGGCTTATAAAGGGAAAAGACTAATATTAAGCACAACTTAGTTCAGCTTATTGGAGAGATCCTCCACAACGGTGTCAATTTCAGCTCTGACCTGGTCTTACATATATATTTGAGCCCAGTTTTAAACTAAACTAAACTGTGTAAACTTTTTCATATAGTTACAAATAAGAGAATCTTGTGATCCAAACAGTATTTTAAGTCCTTGAATGATAGCAGATTCAACATAAACAGGGAAACCAAATGCCCATACTAATGGTTAAACACTGAGAGTGCACAGCTAAAGTTATTGCTGACGCATAAACAATGACCTACATGGTAAGAAAAAGAGTGGTGGGAAGGCTTGTTAAGGTAAGGGGAGACGTAGCATTGGTTTACTTTGAGTTAGAAAGTAACTCAAGTAAGTATTTTTTTTGCCTTTTATTTTCCTTCATCTCTTGAAGTTGTACCAGCTGACTTCACCTTTTTACATACCTCCTGTGTTTTTGAGAATCCATCTTTGTCACATAAAATCTTAGCTTTTGGGCAAAGTCTAAGATGGATGTAACCTGGAATGGATTCCAGTTAACACATAAAGATCAGACAAAGTTCATCTTAAACAGCAACTTGGTGGCTCATCAGAATAAGGCTGATTTAAAAGGTATTTTCAGACCAATACCATCAAAAGACCAACAGTTTCACCCCCAAAGCCATTTCTTCTTAGATTGTGAGTCAGCTGCCCAGAAAGATGATTCGACTTTGAGAGCCTTGACTGACCTCATCAATTCCAAAGACTCATTACTCTTATGATTGACTGACATTATCTCCATATCACCAGCTGAGGTCTACATCAGTCCATCAGTATTTCTCAAAATTGTAGGAGAGGTCAGGCTTAAACAGACCCTCTTAGTAGTGACATGTCTTGGCCTCATTTTTCCCTCTGTTTTGAGGTCATCCAACTTTTCTTCAGTCATTTGAGGCATTTATTATCTTGCATTATCTTTACTTTTATTTTTGGTGTAATCTTTCTCAGGCCATGGCTTGAGCAAAAGCGGCTGGGCAAGAATTATCCCATTCCAAAATTAAAGTTCAACCATAGTTTAAAAATAATGAGGGGGGACCTGTTTTGTCTTTTCTCTTCTACTCTCTCATGTAGATACCATCACAATGGTGGATGCTCAAGTGGACCTTCATAGTCACCAACTGAACTGGGTAGCATTACAGTTAGGATACATTATAGCTACATGCTAAATAACCATAGTTTATGGTGAAACTTCCAACTGCTGGACTGATAAATCCAAATGCCTTCTCCTCCTGGATTCAGCTAGAAAATCTCTAGTTTGTCTCTCACCTGTCCGGACAGCAGGTGAATCTGTGGTCACATCCTGCTGCACCGAGCTGACTAACCTGCAAATCCATCAGTCATCTCTCCTCTTATCAGCTACAACCCAGAGAAAACACACTTCCAAGTCAGTAAACAGATTAAACTTTAAGGTCACTGAAGGTCACCAAAAGAGGCTGTTTACCTTTATCACATAGCGTGATGATGATCCCACTTGTGCTCTTGACTCTCCTCTCCTGCTAGCTAATTCCTCAATGTAACATTATGACTTCTGCCCTTTTAACAGTGACCCTTGTGCAGTATTACCACACAGTGTGCCTGCTGGCACTCAGTCACCTCTTACCTCCAGCAGCCCCCATGACCCCTCACAGCTTTTCGGAGTGATCCAAGAATTAGGTTTCTCCAATGGACTGATTTATAGGTATTGTAGTCTTTTGGAAAGAATTAACCTGTGTATTTGTGACCACCTTCTCACAGGAAAAAAATACACAAAGCCTAATGAAACACTGGACTATCCCAGACGCAACATGATGAATGAAAGAATCTTTGATCATGGCCAAATCAACCAAAAAACTAACTAACCAAAGCCAAACACATGGAGATAAACCATGCCAAACAAAACTAGACTTTTAGTATTTCAACAAACAACCAAATATCTAATCAAGATGAAGTAGCAGAAGCTTGTTTGCATCAGGCTCATCACAGGAGAGGAAGTAGCGTGGAAACAACAGTCTGCTCAGAGTTATAGATGATGAAGCAGACTACATGGAAAAGGATAGAAATAAAGATGAACAAACTTTGGGCTGTCCCAGGCAAAAGACGACCAACTTGATGGAATCGTGGTGATATCTTTGGTCGTGAAACCAAAATGGTGGTTCCATTCTGCTATCACCTACATCTACATCAACAACACCTCACATCGGGAAAAAACATAAACAGACTAGATGGAAGTTCAACAAGCAAAATATAAAGTTGATTTAAGTGGCAGCAGAAACCTTTTTGTGCTGTGCAGAGAATAATGCAAAATGAAAGCTCTAACTGTGGACTGTGGCTTAAGCTTTAACTGTTGTCACACGACAGTCTGCATATATTATTTTACTTAAACTGTCAAACACAGCTGGAATGTGACTTAAAGGTTTTGTGACTCATGTGTGATTTTACAAGTGTTTTTTCTGTTTGAAGGAGATCCTCGTGAGACAAAACAACTTTCAGACTAAACAAATAGAGAGACCTCTGGCACACGACAGCTTTAAAAGATGGATGAGTTCCCACTAACTATGACTACATATATGGGGTTAAATTTTAAATGATAGCTATGAGTCACTGTTCTTCTAGAAGAAACTCCATAAGCCAAGCAGGCTCAAAGTGAACGTGTCATCCTCTCTTTTCAAGTACATTTTTGGCACGATACACCAAAGTTGCTTTGAAGATGAGAGCTGACTGAGTTTTAAGCATGTTGTATTAACATCCTTAACACATTTTATAATATACTTGTTTTATGATATCACTAATATATTGTTGGAGCTATTCTATCTGTACACATCAGGTCTCTGCATGATCAAATTTGATTGAAAATTATAATAAAACCAAAAATTCTCACCGGTTAAAACTAAATTAAGATTTAATTGATGAGTTTCTTTTGTTTTGCTTGCTTTTGAGTTGCTTTTGGAGGCTGAACAAATAGTGGTGGACTATAGGTTTGGCAGCTAGGATACCACATTTCATGTCCTGTAATGGCTCAGTCACACTAGAATAAAAATAAGACGGCAAACTTCTTGCAACTAGGTAAAACTGGTGGTTGCCCACTGACTGCATTCAATTTTTTTGCTGCTGAAAACCGAAACCCAATAGCTGTGGTGACCAACAAAAATATTTGGTATTTTTGACAAAGTTTGCCATATCATTATAAACACATTGCATCTCATTGCCAACTTGAGTCCATTCAGTCACAAACTGATAGAAGACTGACTCCGCCTTATTGCCATCTTGACGCACCAAAGTTGCTTTGAAGATGGTAACTGCGAGTGGTGACAGACCTGGTTACTATCCTGTCACAATAATTTTGGTTTTGAAGCAGTAGCCAATGAATCTTTTACCTTGTCTGACTATAGTGTTAGGGAGTTTCATTCACTGGATGATTCCGTTTAAAAACTACTTGGCTAGATTTAGGCAATAATAGTAGCAGTACACAGCAAAATCTCCAGTGTTAAATTAACACTAGAGAGTGTCTATATGGGTCCACACCTCTGAGTGTTAAATACAACACTGTTGAGTGTTAAATTAACACTTTTGACAGTGTTATATGTTTAAAAGTAACCTAGTCAGTTTTGAAGATTAACAATGGCTAACACTGAGCAGTGCTGATTTTCTAACACTGGAAAATAACTCAAAATGTTAGAAATATTCCAGTGTTAGAAAAACAGCACTGCTCAGTGTTAGCCATTGTTAATCTTCAAAACTGACTAGGTTACTTTTAAACATATAACACTGTCAAAAGTGTTAATTTAACACTCAACAGTGTTGTATTTAACACTCAGAGGTGTGGACCCATATAGACACTCTCTAGTGTTAATTTAACACTGGAGATTTTGCTGTGTAGTATTTCAACTGAGAGTTGTAAGGATATGTATATGTTCTAGTATAAAACAGGTGATTGTGGCAAAAATATTGTGCTTATTCTAACCTTCTGCTCTCCAAAAGTTACAGGATTACTTTTATTGTTCCATCATTCAGACCTTGGTTGGTCGCTCTTATTCAGGTTAAACTGTCCAAAGTATGGGAAAAAAAAGAAAAAAATATAGGAGAGAGAATGTGAGATGAGGGGAGAAGAGAAGAAGAAGTTGAAGTAGAAGAAAGACGAGGTGCAGACAGGTGTGTGACCTCTTCGAGGGGCTGTAGGGCAGCAGGAGTGGGAGGTATAGGCTGAAACGGAGGGGTGAGGGGTGGTAGTAGCTATGGCGATGACATGGAATGCGCATGTTGCCCATGGCAATGGTTCATTAGCTATTAGGTCTCACAGACTGACGAGTCCCAAGCCCAGACCTGTCCCCGCTGTGTGTCACAATGGACTAAAAGTTATCTGGTGAGATGCACTGATGAACGAAAACATGTGAGACTCTCTTACACCAACCTGTTGGTAGTCATTCAGTTACATTTTATCACCCTCGATTATTTAAGGAAAGTATGTGCTTGTCATAATTTCAAAAAGACAAGAGCTGCAATAATTAATCGATGCACTGCTTGGTCTATAAAACGTTTAATAACCCTCGTTGAAAAAGCAACAGTGGGAAGGAAAAACTCCCTTTTAACAGGAAGAAACACTGTGGAAGAGAGCCAGTGATTCAAGCAACATTACTAAATGATCTAAATGAATATATTGTTGAGATTTTTTTTTAAAGCGTCAGTTCATTCTTAACCAAGCTGAGCAAGGACACGTTCACAAGGTCAGTGTGTACACGAGGAGCTTTTTTAGCTTAGGCAGAGGTTGTTTTGAAGTACACAGCTAATAAGCTTATACTGTGTACAAAATATTTCAAATACCTCGTCATTCCACTTGCACAGGCTGGAAGGTTACTCTATGTACATTATTGGTGCCACTGTTTGAAAGAGCTCCTGTCGTGAATAAGACAAATATGAAGACAAAGACGTGAACAGAAACAGGAATCTGCAAACCTTCAGTTCACCTCAAGTATACAAAAGGACTGAAATTTACACTCGATAAGGTTTTTTCGAGCCCGGGCTGTAAAATCTGGGTCCTTACAGGCTTTTCCCCCCCATGCTAACCTCACTCCTCACACTCATGCTGCTACAGGCCTGTAAAATTAACAGAAGACTTATGTCAGTCAAATTTTGTATCACTTCATCTTCTGCCCTACGGAAACAAAGAAAGGCACCATTTCTTTTAAGTGTGTTTGCACCTGCAGGTTCGGGTATGGCTTATCGAACTGGTGTGTCGACCTCAATATCACTTCAAGACCTTTATGTTCAAACGGCAGGCTGCAAGTCATAAACCTTTAAGCGATGTCAAACAGCTAATTCGGCTGGAAAGATTTAAAACAGGCTCTGCTTGGAGAGTCGATGAGATCATGGAAGGCAGAAAGTGTATTAACTAATAGATGAAGCATGTATGGTGTGCTACTGAGTGGAAGTGATGTTATCTTCCTTCCCTGCTATAATCTTTGATCATGGTAGTAATGCAAATATATAGGGAGTAGATAAAGCTTTGTGAACTGTCCAAATCAATATCAATCATATGTTCATGGAAATATGCTGAAGCAAATTATTACATGTTGTTGCTGTTTGAAGTGTACATATACACAGCATGCTGTGCAGCACGTTACTGTTGGCTCACAGAATATAACCACAGAGGATGTTCGCGCAGGTGGTTTTATCAGATATATTTACAGTGTTAAAGTTGAGTAAATGGACTGGTACTTGGACGACAGCGAGTTAGTCCCATTTGAGGCCCAAACATTTGTAACTTATTAACCAAAGTGACCTGATGGCTGTTTTACACCAGATTTTTTGCTGACTTTGCTATATTTTGGACAAAAACAGAGCATGAGTCAGAAACTGTTGTTGCTTTAATAGAGTCAATCATGACTGATTTAAGTCAAATTAATTCACTGTCTGATGAAGTCATGGTCGACAGATTTTTAGCCATTTGTTTCATATTTGTAGACCAACGTGCAACACCTTTATAACAGAAACAGAACTTGTACGAGTTAATAGTGTCTTTGTGTCCCCTCTGTCACATGCGCCCACTCACTTTCTCACTCACCGCTCAGAAATAATGAACTCCTCGCTCACGCCCTTTCACTGGGCACACACACGGACACGCAGATGAAGCTAGGCCAGTGAGTGAGTTGCTATTTTAGGAACAAGCCGGCTAAATAAATATGAGTGGCAACTGCGCTGTGTTGACAAACACACCCCAGCTTTAGGAAGCTTACGACCACCTCAGCGCCACAGACGAGGGATATTTTAAAATGTTCAAATGTAAATTGAGATCATAAATGATCACAGTTATCAGCTGTTGTCTCCCCCCGACCCCTTACCTCCCCTCATTAGTGACTGTTTGGGGCCATAGCGGGTAACAGGGAACTGAGCCAGAGGACTAGCGGAGGCCCATCACCCCATAATAAGTGCAGTTAAAGCTAATAGTTTAAAACTCAGGGTTGAAGCCAAAGCCAACAGTGCCAGTCAGCGCCCACTTGTGTGAAAGTCCTGAAAATCTTCATTAAATGGATAAACTGATGTTTTTAGGTAAGAAAGACACACGAGGAGCAGCTTTGCAAAACTAGGTTTGGTTTAAGGCTATTTATTACTGCAATAAAATGTATTTTATTAGTCATGTTGTCACAATAGTACACTATAATTTTTGTTTATGTTGTCAGTAGAAATTCTTTGAACTAGAAACAGAAACTAGGTCCTTTGTTGCATGCGACTTTCAGCTTTACACCTGCCAAAAGCTGTCTTACACTTCCTCACAGTCATGCAGTCAGGTATGAGTAAGCACATGAGAAACTGGGTCGGGGTTTGCAAGTGTAGACGGAGTCCTTGCCGACAGTAGGTCAGGTTTTGGGGCGCGTGCCAGAGAACGCAGTGACCCAGTCCCTGAAAATATCCTCTCCAAGGACTTCAACCGCAGCAGAGACTGGCTTGTAAACAACTCTAGAAGATACGCTCATGAAAAACCTGAACCATGATGAGGTCTCTGAATTTTCATGCATTGCTAGAAAACGTTAAAGGCTGACAGTAGATGAAGACTGATAAACTGAAAGAATTTACAAGACAAGTTACTTGATATAGCTCATATTTCAAGAAAACCACACTTAGCTGCAAAAAAGTAAAGAGGGGTTGCTGCACAGATGATGAACAGTGCTGATTGGGTTCAACTGCCGGGCATGGATGGTAACTTCATTTTCATCTACAAAGCACAGTAAATTACACCTGAGTCATGTGGTATTTCCCCCTCTGGATAGGCCTAAGAGACAAATTGGGAAGTCTTTCTAATTTATGGTGGCTCACAAAACCCCGCTGGTTGACAAAGGTTACTGAGTGAGGCCATCCTTCACTTCTTTTCACCACCACGCTAGGACCTTAAACCCCACAGAGTGCCGATTGATGTGACATTTAATAGAAAAAAACACGTAAAAATTAATTACAGATGCAGTTAAGTAAGAATTACAAGACATTTCACTGTTTGATTGCAGTAAAGCAGTGGCTGACAGATTTAAGCTGTGATTTTAAGGTGTGCTTAGTGTAACTGTCATAATGTTGATGCTCCATGTAGTCATTTCCTGTTTTATTTTGAAATTTCTGCATCTTACTCCTTAAGTTCATTGGATTTCAAGCCTCTGTTCTGTTTCCCGTGTTTGAGTTAAGCATGTGACCTGGGTAATAAACTGCTAATCTATCCTATAATTAAACCACTTACTTTCATTTTCCTGGCCTACATCAAACAAAAATGGGAGTAATGTTTGTTATGTAGCAAGTTCAAAGAGAAAAGCACAGATAGCGTTTTAGCAGAGTTACAAATGTAGGGAACTGTGAGAGCAAATCATGTCTAGGGAAAGAGAGCAATGCATGATCTCTAAAAGTGAGTTCACTAGTCAATTTATTCTGCAGGCAACATGACAGAGCAGGAACTGTGGTCAGACATGAAGTCAGCTCCATAAAACAAGTATTATATCTGCAAGTTACTGCCTTCATTGAAGTGTCTGACTGACATACAGCAATAAGCTGTGGCACTTCCCTGCCTGCAGGCGGTGTTTTCCTCAAAGCAAAGCAGTGGCATCATTAACTTTGGAAGCTGCCTCCAGTGAAGTCATAACAAAAGAGGGAACCAAGAGAAAGGGAGACAGGGAAGCGTAACGGGTGAAATTAAAAAAAAGGAAGAAGAAAGACAAAGGTCGGGGCAGTCCACCAAAGTTGTGACATTCATAGGAAGTAGAGGAAAAGAAGAAAGGCGGGAGCAGAAGCGGGTGGGGCTGAGGTGGTTACCTGGATGCCTGGATTACCTGGCTGGCACAAAGGAGGGAGTGAAGGATGAGTGTGAGACAAAGAGGTGGAAGAACAAGAGCGGAAGTATTTGTAATTACAGGGACAGCCTGAGTCTGAGGCGGTAATAGCACACAATGCGTGACACATCTGACGTGCGAATGATAGTGTTCCTGTCATAGTGGGGCTGTCGCCAGGTTTACCTCGCCGCAGTTACAGTAACCAAGGAGTATACAAGGGATAGGAAGGGAAAAATTCTGGAATTGATTCTGGAAGGAAAAAACGTTGTTTTCATTCATGAACTTCATGCATCTTCACAATAAATTAACAAAAATATGAAGAATTTATGAGATATGACACTAAAGTTTAGAATAAAAATAGAGTATTTTATAGTGAAAAACTTCCTGGTCATAGTGTAAATGTGTCTTTTATTTACCATAATGTTTGTGTTCCTATAATAAAGAATTTATTTCAGCTTCACAAACGCACATTTGTTGCTTTAAGGGGTTGCTTTCTCCATCTGTGATAAAAACGCTTCAAAAGCTGCAAAACAACAAGAAAACAATGACTGAAAATGCTGTCTGCATTTATAATTCCTCCTTTTAGCGATTTGATAAACTTCATTTGAGCTGGCAAATTAACTTAAAGCAAAGAAAGACAAACAGGACTGCTTCAGTTGAGCTTTCCCTCTTTAAACCAGCAGTTAACACCAACCTGCTAAAGGTAAAGTTAAACAGGATATTAGAGCTGTGCACACATTTGTTTTGGTTCAGTTTACATTAGCTGCCAGCCAGATACATCACCCTAAACAAAACCAGCAACCTGCACCATTACTACTCACAACAGCAGCATTACTGTGGACTCCAGTGGGTAAATAATGAGTCGATTAAAGAACATTAGCAGTAATGACAAAGCCTCTCTTCACACACACACACACACACACACACACACACACACACACACACACACACACACACACACACACACACACACCTTGTCTCCACAGGGGCATTTTCCAGACCACCACCACAGTATACTGACAAACAAAAGAAGATGTGTTTCTCCTGCACAGGCATGCATCAGTATGCCAAAGTAAAGGTGTCGTGGGGGGAAAAACTGAGCATCAAGGTAAAGGAAACTGAAAGTCTACAGAGGATGGGAGGTTAAATTGCTATAGTTTCTGCTTTACAGTTTTTTACAGACGCTAGGACACATTTCTCAATACTTAGGTCACGTTTGCAAAACTCCTCACACAGTGAGCACAACAGAAGTCTATGTGGGCTAAACTGAGGACCAGTTATCATTGTTTTGGCACAAAATGCATTCAATGACTACATCTCTCAAATTTCATGAATTATCTTCTCACTCAGACACAACAACTGCCAAAAATCTTTGTATGTACAGGACATTTTGCATGTGCTTACATACTGTTTTCAAAACTGTTAAACTTATGGCCAAAACAATAACACAATGCAAAACTTAAAAAGACAGCAAAATGCAACAGCAATATTTTATTGAAACATATTTTAAATCTAAAAATGCAGTTTAACCAGCCACAGCTTATTCTCATTGTAGATGAACATCTACACAGGTGTTGCTCCTTCAATTTTTCAACTCCTTCAATTCTGGCATGCCAGAAGATTCTTTCCTAGGTGTATTGCCCTAGATGACATAAGATGTGATGTGGATGAGAACCTGTGGCCAAATGGAGGAGACGGAGTAGAATAGCATTACTATTGTATGTGTATCAGTGGATGGTGTGTATACAAATTCTTGTATTTTGGGATTACTTAGTGCAAAAAAATAAAAATACATAAACAAATATTAACAAATTCTGCATGATGTCTGATTCATTCCAGTAACATATATTGAAATTATAAACAGAGATGTGTCCTTGTTTTACACAAGAAAACACTGTGTAATGCTACATGTTGTTAGTGTTTTTTAGGTCATTGTTTTGTGGGTGACAAAGTGTGTTTGTCGGCTGTCAACCTTTGCTAGTGTTCTGGAAGAATGAGTTTATTTGAGACCTGAATAAAGTGTTTTGGTAGTTGTAGTGCATTTTGAATGTGAAATGAACTGCTTTGCCAAGCTGACGGTCAGTTAGGAGGGTTGTGTGAAGTGTTTTGCAGAAGTGACCTAAGTATTGGGAAATGTGTCCTAGCGTCTGTAAAAAACTGTAAAATCAATAAAAAGGAAGCCACAAAACAAAAAAGTGGAAAGTATCGGCCACAGTTTTAGCTATGTCTATGATACAAATGCGGTATAGTCCACAATAAAGAGGTGAAATGTCAGCCAGTACAACATGCAAGGTTTAAGGGTTTCCTTCACTAATATGATGATTTTATATAGAAAGTTGCTTATAGTTTGGCCTATAAGCAACTCATAGATCATTATGAGATCATTATGTCTTAATGTTGGTCATTCTTTTTAACAACAGGGGTGAACATTTGGTCACGATTTGATCATAATTTAAAAAATAAACTACTATTGTGATGCATTTTAGTTCACTCTTAGCTCTTTAAATATTACAGCTGTCAACAGAGTAGCATTCTTTAAATAGCCTGACAGCAGTTGTAGATTAGAAAAAGAAATGCTAGACTAAGTTTTTTTTAATTGGAATTTAAGCTTCTTACGGCTAAAATGCTAACAATGTCGCCTCTATTTACACATCCTGAATTCTTGGAGTATTATTAGCATTTATTTGCAATAGATATATCAAGTATTTACTCCTCTTTTAGCTCGGAGACTCCTCCGACTCCTTAAAGAAATGCGTGGTTCATTTACCTGCTAAATCATTCATTTTACCTGTTAGCTGTTATCTTTTTATGCTAAATGAAGAGGTTTTGCCAAGCTAATCTTAAAGCTAATGCTAGCTTGAAGAGGGATGACAAGACTGGTGTGAGGAAACTACAAGATTAAGACAGTAAAAGGCTCAGATATACAAAGCGAGGTGATGAAGCTCTTAGTTTTCCTCCATCACTTTATCCATCCATCCATCCATCGTTTTTTGGTTGTTTTTTTGTTTTTTTGCTTGCTACTATTCAGCGTCGGGGTTCCAAGAATAGAGGTCCAGTTCTCCCTCTTCCCAGCCACCTCCTTCAGCTCATTCATCAGGATACTGAGGTTTTCCCAAGCCCAACGTAAGAGACATTCTGCCTCAGGGTTTCCTCTCGGTAGGACCCAAACTACCTCAACTGGCTCTTTTCCATGTGGACAAGTAGTAGCTCTACTCTGAGACTTTCCCAAATGGCCAGGTTCTTTACCCTGTGCTCCTGTTTGAAGCAACCGTTCAAATTAAGCTAATTTAAGACACTTCTATCTGCAGCCTCGTTCTTTTGGTCACCAGAGCTAGTGGCCGTAGACATGGACAGGAACATAGACTGGCAGGTAAATTGAAAGCTCCACTTTCATGCTCAGCTCTCTTTTCAGCATATTGGTATAGCATTCGGATTGGTGCGTCACTGTCGTAGTCGCACCAATCCGTTTGCCAATCTACCCATAATCATGAACGAGACCTCAGATACTTATACTCCTCCACTTGGGACATCAACTTGTCTGGCATCAACTGGAGAGGGCACTCAGCCAATTTCTGCCAGAGAACCACAATTTATTAAAAATAATGAAATACCACAAACTAACATAGGTGGGGGAATATGTTGTTTCAGGATAAAAGAAGATACCATCAAACAAGCTAAGACATCATCACACACCCCACACCCCTTTCCTTCCCCACTCCTTTCTTTTCTTTATATCACTATATGCTCTAGCTGTATCTGCAGTGAATTTGCTCATCTTCCTTTCATGAAAGGCAAAAAACCAAAGGACAAAGTGCAATAAACAAATCTGGAGAGAGTGGGCGGAGGAATGTTAAGCTGTCGCTGCAGCCACAAACCCCCGCTGCCTTTGTTGTGCTCAGACGAACTCTGACCTCTGAGTTTACCGCGGCCAATCGTGGGACAACCTGACAGCATGCGCTTGATCAAAAGAAAATGAGGCAGACCTGATATGTGAAAGTAGCTGTGCCAAGAATTGGCAAATGGAGGGGAATGTTGCCATAACTGCCATAACATGAGTTCAACCGTGACGCTAAAACCAACAGTTGACAGACAAAAACACAGTCGTTCCAGTTTGCGCCAGTAGTGAACGGGTTCAATATTGGCAAATCCCAGCTGCAGGTCTGATAACGATCTTCACACCTTCTGTAACACATTAAAGACAAACTTTCAATCATCCTGAACACGATCCGCACCCAATAAAAGATGTTTCATGGCTTCTAACCATAGCTTTTAAACTGTTTTAAGAAAACATAATATTCACAATGTTCACTTTCACAGCAATGAAATCAAACATGGATCAATGCAAAAACATGACAATCAGGGCTTTTAGCTGGATTGCATAACAGAAACAGTGTTACAAAATCTCTGTTAAATAAGGATTCAAAGAAGAAAAAGACCTGGTGTCTGACAGTGTTGACATTATTTCCAGCAAAAAAAAACTTCTTCCAACTCAAGTTTCTATTAATTTTCAATTAATCCATCCAACTGAACCATTTATTTTTCTGCATAGATGCAAGTGGATCTATGCTGGGTCCCTCACTGTAGACTTCCAAGTAAAATAAAGTATCTTATTGTACCTTTAGGGAAACAACAGCTTGTCAGCGGGCCTGTACACTCAAGGGTAATGTTACTGCACCCTTGAGAGGTATTACTTCTTTGTAGTCCAGTGTGGTTTGTACCTTCATTCTTGAACTCTCAATGACATGACTATACGCTTATGTATAAGTACATTTTACTCATTATACTATGTCATTACGTTTGGATTATACTTTTTGCCTCAGCAAGTCCGCTTTGATTCAAAGTCCATCATCAGACGGTTAGTGCAGATGTCTTCACGCTTGCCTGTTATTGGTAATTACTTGGTCTTTTGCACCTACAGAAACCAGAGCAATGATAGGTTCAGATCCTGAAGTTTGAACAGTGCTAACGTCTCCAGCATATTTGCCCATAACCACCACTACTGAAGCCGAAACAGAACGTATTAAAACCTTAAAATCTACAAGTTAAATCAAGAGATTTTGCTGTATATAGACTGTCTCGTGATAATTTACCATTCCATAATATTTTCTGTACAGGAGTAACACAAACATAGTTCCCCAAAGATGAAACATGCTTCTTGTTTCATTATGTGCCATTATTAGGAATCAACATAACCAGTTCCTGGCAGAAACTTTCCAGTTCAGTGTTTCTGAATTATAACATAATAAGGCGAAGGCGATGAGAGAAGAAAATGAAGAAGATCAATCAAACCTATAAATTATACAGCTTTTCATCTGATTGATTTGATCAGGCCAATATAACTGAAGGTAATCTGAAGGTAAACCAACTTAGACGTAGAGAATGCAATGGACAGTTTCTCAGCATATACATTACCACTGTGCTCTGCTACCACTCAGCGCAATTATTTTATGTGAAGTTTCATTCAGACCTTCTCTGTCTGGTTTTTGACTCTTGGCTCTCCCATCACATGAGATTAGAAATGTGTGTACATGGTACCTGTAACATCATGAGAAGCCAGCATTTCCTTTTACATAATTAGATGAGGGTATTTCCCGGTAACAAAAAAAAAAAGGCTCAGGGTGTCTTTCATCCCACCTGCAGTGGACCTAAGCGGATGTGAATGATTTTATGGGGAAACATGCACCAGTGCTTGCAAGCACCACACAGGTAGTAGAGTCTTATCAGTGGGTGTGGGAGAGGAATGGTCTAGGCTTTTCTACAACATATTAAAGCTGCTATGTTTGGTTTAGTGTTCCTAAGGTACTTAGTTACCTATTTTAAGTAAACCTGAGGGGGGGGGGGGGGGGATTCCAGCTTTGAAGTCATAAGCAGAAACCAGAAAAATCGCACGAGTGAGTAAAAACTGATTTAACAAAAAAAGGAATGGCAGGCCGTCATGAAGAAGATGAGAGAGTTAAAATAGCAGAGACAGAAGAGGCGTCTGCCTGAGAGAACTGAGAGAGCGCAGCACGACCCGGTCACATCAAACGTCACGCTCCAGATTGACCAGGTGGCTCTTTATCACATTTCAAAACAACAACAGAACTTTTTCATAAACTTGACTAATCTCATCCTGTCCCAAGCCTTCTTCCCATGAGGAAACTACACTATGGTCTCGATCGTTCCCACTGCCACTTGTGGCACGTATAAACTAAAACCCATATGCAACCCCTGAAGTATTTCAACCTGAGGAAAAGTCCTAAATCATTTTAATTAGATCGAACAGCTTTCATTTCACTACATTTTCCCAGTATGGCTGTATGCCACCATCTTTGTTTTCTGTCTTAAATACAGCAACGTTTTTAACAGGTTCCCCTTAATTATGATTTGTCGACATAAGGCTGATTTAAGAATTTACTGTATGAGGAAAATCTGTCATAATCTGCACCCTGTCCTCTTTCTTACATAATTCACATAGGTTATACAACAGGTCCTTGAAAAGTGAGAATTATACAGTATGACCTCACCGTGACATTGAACTCGACAAAAAAATTCTTGCTTAAGCCCTGAAGGCACATTTTTAAAACCTTCTAACTGAATAAATTATCAGGGAAGAAAGTGTGGACGTTTCTGTAACATATAGCCATAACTCCTGTTAACCCAAACAGATGACTCATTAATCAATTAATTGCTTGATCCTAAAGTATAAGAAAATGGTGAAAAATTGCCATTTACATTTCTCTGAGCAAAATGTTGTATCTCCTTTATTTGAGCAAGAGCCAAAAACTCAGAAGAATCTTCATACTTTTAATTTGAAATTGACTAAATTTATCCGCCAATTATCATAATAACTGTTTTGATAAACTGAACAACCTAAATGTTAGTAATCAATCACACTTTAGCTTTTTTTAAAGAAAGAATGAAAAAAGGCAAAGGTTGTGGGGAACTACTATTCACACCACAAATCAACTGGTAATGGATTGCTTGACTTATGGAAACAGAGAGGGCAAAAAGTGATAGGAAAACTGGGTGTGGAGAGGGGTAATGATTGGGTGAAGAAAGGCGAGGAGGAGGGCAGGAGGGAAAGAAAAAAGGAGGTGGGGGGGAGGACTGTTGTGTTGTGTAGGGTCTAGAACCCACAAATCAAGCAGTGATTGGTCCCTTCACTCAGCGTCTCTGGAATGTTCCACTCTAGCACCTGCAGGGAGCGGGAGACAAGTCCTGCCAAGCACTGCAGGAATTCAAGGGGGGAGGGAGGGAGGGTAGAGGAGGTGGCTATTTTCTGCATCAGCTGGTAATCAGATTAAAATTAATTATGAAATATGGAAAGTAAATATCTGATAAAATAGGGCAAACTATCTGATTAGACTAAATAATACGGCGACACTGAGTACTCGTAGATGTAAGAGTGAGTGGTCAAGTGGCAGGCAAAGATTCTTTGGGTTTATTTGACAGAAGTCAGTGAATTTTCCTGTTATTCCAGATCATTTCATGAGCACAAACCTTATACTTCTGCAACTGCAACCAGAACTCACAAAAGTTATTAACAAATCCTAATTTATCGACATTATAAATTGGAACCTATGGAACTGGATTCGACCAAATGACAAAAACGTTGTTTAATTTTTCGTGTGTGGGTGTCGGCGTTGGGTTTTTGTTTGAGAATGATGAGCTTTTTTCGGAGAAAAAAAATCTGAATTCTGAGTTTGAATCGGAATATGATTTAAGTTAAAAATTTAGAAACAAAAGTCGTAATTCTGAGAGAAAACACTGTAATTTTCAAGTTTTCGTCCAGAATTCTGAAATTTAAATAAAAATTCTGGAGGACAGTAAGAACAATGAGGAGTCAGACTTCTGACTTTTCTCAAAATTCAGAAAAAAAACTTCACGACCCAAAAATGCTTTTACTCAGAATTCTTCAGTAAGTAAAACGTTTTCTTTCAAGCATGACTCAGATCACCAAAGTCAAAAATGTTCTTTATGCCAGAATAAATACATAAAATTGTAAATTTAACAACACCTAAGAGTTTCATCATCTCATCTGTCAGCAGGCTGAGACTCAGTGGTCCATACAAATGTGCTCAGCTGGGTCAAAACAAATCTAAAGAGTTGATTTCTCGATGATTTCCAAATCACTTGCTCTAGTTTTTCTGGACTCCCTGCTTTCAGTCCCATCATAACGCCTCCCCTCTCCTCACCATTCTTCCTCACTCATGTGGGATGTTTCCCTTGTGCCAACAGTAGCGTCAGTTCTTACAAACCAGAAACCATGCAGAAGCTCCAACAGAAGGTCCTTCTCTCTCTATGTGTTCACTAAGTGGTAAAATAATTTATAAATACACCAACCAGTCTACTTAAACTACATAAGCTAGCAAACCAAAACCAATGTTACAACTCAAGCCGCTACCAGACGTACTTCTTTTGACTGACAGCATAACGGACAGGTGTAGACACCGTGACCAATCACCCATCGGTTAGTGAAGTGTCCTTTTGAAGCCTCGAGCTGAGTGTGCCTCAAAAACATGTCAGAATGTGTGACAACAGCTAAAATCCCCCTTAAGTTTAACTTTAGGTGGCTAAAGCATAATTATGGTTAACATCGGCCGTGCCTGAAATAATTCACTCATGACTTCATTTACAAAATATTTAAAATTTCAGACAGGATTCATTTTCTTGGCACTGTTGGTTTTATCATTGCAGACACACAGTGATAAGTCAGATAAGTAAATGAATGCCGACATGAACTTTTGTCATAAATACTATACCAAGTTAACGACACCTTTAAGTGCACTATAGGTTAAAGCAACACTTGCTAAAAGTTTGGACAGCACTTCAAAATGGCCAACTCACTATATGGTGAGTAGGATCACACAGAAGCTGTAGCCTTGTTTGTATTCTACCTTGATGCGAATCTTGTGTTGCATCAAATCCTTTGCACTTGTTATTTTTCCTTTCAGAATATCTACTGCTACTATATTATACAACTACAACATGCTAACTTATACTAGTACTACATATGCCCAGATAAGATTCCAAATAACTAAGAGTTGGGCTTCTGCAAGTAATGCATTCACCCTAAACTTGGGCTATCTTCTCGCTCTGTGCCATTGAGAGATAAACAAGTGTTTGCTTTTATCTGATGACGCTGACATCACCTGACAAACACCTTCCTGCACTCAGTGGTGCAGAGACAGGAATGAACTTCATATTTTAATTCATCCCAAAACAAACTTTAGCACGCACTACCACAGCGGTAGACTTAGCTACCATGGTTATGAAAGGCAAGACCACCCAATGAAGTCATCTGTCACTCACTCAGTCACCAACTCACACACACACACATACACAACACAAAACAACAGGGAGGCGGGAAGTGGGTGGAGGAGTCAATTCAAAGTCAGTGCAGCTCCATCAGCTGATTCCTGTTGGGATACAGGAGGCTTTCTGCCGCTGAATCACTTTAATGTCAGTCGGTCTTTGCTGAAGCACAACCTGAGCGGCATTTCCTGCGACTCCCTCAGCTGGGAGAGCTCAAGATCAAACTGCATGTAATTACTGCGTTATAGCACTTTTTTCCTTTTTTACTTCGTCCTTCTACTAAAGACAGTGAGCAAACCTTTAGAGGCCAGCCTGATCCTCTCCAGCATGACAAAGTCAAACACATTTTAAATGCTCCTGCCCAGCGATATCTACACAATGATCTGATATTTTGTCAGTTGTGGAGACTATGTGCTGTATTTTCAATGGCTTCCCCAGAGAAAAGACCAATTTTGACCTCTGACATCATCAAACAACGCCGCTGCTCTTTCTTATTCTAATTTTTATTGTAATGGTTTCGGCGCTTCATTCACAGCTTAATCAGCTTCTTTACAGATGACTGGTGTGAACCTGAGTAAACTATCATTTCCACTTCTGTTCATTTGATTGTTTGCTTTTCCACCAATGTCAAGAAGATGGAATTAAGGAATGCAAGACCCCAACTTCTCATTTACTCCTGTAGGACATACAGCCCTGTATCCAGCTTTAGACCAACGAATTTCTAAGGATTTCCAACTGGTTTTTAACAGGTTTATGCAGCTGTGAGATAAGAAAATTATCTCACCTTATGAAGGATACCACTTCTTCCCACATTTCCTCCATTTATAAGAAGTTCTAAATGTTTAATATCTAGTTGTTTAAGCAATATGATGCAACTGGAAGGTTATTATGGTTTTTATCTGTGTTGATATCACTTCATGTGTTACAAAAATGCAAAACACATCTGTAAAACTGCTGATAAATCATAGAGATACACTGATTGTTAAATGTTTACATATCTTGATATTTAAAGCAGCATTGTGTTGTTTTATTTTGCTGTTAATCCTGTTTGGTACAGTATGTGTTCCTTTCTGTAGCAAGAGGACAACAACGAAACAGCTATTTTGACGTCTATAAGCTCTTCACCTGTCTTTGAACTTTTAGCCCCCACAACATTTCCACCACACACCAGATAAACATCACTGTATGGATAAGTGCACACCATAATCTAATTTTAAAACAGTAAACGAACGCAGTAGAGATGCAGTCCTAAATACTGCACAATACTGAACACAAAAATAATTATACTAGAAGTATTTTTAAGACGTTTGTAACTTTAGGTATTTTACAGGAGATACAAATCAAATTTTAAATAGTGCATAACTTAGTAGAGTAACAAAAAAACCTTTACATCGTACGTTGTAGGTATGCTGTAGTTTTAGGGGTGCGGGCCATATCATGTAGTGGATTAACCTTGGGTTTGTTTTTTTTTACACTTTTATTATGCATTAAATAGGTGTGCATCATGGATGTTTGACAGGGCGTGGAACGATGTGTTATAAGATCACTTGGGCCCAAAGCCTGCAGTTTTTGCTGTTTAATTTTTCTTGTAAGCAGAAGAGAGAGAGAGCTGTCCTCATCACATTTTTATATTTAATATAAGAGGACAACTGAATAGTAAAGCATTAATGATGCACAGAAATTTAATGCATAAGTAAATGTAAAAAGGCAAGGTTAAAAGATTAGAAAATACCCCCCCACACACACACACACACACTGCAGTTTCAGATAAAATGCACTTCAGCTATTTATTTGTACTATTTGTATTTATATGTTATATTTCTATTGTATACATTAACCGGCATCTGTTGGTGGACAGCAAAGAAAGAATTTCATTGCACAAAGAAAAGCCTTTTCTCTTGTGACACGTGACAATAAACACTTTGAATCTTTGAATCTTGAATATAATTTTCCATTCTCCTCTAGAGGAATTGCACCCTATTTTGCGAACCTTATTATAAAGTGCAACTGAAATGATTAATAAACAGAAACAAAGTGGGCCTGAAGTACCAAAGCCCTCCACTATTTTCAATCCCCTCTGCAGAACCTCATCAAGTGAGCAGAAAGGTGTGGCTTGGAAAGGCACGCAGGGCTGATATCCTCCTAATTCTTAATATTCATCAGCGGGGCGGGCTTTGAATTGCAAATAACTGCGAGCGGGCCCACTCAAATATGAACTGGGGGTTTTTTTTCGATGCAAAAATGTGGACTCCAGCTCAAAGCTTAAAAAAGGGACCCACATACCGTGCAGTGTCTGGCACAAACGGTGCAACAAGCTCGTCTGCAAATGTTATTTACTTTAAATGACAATAACAAATAGCACTGAAAGACTGATTCTATTTAATAAATACAGTTTTTTAGAGAAAATGTAATAGAAATGTATAAAAGTATCACCATATGCCTCAGGCAGAGGCCATGCACAGCATTGATGACCTGCGTGTCGGCGATGTATGACAGTAACTTTGTAACACTGTAAGTCAAGCAGCTATCACACTTGTTTGTAACGAGACACCAAGCTCCCCATTTTGGTCACAGCTCAGCTGCTCTTTCACGAAACACAGCTCCATCTAAATCGGGTGTTTAAGAGTTTCATCTGCGCTAAATAAACCAAGCGGGGATCCTCTCCACCTGAGGAAGTGTCACAGTAAACGAAAGGGACTTACTCCGAGTGCAGACCTCGCCGCGAAGGTCAGCGCGATCACACAAATCCTGCAAAACAAAAATAAGTCTTTTAGTTATTTCCCTCCGAACTTATTAGTCGACAGGTACAGCAGCGGCAGAGGCAGCCTGCAAAGCCGAAAATTAACTTTGCAGAAATACGTTTACAGAGCCGTTTTAAAAAGAAATCAAAAAATAAACCCTTACAGGACTTTCATATTGATCCGACTGGCGGAAGGCGGGGACCACAGGTAGAGCTCGATCCCCTTATCTTCACCAAAAAGGCACCGCTTCAAACGCGCTCATCGACAGCTCCAAAAACCCCTGTCATCTACCCGGAGACAGAGAGAGAGAAGCAGTCCTACTGACCCCGATTTTAACACATAAAGCTCCAAGCATTAACAGCCAGCCAGCGTTGAAATCACACGTTTTGTTGGCGATTTCTTTCATAAAAATCAGAGCTTGTCCAACTCACCCAAGTTTCAGCGGTGCAGTCGCTGCTGCGCACTTCGTACTGGTGCGCTCAACTCAGCAGCCTCAGCGAAGAGGAGGGGCCAGCACATGCCTCCATGCCTCTGACTGCCACCGAGGTACCCCCACATACCAAGTACGGTTCGGACCAGCAAAGGAGGCACAGCGGTGTAAAGCAAGTCTGCAGTCCAGGTTTTAATCAGTGAAAAAGCAACAACATACAGAAGTTCTTTCAGAGACTACAAAGACTTTTATTCCACATAAAAACAAAACCCCACCGTTGTTAGCGCTCAGGTGGTTACTGAAGTTTAAAATGACCTTAGGACACTTGATGCAAAATTAGTCCCCAAAGAATCAACATGATGGATCTTAAAATTCATAACTGTGTTTTCATACCATTCACCCAAACACCCTCCTTATGATACATTTAAAAACTTTAACCGCAGATCAGTGTTAGGGATCACGTGTACTTTGCCCTGATCTCTGCTAATGCATAAAACTTCTTGAATTAAGCAGAGTACTCTTTAAGCTTTGCAACACCGTGTTCTCCCTAGAGGGGCTATAAAATCCTTTATTACAGTGCATTATCTTAAATTTTTGTGTCTTGTGTTTCTGGCATAGACTTTTCTGCAGCTTGTTTAGCACCACAGGATCCTAACTAGGTCCTCTTCAGTTTTGGACTTGCTATATAGTTTTTATTCATATGTTTATTTTCTACAGTCTCAATTTCAATCCTAACCATAAACCCAGTAGAGCTTTCAAAGTTTTTAGAAAGTTACACAACGTATTTCATGTTTTAAGATGAGAAAATGTTAAGTCCAACTTGTGATTAGATGACTTTTAAATAATACAAAAATGCAAGAATCACTTCAACTGTGATGCTTTAAAAATTCACAATAAAATCCTCCCAAAAAGTGCACCTTTAAATTATTCCACTGCAGGTCTTGATTCTGGTTTCTTTCACTCCAGTGATTGTAACATAGATAGTGTAATATTGCAAAGGTTGGATGCTGAGATGGTTGCTTACTGTGATTATGTGTGCTTATCAGTCCCAGTGTGTGCACATACAGTTTGATCACACAGTAACTTCAGCAGCATGTGTTCATATAAGTTCATGCAACAGTCTTTATGCTTCACACCACATTTAGAGGAAGGCGCGTGTGAAACGAGACAACAGGTACGTTTTTATAGGACGGAGGTTTTATTCTGTACTATTCTACTAGCAGCTTTCCTTCGTTGGGAGAAAGTGACCTGTAATAAAGTGGCAGGAATGTAACGTGCCGGGGCCTAAGGAAAAGAAAAGAAAAGGTTTAAAGTCAAACTCACAGCCTCGAGCGGTGGTCTGGAGTCAGGAGAAAGAATATCCATCCGCGAGGTTCAAACATAATGATTATTTACAGCATACTTTAACACGCGATACACTTTTGGGCATTTGGACCTTCGTGGCTCACACTTACGACCAGATCTTGTTTCGCAAATCACCCCAGATTTATTTTTAATTAATTATCTGTCTTGGGGAAGGTGCACATCCCTGATATCACTGCGCACCGCTTGTGGAAAGTAGATCCGGTGGGCAGGTTTACGAGTTCAGAAAAAGTGAGAGAGAGGGAACTGCAGAGACGCACGGTGCCAGAGCCAGGACCACTGGGAGTCTCTGCAAGCGCAACAACCGCCGACACGCCGAGAAGAAGAACGAGTTTCTTTATTTCTTTTCCACAGTGTGCGTGGGGGGAGCAGGGCTATGACACGCGTATAAAGAGCCCCAAAGTACAGTGCTAACGCAGGCGGATCTTTGTTTTATTCTCCCCAAAAGATGAGTAAAGACTCAAAGTGCCTGCGACAGCTCGGTGCGACTCTGCTACTAGTCCTGTTCGCCGGGGTGCAGCGATCCGACTCTGCGGTAAGTACGCTTCCAGTTCCTTGCACTGATCTTTCCCCCGCTGCAGGAGAACCTGCAGAGACCCACCGGCTCCCTCAGCGAGCGAGTAAAGTTTCTAAAATAGAGTCTGCTTTATAACAAGTGCTTCTGCTCTAATAATAATGATCCCGGTTGCCGTTTCCGTTTTACTTGCAAATAAAAACCATGTAATTACACCAATGATACACCTCCGCGCTCAGCTTTCATGGCTTTTTGACTGCTAGGATCACCTTCGCAGGACCTGCAGATTTTCTTGGTGGGAGATCGGACGAAGTTTCTGTCCTGCCCCCTTCGTGCGCATCTTCGCGTTTCGCGTACCTGCGGTTATTTTTTTCCGCCCTGTGTCTGTATTTTATTCCTATTCTCGCGTCAAGAACTCGGACGGATTCTAAACTCGGCGTGTGGAGGGAAAGCGGCGCGCCGATGCTTCCCTTAAGAGCCCGCTTGTGTTCGGATTGAACCTCGAACAGCGGGGCTGCTGTTCAGTCTTTTGTGCGTAATTTTGTTTTGGTGTCCTGAAAGAGGGAACTGTGCGTTTTTCTCTCCAGGTGTGTGCAGGTGTGCTTTAAGTTGACAGCAGCTGCTTTCAGACTCACACTGAAGTGTAGAGAAATGAAACCCATATTTAGTGCAGCTGATTAGTCTTTGCATTTGAGAGATGATTCAGAAACAGCAACACAGGTGGGGAAGTGTATGAGCGCGCTCGCACTTTTCCTCTCTTCGCCCTCCACATCTGTTTAAACTAGTGCTTCCTCATCCTCAGCTGTAGATCTCTAACATGTCGGGATGCCGATGCATCACCAAATCAGTGCAAGTGTCTCTCACTCAGGCTCCTCATATAATATTCCATGAATATTCCCTCGTCATTAATTATTAATGAGTCGTGGCTGCACGCCCACCACACACCAGGCGTGTCCAATCAGGTCTGCCAATCAGGTCTGTTTGCCGTTCTGTAAGTCCTCTAACACAGCTATTCGTGGTATGAGTGGGGTTTTTCATGTTTTTCAAATTATGCAGGAGACATTTGTGTGTTTGAAGATTTTATGGATTAGATTCAGTGTTTTGATGGCAACTGGAACACTGAACAGAGTATGAGCATCCTGTGAAATAACAAAAACAGCACAGGATCAGGTCTAAGACTAAAAAATCAGCATTTGAGAGTTGAGAGTTGTCTGCTCAGAGTTTATAAAGTGATTAGAGATGAAGAATAAATCAACAGATAGAAGCTCTTTCCTCTCCTTCAGCTGTAATATGTCAAAACTATGGTTTGACCTCTTCCCTGCTTTGCTTGGAAGTTGTCTCGGTATGACAGAGATTAAGTTTACTGCAATATTTCACCAAGGCCATGAAAGTTTATCAAGAACCTTGAAGTAAACTGTTAAAAGGGTGGAAAAAAGAGAAAATGAACTAAAAAACGTATAACTTTAATTAAGATAGTTACTTGCTATATTAACGGTTTTTTGACATTTAAGCGTAATGATACACAAAAAAGTCACTGAACTTTCACAAATGGTCATTAATGTCTCAATAGATAATAGTAAATTAGCTGTGTATTTTGGAGCATTCCTTTAATTTAGTGTGAAAGAAGACTCTTTAGGGAATCAAAGTTCCCCTTTCTCCATTAAAGCGCTCATTGAGTCCCCCTAGTGGAGACAGTCTGCCCTGATGTCACTGCTAGCACAAGAGATTGAAAGAAATGATCTTTTATGGCATGTCTTTGTCTAAATTTCCAAACTTGCGGGATAAAAAACCCCCCCTAAAATCAAAGACAAAGCAGCTATGTTCCTGTAACTTAAGCTGACATTGTTTTCAGGTTTAAAACAAACAGACTGGTGTATGTGCGGAGAGTTTCTCATTAAGTTTGAAGGAGAGAGCGTCATAAGTCATTTTTATTGCTCTCTCTCTCTCTCTGTGTGTATTAATCCTCACAGATATCAATCTCCATTCAGCCAGGTGAGGGGGTTCAGCGGTAATGTATACCTGGAGGTTTTCCTTTGAACCCGTCATGCAGTGCAAACCACAAACACACACTTAATTTGATGCATGCTTTTTGCGTAGCAAGGGAGGCGCACACCTATATACACCCGCTCGCCCTACACGTGACCCACATCTCAGGTGGAGTCTGTGCAGGGGCGGATCTGTCTGCATGTATGTGTGTGTTTGTGGTGAGAGTTATAGTCAAAACATCCTGACATTGCGGAGATTTGGAGATCGGCAGAGGAGTATCAGCTAACACATCAGAGCTGCAGCTTCCACGATGTCTTCTTCTTCTTTGGTGTTTGGTCTCATTTTTGTCCCCCGATTTGTTTCCTAGGATCTTCTGTCTTTTGTCAACTCTTCTTTAATCGGTCTCCCCCCATCCACTGCACTCGGTCTCGTTCCCTCATGTAGCGCCATGATGATGACGATGACAATAATCAGTCTTGGCAGGAATTTTCCAGATGCAAGATGTACTGATCATTCAATCAATCCTCTGTCTAATAATAATCACATTTATAACCACCATAAATCAGCCTGCGCATCATGCAAGTTCAACGAAACAAATTCGCTCTTGGAACTCCTTCTCACTAGCAGAAATGGTAACGTTCAGAAAAAAATCAAACATGGACAGAACCTGGTCAATTTCTTGCCAAAATTCCCCTGGCTCTGACTTTCATTAAACCCTTTTTTGGTACTAGGCTTCTGGCACCGGCACTCTTCAGTTCTTGAGTGTGTC
Organism: Copadichromis virginalis; assembly: GCF_057382275.1. Classification (NCBI taxonomy): domain Eukaryota; kingdom Metazoa; phylum Chordata; class Actinopteri; order Cichliformes; family Cichlidae; genus Copadichromis; species Copadichromis virginalis. The sequence continues at coordinate 32,229,111 of NC_140620.1, forward strand.
AGCACCACATTAGTGGAAAAGTTTCACCTGTTTACCTTCTCCTTCTCCTTTCACCTTCTGTATCTGCCTCCCACTGCTCCACCTTTGTGTCTGTCCTTGAATGCAAATTCCATTTTTATCTAGCTTAAGGCTCCATAAGCAAGCAGCAGTGGAGGGAGCAACTCTCCAAAGACTTCCATGGATGGATATATATTTGAATATTAGAATCAACTATACGTGTACCCTGCAGGTTTGTCAAAAGATTCATTTTATTATTCAATTAGCATTTGAATTAATACTCAACAGCATCAACAGTTCCGTCTTTGCCTCCTCTAGTCAATAAACAGCTTCACACAGCAGTGATGCAGTCAGAAAGCCCTTCCCCCTCATTAGCAACTCAAGCAGTTGATGTTCACAACCCTCAACAGTTTGGAGAATTTCAGGAAGTCAGGTTTCAACAATGCTGGAGTATTGTAAAGCTTGTGGGCGTGCACACAGTACTGTCCAAAAGTTTTAGGCAGGTGAGAAAAATGCTGTAAACAAAGAATGCTTTCAAAAGTGGAAGTGTTAATAATTTATTTTCATCAATCACCAAAATGCAGTGAATGAACAAAAAGAGAAATCTAAATCAAATCAATATTTGGTGTGACCACCCTTTGCCTTTAAGGCAGCATAAATTCTTCCAGGAACACTTGAACACAGTTTTTAAAGGCTCTCGCCTGGTTGCTCCAAACATCTTGGAGAACTAACCACAGATCTTCTGTGGACATAAGCTTCCTCATATCCTTCTGTCTCTTCATGTAATCCCAGACACACTCCATGATGCTGAGATCAGGGCTCTGTGGGGGCCATAACGTCACTTCCAGTAATTCTTGTTCTTCTTTATGCTGACAATAGTTCTAAATGACTTTGGCTGTATGTTTGGGGTTGTGGTGTTGTGTCATAATGTGCATCTTGTATAATATCTTTGGCCAATCAAAAATCTCGATCCATCCACAGCTGCAACCCCAGTTGGAAGTAGATTTATCAAAGGGGTGGGTATTTACTCAAGGGGCACATGAGAAGCTGGGATTGTTTTGGATTGCAACACCAATAATCTCATAAAGAGATAAAATTAATACTGAGCAGAACTGAGTTCAGCTTATTGTTGTGGCCCTCCACAACAGCCCCAGTTTCTCATGTGGCCCCTCGGGTAAATGAATTGCCCCCCCCCCCCCCCCCCTCCTTTATCAGATAGTTTCTGTTTAGTTATCATTAAGGTAGCAGCTAGTGGTCATGCCTAATAATAAAACTTTCTGTAACATTATAATAGACTAATTTAAAAGTATAACACAATTATTTGTGTCAAACTCCAACTCTGAAGCTAAGAAAATTCTATCAGCAACCAGGCAAAAATGGCAGCCGCCAACTTCATCAACCCTGTTTGCTCACAGAACTACCTCACATACTTATCGTTGTTTTGTTTGTTTGGCACTACCTAAAATTGTTGTCATACCCTACCCCAACCTTACCCCTCCACTCCCGTGGTATTAAAAATGGTATTCGATATGAAATTCTAGTATCAAGATAGTGTAAATGGTGTGGTACTTATATAATGCTACGTGTTCAATACTTCTATCTAACATTAACATTTCTCTTACTCTTATGAATCTATTCGAGGCACCGTAATGTCACCTAAACATACTTTGACAAACCTCCATTATTCTAATTTGTTGCTAACCTGCTCATCCTTCAGTCTCTGTGTATTTGTGGCAGAACTTACACAGTGGTGTCAATGACCTTCGGATGCCGTTAGGATTAACAGGTGGTCAATGGGAGCAAAACCAAAAGCTAAAAAGCTAATTACCCGGATTGAGTACAGACATTTCTCTTCCCCCGTCCTTTGCTGCTTTGTCATTTATTCTCTTTGCATGAAGAAGCAGACCTGATGTAGAAACCAAAGTGAAAATAGCCAAAGATGCAACAATGACAGATTTAGCTGTAGCCCTATACTACTGGATACCAGTAGTATAGTATAGTAATAGTAGTACTCTAATACAGTGTTTCCCAATCTTTTGGAGCCACGGCACATAGTTAGAAAAATTACATGACACAAAAAGCATTTTGTTCACCTGGTAGACCGGAATTGGCTCAGTTTGTCCCCAGTATACCTTTTTTGCTTTCTTCTGAACACTACTGATGCTAGGGCTAGATTTACTACTTTTTCTTTAAAACATTTTTTTCTATTGCTATCACGCGCTGTGTCCTCTCACAGCATGACTATTATAGCATTTCTTCTTCATCTTCTTCTGTTTTACTGGCAGTTTGCAACCTATTTAATTAGAGCAGGTAGTTGTACTGCCCTCTAGTGGAAGAGAATGCAATTGTTCTGCCCGCGACTCATGCCGATCGCCTAAGAGTACCAATCAGGTGGAACTAAATAATCTTCTACAGCACACCTGATCCTTTCTCGCGGCACATAATGGTTGGGAAACACTGTTCTAATATATCTGCAGTAGTAATAGCAGAGCACTTGCATCAATTGCAAAGCTTCACCTAAACCCACAATTTTCAGTTTCATTCTCCTTGTTGTGGAATTCAAACACCTCCTCAACAATTTGCTAGTCAAGGCTTGCGTTTTTATTTCCATCTGGTAAATAAATTGTTACGTGATAAGAGCAATATGTTGTGACTAATAAGACCCAAACAGGTTGCAGACGTGGGTGTCTGCATCACGATTTTCCACGAGTTTCATTTTCTGCTAATTCAGACTGAAACAGCATCCAGTCATTTCCCTGTTGCCTCCTCTTCATGGGTCTTTAAATGTCAGGCTAGTGTGGACATCAGATTTACATGGACATCTTTGGTGTACTCACAGCTGAAGACATTTTTATTTAGAAAAGCATTTGATTAATTTCTTCTTATGCTGTTTTTATAGTTTTATTGTTTTACATTGTTTTATTTACTGTTATATTGTTTTATATTCCCATTTTCTGTGTTGTAAAGCACTTTGTGATTTTTATCTGTGAAAAGCGCTATATAAATAAATTTTACTTACTTACTTACTTACATTGGTGTAGTAGAAGCAGTAGAAGTAGAGACCACAGTGATGTATGTTGTGTTACCAGGTGTATTCATTTATTTGACATTTTGAAAAAAATTTAATGCAGAGAATAAAAAAAGTACGTATGATACGTCTTAAAAGCCGTCCCTAGTGTATACTAGGAGCAAAACCAGGGAAACTGGCAAAAGGTAAATGACTCTAGTAGACAGAATTTAATAATGCCAAATAATCATACCAGCTTTTTCTGGTGGTGCTTTAAGAGGTGAGAAGTTATGTGTGCAGGGATCAGACTTTGGATAGACTTGGATATTTTAAAGGCTTTTGAAGGTCATACAGAAATGAACAGGAAGCCACTGGAAGGACGTGAGGATGGTTTTCTTGTTGGCTTCAAATAGCTATAAGCAGAAAATCTCACTTCACTGAGCAACCACACTAGAGATAGGTGATAGTAGAGCTGATAAAGTCACAAATAAGGACTTTACCCCCAAAGGATGGCTGATCAGGGAGTTACAGGTGGATGATATCAGTGTCTACTTGAAGTGCACCATCAATTGATGGCTTGTAGGGGCTGTAGTGGCAGTAGTAGCGGGTTTGATTATATTGGCAGTAAAAGATCAACCAGAACAGTAGTAGTTGTAGTTTTAGAAGGAGAAGTTGTACCTGAACTTACATTACAGTAGGTGTAGCAGTAGTAGCAGCTCTAGCATGAGCAACAACAGTAGAAGAACACATGATATTGAAATAAAAGTGATATTTAAATGCTTTTTGTCATTTTTGCAACAGCAGGGTTAGTAGTAGTAGAATCTAACCCTAACCCTGAAATCAGCAAGTAATCATGAAGGCTGCAGCCTAATGTACACAAGTACTTTTCAAAATGGGAATTTTTTTCATCTCTTTAAAAAAAAAATTTATCCACATGAAAATGCGAAATAACCGATCTGAAGCAATGTCAATACCATGCCAAAGCAACAGGTGGTGATATAACCTTAACCGTGAAGAAATGTTGGCCAATCAAAAGCTCAGCTTTGAAGCCGAGTGCTTCAAAATCTCCACCCTGGCAAGAGTGTCTGTAACGCTCCATTTTCAGTAGGGATGGGTATCGTTTAGGTTTTATCCGATACCGGTGCCAAATCGGTACTTTTGAAACGGTGCCGGTGCTCAAACCGGTGCTTAAAGAATGGAGAACACAAAATTGGTCCAAAAACCTCTCATGTTCAGCTGTTTTTTTGTAAAAAGATAACAATGTTAGCCTTTTCTGCAGCTATAGGGGATTTATGGTATCACTCTTGGCTGGAAGCAGCGCTTAATCAATGGAAAAAACACAAACTTTGTCCAAAACCTCTCATGTTTAACTGTTTTCCACTTTTTCTTTGGTCATTTTAGCCTTTTTGGCCAGGGTGAAGGGAGTATCTGCCATCAAACAAGAGGACAGCCGCATGTAGCTATGATGATGTTTGCTAGCTCACCTTACATGCATTAATGTAATAACGTGGTTAGCCTACTCAACGTAAATTACACACGAGCAACATTAAGCTACTCACGCAGAGAAGAACGGCTGCTGCTGCATCATCATCCTCATCATTTCTGCTACACTGGCAGGGCTAGGGGCCAGGACTCTCCTCTTTGGGTTTGTGGGGGATGTTGCTAAATCCGGGTCCGATAACAGGCAACCCACCCGCAGTAGATGCGCTCGGTGTGAGGTCTCGCAGCAAGCTATCAAATACGGCGCATTTCTCAGCTTTAAAAAAAACCCCGCTATGCGTCGCCAGGTGTTTCATCGGATTCAAGGTGTTACCTCCTTTGACAGTATCACAGTATCAGCTTAAAGCACTTGTTGCAGACTTGTTTGCATATTTTGCTGTGAAGTACAGCCAGACTTTTGACCGCTTCGCCTTGGGCATTTTTAATCTGTAGCTCTGCTCTAAAAGAACGTACGTACCTGGACCCGCCTACTATCCTCGGAAACGTAAAATGATTGGCAAGAAGTGTATCACTGCTCAGAAAAAAAAGCACCGAAATAAAGCACCGAAATGTGCGCTGCTTTTCGGTCTGGTTACTACCGTTTATGTCAGAACCGGTGCCTCATGGCACCGGATACCGGTACCCATCCCTAATTTTCAGTGAACCAAAATGTCGTTTACGTGTGGACGAATGTCCAAAAACGCATAGAAAAAGCTAAATTGACCAAAATACATGCATGTAGACGTAACCTAATGCAGCCAACAACAAGCTAATACTGAGAGCTGAATGAATGCTATAACTATTTCATATGGATAAAACCAGCAATGTTACCTATAGAGCAGGGGTGGGCGATATAGCCTCAAAATTACATCGCAATATTTCTTGATCAGAATACGTTGTGATTCTGAAATTTGCGAAAATTATATTGAACAAAAAATACAGATGATTGCAGTTTGCATTTGTTAGTGTAAAGTAAATAAATCCTTATTTTCCAATTAAATACTGCCAGTCATGATAGGGTACTAAGTATAAAATTAACATTTTAAATAAACGATCTGCCACCACATCATTGTTTTAAAGCATCCATCCATTCTCCTCCTCTTTTCCTTATGAGGGCTCAGGGGTGGTGGATGTTTTGTTTTGGTATTGAGGTCTGGTATTGGTACAGACTACTAAATTTCTGGTGTCATTGCATTCCCAGTTCTCACTACTGTAAGATTTCAGTCAGGTTAAAGTTGAGTGTACCTACGTGGAGATGCACGTTACTGCTATAGATGTAAGCTGCCATCATAAGGGCTTCAGTGTCTTATCCATTTCATCTTGTACTTCTAGTCTAGTCATACCTGTTCTTTGATCTGTTCGCACTTCTCAGTATCCTAGCAACATCACTGAAAACATTAAAGTGGGAAGGAGATCTCTCTTTAAATGGAAGGAGGTTGTGCTTTTAAGAGGATTGAAGGTTTGGTGGAGAGATTAAGGTTTCGATCATGTGATGACCTTTTGGTGATGATTCAGACCTGGGATTTGTGTTTTACTGATTTTTTAGTTTTTTTGGCAGCCAGTTATGTTTTGCGCTGATGGAAATTTCAGATATATGTAACAGAACTTGCGATGAAACTGTTTATGTGGGAATCTTGTGGGATTTTTTCCCCCCTGTGTCTGAATGGAGTGTGTGGCTGTGATTCAGCGGGCTACCTGACAAATCCACCTACATGCTGTCCCCCTCAGACCCCTACTTATCTTTTCTTCTTGTTTTGCTGACCTCCTTTTCTGAAAGGACATCATCTTTGTCCTGTGTTGCTCCTTTTCTCCGAATAAAAGGGAATTTTGCCGCCCAGAGGAAGCTCGAACTGCTGCTTAGTGGGGAAAAATAAGTTCGATTTTAAGACGCATGAGAAAAATCTGTTAAAGTGTTTCATATGGAAAGCAAAACAACAATAAACTAAAAAGCACCAATAAAGAGAAGTTACTGGGCAAAAAAGAAGAGAGATGTATGGTTAAAAACATCACGTTTCTCCACTCATTTGTTTTGCATATTTTGTTTGTGAGGAGAATAGAAGCTTGTGAAGTTTAATCTGTCTGTGATCAGTGGCTTCGTTTGATCAGATTTCTACCTTTCCCTTCCCTTTCACTCTTTCAGCTCTGAGCTGAGCACACAACAAACATTTCACTTGAGCAGACTGGCCTCATATTACTAAGCACCTCTTTACTGCCATCTCGTCCTGTCATAACGTCTTGTTTCTTTTGTTGTCATTGTTACTTTGTCAACTGGGCTTTTAAAGTTTGAGACTGAGGTAAAAACTTCCCTCTCTAAACTGCGCTCAGCTTGTTTTCAGCTCTGCTGGCATGTCAGCTTTCTCTTTTTCATGTTTCTTTGTTGTCATTCAACACTGATGATGAACTTTGCTGTAAAACTTTGCACTCAATTAATGAAATTAAAGTCTTCACCAACCCTAACTATTACATGTTCATCAGTTTTATCTATTTATGCTTGTATGTATGGACACTAACAATGATGCAGTGACAGTTAGCACCCAGATATTAGTTTGTTTAGCTCGCAGGACCCAAAGAGGTGGGTGAGCGGCTCAGTACCCATAAAATCACCAAAGAGAAGGGACCGAATGTCCAGAACAGGCTAAACATAGATGCAGAGAAGAAACCAGGACATGACTAAAGCAGTTTTATTGACCAAGAAAGATATTAGGGAGTATCTTAAAGTCTTTAATCCTAACAGTGCTTGAGGAGCTGAGTGGGTAGTCATTACCAGGCTGAGCAAAAAGGGGAGTCAGGAGACCCAGAAAAGTTGGTGGATCAGGGTGGTGTCCAAGTCATGACAAAGAAGTCTTTTAAAGCTAGTGCAGTTCGGAGGGTGGAGGGCCAGGTCGGCCAGAAAGTGGAATGGGAAGGAGGAGAGGCTGTAACTAGACTGACTGACAAGTATATCAGCATAGCCTACAGTCTGGCAACAGCTGAAGGTCATTGGAAGATTAATGTGGGTGACCCTTAGGCACATCTGAAACCACTCCTGAAATCAATTCAATTTCAGATAAAAGGCATTTTAAATTGTAAGGTCTGCAGCCTCGCCTCTCTAACGTTGTCTCCAAAACGATCAACCTGAGCTTTCCCTCTGATGTACTCATTTCTAATCCTGTCCATTCTGGTCACTCCCCTTGAAAATCCTAATGCCTTCAGCTCAGCTTCAAGTCTTTTTGTCAGCGCCCCCGTCTCCAGCCATACATGACATTTTTAAACCTTCCCTTACACTCTTCCTTACCCTGCTTGCCCCTCTTCTTCGCCTCTCTTTTGCACTGTTGCTTTGGATGGTTGAACCTAGGGGTGGGTGATATATCGAATATACTCGCTGTATCATGAATTTTTCCACATACGATGGTTAAAATGGCTTTATTTAGGCTTTCATTGAGTATAAGTTTGCCATGACAATATTAAGCTGTCTGCATGTAATTCACTGTGAGGGTTTTTTCTCCCACACTCTGCGAATGCATCATTAATCCCCCCTCCCAGCCGGAAAAACGTTCTACCTGGCATACAGCGCTGAGCAAGGATTTCACAAGGAGGATGTCGAACAAAACACGGTAATTTGCAAAACATGCTGTAAAACTATTGCTGCAGACGTGAGCAGTTAGCAAAATAAAAAAGGGCAATTTTAAGCACTGAATGGTTAAAACAACATTTGTTTTAGATGTTATTTAAATATATTGTGATATATATATTGTATTGTGATATAGCAAAAACATATTGTGATATTAGCTGTTACTCATATTGCCCACCTCTGGGTGAACCCTTGTATATGCCTCTGCTCCTCGCAGCTTCACTGTTACGCCCGACTGCTTCTCATTCACACGTCCTGTCTCACCTCTCCTCACTTTCACTCCTCTTCACTCCAGATCACACCTTCACCTCTCCGTACTCTCACTACCGATCACACTGTGATCATTATAGTCCAATACACAGGACACTGATTTTGATTCACAGCAGCACTGAACTCTTCACAGCCTTTTCCTAATCTAACCTGATGCACACATCCTGCTTGTAGAGCCACAATAACACAAAGAAGCGTTGCAGCCGTCCACAGCCATTTTCACTATAGAAGAAGAATATTGTTATGCTGATTAACAAAGAGACTCATCACTTTACCATCAACTCGTTTTGTTTTTTATCTCACATGAGTTGCCACAACAACAACAGGACTGCATGAGAGCGAGCAAAGCCAAGGAGTGATAAGACACAGGTATTCACAGTGCTGTAGTATAACAGAGCACACAGCTTAGTGAGTCTGTGCCTGCATAGAAAAATAGTAGCGTGGGATGTGTCTGGTTCTCTCTTCTTCTACTTTTCTCTCCCTCACTATTTCCAGTGCTCTCTCTCTCTCTCTCTCTCTCTCTCCCACACTCCCCAAATATGAGCACCTGTTTCTTTCATCATGCTGCTGTGGAAGAAACAGGGCTTCCCTGACGACCACATAGAGAAAAAAGGGGAGCTAGCAGCCTTTGTGTGTCTGTTTCTTTACATATTTCAGAGTATACAGTTACTTTATTATCTTTTATAAACCCGTCCAGACGGAGCCGTTTTAGGGCAAAGGACAAAATCTAAGAGACCCACTCGTCTGTTTCAGCCCCCGCATGAAATGATTGCGGTTTGTTTAGAAAGTCCTGACGAGGACCTTGTGTGGCTGTGAGAATTACGTCTCTTGTCTCTCATGAGCAGTGTGAGAGGTAGTGTGATGTTATTACAGCTTTAATTTCTTTTAGGAGGTGGTTGCATGCATACATGCTCTGCTTGGATTTTATGCCACTCGGCAACAGCAGAGAAAGCTATAAACATTACATCGAATTATCTTGTGAAATGAGTATACTAGACTTCACTGCTGGAAATTTGGATGATGAGAAGAAAGAAAGTCAAAATACTACAGCTGGAAGTTTTAAATTTAAAACACTTAGCTGAAAGACACCAAAGCAGAACTGCAGAGGTGGTCATTTATAACAGAAAAATATAGGCTGGTGATGCTTTCCTATTCAATGTGACACAATGCAGATGGAGAACGTAACATTGCACTCGTATGAACATCAAGAGAAATTTGAAAATGATAATGACTCACATGTTAAATATACATAACAGTTTGTAAGGTATACTTAAATACAGCGGTTCACCTTTCACCTGTTTCGCAGATTTTTTTTGTGCAATTTTGCAAGCTTTTTATTTTTTATACAACACATTGTGTTCTGCGTTCTAATTGGCTGTAGACCATTGTCAATCAATCTCGTGCCGTGTCTCCTGTACAGTACAGAAAGTGTTAAGCTTGTCAAATTGACCCGCTAACAGTGTGACTCTGAAGTTCAAAGGCAACCGCGGGCACCTTTGGTTTTATTCTGTATATTTTTCTACGAAGGTTTGAACTTTTAGTGTTTAAACAAGAGAGAAAAGTGAGGAAATGTTCATACCTGTCTGAGAAAAGTGTATAAAGTGTGTAGTGAGGGGTTTTACAGACATAAAAAAATCTATAATAATTCAAAAAAAAAACATTTTAGCTACTTTGCGGATTTCACCTATTGCGGATTATTTTTTAGAACATAACTACCGCGATAAAAGAGGGACCACTGTATTACATAAAATAAAGAGCATAAACCTATTAATGAATATACTGTATGTTTTAATTTAACCTCTCTCAATTAAATTACAGTAGGAGGAGCTAAAATGGCTCTTTTGATGTTGAGGGTTGTCGACACCTGGTCTTTGTGAAAGTGATCCTAGTTGAGCTAAAAGAGTTTTTTCTGCCTTTGGCTCTTTATGATGTCATTGAATGGGGATGTCCCCAGTGCGGTCATTGCAGACACAAATCTCTGCCTATGAGTACAGAAACCCACCCACCTGCTGCTTAAACCTGTTTATGAGGGGCAACAAATCAGAAGAAAGTTGTCTGAAAGACTGAGGTGCTAAAATGGCCTGTTTCAACCAGAGAGTGAATGGCAGGGCTGAACAGAGGCCCAGTATAGAAATAAAACAGGATTATTTCTAACTGTGACTCATTCAGAGCTGCTCTAGCAGAGTCCAGAAATGAAAAACTGAAGTCAGCCATGATTTGTTTTTCTCACTCTTTATTGAGACCTTTGAGCTCAAAGCCTACTATACTACTTCTTAGCTAAACTTTGGTGTGGTGGGGAGTTAGCTGACAGCATCGCCACAGTTCAGATTATTTGTATCCAGTCTGGACGCAAAAGATCTCACTCTTTTAATATATCTGTGTTTTTTAACCCGTATTACACTAGAGTCATATAAAATCCTGATAAACACATACTGTTTGTACTTTACACTGAGATGTAGGCTGCTGTGTTTTAGTGTGCGTGTGTTTGGACTTGTAAGAAGTTTAGTACAGTTTGGGGAAACACCTTGTAAAGAGCTGCTTGAAGGTTGAGACTTTGTTATAGTCTTCGTGTTGGGACTAGTTCAGGTTAATGTTTGGTTGTAATCATTCAGTTTAGGGCAGCAGGCTCAGGACAGCCTGTCTTAGTTAATCTCAGTTCAGTGTGCCGGCTGGTATGCAGCTAAGCCTTTAGTAAGCAGTCGCAGGATAATGTTCAACATGTTGCTGTGTCTGAGCATTTTTCACATCGCTGAGTGATATAGCAGAGAGGCAGGGCATAAAATCACAGGATCCACTGCTTAGTAATGCATTCATTAATTTATGCGTATACCCCTCTTCCTCAAATTTCTCTCACTGTTTTAAGGACACAGTGCACACCATGCTGAGATATGGCAAGCCAAGGCTAGTTTATTTATATAGCACAATTCAACAAGGTGATTCAAAGTGCTTTACAGAGACATTAAAAAACAAAAACAATAAAAAGCATGATTTAAAATTGATTAAAAAATACAACAACAACAAAAAAACAGTAGATAAAATCAGAACAGTAGATAAAATCAGTAGTTAAAATATAAGTTTTGAAATTTAAGCTTAAAAGTGTGGATTTGGTGCTTTATTCAAATGCAGCTGAGAATAGGTGAGTCTTCAACCTGGATTTAAATAAACTGAGTGTTTCAGCTGATCTGAGGCTTTCTGGGAGTTTGTTCCAGATATAAGGAGCATAAAAGCTGAATGCAGCTTCTCCGTGTCTGGTTCTGACTCTGGGAACTGATAAAAAACCGGATCCAGATGACCTGAGGGAAGGTTCATACTGGGTCAGTATGCCAAGTTTTCAGCTAATAGTTTTTGGGAATCGGTGGAATTGGTGCAAAAAATGCTATTTTTATGTCATCTCAAATGTTTTTTTGTGACAGTCTGCTAATAACAAAGGGCCTAAAGATAACATTTAAATTTGGTTCTTTGCTAACTTGTCTGGTATGTGTAAACACAACACTGAATTATCTCTTAAGGTTGGTCCCTTTTATGTCTTTGAATGATTTATAGTTGAGTGTTCAGTGGCTTAACAAACTGAAAATGTCAGGCACAAGTGAAAACGAGTGAAAAACCTTTAGACAACCTGGAGAACCGTTGCTTGAGACCACTACAAGGAAGTCTGGCTCCTCAGAAGCAAATGATAAAGAAATTAGGGGAGGTTCAAGGCTAGCAGTATCTGTGTGCATTTTCAGTTCCAGATCTTGGTCATCTTAACTAGACTTCTTTTTTAGGCTCCTGAAGATGTTTCACCGCTCATCCAAAAGGCTTCTTCAGTACTAAAAGATGGGTGCAACTCCTAGGGCGATGTCTGAGGTGATAACCTCACTAGAGTTTAAATGTCTGGGGCTTCCCATCAGAAGCCTTTCACACGAGAGGTGAAACTTCTTAAAGAAGCTGCCTTTAACTCGAGCGCTTAGGACTTCCTCGTCTGGTATAACGATGAAAGTGGCGTGAAGCCCAACAAATCTCCAGGTGTTCAACTGTTTTTTAGCTTTGACTCCTCTAATTTTGTTTAGCAGTCGGTATGTAGTAGAGTAGTAATAACAGAAGGCTGTAATTTAAGATTTCGCTCTCTCACTTATTTTTCCTCCTCCCTTCAGGTTAAATCTGGATTTTTATTCTGTTGATGTAGGAGGACTTTTCCTCCGGCTGGTCTGTTAGGCAATGTTTAGCTCTTGTTTCAGACAGTCCACAGTAACAGACGTGTGTTATTGTGTAAAAGGTGGTGAGACGGATGTTTTTCCACCTTTATTGCCAATATATTGCAACACAGAATGAAATTTGAAGGGAGCATTTTTGTTTTCTGTCTGCAGGAATTTGTCTTTGTGCATATGTTACGCCCCACTTAAGAACGAAGTGTCGACTGGAGCGAGGGGTAACACAAAGTGAAAGGGAACACATGAACTACTGGAGAAATAGATGTCAGTATACAAGATTTATTGCCTAAAACTACTACAGTAAAACAAGCACAGGGAAGCTCTTTTCTTCAGGGTCTCCAAGGCCAAAACAATAAACAAAACACCCCACTTTAGCTAGAAATCAAAACCAAGTACTCACTAACCAAAACAAAATACAATGGCTGAGCTCCCTGTCTAACCAAACCAGGAGAAAACAGTTGAAACAAAAATGGCAGAGAACCCCTACCTGCTTCCACAATGACAAACGAATTAACACAATAAGGGTACACCTTTGCTTACAATAAAAGAAAGAAAAACCAAAGTTCACAGAGGGTAAGTTCTCACACACATACACACTAAGGCCCGCTGCCCAAAACTCTACAGCTCACAGCTCTGGCAAACATGGGGAAAATGGCAGGGGGTGTGGCAGTTTAGGATGGCAGACTATATGCCGTGGCTGACGAGCTGGAACACACCTCAGCTGCGGCTCATGAGGCAGACCTGCAACACAAGAAAAGGAGAAAAACAACTCTTCTACAGAGGGAGAGCCACTAGAGGTCAGCGACCGTAACACCCCCCCACATAAAATATCACATACAGTAAACAGACACCTTTAACAACTGCCACCAGGTCCGTTACTGGGGTTAAGGGGTTAATACTGGGTCCTGGACAGTGCGTCAGCCACCACGTTGTCCACACCTCTCTGATGTCGGATGTCTATGTTATACTCCTGAGCAAGCAACGCCCATCTCATCAATCTTTGGTTATGATTGTACATGTGCTTTAGGAATACCAGAGGGTTATGGTCAGTATAAACCATGACAGGGGTGGTGGTTGACCCCACGTACACGTCGAAATGCTGCAGAGCAAGCAACATGGCCAGGGTTTCCTTCTCAATGGTGGAATAGTTGAGTTGATGAGGCTTGAACTTAGCTAAGAAGTAGGAAACCGGGTGACTGATGCCATCAACTCCATCCTGCAACAGTACTGCTCCAGCGCCCGTAGCGCTTGCATCCACTTCCAGCTTGAAGGCCTTGCTGAAGTCGGGAGCAGCCAGTACAGGGGCACTGCAAAGGAGAGACTTGGCACAGTCAAATGCATGTTGGCACTCAGCAGTCCATATGAAGGGTTCCTTTGGACTGCACAGACGAGTCAGGGGAGCCACCACTGTTGAAAAGTTCCGGCAGAAACATCTGTAGTAGCCCACCAGACCCAAGAAGCGTCTGAGCTCCCGTCTGGTGGTGGGCACCGGGTAGCTCAGTACGGCCTCCACCTTTGCATTCACGGGGCGCACCTGGCCATGTCCCACTTGTTTTCCGAGGTATGTCACTACCGCCTTGGCAAATTCACACTTTGCCAGGTTCAGAGTTAGGGAAGCCTGGGTTAAACGAGCAAAAACATCCCTCAGAGTACTCACGTGATCAGTCCAGCAAGAAGAATATACCACAATGTCATCCAAATACACATTACAACTGTGAATGTCTGCTAACACAAGGTTCATAAGTCGTTGGAAAGTGGCTGGTGCATTCCGCATGCCAAACGCCATCACTGTGTACTGCAAGAAATAGTCTGGAGTAACAAATGCTGAAATATCAGAGGCTCTGCTAGTTAGAGGAACCTGCCAGTACCCTTTTAACAGATCTAGCTTTGTTATGTAGGTGGCGGCTCCAATACTGTCTATGCAGTCTTCCATGCGAGGCAATGGGTATGAGTCAGGGACTGTGACTGCATTTACTCTCCTAAAATCAGTACAAAAACGAGGAGAACCATCTGACTTTGGTGTCAGCAGACATGGAGAGCTCCAAGAGCTATGGCTAGGTATCGCCAAACCATTTCCAAGCAGGTACTGTACCTCGTTTTTCATTAATTCCCTCTTGAGTGGGGGGCACCGGTATGCGTGTTGCTTAATAGGGCACGCATCACCCACGTCAATGTCGTGCTTTAACACTGGGGTTTTAGACGGTACATCCCCAAACAGACTAGGGTGCGCTTGGATCAGATCTTTCACATCGTCTCTCTCGTCATGAGGAAGATAGGAGAGGTACGTGTCTAAGGCACCAAGAACCTCTGAGTTTGCAAGCCTGCCGCTCTGCTGACCTTCACTACCCTTCACCAAACCATCATCATGGTTTATGGGCACAGAAATGAGTGAGATGGAGCCCTCGCGATCGTCTTCCCTAGAGTGAAACAGTTTCAGCATGTTTATATGGCAGAGCCGTGTTTTACGCCTCCTATCCGGAGTGCGAACGATGTAGTCTGTGTCATTGACTTTGCTCTCTACCACATATGGTCCCGCAAATTGGGCTGACAGAGACGGACCAGATGTGGGCACCAACACGAGTACCTGATCACCAGGTTTAAAAGAACGCTGCACTGCCTTCCGGTCATACTGCCGCTTCATTTTCCCTTGGGCTGCTGACAGAGACTTCTTAGCTATTGCACAAGCATGGTACAAACGTTCCCGACACTGCGTGACAAACTCAAGCACATTTGATTGCGGCTGCACATCAGACAAAAACTGTTCTTTCAGGGCTTTTAGAGGCCCTCTCACACTGTGCCCAAAAACTAATTCAGCAGGGCTGAAACCAAGGGACTCCTGTTTTGCTTCACGAGCTGCAAACAGTAGGAATGGCAGTCCCTCATCCCAGTTCTTGTCAGTCACCAGACAATATTTTCGCATCATCAACTTTATGGTCTGGTGCCATCTTTCTAGTGCACCTTGTGACTGGGGATGGTAAGGGCTGGAAGGGATGTGTCTGATACCAAGTGATTGTAATGTCTGCTTGAACAGTTTTGACTGGAAATTGCTGCCTTGGTCGGTCTGAACAATTCTAGGCAGACCAAATGTTGAAAAGAATTTAAGTAGAGCCTTAATCACAGTGGGAGCGGTGATTTTTCGAAGTGGTATGGCTTCAGGAAAACGGGTTGTGGCACACATGATTGTCAAGAGGAACTGATTACCCGTTTTTGTTCTGGGTAGAGGACCCACACAGTCCACTAAAACACGCTCAAAAGGCTCCCCAACTACCGGGATGGGTTTAAGAGGAGCAGGTGGCACCGCCTGATTAGGTTTACCCACAATTTGGCAAACCTGGCATGTTTTGCAGAACTTGGCAACGTCTTTCTTCAGACCTGGCCAGAAAAAGTGCTGAAGAACGCGGTCATAGGTTTTAGTAATACCTAAATGACCTGACCATGGGTGTTCATGCGCAAGCTGCAATATGCCACCCCGGTAATCCCTAGGAATGACTATTTGGCGTACCACCCCCCAACCCTCATCACCTCCTTCCTGCTGTAATGCAGGTCTTGAGACCCATTTTCTTAGCAGTAACCCATCCTCAAGATAAAACCTGTGCCTTTTTATTGTTTGCTAACCCGCTTACCTCTTTAAAACAGTTAGCGAGCGACTCATCCTTTTCCTGAGCCTGGCTCAAACACTCACGTGAGACCGGCAAAGGAAGAACCTCAGACAGAGTAGCCAGACCCTGTTCATCGAGCGCTGGTTTAGAAGGGCTAGCAGCTGGCTCTCTGTCCCCAGTTAGAACAGATCCAAGAACAGTCTCACTCAGGTTCACTTCCTCCAGCTTCCGAGCTTGCGACCTGGTAAGACACTATTTGATAGGTGACACCACCTATCAAATAGTGTCCCTTTTTCCCTTGCGAACTCAAGGAATGTTTGAGCAGCGGAACACCAGTTGACACAACCTAATAGATGTCTCAGCTTCTAGCTCCCGACACTTTAACTTGAACTCAAGCTCATCCTTACGTCCCCTTTCTTTGGCCTCAAGTTCAAGACGAACTAAACGTACCTTTACGCGTGCACTAACACTGGGATTACTAGATTCGACAGAGAAGGGCTCAAACCGTGGAAGAGAGGTTGGTGGCTTTCCCTCACCTGGTTTGACCACCGTAGGTGTCCCCGCCCCCTCCTCAGCACAAACCTGAGGATGACCAGAGGTTTCGAGGAGTGACGCGGCATCCCCCGAGACCACCTCTAAGGGGAACACGCCTTTCCCAACCAACCCACTGACAACAAGAGTCTTTAACTCGCTCTTCTTCATGGACTTGGCCACAAGGATTTCATAATGCGCGGCAACAGCACACAAATCCTCCTTCCGACATGCATCAAGCTGGACCAATGCAGGCCTAGCTATAAAATCACCCAGGCTAAACTGCGCCACAACCCAAATAATCCCGGACGAGCCCCCACTTATGTTACGCCCCACTTAAGAACGAAGTGTCGACTGGAGCGAGGGGTAACACAAAGTGAAAGGGAACACATGAACTACTGGAGAAATAGATGTCAGTATACAAGATTTATTGCCTAAAACTACTACAGTAAAACAAGCACAGGGAAGCTCTTTTCTTCAGGGTCTCCAAGGCCAAAACAATAAACAAAACACCCCACTTTAGCTAGAAATCAAAACCAAGAACTCACTAACCAAAACAAAATACAATGGCTGAGCTCCCTGTCTAACCAAACCAGGAGAAAACAGTTGAAACAAAAATGGCAGAGAACCCCTACCTGCTTCCACAATGACAAACGAATTAACACAATAAGGGTACACCTTTGCTTACAATAAAAGAAAGAAAAACCAAAGTTCACAGAGGGTAAGTTCTCACACACATACACACTAAGGCCCGCTGCCCAAAACTCTACAGCTCACAGCTCTGGCAAACATGGGGAAAATGGCAGGGGGTGTGGCAGTTTAGGATGGCAGACTATATGCCGTGGCTGACGAGCTGGAACACACCTCAGCTGCGGCTCATGAGGCAGACCTGCAACACAAGAAAAGGAGAAAAACAACTCTTCTACAGAGGGAGAGCCACTAGAGGTCAGCGACCGTAACAGCATATCAACATTGAATGCGCAGCATTCTTTGTCTCATCTGGACAAACAGACCCCCTCAGGTCAAAACAACTGAGATATCAGATGTTTATCACAGCACAGACTAGTGATGGGATTTCCGGCTCTTTTTAGAGAACCGGCTCTTTCGGCTCGGCTCACTAAAAAGAGCCGGCTCTTTTACGTGCTTCTGAGTTTTTACGCGAGTCTGAGTTTTTAAATGTTTTGGAGTTTTTACGTGTTTTGAAGTTTGTACGTGCTTTGTCTCTAGGGGCCACCGTAAATATACTTTTATTTATTCACTCCACATAAAATGTAATAAATG
Organism: Copadichromis virginalis; assembly: GCF_057382275.1. Lineage (NCBI taxonomy): Eukaryota > Metazoa > Chordata > Actinopteri > Cichliformes > Cichlidae > Copadichromis > Copadichromis virginalis. The sequence continues at coordinate 32,247,075 of NC_140620.1, forward strand.
AATCATATAATACCAAAACCAACTATTCACATTTCAACTTTTAACTATTTAAATTTTCAGCTTTTTCCTTTTAAACAATTTTTTTTTCCTTTTTCTCCTTTTTAATGTGGCTTAATGCCAACAGGTAGCTGTACAGCTGTGACACTTATGCCTTTTCACTGTCTGCTCTCATTACAAGCCATTTAAAGGGGGTTGGGGTGTATTTAGGAGAAACACGGGCAGGATAGGAACCTGCTGTGACCTGCCTGCACATTTGCTTAAAATCATATCACTCAAGTCTGAAAAGCAAGCGAGAGCATGTTCAGCCAGGTTAGGGGATCTGAACCAAACCGCTGCTAAGCACCACTCTCAGCGCTCACAGTTTAAACGTAACTCGCACACAAACGCCACTAAATCGCAGGCAGCGTGTCTGAATTAGAGCACAGGGTCAAATTTAGCTCATTAAAGGAGCATTTTCTGTTATTATTTGTAGTGTTTATGTGGGGAAATCGTACTGCAGTGGCACATAATCAGTTTGAGTGATACTACAACAAAAAGTGTTACAACTGCCTCACAGTGCACAGCGGGGCATGCCTGTAAGACCAATAAAATCCTTTAAAATGCCAAAAATGGGCCGTTCAGAAAATATGGTAAACCAAATAAACCTAGATGTGCACAAAAACAGGCCTTAAAGAGCAGAAGCATGAAGCAGGTGAATGAGTGCAAAAGGCTCAGCTGCTAATCCCTAATCTTTGCATCATAAACTCTTATCATCTGAAATCCAAAAGGAAAAAAAAGTTTTACAGTATCGTGAACAGAGCACAGCTGTTTGTGTCCCTTCCCTCTGTTTCACATTCTCGCAGATATTAGAACAGACGGTATGATCTTGTTTTGTCTGCAGCAGGAGTTACAGGTTAAATATGAAGCTCTCGCTGTGGCACACAGGAACAGTTTAGCAGTGGTAAACTGATTCCATTTATGTGAGTGTGGAGGAACACTTTCATGCTTTCGTGTAAAATTTGGCTTAGCTTTGAGGTAAATTATAGCTTCTTGTGATTCATTTGGATGAGTGTTTCTGTTAGATTCCTTAATAGCGGAAAAGGAACCAGATATTTGTTAGGTAAAGGTTTTGGGTAGGTCACATTTACTCTTCAGTGCTCTGAACTCTCTTTAGCAGCTTTCTTGTAATTTCTTTTCTAGTTCTCCAGACCTCTTGATGACATCCAGAGCTCTTTGGATGTTAACTGTCTTTGGATAATCTCACATTGCTTCAGTAATGTTGAGGCCTGCGCTCTGGGGAGGCCAATCCATGCCTGGTAGTGTTTCGTTCAGGGTTTTTCAATCCATGTATGCTTTAACTGCACTCGCAGTGTGTTTGGAGTCACCATGATTTACAGATATCTGTAGACACTCCCAGTTGTTCCTCTCTCGTCATCTTTCTTAGACATACTGATGATGATTTAAACCAAATAATTGGATTCATCACTCTATAAAACCTGTTGCCAATGTTTTCCAGTCCAGTCGTCATGTAATTCCTCCATCCTCAGCGTTTCTCCTCGTTTCCCTTTACTAGGAATGGCTCGAGACGTTTGCACAACACTGTACATTTCCTGCAAATTTTGGTCCAAGTGATAGCTGCACTCGTCCAAGGAGGAACGTGACCCATTTTGTTGTACATGCTCCTTGAGGCCGCACATATTTGCAATTTTTGACTTATAAACTAACAGCTTGGAGCCCGCAGCACACAGTTTTGTTTGTTTATAATCAGCCATGCTTGATTTTATTCAAATGTGAAGTGAAATCACAACCTTCCCTCCCTCTGCCAGTTTTCAGTAATCTTACTTAACACTTTATTTCCATCAGACTGTCTCCTGCCATTCCTCCACCCTCTCTTACCTGCCTGCTCTCAGTCTATCCCCGGGCTACACATATCCAGGTATTCAGCTGGCAAGCCGCCGCGCCCCTCTCTAATTTCTCGTTGCCCCTAACTACATCACAACGTGCCAAGTGTTGATGTATGTAGAGCGAGGAGTCGGACATGTCTGAACCTGTTGTATAAAAGGGCCAGTCCCAGCCAGGCCTGGTTGCACTATGGCAGGTTGTCTCCAAGAGGAGAGACTGCAAATCTTTCTGCTTACATGAGGTAATTGAAAGAATTTGATGGCGTAAGTACTGAGAAAAGCTACCAGTTTATTCGTAATGGTGCATATTCCTTTGCCATGTAGATGTGCACCAGTTTTGATAAATATGTAGCGGTAATAAGAGCTTAAAATTCAACTGTTAAATGATCTGTGCTTATATGAGCACACAAATCCATGAAGATGGACAGATAGCATTAGGTACCTTTCATGATTTCTCATTATTTACAACATTTTGTTAGTTATTTGTAACATTTCACACTCCACACTTGTATACTGCATTAAATAGTAATGATGCTTCAGGTATTATGTTAAAACATTTGATGCACTACAGGCAGAACTACATGGGCCACAGTTGGCAATCCACTGTGGGGTACCCACATTCCAAATGGGCAACATTGTTATAGGCTCCACATGGCTTGGCCTGCCTGGGTCTCACATTGGTTTTCAATCTTGATATGCCAATTATTGCTGGAGGACTTATGTTAAACGCAAATGCACTTTGAAGCATTAGCATATTTAGTTAAAGGCTCAGACACCACACAGTTTCTGGCTCATTTTGGCTGTGGGTCTAAACCTAAAGTACTCCCAAACACTTTGTACGCTTCTTTCAGTCGCCATGTTTCACAGCTCGCTGAGCTCACAAATAGATAATGCCCTCTGCTGACACTTAACTACAATACATGACCTCAATATAGCATCTCCTCTTTGAAATTAGTACCAGTGGTGTCCATTATACTCACTCCAATCAACTCACTTCAAACTATGCTCAGTTTGGATTTCAGTTGGACTCATGAATAGTATCAAAAAAGACTGTCAGTGTCTTTTTGACTCAGTCGTTTTTCATTCTTGTCACTATCTGCTGTACATTCAGCATTTCTGCTTATGTGCACTGAGATTTTCCTGATATCAGAGGCCAAAGCAGACATGATTTCAGGACGTCTATGAGAATACGCTCACGTCCTTCTCAGCAGAGTCTGTCTGATTGATACATTAAAAAAAAAACTCCCCTTGTGTGAAAAACCCACTGTGAAGAATAAGGAAATTTTAGTCCGTTTGCTGCAAAACAAAAAACTATTATTAAGTATTACCCGCCTCGCTGGAACGTCTATGATGAACATGCCTAAAACACCTCCTCCATCTGTTTAATCACTGCAGCACCACAACAGTCTTTTTGTTTTGGTTCAGTACAAGTTAAAGACAAAAACCCCATTGCTAGATGAAAGCATGGAGCAGAGGGTGACGTGTGTTTTTACAGATGTAAAGGATAAAGGGTTGTTTCTATGTGTGATCCCAGCAGGCTTCAGTTCTGTAGAAACTACTTTAATTAATGCGTCTCTCAAATGATGCGTAACAGATGTTTAGGGTTACTTAGCAGAGCTTGATACGTTGATCCAATGTTGGTTTATCAGTTCCAAATGTTTGTAGCATGTACTGTGCCAAAAGCACTGAAACAGACTAGCACAGGTTGTCCAGCAGAGGGCGCTAAAGATTCTTTCTTTTCTTCTTATTTTATTTAATTTATTTTTTTTAACAGTAAATCTATTTAGAAATATCTTTTAAGATTTAAAATATCTTTTAAGTCACACATTTTTTTGGGACATAAACTTTATGTCCAAATTTTAACTCTATTTATTTATTAAAACATAGTCTATGGGAAAAGGAAAGCATGTTGATATTGTTGTTTGATTTTCTTTCTCTTCTTTTTCATATTGTTCTTTCGGCTGCTTCCTTTAGGGCTCCCCTCAGCACCTCATCCTCTTCTATTCCCAGCAATGCTCTACATGTCCTACATCACTACAACTATTTGCTGTGTATTTGTCTCCTGAGTTCACTGTTGTTCTCATGTTGGATCCTATTCTGAAAATAAAAGGTTCTACTCAAGGTTCCGTTAAATATATACAATTTGTTCATTGGCTTAATACATTTTAATGTGTTTGTAATGAAACATCACACATGCAGGTAAGATTTAACATCCTCTTGTACTGGATATCCTTTGTAATGTTTAAAGTTTTATTGTTGGATTCAAATGAGGAAAAAACAGATTTCTGACTTGCTCAGCTGCAGAGTGATCAGTTGGAAAACCCGTTTTTATTTGAAACAGGATTTTAGGTGAGGTAATAAGAAAGTATTTGTATCTAAATGTAACACACAGTAAAAGGGTCATACAGTGTGGGTAGGGCTGGACGGATGGTGGTCAGCAGCCCTGAAGGAGCTCTCAGCAGGAGGTCACAGGAGTCAACACTAGTTAGGCCAAATGAAAAGAGAAGAAAGGAACCAAAGTTGTGTTGAGGGGTGGAAAAAGGAGGAATTCCCAGGAATATCAATGGAATTCCAGGACTGGCACTGTGGCACGATGGCGTGTAATGTGTGCGCGAATGAGTTTGACACGCTGCGTTCATCGGTCGGGGAGGTCTTCCTCCTCCTGAGAGCCACTGAGTCAAAGCACACACGTCTGGATTTTTTGTCAAATCCAAAATATTTAGTTTGGTCGTCGCATTTAGGGCATCTTGAAGTAGTCAAAGTCCAACCGTGATGAAAGGGATCAGCGGTTTGGAGCCTGGACTGCCATTCACCGTAAACACACACACACACATGGACTGGGACAGATGTATGCTCAGACACGAAACAGCACCTTCACAATATCGCGGTACCGTTTCATGTTAGATGGTCTGTCCAGTCTCCGTAACAGGATGTGGCTATTTTTTCCGTATTTGGACTATCAGGAAACTATAAAGCCACAGATTTGCTCACATGTGGCAAAAACCTTTAATGTTTGTGGTCATTTATTTACTGCTTATTTGAAATGAACACACGGAAGCATCCACCGTCTTCCTCTCGCTCTATAATCCACTGACCATCAAAGGTGGGCGATGTATCAAAATCTTTCAAATGAGCAGAGGTTTCTAGCACAACTTCAGCTACTTCAAAAGGTGCACAGAAAAGAGGGGAAAGATGTTAAGGCTTCTGCAACACTAATGATGTATTCATGCGTCTCCAACAACCATTGAGTGAGACACTTAAATGATCAGATGACGACATCTTGTAGGATCATTTATCAGGGCCGCTCCAATTTTTCATTGATTGACTTCACTCTTGTTGTGCTTCTGCCTGCACATGTGGTTTCTTACCACGAGTCTCATTCATCCATTCACACAAGCACTTTTAACCTAACTTTCACACACTTGTATAGGGTGCAGCATCTCGCTCCACATGCAGAATGTTAGAACAAGGGCTCAAAACACCTTCTGACTGGTAGTTGACCTGCTTTAGCTCCTGAACGACAGAAGCCTGTAAATGACACCGATACTTGGATGTCATTTATTGTTTTCACAGGCATAAATAAGCTGGTCTTTCTTTACTGCCATTTCAGTGACACATCAATACATGGATGGCATGGATCTTATCTGGGAGGAAGAAGCTGCAGCAACCAGGAGATGAGATTTTCTGACGGACCCCCTTTTTACCCCCTATACCAGCTCTGATATGGTGATTGCGTCTGAGTTGCGATGCCAGTCATTCGAGAGTCGACTGCACCGAGTCCAGTTCACCTCAAGTGCAAACATGAATTGTTAATGGCTATCATGTCAGTCAAAAATCAGCTCAGCTCAGCTCTCTTAAAAAGAAAAGAGGTACCATCTTGTGTCGCTTTGCTGCAGTTGCGTTATTCAAGCTAACTTTTTACAAAGTTCAATTTTCAAGAAGCAAGATAATCAAAAATAATCGGACAGTAAGTTGCTCTTGATGGTTGGTTTAGCTCGGATGGCGACGATTGAACCAGATTAGACACCCACGTCTTTCCAGCGGACCGGAGCGAACACGCTTTGTGCCGTGATCGGTGTAAGAAAACAGGCGTCATTTAACGATGTTCAAAACGAGGACTTGCTCTCTTTCTGTCTGTGCAGCTGTGTGTGCTGTCTATGAGTGTTTGTGTCTGTTTGTCTGCTACATTAACGCATATGTGTGTGCTCATGGCAGGGCAGCGTCTATACGTGTCTAATCGTCACTCTTTTATGAGTGTCGGGGGGAATTCCAGTCTCGCCAGTCTAATCCTCGGGTACGTGCCTTCCTTCCTCCTCCTCCTCTTTCTCCTTGTCAACTCACCCAATCTCACCTGGATCGTGTGTCCATCACTTTGTACACACCTGTGAATGTACTTTTAGAATCGTTGTGTTGTTTATCTTGAAAGGTGACCTACTTTAACTCACTTTTTTACTTTTTGGGAACTTTATGTGCATTTATGTGCAGATTCACATGAAAATAGGCAAATTTAAGCATTAAAGTAGCACACATAGTGCTCCAAAAGAGTAGAGCACAATTCGTTTCATTTATACTGAATTTATGAATACGTAACACAGTTAAAATATGTCGTAAATACTGTTCATAGACCTTTATGTCTCCTTTTAGGAAGAGCTACATTAACTGCAGTCTGGTGCTGTTTCCTGGTAGTCCTGCTTCTCAGTGTCGGAGCTGCACCGCTGCAGTTTTCTGGTCCTATACAGACCTCCAGTGGAGATCACTAGTAGCTTTAGCTCTGCTCAGGCCTGGTTGCTTGGTTGGCGTGAGGGGAAAAATTAAGCTGGGTTAAAAGAGAGTTAAAAGAAAGAAAGACTAGAGCAAATATCTGCAGTTCACTGACCTTTCTAAGTGGATTACACGCCCCCTCAGTGCTGTGGGGGCAAAGAGAGAGGGAGTGAACAGCATGTAAAGGGAGAAGGATCTTTTAACGCTGCGTTTAGTCCGATTTTTTTTTAAGCCACCTGGTTTCTTCTTAGTTCACCCTTTGTTTTTAGCCACATTTGCTGTAAAGTAAACACCTTTATAAGTGGCATCCTCTGTGTGATAAAGTGAAGATTTCTGGCAGCAGAGTGGCAGACGGTGTTCGGACACACCTGTTACTTGAAATCAAACATCATGATCGTGGATGTAGAAGAAGATCTCGGCCACCTTTACAGCTTTTACACTGAGAAAGGCAAATTTCCTTTTCCGGATTAACATTTCAGTTAAATTTGAAATCTGAACATTTTCTGAAGAACATTGAACACTTTATGTGCCAAACTCTGATAAACCCACCAGACTTATTTAAAGCACTTCTTTTCTTTGTCTTTTCTCTGATTCATTTTGATCTTGTCACTGGATACTTTTTGGATCAAATGAGCGATAAATAAATATCAGAAATAAATATCAGAGCTTTTTATTAATTAGTTTTACATTGTTTTTAGTTAAATACTGAATCATAAATGGTAGATGATCATTTCAAAAGTAATTATGAAATTTAAAATGAAAGCATTTTTATTTTTGTAAATGACTGCTCCTGACCCACCTGCTGTACTTTTACAGCCCTGCTGGGGGAAGTGGCCCACTCTTTTAAGGATCACTGCACAAGTGATTGCCAGGCTTGTTTTTATTATTTGCAAATATACATATATATGCAGCCTTGCAGCCTAGCTGGACAGTTTTGTAAATGTTTTTTTTGTATAATGGTGGTCTATGAGAAGAAAAATATTTTTGGTGGCAGGCAATTTCTGTCCATTCGTTGCACACTAGAAGCAACCATTGGGAAAGACAGCAACAAGGCTGAGTAGTGGAAGTATACCCAGATATCTTGATACATGGTTAATTATGTAGTGTGCTCAGTGTGCTTTATATTGTAATGTAAAGACCCTAAAATATAAGAAAGAAGCCTCAACAATCATATGACCCCGTAGAAGCAAGCACTTGGTGACAGTGGGAAAGAAAAACTCCCTTTTATCAGGAAGAAACCTCCAGCAGAACCAGGGAAGGGCAGCCATCAGCCATGACTGTCTGAGGGTGAGGGGAGGAAGGCAAGACAAAAGACATGCTGTGGAACAGAGACAGAGATTAATCATTAATAATTAATTGCAAATTCAGTCTGCACATGAGAAAAGGCTTTATTAGGCAGGACATACAGGTCAAATAACATTTAGTTTGAAAGTTCACTTATAGTTCACTTATACTAGTACTATAAGAACAAACCAAGTCCAAATCAGCTCTGTTGCTGGTTTAAGTGGACATCTCCAGGTTATTCGAGAGTAGCTGAGTGTTTCAGTTATTTTAAGAGCAAGCAAGCTCGGTCATGCTTTTTTGGTTAAATGAGAGTGGAGAAAAGAGGGATGAGTGTGGAGAAAAACAGATGGATGCAGAGAAGGATGGAGCCTGAGCTGCAGGCATGGGCGTGGGAGAACAGACGGCATTGAGCTGAAGCAGACCAGAGGCTAATTTGGAGATTCAAGGCTTGTAAAAACACCCCCACGTACACAGAGACACACACAGATGTATTTAGGCATGTGTGTGTGTGTCTACTGGTGATCCCTCTGTGATCCCAGACAGCACTTTGCACCAGTTGTGAGATAAAATCATGCAAATGCCTTGCTTTGGCCTTCATGCAGCTCAGGATAGTAGGACTGTCTTGATTTTTATATAACCAAGGGCATATTATCTATACACACACACACACACACACACACACACACACACACACACACACACACTGGAAAGCGGCAAATGTAATGTAAACATGTATGCACTGTTTTAAATGTGTACACAGAAATGCAAACGGTAAACTGTGTGAGGTTTAATGTGCCAAAGATTAATTGTGAAATTCAATTTTATAGCCTTGATTTTGGACCCCAGGCCCTTTCACTTTGTGGAAGTGAAAAAGGTCGAGTTAAAAAAGGGGGGAAAGGGTCAGTAACAGACTTGTTTTTTAGTCTTAAAAATAAATCAAAGAGTTGTTCAAAAAAAGAAAAATCAAACCTGTTTAGTTTTTATTGGAGTCTATGAGGAGTCACTCGCATATGGAGTGGATATTAGAGGAGCTGCAGTTCCATGTTGGCTTAATTGTGGGTACTTGATCTTAGAATATTGTATTTCCAGTTGTATTTGATTGCACATATTGGCAGATGCTTTTCTGATCATCATGGCCCACGATACTCTTTGGAAGACCGTGCAATCGCACTGCAGCCAGATCGATATATTGGCAGGGCCGATATTATCGCCCAGCATTAGTTATTTGTCAACCTTTTGGTATCTGAATTTGTAATGGCCAGTAAATGATAATTAAACAAGCTACCAAGTATAATATGGGTTGCATAGCATTCTGTGACTTCCCTGTTGGCAACACATTAGCTGATCCTTATCAGTTTAAAGTAAAAAATGTTACAAATATCACAACCTCATATTGCCTGTTTTTCTTAAGCCAACAATCTAAATCACAGGAATGAAATCAGTTTACAATGACACAAAATCTGCATTATTAAACAGCTAACATGAGTCAAAATGTCAGTGCATTTTTAAGACATTACTTCAGTTCCTTGCAAAGACTAAAACCTACAGGGAAGAAATTCAAATAAGAAGGTTTAAATTAAGAACAATAACAATAAGACAATTTTGCATGTTTACTGCCTTTTATTCCAGAATCTTTCCGATTTCTTAGACTTAATGATAAACTGATGAACCAGGAAATGCACTCAGAGTTTGCTGCGTCCCCTCCGTGTCAGTAAAACGAGAACACCGTGAAAAGCGTCAGCTCAAAGACGGACACGAAAACGTTTTTGCAGACACAGAAGAATGTCCGCCCGTCTGTCCTCTCTCGTGCGCTCTCTGCCTCTCCATCTTTCTCACAGCCTGGCTGCCTGGCATGCGTGCAATTGATGCCCGTCTGGCATTCACTGTGTCAACAGGCATGGGAAAAGTTAATCAGGAGCTTGGCACTCCCACTCCACCCATCCATCCATCCATCCATCCATCCCTCCCTCCCTCCTAGTTTTTCTTAACTCTCTCAGTCTTTAGTCCTTCACAAAAAGTGAATCCAAAGTCTAACGGATGGGAAGAAGTGAGATATTTTGGAAGATAAACGTGCTCTTTGTGAGATAAAAGCTTTATTTGATTTGAGTTTAGAGTACTGTTTGGCCTCGCCGACCTTGCAGCTGCGATCTCATCAGCAAACAAACCTGCAGGTGAATCCGCTGACCTTGCTGTTCCTCTGTGGGAAGACATGTGCTGTAATGTGCAAAGTGTAATTATGCAGCGCCCCCCGGTGGCATGCTGAAGCACTTGCTGAAGTTTACTAAATTTACTGTTTGGTTTTACAATTCTGGAAAGGAGTTTGACTGATTTTACATGGCTGAGGCTGCAGATTTGGCAGGAAATTAGGACAAAAAGGAGACGTGGCAGACACATTTTCAGAACCCAGAAAGCTGCTTTCTAGCTTTTACCTGCTTCCTCCACACGTTTGATTTGGTGGACTCTTACACTGGATGCCCTTCCTGATGCAACCTCCAAAGTATTTGTGTCTGTTCCTGGGAATCTTTCGCTTGTTATGGAATTGGAAAAAGTGACTTTAGAGCCTCTATTTTCAGAACACTGGAATGTAATTGCTAGTTTTATTCATCGTTGGAAATGTCGCTGATTTTTTTTTGGTTAAGTAAAAGTCCAAAGACGCTCATTTGTCTTTCTCTTGTTTTGTTTTTTTAAACAGGCTTGCCATGGATGTGCAGGATCCAAATGTGACTGCAGTGGAGTGAAAGGAGAAAAGGTAAACACAGTGTCACACAATCACACGTGGGGTGTTACTAGTAACCACCGTGTTGAGAATGTGAGGACACCACCAGTGTTGGTCAAGTTACTTGAAAAAAGTAATCAGTAACTAATTACTGATTACTTCCCCCAAAAAGTAATCCCGTTACTTTACTGATTACTTATTTTCAAAAGTAATTAATTACTTAGTTACTTAGTTACTTTTTAAAAACACGATTTACAACCTGAATAGGTGATAAAGCGATAGATCTTTCAGCCCAATTCTACTTTTTCTACATAATCCATCATACAAAATGTAATCAAATGGAAGAGTCTCTTTTTTAACTTGTTTTATCAGTTTTAATCTTTTAACTTTATGCATCAAGCAAAAATGTAATTATATGCAACATTCTCTGACTGGAAGTAATTTGTTTAACATTTAAACCTATTTTCTGCACATTCCAGCACATAAAATAAAATACTTTTTGTGTTCACACTCAGTCTTTCAAATAGATGCAAGTAAAACACAGCAGAAAATAAATAAAGTCAAAGACTCAGGGGTCCTGTTGCTCTATTTTCACCTGTAAAGCAGGAGTACGGCAGGCGCAGGTTCACCCTGGTGCAGGTGTGCCGCGGTCAGTGGAAGAATCCGCGAGTTTCTCTGTGAGTTCCCCATTACGTGGTAGCGCACTCGGTGCTTGCTCGGAAGTTTAGGATTTTTTTTCGCTGTAAAAAGAAGTTTTCTTCCCACGCACGATGGACGCTAATGTTTTTGTCACTTTTATGGAATCAAACTCAAAGTAAGGTCAGTACTTCCACGCTTTAAACGCTGCACGCTCATACTCTCTCACAATCGATATGTGATCCATTGTTGATCTGCACACAGCTGTTGTCACTAACGGCGCACTCGCTTACGTCACTGTCGTGAGACATTCTCGCAAAAAAATCACGGTTTTAGTAACGCAGTAACGTAGCGTTCCTACGGGAAAGTAACGGTAATCTAATTACCGTTTTTGCAATAGTAATCCCTTACTTTACTCGTTACTTGAAAAAAGTAATCAGATTACAGTAATGCGTTACAAGTAACACGTTACTGCCCATCTCTGGACACCACAGCCAGTGGGTGTACCCTGAATACTCCCGTCCAATTAATGAACATATTCACTTTGACCTGAAACTTGCGACTGAGGGCACAGAGTTAGGGAGCAAAGGCCCGATTTCTCATAGATTTCTTACACGTAATTAAAAGCAACACATATTTAAAAAAAACACGCACACAGGGAACAGTTTTTCTTGGGATGACTAATGAAATCTTCTTCTTTTTGTTATTACTCTATAACCAGACAAGTGCCGGTCTTACAGTGAAGTCTGCATTTAAGTTGAGTCAGACTTATCACAGGCTGAAACACTGTTGCCAAAATAATGGACACGGGTCTTTAAATAATAAATAATGTCACAGAATCATAACACACAGAGATGTAGTAAAGTAGCAGAAATATGAATTGTGATTTTTTTGAATTTTGTTTCTGTGGATCTTACATTTTGCTGTTGAAGCTCACACATATTTTAAAAGGCAGCCTGGCTCTATTTCCGGCTTTCACCGTGTTTTGTTGCCTGTGATTGTACGAGCTGGATGACGGGAGGAGCTGATGTTTGACAAGATACCAAGACGGGCAAAGTTTTCACCTCATTTACGCAGAAACACCTCGGCTGTTGGAGAACACACTCACACGTTTAATTCAACTCAGTTCAGTTTTATTCACATAGAGCCAAATTACAACGACTGTCACCTCAAAGTGCAAAGACTCCTCAGTAATCAAGAGAAAGCATTCAAGAACTTTCTCAGTACATTTTAATCTCCTCTCATTTCTATGAATAATAGTCCAATACTGCAGATTTTGGTATGGATCCAAAACCAAGTAAACACAGGCTTGTATTGCAGATTCTAATACAGATACTTTTAACGCATAAAGGAAGCTTATGTAGAGGGGAGAGCAGTGTCATGATTTATTAGATGAATAATCATTCATTTAACTAAATCAAACACATTTTAATGACCACTACATCACTGGGTCCATAATAATTAGTTAATACAACAAAACACACCTTTCAGATTTTGATGCATTTTGTGGTTTTTGGAGACGTGTAATGTAAATATGCATCTCTCTAAACCATCTGTTGTTTAATGTGCTACAGGTAGGGCTGCACGATTTTGCATAAAATGAGAATCACAATTTTTTTGCTTAGAATTGAGATCACGATTCTCTCACGATTCTCTTTTCCAGTATAAATATTTATTGCACTTATTAACTGCACATCAACTTCGTAACAGTTGAGACTGAACATAAAAACAATAAATAAACATAAAACAACAAATGTCTCACGTTTTGTCGTTGCTGCAAAATGTTGTACTGCTTGAAATTCCGTCTCCACCGTTGCTCGACGCTGCGTGTATAGAGCAGGTAGTGCAACAATAGAAAAATAGTTGCGGGACGGCACTGTGTAGCGTTTGTCTAGGGTGTTGATCATTTTCCTAAATCCCTCGTTTTGCACAGTGTTGATGGGAGCCATATCTTTGGTCAGGTGATAAGTGATAGCCTCCGTAATTTCTTTGTGCCTGCGGGAGTTCGACGGGTATAGGGAAGCGCTGTATAAGGTTCCCGTTATTGATGTTTGGGTGGTTGACCGGGACGGATTTTCTCCTGTCACTTTCTCGTCATCCCTGACGTGCTCTCCGTTGTTTTTTCCCTGCTAATTTTAGCATCACACGGCACAGCTTCTGTATCACGTGGTATAAGGCTCCGCCCTTGTCATTTGTTGAGCAGGAAGAGTAAGCGCTTGTTTTCATGCAGAGTACGTCCCGAATCAAAATGCGGTACAATCGTCGTCTTTTTTTTTTTTTTTTAAATCGTTGTCATTTGGAAATGAGATCGCACATAAGTATGAATCGAGATCGCGATTTTCTAACGATTAATCGTGCAGCCCTAGCTACAGGCTATAAATAACTCTGCCTTTCTATTATGACCAGACTGAAATTAAATCTGAAACTTATCTGGTCTTTAAATATGAAACAAATGATTGTTTGACTGTGTCATTGCTTGCAGGGTGAAAGGGGTTTCCCAGGTTTGACAGGACAGCCAGGTGTCCCAGGATTCCCTGGACCAGAAGGACCAATTGGGCCCAGAGGAGAGAAGGTGGGTTTGTAGGGCAAGGAGACGAGAAGAGAAAAGGAACTGATTTGAATTGAAACTCTGAATATATCAATTTTTGAGACGTGGGTTATTTTCTGACTTTGGATGGCGGCAGTGCATATACAAGAACCCCAACATAAGGCTCTGGGTAACTTTTATGATTTTTTTATAAGCTACTGTCGGTCAACAAACTGACTAAATAATTAGGACAATAATGTGAATAATTGCTAAATATTTAGGTAGTTATGTCATTACATGTATAGATGATGTTTTCCTGCATTAAGCATGTTTCCTGCAGTCAAAAGGTTTTCTGCACATCCCCCTGGATAAGTATAAGATACATTTTTGTTTGTCAAAGCATCAAATACAACAGAAAATCCCACAGACTTCGGCGTCTTTGCGCTGTTGAAAGTGATATAATGCTTTTTAACATGCATAAGTGTTAAACTAATGGCTTGCCACTGCCAGGTGGTTGCCATGTAACGTGATAATGTTATAATATACTTGTGTATAATTCAGCTTGGTTAATATGAAATATGATGTTACTGTAAATTTGAAGTAACACAAAGCATTCAGGTGTTGCAGGTCCATAAACACTACAAATAGGTAGTTTTAGGCTTTTGTTAGGTGGTTGCTAGGTAGGATAATATCAGACGTGATAAGAACCTTCAGTCGCCGACGCTGCTCACACGCAGTGGTAATCCCGTAAAGGCTCGATTTGAGTGCTTTTACTTCTAAAGCTTTACACAAATCCTGAGCAGTGTTGAATCGATTTTAGCGTATAATCTGGTTCTGATGGTTAACTTTAAGCACATTTTCATGAGAACATTAGCTTTTATACGTTTAGTTTTTCACAGTAGTCCTGTTTGGATATTTACTTAAGTAAAGGACATGAATAAGTTTTCCATTACTTCTACAGTAATACTACTGTAGATTCATTACTTGGCTGTTACTGGTCTTTGATGCTGCTCACAGTGTAGAGTCAAAGATGATCAGGCTCATCATTAATGCTTTCTTGTTTGTTTGTTTGTTCTTTCTCTCAGGGAAGTGATGGACCTCAAGGACCAGGTGGTCCAAAAGGAATTAGAGTAAGTAATTCCCCCATTTTTCCTAAAGACTTCATAGGGATTTTGAGTCGTTGCCACACTGAGAAACATAAGACATGGCTCCATAATTTTATTGATTTTTTTTTATTGAAGTTTATGGATGTTTATGCTTTTTTAAAAACACAGACACACACATAAAAGGTAGTTACATTTTTTTTAAGTAGGTAAATTTCACCTGTTTTTTTCTTCCCCGTTTAAATAAACAGGATGACTTTTTAGTGCTTTCTCAGCACTGAATAATTTGGGGTTGTAATGCTCTACTTTGGCCAGCAGGTGCCCCCATTTTACCTTATTGTACCTTAACAGTCAGCTAGGTCCTGAAAAAACTCAACACTTGATTCTTTTTTTTCACATTTCAACTTTTAAATGACACATTCTTTTTTTCCCCCTCTCTATCAGGGACCTCCAGGAACACCAGGATTTCCAGGAACACCCGGACTCCCAGTGAGATATTTAAAGAGCTAAGATAATTCTAGCTAACTTAAAATCATGCAGCATTTATGGTTAAACTTCCTGTTTTAATTCCTGTGTATCAGGGTCTACCTGGGCAGGATGGTCCTCCAGGTCCAAGAGGAGTGCCGGGTTGCAATGGGACAAAGGTATCTAATAAAGATGTCTATGATCAATAAAGCAAGTTGTAGAAGAGAAATTTCTTAAAGCCAAAAAAGAATGTTGACACTCAGCGTATCTGTCTTTCAATTTTTTTTTCCTTTTTTAGGGTGACAGGGGTTTCCCAGGAAGTCCAGGAATCCCTGGGCAGCCAGGACTTCAAGTGAGTCATTACACGATGAAGCATCACAGTGATCTGTAAAGTGTGCGTGTTAGTCCCCATAGGGAAATAGTTCCTCTGCATTTAACCCATTCACCCAGTGAAGCAGTGGGCAGCCGCCAGTGCAGCGCCCGGGGAGCAGTGTGTAGGGACGGTACCTTGCTCAGGGGTACCTCAGGGTAGCCGTTCAGTGGAGTCGAACCCCCGACCTTCCGATCATGGGGCCACCACGCTACCTACTGAGCTATCCCTGCCCCTACTGAGCTATCCCCGCCCCTACTGAGCTGTCCCTGCCCTACTGAGCTATCCCTGCTGTCTGGTTTTGCTTTGTTTATACAAACTTTTCTATTTTACTCATTTACAGGGTCCACCTGGTCTGCCAGGACAAAAGGTAAAAATCAGCACACACACATTTTGTGACTTTGTTACTAATGCTCTTAATGTTAAAAATTGATTAAAAAAATATAACTTAATTTTCAAGGTTTGAATTCAATTTTTTAAGTTATGTCCTCCACCAGCTAGAAACAAAAGAAGACCAGATTGTCACTTACTTTCCTATTGTCTCATATTTATAATATAATTTGTATGACAATCAATGAAAATAATTGTTGCATTTAGGTAAAATAATCATTTTAGATCTTAGATCCTTTTAAATCTACTTCTTTGTTATTCTTCTCATTCATTGTTCTGAATTAAAAACATGATATGTCAGCAATTTCTGCACTAATATACAGATTTCTATCTCACTGTAGGCTGATATATCCACAGCTTTACAAGCACCACACAACTCAGACTCTAATTTGAAATGTTGACTTGACTGTGCTTTGAACTTGTTATGGCTGGTAGACCTTAATTTAACTCTTACTTAATGGAGTAAATATAAATTCCCTTCACAACTGGGGAAATGTAGAAAAATACATGTGTGGATGTGTGGTTTTACAAACCACACATCCACGTCCAGGTTTAAAACCACGTCCAGGTTTAAAAGGCCAAAGACGGGGCTTCTAAGGAAAGGACCAGGAAGCCAATTACAAATAAATAAACATTACACATTTTTTTAAAAAGTTCTGTTTTGAAAATGAAACCATGGAAAATAATTTTTAAAAAATCACTATTTTTTATTTATTCATGTAAACAAAAAACACAACACAACAACAAACAAATAAGAGTTTCGCTAATTTATTTGTCAGTGTTTGCTGTGAAACACACAGATGTGAAAGCTCTACTACTGCCTCTCCTTTAGGTTTCTATAAAAATCAATTTCTATCATTTTTCTTTTAACTTTTTTTTTTTTACTGATGTCAAGTTGAGTTTTTGCTGTATTTGTCCACTAGATGGTGCTCTCTACATTGTTTGATATTCAGAAGCAACATTTCCTTCTTTCCCCTCAGGTTCTTTCCCTTTATGAAGACAAATGTACATTTGAGCATCTCTTTCTCTTTTCTTTGCAGGGAGACCCAGGTGATGTTATCTCCGCCAATCGTTTCGGAGAGAAAGGAGCAATGGGTTTACCCGGTTTGCCAGGAGGTCCTGTGAGTGAAATATTCTCCTTTTAGAAACACTGTGCTGCCAAAGCTAATTTACACATTTAATTAAATTCACGTGCAGATTCAAAACTTTTCAAATACGTAAGTCAGAATGATGTGTGTATAAAAAACAAAACAAAATGAATAAATGAACAGAACTTGAGCTTTAGGTGTCAAACCGGTCTGTTTAATAATGCGACAAATGAAAATCTGTTTAATTTTGATCATTTATAAGCTGAAATATGACCAATACTGATATTATAAACATAAAGCCATCACATATCAAGGTGTCTGCTGTATTTATAATTATTGACATTATTTGTTGGTGCTTATGGAAGCATTTTTAGAGCTAGGACTGTAATTTCTCACACACTCACAGAAATGCTCACAGACTCAAACAGAAGCAAAAGGATGAAAATGTTTAGGTTTTTTAAACTGTATGTTTTACCAATTGTCTGTACATCTTTTTCCTTTTATGTCACAGGGCCGACCTGGACCTCCAGGTATACAAGGTCCGGTAGGTCCCCCAGGACCCAGAGGCCTTGAGGTAAAGAGAAGCTGCTACAGCGTAAACCTTTTTTCATCAAAGTTGCACAAATAGCATCAGATTGAAGACCAACTGTTTCTCGGTTTGTTTTTCAGGGTCGTCCAGGTGCTCCTGGTCCACCCGGGCCTAAGGTGAGATCAGACACTTTGTAACTGATCTTTAGTAAATAAAGACAAAATGATAATACATTTTGAACTATTCTTGGTCATGAAATATACTCCACTGAGCCTGAAGTGACAGCCTCCCTCTGTTTTTTCTCAACAGGGGAATATGGGTTTGAATTTCCAAGGACCCAAAGGAGAAAAGGTACCATAATCGTCACTTTTTTTTACTAGAGTTATGTTCAGTCTCTGCCTCAAGCTTGTCTTCTCAGAGCTTTTACTGAATTACTAAACCTGCCACTCTTTCCCTGCCGTGACCATAGGGTGCACCAGGTTTGCAAGGACCTCCTGGTCCTCCAGGACAGGTTGGGGAGCAGACAAAGCCGGCTGAGACTGAAATTCAGAGAGGAGACAAGGTATAACTATTTTAAAGGCATGGAAGTGGTGAAGTATTCCATTCCCCACAGAAATGAGGACTGACGAGACTAAAATTAGATTTTAAATAGAGAGATTTTACAACGTAGGCTGTTTAAACCAAGTTTAAAACTCAGTATCTCTTGCTGACAGGTGGCAGTCACTCGCTTTATTAACAGATTTTCCATATATATGAAAAAGGTCATTCATATTTTCCATAATGCATGTATTTTACATTGTATCAAAATGCCTCATCTTGGCAGTACCTAATCATTGCTCATAAAAATGTATTAAATGTGTGTGAACATATATAAAAACCAGTTTACGCCAGAGTAATAAATCACAGCCACATGATGGCAGCAGAGAGTATCTATGCCTGCCAATTATATTTAGTCATCTCATTCAGTAAAGAAATAAAAAACACCAGGCGGGCATTGTGTAAAATGTAAATAAATTGCGTAAACAACGTACCAGATGTTTAAACTGAGACATTATTATGACACAAATTATTAGTTCATTTTGAATTTGATGGCAGCAACACATTGCAAAAACTATGGGAAGGGGAAACAAAAGGCTGGAAAAGTAAGTGGCATTAAAAAGCAACAGCTGGAGTAACATTTTGCAACTAACTGGACTCACTGATTGACAAGAGGTCAGTAAAATGATGTGGTATAAAAAGAGCCTCTTAGACAGACAGATGGGCGGGTTTATATGCAAAAAAATACATCTGAAACTACATCTGGTGGGCTTATTTCAGAATAAAGCTTTGAATATCTCATTATGTACTGTACATAATATTAAAATGATTCAGAGAATCTGGAGAAATCTCTG
The DNA here is from genome assembly GCF_057382275.1 of Copadichromis virginalis. Taxonomy (NCBI): domain Eukaryota; kingdom Metazoa; phylum Chordata; class Actinopteri; order Cichliformes; family Cichlidae; genus Copadichromis; species Copadichromis virginalis. The sequence continues at coordinate 32,266,215 of NC_140620.1, forward strand.
TGTGCAAAAGTCAAGGCTGAAAAACACAGAAACACTCACAGAAATCACTATCTGTGAACACATTTCAATTTGCCAGCTGCAAATGCAGGTTGAAGCTCTACTGTGTAAAAAAGAAAAAGAAGCAACCATATTTAACACTATCCACAAACACTGACATCTTCTTTAAGTCAAAGCTCATTTAAATTGGACTGAAGCACAGCCTCCAGACTAAAGAGGGGAGGGACTAAGGCTACGTTCACACAGCAGGCGAAAGCGCATCAAATCCGACTTTTTTGACCCTATGCGACACATATCATGGTATGACAGTGTGAACGGCACAAATCCGATATTTTCAAATCCGATCTGGGTCACATTCGTATGTGGTACTGAATCCGATACATATCCGATGTTTCAGAAAGCGACTGCTGCTTGAACGGTCATGTTGCATTAAATCCGTCTTTTATGTCACTGACACAAGACAGACGGCAATTATCAGCTCTGGAGAAGCGCCCGATAAGACATCGTGAACACTTCCTGGCCATCCAGTGTAGATGTTAGTGAAACTGTTGGGAAGACAACGTTGGAGAAACGTGAGCATTTTATTTGTACTGTATAATCTGCAGATTCTGACAGAAATCTGCAACTATCCTTTGAAGCACCGCTCCTCTAAAACAGCAATAAGGATCATTATTAGGCCAAATATAAATAACAAAATAACTTAAAGCAAAATTGGGAAACGTAAAGTCCGAAACAAGTATTTATATTAAGGGGCATCAGTCAAACAGTACTGTTTGATCTGGGTCTGAGAAGAGCGCGTTGTGTGTGACGTCTGCTTTTGTGCATGCGGGTCACTTTGAGTGTTCACACAGAAGCACGTTTGCTGTCACATTTTAGTTGAAGTGTGAACAAGCAGACAAAAAAATCGGATTTGATCAAAAAATTGGAATTGAGCATTAAGACCTGTAGTGTGAACGTAGCCTAATTGACTTGCCAAATAGATTTGGTTCAAACTCTAAACTCGTTCTGCACTGATTCTGATTTTTTCTCTTTATTCTGCAGGGTGACCAAGGACCTCCTGGCCCTAAAGGTGATCCGGGTTTACCGGGACCTCCTGTAAGTATCTCTGGTCCCCTGAACCAAATTTACCTCCACACATTAAAAGTCCCTCCAGAAAACAGACAAAACATTTAAGTTGCAAGTTGGAAGAAGTGGAGTATCTAGTGCTCTTGATGGTGACTGTGGTGTTTATATGTCTCTTTATCTCACTGTAGGGTCCCTATGGTGGGCAGAAAGGAGAAAAGGGAGAACCAGGAGAGCTGGGAAAACGAGTAAGTACAGCTCTGGAATTTCAAGCAAATCCTTTCACTAAACTTACGTAATCGCCCCTATGCTGCTAAAATATGTCTGTTGCTCAAAGGTAAACTCAATTCTAAAGCCCTCAACATGTGTACAAGTGCAAGAGTGTCTGGAACCTCATCTCTGACATTTGGTTTAGGCAAAGAGGAAAGGTGTTGCCCAACTTTCTCAAACAATCTGACTATTTTACAGGGTTTCTCTCAGCTTTTTTGTGTGAAACTTTCTGCAAAGAGGGAACTCTCAAACATATTTGCCATTATTTCAGTTTGTACATGTCATTCCTTCAAGACTGCTAAGACACAGCAGAGCTTGAATTCCTGGGTTGAAGCAGTAAGAAGAGACCAAAGGGGATCTATGACGCAGGGTTCATTTGACTGTTACCAGATTGTATGTTCAGTATGTATTCGTAGAACATGTTCTCCAAGCCTTTTAAAGACATACTGAAACCTTATCAATAAGCCCAAAACTCCGGGTAAACCTTCAAACAGCTCTTCATAGATGTGAATACGCATACACATTATTCTACTGTGCACACAGTCATGAAGTCCGGTGTAACGTTTTAAAATGATGAACAAGACCTTGCAGACACCTATTGACTCCAGTTGCATGTGTTGGGATGTCAACCTGACCACAGGCCTAACTCAAGTGAATGAGTTAAATATTTATACTTAACAGAGGTATGAATGTAATTTTTATTATTGTAAAACTGGACATTTTAAGAAGGGAGCCAATCTTAGAATTTTTGACTCCCTTTGGGAGTCAGCCCCTAGTGGCCACTGGAGGATGTGCAGTTTTTGCCAATTTTGTAATGCTTCAGTATTCAACTCTGGAGATGTCCCCGTTGGTGCAAAGCCTGATCACCATGTTTTTTCCCCCCTTTTGCAGGGAAAACCAGGCAAAGATGGTGATCCTGGTTCTCCAGGATACCCAGTGAGTTCTGCCAACAAACTGCACAATTTATAATCCTTTTCTAAAATGTCTTATAACCTTTTCCTAACATTCTTGTATTGCTTTTTGTCACATTCAGGGGCCCCCTGGAGAGACAGGCCAGCCTGGTCTTCCAGGGAGGGATGGTGAGACAGTAAGTTTCTTCTGAGTATTTTGAATTCTACGAGTCAAACAGTAATGCCACGAACTGTGTAAATATCACTCTTTCTCATTTCAGGGACAAAAAGGTGATCGTGGATTCCCGGGTCCACCAGGGCAGGTGAATGAGAATTTATATTTCATTATTTGTGGAATATTTGTCTTACACTTGAACTCTTAGCACCATTTCATTGTCTACTTATAAATACAATGCTGTGCAAATATCCCAAGCCATCCTTCATTTCTTTGTAGTTTGCTTCAAAAATATAAAGAAATTAACCATTTTTCCTTGGACATTTGAGGCTTATTCACTTATTTGTAGTTGATTTTGAAAAGTGCCACCAGACTTTGATCCACTGATTCATTGTTAGTGAGCCCAAGCACACTGTCAGTGCAGTAAAAGCATAGCTGTCAGAGTCGGCTGCGTGGCAGGCAAGATAAGGACCCAAACGCATGATCACAGGACACAGGAGTGGAATGGAAAATAGGATGGACGATATGAGGAAAAATCTAATATCACAATATTTTTTGGCTGTATCACTATACATGATATGTCTTGAGCCCCAACGCTCCCAGTATTGGGGGCAAAAGGGATGAGACCTCTGAATTTCACCTGAAGTTCATATAAACCATCTCTACAACCACTAAACACAATGAAAACGACAAAACAATTAAAAGAACAGTTATATAATTTCACAAAATGTGCCTAAACACAAACAAGAATCCATGAGGTCACTCAGCTTGATGTAACCAAACCACGACCAAAATTCAAAAGAGGACCGAAACAGTTGTTTCATGTTCGATAAACAATAACATGGAATCGTGCCGTTTTTCTCTGTTCGTCTTGCTGATAGCTGGTAGCTCGTATCACAGCTGGTTTATTTGAAGTTTTCTTTGGTGTGTTAGGAGACATTTGCATGTGGAGTTTAAGATGGTCTTAATTTTGCAGTGATGACTTTTCAGCTGGTGGAATAAATTCGTAGCACTGCCACCTTTTGGGCAATGGTCTGACGTGTCTGAATCTCCGGGGTTAGTGATGCATTCGCAGCGTGTGGGAGAAAAAAAACTCACAGTGAATTACATGCAGACCGCTTAATATTTCCATGGCAACCTATACTTGATGGTTACTATACAGTAAGGCTGGGTTTTAATTATTGATTTTCCAATTAAAATCGATTTTAGGTTGATCCTGAATTGATTTTTAAATATAAATGTATTTTGCCAGAAACTTAAGAATCTCAGGTTAAAGCTTTCATTTCAACAACCACCAAACAGCTAAAACAGTAAATGAGAGCAGGTAAACGGATTCCACAAAGACGTAAACACAAAGCGCGGACCCGACGCATCAGAATCAGTGAGATGTCGGCTTTCTCACCCAATGACACGCCGTCGGAGCTGAAAGCCGACATCTCACAGATTCTGATGCTGCAGGTTTTGTCACTCTCCAAATTAACTGAGCCAGCAGCAAAGAAGATCAAAAATAAGCTTCACATTTGATAAACATCGTCATGAATTCCCTCTTATGCCGCGCTCACACTGTGCGATTTTGTCAGTCGCGCGATTCAGCTCCTGCTCAAACTGCACGATTGACTCGCAGGGGTTAGAAGTTCATAGGTCACGATGCAGGGTCTCACACTATACGGCCGATGCTCTGATGCGACCTGAGTGCTCACACTGTGCGTCCATAAAATGAAGGTTATAACAGAAAATCTGTCGCTCGCTCTCTCTGTCTTTCACTCAAACACACACACCACCACCATCAACTTTGCTAAATTGCTAATGAAAAACATGATCAGGCAGCTGTGATTGAGCAGCAGTGTAAATCCAACTATTTTCACGGTTGTTGTGGTCGTGATAATTTTGTGAGGCCACATGGAAAAGGCTCGGATGAGCTTTCCAAAGTTCTACAAGTTGTGCCTCCATCGCTTGTGTCCAGATCACACGCTGCACAGCCGTGCTGCGCCGTCTTTTTCGCTGACATTTGTGTTTGCGCGTGCGCAGTGTGAGAAACTGCGGTGACACCCTCACGACGGTCGCTGTTTGAAATCCTCACGACCAAGCGATTGATGATCGGGAGCTCGTCGTGAGGTGTTAATCGCTTCTCGTTACCCCACGTATACTACACGATGCACGACGCACGATGAAGGCCAAAATCGGGCCGATCGGTCAAAACGGTCTCAAATCTCTATTTTCTGCATTATTTGCTTGCTTGTTATGCACCAGTCTACTGTTGTTTACAGTGCTTTCAGCCACTGTTTTTTTTTAATTACCGGCAAAAAGAAACTCTATTTTCAACTGTGCAATACGGAAAACATTTAAACTGTGTGTGTGTGATACGAATTACCCACTCCCAATGGAAAATGAACCATTAAGGATGACTATTCAGTGTACAAAGTCCACTAGTCCTGCTAACCGTGAGAAAACTGTAATTATGAGACTTTTTTTTACATTTTTAAAAACACAGCTTAAAATAAGGAAGAGGAAAGTTTCCATAAGGAGGTAATATTTATCATAGTCTTTGATTTAGGTCCAATAGTCTGTTGTTGTATTTTATATTTATTCTGTTGTAGTTTTTAAAATATTTTTATTTTAAAAATTATATTACAAAAAAAGATTTAAGGATATTTGCAAAGTTTTGTATAGTTTAGTCCATGTGAGTCTTGTGAATTTACTTAATTCTTTTTAACATCCCATCAGGTGATTGGCGGGCCAATAGGGAATCAGGTGGGGCCTAAAGGTGAACCTGGCTTACCTGGAACACCTGGACTCAAAGGAGACAGAGGAGTACAAGGTGAGCTGAAAACACACAGGCACATAACAAGCATACTTATTGTTTGCATTACTTTTAAAGCTAGTTTATACCGGGTACCAAATTTAAGTTCAAAAACAGACATTATAGATGAGATGGTGCAACCTAAATGCACTGGTGTAGGTCTAGAATAACAGATTAAAAATACAATAATACATTTAGGGGAAAGGTTGGGATAAATTGAATAATTTAGGGTTACTGAAAAGGAAATAAAGGGATACAATTATTAATTATGTAAATTAGTTAATGGCCCTTCTTTGCTTTTGGCTGAATAAGACCATTTTTTGAGATTTACTTTTTGATTATCTTTCGCAAAAAAACAAACCAAATAACACTGAAACGTCAACCTCCTTTCTCCAGGTTTGACAGGCCCTCCAGGAGAACCGGGATTCACAGGAACCGGTAGTGGGGGTTTTCCTGGACCTCAAGGTTTCCCAGGAGAGCGAGGTCAGAAGGGAGAGATTGGCCCTCCAGGAAACTTTCTGCCAGGCCCCCCAGGTCGTGCAGGGTCTCCTGGATCCCCTGGTCCGCCAGGGCCCCGTGGACTTCCAGGCACTTCCTCAGGTCAAGACTGCATACCAGGACTTCCTGGGGTTCCTGGTGCACAAGGAGGAAGAGGTTTCCCTGGAGAGATAGGACAGAAAGGTGGGGAAATGTCTAAGATAGAATCAAAATAAATGACTCCTGTCAGATTGCTGAAATATCACCCAATCTCCCAAAGAAGTGCATAAGACGGTCTCCCCCTGCAGCCTTTTGCAGAAAAAAGTGACATTAATGATCTGATCGTGTTTTTAGGTGAGAAAGGTGACACCTGTGTGAACTGCATAGGAAGCGTCAATCCCATCCCTGGACCTCAAGGACCTCCAGGACCTCCTGGATTTCCTGGTAAGACCCCTCCCCCAAAGTTTTGTTTCCGTCAGGTGATATTAACAAACTTTCCTGAATCCACAGTAGCAGATTAAAATTGCTTGGTGGTCCTTCAGTAATGACATTAAATGTGACAATAAAGACACTGAAGTTTAGTAGACCTCAGGACAGATGTTTTTATGGTCCCTCTTGTTTTCTTCATCAGGACCTCCTGGCACCCAAGGTTTCAAGGGAGACAGAGGTTTTCCAGGAACACCTGGCTCTGTCGGCCCCAGCGTGAGTATTCTTACTTTTCCTTTCCAAAAGTGGTGATTATCATTGTGGAACTGATATAATTAATGTGTTGCTCACGATTTTTTTTCATCAGAAAAATAAGATTTCATAAAAAACGCCATTATTTCTTTGGTATTCTTTGATTTAATTTCTCTGTTTGACTTCCCTGTCCCTGGCTCTTGCTTCTTTCCCAAAAAATTGATTCTGTTCACCTGGACGTAGAGTTTTACGTTTTTCCGACTGCAAAGGCTACGTCTGGGTAAACTGAATCAATTTTGGGGGATTTCCTTACCTGGATGATTGAGCATCAAGACATCTTGCTTGTTTCCTTTCCAGGGTCCTCCTGGTGCTCAAGGTCCTCCCGGCCTAAATGGAGAGAAGGGAGATCCAGGTGATCCCATCAGAGTTAATGGTTTGAGTGGAGAGAAGGGTGACACTGGTTTCCCTGGACCACCTGGTCTGCCCGGTCTGGATGGGGCACCTGGTCGTGACGGAGCCCCTGGGCCTCCAGGGCCTAAAGGAGCTCCTGTGAGTGACTTCCACTCAGTCTGTTCATTATTTATCTGAATTAACCCAAACCCCTCTAACCCCAACTAATGTATTTGCAACTGTGACAGGGCTCATTGTTGGTGAAAGGAGAACGAGGCCTCCCCGGTGAGCCAGGTTTCCCTGGTAATCCAGGAGACAGGGGTCCCCCAGGTCTTCCTGGCTTTGGAAATCCAGGACCTCGTGGAGAGAGAGGTATCCAGGGTGTCTCAGGAAGACCGGGACCTGTTGGTGCACCAGGTAAAAAAATCATTTTACGTTTATCCTTATATATATAGATAGATATTCAATGAGAGCTATTGTGATGAAATACAAGTTAGTCATACATAATAAAATAAACAAAATTACCTTATGTGTTGTGCTGTAGCATATCCGGGGAGCGATTATTATAGGCCCCTGTGGGTCTCCCTGCTCAAGAATTTCAACCCATTACAGCACAGTGTGTTACAGGCAGTGATGGGAATAACGGCGTTACAAGTAACGGCGTTACTAACAGCGCTACTTTTTTCAGCAACGAGTAATCTAACTAATTACTATTCGTATCGTTACAACGCCGTTACGGTTACTAACAAGAAAATGCGGTCCGTTACTATGTTTCAACAAACAAACGGTTGAAACTGTGTTCAGCTTACCGCATCTTATATCAGTTGCATGGAAGTAGCTGTAAGTAATCTGGACGCTACAGCTTTAAGCAGCTGCGCAATGAGGCGGCTGCTGTCTCCAGGTAGAAACAGGAGTGATACACCTGCTGCTGTCAGACCTGCAGGTATCAGGCTGTGATGTTCTCCTTTATAGTGGACAGAAATTATTTTTTTGGAGTGGCACAAATAATTTGTGTGGCATCTTATTGAATGCAGAACAGCTGATTGTTCTGTAAATAGTTTGAAATGGTTTTTTTTAAATCAAGGTAAAAGGTAAATGGATGCAAATAACTTTGTTGTTTGCAAAACTTGTGCATAGGATTTTAAAACTGACAATTTATATTTGCATTTAAAAGTTATTAAATATGATTCATTAAACATGTTTGTGGTTGTTACAGTAAAAAATAACTTTTTCTACACTGATTTTATGTTTTTTGTCTGATTTTAGATCAATTGTGTTAATACAGTATGTCAAAATGAAAACATAACTGTAAATTCAGACACGTGAGGTTGTGCTGAAAAGGATGATACCAAACAAGGCAAAGTAGATTGATTGATTGTTAATTCATTTCAACCATGTAAACAATATACAGGTACATTTAGAAAAGAAAATAAGAGAGAAAAAATACTATACAAAAGTCAGTACATTTCAATATTGCTACCATTCTGATTCATTTACACGTTGAAAGGGAGTGGGAAGAAGTAAACACTTATTTAATCCCACCCCTTTGCCATAAGTTATCATATAGTAGTTTTTACCTTTAAAATAGTTTTTAAAGGTAAAATGTGGGGAAAATCAAAAGTAGTTAAAATGGCCAGTTATACCCTGGACCCCAGAGGGTTAAACGTAACGCAATAGTTACTTTTCAAGTAATTAATTACTTTTAGAATATTGTAACTCAGTTACTAACTCAGTTACTTTTTTTGAAGAAGTAACTAGTAACTATAATTAATTACTTTTTCAAAGTAACTTGCCCAACACTGGTTACCAGTGGTGTTTGGTGACTGTGGCCCCAACTGCCTTCAGATCATTAACAAGCTCCTCCTGTCCTGTAATCAATCACCGTTCTTATAATCATCCTTACCCCTTGTATTGAGCTCCAGGCTGAGGTTGATTTCCTCCATTTCCTAATAATCACCAACAATTAATATAACACTTTAGCCCATTCGTCCTTTAATGGTCGTTTCGTTTTGCTCATGGTGATGGAAAGGTCAGAATGGAAAATTTAGATTCTGTGGACAGGTGTGCTTTATACACAAAACTCAGATCAGCTGTATCTTATTTATTGACTGTAATCCGTGTGCACATGGGCACACACCCAACCATAGGAGCCAGAATTCTGTTTGACTTCTAGGAGGATCAAATACTTATCTCCCCCACTGTACCTTACCAAATTAGACCAGTGCTGTGTCTCACAATACAGCAAAGTAAATTATATGTTGATCTAATTTATATTTTCACATTATTTATCTCTGAGGTTCTAGCTATAAAAATTTAAAGCTTAGTATATCGTCAAGCTATAGCCTGAGTTGGAATGTACTGTTCATTGCATCAAAAAGTTTTCTTTCCACAACTTGCCTAAAATCTCCTGCAGAGGTCTTGATACTGAACTTTGAAAATGATTTTACTTAAGTTACCTTAAAGAAAACATAGCAAAATAGAATGGACATAGATGTTTCCCACAGGCTATTTGACATCCATTTCATGTCCAATTTTCCTGCCGTCTGCTCACTGAAAGCGTCCAACCTTTTATCTGTGCATTTTGTCATCATGAAGGAACTAAGGGTGAACCTGGTCAGACAATGACAGAGAAAGGGGCCAAAGGAGAAAGAGGTCGGGATGGCGAGCCTGGGCAGCCTGGTTCACCAGGTACACGAGTCACTATTTTGTTGTAAAATAATATACTTTCCATTCACAGTATCTAAAGTAACATACATGCTGCCTGATTGCCTAATTTGGTCATTTCCCTTTGTTAGGTATACCAGGTCAGCCTGGACAGCCTGGTTTTCCCGGTTTATCGGGAGCGAAGGGTGAACCTGGAATCCCAGGCATTGGACTGCCAGGACCTCCAGGACCAAAAGGCAAAGATAGCGATAAACTGTTCTCTATCTGTCTTCCTTTGCTCTTTCTACCTCTGCTGTTTTGTCTTCCTTTGTCCACTTCTATTTACATTCTCTTCTCTTTAACAACTTCTTCTGAGTACTTCCCTACATACTCTCTGCTTTTTGTGTCATTGTTACCTTCTTCATCTCACACTCACTTCTTTCCTCCTCCAGGATTCCCGGGTGTTGGCGGGCAACCAGGAGCCCCTGGAGGACCAGGAAGACCAGGGATAGATGGACGTCCCGGTGAGCTGGGATTTCCTGGACCAAAGGTGTGTGTGTATATATATGTTTTAATATATTTGGATAGTTGTGTATACCAATTTTACTAACATTATTATCTGTAGAAGGCTAAAATAACAAGGATAAAATAATCCTTACAATTTGAAAATGACAGATTTTTTATATTAAGCAATTTTCTCTAAGCAACACATTTTGTTATGCATTAATAGCTTTCATTAAATGCCTCTTGTTCTGTCCTAAACTGTACTGTTCGTCCCTCCCTGTGTGCCTGACGCTCTTTTTGGTTATATGTGTGACAGGGTGAACCTGGTCTTGGACTTCCTGGTCCTCCTGGTTTAACGGGTGCACCGGGCCCTAAAGGTTCCACTGGGCCTAAGGGAGATCCTGGTTTCCCTGGTAACCCCGGTTTGTCAGGACGGCTTGGAGCTGATGGAGCTCCAGGATTCAAAGGTACTCTTTAGATTGTGTGATTGTTTTAGAACAAAATGACACCAGGCCAGAACTTTGAGCTGATACTTTATTCTCTGTCTGTGCAGGCGAGCCTGGTACACCTGGTACACCTGGATCTCGTGGCCCCCCTGGACCCCCCTCTTTTGGTGGAACGGGCCCACCAGGTCTCCCAGGACCTCCGGGCCCAATGGGACCACCAGGTAAGTCACATAAGGTTTGACTGAAAAGAGAAAACTCAGCATTACAGAATATCCATTCTACCGTCAGCAGTTTAAGATGTTAGACATAATCTGATCTCTAGGCTCTGTCTCTGGGCTCTCCTACTAGTAGGATATGCAGGAGACACCTCATCCAGGTGGATTTTAGTAGTTATCCCAGGCAGATAACAAGAGCAGGAACATTGCTCAACCCTATTTCTATAATTTGACTACTTCACTTTCAGGCTCAGCTCTGACAACCGGACGTCACATTGGTCTATCTGTCAGTCTTTAGCTTAGAGTTTCCTCCACTCTCGAACGTAACCCAGAATTCTTGAACCCCTTTACTTGGAGCAGTAACTCACTGCCAGCCAGAAGTAGCGAATCTACTGTACAGCTGAGGTTCTACATGGCCTCAGACTTGAAAGAAATAATTCTCATCCTAGCCACTATTACAAATCACTCTGGTGCAAGATGGAGTTCACTGATCGGTGGTGTTTCTGAAGCCATAGAATCAGAAACACTCTGCTCCTTGGCTGTGCCCAGAGGATCCAACATTCTCCAGTCTGGAGAACGTTGGACTGTAAGTCTAACTTACAATATGACCCAAACCCTGATTATTAGAACAAAGGGACCGAATAGCTTGTAACATTGGGCGCCAATACTTTATTCTTCCAAAATGCTTCCCACAGGTTAGGGGTGTGGTCATATACCCAAAAGCACACATAGAGCAAACTCTATGTATATAAACCCTGGAGCTGAACCACTCCTTCCTACTTTGCAAATCCAGAAGCACTGTTTCCAATATTGCAGAAGTGGGAACCAGGACAACCCCTCAAAATCTTGACCGCCCAGGGGAGTGGAGAGTAAAAATGTTCAAATTATTGTTAACCTGACAGTTCAAATGTTGTTCCTAAATGAAAAGAGGACAGTCATAATAATCATCTTTACAGGGCTGCCAGGATCAGATGGTCCAAAAGGAGACCCTGGCCCTCCAGGTCTAGACATCCCAGGCCCACCAGGAGACCCAGGAGCTCCAGGTTATCAAGGTCTTCCAGGTACTATTGGAACCCCAGGACCACCTGGAGGACCTGGTCGCGATGGTTTGCCTGGCTTGCCAGGTAAGCTGTCACTCTTCAATCATCGAAATATGGCTGTAAATGAATAACATTAGCTATATTGGTATCTTGAAAAGCAATAAAAAGCATTATATGTCACAAGTTGATAAAGCAAAGGACAAAAAGCTGTCATGATGACTCTATGCAGTCGATCATTTAGAGCATTTACTAACTACAAAAAGACTGGCTGAATGTCTGCATAACTTAGTATAAAGGCAGCTTGTAGGCTAGCTAATTGTTGTTAGCTCACAAAGTTATCAGAAAATCTAAATCAGACCAGCAATTAGAAACAGTTGACTAAATGATAATAGACATTTTTATGTTTCTTGTATGTAATTAAATATTTACTTTGGTTTATTGATTATTCTAACTTTCTCTCCTCTGCAATGCCGGCCTGGCTGCAGGTCAGAAAGGAGACATGGGTCCCAATGGACCTCCAGGACCTTCTGGAGGACCGGGAGCCCCAGGAGGACCTGGTGCTCCTGGATTTAAAGGTACTGACACACTCCATACTTACCACAAAAATCATGCATGATAACACTTATTGTTTTAAATTGACATATGCAGAATGATATTTTTCCTACAGCAAAAAATCTATTAAAAACCTGGAATCTGGTTGCATAAGCTATAAAAAATAATATAAAGAATATGAAGTAATTTATCATTTTCAAGTAACTTGTGACCTCTGTTGTTGGTATAATTGGATTAAAAGTATGCAGCTACTCATGAAAGGGCCTGCCTGATGCATCTACACAGGTGAACCAGGATTTCCAGGTAGAGACGGTGCACCAGGTGGTCCTGGTGCTAAAGGAGAGAGGGGAGACATGGGCCTCCAGGGACCGCCAGGACCCAGTGTTCCATCGCAGCTCTTAAAGGGACAAAAAGGAGATCCTGGACCTTCAGGTAGAGATGAAAACATTTTCACTGCCCTCAAAGAGTAAAAAGTTTGAGTTAAATCTTACATATTGGTTTTCTACAGGTGGAACAGGTTTTCCGGGTCCAAAAGGTGCTACTGGTCTCCCTGGTGACCCTGGGTTTCCAGGAACAGATGGCAGTCCTGGCCGCCCTGGACCTCCAGGTATGAATTCACCCCTAATGCATACATACTAAGTACATACATAAATACAGACAGAAACAGATTTTTAACATGCTATTTCATTTTTTTTGCAGGTTCTAAGGGAGATTCTGGTCGCCCAGGAGGTCCAGGTATTCCTGGGTCTCCAGGACCTAAAGGCCAAATGGGAGACATGGGAATCCCAGGTGCTTTTTATCAAAACTTTGGTCCTTATTGCTGTAGATGTTAGTAATTAAAGGCCAGTGTTGTGTGTTGAAATATGCCTATACAAATTAATATCCTTCAGGTCTACACCTTGTTTATTAAATGTTGTAACTTGCTATAGAGCAACAGACTTAAACCGGCATTCGTTCTAACTGCCAGCCATCGGCCAAACAAGGTGACTTGTTTGGCCGATAAGTTAAATTTAATTGAAGTCTTAATAAAATGTGCTCGCTTATCACTTGATTTAATAACTCAGTAAATATTTCCTACTAAATTTATAATGAAAACTCTTTTTTGATATATCACGATGATCATTTTTATTTGACTTTTCAACTATCATTTCATGTAGAGCACACAAATGACAAATAATGAAACAGGTTATGTTTTTTTTAATATAGTGTTTACATAGTATCCTTGTATTATTAGTCCCATTTTCATACACTCTGGCTTTCAAAGCAAGATGGTGGTGCCCAAAGTTCTGAAAACCTGTATTGGTTGCCCACAAACCAGTGATGCACTGGTGTGTTGGTTAGTGTTACTAAGGAAGAGAATACCTGATTCTGTATCTTAATGACATTCTTTTTTTAAAACATTTGTTAAACTTTATTTGCTACTTATCCCTTTAATGAACACACAGGACCACCAGGGCTGAAAGGTGTTTCAGGAGTGTCGGGTATACCAGGATCCCCAGGACAGCCAGGACCACCTGGTAACCAAGGACCCAAAGGTGAGCCAGGTTCTGCTGGCGTCGGACCACCTGGACTAACCGGACAAAAGGTGCATAATCCAACCACTCAGATTTCCTGGTAAAAAAGGCAAATATTATTATTATAAATAATATTTTGGTGCACATTAAAAGTTTTTGTTACATCCTTTGTAGGGTGATCCAGGCCTGCCAGGGTACCCAGGAAATCCAGGCCTAAAAGGAAACCCGGGATTACCAGGTCCCACAGGTGTGACGGGAAGACCAGGCGATAAAGGTGACCCCGGACTCCCAGGATTCCAAGGTAAGTCTGATCATAACAGATGTAGAAAAGAAGAATGAAAAGCTGAAATAAGTTGCTGATATTAAACTGCAACTGCATTGCATTAGCAAGAGTATAGAACTTGACTGCATGCTGAAGTGTCAAACCCTAACCCGTAAAATGTTCCAAAAGTATTTGGAAACATGTACTTCTAAAAGTACTTTTATTGCACCATGTTCATTCACTCATGAGCTGCTGTAGCATGAATCAAATGGCTGAATTGCCACCTCAGCATGCAGCCAAGTTCTATAAGAGTCTTGCTAATGACCTACTAATTGTATTCAGGTGTGTTGCAGCAGGAACACATGGAAGAGTTTCAGGACACCGGCCCTCGAGGACTGGAGTTTGAGAACCCGGCAGTATTTTATCTATTAAAGATACAATTATAAATTTTTTAAGGCAATAAGAAAAAAAAACAGCATTAAAATACAACACAATTAATGGTTCTGGCTGGTAAATCTGGAGAGGGTGACACGTTTTTGCCTTCACTGGACCAAAACAAATTTAAAAAAAGGAGTCGACTTTGAGAATTCAAGGAATTAGAGAAGGAGTCTGTCACATTACCATTTCAAGCATTTAGAAAAATTAAACCTTGGATGAGAGACGTTGGTCAGGCACATGTATTTTATATCAGAGTGAAAAAGGAATTTTATTGCGATAATTTATTACTAATATTACTTTTTATTTTACCAGGAATTCCCTTTGAGGTGGCAGTATCGTATGTCGATCATGATCAGTTTTTGTGTTAATGGGACTTCTTTTCATTGAAGCAAAGCAAGGGTCGATCTTCTCTTTCTACTCTCCTGTCAGGTCCTCCTGGTATCCCCGGTCCTAAGGGTCTTGACGGTGTGCCCGGTACCCCAGGTAGCTCAGGAGCTCCAGGTAGACCAGGAGAACCTGGTCCACAAGGACAGTCTGGTCCACCAGGAGAGAAAGGTCAGGCAGGTCGCGATGGGATTCCAGGACCAGCTGGAGTCAAAGGAGAAGCAGGTGAGTCACAGGGCATCTACAGGAACTGTAATTTTGCTGTACATTCTAAATTGCTTTCCGTTGTTTTACTCAAAAATAAATATTTTCATTACTTTTCCCTCCAGGAATTCCAGGTTACGGTGGTCCAGGTCCTGCTGGAAGTCCAGGACTGCCAGGTGAATTACCACCACCTGTAGTACATATATATTCATACCTGTGTATTCTTTATTGATTTTTTTGCTGGTTTTGCAGGTTAGTTACATTTTTTTCTCAACATTCTCTAATTTGTGTCTCTGTGTGCTAAGGTATCAAGGGAGACACAGGTCCTCCTGGTGTACCCGGCAACCCTGGTTTTCCCGGCCCTAAAGGAGACCCAGGCTCACCTGGTGGCCCTGGTGAACAAGGTGCCCCTGGCTTTCCTGGGCCTGCTGGGCTGTCTCTGCCAGGCCCTAAAGGTGCCACAGGACCCCCTGGATTACCTGGAAGAGCAGGTAAGGGACATGGACAGTATTTATCACCACATATAGTACTAGAATTTGCTGCCTGGTTTTCAGATGATTATTGTATTAATAATAACTATACTGTGTAATCAGTGACCACAGAGAGGATTCTTCCGTTCCTACCCATAAACCTAATGTTAACTTTGAAAAATCAGCCTCACTGCATTTGACTGCATCACAAGACTTGCAGGAAAATGGCTGTACAACCAATTGCCCCATAGGCATCATGCAGATTACTTGATTCTTTGGATATCTCTGTTGAATAATGCTTCCCTTCAGTGTAAAATGTTTGATTTAAAGGTAAGACGAAGAAATTACTATGAAATCAATCAACCATCCACAAGTCTTGTCACACCAATGGGCCACTTCCTGTAAATAAAAAGCTGTGGGACAAGTACGTTAAAAGAAGAATGTGTTTCGACTTCTTTATATGGGCTTAAATAGCCCAAACACTGATGGATTGCTGGTGAAATGCTACGATGTAGACAAACTAGACAACATGGTTTGGACATACCAGCCTGTGGTTCCCAGTTCAGAACCACTAACCCAATCCTGTAGGGAACCAGAAAACCAGACAGCAAATGGCAGAATCTCCACTTTAAACGTGAACGCTTCCATCTCCTTGATTTGCATGGGAGATTGTTGCACCAATCAAACCACCAGTATGAGAAGCAACACACCTGTCCGATTATTGTCAACACCACCCTCATGAGTAAATGTTAGTGTTCTCCTCCTTCACCTCATCACACACCAATCACTGTTTGCCTCTGGGGTTATGACTACGTCCCAAAAAGTGCATGTGTTTATGCCACATTGTTGTGTCTTCATCATCATCCAAAAATGTTTTTATTCACAAACCAATACGCCCTCATGTCTCCTCACCCCTTGTCCTCTTCTCTTGATCTGGTCATTAGCAAAGCTGTAATCCATTCATCTCTCCACAGCACTGAATTGTGTGTATTTGTGTGTGTTTGTCCTCTAATGTGACCATTGTGATCAGTGTGTGTCTTTGTATGTTTGTGAACCATTCTGAAAAAAAGAGAACTTCAAACAAGTATAGCAGACACAAACCAAAATCTCTGATCCAGTCAAGAATCTGTCATTAAAGATGTTTCGATGACGACAAAAATACTGCTGCTGCAGTAATTCATTTACCCTGTTAGCATAAAGAGCAAAAACCCTTTGATTCTGGATAAGAGCTGTCGTTGGTTTGTTTCTGGCTTTGCTGCCATATTTTGGTTTTGTCTCACCAATCAGCCATCTGCATGGACACTGTTCATCCCGACAAAAGCACACATGCGTGTGTGTGTTTATACACACTGAGAACAAGTCTCATACAGTGCTGGACAGAGTGGACTCTCCTGACAAACCCTTTCAGAAAAACATCCCTGTTTTTAACTATTTCTTCTATTTTTTAAAGATACTTTTTGGTTTAAAAATTCTCAAATTCATGGAAGCATCTGTAATAACAGGCAACCGAAACAAATTTGTAGCATTGTGATCTTTCTTTATGTAAAAAAAAGATAAAAGTAGATGTGCAGGTTTTATTTATACTTATCAGCCGCTTTATTAGGTACACTAATTCAACTAATCAGCCGATGGCGGCAACTCAATGCGTTTAGCATGTAGGCATAGTTGAAAGTTTAAAGTATGCATCAGAATGTGGAAGAAATTTAATTTAAATGACTTTAAATGTGGCACGGTGGTTGGTGCCACACAAGTATTTAAGAAACTGATAAACTTCTGGGGTTTTCCCACACTGCCATCTCCAGGGTTTACAGTTTCTCCTGAAAAAGAAAAATATGGTCTACAGCAGATGGTCTACAGCAGTAGAAGACCATACTGGGTGACTTCTGTCACATAAGAACAGGAAAACCGAGGTTACAGTTCAGATAGATTCACCAATATTGGAAAACAGAAGATCAGAAAAACACTGCTTGGCTCTTGACTCTTGATTTCTGCTGCAGACTTCAGGTGGTAGGGTCAGATTTAAAAAGTACGCAACATGAAACCATGGATTCATCCTGATTTTATCAACAGTTCAGGCAGCTCTGAAGGCTCAAAGGAGTCCAACCCAGTACTAGCAAGGTGTAACTAATAAGCGGCAGTGAGTGTATATTTACTGGAAATCACCCATTATTTAAAAGCCACATCTTTTGAAAGCAATTGTCAGAACCAACTGCTATCCAGCCCTGCATCAGGCTACATGAAAAGGTTTTGGGGGTTGTCAGGGTGACACAATGTTATTACATGTTACTCCTGTTTCCTGTGGTTTGGTCCCACCTGCTTTGGTGTGGCGGACCCTCTTCGCGTGACAACTCGTGCATCTGTGCGTCACAGGCCCTGCAGGTCAGATCAACAGCATCCAGACTTCTCCTGCATGTCTCCTACAGCAGCACTGACCGAGTTTAACGTCTCTCTGATCAGTTTAGGAACAAATTGATGATAAATCACTGCATCTCCTCTGTATTTCCTCCTAACAACTGTCTCTTTTCACTTTCCATGCACTCTGATGGTAGCATAATGCACTTTTTTTTACAAGTAAGCCACTATTAAAGATTTTCTTTTTCTTCAAGTGTGATCGTGATAATCGCAACACAAATCAGCATGTGGATGATCTGGGTCACATGTAGGTGCTGCAGCAAATTCAGAATGTATCAGCACCACAGAATTTAAATACAAAAACACATCATATAACTAACTCACCTTAGTCGTTTTCACATTGTGTATGATTATATTTAAGCATTATGTATTGAGTATATATTGTAGTTTAATGGGGTTTTGTTTTTTATCTTTGAAAGATAAGGCTGTTAGGCTATTAGCTATAGTTTTGTTATTGCCTGCAAAACCTGTTAAAAAGCCCAAAACCAATAACTGGTTGAAGACCTCACTGGTTAAAAAACAGGGCATATGGTAATCCTGCTGTCGCTTATCAAAGAGTTACTTAAACAAGGTTAACAGTGCCAGTTAACATTATCTTAGTTTGTTGTTGGTTCTCATGTTAATGATTGACTATAAAAATTATGTCAAATATGAATACATATCAGTGTCATTTGTAAAAGCTTAACAGCAACTTATTTAAAACCAGACAACTAGCATTTACGCTAACATACCACATCATTGTGCATGAATTAAATCAAGCCGAATAGCCCCCATGGTTTATTCAGTAAAGGAGAAATACCTCTTTCTTTGTCAGGTATGACTGTGTTTCTGTACTGATGCCTACCTCTGTCTAAACCTGCTCTTCTTTGTTGCCCCATTCCTTTATCCCGGCTCCGGTTTGCCTGGCAATTCTGGGAACCCTAGGTCCTCCAGGTTAGACTCCAGTGGTTTGATGGGTTTGATACATGTAACCATATAAACTGAGTTTCATGCTGGGTCGGGGTTAGTTCACATCAATTTCTCTCAGTTCAAAGCATGTAAAAGTGTGAATCCACTTCACTTTTCCTCTGTGCACCACCACAGTGGGTTTTGAATCAGATAATCAATATGTAATCGAAGTGCAGATTTTCAGCTTTAGCTCTATGGGTTTAATTTTTTTATTTATTTATTTTTTTGCAATGACTGCTCAGAAGTCATTTTTATACACAGACCCAAATTTTTCAGAGGCTCAAAAGTAATTGAACAATTGACTGAAAAGCAGTCCAATTGCACCGTGAGGCCTGTTCCCTTCATATATTGTGACAAATACAACATTAAGCCAGGTCAAGAATACTAATATAAGAAGATTAGAGTTTGCCAGAAAACATCTAAAAGTGTCTGCACAGCTCTGGGGGGAAAAATCTTGTACCAGTGTAATGGGAAGAAAAAAGTACATAAGAGAGAAAAAGCTCTTGATCTGAGACCGGATTATAAGGCGCACTGTTGATTTTTGAGAAAATAAAAGGATTTTTAGTGCCCCTTATAGTGCGGAAAATACAGTAGTTGTGTTGTTGTGCAGAGGCAAGAGTACAAAAATGTGTAATAGTCCAAAAACATTGGGACCGAACTGTATGACAAAACTGTTAATGATCTGAAGATGAATTAACCCCGGCCCTAAGCTCTGGATTTGTGTGACGGTTTATGTTATAAATTGAGTGTTCAGTTCATCCTTTCTTTACCCCACAGGACAGTTCACCCAGGACTTATAACCATAAAAACCTACACACAGTCAAGTTGCAAGTTTACTGTTTTTCGGGATTGTTTTTACCTGAAGATCTTCTTAAAATGTTTCTCTACCATGATTTTTAGTTACCAGTAACATACATGTGTGTTTATCCTGTTCTGTCAAATGAGGCAATCATAGTAACCAGTAATCAGTCTCAGGGTTCACCATTACTACACCTGTAACACACAGTCTGAAAATAAAACTCTTCAGTTTGGTGTCTGCAAGGTTTCCCAAAGGATTTAAAGAAAGAACCACGCAAATACTTTCTCACATTTTTCACACTTACATGTTTCAAAGATAATAATAAAGATCGCCTCTGTCAGTGCGCCCCAGGGTGGCTGTGGCTACAACGTAGCTGCCATCACCCGTGTAAATGGTAAATTTACCATTTACCATAATCTTAATAAACACAAAATGCAGTTTTTAAATAATGATTTAATTTTCCAAACATTTCAATCAAGAACTGCAATCAAGTATTTGTGATGTCTGCCAGTGACTCTTTCACATCACTGTGGAGGAACTTTGGCCCACTCTTCTTTGGAGTAAAGTTTTAATTCAGCTACATTGGAGAGTTTACAAAATTTGAACAGCTTATTTGACTTCATGCCAAAGCATCTCAATCTGACTGAAGTCCATCAAGATGTCTTTTTGTAAATGTGTGAGCCTTTTGTTCTTCTTGGTCAGTGGTCTTTTCCTTGAACTCCCTCATGGATGCTATTTTTGCCCAGTTGTTGAATCATGAACTCTGAACTGTGAGGCCTGCAATTCTTTAGATGTTGTTTGGGTTCTTTTGTGACGCCCTGGATGAGTCATTGATGCGCTCTTGGATTAATTTTGATAGGTCGACCACCCCTGGGAAGTCCCAAAGCCTTTGAAATGCCTTTGTAAACCTTTCCAGACTGATTTAAGTAATTTCAGCAGCCTAGGTGTGACTAGTGAAATTGAACGAATCTTTACAAACTGCATTTTGTATTTATTCAGATTATCTTTGTCTGATATTACAATTTGATGTGTCAAAAAAACGTAGAAATCAGGAAGGGGGCAAAGAATTTTTCACATCAGAAGAAGACCCATAAGAAAGCATAAAAGTAAATCAGCCAAAAATGTTTTGTTTAATTGCTTAATTAAAATCCAAATGTGATCAAAACCCTGGTGGGGGAAAAAAAACACATAATCAACAATGTTGTGTTGTTTTTATGTTATCACATCTGACCTTTCATTCTCTGCGTGTGAAGGTTCACCTGGCCTACAAGGTCCTCGTGGACTCCCAGGAACTGGTGGCGTTAAGGGAGAAAAGGGTACTCTTGGCATGCCTGGAATTCCTGGCATCCCCGGACAGAAGGGAGATCCTGGTTTTCCAGGAAATCCGGTAACACCCTGTTTTACATTTACTTCATTATCTTCTCCAAAAGAATGCACATCTGTATTTCTTTGTCCTTCGTTAGCTGAGCTCACAATATCTCTACAACCCTTTCTTCTCAGGGCATACCTGGTCCTACTGGCCCCGCTGGAATAAAGGGAGATTCAGGACAGCCTGGTGTTCCTGGATTCCCTGGTTTGTTCACAATAACATTATTTGTGCTTCTTTTTTTTTTAAACAAAAACATATTTTAGTCTTCAGCATTTATTGTGAACAGAGCCTAAAGATTTGTTTTTATCAGGATTGAAGGGTGATCTTGGATATCCTGGCCCCAGTGGCCCTCCTGGAGATCGTGGATTACCTGGAGAACGGGGTAGGTCAACATGTTATCCTTTTCTTCTAGAGTGAAGAGACGTGAGACTACCTTCAAAAGAAAAATCTGTGCTGCTGCTTTATTTTGTCTCCCTCCGCCTCACCCCCAGACAAGTGCGCTAACAGGAGAATTTTCTCGTGTTAATAGGCACTCCGGGTGATCCCGGTGAAGGTTCGCCTCCCATTGTGCTAAAGGGAGAACGGGGACCCCCAGGTCTTCAGGGCCTACCTGGTTCTCCAGGACCACCTGGTTTGCCTGGCCAACCTGGAGGCTCAGGTAAGTAAATATAGTTTCTATGATGGGAACTGATAAAAATAACATAAAAGACACAGGATCAGGATCAAATGATTATGCTGCTCTTCTCAAAGGGGAAGCACTTCCTACAAAGCTATCTATACTGTACTTTTACAGATATTTATAGTTTTGAGGAAAGAGGTTTTCAATTTTTGCATTTAATACATATTAAATAGGGATTTTGTATTTCCATAAATACTGACAATATGATTTCTCGGAGTAAATTTTGGCCACATCTGTGATCCTAAAATAAGGTTTTGTACTATTATTACTTCTGATAGCGAGGCCGAATATTTTGAACATTTTCCATAATGCTAGGGGACAGATTACACAGTGAATTTTAAAAGTAAAAGCAATACTTTGTAAGTCACACATTTTGTCATGAATTATCTTTGACTCAGAAAGTATACAACCCTTTTCACAGGCTCTTCTCACACAAGTGCTGTACAATATAGAAACCATGACAATTTTATATGCGGGGTAATATAATGTGAACGTGATGAGTAAAATGATCTAAGGTGGAAAAAACTGATGGAGTCATTGCCTCTCCTGCCTCCTGGTCTCAGGCATCAAAGGTGACCCTGGTGGACCTGGGAGCGATGGTCCTCCTGGCTTCAACGGACCTGCCGGCAGGAAGGGAGACGTTGGTCCGGCAGGTCAGCCTGGTAAGTAAGGCAGAGAGTCTCATCACTGACCTACTCTATATGTTATCCCTGGTTAAACAAAGAGTAAACGTTATTAGTAGTGTATGTACTGTCATGGCCAAAAGTTTTATTTATTTGCTGATCAAAGATTTACTGGATATAAAAGGATATACTGGACAAAGGATGAATATGGAGGTTGAAGAAAAAGAGGAGGGCCACAGAGAAGCTTCATGGATGTAGTGAAGAAGAATACACAGAGGGTTGTTGTGACAAAGGACGGTCCAAGAGATAGGCTGGAATTGGAGGCAAATGATCAGCTGTGGTGACTCCTAAAGGGAGCAGCTGGTAAAAGAAGAAGTTTAACCTATTAGGACCCAGGGTTCTTTGTGATGTTACTGCTTGAAAATGTCTACGTATCAAAATAAAGCGAACAAGCTAATAAGGAAATTCGGATGGAACAAAAATACAGAGGATTTGATATGGCCTATTTTGTTCTCTATTACACCTTTGAGAATATGCTGCAGTAGACCAGAAACTCAAGAAAACCATGAATCAACATATGGATGTTATCTGTGGAAGGATAAAACTGCTGGAGTTTACAATTGTACACAGTAGTGAACTTGCATGTAATGTGTTTGTGCATAAATAAGCTAATAAGGTGGAACGTGGTTATTTTTGATGGGAAACTTCTCTCAAAGCACACTTGGAAATGGAGTTATTGAGGAAATGTGCTGTTATCACGATGGATTTAAGTTTTGAGATTAAAGGTTAGACAGAATTCATGGTAATGTTTTTCAAACATTAATGTAATTTTGTTCTTCTTTTGCTGTTGGTTTAGTGACGTTTGGTTGGAACATGATGAGAGTTTGCAGTGTTGGTATCTGAGAGATGTCTGTTTTCAGCAGAGACATTGTTTGTCCATGTACATGCTGTCAGGTGAACGGGGGCATCTCTGCTTTTTGTTTACACCTTTTTGTTTAGCTGCTCTTTTAATTGTTTGTTGTTTTTGCTTTGGAAGTCATAGGAATGGTTATGTGAGCTTTTAGCTGAGATTTTGATGTTTCTGTGGATACTGGTACTGTTGCTGCCCTGAGGCTTCTCATTGCTAATACAGACATTCCCCTTATTACAGGTCAGCCTGGCAACCCTGGTCCCCGTGGTTCGGATGGCCCACAAGGTCCTCCCGGTGTCCCAGGATCAGTTTCTGCTGCTCACGGTTTCCTCATCACCCGCCACAGCCAGACCACCGATGACCCAGAGTGCCCCACTGGAACTAAGTTTATCTATAACGGATACTCTCTGTTGTACGTGCAGGGCAACGAGCGGGCACACGGACAGGACCTTGGTAGGCTTTACCTAGAAGTTGCATTGTATCAGACAGCTGTCAGAAAGCAGTTCATATAACTGACCGTCTTCTTTCAGGCACAGCCGGTAGCTGCCTGCGCAGATTTAGCACCATGCCCTTCATGTTCTGCAATATCAACAACGTCTGCAACTTCGCATCCCGTAACGACTACTCCTACTGGCTGTCAACAGACAGACCCATGCCCGAAAACATGGCCCCCTTCGTGGGAGAGAATATCAGGCCTCATGTCAGCAGGTATGACGGGAGGAGGGAAGGGCAGTACTGTCGAATTCAGGGAAGTGTGTAAATCTTGTGTTTTCCTATGTTTGTGCATCCAGATGTAGAGTCTGTGAAGCTCCCGCCATGGTGATTGCAATTCACAGTCAGACTATCCAGATTCCTTCTTGCCCTGAAAACTGGGAAGTACTGTGGATTGGATACTCCTTTATGATGGTAGGAAATAACACACGCAAAAAAACAAACACACACTCAGACACTTCCATCCCCACCTTGGCTAAAATCTCACACTGGCTGGATCTCCTAGCAGAACCTTGCTTTCCAAAACCCCAAATCCTTTTGCCGATACACAAAAGCTGAGTAGCATAGTGTGTATTTCTGTTTTCAAAATACAGGAGCCTGTACCGGTAAATTACAGTAATTGGTTTTCCTCATCAACTGTCTTTAAAAGATCAAGACAACAATCTTGCTTTTTTTGAGATTGGACATGACAAACGGTGGGTGGATCAGACTGAAAAACTGAGCGTGCTGTACTCTCACATGGCAGTGACTAGTCAGTCAGATGGTTGGCATGTCCTATAACAAACCCTCCTTATTGTCTATTTTAATCATATTTTACAAAGTGAGAGCCACACTGTAATAACACTCAGTTTCAGTTTATTTCCATTTGTGTCGCAAAAGTATCACTGCTGCTCGCTGAGTGGTAGCAGTAGTAGCGTCGTGTTGTGATTTGGCACTATAGAAATAAAACTGAAATTGAGACCATTTTGCTACCAAATGGTCCCTTTTGCACATTTTGAAGTAAAGTTGATTGCCATGATAGGACAACCTTTAGTAAGTGAAAAACGTCTATTCAAATTCTAGGCAACAGCTGCAGTCTGGTAGCAACCCAAACAATTGCATGCAAGTTTATAGTGCAGCACTGTGCACCTCTTTGAGACCAAGCAAGCAATACACATTCCTCCATAGCAACCAGTGGTTGCCAGGAGGTCACTAGGCCTGTGGGACTAAAATCTGTCGACTGCTATGATTTGGGTTGGTGGTAGACACCTCTCTGCAACTACACCAGCACAGCACATGTGACCAGCACCCCCCATCTTCTGCCTTTTCCCCCTTTCAGAAGGAGTTCATTAATTAAGAAAACTAAAAAAACAAATTCTCTACAATTCTAATTCTTCTTTCTCTCCCCACAGCACACCAGTGCGGGTGCAGAGGGCTCCGGTCAGGCG
The DNA here is from genome assembly GCF_057382275.1 of Copadichromis virginalis. NCBI lineage: Eukaryota > Metazoa > Chordata > Actinopteri > Cichliformes > Cichlidae > Copadichromis > Copadichromis virginalis. Next base: position 32,291,285 of record NC_140620.1, read on the forward strand.
CTCGCCTCCCCCGGCTCCTGCCTGGAGGAGTTCCGCAGCTCCCCTTTCATCGAGTGCCACGGCAGAGGGACATGTAACTTCTATGCCAACTCCTACAGCTTCTGGCTGGCCACCGTGGAAACTTCTGAGATGTTCAGGTGTGGATTCATGTGCAAACGTCTGTAAAGGGGAAAGTTTATTGATGAGAAAATATCCTCACACCATATATCCATGGTTTTATGTTATTTACACCAATTTCTGACCCTAAAATCTGGATAGTGACGCAGAAATTAAGACTCATTAGAACAGGCAGATTTTTTCCAGTCTTCTGTTGAATAATTTGGTGAGCTTATGTGACTTGTAGCTTCAGTTTCCTGTTCTTAGCTGGCTCGAGTGGCATCTGGCTGGTGTGGTCTTCTGCCGTTGGAGCTCATTCAGAGATGTTCTTCTGCAAACTTTGGATGCAATGAGTTGTTATTTGAGTTAACTTTGCCTTATTATCAGCTTAAAACCAGACGGGTTTGAGCTGATAGGAACGCTCAATAGATATTTCCTTTTTCAGAGCATTCTCTGTAAAAACTAGAGTTTTGCAGGAAAATCTCAGTAGTTCACCTGTCTCTAAAACTCTAGAACCAGATCATTTGACTCCAGCAACCATGCTATGTTCAAAGTTGCTTAAATCACATTTCTTCCCCGTTTTGCTCAATTTGAAATTCTTTGCGACTCTTCTTTGCCATGTTTATTTCCCTAATTTTAGTTGCTGTTGAATAAATATTTGCAGTAATGAGCAGCTGAACATATGTACCTAATAATGTGTATAATGAATGTATATATGAATGTGTATAATGCAGTACTTACATGACCCACGTTAAAATCAACCCTCTCTTAACCATCTTAATACTTATGGCTCTTACAGAAAGCCCCAGTCTGAGACCTACAAGGCAGGTAGCCTACGGACACGTGTGAGCCGCTGTGCAGTCTGCATGAAGCGCACGTAACGGCATGCATGCCACCAAGCAAACACACCACTGCCAGGAGGTGGAGAGACGCCCATCGATGACGAGAGACGATTGGACGTACAGTAGACAAGTGTGGCAGCGGGTGGGGGCAGTCACGATGAGTTGGAATTCCAATGGTGCATTGTCTTCCGGAAAAACAAACTACAACTAAAACAATGGTGCTACTGTGCAACACAGCTTAAAAAAAAAAGAAAAAGACAAAAAAAAGAAAAAAACTGACGTAAACAAATCTTACATTTAGTCTTTGTTTGTCTTAAGAAGTACCTCAAAATGAAAGCAGAATATATTCAATTCATGGTGCCACGATGGATGTGTGACAACAAAACTGCATTTTTCTTTCTTTTCCCTTCTTTCCCAGAAGGATCTTTGTTCCCTTTCCCCCTTTTCCCCCCAAAAATTACGTTTGACACGTTGGTGCAGCAAAAATGTGACAGAGTAACTTTTGATTTTATTTTATTTTTGATAAGGAGTTGATGGTTTTCACAGTTACCAAATCGGCACTTTGACTTCGGAACATCCATGATGACAGATGCACTGACGATGAGCTTTCTGTAGTGAGAATGACTGCTTTTTTAAAAAAAAATTACCAATCACCCTTTCTTTCTCGCTCTTATTTTTTCTGTTTTACGTTACATTTCGTAGTGATAACCCTGCTGTCTCCCACTCTTTGCTAACCATATCGCCTTCTTTTGCTTATTTTTTTGTTTTTGTAAGTAATACAATGTGTATATTGTGTAAAACACTTTTGTTTTTAGTGTATTAGCTCGAATCACTACCAGCTGTTTGTTATGCACGGCGATTTTCCAGGTTCTTCTTAGCTCACACATTCACTTAACGCACGTTGACTCAGATATTGTACAAAGTAAGGCTTTTATGAATGAAACAGTATTTTATATATAATAAATATATATTTGAAAAAAGAGGATTAAAAAGTATATAAACTTTATTCGGCTGTGGAGAGCTTGTTTGTTGTTTTTAACCACGAAACGGTCATACATTACATTTCATGAAAAAATTAAGCTTACTACTGAACGCAAACAGACATTTTCATGAAACTATAACAGTCTTATGTGATATTAACAATGCCAATGCTTCAACCTTTTGTATTGTTCCACTGAAATAAAGGGGATTTGCTTTCAGCTAGTTGAATGATTGGAAATTGTTACGAATATCAACACGGGAAACGGAGAAAATAAAGTTCAGATAAATTCTTCTTTATTTGATTAGAAAACAGGGACATTTTTTGTGTTTCTTACATTTCCAGGTGCTGGGAATTTTCTATAAAAAGATCCTGATGTAGTTTGAAGGGGCTGCCTTTGTTCCCAACACTTTCAAATCCACTTTTACTGGCTTGAATTTCTATCCCAAATTGGATAAAGTGTTCAGGCTTCATGGTGTGGTAACACAGGTCTGAGCGTACAGATTCCTGATGTACTGTAAAGCTATGCGAGCTGTTTGGGGGAGGGTGAAATATTTCCCTGTGATTTTTATTGTTTGTTTGTTTTGTGTGTTTTGTTTTTTTTTTCAAATCTGCTTTTATGAATTCTAATTGTGTCAGCCTGGGGTGCGATTAAAAAAAAATGTGCATTTTTTTTTTCTTTTTGTTGTTTTGTTTCCATTTTATGTTATCCGGAAGTTGTTATAAACTTTTAAGACTGAAATAAATACTATGTCCAAAGTGTTGCCTTCATAAATGACTATGACTAAGAAAGAACAGTGGGTGACTTCTTTATAAGTCACCAATCTGGATCATTTAGATTTAAAAGTAAAAGAAAATAAGGGATCGGCTGGCAGTTACAATCTACAAGTCCTCACTTCTCCTTCTGTTTGTGATGTCAGTGCCAAGTGACGGTAAAGTAAATAAATTGGATTGTATGTACATATTTATATATTTACCATACCACTGGCCTGAGAGAACAAGGTGGCACATATGGGTGCAGCAGCTCAGACAAATAAAATGGGGCACAATTATTAAGGACAAATAAAGGGATTTTAAAATGGATTGATAAACGAACTGGAAGCCAATGAAGGAAAGCTAAAATTGGAGTGATGTACTTTTGCTTTCCAGATGAAAATTGGACAGTCACGTTTTGCATCAGCTGTAGGCGAGCAATGGAGGCCTTCCTGATTCTGATAAAGAGTGCATTGCATTGCAGTAATCATGCAGTAATCAAGACTAGAGGTTATAAAAGCCTGTATTAAGGTTGTGTTTGGACAGAAGAGGCTTGATCTTTGACAGTCATTTGGAAAAAGATGGATTTTACTCACCACAGTTAAACAAAAGAAGACTGGAGGAAATTGTCGCCTGGTCTGATTAGTCATTGAGAATTTCTCTTGTAGAATTCAGATGGTAGAGTCATAATTCCTGTGTAAACCACATGGAACCATGGATCCATCCTGCCCTGCATCAACAGTTCAGGATGGTGGATATTTTCTTGACACATTTTGGGCTGGTTTCTTGAACATGACGATGAGTTCACTGTACTCAAATAGCCTTCACAGTCACCAGATCTCAATCTAACAGAGCACCTTTGGGAAGTGGTAGAACAGCAGACTGACAACATGGATGCAGGCGTTAAATATTCAGCCACTGTCTAATGTTATCATGTCAATATGACTAAAAACTCCAAGCAGCTTGAATCTATGGCATGAAGAATAAAGACAGCTCTGAAGACAAAACGGGGTAAAAATCAAGTACTACCAAGGTATGCCTAATAAAGTGCCTGATGAGTGTAAATTAACAGGACAACCCCCACCTTAGTCCTCATGGCGAATATGTAACCATATGTAAATACTGCCAAATATATAAAGACCGAAAAGGCAGTTGGTACAGATGACGTACCCGTGGAGGTATTAAATTTCACCTGCGCCAACTACCCTTAAAAACTATGTTGTTATTCTTCATGAGCTGCTCTGCAACATTTTCTGCCAAACTGGTGGTGAAGATGACACGTTTCAAGTGACAGTTGGAATCTGGGCGGAGGAATGTTGTTCCTCCTTATATAAGAAGTGTGAAGTGTGAAGACAAGTTCTCTTTGTCTGGGACGGTGAGTGGACTCATGTCGGCAGGTAAGAGAGGCTTCGGAACAAAGTCTAGTTTGTTTAATTGTGGTGCTGTGGTGCACTCGAGATCTTTTCAACTTGCATCTTTGTTTTTGTGTTGATGAAACACGTCACTGACTCAGTGTATGTCATCTTTAGGAAAAGCAACCATCCTCTCTGTCTGAATCTGACTGCATAGCTGACTATCTCTTGCTCCACTACCTTAAAGGAGACACCATATATCAACCAAAGTAATTCCAAAAAAGGTAAAGTAGGAGACATATTCCCTGTACTTGTTCCTCAAGTATACTTGTGCTGTTTTGGGTTTAGATTTCCAGTAAGCTGCAGCTTTACCTCTGTTGCATTTGCTCATTCTAATTTGCACAATATGTCTTGGTGCTCTTGTGACTGGGATTTGTTTTTAGTATTTCCTGCAGTAACTGTAACAGCTTGTTGCACTCTTCATTGTGGCGTCTATTATTTTCATGTTCGTAAATATTTCTTAATACAGAAATCTACATTAAAAGCTTACCTGTTCCCACAGTTCACTTTACGTTCTTGCTGCTCAACAATAAAAAGATTTATTAAGACTGGTAGGTACGAGTTTCACAAACTACACCTTTTTCTGAAATGAAGACTAACCTGATACACACTTCTTCACTGACAGTGAAACAGTTTTGGCATTCACCTCTGCACACATAATTGCACAACAAGGAAAGAAGATGGAAGACAGACAATTCTGCTGTGCTGTCTGTCTGGATCTACTCAAGGATCCGGTGACTATTCCCTGTGGACACAACTACTGTATGAGCTGTATTGAAACCTACTGGAAAGCAGAGAATGTAAAAGGAATCCACAGCTGTCCTCAGTGCAGACAGGCTTTCACACCGAGGCCTATTCTGGTGAAAAACACCATGTTAGCAGAGTTGGTAGAGAAAATGAAATACCTCCAGCCTATCCATGATTCCCCTGCTTTTGAAAAGCACAAGCTGGTAGACAAGGTGTTGAAAGCAAACACCTGTTCAGTTCACAATGAGGTGATGAAGATGTTTTGCCGCACTGATCAAATGTGTGTCTGTTGTCTCTGCTGGATAAATAAACATAGAGGACATGAAACAGTTCCAGTTGAAAAAGAAAGGGCAGACAAAGAGAAAGACCTGGAGGTAATTCTGAAAGAAGTCCAGCGGAGAATCCAGACCAGAAAGAAGGAAGGAGGAGTACTTGAGAAAGAGATAGAGGGGATCAAACTGTCTGCTGATACAGCAGTGAAGGACATTGAGATGACTGTTGATGAGCTGGTGAGTTTCATCAAAGAAAACGCCTCAAATTTAAAGCAGCAGATCAGATCCCAGCAGAAAGATGAAACGAGTCGAGTCGAAGAGCTTCAGAAGAAGCTGGAGCAGGAGATCGCTGAGCTGAGGAGGAAAGAAGAGGAGCTGAAGCAGCTTTCACGCACAGAGGACCACACCGAATTTCTACTAAGTTACTCCACAATGCCCGTATTCATTGACTCTACAGATTCACCAAGCTTTAAAATCTGTCAGGTTAAGTACTTTGAGAGTCTTCAAATGGTGATATCAGAAGCTAGAGATAAACTCAAAGCATTTCTGTGTGATGAACTGTGGAAGATCACTCTGACAGTGAGGTCAGTGGATGTTTTGCTGCCACAAAGTGATCCTAAGACCAGAGATGACTTTTTAAAACATTCATGTCAACTCACGCTGGATCCAGATATAGTTCACAGAAAACTCTTCCTGTCTAATCAGAACAGAACAGTTACAGACATGCTTCAAGATCCAGATAATTCCTGTCTTAAGAACAGAGACAGGTTTTCCATTGAGCAGCAGGTCCTGAGTAAAGAGAGTCTGACTGGACCTTGTTACTGGGAAGTGGAGTGGAAAGGGAAAGGACTTTCAGTAGCCGTAACATATAAGAATGAGAATAAACTGGATCAAACTGCATTTGGAAGCAATAATAATTCTTGGGCATTAGATTGTTACAAGGACAGTTATAAATTCAGACACAACAACACGACAACTCGCCTCTTAGGTCCTTCTTCCTCTAAAATTGGAGTCTATCTGAATCCCAGAGCAGGTATTCTGTGCTTCTACAGCGTCTCTGACACCATGGCCCTGCTACACAGAGTCCAGACGACATTCACTGAGCCGCTCTATGCTGGACTGTGGATTTGGGGGGGGTATTTTATTTCAACCACTGCTACATTAAATGATATACAGTAAAATACTGTTTAACTGATTTTGCCTTTATTTGTTATATTTTTTCTATGATGTAATATCAAGGGTTTGTATGGGTGCTTGAAATCATTGAAAATACTTGGATTTTAATATTGTCTTTTCAAGGTTTGAAAAGTGCTTGAATTTCAGATGTGGTGCTTAAAACTGCTTGAAACTGTAACTCTATTTCATTCACAACAAATGACTGTCTGATTGAATAGTTCTTTGTTCGTTTGTTTGTTTTTTATCAGATAGAGAAATAAAATGAGTCGCAAATTCTAAAAACAACATTTCTCCACCTGGGCTGCCTTGCACCTCTGCATGTCTGTTTCAGTGTGTGACACCCGCCCCGAACAGTCAGGAATGAGTGCAATAACAAGCCTGGAGGTTGCAGTTTTTAATGAGCGTTTGCTGGAAAAGGACAAATACAAATCTTGGATAAGACAACGACCAAATTCACCTGAAAGGTCTGCAAAATGATTTGTACCTTTTCAGAATGGGGGAGTTTGCTTAAGTCCTAGTAAATAATTTTCAACTATGTGTACGTTACACATGCTAATTTTTATAATTATTACTACTTTTTTGCTAGCTAGCAAACTCGCAGGATAAACTATTGAAATGCATTGCGCGTGATGCAATATTGCAACGCTAGTAAAGCAGTTAGTTATGGTATGGGAATTTATGAAATATGCTGTGAACTAACATTACATAGCAGTAGCAGTAATGTGAGTTACTGTTATATATAACTACCCAACTTAAGGCTTTCTGATTAAAGGCTAAAAGCGAAGTTGTTACCAAGTAAAATTAAAAGTTTATGTTTTTGTGTATTTCTGCAGCTTTTTCAAATATTATCTTGGTTCATTTGGCAACACCTTAGGGGCGATAATAATGGTAATATGAGGGACTGATCCATATGGGCACAAAGAACAGCCACTTTTTTGTGCTACTGAGGTTCCCTGACTTTCCCTCAAAATCTGTTCTCGTGAGCACACCTTAAACATTAGAAATGGCTTTAAACTCACATTGAGGCCTGTGGGACACTATTACCAACTGAGACAATATACAAATTTATATGTGTTTTCATATATGAATATTTCATACTTTAAGGCTGCCTGTTTATTTAAGGGAAACGAACAATACATTATAATGAACAATTACATAATAATATCACAGATGATAGATTAAATAAACAGGTGTTAGATAGATGCTTGTGCATTGTTAGTCTTATATGTCAAGGTCAAGGTAACTTTATTTATACCCATAGGCAAGGTAAATTTGCTTTACAGAAAAAATGATAGCATTTGGCATCCCTTCAAAAACACACATACCTAATAAAGATATAAACCTCACTGTGGCACATATATAGTAATTTTAATATTTCGAATCAAAAACAGTTCTTATTTAATTCAGTGACAGCAACGGGGATAAAGCTATTTTTATAACGCTTTGTCCTGCATCTCGGAAATAGAAACCTCCGTCCTGAGGGAAGAAGCTGAAATTCTCCCCTTAGAGGATGGGAACCATTTTTAAGGATTGATAAAGCCATCCTCTGTACCTGCTTAGAGTACAGGGAGGCTAAACAAGACTGTGGTTCACCTATCAGACGACTGGACCATCTCACTATCTGATTTAGAGAGTTTTTCTCCGTGACAGAGGTCTGACCAAACCATGCCACCAAACAAAAGGATAAAACAGACTCAATAAAAGAACGATAAAAAATTAATTTGAACTTACCATGTATTGTTTTGTGGTATTTGGTGCAGTTTTCTTGTTTTGTGGGGTTGTTTTTTATTTTCATCAGGAGATGAATACCTCTAACAAGTTGTTTTTTTCACATTTGTACATCTTAATTTTTAAGGGAAATGTGTGTTTTGAGTTTATACACTATAGGCAACCTTTTCCTTTTGGAGTATTTTTGTGTGGTGCATAGGATGATTTGTTTTAATTTTCACATGGTCTTACTGAGGTGATGCAAAGTGAAACATGCATTCTTTTTGGGTAATGTGTTGGGAAAAGCTTTAAAATGGACTTTTAAAATACTTAAAAAGTGTTTGAGTTTGACCCTGAAAAAGTTGTATAATATAAAATGGTTTGTACAGTCTTCAAAAATGACTTATTTTACAGTCTGTATGGAATGTGACAAAGTCTATAACAGAATAGAAAGATTGCTTTGGTGATGTGAAAAAGTGAATTAATACCATAAATAAAGTTGCGCAATTTTAAAGCCATTCTAAAGAATTTTTGTGCAGTCATTATAGGAACTGAACTGAATAACTGAAGTGAGTGCATAGATTTTAATACTCATTTAATTATCGGTGTACTGGATTTATTTATGACTTACTACTATTTAAATGAGTCTGTTTTTGCCTTCATAACTACCTTATTCATGGTACAATTTCACAGAGGTGCCGGAAACATTCCTCAGAGATTTTGATCCATATTGACACGAGAGCATCACACAGTTGCTTCAGAATCACATCCATGATGTGAATCCTCTGGTTTCATCTTGAAGGAACCAGTTTGAAATGATCAGTCTTGAAATGATGAGTCTTGTGACATGTATCATTGTGTATCATCCTTCCATTCCAGTAGTAATCAGGTGGGTTGTGATGTTTTTACATGATGTTCAATTGGTACCAAGGGTGTCAAAAGGAAAATCACCCACACTGTTACATAAACAACAACAAACTTTTGATCCAAGGCAAGATGGTTCCATCCTTTAATGGTGTTTACACCAAATACTCTAAACATTTCAGCAGAAATTGATGCTTATTGATGCTTAGGGCAAAAAAACCCAATGTCAGTGGTTTTTGTGATGAAGGAGCCCAGGCCACAACAAATGTTATTGCACTTGTGATACTAATTCTAATATGGCTTTTAGTTTTTGTTGAGCTGGTTGAACAAAGAAATGCTGAGTGTTGTTAATGAACTATGTTTTTAATCCCAATGATGATCTCGTCCTACATCTAACCAAGTGACAAGTAAAACTAAAAAGTATGTGGCAAAACAAAAGAAATCTGAATTAGAAAAAAACAAAACAAAAATATGTCCTCTACAGTAGACTTGGTGCTTCTCATTATATGCCTCAGAAAACAAGGCATAGCAACTCCAGAAGTCCTCAAGCCAAATTATATGCTCCACATCTTGGGGGATCCTGAGATGTTCCCATGCTTGGGATCTTATTTATAAATGTATGTTACACTGAAAACAAGGCCAGGAACAGACCTGAGCCACTTCACATGCATAATTGAAATATATAGAAAAAAGTTGATGGGGTTATGGAACAAAAAATGTATGACACACTTGTATGAAGCAGTGACAGTTTTTTCTTGTCTGTGTCAGGGTTTCTGGGTCGTTGACCCAGTATTTTCAGATCACGTTCACTGCCTGTTCCACTTCCTGCCCTCTCTTCCCTTCAGCCCTTGTCGTGTCATTGATGTTATGTTGTCGTTTCCGCCTGCGTTCAGCCAGCCATTCAGTCAGTCATTCAGTCCGTCGTCCAGCCAGCCATTTCCTACCTCTGTTCTGTTCATCCACTCCTTATAATAAACCTTCACCAGTCTTCACCCACCCGCGAGTCCTGCGTTTGGGTTCCTTCTTCCTCGCCTCCACACAACGCCTGACAGAATGACACGACCCGTGCCACGAAGACACGATTGGAACCCAGCGGACTCGGACTTCTACGAGCGGAGGGAGGCAGCGCTTTCCCGTTGGGCAGAGGAGCTCAGGGAAAAACAGCGGCTCTTTAGGGAGAGAGAGCACGTCTTCAAGGGGACTCGCCTGGCTCTGGGCGGGCCTAGGAGACGCCGTGTTCAACCAACTGCTGCCTCACCTGCACCAGCGCATTTGCCGCGGAGAGTGGACGTTTCACGCCGCGCTTCAGCCGCTCGCTCTCTCGCCGCTCCGCTCCTCGCTCACACACCCGCCACCTCATTCGCCGGACCTCCACCTTCGCCACGGCACAGCGGCTACGCCTCCCACCTCGACCTCATCACAAAAATCTAGATAGTAAAACTTGAAAAGTGCAGCACAAAATAGAAGCCCAGAACATTCATTGATGCTCTTGCTGTTTTAGAAAAACATGTTTAATACTTGCCTGAATGTTTTTGGATACAATAGCATCTGCCTGCCCTGGTTAAACTCTTATTGCAGCAATAGGATTTCAACCCACATGTGTGAGGAGCCTGGAGTCTTAACCCAGATCCTTAGACCACACAATCTAACACCTTACAATGCGGTGGACTTGAAGCACACTTGAGTAGCCACTAACCAGTCAGTGTTGACACTGTGAATAAAAATATATGAAACACCTGCACATTGTAAATGACTTTTGCAAAAGAATTTCTTTTATTCATGTATTAATCGCATTATTATAAAAACAAACAATATCCTGCTCACTCTTCTGTTAATCTTCTTCTCCACTGATGCCTTACAAAAGCCGAAGCTATTGTTGCCTATCTGTACTTCAACATCATTAGTGAAAGGTCAAAATCACTGACCATGAGAGACGTGAGACCGTCTCTGGAAGGCTCTGATTCTTCTATTGAAGTTGGACTTGAAGTGGATTGGACTTGAGAGTTTTATTTCTTGAACATCTGTAAATTGTATTCAACAGATATTAACTGAAATGGAACTAGGGCAAGAGCATAGTCTCATGTAACACACACTCGTGTTACATTTGTACCACAAGGTAACCAAGTAAGTTATTACAAAGATATTCCTATTTACAACGATGGGCTAGGGAAAGGTAGAAATGAGAGTATTTAAAAAGAAGTATCAAAAGTTAACCCTGTATTCCTGAGAATTCTTTTAGAATGTTTCGAATTCACAAGAGCTATTTTAGGATTTTTGAGAGTTCTATTAGAATGTTCCAGATTCCTGAGAATCCTTTTAGGATGTTCCAAATTCCTCCAAATAATTCTCAATGACACATTGCAACACCAAGTTTTTTATAGTCACACATTGCAATAGAGTTTTCTGGGTAATTGACCAAGTCTGGTGGCATTACCTCCAAAGCTTATAGAAGTTTCTGCTAACAGCAGCTACATTGTCAGGAACAGCACCTACCAACAGATATCCTCAACAGCTCACCTCACTATCATAACCGAGAAATATTATTGTCAAATGTTGATGTTATTCACCTACAAAAACTCCTGGCTGTCCGTTGCTGTCATGGGGTGCGGAGGGTTAAATAGCAGCGCACATCTGAAAATAGCTTAACATACTCATGGTCCCTTTGTGGTTGTATAATACCTTGGTGCCACTGGATTTCAGCATGTCTCTCACACTCATACTGGTAACAGATGGTATCTCAGGATGTTTGAGGGAAGCATTCACACATAAAGGACCCAGAGTGGGGGGAGGAGTCTTTTGTCTCCTTCTCCACTGTAAGAGGTGGCAAGGGAGTGTGAAACTTTCTTTGGGGGTGGGGGTACCAAAGGTGTGAAAACAGCTGTGTACTGCCTTTAGTTCCTGTAAGAGGTATGTAACTGAAGGCCATGCTAGACTCAGTTAGGGACTCTGCCCATCGTCTGCCCCGCAATGATGCATTCCTTCACCAAGCTTGGCTTCTGTTCTTGTTATTATTAAAGAATGTTAGCTACCACTGACCGCTTGTCTGGAGGCTTTATTGAATGGAAAACTTGCACAACACCTAACATCACCCTGGTTTGGAAGAATTGCTCTTGATGAGATTCCTGCTTGACTGTACTTGACAGACATTCTGTAACAGATTTGAGTTCCACTGCAGCCCTTACAATTTATTGGTAGGGGATGGAAGAAACACGAAAAGAACCTGAAGACTATGGCAGCAGTGGGATTCGAACCCACGCCTCCGAAGAGACTGGAGCCTAAATCCAGCACCTTAGACCGCTCGGTCATGCTACCATTGCGAGTGAGGACCTCATCGCAAAAATCTAGACAGTAAAACTTGAAAAAGTGCAGCACAAAATAGGAGCTCAGAACATTCAGTGATGCTCTTACTGTTGTAGAAAAACATGTTTAATACTTTTTGGACACAAAAACATCTGCCTGTCCTGGTTAAAACCTGTTCATCAACCCTGATTAACAATGGGCTCTTGGCTCAGTTTCATCATTGTCCATATGCAACTTGTCATAAGCACTGATCAACAGGCAGGATCACCATTCACAGAGAGTCAAGGAACGGTTGCAATCACAGCATTGTAAGATGGCAAAAGACGTACCCTTAATGCACCCACCCTTGTTTCAAAGAAGCTCATTTGATTTTCACATAAACAGCCACCTTGACTCGCCGCTCATAATTGCAGGCCTGCTTGTGTACATCCTCATCACTGAAGACTGTACAGTCCTGATCTGAACCGTTATGCCATGTGCTTAGCTGATGTTTGCCTTCAGCCAACAACTTTGCCCCATTTAATCCATCGTGGGATTAACACAAAGAACACATTGGCTTGTGGGTACATTAAAGCCATGTTCCCATACCGGGAGTTGAACCCGGGTCGCCTGGGTGAAAACCAGGAATCCTAACCTCTAGACCACATGGGATTGGTTTGGCAATGCGCCACTGTCGTGCTCGTGCTGCTGGGTTAGAACCAGGCATTCTAGCCGCTAGACTACCAACATTCAACATACCAACTACCAACATTCAAACAATATGTGGACTGTCCCACCAGGGGAGAGAAAACTTTAGACTTACTGTATGCTAACGTCAAGGATGCATACAGCTCCTCCTCCCTCCCCCCACTTGGTAGGTCAGATCATAACCTGATTCACCTCATCCCCCGCTATGTGCCAATTGTGAGGAGGGAACCTGTGACCACCAGGACTGTTAGGAGGTGGTCAGAGGAGGCAATAGCGGAACTACAGAGCTGTTTCGAGGTGACCGACTGGGAAACACTCTGTGAGCCTCACGCCGAGGACATCAATGGGCTTACTGAGTGTATCACAGGCTACATAACTTTCTGCACCGACTCCATTGTTCCAGCTCAGACTGTTCATTGTTACCCAAATAACAAGCCGTGGGTGACTAAGGACATCAAAGCCCTCCTCAACAACAAGAAGAGGGCTTTCAGAGGGGGCAACAAAGAGGAGGTGAGGAAGATCCAGGTGTTACTAAAGGACAAGGTCAGAGAGGCTAAGGACAATTATGGTGTGTTCACACCGAACGCGATGGGCGCGTGAAAAAAGCCCCAAACGCCCCTAACTTGACGCGTGCACATTCGCACCTCTACGCGTGTCCAAGAAAAATCCATCGCGCCCCAAAATATCATATTTTAACGCGCGTGAACCGGAAATGTGGGAGGGATGTGGGAGGAAGTTTTGCAAGACCGGTATCTTTGCAAGATGGCAGCTGTCGAGCTAGCGCTTGAAGAGAGAGTCTCCTTTCTCTATTTACTGTGGAGAGCAGAGTAGCGGCGTAAAGGACATCCTTGCCGTACCTGGGTCCATCAGGTCCTCCAGAGGCGTGAGCAGTTTGGTGAGTTTCACCACTTGCTCCAGGAGCTGCGCCTGGATGACGGCCGATTCCAGCGCTATCACCGTCATTCACTCGGCCAGTTTGAGGACCTGCTGTCCCGCGTCGGTCCCAGAATCGCCCGCCTAGACACCGACTACAGGCGCTCAATCCCACCTGCAGAGCGCCTGTCCGTCTGCCTGAGGTTAGTAAAAGTGTTTAATACGTAGTCCTTTATTGATACCTGTGCTAATATATGCTAAATCATCCATTTATACACTGCTAACATGGATGTGCTATGCTAACAGTGAATGCTCTCGGTGTTTACTGAAAGCAAACTGTGGTACAAAGACGACTGTTTATAATATTTCTAGTGATACTCAGAAGCTCTCATCAAGTCCCGATTTAATTCGATTTATGCTGTTATCAGTGTTTGCAATGATAGCATGGCTGTGGTGTCACATCAATGTATGCGCTCGGTGTTTGCTGATATCAAACTGTAGCATTAGGACCACTGAGTTAACCTTTGTAGTGATACTCACTCCTTTTTATTTAGACCTGGTTTAATTCTGGGATAGTTGAATGTTTGTATATAATCCCTGCAGCTGTCAGACTCTATAACAGGGGTCACCAGCCTTTATTAAAACAGAGTTAGATAAAACTGTGAACAGTTTGATTCATCTCTAGTTACATGGTTCTATCTTGATAAGCTGTCTTATCACAGATTAATTTTTCAAAAATATTAATGATTTAAGCAAGGAAAGGGCTACATGTCAACACACAACTCTTTATTTCTATTAATGTCTTACTTCATTCCTACCTGATTGACATGTTTAGGAATTATGAGTGATTGGCTCACTGTAGTGGCAAAAGTTGCTACCAATCAAATTATGATATATTAAAGTTAAAATAAAACACAACTGTTTTAGATATTATCTAATATACATTTTGTAATTATCCTTATAATTACAAAATGTTTTATGTAAGATTTAAGTTTTGTGATTTAAATCTGACATCACCAAAGTATTTTGGAATTTGAATAATGTATTTTGTAACTGCAGTACACATAATACTGATTTTGAACAATTTTGTCCAGGTTCCTTGTCACCGCGGACTCCTTCAGCACCAAGCGTTCAGTTACAGAGTCGGTGTGTCAGATCACCCCCCAGGCAGTGATGGCCATCTGGGACTGTCTAGTGGACGACTTCATGGCTGTGCCTTCACCTGGAGACTGGCGGTCCATCACAGAGGGACTCCAGGAGCGCTGGAACTTCCCTCTGTGCTGTGCAGCTCTGGATGGGAAGCACGTCCAGACAAAGGCACCCCATATATCATATAGGAGACACACACATTGATATACACTAAATATTTATTTCATTTCTTTTTTGTGGTGCCCAAATTTATGCACCTGCTTGATTTTGTTTAAATAATTATTGCACACTTTTTGTAAATCCAGTAAACTTCTTTTCACTTCTCAAATATCACTGTGTGTGTCTCCTGTATGATATTTAACTGACATTTTTTATTGTAACAACCAACGATTTATACAGGAAAATAATGTCTATTAACAAGGTTGCCCAAACCTTTGCATCCCACTGTATTAGTATATTTTGTCATTAGTATAATGTGAAATAAATTCTACGTGTCAAGTCGTGTGCCAACATTTGCTGTGTAGTAGAACTGAGACATTAGTCATTATAAAAATTTATTTGAAATAATATTAAAATTCTCACACAGAAATACATTAAGCATAAATATATAAAATATAAGTATTTACAGAGAGACAGGAATAAAAAGGACCAGCTGCTCTCCAGAGCAGGAACCAGGCTGAGGAGGAACTGCTCCATTGGAGACTGGTGTGGCTCCAGCTCCACCACCGATGGACCGTCCTGGGACCCGTCCCTCATCTGCCTCGGAGCCATCCTCCCCTGTGGGCCTGTAAAACAGCACAAAACACAAAGAAATGAGAAGGCTGCTACTAGATTTTAATTTCAACATTGAAAAAAACAAACCAAAAACAGGATATAATCAGATTGGTTGTAGATATTTAGTAAAGGTGATCACAGGCAATCCCACCGACTAAAAAGGTATCAGTGTTTGCTGTACATACCTGTGGGTGCAGCAGCAGGAGCTCAGGGACTGGGGAGCCAGGAGAAGCAACAGGGGATGCTCTGCTGCAGAATCAGTTGGTTCTATCAATACAGTATTAAATGTTAACAGGTTGAATATAATAATCATAGAGTAGACAGTGGTCCCTCATTTATTGCAGCAGGGGTTCTCAGAATAACTAGCCCCTGGCCACGCACTTTATACACTTTTTCCCCCACACACATGAACATTGGTCACAGTTCTCACAATTGATTCTCAAAGTGCAAACCTTTGTAGATTGCAAAACGTAAAAGTATTAATATGCCGCGGTTTGTCTTCATCTGCCTGCAACTTTCGTGCGCCTTTTTCCCTCGCGGTGCAGGTGTCTATTTCCGAATGAGGCTCATAGTTATGGGTGATTTTGTGCTGTTTTTTCTATTGGACGTGATGGTTATCAAAACTAAACGTGATAAATTTGGCAAGCGCAGGAGATTTGTCAATCAGGCTGCAGAATGCAATGCTGTCCGGTGCAAAAAAAGAAAAAAAAAAAAAAAAAAAAAGAGGCAGTGACGGATGAACAGCGGGACCACTGTGAGCTGTTTATTAATAAACAATAAAATATATTCTTAAATGACAACATGCCTAAAAGCAGAACGGTATTTGTACGTCAGTGGGAAAATAGCGGTGGCTTGCTAGCTTTTGTGCGGCTTCCCCGGGTCAGTGAAAACTTTAGAGAAAACTTAAGAAAAATGAATGAACTTACCAGGTTGCCCGATCTCTTTACATATCTTCCTCCAAGCTCGGTCCTTTATATTCCTGTCTCGGTCCAGAAAGCAGCTGGTGTCGTACGGCTCCGGGTTGTTTGCTACGGCATTGATTAGCCTTCCTTCTATTGAAGAATAAAGGGCTTTGGCTGGATCTGCCCCTTTGAACTAGGTAACAGCCACGTCACCAGGCTCCTGATTGGTTGTCGCGGCGCGATTTGACGCTGGAGTTCAGATTTTTCCAACTCGAGTGGGGGACGCGAAACGCGTGTATGCACAAAATGCAACACATAAACTCACGCGCGTGGTTTTTTTCGCGAGTCAAACGCCTGAAACGCGCTACACTCACGCGCGTTTCAGGCGTTTTCGCGACGCAAATCTGCTTCCGAATTTTCGCGGGAGCCGCAATCGCGGGTCAGCGCGCCTTTCCATTGACTTTACATGTAAGCCTGACGGTGTGTTCACACCGAACGCGATGGACGCGAATAAAACGCCCCAAACGCCCCTAATTTGACGCGTGTACATTCGCGTCTCAACGCGTGTCCAAGAAAAATCCATCGCGCGTCAAAATATGATATTTTGACGCGCGTGAACCGGAAATGTGGGAGGAATGTGGGAGGGAGTTGTGCCAGACCTGGTTTTGCAAGATGGCAGCTATCGAGCTAGCGCTTGAAGAGAGAGTCTCCCTTCTCTATGTACTGTGGAGAGCAGAGCAGCAGCGTAAAAGACGTCCTCGCCGTACCTGGGTCCATCAGGTCCTCCAGGCGCGTGAGCAGTTTGGTGAGTTTCACCATTTGCTCCAGGAGCTGCGCCTGGATGACGGCAGATTCCAGCGATATCATCGTCTGTCACCCGGCCAGTTTGAGGACCTGCTTTCCCGTGTCGGTCCCAGAATCGCCCGCCTAGACACCAATTACAGGCGCTCAATCCCACCTGCAGAGCGCCTGTCCGTCTGCCTGAGGTTAGTAAAAGTGGTCAATACGGTAGTCCTTTATTGATACCTGTGCTAATATATGCTAAACCAGCCATTTATACACTGCTAACATGGATGTGCTATGCTAACAGTGAATGCTGTCGGTGTTTACTGATGGCATAGCACATCCATGTTAGCAGTGTATCGTGTATACACTGCTAACATGGATGTGCTATAACAGTGAATGCTGTCGGCGTGTATAAACTATCGTTTATACACTGCTAACATGGATGTGCTATGCTAACAGTGAATGCTGTCGGCGTTTACTGATGGCATAGCACATCCATGTTAGCAGTGTATCGTGTATACACTGCTAACATGGATGTGCTATAACAGTGAATGCTGTCGGCGTGTATAAACTATCGTTTATACACTGCTAACATGGATGTGCTATGCTAACAGTGAATGCTGTCGGCGTTTACTGATGGCATAGCACATCCATGTTAGCAGTGTATCGTGTATACACTGCTAACATGGATGTGCTATAACAGTGAATGCTGTCGGCGTGTATAAACTATCGTTTATACACTGCTAACATGGATGTGCTATGCTAACAGTGAATGCTGTCGGCGTTTACTGATGGCATAGCACATCCATGTTAGCAGTGTATCGTTTATACACTGCTAACATGGATGTGCTATGCTAACAGTGAATGCTCTCGGTGTTTACCGATAGCAAACTGGTACTGTTTATAATATTTCTAGTGATACTCAGATGGTCTCATCAAGTCCCGATTTAATTTAATTCGATTTATGCTGTTATCAGTGGTTGAATGATAGCATGGCTGTGGTGTCATAGGTATGGTGAGCCAGATCATCCCCCAGGTAGCGACGGCCATCTGGGACTGTCTAGTGGACGATTTCACGGCTGTGCCTTCAACTGAAGACTGGCGGTCCATCGCAGAGGGATTCCAGGAGCGCTGGAACTTCCCCCTCTGTTGTGGAGCTCTGGATGGGAAGCACGTCCAGACGAAGGCACCCCCCAACTCAGGATCCATGTTCCACAACTACAAGGGAACTTTCTCCTTTTTAAAATTTTCTTAATAAATGGATCTCTACTCCAAAATAACCTAACCTCTCTTTATTCTCTTAAGTAACTTGTCTTCACTATGTTCCTATAACCAGTGTGATGCAAAAGTTTGAGCAACCTTATTAATAGTCATTATTTTCCTGTATGAATCGGTTACAGTAAAAAATGTCAATTACATATATCATATAGGAGACACACACATTGATATACACTACATATTTATGTTATTTCTCTTTTTATGTGTTGCCAATATATGCACCTGCTTTATTTAGTGTAAAGTTATTGCACACTTTCTGTAAATCCAGTGAACTGCATTTCACTTCTCAAATATCACTGTGTGTGTCTCCTATATGATGTATTTAACTGACAATTTAAATTGTGACAAATAACGATTTGTACAGGACAATGATGGCTATTAACAAGGTTGCCCAAACTTTTGCATCCCACTGTATCAGTATATTTTGTCATTAGTATAATATGAAATAAATTCTACTTGTGTCAAGTCGGGTGCCAATATTTGCTGTGTAGTAGAACAGAGACATTTGTCATTATAAATGTTTATTTGATAAAATATATAAATTCAGTAATAAAAAGATTCAACATAAATATATAAAATTTAACTATTTACAGAGAGACAGGAATAAAAAGGACCCAGCTTGGAGTGGAAGAGCCTCAGGGGAGAAGGAGGAGAAGAATAAGAACATTGTTTCTGCCCTGGAGAGCTGCTGCCTCATCAGAAAACTACTGATCATTAGGGTCCAATGTTTCCAAATTTAGCACAGCTGTGCTGTTGTCAAAAACTAATTTATGAATTTGGAATTTCACGAATTCTCGTGTCTGAGGCGGCATGCTCTCCAGAGCAGGAACAAGGCCGAGGAGGAAATACTCTGTTGCAGACGGGCGTGGCCTCTTTAGGGACTCCAGGATAGCCAGCTCCACCGCCGATGGACCATCCTGGGACCCTTCCCTCGACCGCCTTCGAGCTCTCCTCCTCTGTGGGCCTGTAAAAAACAGAACAAAACACCACAAAGAAATGAGAAGGCTGCTACTAGATTGTCATTTTCAAAATTGAAAAAAAAAACAGGATATGAACAGATTGGTTGTAGATATTTAGTAAAGGTGATCACAAGGGAATCCAAGCAAGTAAAAAGCTATCAGTGCTTGATGTTCATACCTGTGGGTGCAGCAGCAGGAGTGGAGGGACCAGGGACTGGGGAGTCAGGAGAAGCAACAGGGGAGGACTCTGCTGCATGATAACTTGACTCTATCAAGACAATATTAAATGTTAACAGGTTGAAGACAATAGTCATAGAGAATATTATATTATTATATACTTATTATTATATACAGTGGTCTCCCATTTATTGCAGCACATGAACAGTAGTCACAGTTCTCACAAGTTGATTCTCAAAGTGCAAACCTTTGTCGATTTTAAAACGTAAAAGTATTATGCCGCGCTTTTTCTCCGTCTGCGGCGCCACTTTTGTGCGCCTTTTTTGCTCCCGGTGCAGGTGTCTATTTCCGAATGAGGGTCATAGTTATGAGTGTTTTTGTGCTGTTTTTTTCTATTTGAAGTGATGGTTATCAAAACCAAACATGATAAGTTTGGCAAGCGCAGGAGACACGACACGGAGGAGATTTGTCATTTGGGCTGCAGAATGCAATGCGCATCGTTGAAAGCTGTACGGTGCAATAAAAAAAATCAGCGAAAAGGCGAGGCAGTGACGGATGAACAGCGGGACTACTTTATACTGTTTATTAATAAACAAAATATATTCCTGTATGACAACACGCATAAATTAACTGCCTACATTAATTAATTGTAAACATACCTTCTGACTGACACTCCCCTGCTGCCTCTTCGGGCTGTCCCTGGTCCTCGGGGGAGAAGTTCTCCACGGTCCGCACCATATTTCCGCTGGTCTCCCGCGGGGTGAGGAAGGGGTCCAGAAACCCCATGACCGCGAAGAACTTCCATCTCCTCCCCGATCCTGCTGCAGACCCACTCCTCTTCTCCTTCTCTGACCTCTTCTCCTTATTATATGTGTCCCTGAGGCTCTTCCACTTTCTCCTGCAGATGTCCTCTGAATAAACGCATTATCTGGTTAGCGGAAAGGTATTTGTACAACAGTGGGAAAATCGCGGGACAGTAGGCGCGCTTGCTAGCTTTTGCACGGCTTCATCGGGTCAGTCTGAAAATTAAAAAGAATAAGGAATGAACTTACCAGGTTGCCCGATCTCCTCACTTATGTGTCTCCAAGCTAGGTCCTTTTTATTCCTGTCTCGGTAGAAATAGGAGCTGGCATCATATAGCTCGGGGTGGTTAGCCACGGCGCTGATCAGCTTTTCCTCCATACTGAATGAAGAATGAAGGGCTTTGGCTGGATCTGCCCCTTTGACCTAGGTCAGAGCCACGTCACCAGGCTCCTGATTGGTTGTCGCGGCGCGATTTGACGCTGGAGTTCAGATTTTTCCAACTCGAGCGGTAGACGCGAAACGCGCGTATGCACAAAGTGCAACACAAAAACTCACGCGCGTGGTTTTATTCGCGCGTCAAACGCGCCTGACGCGCTACACTGACGCGCGTTTCACGCGTTTTGGCGTTTTCGCGACGCAAATCTGCTTCCGAATTTTCGCGGGACCCGCAATCGCGCGTCATCGCGCCTTTCCATTGACTTTACATGTAAACCTGACGCTCTATTCGCGTCCATCGCGTTCGGTGTGAACACACCGTGACGCTCTGCCTGCTTCTATCGCGTTCGGTGTGAACACACCGTTACAGGAGGAAGCTGGAGTGGAAACTCCAGCAGAACAGCATGAGAGAGGTGTGGAGGGGCATGAAGACCATCACTGGATTCAGGCCAACCAACAGCAGGGGAGCTGAGGGAGGTGAGAATAGAGCCGACGAGTTGAATCTGTTTTTCAATAGATTCGACACCACAGTGTCTGCTCCTACCCCCACAACCTCACCTGCAGTCAGCCTGGAATCCAGAGCCACACCACTGTGCCAGCCTCTCTCTTCACATGTTGCCTCCTGTGAGATTCCTGACACCCCTCCCCCACCCATCACCTTCACTCAATACCAGGTTGAGATGCAAATGAGGAGACTTCACTCAGGCAAGTCTGCTGGACCAGACGGAGTGAGTCCCCTTGTCCTCAAGACCTGTGCCCCCCAGCTGTGTGGAGTCTTTCATAAACTGTTTATGCTGAGTCTGAGTCTGCAGAGGGTCCCGGTGATGTGGAAGACATCATGCCTCGTCCCTGTACCAAAGACGCCTCGTCCCAGTGGCCCCCAGGATTACAGGCCCGTGGCACTGACCTCCCACATCATGAAGACCCTGGAAAGGCTCATCCTGGACCAGCTGCGACCCATAGTAAGACCACATCTGGATCCCCTTCAGTTCGCTTATCAGCCTCGTCTCGGAACAGAGGACGCCATCATCTACCTGCTCAATCGTGTCTACACCCATCTGGACCAGCCGGCGAGCACTGTGAGGGTCATGTTTTTTGACTTTTCCAGTGCTTTCAACACCATCAGGCCGACCCTCCTGGGTGATAAGTTAGCAGCGATGCAGGTGGATGCTTCTCTGGTGTCCTGGATTGTTGATTACCTGACAGGAAGACCACAATATGTACGTCTCCCACAGTGTGTGTCTGACAAGGTGATTAGCAACACAGGGGCACCACAGGGGACTGTCCTCTCCCCCTTCCTCTTCACCCTCTACACCACAGACTTCAGCCACTGCACAGAGACATGCCATCTTCAGAAGTTTTCTGATGACTCTGCGGTGGTTGGATGCATCAGCAGGGATGATGAGACAGAGTACCGGGCTGTGGTCGACTCCTTTGTCACGTGGTGTGAGCAGAATCATCTGCAGCTCAACGTGGCAAAGACCAAGGAACTGATCGTGGACTTCAGGAAGACCAGGAAACACTTGACCCCTGTTTCAATCCAGGGGGTCAGTGTTGACATTGTGGAGGACTATAAATACCTTGGAGTACACATTGACAATAAACTGGACTGGGCTAAAAACACCACAGCACTTTACAGGAAGGGCCAGAGTCGTCTCTATTTTTTGAGGCGACTGAGGTCCTTCAACATCTGCCAGAAAATGCTGAGGATTTTCTATGAGTCTGTTGTGGCCAGTGCGATCCTCTATGCTGTTGCATGCTGGGGGAGCAGGCTGAGGGTCGCAGATGCCAACAGACTTAATAAACTGATCCGTAAGGCCAGCAATGTTGTGGGGATGGAGCTGGACTCCCTCAAGGTGGTGTCGGAGAGGCGGATGCTGTCCAAGATAAAGACAATGTTGGATAACACCTCCCACCCACTCCATGACATGTTGGTCAGTCACAGGAGCTCGTTCAGTGAGAGACTGAGATTACCGAAAAGCACCACTGAACGACACAGGAAATCATTCCTGCCTGTGGCCATCTCCCTGTAAAACGCATCCACTTAACACACTGTTTGCTGCTACAGCTACACATGTTTCTTTCCAAACTACTTATTTATAAGTGACTTATGTATGTATGTATGTATGTATGTATGTATGTATATATATATGTATATATTGTACTATTCTTAGTTAGCGTATTGTCTGTCTTGTCTTAATGTTGGTTTAAAATGGAGCACTGTAACAAAAAATAATTTCCCCCAGGGATCAATAAAGTATTCTGATTCTGATTCTGATAGACCATATGGGACTGCTCCACTGTCATGAAATCAAGGATACTCTTGTCACTCTGCAGCCTTGGTGAGACCAACATAGCAGCACCTTAATCAATTCTCCAGCAGTTGCAGGTTCTGCTCAAAAGCACATTACAAGGGAGTGGACTGGACTTGAAGCACACTTGAGTGGCATGTGGGAAAGTCCACTAACCAGTCAGTGATGAGACCATGAACAAAAAGACATGAAAAACATGCAAGTTGTAAATGACTTTACAGCACGTGCCTAATGTGGTTTGGAAGAATTGCTCCTGATGGGTTTCCTGCATGTTTGGACTTGACAGACATTCTATAACAGATTTGATTTCCACTGCAGCCCTTACAATTTATTGGTAAGGCATGGAAGAAACAAAACTTTGCCGCTAGAACACTATGGCAGCAGTGGGATTCGAACCCACACCTCCGAAGAGACTGGAGCCTTAATCCAGCACCTTAGACCGCTCGGTCATGCTACCAATGCGAGTAAGGACCTCATCGCAAAAATCTAGATAGTAAAACTTGAAAAGTGCAGCACAAAATAGAAGCCCAGAACATTCAGTGATGCTCTTGCTGTTTTAGAAAAACATGTTTAATACTTGCCTGAATGTTTTTGGATACAATAGCATCTGCCTGCCCTGGTTAAACTCTTATTGCAGCAATAGGATTTCAACCCACATGTGTGAGGAGCCTGGAGTCTTAACCCAGATCCTTAGACCACACAATCTAACACCTTACAATGCGGTGGACTTGAAGCACACTTGAGTAGCCACTAACCAGTCAGTGTTGACACTGTGAATAAAAATATAGGAAACACCTGCACATTGTAAATGACTTTTGCAAAAGAATTTCTTTTATTCATGTATTAATCGCATTATTATAAAAACAAACAATATCCTGCTCACTCTTCTGTTAATCTTCTTCTCCACTGATGCCTTACAAAAGCCGAAGCTATTGTTGCCTATCTGTACTTCAACATCATTAGTGAAAGGTCAAAATGACTGACCATGAGAGATGTGAGACCGTCTCTGGAAGGCTCTGATTCTTCTATTGAAGTTGGACTTGAAGTGGATTGGACTTGAGAGTTTTATTTCTTGAACATCTGTAAATTGTATTCAACAGATATTAACTGAAATGGAACTAGGGCAAGAGCATAGTCTCATGTAACACACACTCGTGTTACATTTGTACCACAAGGTAACCAAGTAAGTTATTACAAAGATATTCCTATTTACAACGATGGGCTAGGGAAAGGTAGAAATGAGAGTATTTAAAAAGAAGTATCAAAAGTTAACCCTGTATTCCTGAGAATTCTTTTAGAATGTTTCGAATTCACAAGAGCTATTTTAGGATTTTTGAGAGTTCTATTAGAATGTTCCAGATTCCTGAGAATCCTTTTAGGATGTTCCAAATTCCTCCAAATAATTCTCAATGACACATTGCAACACCAAGTTTTATTATAGTCACACATTGCAATAGAGTTTTCTGGGTAATTGACCAAGTCTGGTGGCATTACCTCCAAAGCTTATAGAAGTTTCTGCTAACAGCAGCTACATTGTCAGGAACAGCACCTACCAACAGATATCCTCAACAGCTCACCTCACTATCATAACCGAGCAATATTATTGTCAAATGTTGATGTTATTCACCTACAAAAACTCCTGGCTGTCCGTTGCTGTCATGGGGTGCGGAGGGTTAAATAGCAGCGCACATCTGAAAATAGCTTAACATACTCATGGTCCCTTTGTGGTTGTATAATACCTTGGTGCCACTGGATTTCAGCATGTCTCTCACACTCATACTGGTAACAGATGGTATCTCAGGATGTTTGAGGGAAGCATTCACACATAAAGGACCCAGAGTGGGGGGAGGAGTCTTTTGTCTCCTTCTCCACTGTAAGAGGTGGCAAGGGAGTGTGAAACTTTCTTTGGGGGTGGGGGTACCAAAGGTGTGAAAACAGCTGTGTACTGCCTTTAGTTCCTGTAAGAGGTATGTAACTGAAGGCCGTGCTAGACTCAGTTAGGGACTCTGCCCATCGTCTGCCCCGCAATGATGCATTCCTTCACCAAGCTTGGATTCTGTTCTTGTTATTATTAAAGAATGTTAGCTACCACTGACCGCTTGTCTGGAGGCTTTATTGAATGGAAAACTTGCACAACACCTAACATCACCCTGGTTTGGAAGAATTGCTCTTGATGAGATTCCTGCTTGATTGTACTTGACAGACATTCTGTAACAGATTTGAGTTCCACTGCAGCCCTTACAATTTATTGGTAGGGGATGGAAGAAACACGAAAAGAACCTGAAGACTATGGCAGCAGTGGGATTCGAACCCACGCCTCCGAAGAGACTGGAGCCTAAATCCAGCACCTTAGACCGCTCGGTCATGCTACCATTGCGAGTGAGGACCTCATCGCAAAAATCTAGACAGTAAAACTTGAAAAAGAGCAGCACAAAATAGGAGCTCAGAACATTCAGTGATGCTCTTGTTGTTGTAGAAAAACATGTTTAATACTTTTTGGACACAAAAACATCTGCCTGTCCTGGTTAAAACCTGTTCATCAACCCTGATTAACAATGGGCTCTTGGCTCAGTTTCATCATTGTCCATATGCAACTTGTCATAAGCACTGATCAACAGGCAGGATCACCATTCACAGAGAGTCAAGGAACGATTGCAATCACAGCATTGTAAGATGGCGAAAGACGTACCCTTAATGCACCCACCCTTGTTTCAAAGAAGCTCATTTGATTTTCACATAAACAGCCACCTTGACTCGCCGCTCATAATTGCAGGCCTGCTTGTGTACATCCTCATCACTGAAGACTGTACAGTCCCGATCTGAACCGTTATGCCATGTGCTTAGCCTTACCTGATGTTTGCCTTCAGCCAACAACTTTGCCCTATGTAATCCATCGTGGGATTAACACAAATGTAGCGAGCGAAAGCCACCGAGTAACCGCTAAGGGCCTCTATACTACTTGTGCAAACTTTCAGGCCCAAAGCTCTCACAGGAACGAGCCCAGAATAAACAGGACAAGAGGGTCAATATCAGTCAGATATGTTAAAATTTATTATTTTAAAAGAACACAAAGGGTTTGCAAAAGGCCTAAAACATCAAAATGGTAAAAGGTCACTAACGACCACAAGATAGTGTTATTGGTGCAACCTGCCAGCAATGCAACTATCACCTGAGGGCTTGCTCTCCCTTGGCGGTCCCAGATGCTCGTTGCTTTAAAAGAAACAAATCCACCCCAAATAAATACGAGCCCAACAGAACACTTATCGCATGCACTAAGTGCTAGTTCAGGCAATAATCGGTGGCACTAAAAATCACTCTTAATAAAAAACCTATTCACTGCAAATCCACACAGAGCACCTCTAAAGATCCTAATTCCCCTAAGGTAAGAGCCCCACTCAGGGATTGCACAATGCCCGACTAATATTGCACCAGCCCAGTAGAAATAAAAACAAACCCGGCATAAAAAAACAGTTTTAAAAGGTGACCCTACCAAAACCAAAAACACAACAACAAGGAGAAGGAGGAAAAAAACAGCGACAAATTCACATGTGCAGCCTGCCCTGCAGGAGGCAATACAATATAAATTAGATTATAGTGCATCAATATACTTTTTTTTTTAATGTCAAATATATTAAGTTAACATACCTCCAGCAGACAACTGTGTTTGCTGCACTCCTGGCTTATCTTGGCTTATCTTGTGGAAATCACTACTAAAACAAAATACAATAAACATCAAATACATTTCAACAAATTTAAAAAAAAAAAAAAAAAAAAACACTAAAAGAAAAACAGCCTGTACCTCGAACCTCTGCTGTAGAGGTTTACAACAACTGTTTGTGTAGCAGACAATTAAAACTTCTCAGGCTCTTCACCTACTCACACAACCATTGTTCACAGCCGCTCGTCAGTGGAAATGAAGAGCACCTGCTGTTACTTCCTCTTTTATACCTTCCATTGGGTCCCCTGGGTCCTAAAGACTTCCCATTACAATTGCCCCCGTTTTAAAAGGTCACCGTCCCGGTGACCACTTACTGCCAGGGCCTAAATAAATTTTGGGGCAAATCATTATGGACAAGAGAGCTCTGTGAATCGCTAGTGAGAACAGCAGTAGTCTGATTTACTGACCGTGGGAGATTAAAGGGGTTAGAATGCTTTCCTGCTGTACTTCTTTTAGGCCGCCCCTGAACTCTTCCCGAGTCCTGCTCTAAAACATTCTCCCTATTATCAATCCCACTTTCCTCTGGCTGTTCTGGAACTATGGATACAGGGTTCAAGTTGCTCGAGCCTATGCTACTAGTTTCACTAACAAGCTCGGGAACACATACCGAGGGTGGCTGATCTTTGGGTGGGTTTGGAACAAGGGCGAGTACAACTCCACCAGCCTCACTGTCATCATCTGGTGTATCTGATGTTGACTGCCGGGGTGACTCACCTACCAGCCCTGGGTCAGAGAGAGGATATTCGTCTGGAGCAGGTGCTACAATACCTGAAGGTATTACTCTCAACTCGGCCCGATTTAAGTTCTTGTCTGGACCTGAACGATCTCTAGGGCGTATTTTGTAAACCCTGCCTTCTTTGTCCATACTCTGCACAACAACATACACCATAGGATCCCAGGCATCGTGGATCTTATGGCGGCCTAAAGGATGACTTTTCCGATAAACCAGAGTACCTGGGGAGAGAAGGGAAGTAACTGTGGGCTGAAAATGTTTATTTCTCCTCTCTGCAGCTTGTTGGAGTTGTTCTTTCGCATGCACATAAACTGAACTTAGACGTTGTTTATGCTCCTCTACCCACTCCTGCGCAGATCTAGACATTGGTTCCGACTGGGAAGCCCCCAGTAAGAAGTCAACGGGCAACTGGGGCTTCTGACCAAACATAAGCTCATAAGGTGAAAAACCGGTGGACTGATGTTCTGTGGTATTGTAAGCATACAATACCTGTGGCAAGTATTGCGGCCACTTTCTTTTCTTATCAGGAGGGAGCGTACGCAACAGATCATGGAGTGTTCTGTTAAATCTCTCGCATTGTCCATTGCCCTCAGGATGATATGGTGTGGTCCTGCTTTTGTCTATGCCGTACAGGTGACACAGACGTTTCAGCAAGTCTCCCTCAAAGCTCTTTCCCTGATCACTATGGATACGCTTAGGGACCCCATAGATATAAAACCATTTTTCAGTTAATACCCGTGCCACTGTACTTGCCCGTTGATCTACTGTAGGGTATGCTTGAGAGAACTTTGAAAACACGTCAGTGACCACAAGTACATTCTCACGCCCATCACTAGACTTGTCCAAAACACTGAAATCAATGGCAATGACTGCCAGGGGTTTAGAAGCCACCAAACCCCCCCTGAATGTGCGAACTTTTGGTTTTACAGCCTTTGCCAAGACACAACGATCGCACTCCTGACAATATTTCTCAATGTCACGTGCCATAAAGGGCCAAAAACACCTTTCTCTCACCAGGCTGGTAGTGCGTCCAATGCCTTGATGCCCATGATCATCATGTAAACTTCTCAGGACCTCTGTTTGCAAGCACTGGGGTAGCAACAGTTGAAACAAAACTTGGCCATTACCAGGTGTCTGAACTTGACGATACAAGACACCTTCCTTCAACTTGATTCTGGGCCACTGTTGCACCAACTTTTTCACTCCCTTACTTACATTACCCATTTCCTGCTTGGTAGGCAGCCTCCCTCTTTCCCAATACTGTGAAAAAGGGCCAATTACCGGGTCAGCAGCTTGAAGGGATATTAGATCAGCTTTAGGTCGGGATGGAAATGCACCTATGGCTCTACACGTAGCGGCAACAGCATTTCCCAGTTGACCTACATCTGTCTGATCTTGCACTTCCTGTGGAACCTTCAACCCTGGAAGCAGGCCAGATGGACTCTGTGGATGCAGTTGCCGTGACAATGCATCAGCGTTGCGATTGCTGGGACCTGGCCTATATTTAATCTCAAAGTTGAACACAGCTAGTTCTGAGGCCCATCGCTGCTCTATGGCTCCCAATTTAGCAGTTTGCAAATAGCTAAGGGGATTGTTATCTGTGAACACGACAAACTTATTTCCCAACAAATATTCACGGAATTTTTGAGTGACAGCCCATTTTAGTGCCAAGAATTCCAACTTTCTAGAGCTATAATTGGACATATTCCTTTCACTAGGTCGCAGGCCCCGGCTAGCAAAAGCAACTGGCCGCCTCTTTCCTTCTTGCTCCTGAGATAAAACTGCCCCTAACCCTGCCTGACTAGCATCTATCTCAAGGACAAAAGGTTTAGCAAAATCTGCATATGCCAATACTGGGGCACTAACCAGCAGCCTTTTTAGTGTTTGGAATGCATTCTCACATTCCTCACTCCAAAGGTGACACATTGCCCCACTGGCACCACTTCTACGTTTCTTCTTGGTACCTCCCAGCTCGCCCACCAGCCGGTGGAGCGGGGCAGCATACTTGGCAAAACCTTCAACAAAACGCCGATAATATGAGGCAAATCCCAAAAATGACTGTAGCTCTGTACAAGTAGTCGGTCGTGCCCACTCAGCCACTGCACTAATCTTAGAAGGGTCGGTCGCCACCCCAGAAGCCGATATCACATGCCCGAGGTATTGAACCTCTGGCTGGAAAAAGTGACACTTCTCCAGCTTCAACTTTAGATTGTGTTCTTTGAGCCGCGTTAAGACCAAGTCAAGATGCTCCAGATGCTGCTCAAAGGAGGATGAAAACACAACAATATCATCCAGGTACAATAAAAGGGACTGGAAACTTTGATCCCCAAAAATCCGCTCCATTAGCCTCTGAAAGGTGCTAGGGGCATTACAAAGCCCAAATGGCATTCGATTGAATTCGAACAGACCAAAAGGGGTACAGAAAGCAGTCTTGGCTTTGTCCTTCTCGGCCACTGGTACTTGATTATACCCACTTGCAAGGTCCAATGTAGAGAACCACTGTGCTCCCGTCAGGGCATCTAATGACTCCTCAATACGGGGTAATGGATAAGCATCTTTCCGTGTCTTGGCATTAAGCAAACGGTAATCAACACACAGCCTAATCTCTCCATTTTTCTTGAAAACCACCACAATTGGGGAAGAATAAGGGCTACTGCTTAGATGCACTACCCCCCGATCCAACAAATCTTTAATATGGGCTTTCACTTGTTCATACTGAGAGGGTGGGAGCCTGCGATACCGCTGTCGCACTGGGGCATCATCCATTAAAGGGATCTCATGTTCCACCAATGTGGTACATCCTAAATCTCCCTCCCCATAGCTGAAAACTGAACAATACTTCTGCAAAAGTGACACTCCTTGTTGTGACTGTTCATTGGACAAGTTAGGCCATGAGAGCTCGGAAAAATCAAGGTGCGGATGCACCTGTACAGTCACTTCGTGCATCGTTATCTGCAACGTGGGATCATCAGACTCTGCAGTAATGACAGAGTCCCCAGATGATGGAGGGTCAACCAGATGCAATTCACCTAGTTGTGTACAGGGCGGTAACCAAACATCCTCAATTCCCACATTAACCACCGGAATGTCAACAACACCCTGTTCAACAGAAAGGAGGGCCGGAGAAACCAAGATGCCCCCTGGCAGGGGATTACCTGTCGCTATGGGCTCCAGGAGCACTGATGGAAGGTTAATGTTAGCAGCAGAGGGGCAGCTAGTACGTATCCATTTCAACGAACCAGCAGGGACACAAACAGCTCGACCGTGGACTTTTGCTTTACCTAAATACCCGGATGTATTCAAAGCCTCAATGCGCTGACACTTGTGAAGTGTCTCTCTCCACGTCTTACTGGCATTTTCAAGGGCAGGAGATTCAAACAGACGAGGGCCAAACTGCTCAAAGAGTAGGTGGTAACAACGGCTAATGATATTCATCCCCAAGAGGCCAGGCACACTCTGTGGCTGCTGAACGCTCCCATCTAGAGGGTCCTCCACCACCAACACGCCCATTTTTGTCAGGGTGCCACCAAAAACAGTCACATCAAGCTCCATGTAGCCTATATAGGGGATTTTCAACCCATTAGCTGCCCTGAGGCGTAACCATTGGCATTTCTTTAAGTGCCCCACCCCCTGCGACCTGAAGTGCTTCTCAAAGAAACTCTCTCGAATAGTGGTGACCATGGACCCAGTATCCAAAAGACAGGGAACTATAACACCCCCCATTTCTATTTCCACCACTGGACAATTCCCAATTAGTCGAGAGGGATCTTCCATAACAACTTCAGCTGAGCCTATAAACCCTGTTCCTGATGCCTGGCTCTCTGCACCAGAGGGACCTAGTTTCCCGATGGCTGAGACTCAGGGCCTTGTTCCACAACCTGACTTTGTACATGTGCATCAGCATGAGACCCACCACTATTCTTTATAGCTGGATGTTTTACCCTACAGAACCTGGCAATATGACCAGCCCTACCACACCGATGGCAAATTGGCTTTCCATCTGCCTGGAAACGAAAAGGCCTAGTTGTGGGAGGGGTCAGGGGTAGTTCAGTCTGAGACGGCTGTGAAAATTGGACAGACATTTGCTTCATGAGCGTATCCAATTGAACCTGTTGTTTACGAAGGCACTCTTTTATCTGTAGAATGTCATCATTAGGCCCAAGGGTGACTGCATGCATCTCTGCATTAACTCCCTCTACTACCTGACAGTTCGTATCACAAGAATAGGCTCGGGACCTAGTTTTCCCTCCCTGCCTACCTACATCAGCCCACTTAAGGGCGATACTGCGTAGGGCAAGAAAGGACATGTC
The DNA here is from genome assembly GCF_057382275.1 of Copadichromis virginalis. Classification (NCBI taxonomy): domain Eukaryota; kingdom Metazoa; phylum Chordata; class Actinopteri; order Cichliformes; family Cichlidae; genus Copadichromis; species Copadichromis virginalis. Next base: position 32,323,330 of record NC_140620.1, read on the forward strand.
TGGTGTTTGAAGGACCCGCTGTTTCAGCTCTCTGCGCAGCATATCATCATGGACATGTTCAGTAAACTGGTCCCTTAGCAATATATCAGAATTTGGAATACCACCTGGTGTCTTACAGATTACAGTGTCCATTAAAGATTTAAGGGCATGAGAGTAATCTCGCAGAGATTCCCCTTCTCGCTGGGTGCGCTGGAAGAACTGTAGCTGGGCAGCTACATATGACTGAGTGCAGCTATAGTGCTCGACCAAAATATCAAAGATCTTGTCAGTGTGTCTCTGCTGATACTCGAATGAAAACAGACCTCAGATTTAGCACTGCCATCAAGATGGTCCATCACAAACATCACTTGTGCTGATCTTGACATAGGACGAATCTCCAGGCATCTACGTACTTCTTCAACCCACTGGTCAACAGTTAACAAGTCCACTGACAATTTACCAGTAAACCTTGGGCATTTACGCTCCCGAGGTGCATAAACGTAACACACATTTGTAGCTTCATTTATTGGGTTGATATTTGATGGCACAGTAGATGGACCTGGCACTGGATCTGGCACTGGACCAGTCCCAGGAGAACGTTCCTGTAATTGGTCTCTCAACTGTTCATTTGCTGCTTTTAGCTGTTGCAGCTGCTCCAAGAGGGCCTGTACGTCGTCCATAGGGTCGGCGAAGGAGGTTTATTATCCCCGCAGCAGCCCAAGCGTTGGCTTCCCCTCCGTAGAAGATGTCACTGTTTTTCCTCCTCTCCTCTAACACTCTTACTAAAATAAACAGGGCCACACTAAAATAAAAACCAAACACCGTAACTGATATGACCTGGATCCTGTCGACAACGCCAAATAATGTAGCGAGCGAAAGCCACCGAGTAACCGCTAAGGGCCTCTATACTACTTGTGCAAACTTTCAGGCCCAAAGCTCTCACAGGAACGAGCCCAGAATAAACAGGACAAGAGGGTCAATATCAGTCAGATATGTTAAAATTTATTATTTTAAAAGAACACAAAGGGTTTGCAAAAGGCCTAAAACATCAAAATGGTAAAAGGTCACTAACGACCACAAGATAGTGTTATTGGTGCAACCTGCCAGCAATGCAACTATCACCTGAGGGCTTGCTCTCCCTTGGCGGTCCCAGATGCTCGTTGCTTTAAAAGAAACAAATCCACCCCAAATAAATACGAGCCCAACAGAACACTTATCGCATGCACTAAGTGCTAGTTCAGGCAATAATCGGTGGCACTAAAAATCACTCTTAATAAAAAACCTATTCACTGCAAATCCACACAGAGCACCTCTAAAGATCCTAATTCCCCTAAGGTAAGAGCCCCACTCAGGGATTGCACAATGCCCGACTAATATTGCACCAGCCCAGTAGAAATAAAAACAAACCCGGCATAAAAAAACAGTTTTAAAAGGTGACCCTACCAAAACCAAAAACACAACAACAAGGAGAAGGAGGAAAAAAACAGCGACAAATTCACATGTGCAGCCTGCCCTGCAGGAGGCAATACAATATAAATTAGATTATAGTGCATCAATATACTTTTTTTTTAATGTCAAATATATTAAGTTAACATACCTCCAGCAGACAACTGTGTTTGCTGCACACCTGGCTTATCTTGGCTTATCTTGTGGAAATCACTACTAAAACAAAATACAATAAACATCAAATACATTTCAACAAATTAAAAAAAAAAAAAAAAACACTAAAAGAAAAACAGCCTGTACCTCGAACCTCTGCTGTAGAGGTTTACAACAACTGTTTGTGTAGCAGACAATTAAAACTTCTCAGGCTCTTCACCTACTCACACAACCATTGTTCACAGCCGCTCGTCAGTGGAAATGAAGAGCACCTGCTGTTACTTCCTCTTTTATACCCTCCATTGGGTCCCCTGGGTCCTAAAGACTTCCCATTACACAAAGAACACATTGGCTTGTGGGCACATTAAAGACATGTTCCCATACCGGGAGTTGAACCCGGGTCGCCTGGGTGAAAACCAGGAATCCTAACCGCTAGACCATATGGGATTGGTTTGGTAATGCGCCACTGTCGTGCTCATGCTGCTGGGTTAGAACCAGGCATTCTAGCCGCTAGACCATATGGGACTGCTCCACTGTCATGAAATCAAGGATACTCTTGTCACTCTGCAGCCTTGGTGAGACCAACATAGCAGCACCTTAATCAATTCTCCAGCAGTTGCAGGTTCTGCTCAAAAGCACATTACAAGGGAGTGGACTGGACTTGAAGCACACTTGAGTGGCATGTGGGAAAGTCCACTAACTAGTCAGTGATGAGACCATGAACAAAAAGACATGAAAAACATGCAAGTTGTAAATGACTTTACAGCACATGCCTAATGTGGTTTGGAAGAATTGCTCCTGATGGGTTTCCTGCATGTTTGGACTTGACAGAGATTCTATAACAGATTTGATTTCCACTGCAGCCCTTACAATTTATTGGTAAGGCATGGAAGAAACAAAACTTTGCCGCTAGAACACTATGGCAGCAGTGGGATTCGAACCCACGCCTCCGAAGAGACTGGAGCCTTAATCCAGCACCTTAGACCGCTCGGTCATGCTACCAATGCGAGTAAGGACCTCATCGCAAAAATCTAGATAGTAAAACTTGAAAAGTGCAGCACAAAATAGAAGCCCAGAACATTCAGTGATGCTCTTGCTGTTGTAGAAAAACATGTTTAATACTTGCCTGAATGTTTTTGGATACAATAGCATCTGCCTGCCCTGGTTAAACTCTTATTGCAGCAATAGGATTTCAACCCACATGTGTGAGGAGCCTGGAGTCTTAACCCAGATCCTTAGACCACACAATCTAACACCTTACAATGCGGTGGACTTGAAGCACACTTGAGTAGCCACTAACCAGTCAGTGTTGACACTGTGAATAAAAATATATGAAACACCTGCACATTGTAAATGACTTTTGCAAAAGAATTTCTTTTATTCATGTATTAATCGCATTATTATAAAAACAAACAATATCCTGCTCACTCTTCTGTTAATCTTCTTCTCCACTGATGCCTTACAAAAGCCGAAGCTATTGTTGCCTATCTGTACTTCAACATCATTAGTGAAAGGTCAAAATGACTGACCATGAGAGATGTGAGACCGTCTCTGGAAGGCTCTGATTCTTCTATTGAAGTTGGACTTGAAGTGGATTGGACTTGAGAGTTTTATTTCTTGAACATCTGTAAATTGTATTCAACAGATATTAACTGAAATGGAACTAGGGCAAGAGCATAGTCTCATGTAACACACACTCGTGTTACATTTGTACCACAAGGTAACCAAGTAAGTTATTACAAAGATATTCCTATTTACAACGATGGGCTAGGGAAAGGTAGAAATGAGAGTATTTAAAAAGAAGTATCAAAAGTTAACCCTGTATTCCTGAGAATTCTTTTAGAATGTTTCGAATTCACAAGAGCTATTTTAGGATTTTTGAGAGTTCTATTAGAATGTTCCAGATTCCTGAGAATCCTTTTAGGATGTTCCAAATTCCTCCAAATAATTCTCAATGACACATTGCAACACCAAGTTTTATTATAGTCACACATTGCAATAGAGTTTTCTGGGTAATTGACCAAGTCTGGTGGCATTACCTCCAAAGCTTATAGAAGTTTCTGCTAACAGCAGCTACATTGTCAGGAACAGCACCTACCAACAGATATCCTCAACAGCTCACCTCACTATCATAACCGAGCAATATTATTGTCAAATGTTGATGTTATTCACCTACAAAAACTCCTGGCTGTCCATTGCTGTCATGGGGTGCGGAGGGTTAAATAGCAGCGCACATCTGAAAATAGCTTAACATACTCATGGTCCCTTTGTGGTTGTATAATACCTTGGTGCCACTGGATTTCAGGATGTCTCTCACACTCATACTGGTAACAGATGGTATCTCAGGATGTTTGAGGGAAGCATTCACACATAAAGGACCCAGAGTGGGGGGAGGAGTCTTTTGTCTCCTTCTCCACTGTAAGAGGTGGCAAGGGAGTGTGAAACTTTCTTTGGGGGTGGGGGTACCAAAGGTGTGAAAACAGCTGTGTACTGCCTTTAGTTCCTGTAAGAGGTATGTAACTGAAGGCCATGCTAGACTCAGTTAGGGACTCTGCCCATCGTCTGCCCCGCAATGATGCATTCCTTCACCAAGCTTGGCTTCTGTTCTTGTTATTATTAAAGAATGTTAGCTACCACTGACCGCTTGTCTGGAGGCTTTATTGAATGGAAAACTTGCACAACACCTAACATCACCCTGGTTTGGAAGAATTGCTCTTGATGAGATTCCTGCTTGATTGTACTTGACAGACATTCTGTAACAGATTTGAGTTCCACTGCAGCCCTTACAATTTATTGGTAGGGGATGGAAGAAACACGAAAAGAACCTGAAGACTATGGCAGCAGTGGGATTCGAACCCACGCCTCCGAAGAGACTGGAGCCTAAATCCAGCACCTTAGACCGCTCGGTCATGCTACCATTGCGAGTGAGGACCTCATCGCAAAAATCTAGACAGTAAAACTTGAAAAAGAGCAGCACAAAATAGGAGCTCAGAACATTCAGTGATGCTCTTACTGTTGTAGAAAAACATGTTTAATACTTTTTGGACACAAAAACATCTGCCTGTCCTGGTTAAAACCTGTTCATCAACCCTGATTAACAATGGGCTCTTGGCTCAGTTTCATCATTGTCCATATGCAACTTGTCATAAGCACTGATCAACAGGCAGGATCACCATTCACAGAGAGTCAAGGAACCGTTGCAATCACAGCATTGTAAGATGGCAAAAGACGTACCCTTAATGCACCCACCCTTGTTTCAAAGAAGCTCATTTGATTTTCACATAAACAGCCACCTTGACTCGCCGCTCATAATTGCAGGCCTGCTTGTGTACATCCTCATCACTGAAGACTGTACAGTCCTGATCTGAACCGTTATGCCATGTGCTTAGCCTTACCTGATGTTTGCCTTCAGCCAACAACTTTGCCCTATGTAATCCATCGTGGGATTAACACAAAGAACACATTGGCTTGTGGGCACATTAAAGACATGTTCCCATACCGGGAGTTGAACCCGGGTCGCCTGGGTGAAAACCAGGAATCCTAACCGCTAGACCATATGGGATTGGTTTGGTAATGCGCCACTGTCGTGCTCATGCTGCTGGGTTAGAACCAGGCATTCTAGCCGCTAGACCATATGGGACTGCTCCACTGTCATGAAATCAAGGATACTCTTGTCACTCTGCAGCCTTGGTGAGACCAACATAGCAGCACCTTAATCAATTCTCCAGCAGTTGCAGGTTCTGCTCAAAAGCACATTACAAGGGAGTGGACTGGACTTGAAGCACACTTGAGTGGCATGTGGGAAAGTCCACTAACCAGTCAGTGATGAGACCATGAACAAAAAGACATGAAAAACATGCAAGTTGTAAATGACTTTACAGCACATGCCTAATGTGGTTTGGAAGAATTGCTCCTGATGGGTTTCCTGCATGTTTGGACTTGACAGAGATTCTATAACAGATTTGATTTCCACTGCAGCCCTTACAATTTATTGGTAAGGCATGGAAGAAACAAAACTTTGCCGCTAGAACACTATGGCAGCAGTGGGATTCGAACCCACGCCTCCGAAGAGACTGGAGCCTTAATCCAGCACCTTAGATCGCTCGGTCATGCTACCAATGCGAGTAAGGACCTCATTGCAAAAATCTAGATAGTAAAACTTGAAAAGTGCAGCACAAAATAGAAGCCCAGAACATTCAGTGATGCTCTTGCTGTTGTAGAAAAACATGTTTAATACTTGCCTGAATGTTTTTGGATACAATAGCATCTGCCTGCCCTGGTTAAACTCTTATTGCAGCAATAGGATTTCAACCCACATGTGTGAGGAGCCTGGAGTCTTAACCCAGATCCTTAGACCACACAATCTAACACCTTACAATGCGGTGGACTTGAAGCACACTTGAGTAGCCACTAACCAGTCAGTGTTGACACTGTGAATAAAAATATATGAAACACCTGCACATTGTAAATGACTTTTGCAAAAGAATTTCTTTTATTCATGTATTAATCGCATTATTATAAAAACAAACAATATCCTGCTCACTCTTCTGTTAATCTTCTTCTCCACTGATGCCTTACAAAAGCCGAAGCTATTGTTGCCTATCTGTACTTCAACATCATTAGTGAAAGGTCAAAATGACTGACCATGAGAGAAGTGAGACCGTCTCTGGAAGGCTCTGATTCTTCTATTGAAGTTGGACTTGAAGTGGATTGGACTTGAGAGTTTTATTTCTTGAACATCTGTAAATTGTATTCAACAGATATTAACTGAAATGGAACTAGGGCAAGAGCATAGTCTCATGTAACACACACTCGTGTTACATTTGTACCACAAGGTAACCAAGTAAGTTATTACAAAGATATTCCTATTTACAACGATGGGCTAGGGAAAGGTAGAAATGAGAGTATTTAAAAAGAAGTATCAAAAGTTAACCCTGTATTCCTGAGAATTCTTTTAGAATGTTTCGAATTCACAAGAGCTATTTTAGGATTTTTGAGAGTTCTATTAGAATGTTCCAGATTCCTGAGAATCCTTTTAGGATGTTCCAAATTCCTCCAAATAATTCTCAATGACACATTGCAACACCAAGTTTTATTATAGTCACACATTGCAATAGAGTTTTCTGGGTAATTGACCAAGTCTGGTGGCATTACCTCCAAAGCTTATAGAAGTTTCTGCTAACAGCAGCTACATTGTCAGGAACAGCACCTACCAACAGATATCCTCAACAGCTCACCTCACTATCATAACCGAGCAATATTATTGTCAAATGTTGATGTTATTCACCTACAAAAACTCCTGGCTGTCCATTGCTGTCATGGGGTGCGGAGGGTTAAATAGCAGCGCACATCTGAAAATAGCTTAACATACTCATGGTCCCTTTGTGGTTGTATAATACCTTGGTGCCACTGGATTTCAGCATGTCTCTCACACTCATACTGGTAACAGATGGTATCTCAGGATGTTTGAGGGAAGCATTCACACATAAAGGACCCAGAGTGGGGGGAGGAGTCTTTTGTCTCCTTCTCCACTGTAAGAGGTGGCAAGGGAGTGTGAAACTTTCTTTGGGGGTGGGGGTACCAAAGGTGTGAAAACAGCTGTGTACTGCCTTTAGTTCCTGTAAGAGGTATGTAACTGAAGGCCATGCTAGACTCAGTTAGGGACTCTGCCCATCGTCTGCCCCGCAATGATGCATTCCTTCACCAAGCTTGGCTTCTGTTCTTGTTATTATTAAAGAATGTTAGCTACCACTGACCGCTTGTCTGGAGGCTTTATTGAATGGAAAACTTGCACAACACCTAACATCACCGTGGTTTGGAAGAATTGCTCTTGATGAGATTCCTGCTTGATTGTACTTGACAGACATTCTGTAACAGATTTGAGTTCCACTGCAGCCCTTACAATTTATTGGTAGGGGATGGAAGAAACATGAAAAGAACCTGAAGACTATGGCAGCAGTGGGATTCGAACCCACGCCTCCGAAGAGACTGGAGCCTAAATCCAGCACCTTAGACCGCTCGGTCATGCTACCATTGCGAGTGAGGACCTCATCGCAAAAATCTAGACAGTAAAACTTGAAAAAGAGCAGCACAAAATAGGAGCTCAGAACATTCAGTGATGCTCTTACTGTTGTAGAAAAACATGTTTAATACTTTTTGGACACAAAAACATCTGCCTGTCCTGGTTAAAACCTGTTCATCAACCCTGATTAACAATGGGCTCTTGGCTCAGTTTCATCATTGTCCATATGCAACTTGTCATAAGCACTGATCAACAGGCAGGATCACCATTCACAGAGAGTCAAGGAACCGTTGCAATCACAGCATTGTAAGATGGCAAAAGACGTACCCTTAATGCACCCACCCTTGTTTCAAAGAAGCTCATTTGATTTTCACATAAACAGCCACCTTGACTCGCCGCTCATAATTGCAGGCCTGCTTGTGTACATCCTCATCACTGAAGACTGTACAGTCCTGATCTGAACCGTTATGCCATGTGCTTAGCCTTACCTGATGTTTGCCTTCAGCCAACAACTTTGCCCTATGTAATCCATCGTGGGATTAACACAAAGAACACATTGGCTTGTGGGCACATTAAAGACATGTTCCCATACTGGGAGTTGAACCCGGGTCACCTGGGTGAAAACCAGGAATCCTAACCGCTAGACCATATGGGATTGGTTTGGTAATGCGCCACTGTCGTGCTCATGCTGCTGGGTTAGAACCAGGCATTCTAGCCGCTAGACCATATGGGACTGCTCCACTGTCATGAAATCAAGGATACTCTTGTCACTCTGCAGCCTTGGTGAGACCAACATAGCAGCACCTTAATCAATTCTCCAGCAGTTGCAGGTTCTGCTCAAAAGCACATTACAAGGGAGTGGACTGGACTTGAAGCACACTTGAGTGGCATGTGGGAAAGTCCACTAACCAGTCAGTGATGAGACCATGAACAAAAAGACATGAAAAACATGCAAGTTGTAAATGACTTTACAGCACATGCCTAATGTGGTTTGGAAGAATTGCTCCTGATGGGTTTCCTGCATGTTTGGACTTGACAGAGATTCTATAACAGATTTGATTTCCACTGCAGCCCTTACAATTTATTGGTAAGGCATGGAAGAAACAAAACTTTGCCGCTAGAACACTATGGCAGCAGTGGGATTCGAACCCACGCCTCCGAAGAGACTGGAGCCTTAATCCAGCACCTTAGATCGCTCGGTCATGCTACCAATGCGAGTAAGGACCTCATTGCAAAAATCTAGATAGTAAAACTTGAAAAGTGCAGCACAAAATAGAAGCCCAGAACATTCAGTGATGCTCTTGCTGTTGTAGAAAAACATGTTTAATACTTGCCTGAATGTTTTTGGATACAATAGCATCTGCCTGCCCTGGTTAAACTCTTATTGCAGCAATAGGATTTCAACCCACATGTGTGAGGAGCCTGGAGTCTTAACCCAGATCCTTAGACCACACAATCTAACACCTTACAATGCGGTGGACTTGAAGCACACTTGAGTAGCCACTAACCAGTCAGTGTTGACACTGTGAATAAAAATATATGAAACACCTGCACATTGTAAATGACTTTTGCAAAAGAATTTCTTTTATTCATGTATTAATCGCATTATTATAAAAACAAACAATATCCTGCTCACTCTTCTGTTAATCTTCTTCTCCACTGATGCCTTACAAAAGCCGAAGCTATTGTTGCCTATCTGTACTTCAACATCATTAGTGAAAGGTCAAAATGACTGACCATGAGAGAAGTGAGACCGTCTCTGGAAGGCTCTGATTCTTCTATTGAAGTTGGACTTGAAGTGGATTGGACTTGAGAGTTTTATTTCTTGAACATCTGTAAATTGTATTCAACAGATATTAACTGAAATGGAACTAGGGCAAGAGCATAGTCTCATGTAACACACACTCGTGTTACATTTGTACCACAAGGTAACCAAGTAAGTTATTACAAAGATATTCCTATTTACAACGATGGGCTAGGGAAAGGTAGAAATGAGAGTATTTAAAAAGAAGTATCAAAAGTTAACCCTGTATTCCTGAGAATTCTTTTAGAATGTTTCGAATTCACAAGAGCTATTTTAGGATTTTTGAGAGTTCTATTAGAATGTTCCAGATTCCTGAGAATCCTTTTAGGATGTTCCAAATTCCTCCAAATAATTCTCAATGACACATTGCAACACCAAGTTTTATTATAGTCACACATTGCAATAGAGTTTTCTGGGTAATTGACCAAGTCTGGTGGCATTACCTCCAAAGCTTATAGAAGTTTCTGCTAACAGCAGCTACATTGTCAGGAACAGCACCTACCAACAGATATCCTCAACAGCTCACCTCACTATCATAACCGAGCAATATTATTGTCAAATGTTGATGTTATTCACCTACAAAAACTCCTGGCTGTCCATTGCTGTCATGGGGTGCGGAGGGTTAAATAGCAGCGCACATCTGAAAATAGCTTAACATACTCATGGTCCCTTTGTGGTTGTATAATACCTTGGTGCCACTGGATTTCAGCATGTCTCTCACACTCATACTGGTAACAGATGGTATCTCAGGATGTTTGAGGGAAGCATTCACACATAAAGGACCCAGAGTGGGGGGAGGAGTCTTTTGTCTCCTTCTCCACTGTAAGAGGTGGCAAGGGAGTGTGAAACTTTCTTTGGGGGTGGGGGTACCAAAGGTGTGAAAACAGCTGTGTACTGCCTTTAGTTCCTGTAAGAGGTATGTAACTGAAGGCCATGCTAGACTCAGTTAGGGACTCTGCCCATCGTCTGCCCCGCAATGATGCATTCCTTCACCAAGCTTGGCTTCTGTTCTTGTTATTATTAAAGAATGTTAGCTACCACTGACCGCTTGTCTGGAGGCTTTATTGAATGGAAAACTTGCACAACACCTAACATCACCCTGGTTTGGAAGAATTGCTCTTGATGAGATTCCTGCTTGATTGTACTTGACAGACATTCTGTAACAGATTTGAGTTCCACTGCAGCCCTTACAATTTATTGGTAGGGGATGGAAGAAACACGAAAAGAACCTGAAGACTATGGCAGCAGTGGGATTCGAACCCACGCCTCCGAAGAGACTGGAGCCTAAATCCAGCACCTTAGACCGCTCGGTCATGCTACCATTGCGAGTGAGGACCTCATCGCAAAAATCTAGACAGTAAAACTTGAAAAAGAGCAGCACAAAATAGGAGCTCAGAACATTCAGTGATGCTCTTACTGTTGTAGAAAAACATGTTTAATACTTTTTGGACACAAAAACATCTGCCTGTCCTGGTTAAAACCTGTTCATCAACCCTGATTAACAATGGGCTCTTGGCTCAGTTTCATCATTGTCCATATGCAACTTGTCATAAGCACTGATCAACAGGCAGGATCACCATTCACAGAGAGTCAAGGAACCGTTGCAATCACAGCATTGTAAGATGGCAAAAGACGTACCCTTAATGCACCCACCCTTGTTTCAAAGAAGCTCATTTGATTTTCACATAAACAGCCACCTTGACTCGCCGCTCATAATTGCAGGCCTGCTTGTGTACATCCTCATCACTGAAGACTGTACAGTCCTGATCTGAACCGTTATGCCATGTGCTTAGCCTTACCTGATGTTTGCCTTCAGCCAACAACTTTGCCCTATGTAATCCATCGTGGGATTAACACAAAGAACACATTGGCTTGTGGGCACATTAAAGACATGTTCCCATACCGGGAGTTGAACCCGGGTCGCCTGGGTGAAAACCAGGAATCCTAACCGCTAGACCATATGGGATTGGTTTGGTAATGCGCCACTGTCGTGCTCATGCTGCTGGGTTAGAACCAGGCATTCTAGCCGCTAGACCATATGGGACTGCTCCACTGTCATGAAATCAAGGATACTCTTGTCACTCTGCAGCCTTGGTGAGACCAACATAGCAGCACCTTAATCAATTCTCCAGCAGTTGCAGGTTCTGCTCAAAAGCACATTACAAGGGAGTGGACTGGACTTGAAGCACACTTGAGTGGCATGTGGGAAAGTCCACTAACTAGTCAGTGATGAGACCATGAACAAAAAGACATGAAAAACATGCAAGTTGTAAATGACTTTACAGCACATGCCTAATGTGGTTTGGAAGAATTGCTCCTGATGGGTTTCCTGCATGTTTGGACTTGACAGAGATTCTATAACAGATTTGATTTCCACTGCAGCCCTTACAATTTATTGGTAAGGCATGGAAGAAACAAAACTTTGCCGCTAGAACACTATGGCAGCAGTGGGATTCGAACCCACGCCTCCGAAGAGACTGGAGCCTTAATCCAGCACCTTAGACCGCTCGGTCATGCTACCAATGCGAGTAAGGACCTCATCGCAAAAATCTAGATAGTAAAACTTGAAAAGTGCAGCACAAAATAGAAGCCCAGAACATTCAGTGATGCTCTTGCTGTTGTAGAAAAACATGTTTAATACTTGCCTGAATGTTTTTGGATACAATAGCATCTGCCTGCCCTGGTTAAACTCTTATTGCAGCAATAGGATTTCAACCCACATGTGTGAGGAGCCTGGAGTCTTAACCCAGATCCTTAGACCACACAATCTAACACCTTACAATGCGGTGGACTTGAAGCACACTTGAGTAGCCACTAACCAGTCAGTGTTGACACTGTGAATAAAAATATATGAAACACCTGCACATTGTAAATGACTTTTGCAAAAGAATTTCTTTTATTCATGTATTAATCGCATTATTATAAAAACAAACAATATCCTGCTCACTCTTCTGTTAATCTTCTTCTCCACTGATGCCTTACAAAAGCCGAAGCTATTGTTGCCTATCTGTACTTCAACATCATTAGTGAAAGGTCAAAATGACTGACCATGAGAGACGTGAGACCGTCTCTGGAAGGCTCTGATTCTTCTATTGAAGTTGGACTTGAAGTGGATTGGACTTGAGAGTTTTATTTCTTGAACATCTGTAAATTGTATTCAACAGATATTAACTGAAATGGAACTAGGGCAAGAGCATAGTCTCATGTAACACACACTCGTGTTACATTTGTACCACAAGGTAACCAAGTAAGTTATTACAAAGATATTCCTATTTACAACGATGGGCTAGGGAAAGGTAGAAATGAGAGTATTTAAAAAGAAGTATCAAAAGTTAACCCTGTATTCCTGAGAATTCTTTTAGAATGTTTCGAATTCACAAGAGCTATTTTAGGATTTTTGAGAGTTCTATTAGAATGTTCCAGATTCCTGAGAATCCTTTTAGGATGTTCCAAATTCCTCCAAATAATTCTCAATGACACATTGCAACACCAAGTTTTATTATAGTCACACATTGCAATAGAGTTTTCTGGGTAATTGACCAAGTCTGGTGGCATTACCTCCAAAGCTTATAGAAGTTTCTGCTAACAGCAGCTACATTGTCAGGAACAGCACCTACCAACAGATATCCTCAACAGCTCACCTCACTATCATAACCGAGCAATATTATTGTCAAATGTTGATGTTATTCACCTACAAAAACTCCTGGCTGTCCATTGCTGTCATGGGGTGCGGAGGGTTAAATAGCAGCGCACATCTGAAAATAGCTTAACATACTCATGGTCCCTTTGTGGTTGTATAATACCTTGGTGCCACTGGATTTCAGCATGTCTCTCACACTCATACTGGTAACAGATGGTATCTCAGGATGTTTGAGGGAAGCATTCACACATAAAGGACCCAGAGTGGGGGGAGGAGTCTTTTGTCTCCTTCTCCACTGTAAGAGGTGGCAAGGGAGTGTGAAACTTTCTTTGGGGGTGGGGGTACCAAAGGTGTGAAAACAGCTGTGTACTGCCTTTAGTTCCTGTAAGAGGTATGTAACTGAAGGCCATGCTAGACTCAGTTAGGGACTCTGCCCATCGTCTGCCCCGCAATGATGCATTCCTTCACCAAGCTTGGCTTCTGTTCTTGTTATTATTAAAGAATGTTAGCTACCACTGACCGCTTGTCTGGAGGCTTTATTGAATGGAAAACTTGCACAACACCTAACATCACCCTGGTTTGGAAGAATTGCTCTTGATGAGATTCCTGCTTGATTGTACTTGACAGACATTCTGTAACAGATTTGAGTTCCACTGCAGCCCTTACAATTTATTGGTAGGGGATGGAAGAAACACGAAAAGAACCTGAAGACTATGGCAGCAGTGGGATTCGAACCCACGCCTCCGAAGAGACTGGAGCCTAAATCCAGCACCTTAGACCGCTCGGTCATGCTACCATTGCGAGTGAGGACCTCATCGCAAAAATCTAGACAGTAAAACTTGAAAAAGAGCAGCACAAAATAGGAGCTCAGAACATTCAGTGATGCTCTTACTGTTGTAGAAAAACATGTTTAATACTTTTTGGACACAAAAACATCTGCCTGTCCTGGTTAAAACCTGTTCATCAACCCTGATTAACAATGGGCTCTTGGCTCAGTTTCATCATTGTCCATATGCAACTTGTCATAAGCACTGATCAACAGGCAGGATCACCATTCACAGAGAGTCAAGGAACCGTTGCAATCACAGCATTGTAAGATGGCAAAAGACGTACCCTTAATGCACCCACCCTTGTTTCAAAGAAGCTCATTTGATTTTCACATAAACAGCCACCTTGACTCGCCGCTCATAATTGCAGGCCTGCTTGTGTACATCCTCATCACTGAAGACTGTACAGTCCTGATCTGAACCGTTATGCCATGTGCTTAGCCTTACCTGATGTTTGCCTTCAGCCAACAACTTTGCCCTATGTAATCCATCGTGGGATTAACACAAAGAACACATTGGCTTGTGGGCACATTAAAGACATGTTCCCATACCGGGAGTTGAACCCGGGTCGCCTGGGTGAAAACCAGGAATCCTAACCGCTAGACCATATGGGATTGGTTTGGTAATGCGCCACTGTCGTGCTCATGCTGCTGGGTTAGAACCAGGCATTCTAGCCGCTAGACCATATGGGACTGCTCCACTGTCATGAAATCAAGGATACTCTTGTCACTCTGCAGCCTTGGTGAGACCAACATAGCAGCACCTTAATCAATTCTCCAGCAGTTGCAGGTTCTGCTCAAAAGCACATTACAAGGGAGTGGACTGGACTTGAAGCACACTTGAGTGGCATGTGGGAAAGTCCACTAACTAGTCAGTGATGAGACCATGAACAAAAAGACATGAAAAACATGCAAGTTGTAAATGACTTTACAGCACATGCCTAATGTGGTTTGGAAGAATTGCTCCTGATGGGTTTCCTGCATGTTTGGACTTGACAGAGATTCTATAACAGATTTGATTTCCACTGCAGCCCTTACAATTTATTGGTAAGGCATGGAAGAAACAAAACTTTGCCGCTAGAACACTATGGCAGCAGTGGGATTCGAACCCACGCCTCCGAAGAGACTGGAGCCTTAATCCAGCACCTTAGACCGCTCGGTCATGCTACCAATGCGAGTAAGGACCTCATCGCAAAAATCTAGATAGTAAAACTTGAAAAGTGCAGCACAAAATAGAAGCCCAGAACATTCAGTGATGCTCTTGCTGTTGTAGAAAAACATGTTTAATACTTGCCTGAATGTTTTTGGATACAATAGCATCTGCCTGCCCTGGTTAAACTCTTATTGCAGCAATAGGATTTCAACCCACATGTGTGAGGAGCCTGGAGTCTTAACCCAGATCCTTAGACCACACAATCTAACACCTTACAATGCGGTGGACTTGAAGCACACTTGAGTAGCCACTAACCAGTCAGTGTTGACACTGTGAATAAAAATATATGAAACACCTGCACATTGTAAATGACTTTTGCAAAAGAATTTCTTTTATTCATGTATTAATCGCATTATTATAAAAACAAACAATATCCTGCTCACTCTTCTGTTAATCTTCTTCTCCACTGATGCCTTACAAAAGCCGAAGCTATTGTTGCCTATCTGTACTTCAACATCATTAGTGAAAGGTCAAAATGACTGACCATGAGAGACGTGAGAACGTCTCTGGAAGGCTCTGATTCTTCTATTGAAGTTGGACTTGAAGTGGATTGGACTTGAGAGTTTTATTTCTTGAACATCTGTAAATTGTATTCAACAGATATTAACTGAAATGGAACTAGGGCAAGAGCATAGTCTCATGTAACACACACTCGTGTTACATTTGTACCACAAGGTAACCAAGTAAGTTATTACAAAGATATTCCTATTTACAACGATGGGCTAGGGAAAGGTAGAAATGAGAGTATTTAAAAAGAAGTATCAAAAGTTAACCCTGTATTCCTGAGAATTCTTTTAGAATGTTTCGAATTCACAAGAGCTATTTTAGGATTTTTGAGAGTTCTATTAGAATGTTCCAGATTCCTGAGAATCCTTTTAGGATGTTCCAAATTCCTCCAAATAATTCTCAATGACACATTGCAACACCAAGTTTTATTATAGTCACACATTGCAATAGAGTTTTCTGGGTAATTGACCAAGTCTGGTGGCATTACCTCCAAAGCTTATAGAAGTTTCTGCTAACAGCAGCTACATTGTCAGGAACAGCACCTACCAACAGATATCCTCAACAGCTCACCTCACTATCATAACCGAGCAATATTATTGTCAAATGTTGATGTTATTCACCTACAAAAACTCCTGGCTGTCCATTGCTGTCATGGGGTGCGGAGGGTTAAATAGCAGCGCACATCTGAAAATAGCTTAACATACTCATGGTCCCTTTGTGGTTGTATAATACCTTGGTGCCACTGGATTTCAGCATGTCTCTCACACTCATACTGGTAACAGATGGTATCTCAGGATGTTTGAGGGAAGCATTCACACATAAAGGACCCAGAGTGGGGGGAGGAGTCTTTTGTCTCCTTCTCCACTGTAAGAGGTGGCAAGGGAGTGTGAAACTTTCTTTGGGGGTGGGGGTACCAAAGGTGTGAAAACAGCTGTGTACTGCCTTTAGTTCCTGTAAGAGGTATGTAACTGAAGGCCATGCTAGACTCAGTTAGGGACTCTGCCCATCGTCTGCCCCGCAATGATGCATTCCTTCACCAAGCTTGGCTTCTGTTCTTGTTATTATTAAAGAATGTTAGCTACCACTGACCGCTTGTCTGGAGGCTTTATTGAATGGAAAACTTGCACAACACCTAACATCACCCTGGTTTGGAAGAATTGCTCTTGATGAGATTCCTGCTTGATTGTACTTGACAGACATTCTGTAACAGATTTGAGTTCCACTGCAGCCCTTACAATTTATTGGTAGGGGATGGAAGAAACACGAAAAGAACCTGAAGACTATGGCAGCAGTGGGATTCGAACCCACGCCTCCGAAGAGACTGGAGCCTAAATCCAGCACCTTAGACCGCTCGGTCATGCTACCATTGCGAGTGAGGACCTCATCGCAAAAATCTAGACAGTAAAACTTGAAAAAGAGCAGCACAAAATAGGAGCTCAGAACATTCAGTGATGCTCTTACTGTTGTAGAAAAACATGTTTAATACTTTTTGGACACAAAAACATCTGCCTGTCCTGGTTAAAACCTGTTCATCAACCCTGATTAACAATGGGCTCTTGGCTCAGTTTCATCATTGTCCATATGCAACTTGTCATAAGCACTGATCAACAGGCAGGATCACCATTCACAGAGAGTCAAGGAACCGTTGCAATCACAGCATTGTAAGATGGCAAAAGACGTACCCTTAATGCACCCACCCTTGTTTCAAAGAAGCTCATTTGATTTTCACATAAACAGCCACCTTGACTCGCCGCTCATAATTGCAGGCCTGCTTGTGTACATCCTCATCACTGAAGACTGTACAGTCCTGATCTGAACCGTTATGCCATGTGCTTAGCCTTACCTGATGTTTGCCTTCAGCCAACAACTTTGCCCTATGTAATCCATCGTGGGATTAACACAAAGAACACATTGGCTTGTGGGCACATTAAAGACATGTTCCCATACCGGGAGTTGAACCCGGGTCGCCTGGGTGAAAACCAGGAATCCTAACCGCTAGACCATATGGGATTGGTTTGGTAATGCGCCACTGTCGTGCTCATGCTGCTGGGTTAGAACCAGGCATTCTAGCCGCTAGACCATATGGGACTGCTCCACTGTCATGAAATCAAGGATACTCTTGTCACTCTGCAGCCTTGGTGAGACCAACATAGCAGCACCTTAATCAATTCTCCAGCAGTTGCAGGTTCTGCTCAAAAGCACATTACAAGGGAGTGGACTGGACTTGAAGCACACTTGAGTGGCATGTGGGAAAGTCCACTAACTAGTCAGTGATGAGACCATGAACAAAAAGACATGAAAAACATGCAAGTTGTAAATGACTTTACAGCACATGCCTAATGTGGTTTGGAAGAATTGCTCCTGATGGGTTTCCTGCATGTTTGGACTTGACAGAGATTCTATAACAGATTTGATTTCCACTGCAGCCCTTACAATTTATTGGTAAGGCATGGAAGAAACAAAACTTTGCCGCTAGAACACTATGGCAGCAGTGGGATTCGAACCCACGCCTCCGAAGAGACTGGAGCCTTAATCCAGCACCTTAGACCGCTCGGTCATGCTACCAATGCTAGTAAGGACCTCATCGCAAAAATCTAGATAGTAAAACTTGAAAAGTGCAGCACAAAATAGAAGCCCAGAACATTCAGTGATGCTCTTGCTGTTGTAGAAAAACATGTTTAATACTTGCCTGAATGTTTTTGGATACAATAGCATCTGCCTGCCCTGGTTAAACTCTTATTGCAGCAATAGGATTTCAACCCACATGTGTGAGGAGCCTGGAGTCTTAACCCAGATCCTTAGACCACACAATCTAACACCTTACAATGCGGTGGACTTGAAGCACACTTGAGTAGCCACTAACCAGTCAGTGTTGACACTGTGAATAAAAATATATGAAACACCTGCACATTGTAAATGACTTTTGCAAAAGAATTTCTTTTATTCATGTATTAATCGCATTATTATAAAAACAAACAATATCCTGCTCACTCTTCTGTTAATCTTCTTCTCCACTGATGCCTTACAAAAGCCGAAGCTATTGTTGCCTATCTGTACTTCAACATCATTAGTGAAAGGTCAAAATGACTGACCATGAGAGACGTGAGACCGTCTCTGGAAGGCTCTGATTCTTCTATTGAAGTTGGACTTGAAGTGGATTGGACTTGAGAGTTTTATTTCTTGAACATCTGTAAATTGTATTCAACAGATATTAACTGAAATGGAACTAGGGCAAGAGCATAGTCTCATGTAACACACACTCGTGTTACATTTGTACCACAAGGTAACCAAGTAAGTTATTACAAAGATATTCCTATTTACAACGATGGGCTAGGGAAAGGTAGAAATGAGAGTATTTAAAAAGAAGTATCAAAAGTTAACCCTGTATTCCTGAGAATTCTTTTAGAATGTTTCGAATTCACAAGAGCTATTTTAGGATTTTTGAGAGTTCTATTAGAATGTTCCAGATTCCTGAGAATCCTTTTAGGATGTTCCAAATTCCTCCAAATAATTCTCAATGACACATTGCAACACCAAGTTTTATTATAGTCACACATTGCAATAGAGTTTTCTGGGTAATTGACCAAGTCTGGTGGCATTACCTCCAAAGCTTATAGAAGTTTCTGCTAACAGCAGCTACATTGTCAGGAACAGCACCTACCAACAGATATCCTCAACAGCTCACCTCACTATCATAACCGAGCAATATTATTGTCAAATGTTGATGTTATTCACCTACAAAAACTCCTGGCTGTCCATTGCTGTCATGGGGTGCGGAGGGTTAAATAGCAGCGCACATCTGAAAATAGCTTAACATACTCATGGTCCCTTTGTGGTTGTATAATACCTTGGTGCCACTGGATTTCAGCATGTCTCTCACACTCATACTGGTAACAGATGGTATCTCAGGATGTTTGAGGGAAGCATTCACACATAAAGGACCCAGAGTGGGGGGAGGAGTCTTTTGTCTCCTTCTCCACTGTAAGAGGTGGCAAGGGAGTGTGAAACTTTCTTTGGGGGTGGGGGTACCAAAGGTGTGAAAACAGCTGTGTACTGCCTTTAGTTCCTGTAAGAGGTATGTAACTGAAGGCCATGCTAGACTCAGTTAGGGACTCTGCCCATCGTCTGCCCCGCAATGATGCATTCCTTCACCAAGCTTGGCTTCTGTTCTTGTTATTATTAAAGAATGTTAGCTACCACTGACCGCTTGTCTGGAGGCTTTATTGAATGGAAAACTTGCACAACACCTAACATCACCCTGGTTTGGAAGAATTGCTCTTGATGAGATTCCTGCTTGATTGTACTTGACAGACATTCTGTAACAGATTTGAGTTCCACTGCAGCCCTTACAATTTATTGGTAGGGGATGGAAGAAACACGAAAAGAACCTGAAGACTATGGCAGCAGTGGGATTCGAACCCACGCCTCCGAAGAGACTGGAGCCTAAATCCAGCACCTTAGACCGCTCGGTCATGCTACCATTGCGAGTGAGGACCTCATCGCAAAAATCTAGACAGTAAAACTTGAAAAAGAGCAGCACAAAATAGGAGCTCAGAACATTCAGTGATGCTCTTACTGTTGTAGAAAAACATGTTTAATACTTTTTGGACACAAAAACATCTGCCTGTCCTGGTTAAAACCTGTTCATCAACCCTGATTAACAATGGGCTCTTGGCTCAGTTTCATCATTGTCCATATGCAACTTGTCATAAGCACTGATCAACAGGCAGGATCACCATTCACAGAGAGTCAAGGAACCGTTGCAATCACAGCATTGTAAGATGGCAAAAGACGTACCCTTAATGCACCCACCCTTGTTTCAAAGAAGCTCATTTGATTTTCACATAAACAGCCACCTTGACTCGCCGCTCATAATTGCAGGCCTGCTTGTGTACATCCTCATCACTGAAGACTGTACAGTCCTGATCTGAACCGTTATGCCATGTGCTTAGCCTTACCTGATGTTTGCCTTCAGCCAACAACTTTGCCCTATGTAATCCATCGTGGGATTAACACAAAGAACACATTGGCTTGTGGGCACATTAAAGACATGTTCCCATACCGGGAGTTGAACCCGGGTCGCCTGGGTGAAAACCAGGAATCCTAACCGCTAGACCATATGGGATTGGTTTGGTAATGCGCCACTGTCGTGCTCATGCTGCTGGGTTAGAACCAGGCATTCTAGCCGCTAGACCATATGGGACTGCTCCACTGTCATGAAATCAAGGATACTCTTGTCACTCTGCAGCCTTGGTGAGACCAACATAGCAGCACCTTAATCAATTCTCCAGCAGTTGCAGGTTCTGCTCAAAAGCACATTACAAGGGAGTGGACTGGACTTGAAGCACACTTGAGTGGCATGTGGGAAAGTCCACTAACTAGTCAGTGATGAGACCATGAACAAAAAGACATGAAAAACATGCAAGTTGTAAATGACTTTACAGCACATGCCTAATGTGGTTTGGAAGAATTGCTCCTGATGGGTTTCCTGCATGTTTGGACTTGACAGAGATTCTATAACAGATTTGATTTCCACTGCAGCCCTTACAATTTATTGGTAAGGCATGGAAGAAACAAAACTTTGCCGCTAGAACACTATGGCAGCAGTGGGATTCGAACCCACGCCTCCGAAGAGACTGGAGCCTTAATCCAGCACCTTAGACCGCTCGGTCATGCTACCAATGCGAGTAAGGACCTCATCGCAAAAATCTAGATAGTAAAACTTGAAAAGTGCAGCACAAAATAGAAGCCCAGAACATTCAGTGATGCTCTTGCTGTTGTAGAAAAACATGTTTAATACTTGCCTGAATGTTTTTGGATACAATAGCATCTGCCTGCCCTGGTTAAACTCTTATTGCAGCAATAGGATTTCAACCCACATGTGTGAGGAGCCTGGAGTCTTAACCCAGATCCTTAGACCACACAATCTAACACCTTACAATGCGGTGGACTTGAAGCACACTTGAGTAGCCACTAACCAGTCAGTGTTGACACTGTGAATAAAAATATATGAAACACCTGCACATTGTAAATGACTTTTGCAAAAGAATTTCTTTTATTCATGTATTAATCGCATTATTATAAAAACAAACAATATCCTGCTCACTCTTCTGTTAATCTTCTTCTCCACTGATGCCTTACAAAAGCCGAAGCTATTGTTGCCTATCTGTACTTCAACATCATTAGTGAAAGGTCAAAATGACTGACCATGAGAGACGTGAGACCGTCTCTGGAAGGCTCTGATTCTTCTATTGAAGTTGGACTTGAAGTGGATTGGACTTGAGAGTTTTATTTCTTGAACATCTGTAAATTGTATTCAACAGATATTAACTGAAATGGAACTAGGGCAAGAGCATAGTCTCATGTAACACACACTCGTGTTACATTTGTACCACAAGGTAACCAAGTAAGTTATTACAAAGATATTCCTATTTACAACGATGGGCTAGGGAAAGGTAGAAATGAGAGTATTTAAAAAGAAGTATCAAAAGTTAACCCTGTATTCCTGAGAATTCTTTTAGAATGTTTCGAATTCACAAGAGCTATTTTAGGATTTTTGAGAGTTCTATTAGAATGTTCCAGATTCCTGAGAATCCTTTTAGGATGTTCCAAATTCCTCCAAATAATTCTCAATGACACATTGCAACACCAAGTTTTATTATAGTCACACATTGCAATAGAGTTTTCTGGGTAATTGACCAAGTCTGGTGGCATTACCTCCAAAGCTTATAGAAGTTTCTGCTAACAGCAGCTACATTGTCAGGAACAGCACCTACCAACAGATATCCTCAACAGCTCACCTCACTATCATAACCGAGCAATATTATTGTCAAATGTTGATGTTATTCACCTACAAAAACTCCTGGCTGTCCATTGCTGTCATGGGGTGCGGAGGGTTAAATAGCAGCGCACATCTGAAAATAGCTTAACATACTCATGGTCCCTTTGTGGTTGTATAATACCTTGGTGCCACTGGATTTCAGGATGTCTCTCACACTCATACTGGTAACAGATGGTATCTCAGGATGTTTGAGGGAAGCATTCACACATAAAGGACCCAGAGTGGGGGGAGGAGTCTTTTGTCTCCTTCTCCACTGTAAGAGGTGGCAAGGGAGTGTGAAACTTTCTTTGGGGGTGGGGGTACCAAAGGTGTGAAAACAGCTGTGTACTGCCTTTAGTTCCTGTAAGAGGTATGTAACTGAAGGCCATGCTAGACTCAGTTAGGGACTCTGCCCATCGTCTGCCCCGCAATGATGCATTCCTTCACCAAGCTTGGCTTCTGTTCTTGTTATTATTAAAGAATGTTAGCTACCACTGACCGCTTGTCTGGAGGCTTTATTGAATGGAAAACTTGCACAACACCTAACATCACCCTGGTTTGGAAGAATTGCTCTTGATGAGATTCCTGCTTGATTGTACTTGACAGACATTCTGTAACAGATTTGAGTTCCACTGCAGCCCTTACAATTTATTGGTAGGGGATGGAAGAAACACGAAAAGAACCTGAAGACTATGGCAGCAGTGGGATTCGAACCCACGCCTCCGAAGAGACTGGAGCCTAAATCCAGCACCTTAGACCGCTCGGTCATGCTACCATTGCGAGTGAGGACCTCATCGCAAAAATCTAGACAGTAAAACTTGAAAAAGAGCAGCACAAAATAGGAGCTCAGAACATTCAGTGATGCTCTTACTGTTGTAGAAAAACATGTTTAATACTTTTTGGACACAAAAACATCTGCCTGTCCTGGTTAAAACCTGTTCATCAACCCTGATTAACAATGGGCTCTTGGCTCAGTTTCATCATTGTCCATATGCAACTTGTCATAAGCACTGATCAACAGGCAGGATCACCATTCACAGAGAGTCAAGGAACCGTTGCAATCACAGCATTGTAAGATGGCAAAAGATGTACCCTTAATGCACCCACCCTTGTTTCAAAGAAGCTCATTTGATTTTCACATAAACAGCCACCTTGACTCGCCGCTCATAATTGCAGGCCTGCTTGTGTACATCCTCATCACTGAAGACTGTACAGTCCTGATCTGAACCGTTATGCCATGTGCTTAGCCTTACCTGATGTTTGCCTTCAGCCAACAACTTTGCCCTATGTAATCCATCGTGGGATTAACACAAAGAACACATTGGCTTGTGGGCACATTAAAGACATGTTCCCATACCGGGAGTTGAACCCGGGTCGCCTGGGTGAAAACCAGGAATCCTAACCGCTAGACCATATGGGATTGGTTTGGTAATGCGCCACTGTCGTGCTCATGCTGCTGGGTTAGAACCAGGCATTCTAGCCGCTAGACCATATGGGACTGCTCCACTGTCATGAAATCAAGGATACTCTTGTCACTCTGCAGCCTTGGTGAGACCAACATAGCAGCACCTTAATCAATTCTCCAGCAGTTGCAGGTTCTGCTCAAAAGCACATTACAAGGGAGTGGACTGGACTTGAAGCACACTTGAGTGGCATGTGGGAAAGTCCACTAACTAGTCAGTGATGAGACCATGAACAAAAAGACATGAAAAACATGCAAGTTGTAAATGACTTTACAGCACATGCCTAATGTGGTTTGGAAGAATTGCTCCTGATGGGTTTCCTGCATGTTTGGACTTGACAGAGATTCTATAACAGATTTGATTTCCACTGCAGCCCTTACAATTTATTGGTAAGGCATGGAAGAAACAAAACTTTGCCGCTAGAACACTATGGCAGCAGTGGGATTCGAACCCACGCCTCCGAAGAGACTGGAGCCTTAATCCAGCACCTTAGACCGCTCGGTCATGCTACCAATGCGAGTAAGGACCTCATCGCAAAAATCTAGATAGTAAAACTTGAAAAGTGCAGCACAAAATAGAAGCCCAGAACATTCAGTGATGCTCTTGCTGTTGTAGAAAAACATGTTTAATACTTGCCTGAATGTTTTTGGATACAATAGCATCTGCCTGCCCTGGTTAAACTCTTATTGCAGCAATAGGATTTCAACCCACATGTGTGAGGAGCCTGGAGTCTTAACCCAGATCCTTAGACCACACAATCTAACACCTTACAATGCGGTGGACTTGAAGCACACTTGAGTAGCCACTAACCAGTCAGTGTTGACACTGTGAATAAAAATATATGAAACACCTGCACATTGTAAATGACTTTTGCAAAAGAATTTCTTTTATTCATGTATTAATCGCATTATTATAAAAACAAACAATATCCTGCTCACTCTTCTGTTAATCTTCTTCTCCACTGATGCCTTACAAAAGCCGAAGCTATTGTTGCCTATCTGTACTTCAACATCATTAGTGAAAGGTCAAAATGACTGACCATGAGAGACGTGAGACCGTCTCTGGAAGGCTCTGATTCTTCTATTGAAGTTGGACTTGAAGTGGATTGGACTTGAGAGTTTTATTTCTTGAACATCTGTAAATTGTATTCAACAGATATTAACTGAAATGGAACTAGGGCAAGAGCATAGTCTCATGTAACACACACTCGTGTTACATTTGTACCACAAGGTAACCAAGTAAGTTATTACAAAGATATTCCTATTTACAACGATGGGCTAGGGAAAGGTAGAAATGAGAGTATTTAAAAAGAAGTATCAAAAGTTAACCCTGTATTCCTGAGAATTCTTTTAGAATGTTTCGAATTCACAAGAGCTATTTTAGGATTTTTGAGAGTTCTATTAGAATGTTCCAGATTCCTGAGAATCCTTTTAGGATGTTCCAAATTCCTCCAAATAATTCTCAATGACACATTGCAACACCAAGTTTTATTATAGTCACACATTGCAATAGAGTTTTCTGGGTAATTGACCAAGTCTGGTGGCATTACCTCCAAAGCTTATAGAAGTTTCTGCTAACAGCAGCTACATTGTCAGGAACAGCACCTACCAACAGATATCCTCAACAGCTCACCTCACTATCATAACCGAGCAATATTATTGTCAAATGTTGATGTTATTCACCTACAAAAACTCCTGGCTGTCCATTGCTGTCATGGGGTGCGGAGGGTTAAATAGCAGCGCACATCTGAAAATAGCTTAACATACTCATGGTCCCTTTGTGGTTGTATAATACCTTGGTGCCACTGGATTTCAGCATGTCTCTCACACTCATACTGGTAACAGATGGTATCTCAGGATGTTTGAGGGAAGCATTCACACATAAAGGACCCAGAGTGGGGGGAGGAGTCTTTTGTCTCCTTCTCCACTGTAAGAGGTGGCAAGGGAGTGTGAAACTTTCTTTGGGGGTGGGGGTACCAAAGGTGTGAAAACAGCTGTGTACTGCCTTTAGTTCCTGTAAGAGGTATGTAACTGAAGGCCATGCTAGACTCAGTTAGGGACTCTGCCCATCGTCTGCCCCGCAATGATGCATTCCTTCACCAAGCTTGGCTTCTGTTCTTGTTATTATTAAAGAATGTTAGCTACCACTGACCGCTTGTCTGGAGGCTTTATTGAATGGAAAACTTGCACAACACCTAACATCACCCTGGTTTGGAAGAATTGCTCTTGATGAGATTCCTGCTTGATTGTACTTGACAGACATTCTGTAACAGATTTGAGTTCCACTGCAGCCCTTACAATTTATTGGTAGGGGATGGAAGAAACACGAAAAGAACCTGAAGACTATGGCAGCAGTGGGATTCGAACCCACGCCTCCGAAGAGACTGGAGCCTAAATCCAGCACCTTAGACCGCTCGGTCATGCTACCATTGCGAGTGAGGACCTCATCGCAAAAATCTAGACAGTAAAACTTGAAAAAGAGCAGCACAAAATAGGAGCTCAGAACATTCAGTGATGCTCTTACTGTTGTAGAAAAACATGTTTAATACTTTTTGGACACAAAAACATCTGCCTGTCCTGGTTAAAACCTGTTCATCAACCCTGATTAACAATGGGCTCTTGGCTCAGTTTCATCATTGTCCATATGCAACTTGTCATAAGCACTGATCAACAGGCAGGATCACCATTCACAGAGAGTCAAGGAACCGTTGCACTCACAGCATTGTAAGATGGCAAAAGACGTACCCTTAATGCACCCACCCTTGTTTCAAAGAAGCTCATTTGATTTTCACATAAACAGCCACCTTGACTCGCCGCTCATAATTGCAGGCCTGCTTGTGTACATCCTCATCACTGAAGACTGTACAGTCCTGATCTGAACCGTTATGCCATGTGCTTAGCCTTACCTGATGTTTGCCTTCAGCCAACAACTTTGCCCTATGTAATCCATCATGGGATTAACACAAAGAACACATTGGCTTGTGGGCACATTAAAGACATGTTCCCATACCGGGAGTTGAACCCGGGTCGCCTGGGTGAAAACCAGGAATCCTAACCGCTAGACCATATGGGATTGGTTTGGTAATGCGCCACTGTCGTGCTCATGCTGCTGGGTTAGAACCAGGCATTCTAGCCGCTAGACCATATGGGACTGCTCCACTGTCATGAAATCAAGGATACTCTTGTCACTCTGCAGCCTTGGTGAGACCAACATAGCAGCACCTTAATCAATTCTCCAGCAGTTGCAGGTTCTGCTCAAAAGCACATTACAAGGGAGTGGACTGGACTTGAAGCACACTTGAGTGGCATGTGGGAAAGTCCACTAACTAGTCAGTGATGAGACCATGAACAAAAAGACATGAAAAACATGCAAGTTGTAAATGACTTTACAGCACATGCCTAATGTGGTTTGGAAGAATTGCTCCTGATGGGTTTCCTGCATGTTTGGACTTGACAGAGATTCTATAACAGATTTGATTTCCACTGCAGCCCTTACAATTTATTGGTAAGGCATGGAAGAAACAAAACTTTGCCGCTAGAACACTATGGCAGCAGTGGGATTCGAACCCACGCCTCCGAAGAGACTGGAGCCTTAATCCAGCACCTTAGACCGCTCGGTCATGCTACCAATGCGAGTAAGGACCTCATCGCAAAAATCTAGATAGTAAAACTTGAAAAGTGCAGCACAAAATAGAAGCCCAGAACATTCAGTGATGCTCTTGCTGTTGTAGAAAAACATGTTTAATACTTGCCTGAATGTTTTTGGATACAATAGCATCTGCCTGCCCTGGTTAAACTCTTATTGCAGCAATAGGATTTCAACCCACATGTGTGAGGAGCCTGGAGTCTTAACCCAGATCCTTAGACCACACAATCTAACACCTTACAATGCGGTGGACTTGAAGCACACTTGAGTAGCCACTAACCAGTCAGTGTTGACACTGTGAATAAAAATATATGAAACACCTGCACATTGTAAATGACTTTTGCAAAAGAATTTCTTTTATTCATGTATTAATCGCATTATTATAAAAACAAACAATATCCTGCTCACTCTTCTGTTAATCTTCTTCTCCACTGATGCCTTACAAAAGCCGAAGCTATTGTTGCCTATCTGTACTTCAACATCATTAGTGAAAGGTCAAAATGACTGACCATGAGAGATGTGAGACCGTCTCTGGAAGGCTCTGATTCTTCTATTGAAGTTGGACTTGAAGTGGATTGGACTTGAGAGTTTTATTTCTTGAACATCTGTAAATTGTATTCAACAGATATTAACTGAAATGGAACTAGGGCAAGAGCATAGTCTCATGTAACACACACTCGTGTTACATTTGTACCACAAGGTAACCAAGTAAGTTATTACAAAGATATTCCTATTTACAACGATGGGCTAGGGAAAGGTAGAAATGAGAGTATTTAAAAAGAAGTATCAAAAGTTAACCCTGTATTCCTGAGAATTCTTTTAGAATGTTTCGAATTCACAAGAGCTATTTTAGGATTTTTGAGAGTTCTATTAGAATGTTCCAGATTCCTGAGAATCCTTTTAGGATGTTCCAAATTCCTCCAAATAATTCTCAATGACACATTGCAACACCAAGTTTTATTATAGTCACACATTGCAATAGAGTTTTCTGGGTAATTGACCAAGTCTGGTGGCATTACCTCCAAAGCTTATAGAAGTTTCTGCTAACAGCAGCTACATTGTCAGGAACAGCACCTACCAACAGATATCCTCAACAGCTCACCTCACTATCATAACCGAGCAATATTATTGTCAAATGTTGATGTTATTCACCTACAAAAACTCCTGGCTGTCCATTGCTGTCATGGGGTGCGGAGGGTTAAATAGCAGCGCACATCTGAAAATAGCTTAACATACTCATGGTCCCTTTGTGGTTGTATAATACCTTGGTGCCACTGGATTTCAGGATGTCTCTCACACTCATACTGGTAACAGATGGTATCTCAGGATGTTTGAGGGAAGCATTCACACATAAAGGACCCAGAGTGGGGGGAGGAGTCTTTTGTCTCCTTCTCCACTGTAAGAGGTGGCAAGGGAGTGTGAAACTTTCTTTGGGGGTGGGGGTACCAAAGGTGTGAAAACAGCTGTGTACTGCCTTTAGTTCCTGTAAGAGGTATGTAACTGAAGGCCATGCTAGACTCAGTTAGGGACTCTGCCCATCGTCTGCCCCGCAATGATGCATTCCTTCACCAAGCTTGGCTTCTGTTCTTGTTATTATTAAAGAATGTTAGCTACCACTGACCGCTTGTCTGGAGGCTTTATTGAATGGAAAACTTGCACAACACCTAACATCACCCTGGTTTGGAAGAATTGCTCTTGATGAGATTCCTGCTTGATTGTACTTGACAGACATTCTGTAACAGATTTGAGTTCCACTGCAGCCCTTACAATTTATTGGTAGGGGATGGAAGAAACACGAAAAGAACCTGAAGACTATGGCAGCAGTGGGATTCGAACCCACGCCTCCGAAGAGACTGGAGCCTAAATCCAGCACCTTAGACCGCTCGGTCATGCTACCATTGCGAGTGAGGACCTCATCGCAAAAATCTAGACAGTAAAACTTGAAAAAGAGCAGCACAAAATAGGAGCTCAGAACATTCAGTGATGCTCTTACTGTTGTAGAAAAACATGTTTAATACTTTTTGGACACAAAAACATCTGCCTGTCCTGGTTAAAACCTGTTCATCAACCCTGATTAACAATGGGCTCTTGGCTCAGTTTCATCATTGTCCATATGCAACTTGTCATAAGCACTGATCAACAGGCAGGATCACCATTCACAGAGAGTCAAGGAACCGTTGCAATCACAGCATTGTAAGATGGCAAAAGACGTACCCTTAATGCACCCACCCTTGTTTCAAAGAAGCTCATTTGATTTTCACATAAACAGCCACCTTGACTCGCCGCTCATAATTGCAGGCCTGCTTGTGTACATCCTCATCACTGAAGACTGTACAGTCCTGATCTGAACCGTTATGCCATGTGCTTAGCCTTACCTGATGTTTGCCTTCAGCCAACAACTTTGCCCTATGTAATCCATCGTGGGATTAACACAAAGAACACATTGGCTTGTGGGCACATTAAAGACATGTTCCCATACCGGGAGTTGAACCCGGGTCGCCTGGGTGAAAACCAGGAATCCTAACCGCTAGACCATATGGGATTGGTTTGGTAATGCGCCACTGTCGTGCTCATGCTGCTGGGTTAGAACCAGGCATTGTAGCCGCTAGACCATATGGGACTGCTCCACTGTCATGAAATCAAGGATACTCTTGTCACTCTGCAGCCTTGGTGAGACCAACATAGCAGCACCTTAATCAATTCTCCAGCAGTTGCAGGTTCTGCTCAAAAGCACATTACAAGGGAGTGGACTGGACTTGAAGCACACTTGAGTGGCATGTGGGAAAGTCCACTAACTAGTCAGTGATGAGACCATGAACAAAAAGACATGAAAAACATGCAAGTTGTAAATGACTTTACAGCACATGCCTAATGTGGTTTGGAAGAATTGCTCCTGATGGGTTTCCTGCATGTTTGGACTTGACAGAGATTCTATAACAGATTTGATTTCCACTGCAGCCCTTACAATTTATTGGTAAGGCATGGAAGAAACAAAACTTTGCCGCTAGAACACTATGGCAGCAGTGGGATTCGAACCCACGCCTCCGAAGAGACTGGAGCCTTAATCCAGCACCTTAGACCGCTCGGTCATGCTACCAATGCGAGTAAGGACCTCATCGCAAAAATCTAGATAGTAAAACTTGAAAAGTGCAGCACAAAATAGAAGCCCAGAACATTCAGTGATGCTCTTGCTGTTGTAGAAAAACATGTTTAATACTTTCCTGAATGTTTTTGGATACAATAGCATCTGCCTGCCCTGGTTAAACTCTTATTGCAGCAATAGG
The DNA here is from genome assembly GCF_057382275.1 of Copadichromis virginalis. Classification (NCBI taxonomy): domain Eukaryota; kingdom Metazoa; phylum Chordata; class Actinopteri; order Cichliformes; family Cichlidae; genus Copadichromis; species Copadichromis virginalis. The sequence goes on from NC_140620.1 coordinate 32,354,132, forward strand.
ATTTCAACCCACATGTGTGAGGAGCCTGGAGTCTTAACCCAGATCCTTAGACCACACAATCTAACACCTTACAATGCGGTGGACTTGAAGCACACTTGAGTAGCCACTAACCAGTCAGTGTTGACACTGTGAATAAAAATATATGAAACACCTGCACATTGTAAATGACTTTTGCAAAAGAATTTCTTTTATTCATGTATTAATCGCATTATTATAAAAACAAACAATATCCTGCTCACTCTTCTGTTAATCTTCTTCTCCACTGATGCCTTACAAAAGCCGAAGCTATTGTTACCTGTCTGTACTTCAACATCATTAGTGAAAGGTCAAAATGACTGACCATGAGAGATGTGAGACCGTCTCTGGAAGGCTCTGATTCTTCTATTGAAGTTGGACTTGAAGTGGATTGGACTTGAGAGTTTTATTTCTTGAACATCTGTAAATTGTATTCAACAGATATTAACTGAAATGGAACTAGGGCAAGAGCATAGTCTCATGTAACACACACTCGTGTTACATTTGTACCACAAGGTAACCAAGTAAGTTATTACAAAGATATTCCTATTTACAACGATGGGCTAGGGAAAGGTAGAAATGAGAGTATTTAAAAAGAAGTATCAAAAGTTAACCCTGTATTCCTGAGAATTCTTTTAGAATGTTTCGAATTCACAAGAGCTATTTTAGGATTTTTGAGAGTTCTATTAGAATGTTCCAGATTCCTGAGAATCCTTTTAGGATGTTCCAAATTCCTCCAAATAATTCTCAATGACACATTGCAACACCAAGTTTTATTATAGTCACACATTGCAATAGAGTTTTCTGGGTAATTGACCAAGTCTGGTGGCATTACCTCCAAAGCTTATAGAAGTTTCTGCTAACAGCAGCTACATTGTCAGGAACAGCACCTACCAACAGATATCCTCAACAGCTCACCTCACTATCATAACCGAGCAATATTATTGTCAAATGTTGATGTTATTCACCTACAAAAACTCCTGGCTGTCCGTTGCTGTCATGGGGTGCGGAGGGTTAAATAGCAGCGCACATCTGAAAATAGCTTAACATACTCATGGTCCCTTTGTGGTTGTATAATACCTTGGTGCCACTGGATTTCAGCATGTCTCTCACACTCATACTGGTAACAGATGGTATCTCAGGATGTTTGAGGGAAGCATTCACACATAAAGGACCCAGAGTGGGGGGAGGAGTCTTTTGTCTCCTTCTCCACTGTAAGAGGTGGCAAGGGAGTGTGAAACTTTCTTTGGGGGTGGGGGTACCAAAGGTGTGAAAACAGCTGTGTACTGCCTTTAGTTCCTGTAAGAGGTATGTAACTGAAGGCCATGCTAGACTCAGTTAGGGACTCTGCCCATCGTCTGCCCCGCAATGATGCATTCCTTCACCAAGCTTGGCTTCTGTTCTTGTTATTATTAAAGAATGTTAGCTACCACTGACCGCTTGTCTGGAGGCTTTATTGAATGGAAAACTTGCACAACACCTAACATCACCCTGGTTTGGAAGAATTGCTCTTGATGAGATTCCTGCTTGATTGTACTTGACAGACATTCTGTAACAGATTTGAGTTCCACTGCAGCCCTTACAATTTATTGGTAGGGGATGGAAGAAACACGAAAAGAACCTGAAGACTATGGCAGCAGTGGGATTCGAACCCACGCCTCCGAAGAGACTGGAGCCTAAATCCAGCACCTTAGACCGCTCGGTCATGCTACCATTGCGAGTGAGGACCTCATCGCAAAAATCTAGACAGTAAAACTTGAAAAAGAGCAGCACAAAATAGGAGCTCAGAACATTCAGTGATGCTCTTGTTGTTGTAGAAAAACATGTTTAATACTTTTTGGACACAAAAACATCTGCCTGTCCTGGTTAAAACCTGTTCATCAACCCTGATTAACAATGGGCTCTTGGCTCAGTTTCATCATTGTCCATATGCAACTTGTCATAAGCACTGATCAACAGGCAGGATCACCATTCACAGAGAGTCAAGGAACGGTTGCAATCACAGCATTGTAAGATGGCAAAAGACGTACCCTTAATGCACCCACCCTTGTTTCAAAGAAGCTCATTTGATTTTCACATAAACAGCCACCTTGACTCGCCGCTCATAATTGCAGGCCTGCTTGTGTACATCCTCATCACTGAAGACTGTACAGTCCTGATCTGAACCGTTATGCCATGTGCTTAGCCTTACCTGATGTTTGCCTTCAGCCAACAACTTTGCCCTATGTAATCCATCGTGGGATTAACACAAAGAACACATTGGCTTGTGGGCACATTAAAGACATGTTCCCATACCGGGAGTTGAACCCGGGTCGCCTGGGTGAAAACCAGGAATCCTAACCGCTAGACCATATGGGATTGGTTTGGTAATGCGCCACTGTCGTGCTCATGCTGCTGGGTTAGAACCAGGCATTGTAGCCGCTAGACCATATGGGACTGCTCCACTGTCATGAAATCAAGGATACTCTTGTCACTCTGCAGCCTTGGTGAGACCAACATAGCAGCACCTTAATCAATTCTCCAGCAGTTGCAGGTTCTGCTCAAAAGCACATTACAAGGGAGTGGACTGGACTTGAAGCACACTTGAGTGGCATGTGGGAAAGTCCACTAACTAGTCAGTGATGAGACCATGAACAAAAAGACATGAAAAACATGCAAGTTGTAAATGACTTTACAGCACATGCCTAATGTGGTTTGGAAGAATTGCTCCTGATGGGTTTCCTGCATGTTTGGACTTGACAGAGATTCTATAACAGATTTGATTTCCACTGCAGCCCTTACAATTTATTGGTAAGGCATGGAAGAAACAAAACTTTGCCGCTAGAACACTATGGCAGCAGTGGGATTCGAACCCACGCCTCCGAAGAGACTGGAGCCTTAATCCAGCACCTTAGACCGCTCGGTCATGCTACCAATGCGAGTAAGGACCTCATCGCAAAAATCTAGATAGTAAAACTTGAAAAGTGCAGCACAAAATAGAAGCCCAGAACATTCAGTGATGCTCTTGCTGTTGTAGAAAAACATGTTTAATACTTGCCTGAATGTTTTTGGATACAATAGCATCTGCCTGCCCTGGTTAAACTCTTATTGCAGCAATAGGATTTCAACCCACATGTGTGAGGAGCCTGGAGTCTTAACCCAGATCCTTAGACCACACAATCTAACACCTTACAATGCGGTGGACTTGAAGCACACTTGAGTAGCCACTAACCAGTCAGTGTTGACACTGTGAATAAAAATATATGAAACACCTGCACATTGTAAATGACTTTTGCAAAAGAATTTCTTTTATTCATGTATTAATCGCATTATTATAAAAACAAACAATATCCTGCTCACTCTTCTGTTAATCTTCTTCTCCACTGATGCCTTACAAAAGCCGAAGCTATTGTTGCCTGTCTGTACTTCAACATCATTAGTGAAAGGTCAAAATGACTGACCATGAGAGACGTGAGACCGTCTCTGGAAGGCTCTGATTCTTCTATTGAAGTTGGACTTGAAGTGGATTGGACTTGAGAGTTTTATTTCTTGAACATCTGTAAATTGTATTCAACAGATATTAACTGAAATGGAACTAGGGCAAGAGCATAGTCTCATGTAACACACACTCGTGTTACATTTGTACCACAAGGTAACCAAGTAAGTTATTACAAAGATATTCCTATTTACAACGATGGGCTAGGGAAAGGTAGAAATGAGAGTATTTAAAAAGAAGTATCAAAAGTTAACCCTGTATTCCTGAGAATTCTTTTAGAATGTTTCGAATTCACAAGAGCTATTTTAGGATTTTTGAGAGTTCTATTAGAATGTTCCAGATTCCTGAGAATCCTTTTAGGATGTTCCAAATTCCTCCAAATAATTCTCAATGACACATTGCAACACCAAGTTTTATTATAGTCACACATTGCAATAGAGTTTTCTGGGTAATTGACCAAGTCTGGTGGCATTACCTCCAAAGCTTATAGAAGTTTCTGCTAACAGCAGCTACATTGTCAGGAACAGCACCTACCAACAGATATCCTCAACAGCTCACCTCACTATCATAACCGAGCAATATTATTGTCAAATGTTGATGTTATTCACCTACAAAAACTCCTGGCTGTCCGTTGCTGTCATGGGGTGCGGAGGGTTAAATAGCAGCGCACATCTGAAAATAGCTTAACATACTCATGGTCCCTTTGTGGTTGTATAATACCTTGGTGCCACTGGATTTCAGCATGTCTCTCACACTCATACTGGTAACAGATGGTATCTCAGGATGTTTGAGGGAAGCATTCACACACAAAGGACCCAGAGTGGGGGGAGGAGTCTTTTGTCTCCTTCTCCACTGTAAGAGGTGGCAAGGGAGTGTGAAACTTTCTTTGGGGGTGGGGGTACCAAAGGTGTGAAAACAGCTGTGTACTGCCTTTAGTTCCTGTAAGAGGTATGTAACTGAAGGCCATGCTAGACTCAGTTAGGGACTCTGCCCATCGTCTGCCCCGCAATGATGCATTCCTTCACCAAGCTTGGATTCTGTTCTTGTTGTTATTAAAGAATGTTAGCTACCACTGACCGCTTGTCTGGAGGCTTTATTGAATGGAAAACTTGCACAACACCTAACATCACCCTGGTTTGGAAGAATTGCTCTTGATGAGATTCCTGCTTGATTGTACTTGACAGACATTCTGTAACAGATTTGAGTTCCACTGCAGCCCTTACAATTTATTGGTAGGGGATGGAAGAAACACGAAAAGAACCTGAAGACTATGGCAGCAGTGGGATTCGAACCCACGCCTCCGAAGAGACTGGAGCCTAAATCCAGCACCTTAGACCGCTCGGTCATGCTACCATTGCGAGTGAGGACCTCATCGCAAAAATCTAGACAGTAAAACTTGAAAAAGTGCAGCACAAAATAGGAGCTCAGAACATTCAGTGATGCTCTTACTGTTGTAGAAAAACATGTTTAATACTTTTTGGACACAAAAACATCTGCCTGTCCTGGTTAAAACCTGTTCATCAACCCTGATTAACAATGGGCTCTTGGCTCAGTTTCATCATTGTCCATATGCAACTTGTCATAAGCACTGATCAACAGGCAGGATCACCATTCACAGAGAGTCAAGGAACGGTTGCAATCACAGCATTGTAAGATGGCAAAAGACGTACCCTTAATGCACCCACCCTTGTTTCAAAGAAGCTCATTTGATTTTCACATAAACAGCCACCTTGACTCGCCGCTCATAATTGCAGGCCTGCTTTTGTACATCCTCATCACTGAAGACTGTACAGTCCTGATCTGAACCCTTATGCCATGTGCTTAGCTGATGTTTGCCTTCAGCCAACAACTTTGCCCCATTTAATCCATCGTGGGATTAACACAAAGAACACATTGGCTTGTGGGCACATTAAAGACATGTTCCCATACCGGGAGTTGAACCCGGGTCGCCTGGGTGAAAACCAGGAATCCTAACCGCTAGACCATATGGGACTGGTTTGGTAATGCGCCACTGTCGTGCTCGTGCTGCTGGGTTAGAACCAGGCATTCTAGCCGCTAGACCATATGGGACTGCTCCACTGTCATGAAATCAAGGATACTCTTGTCACTCTGCAGCCTTGGTGAGACCAACATAGCAGCACCTTAATCAATTCTCCAGCAGTTGCAGGTTCTGCTCAAAAGCACATTACAAGGGAGTGGACTGGACTTGAAGCACACTTGAGTGGCATGTGGGAAAGTCCACTAACCAGTCAGTGATGAGACCATGAACAAAAAGACATGAAAAACATGCAAGTTGTAAATGACTTTACAGCACGTGCCTAATGTGGTTTGGAAGAATTGCTCCTGATGGGTTTCCTGCATGTTTGGACTTGACAGACATTCTATAACAGATTTGATTTCCACTGCAGCCCTTACAATTTATTGGTAAGGCATGGAAGAAACAAAACTTTGCCGCTAGAACACTATGGCAGCAGTGGGATTCGAACCCACGCCTCCGAAGAGACTGGAGCCTTAATCCAGCACCTTAGACCGCTCGGTCATGCTACCAATGCGAGTAAGGACCTCATCGCAAAAATCTAGATAGTAAAACTTGAAAAGTGCAGCACAAAATAGAAGCCCAGAACATTCAGTGATGCTCTTGCTGTTTTAGAAAAACATGTTTAATACTTGCCTGAATGTTTTTGGATACAATAGCATCTGCCTGCCCTGGTTAAACTCTTATTGCAGCAATAGGATTTCAACCCACATGTGTGAGGAGCCTGGAGTCTTAACCCAGATCCTTAGACCACACAATCTAACACCTTACAATGCGGTGGACTTGAAGCACACTTGAGTAGCCACTAACCAGTCAGTGTTGACACTGTGAATAAAAATATATGAAACACCTGCACATTGTAAATGACTTTTGCAAAAGAATTTCTTTTATTCATGTATTAATCGCATTATTATAAAAACAAACAATATCCTGCTCACTCTTCTGTTAATCTTCTTCTCCACTGATGCCTTACAAAAGCCGAAGCTATTGTTGCCTGTCTGTACTTCAACATCATTAGTGAAAGGTCAAAATGACTGACCATGAGAGACGTGAGACCGTCTCTGGAAGGCTCTGATTCTTCTATTGAAGTTGGACTTGAAGTGGATTGGACTTGAGAGTTTTATTTCTTGAACATCTGTAAATTGTATTCAACAGATATTAACTGAAATGGAACTAGGGCAAGAGCATAGTCTCATGTAACACACACTCGTGTTACATTTGTACCACAAGGTAACCAAGTAAGTTATTACAAAGATATTCCTATTTACAACGATGGGCTAGGGAAAGGTAGAAATGAGAGTATTTAAAAAGAAGTATCAAAAGTTAACCCTGTATTCCTGAGAATTCTTTTAGAATGTTTCGAATTCACAAGAGCTATTTTAGGATTTTTGAGAGTTCTATTAGAATGTTCCAGATTCCTGAGAATCCTTTTAGGATGTTCCAAATTCCTCCAAATAATTCTCAATGACACATTGCAACACCAAGTTTTATTATAGTCACACATTGCAATAGAGTTTTCTGGGTAATTGACCAAGTCTGGTGGCATTACCTCCAAAGCTTATAGAAGTTTCTGCTAACAGCAGCTACATTGTCAGGAACAGCACCTACCAACAGATATCCTCAACAGCTCACCTCACTATCATAACCGAGCAATATTATTGTCAAATGTTGATGTTATTCACCTACAAAAACTCCTGGCTGTCCGTTGCTGTCATGGGGTGCGGAGGGTTAAATAGCAGCGCACATCTGAAAATAGCTTAACATACTCATGGTCCCTTTGTGGTTGTATAATACCTTGGTGCCACTGGATTTCAGCATGTCTCTCACACTCATACTGGTAACAGATGGTATCTCAGGATGTTTGAGGGAAGCATTCACACACAAAGGACCCAGAGTGGGGGGAGGAGTCTTTTGTCTCCTTCTCCACTGTAAGAGGTGGCAAGGGAGTGTGAAACTTTCTTTGGGGGTGGGGGTACCAAAGGTGTGAAAACAGCTGTGTACTGCCTTTAGTTCCTGTAAGAGGTATGTAACTGAAGGCCATGCTAGACTCAGTTAGGGACTCTGCCCATCGTCTGCCCCGCAATGATGCATTCCTTCACCAAGCTTGGCTTCTGTTCTTGTTATTATTAAAGAATGTTAGCTACCACTGACCGCTTGTCTGGAGGCTTTATTGAATGGAAAACTTGCACAACACCTAACATCACCCTGGTTTGGAAGAATTGCTCTTGATGAGATTCCTGCTTGATTGTACTTGACAGACATTCTGTAACAGATTTGAGTTCCACTGCAGCCCTTACAATTTATTGGTAGGGGATGGAAGAAACACGAAAAGAACCTGAAGACTATGGCAGCAGTGGGATTCGAACCCACGCCTCCGAAGAGACTGGAGCCTAAATCCAGCACCTTAGACCGCTCGGTCATGCTACCATTGCGAGTGAGGACCTCATCGCAAAAATCTAGACAGTAAAACTTGAAAAAGAGCAGCACAAAATAGGAGCTCAGAACATTCAGTGATGCTCTTACTGTTGTAGAAAAACATGTTTAATACTTTTTGGACACAAAAACATCTGCCTGTCCTGGTTAAAACCTGTTCATCAACCCTGATTAACAATGGGCTCTTGGCTCAGTTTCATCATTGTCCATATGCAACTTGTCATAAGCACTGATCAACAGGCAGGATCACCATTCACAGAGAGTCAAGGAACCGTTGCAATCACAGCATTGTAAGATGGCAAAAGACGTACCCTTAATGCACCCACCCTTGTTTCAAAGAAGCTCATTTGATTTTCACATAAACAGCCACCTTGACTCGCCGCTCATAATTGCAGGCCTGCTTGTGTACATCCTCATCACTGAAGACTGTACAGTCCCGATCTGAACCGTTATGCCATGTGCTTAGCTGATGTTTGCCTTCAGCCAACAACAACAACTTTGCCCCATTTAATCCATCGTGGGATTAACACAAAGAACACATTGGCTTGTGGGCACATTAAAGACATGTTCCCATACCGGGAGTTGAACCCGGGTCGCCTGGGTGAAAACCAGGAATCCTAACCGCTAGACCATATGGGATTGGTTTGGTAATGCGCCACTGTCGTGCTCGTGCTGCTGGGTTAGAACCAGGCATTCTAGCCGCTAGACCATATGGGACTGCTCCACTGTCATGAAATCAAGGATACTCTTGTCACTCTGCAGCCTTGGTGAGACCAACATAGCAGCACCTTAATCAATTCTCCAGCAGTTGCAGGTTCTGCTCAAAAGCACATTACAAGGGAGTGGACTGGACTTGAAGCACACTTGAGTGGCATGTGGGAAAGTCCACTAACCAGTCAGTGATGAGACCATGAACAAAAAGACATGAAAAACATGCAAGTTGTAAATGACTTTACAGCACGTGCGTAATGTGGTTTGGAAGAATTGCTCCTGATGGGTTTCCTGCATGTTTGGACTTGACAGACATTCTATAACAGATTTGATTTCCACTGCAGCCCTTACAATTTATTGGTAAGGCATGGAAGAAACAAAACTTTGCCGCTAGAACACTATGGCAGCAGTGGGATTCGAACCCACGCCTCCGAAGAGACTGGAGCCTTAATCCAGCACCTTAGACCGCTCGGTCATGCTACCAATGAGAGTAAGGACCTCATCGCAAAAATCTAGATAGTAAAACTTGAAAAAGAGCAGCACAAAATAGAAGCCCAGAACATTCAGTGATGCTCTTGCTGTTTTAGAAAAACATGTTTAATACTTGCCTGAATGTTTTTGGATACAATAGCATCTGCCTGCCCTGGTTAAACTCTTATTGCAGCAATAGGATTTCAACCCACATGTGTGAGGAGCCTGGAGTCTTAACCCAGATCCTTAGACCACACAATCTAACACCTTACAATGCGGTGGACTTGAAGCACACTTGAGTAGCCACTAACCAGTCAGTGTTGACACTGTGAATAAAAATATATGAAACACCTGCACATTGTAAATGACTTTTGCAAAAGAATTTCTTTTATTCATGTATTAATCGCATTATTATAAAAACAAACAATATCCTGCTCACTCTTCTGTTAATCTTCTTCTCCACTGATGCCTTACAAAAGCCGAAGCTATTGTTGCCTGTCTGTACTTCAACATCATTAGTGAAAGGTCAAAATGACTGACCATGAGAGACGTGAGACCGTCTCTGGAAGGCTCTGATTCTTCTATTGAAGTTGGACTTGAAGTGGATTGGACTTGAGAGTTTTATTTCTTGAACATCTGTAAATTGTATTCAACAGATATTAACTGAAATGGAACTAGGGCAAGAGCATAGTCTCATGTAACACACACTCGTGTTACATTTGTACCACAAGGTAACCAAGTAAGTTATTACAAAGATATTCCTATTTACAACGATGGGCTAGGGAAAGGTAGAAATGAGAGTATTTAAAAAGAAGTATCAAAAGTTAACCCTGTATTCCTGAGAATTCTTTTAGAATGTTTCGAATTCACAAGAGCTATTTTAGGATTTTTGAGAGTTCTATTAGAATGTTCCAGATTCCTGAGAATCCTTTTAGGATGTTCCAAATTCCTCCAAATAATTCTCAATGACACATTGCAACACCAAGTTTTATTATAGTCACACATTGCAATAGAGTTTTCTGGGTAATTGACCAAGTCTGGTGGCATTACCTCCAAAGCTTATAGAAGTTTCTGCTAACAGCAGCTACATTGTCAGGAACAGCACCTACCAACAGATATCCTCAACAGCTCACCTCACTATCATAACCGAGCAATATTATTGTCAAATGTTGATGTTATTCACCTACAAAAACTCCTGGCTGTCCGTTGCTGTCATGGGGTGCGGAGGGTTAAATAGCAGCGCACATCTGAAAATAGCTTAACATACTCATGGTCCCTTTGTGGTTGTATAATACCTTGGTGCCACTGGATTTCAGCATGTCTCTCACACTCATACTGGTAACAGATGGTATCTCAGGATGTTTGAGGGAAGCATTCACACACAAAGGACCCAGAGTGGGGGGAGGAGTCTTTTGTCTCCTTCTCCACTGTAAGAGGTGGCAAGGGAGTGTGAAACTTTCTTTGGGGGTGGGGGTACCAAAGGTGTGAAAACAGCTGTGTACTGCCTTTAGTTCCTGTAAGAGGTATGTAACTGAAGGCCATGCTAGACTCAGTTAGGGACTCTGCCCATCGTCTGCCCCGCAATGATGCATTCCTTCACCAAGCTTGGATTCTGTTCTTGTTGTTATTAAAGAATGTTAGCTACCACTGACCGCTTGTCTGGAGGCTTTATTGAATGGAAAACTTGCACAACACCTAACATCACCCTGGTTTGGAAGAATTGCTCTTGATGAGATTCCTGCTTGATTGTACTTGACAGACATTCTGTAACAGATTTGAGTTCCACTGCAGCCCTTACAATTTATTGGTAGGGGATGGAAGAAACACGAAAAGAACCTGAAGACTATGGCAGCAGTGGGATTCGAACCCACGCCTCCGAAGAGACTGGAGCCTAAATCCAGCACCTTAGACCGCTCGGTCATGCTACCATTGCGAGTGAGGACCTCATCGCAAAAATCTAGACAGTAAAACTTGAAAAAGTGCAGCACAAAATAGGAGCTCAGAACATTCAGTGATGCTCTTACTGTTGTAGAAAAACATGTTTAATACTTTTTGGACACAAAAACATCTGCCTGTCCTGGTTAAAACCTGTTCATCAACCCTGATTAACAATGGGCTCTTGGCTCAGTTTCATCATTGTCCATATGCAACTTGTCATAAGCACTGATCAACAGGCAGGATCACCATTCACAGAGAGTCAAGGAACGGTTGCAATCACAGCATTGTAAGATGGCAAAAGACGTACCCTTAATGCACCCACCCTTGTTTCAAAGAAGCTCATTTGATTTTCACATAAACAGCCACCTTGACTCGCCGCTCATAATTGCAGGCCTGCTTGTGTACATCCTCATCACTGAAGACTGTACAGTCCCGATCTGAACCGTTATGCCATGTGCTTAGCTGATGTTTGCCTTCAGCCAACAACTTTGCCCCATTTAATCCATCGTGGGATTAACACAAAGAACACATTGGCTTGTGGGCACATTAAAGACATGTTCCCATACCGGGAGTTGAACCCGGGTCGCCTGGGTGAAAACCAGGAATCCTAACCGCTAGACCATATGGGATTGGTTTGGTAATGCGCCACTGTCGTGCTCGTGCTGCTGGGTTAGAACCAGGCATTCTAGCCGCTAGACCATATGGGACTGCTCCACTGTCATGAAATCAAGGATACTCTTGTCACTCTGCAGCCTTGGTGAGACCAACATAGCAGCACCTTAATCAATTCTCCAGCAGTTGCAGGTTCTGCTCAAAAGCACATTACAAGGGAGTGGACTGGACTTGAAGCACACTTGAGTGGCATGTGGGAAAGTCCACTAACCAGTCAGTGATGAGACCATGAACAAAAAGACATGAAAAACATGCAAGTTGTAAATGACTTTACAGCACGTGCCTAATGTGGTTTGGAAGAATTGCTCCTGATGGGTTTCCTGCATGTTTGGACTTGACAGACATTCTATAACAGATTTGATTTCCACTGCAGCCCTTACAATTTATTGGTAAGGCATGGAAGAAACAAAACTTTGCCGCTAGAACACTATGGCAGCAGTGGGATTCGAACCCACGCCTCCGAAGAGACTGGAGCCTTAATCCAGCACCTTAGACCGCTCGGTCATGCTACCAATGCGAGTAAGGACCTCATCGCAAAAATCTAGATAGTAAAACTTGAAAAGTGCAGCACAAAATAGAAGCCCAGAACATTCAGTGATGCTCTTGCTGTTTTAGAAAAACATGTTTAATACTTGCCTGAATGTTTTTGGATACAATAGCATCTGCCTGCCCTGGTTAAACTCTTATTGCAGCAATAGGATTTCAACCCACATGTGTGAGGAGCCTGGAGTCTTAACCCAGATCCTTAGACCACACAATCTAACACCTTACAATGCGGTGGACTTGAAGCACACTTGAGTAGCCACTAACCAGTCAGTGTTGACACTGTGAATAAAAATATATGAAACACCTGCACATTGTAAATGACTTTTGCAAAAGAATTTCTTTTATTCATGTATTAATCGCATTATTATAAAAACAAACAATATCCTGCTCACTCTTCTGTTAATCTTCTTCTCCACTGATGCCTTACAAAAGCCGAAGCTATTGTTGCCTGTCTGTACTTCAACATCATTAGTGAAAGGTCAAAATGACTGACCATGAGAGACGTGAGACCGTCTCTGGAAGGCTCTGATTCTTCTATTGAAGTTGGACTTGAAGTGGATTGGACTTGAGAGTTTTATTTCTTGAACATCTGTAAATTGTATTCAACAGATATTAACTGAAATGGAACTAGGGCAAGAGCATAGTCTCATGTAACACACACTCGTGTTACATTTGTACCACAAGGTAACCAAGTAAGTTATTACAAAGATATTCCTATTTACAACGATGGGCTAGGGAAAGGTAGAAATGAGAGTATTTAAAAAGAAGTATCAAAAGTTAACCCTGTATTCCTGAGAATTCTTTTAGAATGTTTCGAATTCACAAGAGCTATTTTAGGATTTTTGAGAGTTCTATTAGAATGTTCCAGATTCCTGAGAATCCTTTTAGGATGTTCCAAATTCCTCCAAATAATTCTCAATGACACATTGCAACACCAAGTTTTATTATAGTCACACATTGCAATAGAGTTTTCTGGGTAATTGACCAAGTCTGGTGGCATTACCTCCAAAGCTTATAGAAGTTTCTGCTAACAGCAGCTACATTGTCAGGAACAGCACCTACCAACAGATATCCTCAACAGCTCACCTCACTATCATAACCGAGCAATATTATTGTCAAATGTTGATGTTATTCACCTACAAAAACTCCTGGCTGTCCGTTGCTGTCATGGGGTGCGGAGGGTTAAATAGCAGCGCACATCTGAAAATAGCTTAACATACTCATGGTCCCTTTGTGGTTGTATAATACCTTGGTGCCACTGGATTTCAGCATGTCTCTCACACTCATACTGGTAACAGATGGTATCTCAGGATGTTTGAGGGAAGCATTCACACACAAAGGACCCAGAGTGGGGGGAGGAGTCTTTTGTCTCCTTCTCCACTGTAAGAGGTGGCAAGGGAGTGTGAAACTTTCTTTGGGGGTGGGGGTACCAAAGGTGTGAAAACAGCTGTGTACTGCCTTTAGTTCCTGTAAGAGGTATGTAACTGAAGGCCATGCTAGACTCAGTTAGGGACTCTGCCCATCGTCTGCCCCGCAATGATGCATTCCTTCACCAAGCTTGGATTCTGTTCTTGTTGTTATTAAAGAATGTTAGCTACCACTGACCGCTTGTCTGGAGGCTTTATTGAATGGAAAACTTGCACAACACCTAACATCACCCTGGTTTGGAAGAATTGCTCTTGATGAGATTCCTGCTTGATTGTACTTGACAGACATTCTGTAACAGATTTGAGTTCCACTGCAGCCCTTACAATTTATTGGTAGGGGATGGAAGAAACACGAAAAGAACCTGAAGACTATGGCAGCAGTGGGATTCGAACCCACGCCTCCGAAGAGACTGGAGCCTAAATCCAGCACCTTAGACCGCTCGGTCATGCTACCATTGCGAGTGAGGACCTCATCGCAAAAATCTAGACAGTAAAACTTGAAAAAGTGCAGCACAAAATAGGAGCTCAGAACATTCAGTGATGCTCTTACTGTTGTAGAAAAACATGTTTAATACTTTTTGGACACAAAAACATCTGCCTGTCCTGGTTAAAACCTGTTCATCAACCCTGATTAACAATGGGCTCTTGGCTCAGTTTCATCATTGTCCATATGCAACTTGTCATAAGCACTGATCAACAGGCAGGATCACCATTCACAGAGAGTCAAGGAACGGTTGCAATCACAGCATTGTAAGATGGCAAAAGACGTACCCTTAATGCACCCACCCTTGTTTCAAAGAAGCTCATTTGATTTTCACATAAACAGCCACCTTGACTCGCCGCTCATAATTGCAGGCCTGCTTGTGTACATCCTCATCACTGAAGACTGTACAGTCCTGATCTGAACCGTTATGCCATGTGCTTAGCTGATGTTTGCCTTCAGCCAACAACTTTGCCCCATTTAATCCATCGTGGGATTAACACAAAGAACACATTGGCTTGTGGGCACATTAAAGACATGTTCCCATACCGGGAGTTGAACCCGGGTCGCCTGGGTGAAAACCAGGAATCCTAACCGCTAGACCATATGGGATTGGTTTGGTAATGCGCCACTGTCGTGCTCGTGCTGCTGGGTTAGAACCAGGCATTCTAGCCGCTAGACCATATGGGACTGCTCCACTGTCATGAAATCAAGGATACTCTTGTCACTCTGCAGCCTTGGTGAGACCAACATAGCAGCACCTTAATCAATTCTCCAGCAGTTGCAGGTTCTGCTCAAAAGCACATTACAAGGGAGTGGACTGGACTTGAAGCACACTTGAGTGGCATGTGGGAAAGTCCACTAACCAGTCAGTGATGAGACCATGAACAAAAAGACATGAAAAACATGCAAGTTGTAAATGACTTTACAGCACGTGCCTAATGTGGTTTGGAAGAATTGCTCCTGATGGGTTTCCTGCATGTTTGGACTTGACAGAGATTCTATAACAGATTTGATTTCCACTGCAGCCCTTACAATTTATTGGTAAGGCATGGAAGAAACAAAACTTTGCCGCTAGAACACTATGGCAGCAGTGGGATTCGAACCCACGCCTCCGAAGAGACTGGAGCCTTAATCCAGCACCTTAGACCGCTCGGTCATGCTACCAATGCGAGTAAGGACCTCATCGCAAAAATCTAGATAGTAAAACTTGAAAAGTGCAGCACAAAATAGAAGCCCAGAACATTCAGTGATGCTCTTGCTGTTTTAGAAAAACATGTTTAATACTTGCCTGAATGTTTTTGGATACAATAGCATCTGCCTGCCCTGGTTAAACTCTTATTGCAGCAATAGGATTTCAACCCACATGTGTGAGGAGCCTGGAGTCTTAACCCAGATCCTTAGACCACACAATCTAACACCTTACAATGCGGTGGACTTGAAGCACACTTGAGTAGCCACTAACCAGTCAGTGTTGACACTGTGAATAAAAATATATGAAACACCTGCACATTGTAAATGACTTTTGCAAAAGAATTTCTTTTATTCATGTATTAATCGCATTATTATAAAAACAAACAATATCCTGCTCACTCTTCTGTTAATCTTCTTCTCCACTGATGCCTTACAAAAGCCGAAGCTATTGTTGCCTGTCTGTACTTCAACATCATTAGTGAAAGGTCAAAATGACTGACCATGAGAGACGTGAGAACGTCTCTGGAAGGCTCTGATTCTTCTATTGAAGTTGGACTTGAAGTGGATTGGACTTGAGAGTTTTATTTCTTGAACATCTGTAAATTGTATTCAACAGATATTAACTGAAATGGAACTAGGGCAAGAGCATAGTCTCATGTAACACACACTCGTGTTACATTTGTACCACAAGGTAACCAAGTAAGTTATTACAAAGATATTCCTATTTACAACGATGGGCTAGGGAAAGGTAGAAATGAGAGTATTTAAAAAGAAGTATCAAAAGTTAACCCTGTATTCCTGAGAATTCTTTTAGAATGTTTCGAATTCACAAGAGCTATTTTAGGATTTTTGAGAGTTCTATTAGAATGTTCCAGATTCCTGAGAATCCTTTTAGGATGTTCCAAATTCCTCCAAATAATTCTCAATGACACATTGCAACACCAAGTTTTATTATAGTCACACATTGCAATAGAGTTTTCTGGGTAATTGACCAAGTCTGGTGGCATTACCTCCAAAGCTTATAGAAGTTTCTGCTAACAGCAGCTACATTGTCAGGAACAGCACCTACCAACAGATATCCTCAACAGCTCACCTCACTATCATAACCGAGCAATATTATTGTCAAATGTTGATGTTATTCACCTACAAAAACTCCTGGCTGTCCGTTGCTGTCATGGGGTGCGGAGGGTTAAATAGCAGCGCACATCTGAAAATAGCTTAACATACTCATGGTCCCTTTGTGGTTGTATAATACCTTGGTGCCACTGGATTTCAGCATGTCTCTCACACTCATACTGGTAACAGATGGTATCTCAGGATGTTTGAGGGAAGCATTCACACATAAAGGACCCAGAGTGGGGGGAGGAGTCTTTTGTCTCCTTCTCCACTGTAAGAGGTGGCAAGGGAGTGTGAAACTTTCTTTGGGGGTGGGGGTACCAAAGGTGTGAAAACAGCTGTGTACTGCCTTTAGTTCCTGTAAGAGGTATGTAACTGAAGGCCATGCTAGACTCAGTTAGGGACTCTGCCCATCGTCTGCCCCACAATGATGCATTCCTTCACCAAGCTTGGCTTCTGTTCTTGTTATTATTAAAGAATGTTAGCTACCACTGACCGCTTGTCTGGAGGCTTTATTGAATGGAAAACTTGCACAACACCTAACATCACCCTGGTTTGGAAGAATTGCTCTTGATGAGATTCCTGCTTGATTGTACTTGACAGACATTCTGTAACAGATTTGAGTTCCACTGCAGCCCTTACAATTTATTGGTAGGGGATGGAAGAAACACGAAAAGAACCTGAAGACTATGGCAGCAGTGGGATTCGAACCCACGCCTCCGAAGAGACTGGAGCCTAAATCCAGCACCTTAGACCGCTCGGTCATGCTACCATTGCGAGTGAGGACCTCATCGCAAAAATCTAGACAGTAAAACTTGAAAAAGTGCAGCACAAAATAGGAGCTCAGAACATTCAGTGATGCTCTTACTGTTGTAGAAAAACATGTTTAATACTTTTTGGACACAAAAACATCTGCCTGTCCTGGTTAAAACCTGTTCATCAACCCTGATTAACAATGGGCTCTTGGCTCAGTTTCATCATTGTCCATATGCAACTTGTCATAAGCACTGATCAACAGGCAGGATCACCATTCACAGAGAGTCAAGGAACGGTTGCAATCACAGCATTGTAAGATGGCAAAAGACGTACCCTTAATGCACCCACCCTTGTTTCAAAGAAGCTCATTTGATTTTCACATAAACAGCCACCTTGACTCGCCGCTCATAATTGCAGGCCTGCTTTTGTACATCCTCATCACTGAAGACTGTACAGTCCCGATCTGAACCGTTATGCCATGTGCTTAGCTGATGTTTGCCTTCAGCCAACAACTTTGCCCCATTTAATCCATCGTGGGATTAACACAAAGAACACATTGGCTTGTGGGCACATTAAAGACATGTTCCCATACCGGGAGTTGAACCCGGGTCGCCTGGGTGAAAACCAGGAATCCTAACCGCTAGACCATATGGGACTGGTTTGGTAATGCGCCACTGTCGTGCTCGTGCTGCTGGGTTAGAACCAGGCATTCTAGCCGCTAGACCATATGGGACTGCTCCACTGTCATGAAATCAAGGATACTCTTGTCACTCTGCAGCCTTGGTGAGACCAACATAGCAGCACCTTAATCAATTCTCCAGCAGTTGCAGGTTCTGCTCAAAAGCACATTACAAGGGAGTGGACTGGACTTGAAGCACACTTGAGTGGCATGTGGGAAAGTCCACTAACCAGTCAGTGATGAGACCATGAACAAAAAGACATGAAAAACATGCAAGTTGTAAATGACTTTACAGCACGTGCCTAATGTGGTTTGGAAGAATTGCTCCTGATGGGTTTCCTGCATGTTTGGACTTGACAGACATTCTATAACAGATTTGATTTCCACTGCAGCCCTTACAATTTATTGGTAAGGCATGGAAGAAACAAAACTTTGCCGCTAGAACACTATGGCAGCAGTGGGATTCGAACCCACGCCTCCGAAGAGACTGGAGCCTTAATCCAGCACCTTAGACCGCTCGGTCATGCTACCAATGCGAGTAAGGACCTCATCGCAAAAATCTAGATAGTAAAACTTGAAAAGTGCAGCACAAAATAGAAGCCCAGAACATTCAGTGATGCTCTTGCTGTTTTAGAAAAACATGTTTAATACTTGCCTGAATGTTTTTGGATACAATAGCATCTGCCTGCCCTGGTTAAACTCTTATTGCAGCAATAGGATTTCAACCCACATGTGTGAGGAGCCTGGAGTCTTAACCCAGATCCTTAGACCACACAATCTAACACCTTACAATGCGGTGGACTTGAAGCACACTTGAGTAGCCACTAACCAGTCAGTGTTGACACTGTGAATAAAAATATATGAAACACCTGCACATTGTAAATGACTTTTGCAAAATAATTTCTTTTATTCATGTATTAATCGCATTATTATAAAAACAAACAATATCCTGCTCACTCTTCTGTTAATCTTCTTCTCCACTGATGCCTTACAAAAGCCGAAGCTATTGTTGCCTGTCTGTACTTCAACATCATTAGTGAAAGGTCAAAATGACTGACCATGAGAGACGTGAGACCGTCTCTGGAAGGCTCTGATTCTTCTATTGAAGTTGGACTTGAAGTGGATTGGACTTGAGAGTTTTATTTCTTGAACATCTGTAAATTGTATTCAACAGATATTAACTGAAATGGAACTAGGGCAAGAGCATAGTCTCATGTAACACACACTCGTGTTACATTTGTACCACAAGGTAACCAAGTAAGTTATTACAAAGATATTCCTATTTACAACGATGGGCTAGGGAAAGGTAGAAATGAGAGTATTTAAAAAGAAGTATCAAAAGTTAACCCTGTATTCCTGAGAATTCTTTTAGAATGTTTCGAATTCACAAGAGCTATTTTAGGATTTTTGAGAGTTCTATTAGAATGTTCCAGATTCCTGAGAATCCTTTTAGGATGTTCCAAATTCCTCCAAATAATTCTCAATGACACATTGCAACACCAAGTTTTATTATAGTCACACATTGCAATAGAGTTTTCTGGGTAATTGACCAAGTCTGGTGGCATTACCTCCAAAGCTTATAGAAGTTTCTGCTAACAGCAGCTACATTGTCAGGAACAGCACCTACCAACAGATATCCTCAACAGCTCACCTCACTATCATAACCGAGCAATATTATTGTCAAATGTTGATGTTATTCACCTACAAAAACTCCTGGCTGTCCATTGCTGTCATGGGGTGCGGAGGGTTAAATAGCAGCGCACATCTGAAAATAGCTTAACATACTCATGGTCCCTTTGTGGTTGTATAATACCTTGGTGCCACTGGATTTCAGCATGTCTCTCACACTCATACTGGTAACAGATGGTATCTCAGGATGTTTGAGGGAAGCATTCACACATAAAGGACCCAGAGTGGGGGGAGGAGTCTTTTGTCTCCTTCTCCACTGTAAGAGGTGGCAAGGGAGTGTGAAACTTTCTTTGGGGGTGGGGGTACCAAAGGTGTGAAAACAGCTGTGTACTGCCTTTAGTTCCTGTAAGAGGTATGTAACTGAAGGCCATGCTAGACTCAGTTAGGGACTCTGCCCATCGTCTGCCCCGCAATGATGCATTCCTTCACCAAGCTTGGCTTCTGTTCTTGTTATTATTAAAGAATGTTAGCTACCACTGACCGCTTGTCTGGAGGCTTTATTGAATGGAAAACTTGCACAACACCTAACATCACCCTGGTTTGGAAGAATTGCTCTTGATGAGATTCCTGCTTGATTGTACTTGACAGACATTCTGTAACAGATTTGAGTTCCACTGCAGCCCTTACAATTTATTGGTAGGGGATGGAAGAAACACGAAAAGAACCTGAAGACTATGGCAGCAGTGGGATTCGAACCCACGCCTCCGAAGAGACTGGAGCCTAAATCCAGCACCTTAGACCGCTCGGTCATGCTACCATTGCGAGTGAGGACCTCATCGCAAAAATCTAGACAGTAAAACTTGAAAAAGAGCAGCACAAAATAGGAGCTCAGAACATTCAGTGATGCTCTTACTGTTGTAGAAAAACATGTTTAATACTTTTTGGACACAAAAACATCTGCCTGTCCTGGTTAAAACCTGTTCATCAACCCTGATTAACAATGGGCTCTTGGCTCAGTTTCATCATTGTCCATATGCAACTTGTCATAAGCACTGATCAACAGGCAGGATCACCATTCACAGAGAGTCAAGGAACGGTTGCAATCACAGCATTGTAAGATGGCAAAAGACGTACCCTTAATGCACCCACCCTTGTTTCAAAGAAGCTCATTTGATTTTCACATAAACAGCCACCTTGACTCGCCGCTCATAATTGCAGGCCTGCTTGTGTACATCCTCATCACTGAAGACTGTACAGTCCTGATCTGAACCGTTATGCCATGTGCTTAGCCTTACCTGATGTTTGCCTTCAGCCAACAACTTTGCCCTATGTAATCCATCGTGGGATTAACACAAAGAACACATTGGCTTGTGGGCACATTAAAGACATGTTCCCATACCGGGAGTTGAACCCGGGTCGCCTGGGTGAAAACCAGGAATCCTAACCGCTAGACCATATGGGATTGGTTTGGTAATGCGCCACTGTCGTGCTCATGCTGCTGGGTTAGAACCAGGCATTCTAGCCGCTAGACCATATGGGACTGCTCCACTGTCATGAAATCAAGGATACTCTTGTCACTCTGCAGCCTTGGTGAGACCAACATAGCAGCACCTTAATCAATTCTCCAGCAGTTGCAGGTTCTGCTCAAAAGCACATTACAAGGGAGTGGACTGGACTTGAAGCACACTTGAGTGGCATGTGGGAAAGTCCACTAACTAGTCAGTGATGAGACCATGAACAAAAAGACATGAAAAACATGCAAGTTGTAAATGACTTTACAGCACATGCCTAATGTGGTTTGGAAGAATTGCTCCTGATGGGTTTCCTGCATGTTTGGACTTGACAGAGATTCTATAACAGATTTGATTTCCACTGCAGCCCTTACAATTTATTGGTAAGGCATGGAAGAAACAAAACTTTGCCGCTAGAACACTATGGCAGCAGTGGGATTCGAACCCACGCCTCCGAAGAGACTGGAGCCTTAATCCAGC
Organism: Copadichromis virginalis; assembly: GCF_057382275.1. NCBI lineage: Eukaryota > Metazoa > Chordata > Actinopteri > Cichliformes > Cichlidae > Copadichromis > Copadichromis virginalis. The sequence continues at coordinate 32,375,701 of NC_140620.1, forward strand.
ACCTTAGACCGCTCGGTCATGCTACCAATGCGAGTAAGGACCTCATCGCAAAAATCTAGATAGTAAAACTTGAAAAGTGCAGCACAAAATAGAAGCCCAGAACATTCAGTGATGCTCTTGCTGTTGTAGAAAAACATGTTTAATACTTGCCTGAATGTTTTTGGATACAATAGCATCTGCCTGCCCTGGTTAAACTCTTATTGCAGCAATAGGATTTCAACCCACATGTGTGAGGAGCCTGGAGTCTTAACCCAGATCCTTAGACCACACAATCTAACACCTTACAATGCGGTGGACTTGAAGCACACTTGAGTAGCCACTAACCAGTCAGTGTTGACACTGTGAATAAAAATATATGAAACACCTGCACATTGTAAATGACTTTTGCAAAAGAATTTCTTTTATTCATGTATTAATCGCATTATTATAAAAACAAACAATATCCTGCTCACTCTTCTGTTAATCTTCTTCTCCACTGATGCCTTACAAAAGCCGAAGCTATTGTTGCCTGTCTGTACTTCAACATCATTAGTGAAAGGTCAAAATGACTGACCATGAGAGACGTGAGACCGTCTCTGGAAGGCTCTGATTCTTCTATTGAAGTTGGACTTGAAGTGGATTGGACTTGAGAGTTTTATTTCTTGAACATCTGTAAATTGTATTCAACAGATATTAACTGAAATGGAACTAGGGCAAGAGCATAGTCTCATGTAACACACACTCGTGTTACATTTGTACCACAAGGTAACCAAGTAAGTTATTACAAAGATATTCCTATTTACAACGATGGGCTAGGGAAAGGTAGAAATGAGAGTATTTAAAAAGAAGTATCAAAAGTTAACCCTGTATTCCTGAGAATTCTTTTAGAATGTTTCGAATTCACAAGAGCTATTTTAGGATTTTTGAGAGTTCTATTAGAATGTTCCAGATTCCTGAGAATCCTTTTAGGATGTTCCAAATTCCTCCAAATAATTCTCAATGACACATTGCAACACCAAGTTTTATTATAGTCACACATTGCAATAGAGTTTTCTGGGTAATTGACCAAGTCTGGTGGCATTACCTCCAAAGCTTATAGAAGTTTCTGCTAACAGCAGCTACATTGTCAGGAACAGCACCTACCAACAGATATCCTCAACAGCTCACCTCACTATCATAACCGAGCAATATTATTGTCAAATGTTGATGTTATTCACCTACAAAAACTCCTGGCTGTCCGTTGCTGTCATGGGGTGCGGAGGGTTAAATAGCAGCGCACATCTGAAAATAGCTTAACATACTCATGGTCCCTTTGTGGTTGTATAATACCTTGGTGCCACTGGATTTCAGCATGTCTCTCACACTCATACTGGTAACAGATGGTATCTCAGGATGTTTGAGGGAAGCATTCACACATAAAGGACCCAGAGTGGGGGGAGGAGTCTTTTGTCTCCTTCTCCACTGTAAGAGGTGGCAAGGGAGTGTGAAACTTTCTTTGGGGGTGGGGGTACCAAAGGTGTGAAAACAGCTGTGTACTGCCTTTAGTTCCTGTAAGAGGTATGTAACTGAAGGCCATGCTAGACTCAGTTAGGGACTCTGCCCATCGTCTGCCCCGCAATGATGCATTCCTTCACCAAGCTTGGCTTCTGTTCTTGTTATTATTAAAGAATGTTAGCTACCACTGACCGCTTGTCTGGAGGCTTTATTGAATGGAAAACTTGCACAACACCTAACATCACCCTGGTTTGGAAGAATTGCTCTTGATGAGATTCCTGCTTGATTGTACTTGACAGACATTCTGTAACAGATTTGAGTTCCACTGCAGCCCTTACAATTTATTGGTAGGGGATGGAAGAAACACGAAAAGAACCTGAAGTCTATGGCAGCAGTGGGATTCGAACCCACGCCTCCGAAGAGACTGGAGCCTAAATCCAGCACCTTAGACCGCTCGGTCATGCTACCATTGCGAGCGAGGACCTCATCGCAAAAATCTAGACAGTAAAACTTGAAAAAGTGCAGCACAAAATAGGAGCTCAGAACATTCAGTGATGCTCTTACTGTTGTAGAAAAACATGTTTAATACTTTTTGGACACAAAAACATCTGCCTGTCCTGGTTAAAACCTGTTCATCAACCCTGATTAACAATGGGCTCTTGGCTCAGTTTCATCATTGTCCATATGCAACTTGTCATAAGCACTGATCAACAGGCAGGATCACCATTCACAGAGAGTCAAGGAACGGTTGCAATCACAGCATTGTAAGATGGCAAAAGACGTACCCTTAATGCACCCACCCTTGTTTCAAAGAAGCTCATTTGATTTTCACATAAACAGCCACCTTGACTCGCCGCTCATAATTGCAGGCCTGCTTGTGTACATCCTCATCACTGAAGACTGTACAGTCCTGATCTGAACCGTTATGCCATGTGCTTAGCTGATGTTTGCCTTCAGCCAACAACTTTGCCCCATTTAATCCATCGTGGGATTAACACAAAGAACACATTGGCTTGTGGGCACATTAAAGACATGTTCCCATACCGGGAGTTGAACCCGGGTCGGCTGGGTGAAAACCAGGAATCCTAACCGCTAGACCATATGGGATTGGTTTGGTAATGCGCCACTGTCGTGCTCGTGCTGCTGGGTTAGAACCAGGCATTCTAGCCGCTAGACCATATGGGACTGCTCCACTGTCATGAAATCAAGGATACTCTTGTCACTCTGCAGCCTTGGTGAGACCAACATAGCAGCACCTTAATCAATTCTCCAGCAGTTGCAGGTTCTGCTCAAAAGCACATTACAAGGGAGTGGACTGGACTTGAAGCACACTTGAGTGGCATGTGGGAAAGTCCACTAACCAGTCAGTGATGAGACCATGAACAAAAAGACATGAAAAACATGCAAGTTGTAAATGACTTTACAGCACGTGCCTAATGTGGTTTGGAAGAATTGCTCCTGATGGGTTTCCTGCATGTTTGGACTTGACAGACATTCTATAACAGATTTGATTTCCACTGCAGCCCTTACAATTTATTGGTAAGGCATGGAAGAAACAAAACTTTGCCGCTAGAACACTATGGCAGCAGTGGGATTCGAACCCACGCCTCCGAAGAGACTGGAGCCTTAATCCAGCACCTTAGACCGCTCGGTCATGCTACCAATGCGAGTAAGGACCTCATCGCAAAAATCTAGATAGTAAAACTTGAAAAGTGCAGCACAAAATAGAAGCCCAGAACATTCAGTGATGCTCTTGCTGTTTTAGAAAAACATGTTTAATACTTGCCTGAATGTTTTTGGATACAATAGCATCTGCCTGCCCTGGTTAAACTCTTATTGCAGCAATAGGATTTCAACCCACATGTGTGAGGAGCCTGGAGTCTTAACCCAGATCCTTAGACCACACAATCTAACACCTTACAATGCGGTGGACTTGAAGCACACTTGAGTAGCCACTAACCAGTCAGTGTTGACACTGTGAATAAAAATATATGAAACACCTGCACATTGTAAATGACTTTTGCAAAAGAATTTCTTTTATTCATGTATTAATCGCATTATTATAAAAACAAACAATATCCTGCTCACTCTTCTGTTAATCTTCTTCTCCACTGATGCCTTACAAAAGCCGAAGCTATTGTTGCCTGTCTGTACTTCAACATCATTAGTGAAAGGTCAAAATGACTGACCATGAGAGACGTGAGACCGTCTCTGGAAGGCTCTGATTCTTCTATTGAAGTTGGACTTGAAGTGGATTGGACTTGAGAGTTTTATTTCTTGAACATCTGTAAATTGTATTCAACAGATATTAACTGAAATGGAACTAGGGCAAGAGCATAGTCTCATGTAACACACACTCGTGTTACATTTGTACCACAAGGTAACCAAGTAAGTTATTACAAAGATATTCCTATTTACAACGATGGGCTAGGGAAAGGTAGAAATGAGAGTATTTAAAAAGAAGTATCAAAAGTTAACCCTGTATTCCTGAGAATTCTTTTAGAATGTTTCGAATTCACAAGAGCTATTTTAGGATTTTTGAGAGTTCTATTAGAATGTTCCAGATTCCTGAGAATCCTTTTAGGATGTTCCAAATTCCTCCAAATAATTCTCAATGACACATTGCAACACCAAGTTTTATTATAGTCACACATTGCAATAGAGTTTTCTGGGTAATTGACCAAGTCTGGTGGCATTACCTCCAAAGCTTATAGAAGTTTCTGCTAACAGCAGCTACATTGTCAGGAACAGCACCTACCAACAGATATCCTCAACAGCTCACCTCACTATCATAACCGAGCAATATTATTGTCAAATGTTGATGTTATTCACCTACAAAAACTCCTGGCTGTCCGTTGCTGTCATGGGGTGCGGAGGGTTAAATAGCAGCGCACATCTGAAAATAGCTTAACATACTCATGGTCCCTTTGTGGTTGTATAATACCTTGGTGCCACTGGATTTCAGCATGTCTCTCACACTCATACTGGTAACAGATGGTATCTCAGGATGTTTGAGGGAAGCATTCACACATAAAGGACCCAGAGTGGGGGGAGGAGTCTTTTGTCTCCTTCTCCACTGTAAGAGGTGGCAAGGGAGTGTGAAACTTTCTTTGGGGGTGGGGGTACCAAAGGTGTGAAAACAGCTGTGTACTGCCTTTAGTTCCTGTAAGAGGTATGTAACTGAAGGCCATGCTAGACTCAGTTAGGGACTCTGCCCATCGTCTGCCCCGCAATGATGCATTCCTTCACCAAGCTTGGCTTCTGTTCTTGTTATTATTAAAGAATGTTAGCTACCACTGACCGCTTGTCTGGAGGCTTTATTGAATGGAAAACTTGCACAACACCTAACATCACCCTGGTTTGGAAGAATTGCTCTTGATGAGATTCCTGCTTGATTGTACTTGACAGACATTCTGTAACAGATTTGAGTTCCACTGCAGCCCTTACAATTTATTGGTAGGGGATGGAAGAAACACGAAAAGAACCTGAAGACTATGGCAGCAGTGGGATTCGAACCCACGCCTCCGAAGAGACTGGAGCCTAAATCCAGCACCTTAGACCGCTCGGTCATGCTACCATTGCGAGTGAGGACCTCATCGCAAAAATCTAGACAGTAAAACTTGAAAAAGAGCAGCACAAAATAGGAGCTCAGAACATTCAGTGATGCTCTTACTGTTGTAGAAAAACATGTTTAATACTTTTTGGACACAAAAACATCTGCCTGTCCTGGTTAAAACCTGTTCATCAACCCTGATTAACAATGGGCTCTTGGCTCAGTTTCATCATTGTCCATATGCAACTTGTCATAAGCACTGATCAACAGGCAGGATCACCATTCACAGAGAGTCAAGGAACGGTTGCAATCACAGCATTGTAAGATGGCAAAAGACGTACCCTTAATGCACCCACCCTTGTTTCAAAGAAGCTCATTTGATTTTCACATAAACAGCCACCTTGACTCGCCGCTCATAATTGCAGGCCTGCTTGTGTACATCCTCATCACTGAAGACTGTACAGTCCTGATCTGAACCGTTATGCCATGTGCTTAGCCTTACCTGATGTTTGCCTTCAGCCAACAACTTTGCCCTATGTAATCCATCGTGGGATTAACACAAAGAACACATTGGCTTGTGGGCACATTAAAGACATGTTCCCATACCGGGAGTTGAACCCGGGTCGCCTGGGTGAAAACCAGGAATCCTAACCGCTAGACCATATGGGATTGGTTTGGTAATGCGCCACTGTCGTGCTCATGCTGCTGGGTTAGAACCAGGCATTCTAGCCGCTAGACCATATGGGACTGCTCCACTGTCATGAAATCAAGGATACTCTTGTCACTCTGCAGCCTTGGTGAGACCAACATAGCAGCACCTTAATCAATTCTCCAGCAGTTGCAGGTTCTGCTCAAAAGCACATTACAAGGGAGTGGACTGGACTTGAAGCACACTTGAGTGGCATGTGGGAAAGTCCACTAACTAGTCAGTGATGAGACCATGAACAAAAAGACATGAAAAACATGCAAGTTGTAAATGACTTTACAGCACATGCCTAATGTGGTTTGGAAGAATTGCTCCTGATGGGTTTCCTGCATGTTTGGACTTGACAGAGATTCTATAACAGATTTGATTTCCACTGCAGCCCTTACAATTTATTGGTAAGGCATGGAAGAAACAAAACTTTGCCGCTAGAACACTATGGCAGCAGTGGGATTCGAACCCACGCCTCCGAAGAGACTGGAGCCTTAATCCAGCACCTTAGACCGCTCGGTCATGCTACCAATGCGAGTAAGGACCTCATCGCAAAAATCTAGATAGTAAAACTTGAAAAGTGCAGCACAAAATAGAAGCCCAGAACATTCAGTGATGCTCTTGCTGTTGTAGAAAAACATGTTTAATACTTGCCTGAATGTTTTTGGATACAATAGCATCTGCCTGCCCTGGTTAAACTCTTATTGCAGCAATAGGATTTCAACCCACATGTGTGAGGAGCCTGGAGTCTTAACCCAGATCCTTAGACCACACAATCTAACACCTTACAATGCGGTGGACTTGAAGCACACTTGAGTAGCCACTAACCAGTCAGTGTTGACACTGTGAATAAAAATATATGAAACACCTGCACATTGTAAATGACTTTTGCAAAAGAATTTCTTTTATTCATGTATTAATCGCATTATTATAAAAACAAACAATATCCTGCTCACTCTTCTGTTAATCTTCTTCTCCACTGATGCCTTACAAAAGCCGAAGCTATTGTTGCCTGTCTGTACTTCAACATCATTAGTGAAAGGTCAAAATGACTGACCATGAGAGACGTGAGACCGTCTCTGGAAGGCTCTGATTCTTCTATTGAAGTTGGACTTGAAGTGGATTGGACTTGAGAGTTTTATTTCTTGAACATCTGTAAATTGTATTCAACAGATATTAACTGAAATGGAACTAGGGCAAGAGCATAGTCTCATGTAACACACACTCGTGTTACATTTGTACCACAAGGTAACCAAGTAAGTTATTACAAAGATATTCCTATTTACAACGATGGGCTAGGGAAAGGTAGAAATGAGAGTATTTAAAAAGAAGTATCAAAAGTTAACCCTGTATTCCTGAGAATTCTTTTAGAATGTTTCGAATTCACAAGAGCTATTTTAGGATTTTTGAGAGTTCTATTAGAATGTTCCAGATTCCTGAGAATCCTTTTAGGATGTTCCAAATTCCTCCAAATAATTCTCAATGACACATTGCAACACCAAGTTTTATTATAGTCACACATTGCAATAGAGTTTTCTGGGTAATTGACCAAGTCTGGTGGCATTACCTCCAAAGCTTATAGAAGTTTCTGCTAACAGCAGCTACATTGTCAGGAACAGCACCTACCAACAGATATCCTCAACAGCTCACCTCACTATCATAACCGAGCAATATTATTGTCAAATGTTGATGTTATTCACCTACAAAAACTCCTGGCTGTCCGTTGCTGTCATGGGGTGCGGAGGGTTAAATAGCAGCGCACATCTGAAAATAGCTTAACATACTCATGGTCCCTTTGTGGTTGTATAATACCTTGGTGCCACTGGATTTCAGCATGTCTCTCACACTCATACTGGTAACAGATGGTATCTCAGGATGTTTGAGGGAAGCATTCACACACAAAGGACCCAGAGTGGGGGGAGGAGTCTTTTGTCTCCTTCTCCACTGTAAGAGGTGGAAAGGGAGTGTGAAACTTTCTTTGGGGGTGGGGGTACCAAAGGTGTGAAAACAGCTGTGTACTGCCTTTAGTTCCTGTAAGAGGTATGTAACTGAAGGCCATGCTAGACTCAGTTAGGGACTCTGCCCATCGTCTGCCCCGCAATGATGCATTCCTTCACCAAGCTTGGCTTCTGTTCTTGTTATTATTAAAGAATGTTAGCTACCACTGACCGCTTGTCTGGAGGCTTTATTGAATGGAAAACTTGCACAACACCTAACATCACCCTGGTTTGGAAGAATTGCTCTTGATGAGATTCCTGCTTGATTGTACTTGACAGACATTCTGTAACAGATTTGAGTTCCACTGCAGCCCTTACAATTTATTGGTAGGGGATGGAAGAAACACGAAAAAAACCTGAAGACTATGGCAGCAGTGGGATTCGAACCCACGCCTCCGAAGAGACTGGAGCCTAAATCCAGCACCTTAGACCGCTCGGTCATGCTACCATTGCGAGTGAGGACCTCATCGCAAAAATCTAGACAGTAAAACTTGAAAAAGAGCAGCACAAAATAGGAGCTCAGAACATTCAGTGATGCTCTTACTGTTGTAGAAAAACATGTTTAATACTTTTTGGACACAAAAACATCTGCCTGTCCTGGTTAAAACCTGTTCATCAACCCTGATTAACAATGGGCTCTTGGCTCAGTTTCATCATTGTCCATATGCAACTTGTCATAAGCACTGATCAACAGGCAGGATCACCATTCACAGAGAGTCAAGGAACGGTTGCAATCACAGCATTGTAAGATGGCAAAAGACGTACCCTTAATGCACCCACCCTTGTTTCAAAGAAGCTCATTTGATTTTCACATAAACAGCCACCTTGACTCGCCGCTCATAATTGCAGGCCTGCTTGTGTACATCCTCATCACTGAAGACTGTACAGTCCTGATCTGAACCGTTATGCCATGTGCTTAGCTGATGTTTGCCTTCAGCCAACAACTTTGCCCCATTTAATCCATCGTGGGATTAACACAAAGAACACATTGGCTTGTGGGCACATTAAAGACATGTTCCCATACCGGGAGTTGAACCCGGGTCGGCTGGGTGAAAACCAGGAATCCTAACCGCTAGACCATATGGGATTGGTTTGGTAATGCGCCACTGTCGTGCTCGTGCTGCTGGGTTAGAACCAGGCATTCTAGCCGCTAGACCATATGGGACTGCTCCACTGTCATGAAATCAAGGATACTCTTGTCACTCTGCAGCCTTGGTGAGACCAACATAGCAGCACCTTAATCAATTCTCCAGCAGTTGCAGGTTCTGCTCAAAAGCACATTACAAGGGAGTGGACTGGACTTGAAGCACACTTGAGTGGCATGTGGGAAAGTCCACTAACTAGTCAGTGATGAGACCATGAACAAAAAGACATGAAAAACATGCAAGTTGTAAATGACTTTACAGCACGTGCCTAATGTGGTTTGGAAGAATTGCTCCTGATGGGTTTCCTGCATGTTTGGACTTGACAGACATTCTATAACAGATTTGATTTCCACTGCAGCCCTTACAATTTATTGGTAAGGCATGGAAGAAACACGAAAAGAACCTGAAGACTATGGCAGCAGTGGGATTCGAACCCACGCCTCTGAAGAGACTGGAGCCTAAATCCAGCACCTTAGACCGCTCGGTCATGCTACCATTGCGAGTGAGGACCTCATCGCAAAAATCTAGACAGTAAAACTTGAAAAAGTGCAGCACAAAATAGGAGCTCAGAACATTCAGTGATGCTCTTGTTGTTGTAGAAAAACATGTTTAATACTTTTTGGACACAAAAACATCTGCCTGTCCTGGTTAAAACCTGTTCATCAACCCTGATTAACAATGGGCTCTTGGCTCAGTTTCATCATTGTCCATATGCAACTTGTCATAAGCACTGATCAACAGGCAGGATCACCATTCACAGAGAGTCAAGGAACCGTTGCAATCACAGCATTGTAAGATGGCAAAAGACGTACCCTTAATGCACCCACCCTTGTTTCAAAGAAGCTCATTTGATTTTCACATAAACAGCCACCTTGACTCTACTGATTCCATCTATTTTGGGAACCAGTAGTCTGAGATATTGATGATATAGTACTGTAATGTCTTTAGATGAGATGGAGTCTGATTATTGAAGATGTGAAGAGAATAAATTTTCAGTGAGCCAATTAAGAGAAGTCAGGATTGGAGAATTGGCCATCTTTTCTTTAGTCTGTACCACTATTACTGCAAATAAATTTGACCAACATAAACAGAAAACAAAAATCAACATAGGAAAATAAAGCAATACTCAACTAAAGCCCACATGAGGAAAAAAGCCTCCTGGGAGGGGTCACTTTGTCAAGCCTCTTGGTTGCCCAAAACAAAGCGTAACCTGATACACTCCATTTCTCCTCTCACAGTGAAACAGTTTTTCAATTACCTTGACATACAAAAACACTCCAAGGACAAACAATGAATCACGAAAAACTCTGCTGTTCAGTCTGTCTGGATCTACTGAAGGATCCAGTGACTATTTCTTGTGGACACAACTACTGTATGAGCTGTATTAAAGTCCACTGGAATAATGAGGATCCAAAAGGAATCTACAGCTGTCCTCAGTGCAGAAAAATCATCATCCCGAGGCCTGCTCTTGTGAAAAACAGCATGTTAGCAGAGTTAGTAGAGGACTCTAAGATACCTGGAATCCAACCTGTTTCAGCTGATCTCTGCTATGCTGGACCTGAAGATGTTTCCTGTGATGTCTGCACTGAAAAGAAGCTGAAAGCAGTGAAGTCCTGTCTGGTATGTTTGGTTTCTTACTGTGAGCAACACCTCCAGCCTCACTATAACTCTGCCTTTGACAAACACAAGCTGGTCAAACCATCGAACAGGCTCAAAGGGAACATCTGTTCAACTCATAATGAGATGATGAAGATGTTCTGCCGTACTGATCAAAAATGTATCTGCTATCTCTGCTGTGTGAATGAACATAAACGCCACAACACAATTGAAATGCAAAAAGAATTTGAGGTGATTTTGCAAATTGTTCACCGGAGAATTCAGACCAAAGAAACAGAAGTGAACGTGCTTGGGAAGGAAATCGAGGACATTCTGCAATCTTCTGATAGCGCTGAGAAGGACATTGAGACAATCATCAATGAGCTGGTGAGTTTCATTAAAAAGAAAGGCTCAATCTAATGCTTCTTGGCGACAATTCACTCCCTGGTGGAGATTTATCAGCCCTAGGATCAGGAACACAATTAAAATCACCTCCCAACACCAAATATGGGGAAGCTATGGCTGAAACATGGGTTAAGAGATTGGGGAAAAAAGAGACATCTTCTGAATTTGGACCATAAACACATCCTATAAAAACAGATTCTCTAAATAAGAAACCAGATATAAGAATGTAGCGTCCTTCCTTATCTTTTATGACTTTTTCTGTGGTTAGAGGCAAATTGCTATGGATAAGGATGGCTACTCCTCTGCTTTTTGTGTTATATGATGAGTAAAAAACTTGGCCAACCCAATTTCTTTTAAGTTTTGAGTGTTCCAAATCATTTAAATGAGTTTCTGAAAGTAAGGCAATTTGTATTTTTTCCTTTTTCAAGAATGAAAGAAGTTTTTGTCTTTTAACAACATTATTCAGCCCTTTAACATTTAAAGAAATTATTTTAAGGTCAGTCATATCAGCTCAGTCTCTTTTGTTATAGTTTCTTTCCCCCCTCTATTAAAACATGATGTGTGGGAAACCATTTCTCGGAATGCGCAACTGCAAATAAGCAAACAGATGTTTCCATAAAAGGGAAAGGTAATTTTAGATACATTATATAGACACAAACATGAAAAAATAAATGAATAAATAAACAACAGAAACAATAGCCACGCATATTAATGATAAAAAAAAAAAAAAGGAAAAAGACAACCCCTAAAACCCCCCTTCCCTCCCCCCAAAAAACGATCCTACAGTCCATCAAAAAAGAAAACTTGGTCTCATGAAACCGAGCAAAAGTCACTGACAGGGAGGCAAAAAGGGAAAAAAAAGAAACAAAACTTCCTCTCCAAACTCCCGCATGCCACCGAGAGAACCAGCCAATCTCATTTATATTTCTGAGTTAAACATGTTTTACTTTATAAAGTTTGTAAGAAAAAACAAATAAGAAGGGACGGGACAGTTAAATCATTCCTTAATAAGAGTACAACTTCCAGTTCCAATATACCTTAACATGGACTGGGTATCCTTAAATTAAGAGTATGTCTAATATTTAAGTGCCGTAATAGAACTGATCATATTCAATCAATTGCTGTCGGTGTTCAATTTAACTCAAATTGTTCAAAAAAGCAAGAGCATCTTCAGATTTACGGAAGGAGTAATTTTCCCCTCCGTGAGAAAAGTTAAGTGTAGCAGGATAGCGCATATAAAAGCGCATATTTTTCTGGATTAGTTTTTGGCACACTCCGTTAAACGCACGTCGCATCTCTTTTACTCCTGTTGCCAAATCTTGTCGAATATGAATGATCTGTCCATCATAAGTCAGGGGGCCATTATCTTTAGCTGCAGTGAGGATCCTAATCTTGTCTACCGGATTATGCACCTTAATAATCATTGCACGAGGGTGATTAGGTCTTGATAATCCAATGGACCGATGGGCTCTGTCGAGTTTGATTTTCCCCTGTTTTTAATGTAAATGACCCCTGTCAGAGTGTAATGACCTAATAGTTGTGCGAATTTAGAATTTTAAGTGACTGTCCTATTCTGCTCTTGGGAACAGGGCAGTGGCGACGTGATAGCAACTTCCTGAACTCAGTTGGTTACTCGTATGATTAATGTCTTTTCCTGTCATCTACTTAATCACTTACTGAATAAATACTGTATATATAAACAAATACAAAAACATAAACACTTTGCTACCTATGTAAAGAAATCGAAATAATAAAGATGACTAATTATGCATAATACATAGAGTACTATATTTATTGTGTGTTCACTTCATGAATTTGGTGACTGCTGCTGTAGAAAAAGCTCCAAAAGACCACGGATTTTGGCAGGACCCAGAAAGCAATGTTACACAACAGATCATAAGTAAGTGTGTTTATTTTTCAACAAAAGGAAAGAGGCATGTAGAGCCAGGATCAGGGCAGTCATAACATATTTAACAAGCAAATAGGGATTGTTTGTAAAGAAGGAGGGGGAAAAAATTAGTCAGAACAGGAATGGCAGGGAGAACATAAATTGCGAGACGAAATCCGGGGAGTGTGTCAGTGGTCACCGATCGATGATCAGTGGTCACTGATTAAAAGTCTTTGATCTGTGGTTGTTGATCAACGGTCATGACAATTTGAATATTAACAAGAAACTGACCTCACAGGCCATTGTTCACCAGTGGTGCTAGTTTCAGTCATTGTGCAAAGGTACTGTTTATAAAGTTGGGGAAACCTGCAGTCAGGTGAGACTGAAAAAATCACATGTATGATTTTTCCAAGCCCGGTTCGAGCTCCGGCTTGGACAGTCTCGGTCGTTGTGTCCTTGGGCAAGACTCTTCACCCGTTGCCTACTGGTGGTGGTCAGAGGGCCCGGTGGCGCCAGTGTCTGGCAGCCTCGCCTCTATCAGTGTGCCCCAGGGTGGCTGTGGCTACAATGTAGCTTGCCATCACCAGTGTGTGAATGTGTGCATGGATGACTGGATATGTAAAGTGCTTTGGGGTCCTTAGGGACAAGTAAAGCGCTATATAAATACAGGCCATTTACCATTTACCATTATTTCTCAACTGAGAGGAGGTGACCTTCTGAAATCCCATGATTTCCTTAAACACAGTGTAACCCAGTACATATCACCTTCTCCTCTCACAGTGATAATGTTTGGCATGCATTTTGCAGACAAAAATTGACACCCAGGCTACAAAATGGATCAAGAGAAACTCTGCAAATCAAATCCCAGCAGAAAAATGAAAGGTGTCGAGTTATAATGCTTCAGAAGAAGCTGGAGTAGGAGGTCTCTGAGCTGAAGAAGACGGACAAGGAGCTAAAGCAGCAACATGGAATTTCTACTCAGCTACTCCCTGCTTTTCAAACTTAACAATTATACAGACTCACCAAACTTCAAAATGTGTCCAGTTAAACACTCTGAAAATCTGAAAACAGCAGCGCTAGAAGGCATCTATAAGTTGGAATTTTGACTTAATAACTTTAAATTATGGGTAGTTATGGGGTAAGGGGGATAGGGGTTAGGCTTTTATAGCTATGATAAAACAAACAATGCATATATCTTAGGGTGATGTCACAATGGAGAACACTGCCCCCTTTAGTTAACTACACGTTTATTGGAGTTTAACCAGGTTCTATTTCAGTTTACAGCCCTGTTTTCCCCTCTCCTACTGAAGGTTGTTTGTGAAATACATGTCTGGGTTGGTGGAAGGACAAAGTTAGGGTGAACACGTATTATATTCAGCAGACTCGTCTGTCTCGACGAGTTTATCGGTTGGCTATCAATGTAGCGGTTGAAGAGTCCGTGAAAAGACTACAAGGAATCCCAGAATGCACCTCACGTGCGTCCGCTGAAATGGAGACAAAGTGTCCTCGTGCGGAACTTTAGACGAGTTCTTAAAATCTTCTATCTCTCGTTACAGAATTATCGAATTGACTTTTTTTCATGGAGATAAAATAGCATTAAGACATAATATAAAACACAAAGTTATAATTTTCAAAACCTGTATGTCTGTTAATCTCACGGTTAACCAGCTTTACCGGGTGGGTAACACGGAATGTTGACAGTGTGACGCCAGACTCGGGCAGTAGAAGCCGCTCTCTGTGTTCAGAATTTGTCTTATATTTCAGCTCCATCTAAACATTTGGATTTCAGCCAACCTAAATGAGTTTCAGGGGTGACAGCGATGATGACGACAGCTGCAGTAAACGAAGAGTCGCGTATGTTTACGGTCCGGAGTACATCCAGACCTGCGACACTTTATCCAAAGTGCCAAACCGGGTGAGTTGAACTGAATGAGAGGCGTTACAGAGCTAGTTAGGTAGCAGCCTTTTCCTAATCTGGAAAACGATATCCTTGTCTTTACCTCTGTTACCAGGCGAGTATGGTCCACTCACTGATAGAAGCCTATGGACTGCTTCAACACATGAGGTGAGCTGCTGGTGTTTGCACCGAGAGAGAACACAGTTGGTATTGTTTTTGTCAGTGAGCAGGAGAGGATGTACAAAAGACACACTGTGCAAGATGAAGGTGGGTGGATCAATCCAAATATCAATAGTATCGCTACCAAAGCTAGTATTTGTATCGGATCTATATAAACATTTGCATTGTTGCACAGGAGTAGTGGGAGAGGATCAGCGATTTATAACTAATGATTAAAGCAGCAGAGTGCTGTATAAACACACTGAGAGTGAAAACAGGTGAGTAAAGAAGAAACATTTAGTCTGTCAGGAGAAGCCCCAATCACCCTTGGCCTATTGCAGCATAACTAAAGCAGGATTCAGGGAATTATTAAGATGTTGGTCAAAACTGGGAACACTGTCCAAAATGATGCCAAAATTCCTGACTTGCTCACTGTGAGAAAGGGATGATAACAAAAACCTCCTGAGACAAAAGTTTTACTATTGCTCGGCTGGTAGGTGGCAGAGATAGTGACAGTCTGCTAGCAACAAAAGAAATCACTAGGAGGTTTCTGGTGCAGCATCTTCTTTCACCCAGCGAGAGCCAACAACCTCCGTAGTAACCACTGGTTGTGTCACATCTACTATGGTGGACAGCCCTAAAAACAATGTACGTGTGAAGTACAAATAAAACTTGTGTTCTTTCATTTATAGTCATTTACAAATGATGTTACCGGTTTAGCTCAGTGCATTAAGTGGGCGAACACATGCCGTACAGCTAAGAGTGGCTAGTCCGAGTTCGAGTCCAACCCGTGGCCCTGCCTGTTTTACCCCTTCTCTGTCTGCTCCTGCTTTCCTGTCCACTGTGTCTATCAAATAAAGCTGAAAAATCCCCTAAATTCCACTTTTTCAGGTAAACACTTATATTTAATATAATTATATAAAGTTTCTCTTTTTACCTTGATAACTGTTATTTTTAACTCAATTTCTTATGTCTGTTTGTCACTGCAGTGTCTCTGTTGTTAAATCACTCTTTCTCTCTACTCTCTCCAGCATTGTCAAACCCCACGTGGCCACTATAGAGGAAATGGCCAAATTCCACACTGATTCCTACCTGGAGCATCTCCACAAGATCAGCCAGGACGGAGACAACGATGACCCCCAGTCGGCTGACTATGGCCTGGGTGAGCAAAACACATTGCTACCTTTTTATTATTTAATCTTTAATGTGTTAAACGCACACACTTTCAGTGCAGTATGGTGTCATTGGGTTTCTGGTTTAAAGCACAGCTGCCTTTTTCCTGTATGACTAAAGTGATGAAGGGGTTAATTGATCATTACCTGCAATATTAAAGCAGCTGTAGTACAAAAATGGAAATAAAGGGGTTAAAATGATTTCACCAGTAGATGGCGATGTAACACTGCACTTAATAACACTGACAGCGATCATAAATGTTCTCCTCAAATAACATTTTTTTTCTTTTGTTTGAGACACAAGTGCTTAAAAAAAATCTAAGGGTATGTTTGTTGATCTTGTCCCACTCCTAGGATCCCACTGTTGTTTGTTGTTCTTGGATGGGTTGTATGTTAGTCCATCCTTTTCCGAAGTTTACATTTCTAACTTTAGACTAAGCTTCAAGTTCACTCTGCTTGTTTTTGTTCCATGACATTCCCTTATCCTTTATCTTTCTCTCACCCTCTCTTTTTTAACTCAGTAAAGTTCTCATTCAAGGACTTGAGTTACCCTTCAGACTTCAGTGCGGTTTAAGGCGCAAATATCAGGCAAAGTTTTGTGCTTTTGTGTGTCGTCGTAAAATCCACTGCATGCATGCATGTACCGCGAAGCATTATATTAGGTGCCTGTTGAAGTAACTCGGTGTTTATTAGTGGCGTTTCAGTGTCACCTCTTACTGGCATGCATCACTAGGGTAACATGTGCTGCAGACCTAACCACATCCAGTTAAGACACCGCAAAGTGACCAATCAGTTCCTTGGAAAATAGTGTTACGATTCCTGGAAAAGCTGGTCATATGAGACTGATAAGCCCTCGATTAACTTATCGAGTTGATAACCATCTGCATGTGACTTTTGACAGGAGCAGACACTTCCCCCAACCAGCTGTACGGTGAGGGGAGGAAGATGGGGGGGAAAAAGACACACTGTGGAAGAGAGCCACTGGTAGATAATAACTAATGATTAAATACAGAGTGGTGTATAAACACATAGTGAGTAAAGAAGAAACACAGTGCATTGTGGGAATACCCCAGCAGCCTTGGCCTATTGCAGGGTAACTAAGAGAGGATTCACCTGATCCAGCTCTAACTATAACCTTTATCAAAAAGGAAAGCTTTAAGTTTATCCTAGCTGTCAGATCCCTGACAAATTAACATGCGTACTGCGAATTGGTTTTGCCTTTTTTTTTTAAAAAGTATTTATTTTTTAAATCCCTCATCTTCCTCTCGCCTGCTGTATTTTGTCCCTCCAGGCTATGACTGTCCAGTGGTCGAGGGCATATTTGACTATGCAGCAGGAGTGGGGGGTGCTACGCTGACGGCAGCTCAGACTCTGTTGGACCAAAAGTGTGACGTGGCCATCAACTGGGCAGGAGGGTGGCACCACGCCAAGAAGTAGGCTAACACACTTTAGTGTGCTGTGACCTTCCTGTGTGCTGCATTACATGTGCATATAGTGTCTCCCAGCAGGCTGTCCTCCTGACCCATGCCCTCCTTCTGCACCTAAACCAGCTTTAGATGAGCACTTGTTCAGTCAGTACTTGTCAGTTTAAGAACAGAGACAGTGTTTGGTGGATAATGTGACTTTATTTATCCACTCAGAACAAAATCTTTTGGCTATGTCCTTTTAATCGTATCTGTAGACAGTAATAGCCCATTAATGTGTGCCGATGTGATGTAATCGCACTGTTGTCTCCCCCCGTGACAGTCACATAAATGCCCGTGAAGGCAGACTTGCAGTTGGATTATTTGTCACTCATGAGGGTGAGAATGGCGAGCATAAATAGAGCCCCAAGCAGCCAGTTTCCCCTCTCCACTCAAAGATCTACTGTAGGAATCACTGTTTAGATTTGTTAGAATTTGTTAAACCATCAATTTCCATCAGTTACATCAAATAGCCTGAAGAGGGTGCTCTTGACAAAGCAGTACATTTCAAACGTGGTGCTTCATCTTCATCTCTCTTATCGTCCAGGGATGAGGCTTCAGGCTTCTGTTACGTGAACGATGCCGTGCTGGGAATCCTCAGACTGAGAGAGAAATACGAAAGAGTCCTTTATGTGGACGTTGACCTGCATCATGGAGACGGTGCACACCAAACCGTGACTTTTGCACAATTTAAAATAAGCGTCTTTTACATTTTGTCATCCTCACAGCAGTTTTTTTGGTTCCAGGTTTTAAAAGCTCTTTCCTCCCCTTTGGTCTCTGCAGGTGTTGAAGATGCCTTCAGCTTCACATCCAAAGTTATGACCGTTTCACTGCACAAGTTCTCGCCCGGGTTCTTCCCAGGTCAGGCAATACAGTGAGCTTAACCACGGCATGCTTTAATATGCCAATTTGAATCATGAGACCGTGTTGGATAAGTTTGTGCTTGCTTAGGTACGGGTGACCTGTGTGACACCGGGCTGGGTAAAGGCCGCTGGTACGCTGTGAACGTCCCGCTGGAGGACGGCATCAAGGACGACAGATACTACCAGGTTTTTACCAGGTACACACACAGAGAAACTGTAGCGCTGTCCTCCTATATAACTCCAACAGATCAGAGGTCAGTGTCATCCATTGATGAGTGCTATGGAGCATGTGCAAGTTCAGCATTTTATCAGGGACACTTTAGCAGGGAAATCCTTCCATTGTGAGGCTTAAACTGGGGATTTTCTAGTTGAAGGAGTTTCTCTGTGCTGAGCACTCAATGCAAATGTGTCGCCTCTAAAAGGAAATAAAGGGCTAAAACCCCTTGTTTGTTCTCTCTATCTCAGCATCTGTATATCGCAGATTCTGTGATCTTGAACAGGAGGAGCTGAGTTTGTTTCCTCTCAGCTGCTTATAAATCCTTAAAATCTGTATTTGAGCAAAAGAGCAAAAAAAGTGTAGGCGGTGTTTTTTTTCTGGGTTTTTTTGGCAAGCACCAAGCAGCAATCATCTCAGCTCTGTGTGTGACTGCTGGGATCATTCCAGGAGGTTTTTTTTGTTTTGTTTTTTTAATGGAGTGGCACCAGAGTAAGACAGAGGGGTCTCAGTGGAAATCAGACATAAACAGAGTGTAGAAAATTAGCATAGAAAACACTGGATGTGATTTTCAGGCCCATGTGCCCTCACACACGTAATGCTACAGTTACGAAACAGGAATTTAGGCTTTCTTTAGTACAACTCATAAAAACACTTAATTAGTCTAATAACACTAAAGTTACAGCATCAAAATAAACTTACAAATAGTCATTATAAACAATTGAATACACAAGGTTATTGGGTTATAATTATTCATTCTATAATGTTTATGTCAGTTTAATGGTGAGAGATCATTTTATTTGACTATGTGCTGCTTTGTTGGGTTAGCTTTAGTAATGCAGCATCACTGTTATTGTGCAAAAGTCTTGAGTCACCCCTCATTTCTTCATAGTTTACTTCTAAGGAGCATTTCTTGTCAGGCTTTCTGAAAGTCTTTCAATGTTTTTCTTTTATCGGCTGCTTTTTCAGTTATTTTCAGTCTAGTCCATTTTCAGAAGATTGTTTTTTGTTGGTTAAGTCAGTTTAACACTGTACTACGCATCATTCAGGCATAAAAAATGGTAAATGGCCTGTATTTGTATAGCGCTTTACTTAGTCCCTTAGTCCCACAGCCACCCTGGAGTGCACTGAAAGAGGCGAGGCTGCCGGACACTGGCGCCACCGGGCCCTCTGACCACCACCAGTAGGCAACGGGTGAAGTGTCTTGCCCAAGGACACAACGACCAAGACTGTGCGAGCCGGGGCTCAAACCGGCAACCTTCCGATTACAGGACGAACTAACAACTCTTGAGCCACGATAAAGCACATCATTTGTTCCTTCGCCTATGAAAAATGTCAAATATAACAAAGTGATTCCCAGAGAGCTATTAGATTAAAGAATCTTACCATATTTGTGCATTGTGTGCAGTTTCCTCAAAAACAAACTGAGGAAACCTAAAAAAGCATGTAGTACATACAATAGATGAACAGTAACAGTGCAAGTCATGTCCTTAACAAAACAAGACCTGACAAAACCTGGAGAACTGTTCCTGAAAACTGCTTTTTATCCTTGTTGTAATTTCATGGTTGCGGATCAGCCGGCATCTGTGAGCTGATGGTGATGGAAATTAAAATTGCTCTATTACACAGCGTCGACTTCTAATGGGTGAAACTAAAGTCTTTTCTTGTAAAGTAACTAATGCAAGTGACTGAAAACTTATCCCATCCATCCACTTCCACTTCTCAAGTTCAAGGTCATGTGTGGGTGCAGGGGTCATAGGGCAAAAGGTGGTGTACATCCTGGACAGGTTGCTGGTCTTTCATAGGTTTAACACAGGGAGACA
This sequence comes from Copadichromis virginalis, assembly GCF_057382275.1. Taxonomy (NCBI): domain Eukaryota; kingdom Metazoa; phylum Chordata; class Actinopteri; order Cichliformes; family Cichlidae; genus Copadichromis; species Copadichromis virginalis. The sequence goes on from NC_140620.1 coordinate 32,396,043, forward strand.
AACACTTGATACCTAACCTAACAAATGCATGGGTTTAGACTGTGAAAGAAAGCTGGAGTACCCGGAGAGAGCTGGGGAGACTGTGCAAACTCCACAAAAAAGACAGCGTAGTGCTCCAGCTCTGTGAAATAATGAGTAAGCTGCATGTAGACTAATACTTCCTTACTTTTATTGGTATAATCACAGGCTACTGCTTTAGCACCTCTAATTGGTGGAAGCAACTGAACAAATTGGGTGTAAGTGTTTTGTTTTAGTGTTCTACACTTACTATAAAGTTATTATTGTTCAGAACGGAATGTACAGGTAAGTCACGTTAGCCATCATTGCTTGAGTGCCAGGAAGGTTTTTGTTGGCTCAAAAGGCCCCTATGGTAGTGACTATGCACATAAGCTCAATTAGTCACAGAAGTCTATACATTTTCCTGAATTGTTTTCTTTTTTGGATGCTTGATAACCAAATGATATGCATCCTCTGCGAGTAACAGAATTCTTTCTTCTTTTTACAGCGTCCTGCAGGAGGTGCGGACACAGTTCAACCCGGAGGCGATAGTGATGCAGCTGGGTGCCGACACAATGGCGGGTGACCCTATGTGCTCCTTCAACATGACCCCTGTTGGGGTGGGCAAGTGTCTGCAGTATGTCCTGCAGTGGCAGCTACCTACACTCCTGCTGGGCGGAGGTACGCTTCACGTATGTGTTTATTATTCTGACTGATGTTGATGTGTGTGTGTTGGTATATCTCCACGTATGGCTGTATGCGCATGTTTCTCGGAGTGCTGAGGTAGTCCAGATGTAACGGTGTAGTGCGCCTTCTGTTTGTGCGTGTTTGCGTTGAATTTCTGAGTCTGTTACTTAAGCACATTTACACACACTGCCCTGTCCCAGACTCCTCAGCCCTTGGCCAGATGATAGCTACTAATTATACAACACAATGAATCCATTTTACTCAACTACAATCCCACCTCTCTTCCTTTCTCTCCCCTCCCGCTCTGCCCTACATACTTTCTCCTCAGTCCATTCCCTCCATCTTTAAACTTTCTCTGTGTCTTCTGTATGTGGGAGGCTTTATAGTTTTTCTTCCAGAGGATTTTGTCATGTTAGCTTCCTTTTTTTGGTCTGAAGAGCCACACAAAGCTGTATAAATGTGAAAGTACAAATGAGCTCTTATTGCACACACATTCAACTGACCACAAGAATGAGCTGGTTCAGGTCAACAAAAGAATAGACTGTGTACAAAAGCTGCTCATACCCACATGGACAAACATAACTGCTAATCAATGCTAAATAAAAGAATAAATAAGTACTCAGATTTCATGCACTTTGACAGATAAAAAAATTAGAAATTGAAATACTTCAAAACAGCAGCACAAACAGTGCAACTTTAACAAGAAAAAAACACCCTCCATACATTTGTTCTGTGGCACACTGTAAACATGTTTATGTCAGCTTTTATATGTAAAGTTAACATATAGTATAATATTAGTAGTATTATAGTTTTATATGTATACCGGTAGTTAACATAGGCGTCTTCAGAGATGGTTAGTCAGCCTCAAGTGGCCATTAGAGAAACTGCAGTTTGGACACATAATTAGAAACAGGGTATTTGATAGGTTAGTTTAGTTTTTTAATCTAAAATTTTCTCCCAGACATGTTTTTTTATCCTCTGTGATTTGACATGGGAACCTATGGTTATTTACACCTCAAGTGGCCATGGGAGGAACTGCACTTTTTGGCACTTGTGAGAGTTGGCTTAATTTTTCACTGCTTTGAAGTTGAAGGTTACTGGCATTTTCTCACACTTCATGACTTGGTAACAGGGGCAGATGTAGAGAAATTTTCTTAGGCTGGCATGGAAATCAAATGGCAGGACAAAATCAAAGCCTTTTTTTAAACACATGTGCATGTGTTACGTATGGTAAAAATGATTCAAATGCAAGTATACATGCATTTCATATAAAAATAGTCTGCAGCTTAATTAATTTCTGTAGCCCACATAATGAACCTTTTCAGTTACATAATACATATGATTTTTTATGTACTGTATAGCCTGTATAATAAATAAATACATATAAAAGCATTTAGTGGCCTGTCATTAAAATTTAAAAGCTGGTATATACTTTGAAGTCCAAACTTTCAACACAAGCTGAAATAGAGACTCAGCGTGGCTGCAGCTTGTTGCTATGTCAGCTTAATCACATGCCCGTCATCACACAGAGTGTTAATAACACTCACCTTCATTCCACCTTCAAAGTGTTAATGCTATCTTATCTTAATAAACAACACAGTCATATGCAAAACTAGTTTGGCACTAGGGGTGGCAAGAGATCATTTTAGGGTGGCACATGCCACCCCTCTAGATGTGCCCCTGCTTAGTAACCTGATGACAGTGTACGACCTCTTATTGGGGGCATTTTCACATTCTATATTCAGTTTTTACCCCTTAGCCGTTAAATGCTGATCGGGTATCTTCAGCGTAGACACCCAAGTTTGTGATTAAAATAACTAGATAGGTGGCTGAGAACAAAGCGACGCATGATTTTCAAATTCATCCCATACGTGGAACCACTAAAAATCTCAGATAAGTTAGAATCCCAATTACCTTTGCTTCAAGGTCGAGGTCAGAGGTTAGGTTTTCTGAAAATCTTGTGAATATCTCGTGATAACTCAAGAGGGAAATCAGCTAGGATTTTCAAATTATAACCACAGGTACATCTACTAGGAGGCTGAGCTGTAACACTGATGGACGCCGGTACTTTTAATATAGTAGGTACTGTATGTGACACATTGTGGTTAATTGAATCAGTAGGTTTAATAGCTGTTCTTAATTGTGTCAAATATTTTACTGTTAGGTAATGCCTGAGACACCATGTTATATTTTCCCGTCTGTTTGTTGCTGGGTTAGTGGAGATCTTTTCTGACTCCTGCCAAGGAAACATGTTGCTTCACAGATGATTTATGTTTTGAATTATGTAAGACATGGTTCTGTTTGGATATCATTGTCATTGGTCGTAGTCATGTGACCTATCACAGGTGATTTAAGATGGCGTCGCCCTGTGTTTCGTTGTGTGACGAGGAGCAGGTGTGCTCAAAATGTCATATGTCATGAAATTGGAGTTCTGCAGCATGCAAACTTATTTTTCTTTTTTCTTTTAAAAGCTTACTGTGGCCTCAGGAAAAAACACATTTTTGGCCACAACCAAACTCGTTCACAAATACAAATAAGTTCGGGGATGAACTGATTAGATTTCGGATGCTAAATGGTAAAGCTCACAGCGACTTTACATGATACATCACTCAAAAAACAATAACTCTTGTGATATCTACATACAGCCCCCAAACATCAATATAGCAAAGGAAACTAACAGTTGCTCAAAATGGATTTCCCCACTCGTTTAACTTAATAGAGTATATATATTTTATATTATTTTATTTATTTTTTTTACAGATAAACAGATGTTGTGCTGTATCCTGTGTAAAGTAATGAAGTGATTTTATTTTATATGGAAAATGTCCAGTCTGGACAGACAAATTATTAACAATACAAAGGATTTAAGTTTTATTCCAGTGAAAGAACAGCCAACACAGTAGGGTCAGTAAAGTCTTTGTATATTTTCTCTACAGGAATCATGTTCTTCAACTTCGTTTGACCCCATATGTTTTTTTCCTCTGGTCATCCCATCCTGCAGTGTGGGTCTCTTTCCCACCAGTCAGGCCCGCCCTGTAGTTTGAGATTCAAACTGCTTTAAGAAAGTGTTTGAAGGTTTAAGTGGAGGATTAAACAACAGTTTAGCAGCACACACATGCTGAGGCACAACCATCATTTCCCTGGGCAAACTGTGTTGTCACAAATGTGACGGGCAGTAGTTTAAAGCTGGTGCATTCAGTTTGGAGGGGAAGCTTCTGGATTGCTCTACACACTGAAACATGACAAGATGATCCTTGATTAAGCAAGAAAAACATAAAATTCAGTTTGATGGAAGAGAAATGTGTAGACTGGAAGTTTTATTTCTGACAAAACTGATTGGTTTAGATTTAATTAATGAGCAATAAGTTGTAGATTCCTGCTAAACAGGTAAAGTTGTATCAAGTCAAACACTTGCTGGCTCTGCTTTATTTTAACTTCAGATTCAGCTTCATTGTCACATCACAAATTTACAAAGAGTAGGGTGAAAAACCTTGTGTTGCAGAGCTCCATATTAGCAGATAAAAATGTAAAAAAGCGCACAATACAAGCATATTTTAGATATGTGCAAAACACAGAAGAAAAAGAGCAAATGACCCTATAATGAACCCTGGGGAGCTCCAGTGTGACAGTCAGCCTGGCCAGATGTGATGTTAGGCCTTCTCTTTCTGTTTACGATTTTTCACCTGTCTATGCAGTCTTCACCAGTTTTTCACTGACAAAAACAAATGTGGAAAAACAGTAGGGGTGCAAGATAAACTAGCATTCCTGCAGATGCAGTTATATCATGCTACGATTTAAGGATCAGTCCAGCTGTCAGGAATATCGTCCTGCTCCTGTTTTCTCTCATTTAAAAGACAAAGATGGAGCAGTGTAGCCATGCATACACACGTACATCAGCTTCAAAGCATGCAGATGTCCGGGCATGAATTGGGCATGCCCGGACACATCTGTGTTACAGGTGTCTGTCACACGTGCCGTGAAACTTTTTTTTTTTTTTTATAATTCAAGTATTTATTAGATTTCGCATTTTATAGCAGCAAATACAGAGATGCAACAACCAAAAGCAAGAAGCAAACAAACAAAAACAAACAAACAAAATAAATAAATAAATAAATAAATAAAAAATAAATAAAAAACCACAACGAAACAAAACAAGTGAGGTTTTAACATATGTTGTATTAAGCTCAAATGTCCAAGTCAGGTAGACATGTAGGTGCAAAAATTGTCCCACTGTTCCAGCGCAGCTTCCGTCACATGATGTATTTTTCCCAGCATCTTTTCGTATACAACATTCCCAATCATTCTGTCTTTCCGCATTTTAAGCGTTGGAATATGAGAGTCCTTCCAGTGTTCCAAAATGACACGGGCACATGTTACCAAGGCAGTACTTAACACTCTAAACTGGTGTTTACTTAATTGCAGCACCTCTCCTTTGTCTCCTAGTAAACATCATTTAGGTGATCTGGGTAGGTTACAAAGTGTCCACCCCTGCAAATAATTCAGTACAGTGTTCCAAACTGGAAAAACCAGCAGGCATTCCCAGAGGGCATGTATCAGAGTACCTTTGGCTTTTTGGCATTTCCAACACAAGTCATCTCTACCAATCCCCATTCTATACAGCCTTGAAGGAGTATAATAGTATCTGTTAAGAATTTTGTATTGAATAAATTTCCCCCTGGCTTCCCTAATGTATAATCCATTGTTCGACAATATAGAATCCCATGTACCTTCATCCATTGTACCCCCTAGATCCCTTTCCCATGCTTTTTTCAGGCTCTTATTTATATTGTTTTTAATCCATGGGCAAATATTATACCATTTCGCAGCTGTGCACAGAGATGGGGGTAGTAGCATAAAATTCTCTATCGGGTTACTTTCACATGTTATTGTAACTCCTCCTTTTAAACAGTTTCTTATTTGCAAATACTTCCAGAAATGACTGTTACCCTCTAAACAAAACTTATTTTTAATATCCTCATACGACATGAAAACACCCCCTTCAAATAGGTCACTAACAGTTCTGATACCTCTTCTCAGCTATTGTGTCCAGTAAACAGTCTGCTTACCAATTTTAATTTTAGGATTATACCACAAGGGGGCATACTTCTGTACATATGGCACAAGTTTATATTTCTTATGCACCTCCAACCATACCATTTTCGAAAATTTCAAAATAGGGCTTTGCGTCTTACCGTGATTATTCACTTTTTGTGATAAAATATCATTTGGTGTGAATGGAGATGCAAGCTCTTGTTCTATTAACATCCAGTCTATATTGTTTTTCCCTGCCCAATGTTTGCCTAATCTAGCCATTTCAAAAGAGATACTATAATACTCTATATTTACCACCCTTCCAAAGAAAATCTTTTATCGTATTATTGTAGCTTTGCAACATCCGTCGCGGGATACACATAGGCAGCATTCCTGTATAATAGTTGATGAGCGGTGCCACAACCATTTTAACTGTGTTCACTTTTCCCCACAATGTCAAATTTAGTTTACTCCATTTACCCAAGTTTTTATTGATCTTGTTTAATAATTTTCCCATACTGTTAGCCACAATATCCTCAATATTGGGGTTCAATTCAATTCCAAGATATTTCATTCCCTTGTCCACCCACTTAAAGTTAAAGCCCGATATTAAGTTATGACTGCAAGCCTGGGAAACTGGCATCGCCTCTGATTTATGCCAGTTAATTTTGTACCCTGAAAACATTGAGTATGTATTAATCACCTCTAATAGTTTTGTGATAGAATTAGTTGGGTCTTGGTTTAATTTCAGCACATCATCTGCATACAGGAATAATTTGTGTTCTCTGCCTCCCCCAAATACACCTTTAATCTCTGCATTTTCTCTGATTTGAATAGCTAATGGCTCTAAAAATATTATAAATAGCAATGGGCTTAAATTGCATCCTTGACGTGTTGATCTGGAAATACTAAAAAAAAGAAGAAAGTACCCCATTTGTAAATACAGCTGCTTCTGGACCAGAGTACATGGTTCTAATCCATCTGCAAAAGTTGTCACCTATTCCAAACTTTTCCAGGGCTGTGAACAGAAAGTTCCACTCCACCCTATCAAAAGTTTTCTGTGCATCTAAAGATATAGCCAATACAGGATTTGTGTTATTTCTATTCAGCCACATGTGCCGTGAAACTTAAGTGATGTTGTTCAGTTGATGCCTTGATGTACCTCCTGACTACTTTGTCTTTGTAAAAGGAGCAATTTTTGCTCCTCTAACTGTAAACCAACTTTACTCTGATTGGCTACTCATCAAAAACGCAAGGTTTGAGCAGCTGTAAATGTTTAAAAGTTTCAAATTCATATTTAATAGTCTTCAGGGCTCCAAACGTGCCTTCATGTGGGTTCCAGGTACTCCATAAAGATGATATCATTTGTGTTTCTTCTCATATGTGTCTGCGTTCCTTCTCTCTACTCAGGAGGTTATAACCTGGCTAACACAGCTCGGTGTTGGACCTACCTGACAGCAGAAGTGCTGGGAAAGACTCTCTCCTCTGAAATACCTGACCATGAGGTACACGGACACACACACTCACACACATCCTCCCTTTCCCTGCCTGTTACAGCCACACATTTACATATTCCCACATGAGGACAAATGTGCCCCTTCATTGTACCATCACACGCACACACATGCATGGAAACGCAAACACACCCTCTTGTGTCCTCTGTCTGCTGAGTCACTCCATCTAATCAAAGATGGCTGCCCGATCTCAATAAAGGGGTTTGTGTACAGGTGAGCGGGACAGGTAGCAGTGCTGACAATTCCTCTCTGTCTGCTGCGATGAACACAGACTCCTCTCACTCTCATCTTTTATGCGTCGTCTGGGTGAACGTTATTAGAGGAGTTATAGAAGTCGGACTGGAAGGACTTAAACCGCAGCTTTACCTGTCCAGTTAGTTCAAAAGGGTGGACGTCAGCGAGGATTCTTAAAATAGCGAGAACACATATGCTGTTGATTTAATTTAGCGAGGAAGGAACTGTGTATTTTATTTGTTGACTTGTTTGTGAAACACGGGACATGTGACCAGTTGCTTTTCGGTAAATCAAACAGAGCCATCCTCTCTCCAAATAGAAATCGGCGCGCCCATCTGTCTGTCCCGCTCCTATGCTCTCACACGCACAAAGAGCCTCTTTCTCCAGCAGCTGATTTTTTGGACCTTGTCTTGGTCAGATGTAATGAATAGCTGTGAGCGCCTCAGTGTGTGCGTGCGTGCGTGTGCACGCGTGTGTGCGTCCTGGTCGAGAAGAAGGTACCTCTTGTTTCTCCTCGTCGGGCGTCCAATGGCCCCAAATGGCCTTTGACCTCATTAAGGAGCACTCACTGAAAACAAAGCAACTATCAGTGCGGCCAGCTGCCACAGTTGATAAAGATGAGGTGACACACACACACACACACACGGTTTTCCACCTGAAACAGTTAAAATTTTATTGTGTTTATGTCTTGGTTTTTTCTGATTTATGAAGCAACCTATTTTCAAGGTAAACTGCAACCTCTGCTAAACTTCACATATATGTGTGTATGCATGTATGTATGTGAATGCATATGTGTGTGTGTTTGAAGCTCACTCTGTGTGCGATAAGAGGGGCATTTATCCACGATGACCAAGCAGAGCTGTTCCAGTTCCAGTGACACGGGGAACAAAAACTACCTTTGTGCCCGTTTGTGTGAGTGCGTCTTACTCCTCCTGCTCCGCTGTAGACAAAACCCCATGAATACACACATTCATTACTGTCAGATAATGCACTGGCCTGTTTTATAACGCTTCTCATGTGCTTCATTGTATGATAAATGGACACCAGTGTGGAGGAAACTCAAACAGGCAAACTGGCAAAAGTGGCTCAAAGTCGAAGGAAAATGCAAAAACTACAAATTCAAACACTCTGTTTGTTTTATCTGCAGAAATCTCACTAAAACCAGTCCGAACATATTTGTTGCTTTTAAATATTTATATGGAAAGGTTTATTTTCAGTGCCCGAGAGGATTCGCGGTGCTCTGTTCTTGCAGCACACAAGCTTCAAATGAAATAATTAAAAATAGCAGTCTAAAGAACACAAACATCAGTCAGAGTTGGCCAGTCACGTCAACAATAAGTGCTGTAATACTCGCTGATTACTAGACAAAATATTACACTACAGATAACGCACACAATGCCTCTGCTTGTGTCACACTCATTATATTTCAGTATCTAATGCAAACACGCCAGGATTCCAGCCACCGGGTGGAAAGTTGTTAACCTTCGCTGCTGACTCGTATTGTCTGCCAGTGCTGAGCTGATCCCGATTGACCCCCCCTCTCCCCCCCATTGTGCGATAGCGGCGGCTCCTATCTGCGTGTGAATCGAAGGAGCCGTTGGGCGTGCTAAGTATAGCCGCACGGGTCAAAGGTTAGTTGGTGTCTCTCATTTGACAGGAACAGTTTGTCTTTATAACGAACTTTATTTTGAGGGTGGAAACAATTGTTCTTATGGTTACAGGAACTTTTTATTTGTCACATGTGATGTTCACATGGTTTTGCTTTGCCTGTTAGCCTAGATTTATTATCTTTAATTTAAGGCGGGGTGGAGTATCATCTTATCTAAACATGTGTTATGTCATGAAGAAGGGCAAAAACCACAGTAGGGTCTTTAATACTTCTCTGAATCCCCTTAAAGTAACTTCTGTCACTGGCACGTACACCACGTTTTTAAAACCATATGAACTTAAACATCTCAGACCTGAAGGCCACTCTCCATTTTTAGTTAATAATAAAATACCTTTTTTCAAGTGGTCACATCCACTCCAATGGAAGTGGTTTAATGGAAACTCTCATCTCTCGTCATCTCATCTCTCAAGTGTTTCAGTTAAATCTTTTTCAATTAAATTCAACAACAGTCACCACAAGACACTCCACAAATAGTGTTGGGGAACCTTAAAAACCTGGGTCAGCTATAAGAGTCCAAAAGGGTGTTCGACGATCCAACGATCACAAGTAATACATAGACATAAGTGTTGGTCAACACCTGTTAATATTTGAATTCGGGTATTTTCAGTCCCCTTGCCATAGCTGTATGAAATCAAGCACCTAGCCTTCACAGACTTATGTGAGAGAATGAGTCGTTCCCGAGAGCGTGGTACCGTTGCAACAAGTCAAATTTTCTGCCTCTTAGAAGTGGTTCCTTAACATCCTCTGGCATTAACATCTGCACTCAAACTCTGTGCTGGGAGCTTCATGGCATGGTTTTATTTGGCCGAGCAGCTGCTGTGGGGGTAGGTGGTCCAATATTGTGATCCATGTAGATTGCAGGGCAACAGCAGGTGAACCAGCATCCAGATCTGTACCCGGACCTATGATTAGATTTTAATGGACCTTTCTATTTCACTTTGCACAACTTTTCTTTTATTTATGGTTATTTCAATTGATGCATTTGTTTTTTGTCTTTTTAGCACTGACCAATAACTCATCCCGCATTGATCTGTCAATCAAATTATTTATTCAGAGTGCGGATGAAAACGGAGGAAGTCCAAAGAAGTAAATCAGGAAAAAAATAATTACAAAAATCAAACCTTATTTTACTTGTAATGAGTAAAAGAACATTTTATTAATATTTTATAATAATAAAATATAATACTGTTGAATTGTACTTTAGTACTTCAACTTCCAGTTGTTGACTGCATACAGACACTGATCCGACTGTTAGGCCTCTTCAAAATGCATTGCATTGAATTATAATGAATGTATAACTTCATGACATTTTGGATCTTTGTTTGATCTTTAAATTTTAATGGAGTACCTTTGTGTTAGAAGGTATCAGTTTAAGTCAAAGGACTAAGAACTATGCACATTCATTTTAGAGTAATCAATGAATAGTTCTGAGTAAAATAGTCTTTTTTGTGTGTGTGCTTAAAATGCTGCACATAAACCAATATTTATGGTTGTTTTTAACCCTTGGGTATATTCACATATCATAGAGGAGTGTACTGCTCCAGTGCTGCTATTGATTTGAGACTAGTTTTGGTGACGGTGACAACAACATGAAGTTGCACAGATTTGGATCAGATCGTTCTCTAAAAACTCAGTGTGTACCATTCAAGGACAGAAACAGAGAAGAGACCCCCCACCCTGCCACCACCACCTTTATTTCTGTTCTTAGTAACTTCCAAACTGCTGAGTCAGTGGGCAAACACGTATGCCATGTCCTCGCAAGGTTGTTGATGTGAATCCAGCTCATATCCTTTGTCACACGCTGTACCTTCACGTCTCCGTTGCTCATCTCTTTTTCCTGTCTCTGCCATGCTCCCATTAAGCTCATAGTGTAACAACAACTGGGCTTGGCTGGATCAGCACCCAGTGTGGGAGGGTGCACTGCCTTACACTGCCTTACTGCGACTGTGGCTCAGGGGGTTGGGAAGCGTATCTGTAACCGGAAGGTCGCCGGTTCGATCCCCGGGCTCTCTGTCCTGGTCGTTGTGTCCTTGGGCCAGACACTTTACCCTACTTGCCTACTGGTGTTGGCCAGAGGGGCCGATGGCGCGATATGGCAGCCTGGCTTCTGTCAGTCTGCCCCAGGGCAGCTGTGGCTACAACTGTAGCTTGCCTCCACCAGTGTGTGAATGTGAGAGTGAATGAATAGTGGCATTGTAAAGCGCTTTGGGTGCCTTGAAAAGCGCTATATAAATCCAATCCATTATTATTACATCGGTATTTTGAAGCAAAACCTTGACTTTTAACTCGTTCAATATTTCTGTGTAGAAAAATGTCATCATTGTGCTGAAGGAAGTTGAAAACTGGCCAAAGAATTATTGTATGTTTTTAGAAGGCTAAACCAGATCTGCAGTCCAAAAGCAAGGCCTTTTCTCTCTCCCTCTCTCTCTTTTGACCCTACTGGTCAAATAAGCATATTTATATTATTTAAAGGATATTTTATTTGTCTGGGCAGCAAGCTGCTAAACTGAGACCAACTGGAAAGGGTTTTTTTTTTTCTTCAAGTTCATTTTGCTCCTTCTAAGCAACATGCTCCTTAAGAGCTACAGAAGTCTGGAAACAAGTTATCCCGTCATCTCTGTGCAGATAATGGTAACACGTGGGTATTAAATTACTAGCAGAGAATACAAACGGATAAAAGTCAGCCAGATTTTTTTTTCCTTTGGATTGCCCAACAACCCGCTTCGATCAGATTCTTCTCTGGTGAGAGGAACAGAAGTAGATACAAACGTGTGTCCGTCTCAAAGCCGCACAGGAAGGGAGGACATCTCTGGTTCCAGATTGGCAGCGGGGAAGCGTCCCGCCTCTTTACTTCCTACTTCCCCTTTTCCTGTCTGCAGCCACTTCCTGTCCTGCCCCTCGGTGCCGTCAGGGATGTGCTGGCTCCCAGATTCACAGGCTCAATCACAGGAAATATCACCAAGCAATAGCGTGTGTGGGCACAGGGATATGTATCTGTTTACAAAGACTGACTGAAGAAGCTCATTATTACAATATTATGATTGATTAAGTTCAAAATGCTGCAGCTGGAGATCCTGCGACACATTATTGGTGAGCAATGAACTGAAAGACTGTTTCCTTTCTGTCTACCCTTTATGGAGCCACGGCTCTGTTGTAGTTGAGTGATTGTCTTCATCTCATGTTCATACAGTAAATGACTCCATCCCAGAAGATGGCATCACCACTGATCCTGTCTGTGTAGGTTCTCAGTCATCCAGGTCATAGTAGTCTAAGGAGCTTGCATCAAAAGCAACTTGACTTGATGTCTCACATGTTAATAGCGGGTCAAGTACCCGGGACTCTCCACCTTTTGGTTTTTCATCTGAAGAAGGCTCTTGGATAAGAGGTGAAACATCTTTAAAAAAAACTTGAAGTCCCTTCACCTTTATTTCAAGCTGCTTGGACTACAATTGATCCTGAATACTTTATGTTCCTCTCAGGTGAGATGTTTTATAGGCCAGAAGACATCAGTTTTGAATTTTGGAGGCTTTCAGTTCTTTTGGGTTCATTATAGGAGATCGTAAAACCACATCACTGTACATTACAGCATTATTGTAAAAGCTTATCCTACCATGAATTCATCAGTCTGGTAAAAGCTTTGTGAATTCTCTTTTTTTCTTATCATAGGGTTTGTTTTTATTCTAGGCCCCTAATGGCATTTTAAAGTTTTGCAGTGAATCTTGGGTAATGGTCCATTCACACCAAACATGACGTGAACTTTAGCCGTGATTTCTAAGAATGCCACCCATAGTAAAAGCAGAAATATGGTTTTATTTTTAATCCTAGAATCTATCAAATCCATCCAATATTTTCATCAGCTTCTTATCAGCAAACCTTTTCTCTACACTAAGTGTACAGCAGGCCACCAAATGACAACAGCGGTGGTTGCAAAAAGACTTCTGGTCCTGTAGAAGTCTAAAGGAAAACTGCTTCTTTCACTTTCGCTTTGCTGATGAGCTTATCGGCTCAGCTGCTCACATTGTTTTCTAAATCATAATCATATCTTTTTTTCTTTCAAATATTATCCTTAATATGTTAATTTACCAGTGAACATGCAGTTTTATAGTCAGATCAACTTTTCCTCATCCCATCCAGTTTTTGCAGCCAAGGTGGCAACAATAAAAATCCTAATCTTAAGGCTTCAGAAACCAATGGGTAAAGTCTACCTTTTGTACTGATGCAGCCACACAGAATATTTGCTCCAAACAGACAGTATGATCAATAAAAAGTACAGGAAATCTCTAGTAACTATGATTTCACTCACTTTTCTCCAAGCACTCTCCTTTTATTCCTGTCTCTATAAAAGTGAAGTTGAAGCACACACGTCCAGCTGTGCTCCAATGGCATTGATAAGCTCGCCTTTAATTTCCAATCATCTGTGGCATCTGGAGGATCTGAGCATTTTCACAACAAACTATGAAGGGAATTTGCATCAGTTCATCAGAGTTTTACGGAGTCACCAGTTCATCTGCTGAGGTTTTGCAGATACGTGGCAACTAATCCTGCAAAGTTAAACAGGTGGTGGGGTACAGAAAGATATTTTACAAAAAAAATGTTACTTGCCTACTGTTATACACAATTCTCTCAAAACATATCTTAAGTTTTAAAGTGCTTTTTTGGTAGCACTTTTTATTATAGCTCGGTCAAAATGACCACATTATTGCATTATTTTTCTTCCTTATTACACTATTATTGCGGAGCTCTATTTCCATGTTATTACCCCCAGTTTTGGGGCCCTTATTATGCTATTACATAAGTTTCAGGGTAATATTACTCAGCTATAACCACTGTTGCTACATTATGTTACTTAAATATTACATAATTATTACTTTTGTAATTGCATAGTAATAACTTTGAAATCACCAAATTATTACCCTGTTCCCCTACTATTACCTATTTATTACCAAGCTGTAGAAAGTTCTACCGTTTTCCCCCCCGCTGTTATTGAAGCAAACAATATTTGTTTTCTAAGAAGCAGCAGATGAAGATTTTATAAATGTGAATGCATTTTATATAACTCATAATATTCATAGAATACACAATTAACATTAGAACATTTAGGAAGCTCTGTCACTGATATACAGTAACAGTATAGGTATGATAGGCAACAATTGTGTTACCAGATATTAGTGTATAGAAGTGTATAACAGTATAATATATGTATCACACAGCAACACACGGTAATCCACTGGTGTTTTTCTGCAGTGTATTAGTTTCACTGTTTTACATTTGATGTGTGATACACTGAAACTATACCAGGGGTTCATAGTATAAAAGCCCTTCAAAGTATAAAATAATCCTTTATTCTTGCCACAATGGAGCAATTACACTGTTACAGCAGCAGTTCAAGAATAGAAGTGTTTTTTTTTTCTTTCTTTCTTTTTTGAAGTCCAAATGGTATTTGCGGGGCAGGTTTCCTTAAAAGGAAAACTATCATATGAACCAAGGAAAAAAACATGGACTGATGAAAAGTGGGAAGGGTGAGAGAGAGTCCAGATGCAGAGCGAGGGAGAGGAGTACGTGCGCAATGTGACCGTGATTGGGGCATTGCACTGTTTTTTGGGGTTTTTTGTTGTTGTTTTTTTCCTTGTTGAAAACATTTATTAGATAGCAGCTTGATATGAGTCAGACTCCATTTGTTTTCGGAGATGTTTTCCTCCCTGCTGCGCTGCTCAGTGTCCTTCATAGCTGGAGATCCTGCTGATCGCTGTAAAAACAAACAACCCTCCCTCACTCTCTCTCACTCACTCTCTTTCACTCTCACACACACACATGCGCACACGTGCACACACATACACACATAGCCTGGTGCGTACTGTCACACACTCCAGCTTTCTCACAGGGCATGTACTCGTTGCACAAACACAAATATGAACTGATGTTTTCTCGTGCTTTCGTCAAACAGCGCTGTAAACAGCGTTTCTTTGGGTTTTGTTTTTGGGTTTTTTGCAGCCAGTTTGTTGTTTGCATGTTCAGATGTAGGAACCGTCACCTTGATGTGAACTGGTCACACGTATGAGCCATAACAGAGTTTATTATAATGCTCTGATTGGGGGCAGGGGTTAGTGAAGGTCCTCTTATTTACTCAGAGCGGCACAGATTTACAGATTAGTAATTTATAGACAGTGTAAAGATAAACACACGCACATATGGAGGATATTTTGTTGATTGGTGCGTTTCCTTGTTGGCAGGAAAATATGGATGATGGCATGTTTAGTTTTGCCAGTTGCAAATTAATTTAATTGTAACGTCGCTGAGGTAATGTACGTATAAAAAAATAATTAATTTAAAAAAGAAGTTTATGATTATTAAAGCTGTTTAGCTGTTCAGGCCGATGGAGTCCCCAGGAGTCCTGAGCACCTTTTAAAGGAGGAGGGATGAAATCAATTAGACCAGCTTTTACTTTTAAAAGATACTTTAGAAGATGTTGCAATGTTTTAAAATTTACTTAATCTTTGCAGAGTTATATGCTAATATTAATGAAATTTATTACTGGGAATGGCTGAGGCTCAGAAGGTAAAGCTAGGTCATCTACTGCTTCTGTCTGCTTGGCAAAGTATGCTCGGGCACGATACTGGAACCCAAGTTTCTTTCCATGTCTTTATTGGCGAGTATGAATGTTAGATAGAAAGCACTTGGATTGATTTGTGTTCCCATTCATGTTCCTGCACTCAAAAGGTGAAAAAATCTACGATTGGAGGTTCGAAATGGTGGTGGAGTGAATTGTTTCGCCAGTGTTGAGTGATACACATTACAGCGTTGTTATATTTACATCTACCCATCCATCTGTCATAGGGAGAGTGAATTGGGGTTTCTGGTTTGGCAGCTTTGTCTTGGCAAAATATGAGTTGACTGGTCAACTTAGGGCTGAAGCTGCAACTGCTAACAGCACATGGCTGCTGTGGCCGGCAATCTTTTGCGTTTTGTGTGATGTTCATTGTTGATGAATTTTAAAGGTGCATACCTGATTGGTATGCACCTTTAAAAAAAAAAAAAAAAAAGCCAGTGTAGCTTTGGTCCTTTCCTGATATATCTCTGTAAGGTGGGAGTTGAAGCTGGTGAACGTTTTCAGTGTGCATGGAACAGGTATTAAACCTCAACTTTAGATGCCGATTTGGATCATTTTCTTCAATATTCCAAATATGTCGCGGTTTTGCTTCCCAGTGCTCCTTTATTTTGGGACATCCAGCATTGATAAGGACCCAAATAAAAAGCTAAAATATGGAGACGCCAGAAGAAAGACTTCCCTTTATGTGTTTGCCTGTTGTCATGTTTTCATTGTACATGTTGTCACTTTGATTTGCACCAAAGCAGCTGAAATGGACTCAAACTAGTTTCTGATTCCTAACTGGTGCACTGATTATCATGTGGTACAGCCCTAGCACGGTCTCCCCCTGAAATTGACCTTGTGTGTGTGTGTGTCTTGCCATATCTCCTGCCTTAGATGCTACCTTTTTTGTACAGCTGACTCCCATCAGCAATTAAGAATGCTTAAGGCCAGAGAAAGGTGAGCTCTAGTGCCAGAGAGCCATGTTGGGTTGCAGCTAATGAGCTGTTGTGACCTGGCCCATTGTGTTACACTTGGTCGTAAAACAAGTGTTTCCTTTTTTTGAGCAGTGTTACATAGTTACAGCTCCAAATATTATTAACAGACTAATCCATAGACACAAGCTGTTAAATTTAGTGCACTTTAAAAGAACAGAGCTTTGTTGCAGGAGCTGAAAATGAAACTAAACGAGGATTAAGCATTTTAACTTAATGAATAGTTCTAAAACCTTACATTATTTGTTTTTTGGGGGGGGGGGGGTGTTATAAAGACATTCTGATGAGAACACACAGTGTTCCCTTCACAGTACAAACAGGCTCAGTGAGTGATGGACAGAAGTTTCCATGTATAGGACCATGGTAAATAGGCAGAGACCTTTCCCTATTTATCTCCCTGGGCGTCTCTGCCGGAGACACTGGAGCCAGTCACCGGGTATTTTCTGTCTCCTGACCTTGGCCAGGTGACGTAGCTGTGCCTCTATCTGTTGTCATGTGGCGTTTTCTCTTACAAACACACACACAAAAACAGCACAGAATTGCTGGCTATCATTTTATTTGCCTCTACTATGAAGACAATGTTGAAGAAGTGTGTCAGGATGGGCTTCACTTTCCTCACTTCCCCTCTTTCTCTTCTCTCTATGGTCATCCAAGCCAAACAAGCAGTCAGTGGGAGTCTGTGTGTGTGTGTGTTTTGCTGGACAGCAGGAGACAGAGCACTGGGTTCATGGGAATACAGTGTGTGTGTGTGTGTGTGTGTGTGTGTGTGTGTGTGTGTGTGTGTGTGTGTGTGTGTGTGTCTCACGTTGGGCTCTGTTTAGGCCGGAGGTAAGACACAGAAACTCATCTGAAGTAATTGGAAACAGACACACACACACTAAAACAGGGCCTTACCTCTGTGTGCATGAACTGCCACAAGCAAATATACGTGGATAATCACACAAAACACACATATAGGGACACATTAATAAATCTAGCACATATACACAGGAGTGCATTCTCTCTATCTGACTCACACAGGACCATTAATCAAAGACAGAGTAGCCTTTGTCTTCATATAAACAAAAGTATACTCCTACTGCACATTGGCTCAGTTCGTGTATGTGTGTTTTGTTTGTTGCCAGCAGACTTTGTGAAGTCTTGTCTACTAATGTACATCTAAGCCACTAAAGAGGCTCCATTCAAAACAAGACTTCTAAGTGACTGCAACATCAACGCAGGAATCATTAGGGGATGCTAACTGAACGCCAACTCGAGGGGGCCAAGCTGACATTTTTTTTTTTTCGGGGGGGTAATTTAAGCCAAAGGAGCAAATGTGACAGTAGAAAGTTTGATAATGAAGGTTTAGGAAGTCCAAAACAAACAAAAGAAGAAGCCAGATATTCACTGACTGCAGTCTGCTTATAAAGTTTTCTACTTTTTCTCATTGTATGTAAATGTAAACTGAATCCTTCTAAAGCTGTAACCATGGGACTGCGAAATGAAGTTGAGTTTTAGGTTTAGTCGTTGTTTTAGTGTGGTCTTTGTTTATCCGTCCATCTAAAACTCATTCAAGGCTCTAGGGCAGTAGTAGGCATCAACACCTCCTTCTCCCCAGCAACCTTGTCCTGCTCTACTAAAGATTTTTAATTATTATAATATGGACGGTAGTGGTCAGAAGTAGGGCTGGGTATCGTCACTGATTTCTAGAATCGATTTGATTCCGATTCACAAGGACCCGAATCAATTCAATCCACGATTCAATTCGATTTGATTCGATTTAAATCTGGGAAATTTTGCCTCAGACAGTCAGAAATATTATAATTCAGATCAGTACATTTACATATTTTGTATCTATAAAAAGGAAGCTGATACTCGCAAGACTTTATGTGAACATCATTTTGCACAACTCTGTTGCTTGTGAAGCTCGCACACAAGAATTTCACTCACATGTGCTGTACCAATGTACCTGCACATGTGATGTGACAATAAAAGTGATTTGATTTGATTTGACATCACAGCAGATGCCTTTGTGTCAAAGTAGCTGAAGATAAAACACAGAAAAACATGAAGGTGGTTTTCCTGCCCTGGAATTTTATAAAAATGTTCTGCAGTACATCAAAAACGAAAGAAAACCATTAATCAACATATGAACATTACCTCTGAAGTTACAGCAGTTTTATTAGAGACACGGTTAAGCGTTTTGCATTTTGCATCATTTTAAAAAGTTTACATTTGTTCAGTATTGAACAGCAGAAATGAGGTTTTCTTTTCGGAAGTAAGTAAAAGGGGAAAAAACAGCGGCCGACAGCCTGTAAACAATGGTAGACTTGTGCGTAACAAGCAAGCGAATAATGCAGAAAACAGATTTTCAGACGGGAAACTGTTCTTGAAGTACAGAGAGAGAGAGAGAGACAGAGACAGCGAGCTGTGCATGAAGTGTGATTTTATCGTGGTGGAAACAAAATAGCAAAAGTAAAAGTGAATTCATGATGATGTTTTTGTGAAGTGTAGTTTGACTCTTCTTTTGCTGCTGGTTCAGTCAATTTTGTTTGGAGAGAGATTCAATTCAATTCAATTTTATTTATATAGCGCCAAATCACAACAAAAGTCGCCTCAAGGCGCTTCATAGATACAGAGAAAAACCCAACAATCATATGACCCCCTATGAGCAAGCACTTTGGCGACAGTGGGAAGGAAAAACTCCCTTCCCACTGTCAAACTAACAACTTTAGAATCACCGCAAAAAGGGCGTAAACACAAAGCACGGACCCGCCGAAACATCAGAATCAGCGAGCTGTCGGCTTTCAGCCCCGACCGTGTCCATGCCTTTGGATGAGAAAGGCGACATCTCACTGATTCTGATCCGTCGGCGGGTCCGCGCTTTGTGTTTACATCTTTGTGCAGAATCTGTGTACCTGCTCTCATTTACTGTTATAGCTGTTTGGTGGTTGTTGAAATTTGGTGAGGTTTAACCTGAGATTCTGGCGTTTCGGGCAAAATAAATTAATATTAAAAATTAATCGATTCAGGATTTTAATGAATCGATATCACGTTATCCAAGCCAGAATAAATCGATTATCAAAACCCACCCCTAGTCAGAAGTGAGGTTTAGCAAGTTCAGAATGGACATTTCAAACTCTTAAAAAGTCAAAACTGAACTTTGAAGATTTCTAAGGGGACCAGCTTTGTTGCATTTCAGGAAACGTTCCTATTTCCACACTGATAAAACTAAGACAATTTCATTTTATTGTCCTTTTAATCTAGTCTATTTTGTCTTTTTTCAGATATGTATCTGTAAAACTGCAGAAACTCATTAAATCAAATCATTAAATGGTCTCACAGGCAGATTGGTGAGCCACGCTGAACCTAGCATCCCTGCACCGAAGACTATTACAGTTGTTGGTTGGTTTGATTTTACTTGAGTACTCGGACGCTTTTGCAGAGCGCCTGAGCCTTTGCCCATCCAAGCTGTCAGGATAGACGCGTTACACCCCGGACAGGCTGAGCAGCAAACCTTTGTGCGTCAGTTCAACGCCGAAGTGCCAAAAGCTGCAGTACTTGAGTCCTTGAACAGGATCACTCAACCCTGTTTTTCTTTTCTTTTACGTGATTATCTGACAAATTGAGGCTCTATGATACTACAAGGTTTTTGACTGTTGATCAAACAAATCTAAGCCCCAATTCACTGTTTCCTGATATCTTATTAACTTAATAATCTTTTCTTACCATTTTAACCCCCATCTTCACTTAATCTCCGTCGTTTTGCTACATGTCCCACTCCTCTGCATTAGACCTCAGCTTGGCTCGCTCAGCGTGTTTCTGCTGAGTCCTCAGAGTCCAAGGCTTTCACAACAGTCACTGCAAACGGACTGACGCACTTGTGGTCAGACCTGGCCTCAGAGTTTGCTTGGCTCTCATGGCACTGAGTCATGGCCCCAAACTGACGTGCTCTGGTTTTAACTTCTGGTTGAACCCACTCTCTGGGTTTCCACCTGTTTCTTTTTTTCAATTGGCTGACACCCGGTTCTGCCTGAAATGCCAGGAGCCTTTGGTATTTGCTGAAATACTCTGAGTTGTTTTTTTTGTTTTTTTTTATTCAAGTTGGCAAAGCCCAGGCTGTCTTAGCAGAGGCTTGACTGATTTGTGGTTCCTCTTCTGTGTTATGCATTACATTTTCCTTCTGTACAGGCTTCAGAATCTCGTATATTTTTTTGTTTGTGTTGATCCAGCTCCCAGACAACACAGGAGGGAAAAAAGAATCCGAGAATATAAACAACATGTGTCTATCTGAAAAATGTGTTTCTTTGCTTGAGGGATCAGTCTGTTAATCAGTGCACTGCTTTGGTCCAGATGGAAATATCTCAACAAATACTGGACGGATTACCATGAAATTTTGCACAGTGTCTAAAGAATTGAATCCTACTGGCTTTTGGTGCTCAATGGGCAATTGGATGGAGTGTCATGAAATAAGTGCCGTATAGACCTTTTAACTAACATCATTAAAAATATCCCCAGACTCATTGGCCCTTCTTCATGGGGAAGTACTAATCTTTGAGCTTCCTCTTTCATATGCAGTGATGGATGGAACCACGTTATGCTTCCTTGCTCTTTGACCACAGTGAACACTTTCCTGATGACTTCATGGCCGAAATTCCAAATTTCAGATCAAACTAGAGTATTAAATACCATATTGTTCGGACCATAAGGCACCGTATTATAAGGCGCATTAAGCAAAACAAAACAGTCAGATAAGTCAAACTTTACTCAACTCATTCTCCTTGCTTCCTCCACTTCCGTACCATTGATTCATTAATGTTGAATTCTCTCGCCGCTGCTCTGTTCCCATGTTGTTGCAGTATATTAATGACTAACTGCTGTTTAGTTTTCTCTCTTCATTTATGTTGGGAATGATAGCAGAGCTGTATGTTTTAATTGTTTCAGAAATCTCTCAGTAAGAACATGATATATCATGTTTAGGTGGAAACTAGCGAGCTAACTTCCTGCTAACTTCTAACTCCGTTGAATTTTATACATTCTGTTTTCATGAATGCCTGGATGTTAAACTTAATTTTTACACCCGATAAAGCAGCAACGCTGATCATTTTATTAAAGATGAAAGAATTTAGACAGTTTTTAACTCTCAGTGATGCTGCAGTGTTCGTTTGACTTTGGGACCTGAAGCCAACGGAGTTTTGGACCCAGATTATTCCACAAGGCTCCTGATTATGGTAGCTGTAAGGCTCCGACAATCCACCAAGCGGTGCGGCTCGGTAGCTTACCAAAGTGGTGCTAAAACATTTTCCACAGATTTTTGAGCGCCGTGTACCAAATCAGTTCGAGGTCAGTAAGCACAACTAGAATTCATACATAAGGCGCAGCGGATTATAAGACGCACTGTTAAGGATTTTAAGTGTGCCTTATAATGTGGAAAATACAGTGCATGTTTTACTTATTATGGTCATTCTAAGAGTCACGTAGGAGGATTCTCCAAGATATTGGCTAATGACTTGTCAATCACAAGTTTCTTTTGTTTTTTGTTGGTTTTTTTGGCCAGTAAGCTTCACAGTCAGGTCCACCCCTCACTTGCCTCATCCAGTTTCAAGACCTCTAGGTGGTGACACAGACCTTCACTCAAGACTTGATAATGGGTCTTTGCTAACTTGTAACAGCTGCAGTCAGACAGAAACCCAGAGCAATAATAATTTTGCAAAACTTAAATACTATTTAGGCTTTGCGCTTTTCTATTAAGAAACTAGAAGCCTTTCAAATGAACTTTCCTGCATTTTGGTCTCCTGGTACAGGATTTGTAAATTCCTGAAAATGTAGCATGTGAGCGTTAGAAGTGAATTTGCCCCTGCCCCCAACACTAAACTGCTGAGTTAATCTCTAAGCTGTTGGAGGAAATTTGTGGAAGCAAGTTATGCAAGCTCCTCATAAGTGTCCAGCCGTGGCCTGAGTTTCAAACCCAGAACTGTGTGGCTGGCTTTACAGGAACAAAGCCAGAAAGAATGGAAAGAGATATCTTGATATGGTTGAGAAAAACAGAAATGATGGTCAAAAACTGGAAGGAAGTGTGTCCTTTTTTAACCACTGTTTTGAATTGATTTCACTGTTATGTTTAAAAAAAAGATCCCTGAAAGCCTGTGTAAATATTCGTCACCAGTCAGTTCAGTTCTTCAAAGTCCAAACAGACCCCGAAACTTTCCAGGAAAGCAGCTGCATTCTCCAAAAAAAGAGGAAAAAAACAAAGACAAAGAAGACAGAGTGTATTTTGGCACTCTGCTGCAGTGACTCTGGGCAAATGTGATGAACACATGACTGTGAATAAGAAAAATGAAGTATTATTTCAAAATCGGAAAATGCAAAACCTTACGATGTGATCTGTGTGTGTATGTGTGTGTGTTTAGTTTTTTACAGAATACGGACCAGACTACTCGCTGGAGATCAGTCCGAGCTGTAGACCAGACCGCAACGACACCAAACACCTGGACCAGGTCATCAGCACCATCAAAGGTGTGCATGTCATGTGTATGTGTTTGGGTTGGATGCACAGGTGTGCCTGTTTGTGAGGGTGTGGAGCATAAACAGGTGTGTGTTTGTGTTGCACTGAACCCTGGCTCATCTGAGGCCCTTTGGTCTCTCCACGGCTCTTTTAAAGTGCAGTTTCATGTGTCTGCTCTTGTTTCTATACGTCTCTGTGTGGGATGAAAGTATGTCATCTTCTCTCTTTGTGTCCTCTCTGTGGCTTTTTAACGTCCTTTTGTATGTGTGTGTGAATATGCACAATATGTCTATGACCCCTGCTCGAGTCTGGCTCTTGATACATGTGGTATTTTTTTTCCTTTTTCTGCATCTTCCTCTCTATATGTGCCTTTATGTTTGTATGTTCGTGTTCCCGTGTGTGCGTGCAGCCTTGTGGTTAAGCCTGAAGTCGGGTCTTTGGTCTCAGTGCTGACAGCCCACAGCTCTCAGGAGAAATCGTCCAGCAGGGTGAAATTTAGGCGAAAAGTTGAGCGAAGGGAGAATTATTGTAAGGAGGTGAGGTCAGGAAATGACACGTCGGCAACCATGTCAGACGTTTCGCCGCACACAGCCACACATCCGAAAAGGAAAACAAAATCTGAGTTTGATCATTCGGTGTCTCCGGGGTATAAAAGTGTGAACCGTAGAGTGACAGGAAATCCTCCTTTCCTTCCTTTTCCTCAGTGAAATCTTATATTTTAAACAGCGGTTATCCATTCTGGTAAGTTATGGTGAGGTGAGTTACCGACCAAATAAAAGGCACTCACAATATTGTGGGAATAGTAAAATCCTACCAAGATCAGGTCACGTCACAGTGATCCATGTCGGAAAGTATAAAACAGACTAATAATTATCATAGTTTCAGTGTGATGGAAATGGATTTATAGTAGGACACACCACAAAAAGTAAAAGCTTTGAAAGTCATTGTCTGCACTCTTCTTCAGTATTACCAGCGTTTGCTCACAGTTATCTTTACAATAGAAAAGAGAAAGAAGATATTTATTTCATTAGCAAAAAACGTCTGTCCACACGGCATTCGTTCATTCAGTCAGCATCAGGTGGCAATGTTTAAATGCTTAAACTGCAATTCCTGTAGGCATTGATCCTCATTGACTCCAGTGTTAAGATCCCCTGCGTTAGAGGAGAAATAAGCATGCTTACAGCCTGTTGTGGTCTCTATAGTTGTTTGGTGGATTTTTATACCAGTTTGTTTTCGGACTGACATAAGGGAATGTACAATAAGGTGGAAAAACTCAAGGTACAAATATGTTTGTCCTTGGAAAAAAAAAGACCAAACCAAAGAGACCAAGGCTCAGTCATAAAGGGCTGATGAGGTTTTATCGTCGCCCCGCAGGGCGGGCAGGTGGCATGGACACCCAAGTTTGCAAATGTGAGAACTTGAGGATTAAGTAATATGGGATTTTTAAATTCATGCAATAGGTGCAGCTATTAAAAATCTCTGACAATTTAATTTCAGAGACCTCGGCCTGAAGGTCAACTTCAGAGGTCAAGTTTTCTGAAAGTCTTGTGAAGAAAGAAGGAAGTCACCTAGGAATACCACACCTGCATCTACCAGAAGGCAGGAGTATTACTGGCAGCCGCCAGTATTTTTTTACCATGATCCTCTACCCATCTGTGGCTCTGAGAAACTCTTTTTATACCCTATCATGTTACCGACCTCTTGCCAATTAATCTAATTAGTCTCATCCTAATCTCATTTTAAGTGGAGGTTCTGTGATGTAAATCAGTGAAAGTGAAAAATAGCAGGCAGCTAGCAACCAAGTCGTTTCCCATTTGTCATTCACTGCAGCTAAGCCCCCAAAAATTGTAATTCTTTCAGAATTCAGTGGAGTGAGTTACATAAAATCCACCCACCTGTGCAGTTTTATAATGGGTAAATTGGCTATAGAGACCGCAACAGTTTTTTTTATTGTTTTTTTTTTCCACCATGTTTGTTTATTTCAGCTCTAAGGCTGAACTTTTTAACATAGAAGTCTACAGGGAAGACGGTGAAGACGCTTCTCAGATGAGAGGTGAAACGTCTTAAACCAACTTAAAGAAGTCCAGACGCTTTTCTTTGCACGCTCCTTTGACTACGATGACCTGGATTACTGAGAACCTTCACAGACATACAGGGAATATGTCTTCTTCTTTTAAGTCTAGAGGAACAGCTCTTTTTTATATTAATGCATTGGCTTCGTTTTCAGTCCTACTTGGTTTCTACCTGTTAATGCTCTCGGCAATCATCTGCCCAGTTAAGTCCAAACTCAAATCCACTCGCTGGAAAGGAAGTTTGTTTATGGAAATCTGCGGATCAGTGTGAATGGAAATCCAGAACAGAGAGAAAATTGTGCGTTCTCAAATTTTTACCCTCAGTCGACTGGACATGGTATCAATTAGTATCTAAACCTTCATACATTTAAACAAGTCATCTGACTGTAGCAAATGACAAAAAGCCTTCTGGACGTGGAATAGGTTTATCCAAACAGCATTAAATCCTCAGCTTTGAAAAACTTCAGGTCACATCAAATCAGGGGAGGCGAGGGGGGATCGGGAGTCTGTTTGCCGAAATCCAGTTGGTCTGTTGGCTCGCATTAAATCATCACAACTGGAGGGGCTGAAAGTATCGCTCTTTTCCAGTCATACGGCTTTTATTAGAGCCAACAGAGGGAACCGGTGAGTGGACGGATGGAGGGAATAAAAGGGAGAATAAATGAATGCAGACGAGCCAAAGATGAGAGAAGCAAGTGAAGTTTATGTTTGGCTCCTGCATCCCATGTGCCTCCTCTGTGTTTGATCAGATCCCTCATTCACCGTTAGCTCCCGCTGAGGACAGAAAATGAAACGGTTAACTCTGTCAAGTTTATACTTTCGGCTGAATTCTGACGTTTCTACTTCTTAAATTTATTTTAAAAACTTCTGCATACATTTTGCAGTTGAGCTAATTATGTTTCATTTTTTATAAATCCAGAGAATTTCCTATCCCTTTTTCCCTCCTTTCTCTGATCTCTCTCCTGGTTTCAAATTGTCAAATCTGTTTTATGTCGCTTTTTTTGTTTTCTTTTTTTCTCCTCCTCCTCTGTCTGTCGCTTCTGCTCTCTGTCACATTTATTGTTACCACACAGCACCATAATCCCAGTGGGCAGTCTGCGTGTTACAATTTTAAACACTGGATGTTGTCTGTTTCCCAAAAAGAAAGCCCAGCGTGTTTGCTAACTTAACTTATGCACACACACGAGCGCTGAATAAAGGATAGCCTACAACACACACACACCTCAAAGCAAACATGTCTGCATGACATCATCGGGCTGGATAAGTGTTTCTTGGGTTTGGAACAAACTGCTGCTTATAAACATCGGTTTCTCTGAGAAACTGGGCAGAGTGGGAGTGTACGTATGTTTGTGTGCCCACATCTGCTCTTTCAGCTCGCACGAATGGATACAAATTTTAAAGTGGTAATCTCCAAAAGCCACCGTCGCTCCGTTTTTCACTCGCCATGTGTCAGCTTCTGATCCCATATGTTAAACCATGACTGTACGTATGCATCGTGGCCAGTTTGAGCCCACAGAACACTGTCATGTTGGCAGGTATTTACAGAGATGCGAGGCGTACATATGGCTCATTTCATGAAAAATAAGACAGTGTGTCTCATCTGCAAAATCTCTCCTTCACATTATGAATGTTTTTACAAGGGGGATGCTGTTTTCAGCATGATATCCCAGCTGGTGGTTGTTAGCACTGTTGCCTCACAGCAGGAAGGTCCCGAGTCTGACTTCACCATCTGTGTGGCGTTTGCATGTTCTCCCTGTGTTTGTGCTTGTTCTCACCGGGTACTCCGGGTTCCTCCTACAGTTAGGTTAACTGGTCACTGTGAATTGCCCATAAGTATGAATGGTTGTCTGTCTTTCTGTGTTAGCTCGGCCCAGGATGTACCCCACCTCTCGGCCTATGTTAGCTGGAGTAGCCCCCCTGCTACTCTGATAAGGACAAGCAAAGAGAATGGATGGATAGAGGGGTGAATCCCAGCAGTCATAGGCCCAGATGTGGGTACACCCTAAAATAGCTCGCCAGTCTATTCTAACACTAATATAGAGAGACAGAACCATTCACACCTACGCCCAGCTTAAACTCACCAATTAGTTTAACAATAATGTCTTTGGACTCTGGGAGGAAGCTGGAGTAGCTGGCACAGGAAGAACCATCTTTTTTTTAAATTATTATTATTATTTTGGGGGGTTTCTGACATGATGTCATGCGTACAATCTCAGTAGTTGTCCATCTTGAAACTTCAGCATGATGTGAAACAGGTATTCCCCAACATGTTGACACACTTTCCTGGAGGTTTCCAGCTCTCATTGGGTGAAACCGATTACAAAAAAGTTGTTGCAGCAAAAATCATCCTAGCAGTTGCTTTGGTTACCAGCAGGTTGCCACGGTTGCCTGTAGTTTCTCATGTCTCACATGTTTCACATGTCTGGAAAACCTTTGTACTATTGTCACCCTTCACTTACTGGTGTTGTCACATCAGAGGATTTGTAGCAACACAACCTAATTCATACCAGCACATATTCCCCAAATCAGCATGAGGGGTCAAGCTAGGTCAGGTTTTTAGCAAAAACTAAAATACTATTTGAGCTTTTTGTCCAGAAGCAGTTCTAAATAATGATTTTTACACTTTTAGCTCCACTGAGTCCTGTTCAGTGAGAACTATCCCACAAATGTCTCCTAATTTTCGGCCAAGTCTTGGGGTCGAGGGGGCAGCAGACTAAGCAGAGATGGCCTGACCTGCCTCTCCCTCATCCAGCTCCTCCGGCTCTTGTGGCCAATAAATAGAGTCCAGGTTTAAGGCGCTACGACGTTGGTGTCATTTTTCAGACCCAGACTGTCATGAAAGTAAAGTATCTCCATGCCACTTAATGAAAACTTGCAAAAACTAAAAATGTGAGATGTCAGCGTTTCTTACCGTCTTTGCAACCCAGTCCGTTTGCGTGCGTACATGTGCTGCAGTAGAAGCAACAATTGAAAACATTCAGATGTTACTCAGCTTTTCCTGTGGCTTCCCTCCCGTCACGCACTCGGAGGCTTTATTAATTAAAATGTGATTTTTATGAGGTGAGTGTCCAAGGCTGCGGCAGCTGTCA
This sequence comes from Copadichromis virginalis, assembly GCF_057382275.1. Lineage (NCBI taxonomy): Eukaryota > Metazoa > Chordata > Actinopteri > Cichliformes > Cichlidae > Copadichromis > Copadichromis virginalis. The sequence continues at coordinate 32,424,401 of NC_140620.1, forward strand.
GGCTGTTTGTGCATTCACGGTTCTGGGTTTACAAGGCCAGTAGTGTGATTTCCCCAGAGAGTGCTTGTTTGTGTGTAAACTGCCAGCCTCCCCGTGTAACAGTGCCTTATCTGCACACTTCTGCAGGGAAATATTGCAGCACCTTTACATTTTGATTACGATTACGCCTTCAGTCGTTAATTCTCCACTCTGTTGACGCAAAATAAGATGCATGCGTTGCGGGAAAGAGAGATTGTACGAACACGCCTGTAAAATACACACAAACATGCACAGTATAGATGCTTCCACGGACGCTGTGATATGGAGTAAACATCAGAGCCCACGGTGGACTCTGGTAACTTTACCAGATTTAAATATCTACATCTGGAAAAGAGGGACAGGCACTTTTATCAAGTCTAAACCAGCCAAACAGCGGAGCCAGAATAAAGGAAGAGGGCACATTAATTACAGTCCGAATCTAATCAATATTTCTAACCACAGATGTCCTGTTGTTGAAAGTCCGCTTGTGCCTGCTGTTCCTCTTTTTGATGGACTTTTCCTGTTTTTAGCACACATCATGATTTTTGAGTTTCCCCTCGTCACAGCAGGAGGAGAGGAAAAAAACTGCATTGTGAGCAACAATTTCCCGTAAAATAAGTCAGCAGCTTCTCAATCGGGGTCTTATTTTTTGTTTTTTAAAGTCGAGATAGTAGCAACATGACTCACATGTAGCCACACCTCCTTTTGTACCTGTAATTTCCTTTAAATGCCACCTGGCTTTAGTTAGATAAAGGGAAAGTTCCTTAAAATAAAAACATGCGACAGAGACACTTTCCTGTGTGAGGGCAACAAACACCTAAAATTAGACCAACTGTGCTGACTTCATCAGATTTAGGTGCGTGTGATCTGCTCCGTGCTCCGTCCGCCCTGTAGTCTCGCCACGATTGCCAATAATCAATACCATTGCCGCCAAGGCAGAGACGGGAGGAAGAGGAGGAGGTTAAGGTGCTCCAGTGAGGTTAGTGCTGTCCAGCCTCCATAATGCAAACTGTGTGGCCCCAGGACACACACACACACACACACACACAGCAAGCAGAGCCTCGTTCACACACAACAATGAATTATTTAGCCACAGTAGTTATTAACAGGATTGGACAGGCATCAGCTGAACACCTCACACATTATTAAAGTGTAATACAGTTCCACACCAGCAAATAGATCAGACTTTCTTATTTAATCGGATTATACAGTTCCAACCCTATCCAGAGCAATGTAGTATAACGCTTTTCATTAGCGGGGGTGCAGATTTTGTCAGTTTCTTTCACAGAGGAATTAAAGGGGCGAAGGAAAAAAACACGTCAATGACCAAAGTGAGCTGACTGATGGCCAACGTGCTTTTTGAATGTCTTTGAATTTAACTGAAAAGCAATCCATATCTAAGCTTACATGCTTCTATGTAACATTCAGTCGGATGAACACATCGAGGGTGGCTTGGGGTTCACATCCCACAAAGGGGCACGTACTCAACTCTGCTGCTCAACCCATAAATGCATTTTCCTTACAAATGTGGTACCATTTAAAGTGACAAAGGGTTGCTACAACCAGGATATAATCCACCAAATGCAAATTTCCTTGCTTTTTGTGCTAAGTATGCATTAGTATGTGTTGCTTTTCCTTGTGGAGTCTGGCCAGCATCAGCACCGCTGGCACAAACAGTCCTCCTCCTTTGCATCCACACGCCTGTGAAAGATGTGGTTGCACATCACTGTGGCTGAGTAGTGATGGGTTGGATTACTCTCACGGCCAGTCGTTGTCTACAGATTTGTGCCCCCATCATTCATGTCTGCGTGTCGTAAAATAGCGAGGCGAAGAATAAAACGGAGAGGACGCAGCCCCACTAAGTGGCGGGTGGCGTCGCAACGTCTTAGAGCCCACAGGTGAAAATGGGTGTTTAAATGTTTAGTCAACTGGTCATTAAATGTGTTTTATGTAATATAAGCATATACAAAATGAGGAAATGGATAATTGGCCCCTTTTATTGCTGAGAAAGGGGAAATAAAAACATTAGGCTTAAACACTGGCAATGCCACGGTAACCAAGTCGCTCTGTTATTGTGGGGTTATGTTAGAAACTGCTGGATGACCACATTGTGGCTCTGGGAATGTTTTTTTTAGGCCAGATGACCCCGTGTTTGTGTTTTCTTTCTCGAATCGGTGACCTCATCGGAGTAAATCAGGAGGCTGATTTTCATCCCAGCCTCCGTTGGTGTAAGCACGTCCAAAAGCCTCATAAGCGGGATACTTTTTAATCTGTTGACATTGTAGCGTTTATTTAAACCACCAGTGGAGTCTCAGCATCCAGACGGGGATGGGGAAAAAATAAAACCCCAAAAACAAATTTAAAAAAAAGTCCACGCCAAATGTTGTAAACGGCTCATTTTTTCCAAACTGTTGTTGTCACTGCAGGGAGAGAACATGACAGGCCCACAGTGACAGCTCCACAATGGCCAACAAACAGGACATCCTCCCTCAGTGCGTCAGGGCAATTACTCATCTGCAATCCATGCGTACATGCGTGTGTGTATGCGTGTGTGTGTGTGCGCGTGCAGCGTGTTTGTTTTGCCTCCGACGGGCCGTTTAACATGACAAAGGACAAACAAGGCGGCACTATTTGCAAAGTAAACCGTCGACTAGACTTCATAATGCAGCCATTGTGTCAAAACACTTGCTTTGTCTGCGTGTGAAACCAATCTGTGCCCTCATGCAAATGAGCTCCAAGTGTTGCTTACCGTTGTCATTTCCATATCGATTCCCCTTTTTGCTTTTGTTTCCATGGGAGTGACAGGATTTACCTCAGCCAGATGTTATTTAGCATTTTTATTGGCACGAGTGTGTGCTTGTGTGTCTGTCCTCCAGACTGCCTCCATCTTTGGTGTCTAATATGTGTGTTTAGCCTTACTTAATTTGATAAAGTTGACCCCCACCCCTTTTTTTTGTGTTTTTCTTTGTAGTTGTCTCATTTTTCTCTCGCTCTCTTTCTTTTTTCTTCTTACAGGGAATTTAAAGAATGTGGTTTAGGACTCAGGAGCCTCAACCTCCTCCACCCCCCCCCCCCCCCCCCCCCCCACACACACACACACACACACACAGGAGAACACACACCATGTTTCCAAACCAGGTCGACACTCTGCGACTTTAATGAAGACAATATGGAGCGGACCCCTTCGGCCCCGAGGCACGGAGCAAACGAGGGAGGGGGGAAGAGAAGGAGTTTTGGAAAACATTAGCTGAGTGTTTCCAGGGGAAAACAGTTTTAATAAGGGTTGGGGATGGGGAGGGATGGATGTGGTTGGTGTGCCAGTGTTCGCTGTTTTTAATTCTTTGTTTTTTGGAAACGGTTCACGTGTTTGCGTGAATGAGAGAGTTTATGGTATGTTCAGTGCGGTTATGTAAAGCTGGGTTACAGCTGAGCGTTCTGGTATCCAGAGGAGGGGGGGAGTGCATCGGTCAGACGTATTAAACCAAATGGAAAAAGCAGATTTTTCAGGAGTACGGTTTCACGGTCACCCCGCTCCTGCTGCGATTTCTACCCCTCGACGACCGATAAGCGTTAAAGCAGACGAGCGGCCGTGTTTCCCCAAAAGCACCGTTAAAACCTCGTTCTCGGTCCGAGAGGCCTGAAAAGTATTTGAGATGTCTGGAGAGAGAAAAAAAAAGCTGGAAAATAGCCGGTTGCACATTGTAGCCACATTGTTTGGAGCCCTGGGCAAAGTCAAACATCTGGACGGCGTTTGGAATTTTACATGGAAAATATGCAGAGAAAGTTAAAAAGGGTTAGTCTTTGGACAGGCAACAACAAAGATTACATGACCCTTAAGGAGAATTTAGATAGACACAGCAAACCCTGAACTGGTTTGATCTACTCAGAAACTGGGTTCCACAGTAGGACTGAAGAAGAAACTGTATTGAATGATCCTTTGTAGTTATGCTGGTACCAACTGAAATGCATCCCAGACTAACAAAGGTTTGGAGTGAGATTCCGGTCAAGTTTGTTGTTGTCTTTCTGTTGATCAAATGTTCATTTAATTCAAGCATCGCCCGTTTTAAACTGTTTTTATTGTTGCTGTCTTTTTCACATTAAACATTTTAAAGAATTGGCGTCTTTTGTGAAAATGGTTTCATACTGGCAGCCACATCTAATAAGTTCAACCCTTTGTGGCATGATAACTCCGCTTAAAAAATGTGTTAGAAACAAGTTGACAGATGGTAAATGGTCTGTATTTGTATAGTGACAGAACTAAATAGAAGCGGAAATGACCACTAGGAATCATTGTGATCATCGGAGACCAGTTGGCAACCTGATAAAAAAGGACCCAAAAGCCTAAATCAAGCTCCTGTTGATTTAACACTTTTAAAATCAAAATTGTGTTTAAAATGTGTGCCTTTTGTCCAACTAACAAAACACCTGAAATACCTTCATCTACCTGTCTTACCTGGATTAAGTGATATGAGAGCTTCCTCCTGCGACATGATGGAAAATTGGTTTTCTCCAACTGGTTGGCAAGTGGTTGCTAGCTGGTTGCTGTACCAAAAACCTCTTTTATTTGGTCGCTATCATATTGCTGCGGTCACGCCGAGATTGCAGTGAAGAAAAAAACTGTTTCTGCACAGAGCAATTGAATAAAGAGACCTAAAACAACTAGACTTGAACTAGACTAATATTTATTTCTGCTGTAAAGTTTTTAACATGGACATCTGTGGAGATTGCCTCCCTTTTGGAGCCAGCCTTTAGTGGCCATTAGGGGAACTGCAGAATTTGGATTTGGCTTCATTTTTAAGCTTCAGAGATTAACACCTAACTGATCCAAATACTCGACCCACTCGCTGACGTTTAGGAGTCCACATATCTTAGGTTTTTTTTATCCTCTCCCACACCCTCTTAAAAGTCACAATAGATTTATTCTGCAATGATTAGAAGAGTACATAAATATTCATCAAAACTGTATTCTCTGCTGGTCTTTGCTAAACAAACATGAAAACCACCATGTACAATAATTGTGCCTAGAGTTACACAATAACTGTTCCTGTATTTAAAAAAAACAAAAAAAAAAACAAACAACATGATGAATGATCTTACCTGCTCCTCCCTTTAAATCAACCATAGTTTTAACAGACACACATACTTCACAAAGTAAATGTATAGACTTCTTTAAGATGCCAAAACACTTCCAAAAATACAAGCCTGAGTGTTTCCATGTGTAACGTGCTATTAGTGATGTGGCAGAGTTATACTGCACAGTTTAACCACTGCACGTCAAACTACACGATGACCAAAATCCTTAAATCCACCTACTGAAACCGAGGCACAAGCTTGATGAAAAGCTTGGAAGATTAGACCAGAGTGAGTTTATTTACATCAGTTAAATGGAGCCTTCCTACGATCCTCATCTGGGGTGCTAAACTAGTGTTGAGTAACCAAAGGTAAACAGGATGTAACTTCTGGGATAACGTTGGCAAATTTCACCAGTTTATTCTGGAGCTCATTAAACTCACATTTGACAAGCTGGTTCTTAACCACAGAAATCATATTTTTACATGTAAATACTTGCTCACAGCACACCGACTTGCTTGTTAACTGCATGTTGTGTTTTCCTGCTGCAGGATGTGACTGAAAGTTCCAAAAAAGCCTCACAAATGGAGCTTTATTTAAAAAAAAAGTTTGTCAAACTAGTGTAACAATGGCAACATCAACACATAGGCCTTCAAATCCCTCATTAGCCACTTTCTAACATAATGTGTTTAATGCTCTTATTTAAAGCAGTGTTTTTAATTGTTCCTTCATTTACTTTTAAAGAATCAGCAATAACTGTTTTGAAAAGTCAAGAATTGAAACAAATTTGTTTTGTTTTTTCCACCCCTGTTCTCCTGTGTTTTGCCATGCTCACCGCAGACGTTTGTAGAAATAAAAGCCGGGAGCGCATGTTGTTGTCATGTGTCGCTGCGCCGTTTTAAGCAGTGATTTATGCAGTGCGGGCTGGTTAATAGAGGCTTTAATGGAGAGCGTTTGAAAGAGGAACCACAAATGTCGGGGCAGTTTCCTTTAGAAGTGATGTTCCCTAAATTAATGGCCTGGAAATTCACACCAAATGTAGGAGTCACCAGGCAGAGCTGGCATGTGCTGAGCAGAAGTGAGCACCGAGTGTGTGTGAGAGGATTCCCTGTGATCTTTATGAACACTGCTGCGGTCACCGTGGCGGTTTGAGCCCCACGTAGCCGAAGCAAATGAAACTCATTACACCGTTTACGAGTTCGGAAAAGCAGAGACGATTGAAATTCTATCTCATAAAGGCAGAGGGGAGAGGGGTTTACGCGATACCAGGCTCTGGCTGTAAACATGAGGGACATGAGAGACTTGTGTGTTTTTTCTGCTCCACGAAGTCAAATTAGAAAAGCTCGGAGGCCCTCGGGAGGATTCGTGGCACCGCTAGAATTCCTGGACTTCTTCTGGAGTTCTTATTTTAGGAGAAAGCTGGACCTTCTGCTTGTTTATTGTTGAGGTTTGCAGCCAAAAAAAATGGAAAAACTCCAAAAACCTTTTAAAGTGATGAACATCCTGGACTCCAGTGTTTTGTTGTTTTTAAATCTGAGTATTAGAAACCCAAACTTTCCCATGTCCTCATTCTGAACAAACACTTGATTTTATGTTTTCAGTTTTATTGTTTATTCTGCACAGCCAGGCTTTTGTAAAGTACCAAAATTCAATTCAACTCAATTCAATTTTATTTAGGGGGTGGCTGTAGAGCAGCTATTGAAAGGTTGGTGGTTTCCTGACTGCTCTTGTCTTTATGCCAAATACTAACCTCATGTTGCTCTCCAAAGCATCCATCGGAGTGTGAACATGTGTAAATATTAGTTATACTCAGGTAAAGTAGAAAAGCGTTATATAAGAACCAGTCCATTTACCATATATAGCACCAAATCACAACAACAGTCACCCCATGGTGCTTTATATTGTAAAGACCCTGCAATATTAGAAAGGACCCCCAACAATCATGTAACCATCTATGAGCAAGCACTTAGTGACAGTGGAAAGGAAACGTCATGCATTACCAGGTTCAGGGAGGGGCAACCATCTGCCGCAACTGGTTTCAAGGTGATGGGAAAAGAAAGGTTTTAAAAATATTGGATTGTGTGTTGAAGGGAGGTAAGAAATTAGGCTTTTGGAAGTTGAGTTTAAGAGTTAACCTACATGTCCTATCTCAGTGTCCTCTTATCCTAAACAATATAGGATCCTGAGCATGACAGCTGATCATTTTATCCCGAGATGCAAATTTTGCATCTAAAAACCTCAAAAGACATTCCAACAGAACGATTGGAGAGCCAGATATTTTCTCTACATATCTGTGAAGTTGTCCAGTTGGAGTTCAATGTGGAGACACAGGCGTCACGTGTGTTTAATGCCACAGTTGTATTGGAACATTTTTGGTTCATCCAGGCGAAGGACCAACAAACTCATGCTAAAGTGTTCCTCGTCCCTCTGTCCACAACTCACAAGAACAGCTACCCCTCCACGAGTGTTGGTTAGAACTGAATCAAACTGGTGCACATACCGGGTCTTCACTCAGACTGTGCTCAAGGTCATTGGATGTGCAGTGTGGTGGATTTTAGGATTTTTCTCATATGTTGTATATGTTTGATTTTTCCTCTGGTGATTGGCTCTTTGGGGGCTGATCAGCAAAGCCCTTGTTCTTACAAAGAGTCACCACCCTTCACAAAATGAGCTTTCCTCACATTAAAACATGTGACCAGTCACTGGATAAAATAGTTGGGACTGTCTAAGCACCACGATCGGATATCCTCATGTTGGCTTCCCTGCATCATCATGACAATGTTGGGTGTTTTCCATCCACATTCCAAAGCTATGACATCACAGCAACGTAATTGATCATTTGAAATGTTGATCATGGACCGACATTATGATGAGGATGCAGGAACAACACCAACACGGGGATATCGAATACATCGTCTAACCTGCCGCTTTTGGGTTTGGTGAATGGAGCCATGTTGGAGCTGCCAAAAACTGCAGTTTCTCTAGTGGCCACGTGATGGCCTGATGGAGCATTTTAATAGATTATCTGAGTGGTGAGTAAAATATGAATTTTTTTTAGTATGTTGCTTTGCACTAATTAGCAGATATGTGTGTTGGTGCACTGCCAGTATTGGCTGATAACTAAACACTCCGTCTGCTGTCTAAAAAACTCATGGCAGCATGGCATGCATTCCCAGGAAAAACTCACCTATTCATTCAAGCACTTTTTCCCTTGTCTGTGTGCCTTCTATCTAATATTCATACTCTGATGAACACATCAGAGAGCAACTCAGCGTTCAGTATCTTTCCCAAGGATACTTTGGCGAGCAGCAAGGGATCAAACCACCAACCATCCAATTAATAGATGACTTGTTCGACCTCCTGAGCCACAACCACCCTAACCTAACCCTTTAGTCTCTTAATCATCAACCAAGTTCCTGGTGCGGAGTTTGGCTTATGCGTCTGACAACACACCCACCTAACATGCATGCCTTTGGACTGTGGGAGTAGAACATCTGAACTCAATACAGAAAGACCCCAGCTGGGAACAAAGTCCAAGTCACAGTATGGCGACACAGTTAATTGGGCCGATGAACCTTCTTCCTCCAATGTAAGTGGTCAAACCAGGAGACATTAAATATCAGTATCGAAGAGTTTTATGGAAGCAAGCAGGCCAGAGTCACTGAACAGGAAACGTTACGTAACTTTTGCCCGCATGCAGAATGGAATCTAAACCGCCTTGGCACTAAATGATGGAGATTCCCCGTCATTTTAAAATCCCGTATCCATGTGATACAACGTGCATCTGTGAAGGAAAACTTATCCTCTGCATTATGGCAAAAACAGAGGCTTTATTTCCAGGATTCATCTGTAATTTGCTCTTGGATGAAACTCGTCTTCCTCCAGACCCATGCAGATGTATTTTTTTCCAACATGGAAGTGGAATAAGTGGACTCAGGTTTTTGCATTTAGTTACGCTCAATCGGAGTTTCTATTAAACCTCAAAAAGTGTTTTTATTCCCTCTGTGTACACTGTGTAATGCTGAGTAAACCTTGGTGATTGATTTATGGGATTGCTTCCTGTTATGGCCTGCAGTGAACACACCTTTAAAACTCTCCCAACGAATTTCATGCAAATCAGCAGGCGGGCCCCTCCTCAGTGCTTTGAATAGAGTATCATTTCACCCCCGGCTGCTGATTAGTTATGATAAGACAAAGCCTCAGCCTTCCTCTTCCTCCTTTGTTTCTTTCTTTCGCTTGTTGAGTAAGAGGCTCGTCAGTTGCATTAAATATTTGCATAAGTTCTACAGAGCCTTGTTGACCTTTGGAAGGTCTCCAAAACATTCCAGTTTCTTCCTGATGAGAAAAAAGTTTTTATCAGCTTTTAGGTAAGATCCAAAAACCCTGGAGTAGAAAAATAACCCCATCTAACCAAAGCACCTCAATTATTTGTCAGCTAAGATGGAAATCACAAACGGTTTGTTGGATTTGCATAACGTCTCCCCAAAGAGGGAGGTGAACAAAGCGGACGGGGGGTCTCCTATCTATACGTCCTCCTCCTCATCAACATGTGAAGTGTCTGCGGTCAATGGCGGAGGGGATTTACTCGCACAATAAAGACAGATGCCACCTTTTATCTGCTTAACGGAAGAGAGGCCGAGCGCGTGGCACTTGACCGCCGCCGTCGTCGCGCGTTGTTGGCGTGTAATGACGTCCTCCCTCCCAGCAGACTGTTGTGGTGACAGGCCCGGCTTTCTCTTTTCTTTTTAGCTGACGTTGGAGGAGGGAGAGAGGCTTTTCTTTTCCCAAAACAGCCTTTGTTTGTCCCTCTGTGAATAAGGGAAGCTGAAGTAGTTCGGAGAAGAAGAAAACCTGATTTTTGGTGTTAAATTCAAACTCCGCTTGGAGACAAACTTTTGAATCAATCAGTCAGTGCTGATGCCTGATGTTCAGCAGGGTGGTCTGAGTGTAAAGGATGCATGAATTTGATTGATTTCTAATTGGAATGGATGAAGATAGAAGCTGGAAGAACTGTTAAATATTTAAAAAGTAGTTAACCAAAGATAACTTGATATATCAAAATTTCAGCCCCTCAAGTATAAGAGGGCAATAAAACAACAAATGCCATGATTTTTATGACTGGTTTCAGTGGGCTCATACTGGGACTCTCACACATGTCCTTCCACTTTAAAAGCTCTTACATAAAACCCCATTTATGAGCCTCAAACTCTTAAACTCAAGTGTTTCTGCTGCTCCAACCTGCAGCTACCCAATCTTCAATGACATGAAGACATCTCCAGTGAGAACATGGAGTTATGCAAATCATCCACAGACCACCAACCCCTCTCTCCCTCTCTGATTGTGGCTGAGTGACACAGACAAAGACAGAGGGCCCTGAAATGGTCCATTTGATTCTTGATGGTGTTTGCTTCAGAATGAGCAACATCTGCCCAGCACAGCAGCAGCTCCCAAACTCTGGAGGCCTGACTCAGCCGGACCGGGATCCTAATAATGACAGGAGGCAAGTGTCAGAGGTGATTTGTGACAACAAGAGTGAAAGGAAAGGTTCATAAGATGGCAGTGAGACCTGGAGCGATACATGTGGTTTGGCTCTGACAAAAAGACAAGCTGAGGATGCTCAGATTTTAATTGGGAGCAACCAGAATGGACAGGAAACGAGTAGTTTGTCTCAGTTGGAGACAAAGTTAGAGAGGCGAGGCTGAGGTGGTTTGGACATCCGCAGATTAGGGATGGTGGATATACTGCAGAAAGGGTGTCGAAGCAAGAAGAAGACCATAGAGGAGATCCGTGGATGTAGTGAAGGACGGTACAGAGAGAGGGGGACATCTTTTAAAATTGTGTTTTGTATTGTAAAATAAGGTTGTTCGATTTTTTTTAAGTCTGTTTTTATTTATGTTAGTTTTATGCCAGATCTAATGGGACTCAGCGGGGCAATTACTTTTTCACAAGTAGGTTTTTCCCCTTAATAAATGAAATATAATTTTAAAACCGTGTTTTATGTTTACTCTGGTGATCAGAAACATATCTCAGTGAGACACATATGCAGAAAAACCATTAATCTGTGCACTGTAGTTTGCATGAAATTAACATCATCTCAGAATATTTAGATTTAAACTGTTATAGATATTGGAAGAATTACAAGAACATTAACAGGGCCTCAGATTTTAATAATAGATTTTTAAAATACTATAAAAGAAATTACATATATCATAAATATATGTTTATAAAAATATTAAAGGAAGAAATACTTATATGTTGACATAATAAATAAAGAAATAGTAATATTCCTGTATAAAGTAGCTAATAATCTCGGTCAGTGTGTGACTAACATATGGCCCCTGTGATGTGACCCGTGGTCCCACAATGGACAACTGTACCCTCAAACACACAATAATAACATGGACTGAACCACCACTCACAACCACTAGCACTTTATATAGCCTCTGTAGAAACTATCTACACCCTCACTTATCTTAACTGCACTACTGTATAGCTCTGTGTAAATAATCATTCTGTACATTCGATAATCTTTAATCCTACAACTGTTTACAACTTGCATAGTTCCCATTTCTGTATAACTGTATATCTCAGATTTCTGTAAAGTTATTTATTTCATATTCTGTATAGTTTTTCATATTTATATCCTGTTCATATCCTGTACATAGCTTGTACTCACTACAGCCTGTACATACTTATAGTTATAGAATATTCACAACATACTTCATACCGTGTACATTATAACATACCATAATAGACCCATTTCTGTAATATACTCACATATCTATATTATTGCTAATATATATTGTAATATATCTATATCACTAAAGCACTTCTGGATGGATGCAAACTGCATTTCGTTGCCCTGTACCTGTGCATGTGCAATGACAATAAAGTTGAATTCTATTCTATTCTATTATACTGAGATTTAAAGCCTCTTCAGCGGCTCCATGATCCGGATCCAGTATGAATCCAGTCCGTGGTTTGCAGATATCACACACACACACACACACACCGGGGCTGGTCGGTGAGAAGAGAAGCACAAAATGCTTTTTATTCAGCAGCGCGCTCGCTGAGGAGCGGACAAACCCTCCGACGTCTCTGTGCGCGTATCAGCGGACCTGAGCAGCTCTCAGCTTCTCTCTGAAATCGGTACCAACCGGCTTTTATTCCCAGCGCTACGGACTGTACGGACTCGGCTCTTTAAGTCTACTTTTCTCTCCCACTTTCATTTAAGTCTGCTTTTTGCTCTCCAGCCTGCACGGGACGGCGGCTTTTCCTCACAGGTGGGTCCATCATCTACTCCGTTGCGCTGTTTTGCGCTGTGACCGCAGCCGTCAGTGTGCGCTAAATCCTGCGGAAAGTTTCCTTCTCTCTTCTCCGGTGTTTGCTTAACACTTTTAAAATGAGGTCAAGCGGTTTCTGCCCGCAGCTGGAGCCTTTTCAGGCACAAGTGCAGTGAAGTTTTTTGTTGTTTTTTTACATTTATTTTAATGGATAACTTGGGCGACTTTGAGCTGCTGCTCGCTCCTTTTTAAGTCGTTCTTTTTAATTGGCTTCTCATTAACTACCCTCAGTGTGAAGGTAATTAAAAGGAGTGACCAGTCAGGCTGGGGACGGAGGGAAGGGGCACCATATGGTGTGTGTGAGACGGAGACAGACGTTTCAGTTTTGCTCTTCAGGGCTTAATTGTGTAATTGAAACCCTTGTGAGTTGGTGGTTTGGTGATACATCACAGCACTGCTGCAATATTCTGATCACATGTGGACTTTACACTCCCTGACTTTTTGTTTTTGGAGGGAAAGCTTCAGATCAACGGGGTGTCAGGTCTGTGGAACCAGAGTACTTTTAATGAAGTTGCAAGCTTCCCAACTGCAGCTCTGCCCCTGCTCTCCACTTTAGCTGTCAGTTTAAATCAGTGGCAGGAAATTATTTGGAAAAGCTTATCCTGTCATTCCAACTTGGACAAAATCACTTAAATTGTGGGAAGTGTTTACAGTCTTCCTGATAAACAGTGGATCAAAATCCGAATTATGTTCATTGTCAAATTTGTCTTATTGCCATAGTGGAGAAAACATACTGGTACAGAAATGGAGTATATGGTATTTACAGTATGTAGATTATGTACATCTATATAAATACTCACAATATGAATGCACACGTACATATGTTAGGATACAAATGAGAAATTAAGACCTATGTAAAGGTTATGGGGAGTAAATGTAGTCAACTAGTCACTTTATTGGTACTTTAACTAGACTTGTAGTCAAGACCACCTAAACCAAGACTAAGACAATACCAAGACCAGAGGGTATCGAGACCAAGACGAAACCAAGACAGACCGAGTCAAGACAAAGTCGAGACCGAGACAAAAAAAGTCTTTAAACCTGCAGTTTAAAGACTTTTTTGCTGATTCGTTTACAGGTGTCAGGCATATTTATGTGTTTTTGTGATGCACTCGCACAGCCCTCCTCACCGCTGTCTGCTGTCTCACTCACTTACTGAGAGGACAGACGCACACTCCACTTGACTGTTGCGTCTCTCACCCTCTCTGTTTTTTACACAATGATATTATCCTATATCCTCGCATGTGATTGGCCACAATATGGAGGGATTGGAGCATAGCTGAGCCACTGTGTGAGAGCTGAGCAGCGAAAGGAAATCAAGTGAGGATCCGGCTCTCGCTCAATGGGAGTCGACTCTTCTGATTCACTACAAAGCACTCTCTAAGCACGGCTCTTAGAGCTGATGCTTTTGCGCATGACACATTATCGAACGTTACGTTGTGTGTCATGGATACTGTTGATTCCAAATCTCCCGACCACTATGTTGATCTGAGAAAGCAAGACCGAGACACCAGGACAAGACAAGATCGAGGGATCCGAGACTAAGACAAGACCAAGACCAAAGTCTGTCAAGACCAAGACCGGTCTCGAGACATCCAACTCTAACTTTAACTAGTGCTGGAAGCTAATTTTTTAATTGATTACTTGCTGGACAGTCAATTTCAAAATAAAAGCTTCCAAAAATGGACCCCTTTCAGAGGATTTGCTCATTTAATTTAAAATTCAACTTTCCAGGAAAACAAAAGGTGCCACGCAAAGATATCAGAATGCTCAGTTCTCATAATTTCTTGATGTTTTTGTGCTTGAAAACTGTGTTGTTGTCAGTTTCGAGGGAGAGCAGACTTTCCTTGCTTCTAATTAAAACAAACAGGAGCCACTCTGCAAGCCAACACAGGAGCCTGGATTGCTAATGAAAGAATTTACAGGGAAACAAGAAGCCAGGGCTGATTTCACCAATCTCATAAAAAGCTGTGGGAGAACACAATGAGCCCCGGTCAGCTGTGAACAGGAAAAAAAAATACTGGCCCTCGTCCAGCCGTTTCACACACTGCATCCTTCCTAACCCCGGCCCTCCCGCTTCATCCTCGCATCTGACTGAAACAGAAGGCACTAGCAGAGGACAAACAAGTCATATTCATCACTTTTAGCAGAAGTCTCCCAACTCAATGTAAAATCCTTATTTTTGCTTTTAAAACCAAGAACAAAGAAGCTTCATCTTCTTTTATTTGGCTTTTATGCCTCCCCCTCTCATCTCTGACTGCATCTGGCAGCTTAAATACCCACAATTTCTGATATGTGGCACGTGTAAACCACGAGGTCTGTGATGATTTAAACCGAAACAAGCCGTTAAGGAAGGAAGTTTCTGTTTTACACCCAAAGAAGCTCAGCCCAGAAATTAAATACACAGATTTTCCCAAACAGATACCAGAAACCAGCTTTTTAAAAATATCTAAAAAGAGAAAAAAAACAATAACAGAGCTCTGGGATGTTGAATTTAGAAAATGTAGTGAGGAACGAGTGTCAAGTTCAATACAACTGACTGCAAACTGAAAAGTTATCCAGCAGGCAGCTTTGATAATCAATGTTGAAGGAGGTTGTTGAAGAATACATTCACTTTATTTCCTCATTAATAAAAAATGAAGCAAAAAAAAAACCCAAACCTGCACTTCCTCTAGTGGCCACTTGAGCCTGCTTCCAAAAAAATGAGTCAATCCCCATAGACTCCGATTGTAACGTTATAGCATTTAAAACCACATTTACAGCCTGATTGTGGCTTTTCTGGATAGCTCCCATCATCATAACAACTGTGCTGTGATTTTCTTTTGGTTTGTTTTCTTCTTTTTTAGCTAGCTTTTCCTTGTTGTTGCTCTCTTCAAAGTGTTGTTCATTCATCTGATTGGTTCAGTTCAGTCCTCAGTACACAGAGGTTCATTTAATGACCTACAAAGTATCTCATATGCGCCAGCTTCCATGGAGCACTTCCCAGATGGCTCCAAGTAACAAACAATTTGGCACATCAGGTCAGCAGAAGTCAGCCTGCATAAAACATGTTGGGTTTCTGCACATGTGGCAGCATCTGTAATTTTTTTTTTTTTGTGTGTGTTCTCTGCTCCTTGTTTGGGGAGCAACGTTTAAGATGTGATTAAGCCCCTTCAACGTCAATTAAGACTGAAGCTGATCGAGGGGAACGAGACGGTAACTGTGCTGGCAACAAAAGGCAAGGATGGCCACTCCAGATGTAGTCTGAGCTTAATGGACACCGGAGAAGTCTCTCCACACGGTGGCCATAATCTCCAGGCGCTTACCTGGGAAGTTATTTTTGAAGTGTTATTTGAATTTATTCATTTCAATCTCTGTGGTTACCAAAATGTAAAAGAAAAAAGTCAGAAATAGCATCACTGGTAAAATCTGATTTAAAAAGCATGGAACAGATCTGCTGATTGTACCTCAGAATAAGACTTTAATGCTTCTAACACTCTGTTTGCTGTTAAGATTCTTCCATGTGTTTTAATTTGTGATTTTTCTGAGGTTTATTATATCTGACTTATGTGTCTCAGAGAAGCAACTTGTGCTGCAATGGTGGTTTGACTTGTTTCATTGGTTTTTGATCATAGACGTAGGACGTGACGTCACAGTTTGCCCTTCTGTAAGGTCCTTTTGTAAAACCGTACATGATGAGTGAGGAAACTAATGGCACTTATCGGCTAACAACTAGTGACTGACAGGTCCTCAGCCCTGGATAATCCTCCTTTCTGACTCTAATAATGACTGTAAATTGCAAAGTTACCTCCATGTTTTATTCAAGATGACCTGAAAGAAGCAATCAAGCCCATAAAATCATCAGGAAAGTGTTTATAGAGAAGCTCGTGGAGAAAGTGATGCATTTGATAAAAGAAGGGAGCAGATAGGGCTATTCTGTTTATTGGTTTGCCTTTATTATAATTTTCTTCTTTGTAACATTATGATCAATAATAATAATAATGTTTGGTGTTGGTGGTAGTGGTTTGGTTATTCGTAATGGTGATGGGGGAGAAGGGTGGTTGTTGGCAGTAGGAGTAGCAGTAGTTGTGGTATCAGTAGTAGCAGGTAGTCATGGTGATAGTGGTATAAATAGTAGTGGTGGGGGTATGAATAAAAAATAAAGTGTAGTGGTGGTATTAGTGGTGAAAGTTAATAATGGTGGTAGTAGTGCTATTATTGTAATTATTGATGCTGTTGCAGTTGTTAACAGTGGTATAAAAGCATGTTTTAATCTATATTGCTTCTCAATGATGTCACTTGGACTGAATAAAGACTCACACAGTACATCCTTACATGCAGCAAGTAAACCTGAAGTCGCAACTAGAGGCACCGCCCCTTGCTGGCAATTTAAAAAGAATGCAAGTTAGTCTGAGCCGTACTCCTTCTGGAGGAGAGAACACTCCAGACTGTTCACTGATTAAATGTAATTTTAAACGCTAATGCTTACGTAGCATTAGGTGGCTACTGTACAACCATCATTTTGTTTTGTCATCAAGGATCATGTAGTTGTACTAGCACAGGTACAGACTGCTAAATTTTGTTGTTGTTTTTTTGTTTGTTTGTTTTTTAATGCTCTAAAGTGGAGCACTTTAACACTGGAGTCTATGGAGATTGATTAACTTTTAGAGGCAGTCACAAGGAACTGCAGGAGGAGGCTGTTTGGACTTTTTGGTTGCTGTATTTAATCTGAATATATCAAAGCCAAAAATTGTAACCCCTGTGTGGCCCTTTAAAAATGCACCCCTTCCGAGCCCTGGGGACCATAAATGGTCCCGCCCCAAAAGTGCAATAAAAAGATTATATATTCATATTTTTTTCCACTTTAAATTGGTCAGTCTTTTAAAACTACTTCTCCCTGAAATATTCATATAAAGTTTTAATTATATTTTCGTTGTTTTAACCCTTTAAATCCCAGTTTTATTACATGAGCGCCGTTTTTTTAGCCCCAAAAAACAAAAAACTAAATATTTTCCAAAAAAAACATTTGAAGTAATATTTCTTTGTTATTGTAATTAGGCCTTTAGATGGACTAAAGATTGGCACCAACAGTCATTTCGATCGCCTTTTTTTTTTTTTTTTTTTTTTTTTTTTTCAGGACCAGAAAATGGTCTCCAGGCGGCAAATGCTCCTCCTCTAGGCCGAAATAAGTGCATGTTGCCGGGGTAAGTCGCGACGATCACCGGGGCACGATCACCGGGGACTGCTTTTTCCAGCCCACACGTCCGATACCACGTGACAACAAATACGTCATTTCCTGTTGACTAAAAAAAAAAAAGCACCCTCTAACGGTCCTAGGGACCGAAAAATGGTCCCGCCCGATCAGCGGGCGAAGCCGCTGCTGCACGCCGGAAATGAGGCTTCGTTTCCCGCAGGTCTATCCAAGCAGCCCGCTGTTTTCCAGCAGGGATCAAATGTGGAGCAAGGGCGCCACCCGGTGGACAAATAAAAAAATTACAACTCTAAGGCCAGTACTGCAAGCGGAAGCGGAAACATAACCGATCACGATCGATTTGACTGTAATTTTTTTGCCGTGAAAAATAGCGTTTATAATGGGTTTCAATGGGGCACAAATCGACCACTAGGACCGATAGTGTAAGTTTATCGCTAGCTTAGCCACTGAAGCTAATTTCCGGAAGTCAGACTTGAATTTTGAAATGAAATTATGCCAAACTTTTTTTTAGAGAATTTGGCTATATTCCATTCAACACAGTGCAAATGGCTTGTAACTGAAAACCTAAAGGGACCATTTATGGTCCCAGGGCCACACAGGTTAAGGCTGGTTTTACCATATAAAGTTTAAAATGTATGTATTATAGAAATGGGCTCAAAATGTGGTCATAAATATTTTGTACTTGTAAATCAGTTTCGTATATGTAAAAAGAATTTGTGTGTGCGTAACAAAGATTTGTGTGTGGACTTAGCCAAAAAAAAAAACCCTGCAAGTTACAAGTACGAATTTTGACACTATTTTTCTTCCTTTTATCTGATTGACCAATGTCATGTCAATCACAAATGTAACAATCCAATCAGAGAACAGATGGGTTTGGCTGTCGGAGGGGCGCTTTTTTGAACTGGTCCTTGAAGGGTAATACAGTTTGAAGCTGGAGGGTCTCTATATAAATATCTGATAGCAGCTAGGTCCCCTAACTTTCAGTAGCTGTTGAAAGGATAAAGTTGTGGTATATCAGTGGTTAGAAATACCATTATTACTTTAGGATTAGTTTAACACAAAGTTACTGTGAGTCACAGTGCGCAGCATAAATGTGCGCAGCATAAATGTGCGCAGCATAAATGTGCGCAGCATAAATGTGCGCAGCATAAATGTGCGCAGCATAAATGTCCTTTCACATCGGATGCAGGATGTGCTGCTAATGCTAACTGCTAACTAAAAGCAAAAGATCCAGAATTTGTTACGCTGGCTGCTGGGCTCTGTGGGTTTTTGCAGCAGCTCTACCTGTACTAGAAGCACCTGCTCCTTGTCGTTTCTATCTCTGACTTTATGTCCTCTACAAGAGTTTCTGGGTTTTTTTGCTAGTTCTTCAAATGTTAAAAACATCTATGCTAATTCATAACGAAGGACAGCTTTGTAATGAAGACTGTCATTTCCAAAACACTGCCCGCCCCCACCCCGCAGCGCTGTTGAAAAGGCTGTGGAAGTCCCTGTATTAAACACGTAGACCTGTGACACAAAAATCACCAAACTCGGACGACCACAGACTGTTTTCCTTCGTGGTGATGAAGGAAAACGCTGGGTTGGCATGTTCAAAAAAGCGCCCCTCTGACAGCCAAACCCATCTGTTCTCTGATTGGATTGTTACATTTGTGATTGACACGACATTGACCAATCAGATGAAAGGAAGAAAAATGGGGTCAAAATTCGTACTTGTAACTCGCAGGGTTTTTTTTTTTTTTTTTTGGCTAAGTCCACACACAAATCTTTTTTACGCACACACAAATTTTTTTTTTTTTTTTTTTTTTTTTTTTTTTTTTTTTTTTTTTACACATACAAATCCTGATTTACAAGTACAAAACCAATTTACAAGTACAAAATATTTATGACCACATTTTGAGCCCATACATAGAAGCTTTGCAAGACCTTTATGTATGTGTGTGTGTGTCTGTGTGTTTTGGACTCGTGTGCTGGAAAGCTGTTGAGCAGAGACACCATGTGCAGTCTGGCCCTGACAGTAATCAGTCAATGAATAATGAACACACATGCACGCACACACACAAAGATACCAAACAGCTGTCAATGGCAGGTTTCTGTGTGTGTGTGTGTGTGTGTGTGTGTGTGCGCGCGCTCTAACTCTATCAGTTGAGTGCAGCTGCATGCCTGCCTGTAGCAATTATGTTCTCGCTAAATAAGAGCCAGTGCTGAGAGGTGTGTGTGTGTGTGTGTGTGTGTGTGTGTGTGTGTGTGTGGATCAGCACATATCATTAGGCGATTAACTTACTCAAAGGATAGCCGCATGATTGTGTGTATGCGGACACACATGCAGTTTGAACTGTGTGTAATATAAACCAGCTGAGGGACAACATGAGCCTTTAGGAGTCTCTCTGCACACACACGTTGCATTTCACTCACCCTTTTTATCTCTACCCACACAACTCGGCAACTTTTTCTTGCTGCTCACACTCATGCACATACACACAGTCACAGGCACATATGGCCTCTTCTCAGGGCCCATATGTATTTATCCTCCCACATGAGCCAATCACTCTTTGAGATCCTCAAAGGCTCTCTCTCTCACACACACACTCACACACACACACACACACACACACACACACACACACACACACACCTACACCTATAAACACTCACTAACCCCATAGGTACCCACAGGCCTTCTCCTTGCAGGCTTTTTCATGGTTAATTTGCTGCTCAATAGGTCAAGAGGGAAAGGCAGGCATCAGTCTCTCTCTCACTCACACACACACACACACACACACACACACACACACACACACACACAGTCATGCCTCACCTCATGGTGCGTTCCCCAGACAGATGTGACTTCAGTGATTTACCGCGCCTGTTGGGTCAACAATGCCTTTGTTGTTGCGGTCTGAAGCGGCTGCATGTTTGTCAGGAAACGCTTTTAATTGACCGTTTAGGATGTTTGTGATCCTTTCCTCATTTGTCACATGTGTTACTCGTGTCCCCAGTAATCCATTTCTCATTGTGAGAAGAAATGTTTTTAGGTATCTGGAACTTCTACAGTCTTTTACTTTTAAAAACTCATCACAAAGGAAGGCTAATAGAGCGGCTGTTTGTCTGACATTTATGAATGAAAACCAAAAGGTGAAGGACTAAGTCAAAATTTATGGAAATGCGCCAAAGTTACTTTTGTATGTGATGTGTATCACAAAGCTGTAGTTTGTTTACTCGGGTCCAGATCAGTTGATCTGATTTGATCTGTCAAACCAAGCTACAGGAAAAAGCTACAAGCAAACTCAAAACGACCCATAATGCATCATTACAAACTATGTGAGAATGTTCAGTCTCATTGGCCAGATGTGTTTGGGGCGGGTGCAACAGAGTTAAATACAAGAAGATGATGTTGGAGACTATTGGAGAACCTGGAGAATTTACCTTCCTTTCATGGCTAGTTGCTAACTCGTGCTAAACATCTATGGGACACATCCCAGAATGCAAAGTGTTTAGCTTAAACTTGCAAGGTACACCTTTTAGTTGTGTCTGATTAAGATTGGATTAAATTGACAAATTCAATAAACGAACCGTGCTGACTTCATTTGGAACTGCATTGAGGTCTTTGTGCCAGAGTGTGATTACTGTGTTCACATCCGCACAAACGAGCCGCACCAAGGAGGACAACTGACTAAACACCACAGGTGTGAAAGGGCTGTCTGTAGGTTCTTCCTGGGTTCTACATCCCAAACCATTTCTTCAAGACAGAAGTTAGCTGTGCTATTATTAGTTCAGGAAGGGAATTTCCCCATTCGTTTTCTCTATTCAGAAAATCTTTACAGTAAGGTTTTGCAGACACGTGACCACTACCCACATGACGTTTAATGTGTAACTGTGACAGTCATGATGATAAAGTAGGATTGTTAGTGGTTGTGAGGGTTTGATCCCAGTAGTATAACGTGAGTAAGGCCCTAGTCGTGCAGGCCTGCAGACTGGTCCACGTATTCCACAAACCAGTATTCCCCAACTTGTTGCTTTAGTTGGTGCTGTAGTTGTTATAAGATTGGAAGTGACGGACCACAGATACACTCCGAGCTGCAGTGAAACTGTGAAAAAGTGTAACAGCACAAGTGGAGAAGGCTGAACTTCTCCACCTTCTCACATTAGAAGTTGCACCATTTGAAACATGTTGACTGCAGTGCTGTTCACAGCTTTTACTCTGAAGGTGAACATTCTCCATTTCCAAATCCCTATGGATCCATCCATTCTCTTCCACTTATCCTTATCAGGGATGCGGGGGGCCTGGAGCCTGTCTCGGCTGCCAACAGGCGAGAGGTGGGGTACACCCCGGACAGGTTGTCTTTCTGATGCAGGATGGAAGATATGAATGGGATATTTACTCCTGGAGCCTCACTGCATACATGGCGTCAACAGCCCTTCGAGCCTTGCACTAAAATTTGTGGTGACGCGAGTAACCCAGCAGCCAAATGCAAACAAAAAGGAGCTCCTGCCTTTTACTTTAATAACTTACCATTGTTGCTGCCGTAATGACGCATTGCTTTTACACAAGAGCGAAGGACGGACGTGAGCGAGAAAGGGCTAAAAATGAAGCGATAGACACCTGCGTGCTGCTCTCCATCACACAAAGAGACAGCCAAGGAGTGGGCCTCTTTAAAGCAGCAGCAACTCTGGCTCTAAATGTCCCACTGAGGCATGATGTGCAGCGTGTGCGTAGGTTTAACGTATTGTACATATTCTCCGAGGTTGCATTGCTAATGTGCTGTAACTGTTTTCAGAAAACAGTTTTCATAGTTTTGTGTGTCCAGTGTGTGAAGTTGAGGAGTCACGTTTTTGTTTGTTGTCTAAAGCATCTGGACTTAAGTTTCTTGAAGACGTTTCATCTCTCATCCGAGAAGCATCTTTAGTTCTAAGAGACTAAGAGACTCCAATGACCTGGATGACTGAGAACCTTCAGACTTTCTGCTTGTTATCTAAACACTGGTTATACCTGCTTCATGCAACTTCATAGGTTAAATGAAAGAATTGAATAATTTAAAGTGTAAATTAAATGTTTTCTAGCAAATAAAGAGCTTCTTCATGAACATCTTTTCATATTTTTTTTTTACCGTGAATTGTCTCAGCCATCTTACTGAGGTCTTATCATTATTGATATCTTCCCTCTATGATGTAACTGGTTATCAGAGCCTCTACTCAGCTAACAATCTTATCTCTTCCTCCTCGTGTCCCAGTTTGATGACATTACGTAACACCTCTTCTCTCTTCCTTCTTTCCCCCCTCCTGCAGGTTCTGGGTTTTCCCTGTGATGACCTCACTGCTGTTTCCTGGCCACGCCCACGCTGCAATGAAGGACCTCTCCTCCTCCTCTTCCTCTTCCACCTCTCCTCTCAACTCCCTCCTCCACTACCCGTCCTCCAAAACCTCCGTGGCGCCCTTTTCCCCATCCACCGGCCCCGCGTCCTCTCGTGGATCGGCCCTGTCCTCGACGCCTCTCTCCAAGCCGCAGCCCTTCTGCCTGCAAACGGGGCCGCACCTCATCGCCAGCATGCAGCTGCAGAAGCTCAACTCACACTACCAAAACCTTGCCAGTGCCTCTGGCGGACACTCTGGGCCTGGAGGGCCTCAAAGAGGCTTTGGACCCCCGCAGCTGGGAGCGGGTAATCAGCTGTTGGCACCGTCTGGAGGCCTTGGAGGAGGCGGGATGGGTGTCGGGATTGGCATGGCCAACCAAAGTTCCAGCGCTGGTGGGATTATCGACTTTGACCCTGTGGACGAGGAGGTCCTCATGTCTCTGGTGGTGGAGCTAGGTTTGGACCGGGCCAACGAGCTGCCCGAGCTCTGGCTGGGACAGAACGAGTTCGACTTCATGTCGGATGTGCCAGCTGGATGCTGACCTATGAGGGTGGGGGAAGCACATGGATAAAGTGGAATTGATTGACAACGAGAGAGAGAGAGAGAGGACTTCTCTCAATGTTTGGTTTTTCTTTCCTCCCTTTGTTGGCTAATAAAACGAGGAAACAGAAGAGACGCTGACCGATGGAGAAAAGCGATTAGAGGCTCGCTCTCTGTTTCTGTTTTGCTTTCATACCCTCCTACGGGCAGACAAAAGAAAAGACAAGCTTGCTTTTGATTTTCTTGTTTCTGTAAAGGAATCAGTGCTGCTTTTCTTCACCGAGATGAAACCAGAGGTGCTCCCACTCTGAACTGTACTTCCCTTTCATGTAAAAGAGCAGAAACATCAGCAGAGTATGAGCAGAAACGAGGAGTCTAAGACTCACTCCTGCTCCTATCCTGTTTCCTCCATCGCTCCATCATTCGGCCTTAATGAAAACAAGTTGACTGACACGAGAAGAGCTGACAAAGACATCCGAGCCACCCTCTTTAGAGAGGAGTAAGGTACACCTGTTGGACTCGATCCCCCCTCTTTTCTTAGTACCGCCCTGAATTGATCAAGTGGACGATTAAGGAAAATGAGAGGCACGACTTTGTGGGAGAATTGCAAAGGATGGCAAACACTACGCTTCCTGTTTTCTTATACACAATATTAAGCTCTGGTCTCATGGGAAAGGAACTCCTGTCTCTCGGCTTCACAAAGGAAATGATTGTCTTAGACTTGGTTATCTCTGTGCACTTCTTTATTTTCTTGTTTGAATTTCGTTCAAACAGCCGTAGTCATACAACACGTTATTTAAGACGGTGGCTGATCCCCCATCAGGAGACAAGCAGACAAGGAGCACTTCTGTAGCGAACCTAAAGTCACCTCAGCGAGTTAGATCCAGAAATGTGGAATGGGTGTGTTTTGTTGTCCGGCCTGAAAGTTGATGAGGAAGGGTGGGATAGCTAGTGGCAGGGATCCTGTGCTACACGGAGCAGCAAACAAAGTCAAATTCCTATTTTTCCTGCTCTCCCCCTTTAAAACGGTCCGTTTATGTCATGACCGTTGTCGCTGCACTTCCGTGTTCCTGATGAGGAAGTGTGATTAGGCCTGGAGGCTGGTGTTAGTCCAATTTTAGTTACAATTTGGACTATTGTAGTGAAGCAGGGATGAGACCAAGCTAAGCTGCACATTTGATCTGTCCATGTTACAGAAACAGCTCCTCTGTCACTGTCTCATTGAGGTCTTTTGTTCATCTCTTATTGCAAATGAAGAATTAAACAAATCTTTGTTTTTGGTTGAAATTTATGCAAGAATCCCTCATGACCTCTTGACCTCTCTGATGCTATTAGCTGTGACCTGAAAATGAACTGTACTGTTCACCCCGAAGCAGTCCTCAAAGTGTTGGATTACACTGTAAACTACTACCAACTTAGCATGTCAAATCCATGTCTATGCCATGTGATATGGTTGAAAGCTCTGAGGGAATTATATTTTACATGTGCAAGTTTTGTTTTGTTTTTTTCTCTTCCCAGTTACATGAAAAGTTTCACAACATAAATCTAACATGTGAATATATGAGAATCATGTGTGCCTATCATGTGACATTGTAACAGCTGAAAAGCATTATCACATGTAAAGCAGGGTGAGGGTTTGTGACATGGAGGATAATATTGAGGTTTGAAACATTTCTGAGAAGCCAAAACCCACTATTTTGTTTTTTAATCTGAGAATGTGTTTATACGCCTTCATTTTCAAAAAATAAATAAATGTTCTCAGATGGTACTTCGCTGCGCCGCCTCTTTTGTTGTTCTGCCTTAAATGAACTCCCGTCTCTTTAAAGACCACCTATGAAATGGTCAGGTCAGCTTTGATTGGCCAGGTTCTCAGCCAAACCAAATATTAGATGTGGGCGGATTGATTCAAATGTCAATATTATATGGTACTGGTATCGGATAGGTACTAGCTACTTTATTTTTATCCAAGTTCAGTATGTAGACCAATGAATGCTTTAAATTATTTTTTTCTGGAAATGGAAAAATACACTCAAATGCACTCTTTGAAGCATGTCTGAACCCTTTTGCATTAATTCATGCCTATTTTATTTATAGTTGGCACAAAGTGCTTCAGAGACGGGCATATTTACATTCTAGGTTTTCAAAACAAACAAAAAAACCCAGTTTCAAAATGCATAAAAAGCTGAAAGGTTTGTTTTTGTTAAAAAAAAATCGCAGTGGTTCAAATGATGAGAATTTAAAAATGTAGGTTTCATCTTATAAATCATGACACATTGCTGCACATAAGCTGAGGTTTATAGGTTAATGCTATCAGCAATACTGACCCTGTATTTACTTGGTCTCGTATCGATACGAAAAGTTGCGCTGTGGCAAGTAGTGCAAAAAAAAAAAAACCAACAAAACACTAGTTGCTCTTCAGAGAATATTAAAGTGCAGATTTCTCAAGATTTCGACACTGGGCATGATACAACCACTGGTTTGTAGAGAAACTATGTTCCCCAACTGGTTGGCAGTCGTTCCTGGATGCCGCTGGATAAAATCAGTTGCACAGAAGGTGGTTGACCAAAAACGCCCTAGTCGTTGCTTTGGTTGCTAGCACGTTGCTAAGGTTTCCTGTTCCATGTTTGTCTGCAAATGCACACAAACTAACAGGGGCTGTACAAATTGTAAACATTTAATTCAAACCAGGAATGGAGAGGCTTTGCCTCCAAAGTAAAAGTTGTATTCAGAGTTGTAGCCAGCATGTTACAAAAGTTTTACTTTGAAGGCAAACAGTCTCCATCTCCAGTTCACGTCACAGTATTTCCAGTTTAACTACAGTAGACAAATTTGCCATTCAAACTTTGGTCATCTGCAGTAATATGCTAGCAGCCAACCAGTTGGGGAATACACAGCAACACGTTGGTCACTAGGGAAAATTGGTGGTCACTGGCCAGTCTGTGGGCCTGTGTCTGGGACTTCAGCAGTCTTTTCCTGAACAACTGGTTGTTGCCAGATGGTCATGGACCGGTGTCCAGGGCACTATGACTGGGGCCTTATTCTCTTGAACCTACATGATCATCATGACTGTTACACAACCAAAATGGAAGTTAATGTCACATGGTTAGCAGTCACATTTCTGCAAAACCTAAGTGTCTTTAACTCTGTGAGGTCTAACTAATCCTTGGCAGATGATGCTAACCCCACAATATGGGCCAAAATACTGGGCCACCTACATTTTACACCTACAGGAGCAGCTTAGCCATGGAAACTCCAGCCCTGGAACTCTGCAGTCACTGAGAACAGAGCATTGGTGACATCTACACAATCCTGGTCTGCCACATCGTGGCTGAGTTGCTGTGGTTCTGAAATGCTTCCACTTTGATCCCACCACAGATGATGGTGGAATATCTAGGAAGGAGGAAATTTCACAAACAGTCTTGTTGCAGCTGTGGCATCCAATTACAGTATCCCACTTGAATTCTGTGAGTTCATAGGAAAGATCCATTCTTCAATATAAAAGCTCGGTGCCTGATTTCCTGCATCTGTGGCAATGGGACTAAAAATACCTAAATTTAAAGATTAACACATGTTGCCCAATACTTTCTTCCATGTACTGTATATATAATTTTTGTTCTTTTTAAAAGTTGTTGATTAAAACTTCAAACTGTTTTCCATTTTTTTTCCAGAAAAAGTTCTTTTTTAGGATTGGTGTTCAGAGCTAGGGCTGCATCTCAGAGGGTTCTTAGTGGTCTTACGGCCCACAGGTGATTCATTCACACGGACATGTTTGTGCAAATGCAAAGAGAATATCGATATGCTGTACATACATCACTAAACTATAGGACCTTTGTGATCCTGACAGATGTGGTTACTGGGTTAGTTCACAAATGGTCACATGCTTTTGACTCAAAAGGCTTCAAGCTGACACCTGACCCTCCTCACCCATCCCTCACCCACCTATAGGGGCTTTGCTGTGTTGTGTCAGGATGGAGGCTCCGACCTACAGTATATCTTTTGTGGTAAGTTGAGAAGGGAGGAACAAAGGCCTTTCACCCTCGACCTGGTGTGTCTGTCATCTGAGCATTGTGGGTTTCATCCTGGACCACACAAAACAACACACCTGCCTGCCTGTGTTTGCATCCTTGCAGGCATAGAAAAGCTTGGAAATAAAGCCATCACACACACAGAAGCGCAGGGATGGCATTACAACAAAGGTAAGGCGAGTAGCAGGCATGAAGCAGGTGCTTGTTCAGTTATACAGGCCGCACAGGGTTTTAGAGTTCAAAAACAAGCTGCAAGTTTGGAAATCTGCCCAGATGAAAGCTGCTGGAGGAAAAAGAAACATGCAGATCCTTGTTGATTTATTTAGTTATCAGCAGCTGAGCCTTCACACACACGCACACACTTATCCAGTCCTTTCGCCCTTTCCCGCACAAGCATGCTGCACATTGCCACTTTTCGATGTGAATATGGCTCTCAGTTTCAGTCAATGAGCCCAGACTTTCTTTAATGAAACACGAGCACCAGCTATTAATGAGAACCTGTTGAAGGACTAATTTGACAGAGGCCTTATTCGCTCTTCAAAAAGGGATTTTCTGGGTATTTCCTTCTTAACAATCACTTCACTGACGCGGCGAGAGAAATAAAGATGCTACTCATCGCCTCCAAATCCAGCAGACAGACGCACTGATTCTCCTCTTCCTCTGTCTCTTTGTCTAAGTGGGTCAGAATAACATTCTTTAGATCGAAGACAGTCCAGGGTTTGTTCCATCTGCCTCACACTGTCCCTGTGTGTGTGTCTGTGTATGTATGTTGTTTTGCAGTCCAGTTTAATCCCAGCTGAGAGGATGGTTTTTTTTGTTTTGTTTTGAGGTTTTTTTTGCTGTGTCCTCCCTTGAAAAAGTTCATGATTGAGATGATTTGTACAGAGCCTTTCATTTCCTCTTTTTCTTGATCCTCAACTACTGCAAATTAACCTTTTGAACTAAACTATTCTTCACAAAACTCACAAAACAACCTGAAATTCTCTCTAAAGTGGAATATGAGTTCAGATGAGTGCTCAGTCAGCCACCTTGTGGCTTTTAGGCGATTAAGAGCTTGTTTCCATGAGAGTTTTTCAAAATGTTGGGAGTAGAGCCGCTGCAGGAGAAACGTGGAGTTCTGGGAGAAAAACATGAAGTGAAGCTGTGTTTCACTAATAAGATTTTGTGGGGAAGATTAATAAGTTTGCTGATTAACTTACTGATTTGCTGATTTGCTGATTTGCTGATTATCACTCTGCCCTTTACTTCATTAAAATTCATTTTGTGATAAAGGGCTGATAGAAAATTACAGGGCAGGCCTGGAAAAGTTTAAGAAAAGTCGTGGTTGTGGTGACTTTTTGTGTCTAACGTAGTTTTACAGTATCATAGAAGTGGACTGCTGTCAAACTTTGCATATGCTGATCTTAGCATATTTAATTCTCTTCTATTGTTCCAACAGAAAGTTATCACTGTTGGCTGCCAGACTGACATGTACATCAGCCCAGGCTACATTTGAAGGTTTTGAATCTTAGTCTACTGGTTGGGTATGATTAGTTTGTTTTGCAGTACATGCCAGCCTCACATGCTCCTATCACCCATCTTGATCCCAGTTCTGGTTCTTCTGGGTCTGCAGCCATTGTTGGAGCTCCTCAGTTGATCAATAGGGCCATATTATTCAGGGGTGGGCAGTAAATGTTCCTAAGGGACCACATTAGAAACCGGGACTATTGTGAAGGGCCCGTCAATAAGCTGAATTTGGTTCTGCTATTAAATGTAGATACGTTTATACAAACTTATTGTTAAGATCCTCCACATTGGTCCCAGCTTTCCATGTATCTCAAATTGTGGGACAACGTGGTTAAATTAATTGTCCACCCCTCCCAAAAATTTGTTTGCTTGTTTGTTTGTTCTTTAGGGCTAGCTTTACCATATTTGTATGAGACAGTCGAGTAGTGGCTAAACCTAGCAAGTGGAAGATCCCTGGTTCAAGCCTGGAAATCCCTGGGAAATTCCTGGGAGAGTTGCGTCTGAATTCATCTGTCGAGGCTTAGGTAAAAATAAGACCGGCAGAGAGAAATTAGTTATCAGGTAATGGTAGCAAGCTTGGTTATGAAGGGCATTCATAAACTTTACAGGTGTAACACACCTATCTGCTAATTACTGATAACTAATTGACCTGTTAAAATCTGTCACTGTCATTCACAAAAACTGAAGCACAAAGTTCTTGGATAGTGTGTAGCAGGTTATTCCATTGAAAATGCTCTGAAATGCACCAATAACACAAGCTCAACAAAGAGGTCCGGTTCAGAATTAGTGCAGGTGAAGTAGGTACCAAACCCTCCAGCTGTGTAGGTCTGGACAGCAGTCAATCAAAGTGGTGACCCAAAGATCACCCCTCTACAGCTGTTATAAAGAGGAAAAACTATCCAAAAAAGCTTTTAAATGCTGTAAAGTTTGGGATTTTAAAATGGAAATCTATGACTAACTCATGCTTTGAAACTTCCAGTAAAGGAAGTGCAGTTTGTTACACTTCTGTTGATTGATGGAAGACTTAACTGATGATGTCAGAGGTCTCCCCCAAATCATTAAAACAAACAAAAAACATTTTAAAGCGACAAAACAAAGGAGGATTTTCCAAAACCTGGCAACCCCTTGTTAAAACTAGCATTAATAGAATAACAAATAGCATCATTACAGCTTAGAAACCCTCTATAAAAGGCATCTTATTAAAGCAACACTGATATTTGAAAACGCTCTACAACTAATCAAGCAGCCTCACAATTTTCATGTGACAGGAAGGATCTGTAACACGCTTGACTGCTGCCTCTGGGCTCCAGGGTCATGAAAAAATGTCCCAGCACATCAAGGACTGTAAAAATCATTGACACGATAGAGATAAGGGATAACTCTGTTTAAAGGACACTTTTTAGGAGGTTCACTGCTCTCCTGCCAGGTCTGCACTAGTTTAACTCCTTCCTGCTCATCCCTACCTCCTAATTATAAAACCAGATATATGTTGACTGATTGCTGTACAAAGTTGATTTTATATCAAGGAGGTTATGCAAACAATTTTAAATTATTTCAATTTTTGGGACAGTTCTGAAGTTTGAGGGAGGGAAATAAAGAAATCTGCAAACACTTTTGATCTGATGTATATAGAACAACACACCTGCTAATAAAGGTCCAGCATCTACAACAATAATGGTGCGTATGTTTAAGCAAATAAATTAATCTGAAGGTCATTTATAAACAGTTAATTTATGTATGATTACTGGGACATAAAGTGAGGCTCCACTGAAACTAATGTAAAAACTTACACGTCTCCCTGACTGTAACGTTGCAGTCCAGTGCTTCCACCTGCTGGTCTGTGATGGTAAGTGCATACGCTGACATTTTAAATCAAAAAGGAAATAATACTAAACCTGTCTAAGACTTTTTCATTTCCATTTGCTGCAGACAAAAATTCAAACTACCTGATTTTTTTCATCATTTTTCAACTACTTAAAAGAAACTTTAAATGTAAAAAGAAAAAATGAAGGACTTTATTACACTCTCCATCCACGTTAAGCAGTACTGTATCCTTTACTAATCCTTTAGAGATTTCAATCAAACACACGTGTCCTTACTTTATACCTTAAGTGTGTTTAATCTTACAGAAATCGATACCACTCTTTAAAAAAGTGCTTCTACTACTTCCCCAGACGTCTGCTATACCGTGTAAGATCTGAACTCGATGGATCCCCGCTCCTTCTGGCTGCAGGCCATGTTGCAGATCTCTCTAAATGCTGTAATTGACATGTAGGTTTGAGATCCTGTTGGAAACCCCTGTCCTGAAATATACACCTGTGAATAAAAGGAAGGATCATAAGAAATGAAAGTCAGTCACTAGAATAAATATGCCAATATGCACACGGGAGTGTTTGCATTGGGCGTGAATGGAGTCCAGGTTTGTCTTTGGGATCTGTTCCTCCAAAGGGAGATGGCATATCTGCATTAGTTGGAAGCATTTGGCAAAGGAAGACACTAAGCAAGGAGGAGTTTTATCTCAGTGAGTATAAACAAGACTGCAAGCTGCCTGCAAACCTGGGATTTCCTGACTAGGGTGCTCTGAACCACCCAGAGATGGAGGTTTTAAACATGGTCCTGTTATTACTCTGTGGGAGAAATCAGTGCACAGACCTGGACCTGTTGGTCACGGCAGGCATCGTCACATTGTGAATAACCCCAACTCTATTAATGTAGAGCTGGGGGCTTGAAGACTGATAGGTTTAAGTTAGGGTGTTTAAAGGCTTCTAAAACTTTGTTTTTTGGGACAGTTGGCAAACCATTAAACCATTAGTGTATTTTTTCTGGTTTCCTGAGTTAATGAGATAATTATTTGTGAAATTCTGCAAAAACTGTTCATAAAACGATAAAAATCTGTTCTGTTTTTCCTGAATGATCCAGATAACCCAGAAGAGCCTCTGCTGAGTTGATGTCTATGAGCAATAATGACTCCTGTGCTTAGTTTAATACAGTTTTCTTTGTTTTAGGTTTGAAAAACTGGAGATACTGACATCATTATCACACTGGTCAGTTTTGTTTTTATAACACATTTCACAGCACGTAAACTTGAAAAAAAAAGGTTTTTTTAAAGAACTATGCACATCACGAAACAACAAAATCAATAAAACAAAACTTTACAAAGAAGTAAAAGACAAGCTAACGCCGACACACAGGGTTATTAATTTAAGCTTGTGAGAATGAAAAAGGTTTCATCTGTTTTTTAGTGTAGACACAGCCCACAGCTGCTGAAAGCATCTTCAGCAGACTTAGATCTTCTGTGAACAGTTCACAGATCTGCACCTGATGACCTAAGAGGTCTGACTGGGTTATAGTCAGAGGTGTGCTGGGGGCACTGGGAGCTTTATGAACTAACAGAGGGGTTCTAAGAGTTCTGTGTTGAACTGGGAGTCAATGAAGTGTCTTCACTGCTGGGGTAATATGGTCAAATTTCCTGTAAGGCTCCTGCATTATGATTATGTTACCCTGCTACATGTTTTGATAATCCTGCAGATTGATCTTTAGTAATCTAGCATGTTTGTTATGAACAGATAAAGCAATTTCTCAGAGTCAGTTTGAGATTACAGAGTCCAAAACAAAAACTAGGAGCAGTGAGTCCAGCAAACAAAGCAGGAGCAGTTCTGGAGGCCAACCACGTGGCCAGTGGCACCTCTCTAAGGACTGACGGAGGTGATGGAACTTCTCCAGCAGCTTGGCAGGCAGGTGGCAACTGTAGAGACCAAAACCCTTGGGAGCCTTGGCAGGTGCCGGCAGGGCCGGACCAGGCGTGGCAGGTGCCGGTGGTGCTGGAGTAGGCGTGCCAGGCCTGGCAGGCGGTGCCAGACCAGGTGTGGCAGGCTTGGAATACTGGCATTTCCCAACTGGGCAGGGGAGGCTTGGCAGGTGATGGCAGTGTCAGACTAGGCGTGGCAGTCGCTGGCGATACCGGCAGTACCAGACCAGCTGTGGCAGGTGGTGCCACACCAGCTTTGGCAGACTTAGCAGGAGCCAGCAGTGCCAGACCAGGCATGGGCGGCGCCATTGATGCCAGACCAGGTGTGGAAGGCATGGCTGGATGTGGCTTGGCAAGTGCTGGCTTGGGCGGAGCACAGACCACTGGCTGGGGTTGGAGCAGGAACAGACAGCTGTACGAAGACAGCTGTACGCAGGCAACCTCTGGTGGAGACAGAATAGGACCAGACAGCGGACGACCCCTAGTAGAAAAAGACCAGACGGCCATGGCCTCTGGTGGAGATGCCTCTAACTGTGGGTGTGCAGGGCACACAGCAGGCTCTGGTGACTGTGGCTGATATTTAAGCCTGGCCAGTGTACTCCTGAGAGCAGGTGTAGGCGCAGGGACTGGCAGGACACCCAAGGAACTGGTAGGTTTGCAGGAGCCCAAAACAAAAACTGGCATGACATTATGTCCTGGTGATCAGTTAAATGTAATTTTAAAATGGCTGCTCAAATAAGCGTTTAAAGATGGCTGTGGTGTAGTAGCCACTGGTACTACTAATAGGATATTAAAAAGTTTACAACACAAGCAATAAAAGCCAAGAAAGAACGTTAGCAGCGACTTTCAGTAGGTGTGTCCCTCGCACTGTGCCGTAGCAGGGCTTAACACGCGTTACCGGAAGCTTGGAGGTCCTTTCCCCCGCAGACTCCAACATGGTGAGCAGTTTCCCCTCAGTGTTCCTCTCTGAAATAATCCCTAAACATCACTTTTATGTTTTATACTACGAAACCTTTATGTGTCCTACTTTAATTTCTAGCGTCTTATTAAACGGAGGAAGTTTAAATTGTAGCTGAAAGCGTTGATTCTTGCTCTTAATTGATATTTTAAGACGACCTGATCCTTCTGTGCGGATTTGTCAGCCGCGGCTTGCTAGCTCGGTAGGGGCTATCACTGTTAGCCCGCTTAAAAAGGAAACAAAAGAGTATTACTGCCAGGAAGCCGAGCTGTGCAGTATTTTTATGCATTTATTTTAAATCTAGATACAATTTAAATCCTAAAATATGCCACAAATGTTTCCGGTGTGTGTCCCGGCTGGGCCGAAGTCTGTGCTAGCATGGGTTCAGTTAGCGCCGCATGCTAACATGGCCCACACTCGCCGGCCTTCCCAACGTGGTTTGGGTTCTGCTATAAACTCGCTGTATTTGTTCGTGCCTCAGGAGAATCAAGGCCGGTTGTATTTCATTTTGCTAACCGGCTTTGTCGCCTATTCCGCAGGCCAGAGGACCGAAGAAGCACCTGAAGCGCGTTGCAGCGCCGAAGCACTGGATGCTGGACAAGCTCACCGGAGTGTTTGTAAGTAATGTTTCCACGTACATACTGAAGACCCTTGGATGTTCACTTCTGTATCTCAGTGTGAAACCGTGGATTTTGTTTATTAACGCAGTGGTTAACACTGTCAGATGAAAGCTAGTGTAACATCACAGGCAGTTTGATTGGAGCAGGGTGAATATGCCTGTTTAAAAAAACATTGAAGTGTACGTCTTTAATCCTGCATGTGTTTTAGTCCGTTATTTGAGATGGTCACGCATCACAGCAACACTTAAAAGACAGGTTATGCGTTTTTAATTAATAAGATGTTAATTATTGTGAAACAGACTGTAATGCTAACATGCTCCATTTAGGGTTAGCCACAGCAAGTCACCTGCCCTATCCCTAGCGTCCTTTTCTGTCACATCAGCCGTCTTCTTGCTTTTCTTTCACTCTTGCAGCAGACTGAATACCGTAGCTTGAAATTATTTAAATCGTGGCAGCTTCTTGTCTGGTAGAAAAGAACAAATAGACTGTGATGCCATGCCATGTAGCTCAAGTAATGGTGTTACATGAGATCGACAAACGAGGGCTAATATTTCATTATAACACACAGATTATGCTCATATGATTCACTCCCAGTTGTACACACTCAGGACGCTCTGAAGGATGGAGAAAGTGTAGCACTTGCTTAAAGTGGAAAATGTGGGTCTGTGACTGCAGTAAAAAATTTCATCTGCTGGTACTGGGTGAGAAATGATGGCGGCATAGAGACTGTATCGCTTTTGTCATTTTAAATCTGTTTTTGTAGACGATAATGTTTGTTCTGCTGGAATTGGTGTTTACATATTTTGAGTCATGTAAGATGGTCTGTTAACATTGCCAGGTTACCCAGTGTGTTTGTGATTGATATGTGTGTATTTATGTGAGTGCTGTGAATGATCAAATAATAGTAATTGGATATGCCCTCTATGCAGGTGTTATGTGCTTGGGTGACAAAAGTCCACAGAACTATCATGTTTTTACTTTATTATACCAAAAATGTTTTTTGGTCATATTGCGTTTTACTGAGCTGAAACAACAAAGGGATTTCCTAGCTGCTTAAAAGCTGAGCTGTCTTCAGTGAGTCTTTCATGCTGGACTTGACCTCTTGCTCTACGATGTTGGACTGTAGCTGGTACTCCTGCTTCTGCACTGCAGCCTGTGGTATGCTTGGCGTAGTGGCATAAGAACAATGCTGTGTCCTGGTGACCTTCAGCTCATACTGGAGCTCCTGTGCAGATCGAGGAGCAGTATTGCGGTCCAACACTGTGGTGTCTTAGAAGGAAGGAGAGTGAACTGGGCAGCCAGGGTCAAAAACACGAGTGCATGAACTTTGAATAAAAGTGCATAAAGCGGACATGTGAATCTGCTACAAAGTTGATTGTATTTGTGGGGAATACTTGACTAATGATCATGAAGTGGAGCACGCACAGAAATCATGAAAAAGCTTCTTGTTTACAGACCATAACGCCTGCTTCCTTCTCCTCCTCAGGCTCCTCGTCCTTCCACCGGTCCCCACAAGCTGAGGGAGTGCCTGCCCCTCATCATCTTCCTGAGGAACCGCCTCAAGTACGCCCTGACTGGGGACGAGGTAAAGAAGATCTGCATGCAGAGGTTCATCAAGATCGACGGCAAGGTCCGCACTGATGTCACCTACCCTGCTGGATTCATGGGTGAGTTTTAGAGACTTCTCCACAGCTCAGATCAGCTGAAGGGTTCAAAATGTTCCAACTTCATTAAATTATGAAAAATGAGCTCCATCATCAATCATCTCATTTTTCCGGTGAATTGGTGTGTGTGTGTGTGTGTGTGTGAGAGTGTGTGTGTGTGTGTGTGTGAGAGAAATGTTAATGTAGTTGCTGTTTTAATGCACCGCTTATTAAATATAAAATGACAACCAAATATTCGGCTCCAGAAATTAAATTAGATCCTGGAGGAAATTAAAAGCAGCAGCTTTGTAATTTTACTGGCTAAGTTAAGGCTGTATTTGTATGGAGAGAAAAAATGATAAAACTAAAAATTCTCCAAAGCAGAGGGTTATTTTAGACCAAACACACTCCTGAGTGTGTGCTACACAGGTGGGAATACCACAAATCAAAGTAATGATGTCAAATTTGTTTGCCAATAAAACATCAAATGCTGCCTATAGTGAGATGACTACCTGTTCAAGAGCTGAAATCTCCAGTTACACTTACTGCTCGTTCAGAAAAGCCTGAATATAAAAAATGTGTTTAAAGTTCCCCACTTTGAATTTATTCTTAAATCATGTGAGATCCCAGTTTGTAAACTGTGTGTGATGTTACATTGGCTCTCCTGCTGACCAGGGCTGTTGAGTGTTTTGTAATTGGTTTAGTTTTAGATCAGCTTCAGTGTTAGCTTCCCCTATAGTTTTTTCTTTTAGGATTCAAAGTTTCAGTCTTAAAGTTTAAGTAGTTCTTTTTTTAGTTTTTTCACATCTAGTTTTAGTTGACTGTGATAACTTTGCTGCTGACAGATTCTCAGAATGAGTGGCTCTGTAAATAGTCTTTGGATGTTTAGGGCAGAAGGAGCAGTGATGAATTTGTTGGTTTGATCAGCAATGAGCTGAAATTACACAACCAATTCCTCTAAGAAGTTCTGAGCTCCAAGAAGACTTGTAACGTTAAGTGTGTGCCTGAGCCTCCAGTGTAAATGCTTACAGGACTGTGTTGATATCAGTCTGTGGGAACAACGAGCAGCATGTACTCACAGCTGTAGCTTTATCAGAGATGTGGAGAGACTGGGAAAAGCAAGTTTCCAAAATAACCTGAGTTACTGCTTCAGTAACTATTCCAGGGAAGTAAATCTAAGAACGCCGGCTTTGTCTCTTTGCTTGTCAGTGACTGCAGCCAAGCCAGTAATTCGGAGCAGGCGTTTGGACAGCGGTGACAGTCGCGCCGCCATCAGTTCTCTCAACACCAGCCAACAGCCTCACGTGGAGGTGTGGCTTTTTAATTTCCAAATCCAAGGGAAGCCTCCACTGCAGGATGTTCATGGCCTATTTATATACTGTACATGCACGCTAAACACTTGGTCACTGCAGCTGTAATATTGATGACTCTGGTGTTTTGTGTCATTGGATATGTACTCGGTACCTTATAGGTCAGTTTGAATGAGCTTGTTTTTAGGTGTTGATGTTGGGTTACCTTTTTGACTTCTGTGTCATTTAAAGCAAAAACGTTCATTAAAACATGTTGCATATTCTTCTGAGGATGTCCCCATCACCGAACAGCGCTCTGAAGACCAGTTTTAGCTTTGATCTGAGTGGACCTTAGTCTTTCTTAGTCTTAGGGCAACTGGGCTCAAGAGTTGGGAGTTTGCCTTGTAATCAGAAGGTTGCCAGTTCGAGCCCCGGCTTGGGGCTCCAAGGTCGTTGTTACAAGGTCGTTGTGTCCTTGGGCAAGACACTTCACCCGTTGCCTACTGGTGGTGGTCAGAGGGCCTGGTGGCGCCTGTGTCCGGCAGCCTCGCCTCTGTCAGTGCGCCCCAGGGTGGCTGTGGCTACAATGTAAGATAAGATAAGATAACCTTTATTAGTTCCACACGTGGGAAATTTGTTTTGTCACAGCAGGAAGTGGACAGTGCAAAAGTAGCTTGCCATCACCAGTGTGTGAATGGATGACTGGATGCGTAAAGCGCTTTGGGGTCCTTAGGGACTAGTAAAGCGCTATACAAATACAGGCCATTTACAATTTCCACACTGAGCAGTCATCACCTTTGCCTTTTCACATCTTACTCTCACAGCATTTCTTTATTGGCGCTCTCTGCTCTGGGCTTGTTTTTGGCTGGCTGGCAAACTCTTTGTGTACATTACTGCCCCCTTCTGGTAGTGGAAGTCCATTACAGGGGCCAGATTTATAAAGAAAATAAAAAAATTTAAAAAGTCAAGTGTGCCCTAAAATAGATGCCGGATTTTAAATACCTGAAGAAGTTGATCCTGGCATTCATTCTGTGTTTAATTGCCAACTTCGGCATCAGAGGCCTTAATTTGGTGCTAAATACCATCCAAACATCAGCTCTTAAATGTTTGAAGGTAGAGTCTAAGTTTTCTGCTTTTTAACAAAGTTTGATGATGAGCTGTTGGTTGGAAACACCACAGGATTCATTTAACTGACGCCTGCTTTTTTTGGGTACCCAGATGTGATCAGCATCGAGAAGACCGGCGAGCACTTCCGTCTGATCTACGACGTGAAGGGACGCTTCACCGTCCACCGCATCACCGCCGAGGAGGCCAAGGTGAGAGCTTTAATTCATCCTCAACCCTCAAAGTACAGGCAGGTCATTTGTTACTATAGTGCTCTTTTTATCTGCACTTTTGTGTTTGTCATACCCACACTGTTTAATTTTTGAGTTTCTTTTGTCAGTTATGTTTTTTTTCTCTCTTTTTGTACCAACAAATAAACGCATAGTTACCTCACTCAGTTACTGTAAGGTTAAAAAAAAATCACAAGTCTGTTTATGCCAGAGTTGGTGTTCATGAGCTGGTGGCGCTATCACCAAATTCTGTGTTTCAGTCAGTCGTGCATGATGAGGTTTGGGGATTTCGTTTTTACAGGAAATGTCACATGTTTGTCCGCATTTCCTAAAACACCTCCTCTTCCTCTTACAGTACAAGCTGTGCAAGGTGAAGAAGATCCTCATCGGCACCAAGGGTATCCCTCACCTGGTGACCCACGACGCCCGCACCATCCGTTACCCCGACCCACTCATCAAGGTCAACGACACAGTCCGCATCGACCTGGAGAGCAGCAAGATCACAGACTTCATCAAGTTTGATACTGGTACGTTCAACTCTCTGCACAACCTGCAGGCTTGTTTCCTGTTAATGAAGAACATCTCTGACCGCTGATCTTCCTCCTCTTCCAGGTAACCTGTGCATGGTGACCGGTGGTGCTAACTTGGGGCGTATCGGTGTGATCACCAACAGGGAGCGTCACCCTGGCTCCTTCGACGTGGTGCACGTCAAGGACAGCACAGGCAACAGCTTTGCTACCAGGCTCTCCAACATCTTTGTCATTGGCAAGGTGAGAAATACGCCACCGCTGTCTGCAGCACACAGCATCCAGACCAGGGGGATGTAAAATTTTAGGTCCAGTGAGAAGAAATGTCCTCAAAGTGCTACTATTATGCAGAGTATTTTGAAGTATCCTAACGGTGTATCAGTCAGTATCATAGTCAACAGCTGACTGTCAAGTAAAAGCACAGCAGTGTTTAATTTTACAATGACCAGGAGGGTTCTCTATTAAATCTTTTCCCCTCTCAAGTAAAACAAGGTTTTCATTCATAGATTTAAAAGTAGAGCTTTCAGAAAGGTGTAGTTTGAGTTTTTTTTACTAACTACATGTAAACAAACTGACTTTTCCCTCTTTTCTGTTTCCCTAACTTGCTACTTCTGACTCTCACCTTCTTGCTGAGTCGATTAACTCGTAAAGACATTTGTGCAGATTAAAATAGAAGTAGTCCATCAGAATCTATTAATAAGTCTTTAAAGACGGCCTTCTGGGTGACCGTTGATGTTTTCTATCATTTGTTACTCTGGACAGGAGAATTAAAGCTGAGTTTATATCATGAGTCGGGTGATTTTTGGAGCAATGATGATGATTTGTGGTTTTGATTAGTGATGAAAATAAACTACCAATTCCTCTAAGAAGTTCTGAGCTCCATCACCAAACACTGGAAACTTCAGCTTAAGTGAACTGAGCGTGGGAACATGACTGTGGCTCTGTGCAGCAACAAACAGCAGTGATGGTTTAATATTGGACTCATTAACGCCGAGCACTGTGCGCTGCGTTTGATTACGTCCTCCGGGAGGAAACAAAATGCAGACAGGGTGCATAACTCGGGTTCCTGCATGTCGTTAAAAAGTCTTTGTCTGAAATCAAAATCAAGGACAGGAAAATGTTGGAAAAGTCATAAATTTGTGTGCTTTATACCAGGAAACGCACTACTGAAAGCCATCATGTTTAATAGCTGGGCCATTGAAGCAAACTGGATCTGGCAGCAACCACAGTCCACAAGAGGGAGTGAAGTGCCACGAAGCAAACACACACACTGCGTTTGTGTTCCTGCTGATTTTGGCTCACAGCGAGGAGCCGAGCGGTGTGAAAAGCTTTATGAACTCCTCTCTGTCCCACTGAATCGCACATTAATGATTACGAGGACCTGGCCCTGCAGTGGGAGCGTGGTTAATAAAACGCTTCTCTCTGCTGCCTGACATTTATTTGGCGGCCGGTGTGATCGGATCTGTCGCCGGCACGGCCGTCTCTTTGCTGCGTGACATTTATGTGGCGGCCTCGGAGCTGCTCTTTTCTTCACCTCAGTGACAGCTCCTTGTAGAAGTGTTGGCGTGCAGATAAATGTTAACACAATTGAGGATCTTTGTTTACTGTTACAGACTGTGTTTCTCACACTGAGCACTTAAAAAGACGTTTGTTCTAAATAAATCTGTGGAACTGTGGCCATCTTGAATATGTCTGTATTCACTTTTTGAGTTGAAATTTATTTGTCCGGCTTTATATTTTTCCTGTTCAGATGCATTTTATCTTCTGACCTGCACTAACTGCTCTAATCTCCTGTCTGATCGCAGGGCAACAAGCCGTGGGTGTCCCTGCCCAGAGGAAAGGGAATCCGTCTGACCATCGCCGAGGAGAGAGACAAGAGGCTGGCCGCCAAACAGAGCAGCAGCTAAACTGGCCCAAAAGCAGCCTGATCCCTGGTTTTCAAATAAACTGTTATTTACAAAACAATCAGATTGGTCTTGTGTTTTATTACATTGGAAATGTGCTGTTTAATGCTTTATGTCCTAAAAGTACCTCGAAGCGTCTCAGACGGTTAAAAAATGACTCCTTAAATGGTGCTTTTGAGTGAAAATGGTCAAACCAGAAAAAGTCAGCAGTTAGATTCAAGTCAAACTTTATTTATATGGCACATTTTGAAGAACCTCCAAAGTGCAAGTTATGCAAAAACAACTGTATATACAACAGTCACTAAAATCACCAATAAATATGCACTGAAAACAATCAGATAAGTAAATAAGGCTATGACAGCATAATAAAAACCAGGGTGTTTTAAATTTTACTTGGAAAAATTGAATACTGTGACATTTTGTTTGTTAAACATGCAGGATCCTGAAGAAGGAAGCAGGTTTAATATGAGTTTAATCCTAATTTTGTGGGTTTTCTGGCCACAGTGTGTAAATCTAACGGGTAGTTTAAACTGTTTAAACACTACCATTTGTTACTGACTCACTATGAAAGCTCTTTTGGCTGAAATATTAACCACAGGGGAGGGGGCGTGATGATTACAACAATTAACTGGCATGAAAGAGCAAAGATGTGGGATCAGAATGTTTCAAAATGACAACAATTAGAACTGTAAGAAAACATTGAGCATATTAGATTAATCGTGTTAAGATTGCTGCACCACATGGCGATTGGCTGGGCGGGGGGCAAATTATTGTTTGCAGAATTACATTAGGTACACGTTTAACATTCACCTGATGGAAATGTTGATCCATTGCGTACACTCAGTAGACACTTGGCTAATAATATTACCTCTCAAACAGCTTGTTAATGTGCATGAGTGGGAGGAAAAAGGCGAGTTTTAAGTGACTGATGATGACAGATGGGTTGATCTCAGTGAGCCGCAGTCTTCTGTTAAAGTCAGGTCACAATAAAATGAGCTGACAGGAAGGCAACAGTTGTTCCAGCCAAGGCTTGCAGAAGAGCATCTTTTAACCTAAGACCTGAACTCTTTCATGGCATGCATTTTTAATTTCTCTTTGATATTCAGGCATATTGAGACTTGATGAATGTAAAAACAAAGAATTACCAGATTTATTATTTTTTTACCTGATTTTTGTTTCTAAGAAAAATGAGAGCCACATATGAGGATATTCGTTTAAAATTTCGATAGAACAGTAGCAGTATAATGTCCTCGTAAGTGGATATCAGGCCCTTGTAGATCAAAATTGAGTATTTTGGTCTAAATAACCCAAAATGTGACGTCCACATATGTGGACGCCAGGTCCTAGGAGGTTAATGCACGCAGCATGTTGAACGTTGAAGCAGATGGGCTACAGCATCAGAAGACCACAATGAGTGCCACACCTGCAATTTTGCTGAGCTAGTTGATGCAGGCTCACCAAAAATGGACAACAGAGGATTGGAAAAATGCTGTAAAAATTCAAATGTTAGAGTCAGAATTTGGTGTAAATGAGATTAAAGCATGGATCCATCCTGACTTCCATCAACAGTTCAGCTTGCTGGTGGTTTAATAGTGTGAGGGATATTTTCTTGGCACACTTTGGGGTCCTTCATACCAACTGAGCATTATTCAAACCCGACAGCCTGCCTGAGTATTGCTGCTGACGATGTCCGTCCTTTTCTGGCCGCAGTGTACCCAGCAGCCTTGGGCTTGCAACAACACCTCACAGCAAAAAGATCCTGGGTTTGAATCCAGGCTGTCTGGAGTTTGCATGTTATCCATGTGTCTGCGTGGGTTGCCACAGGGTCCGTCGGTTTCCTCCCACACTCCAAAAACACGTGAGGTTAGATTCATTGGTGGTTCTAAACTGACTGTGTGTGAATGGTTTTACACATATATGAATATTATATGCCATTTACTTTTAAAAACATGAAAAAAGTGAGAGCAAACAGGCTTATTGCAAGAAGCCCTGTGGATCATGTGAGTCTCTATGTTGTATTCGTCTGTCAATCCCTCTATGATCTCTCCTTCACACTCATCCATCTGTTTATATACTCCCAATCCCTCTCCTCCTTCTTTCTCCCTTATCTGCTCCCAGTACCACTTTTCCCCTCCTCACTTCAGCTTTAATTCTATATTCCTCTGTCTTTTCTGACTTGTCCCTTTTCTCATTTCCCACTTTGCTGTCATCCTTCCAGCCTCCATCTTTTGTCCAAAATAACTTCCAAGTGTCATCATTCCTCGATCCCGTGTAACCTTCTTTGCCTTTCCTCCTCATTGTAAGCAAAAGCCTGCTTCCTTTACATTCTTTCCTTCCTTATTTCCTCGCTTACAGTAATCCCTACTTTGCCTCCTCCCTTCATTGCTGTGTCCTTTGCTCCAACCCCCTTCTCTCCTATCCCATCCGCCGCTCTCTTTGTGTTCTGACTTCAGTACCCGTCCATATGGTGACTGCTGGGATGCAGCCTGCTCACGCACTGCAGAAACCTGGCCTGACAAACACCACCTCACTGTGTATGTGCTGGTGTGTGATGTAACCTGCTCAGGCCCTCACATTCCACCTACGAGTGTGTGTATGTTTGTGCAGTAAAAGAGCACAAGATCAACCCTGCTGCCCTCGTCCCTCCGTGACTTTGATTTCCAACCCCGCCCCCTTCAGCACACGACACACAACAACACGCACAGCAGGAATGTGTGTGTCCGTGTGTGTCGGAGTGTTCGGAGGGCCACGGCTCACTCCCATGACCGTCTGCTCTCTGACACACTGAACAGTACAGTAATCCATCATTGCTGGCAGCCATAAGTAAGGACAGTGTGTGAGGACAGTGGGTCTGCTCAACATCTAATATCTGTAAAATGCAACTACGAACAGCCTGGTCGCTTCATTATCTGGAAATGACAGAATTTAGACAGCCAGCAATGCTTTCATGTCACTGTTAATGGACGTTTTTCACTGCTTTACACCCAGTTTATACTTAAAGTGGACTTATTTCATTGGTATACTATTAAAAAATACCATTGATTTAGGTAAAGCTGAGCATTTACCTAAATCAGAGCCTGTAAAAAATGGACGTGAAAAGTGATTCAAATCCTTTCCCAGCAGGGGGCGATCCCTTTGGATCCCTCTAAAATTATCTTTATTTTTGAGCTCAGGAAATCTTTTTTTGATGAATTTATAACATCAGTTATTAGTTTTGACTCTTATGCAATGCAATATGATGTTTACTTTATAAAGTAAGGTCCCATCAGGAAAATAAGTCACCAATAAGCAGGCTATACTTTATAGTTATCAACAAGTTTGTGGTGTCCTTTTTCCCCCGTCTACCCGTTTGTTGTGACATCTGGCTTTTTAAATGAAGTTTATAATCAAACTTTGACCATTTTTGACATTTTAACAAGCCAAAAATATATCCCATATAATTTTAAATGTTAGCAAAAAGTTGACACATAAGCTGTAGTTTTACATTAATAATCCCAAATTATTATAAATTGCTATGGTTTTACCCTATTTTCTGTCAACAACTCAGCTAGTTGTTTAGAACAAAATTCTGAATTGTTTTTCCTGAGCGGTCATTAAATATGAAATTTTGTAGAAGGAAACTATATTTTCTGCTAATTGTGATTAATGTTTTCAATCTGTGTCTTGAACTGAACGCTATTAATCAATGCTATTATCATACTCACTAGAATTTGTTAGGTTAGCATGTTTATGTTAACATCATTTTCTAACCTAGAAACATTTACTCTGAGCTTTGAGCTAAATGCTAATGCTTCTGCAAATGTTGCTAAAAA
Source organism: Copadichromis virginalis (assembly GCF_057382275.1). Taxonomy (NCBI): domain Eukaryota; kingdom Metazoa; phylum Chordata; class Actinopteri; order Cichliformes; family Cichlidae; genus Copadichromis; species Copadichromis virginalis. Next base: position 32,469,281 of record NC_140620.1, read on the forward strand.
AACCCCAGAAAGGAGCTCTTAATGAACATCTCTTTAATGCTAGCTTATGTTACATAAAAAAATTAGCGTGTTATAATTTTAATATATGTAATATATTTTAATATAAACTAAAACTAAACTAACCAAAGCTTGTATGACCTGAGCTGCGTTAAGCTGCTTGCCTAGCCCCAAAGACACATAACCAAACGACAATCACTTACTTCCCTGACTAACAAAACATGAGAAAAATGTGCCCAACTGAAAAGGCGATCCACCCCTACCTCCTCCTGGATTCACAGAACAACACAGGGCATGTCACAACCCCAGCCAGCTGGGGTAAACCGAGGATTTACCCCGTCCTCAACCTTGCCGTCATATACTCCGCCTCCAGATATATTTATATCTATATATATCCATCCATCCATCCATCCATTGGCTTCCGCTTATCCTTGAGGTAATAATTAGACATTTTAGCAATTGTTTACATCAATGAGTTACTGTACTTTGATGTGATCACTCTTTAAATTAAGTTTATTAGCCAAAAAGATTTGGAAAGCAAATAGTGTCTATTGTAAACACTGTACTTGGTGTAATTTAACATATTTGTAGTTGGATATGGTTACAATTTTTTTTCTCCTTTCAAATAATGTGTTTTAGATCATTTGGCTGAACGGTGTGTAACTTTGTAACATTATATATATCTGCCTATTTCAGAAGTACTGAGTTCTCAATAGAGCCATTCATTAGGTGTATGGAGTATATTCATAACTCATAAAAACATGGCCAAAGCTGTAAAAATAAGGCCCAACCTGAACGATCTTGAGAGTATCTGGGGTTCATATTGCAGCTTGTTTAAATTCAACTTTCACCTTAACATGACTTGAAGTGGTGCTTTTTTTTTTCTTTTTTTTTTTTTAAATGTATTGCTATGAAAGGAAACAGCAGACTTAAAACACCTTCTGAGGTTTGTGCTTTAGCAACAAATCAAAAGTGTCAGTGTTGTCCTCATTTTTATATGCCTGGGACCAGATTTCATAAAAAAAACAAGTGCATGCACAAACACACACACACACACACACATGCATGCACAAACACAGTCTTTGAACATTTGAAACATGAGACTCGCCAGACGCATGGTTTGCTCCGGTCCTGTTCTGAATCCCCTTGCAGAGCAGAGCAACAATCGCATTTGATTCACACATACAGTCACACAGCGGCTTTGAAGTGCATTTGGTAGGAAATGGAAAAGGAATGTGAGCTGTGGAGCAAATGCAGAGGAAAAACATCCACCTGGAAAACCAACATGTTGAATTATCTAACAAGCTGCACAGAAACACAGCAGGGATGCATCCACTATAAAGATATTGACACACAACGCATTTACTAATATTATCAGCTTTTACAGCTCATCCAGCTGCTCTTACCTTAAATAATACACTGGGCAGACCTTTTCTCTAACGTATTTATTTGTTCTTTAACTATCACGCACATTAAGGGGAAGACTTTGGACACCAGCGGGACTCCTGCAGCCTCAACCCAAAATATTTAACATGTTTTTGAAATAATGACAAAAACGAGGCCTCAAAGTTTCACTTTTATATGGGTATATTAAAATAAACAACACAGTCTCATATGTCGTACTTGGGCTATTTATTATGCTACAGCTCACAGTTGGTGTGTATTTCAACATCCTGCAGCTAAAGATGTTTCCTAGCAACTAATTTACCCATTTCCAAAACCTTTATGAGCACTGGGCATTTCTTAAATGTTTAAATGGGAACTCAAAGTCTGCTCTAAGCCTCTCTCCCAGCATATTTTAAGAATTCAACAGAGGGAGAAACAACAGAGGCTACAAAGCGTGTGATGGGCTGAGGGTCAGCAGACTTTGGGGAGTCGATCTGGAAGTCTGAGCTAACCAGCCACAAAAAGCTTCGGCCAGGCTCTGCTGGAAAGACACTTTGAGAATCACTAGATTTTTGGCCTTGAGAGGCGGTAATCGCCCGGGTACCACCGTAGCTGAGCTGTGAACGACAAGATTTTTATGAAAGGTAGTGCTACTCCAGGGCAATAGGTCTTATTGCAGTAAACGCTTCTTTATATGGACCCTAGATACGAGTGTGAGAAAATAAGTAAAATCCATGAAAGTACGTGTTTTTGCCATTCAACTTTTTATTAATTCAGTTGAACAGAAATTGGCTGCAGTTCAGCAAAGGGTGCAGCAGAGGGCGCTTGTGAGATAGTCCTCGATGAAGAAAAGTGAATGGAGCAAAATAATTTTGATGATTTACACCTGATTTTAGATATAAAAATGTACATTTTATTTTCATGTCTCACAAATAAAGAATTGGCGATATATTCCAAGTGAAACAAAACAGTATATAAAATGCTAGCCTTCTGCTAACTCATGCTAGCATTGCACTAGACTGGTCCTTTAAGGGTTTAAAACAGGGTGGCAAACATTTACAAAAGGTACCGACACATTAAAATGGATCTAAAGCCAAATGGATCTAAAAATTGAAGCCAACACATGACTGCCTTAAATGGATTTTGAGGACTTGTGATAGACAAGTTCTTAGCCAATGAAAGTGTGGTTTTACTATCAGATCTGCCACTTGCTCATCGCACCAGGTTTCAGAACACCAAGATGGCAGATACGCTCAACTCAAGGCTATAGAAACCAATAATCAACGTCATGGTAGATACATCCGTCCTTCATACCGTCTATGAGGCCACCTATAGGACGCATGCATAGTTGGTGCATTGTTTTAAAGTCTCTGTGTCTTTGGGACCAGCAGTTACTGAGAGATCATCGAACAGTTTGTTTGCCTCTGTGTTTGTGGCCTTCACTGCATGAAAGAAAGCAGTTAGTTGCGTGTCTATCATCATTGCCTGAGTCCTTAACCAGAGGATTTCTGATTACTTCCATGAATCGTCTAACCTTTTCATTCTTTGACCTCTTAAAAGTAAATACTACAGGAAACCCTTCTTCACGATTCTGTTTGGAGTGTCAGTGGATGTAGTTCAACCAATGTTTTTCAGTGATTTTTAGAGATAATCAGAGTCCAAAAACCTCATTAATATAATGGTCTCGTGACCCTCGCAGATTAATCTCAGGGCTTCTTTACCTACAGGTTGTAAACCACTGAGATTCGTTTCTCAACAGCTATTGGAGCACTAGCCTGTCGCTGTGGTTAAACGTACAGCATGTGCAGCGTGAAACAGAGAAGACGTGGACAAAGTAATGGAGGTACTGCCTCGGAGCGTGCTTCTTGTGCGAGTACAGAAGTGGGCTGAGCTGCTAAAACAATGAACTCAGTCTTCTGCGGGAGGTGGAGGAAGAAGAGAGTGGAGGCGGAGGGAGTGGGTGAAGACAGCTGTTTCTAATCAATTGCTTCCATGTGATTGACTGCCTGAATGGCTGTCTGCTGATTGGGCAAATGACTCGTTGACGGTAGAGGTAGGGGGCTGAAGGCGGGTTTTTTGATGACTAGTTTACCCTGACTGGTTTAATAAGTTAACAGTCAGCTGGCTGATTGACCAAGTGACAGGTTGCTTGTAATGGCAACTAAGTGGTTAGATGATATGGTCACAGATCAGTGATATGGATGGCCACTCCCTCCTGCTCCGCCTCGCTTCCTACACACACACACACACACACACACACACACACACACACACACACACTATCCCTCGTCTCTCATAAGCTTCTCATGTTGATGTATTCAATTGTGTCAATAAAAAGCAGTTTATGTTGAAATTCCTCCTCCTTCCCTCTCTCCATCCCCCTCTCCATAAGACCAGCTCAGACTGCAGGAACAAAAACATTTAGGTAGGCCAAGTTCACGTCTGGGAGGGGTTGCTAAAAGGGGCCTGGGGGCTGCTCTGAGCACCAGATGTGCTTTTTCAGGGCGGAGGAGGGGTGCGTTCTTGAACCTCGGGTGGAGCATTGGTGGAGTTTTCGCTGGGCTCCAGAGAAAGCAGAGAAGAGCGCTGAGACACAGCTGAGAACGAAAGCAAAGTACCTCCTTCAGCAAATCAGCCTGGATCCAAATGTAAATGCTTCAGCAACAGATCATTTCAGACATACTTTGCAATAGTCTGCACCCCAACGCCAACCACCTGATCTCTTTCTCTCTGTCCCACGGTGGATTGCAAAAATAAATAGCATGGATCAGAAAGAGAAATGACACATAGAATGTATTTATTTTACTCAGTTCTTTGGTTTTACTGTGAAATACTGAACAGTTTTCCTCTTCTGACATTAAAAAAGAGACAGAAAGTGAAAATGAGACCACCAAACCAAAACAGTTCCAGTACAGACTGTAAGCTCTAAAAAACAAGCAACTATAAGACGAGTAAAAGTCGGATTACCTAAGAGGTAGAGCCCCTGGCAGGAATGTTCGACCTGATGGGAGCTGTTCAATGATATTCGGAAACATGCTGCCCTTAAAAAGGATGGAGTCCACCTCACTGTCATTCATTTACCTTATTTTGATGTCTGTGTCAATCTTGGAGTAATATTTGCATTCTGGAAAAGCCACAAAAAACTGCTGACATCTGTCATTTTAGCTGGTTTTAGTTAAACCTTTCATGCTCATAAAACATCTTTTAAGCCATTAATTATTAATGATGTCTTGTTAATGAGCAACTCAGGTTGTAAACATGTATTTGAGGTTTACACAGCATATTAACACTTGTTTAGGGGGTTTTAAACACAGTTTCATGATACAGACAAAGAATGATGCCAAAGCTGTGTGTGATCTCAAATGCTAATGGTTCATTTAGAAGAAACAGAGGCAATTAGCCTCACAATTATAGAGATTAGGAAATTAGATTATGAATTAGAAAAGATCAGATGGTTATTTCCTGCTAAATGATGCAGTTTGGCTGCTAAGCTACATGCTAGTGTACTGCCTTCAAATCACATGTTTCACTTTTAATGTTTGAAGAGAAAAAGCATTTGAGGAGTGGCAGAGAAGTATGTGAGGGCGGTGCAGGACATGCATGAGGACAGTGAGACAGCGGTGAGATGTGTGGTAGGAGTGACAGATGGGTTCAAGGTGGGGGTGGGATTACATTAGGGAGCCACTCTGAGCTCCTTGTCTGCATGTGATGGACAGACTGGCATGTGGACTATGATGTTTGCAGATGATGGTGTGGTGTGTAGTGAGAGTAGAGGGGAGGTGAAAGAGAGCCTGGAGAGGTGGAGTTATTCTCTGCAAAGAAGAGGAATGAAAGTCAGTAGAAGCAAGACAGAATAAATATCTGAGAGTGACAGGTGTCACAGTGAAGCTGCAAGGAGCAGACGTAGTAAGGGTGGATGAGTATACCCGGGGTAAACCATCCATAGCAACAGACAGGTGAGGAAAAGAGTGCAGGCAGGGTGGAGTGGGTGGAAATGAGAGTTGGGAGTAACTTGTGACTGAAGGACATCAGCAAGAGTGAAAGGAAAGGATTACAGGATGGTAGTGAGGCCTGCTGTGATGTATGATTTGGAGAGGGTGGCACAAGAGGAGGAGCTGCTGAGATTTCCACTGGTGACCAGAATGGACCGGATTAGAAATGAGCAATTTGGAGACAAGGTCAGAGATGAAAGGCTGAGATGGTTTGGATATGTGCAGAGGAGGGATAGTGGATATATGCTGATGATGGAGCGGACTGACACAAGGGAAAGGGGAAGACCTCAGAGAAGACTCATGGATGTAGTGAAGGATGACAAGGTTAGGGAGAGTGAGGCGGAAGGAAATGATCCACTTCGGCGATTCCTAAGGGGAGGCGCCAAAACAAGAAGAAGAAGAAGAAGAAGAAGTAGAATTTAGACTGACAAGTGAAGCAAATATGTGAATGCTAAAAAATCTGCAGTTCCTCTAGTGGCCACTTGAGGCCAACTTCAAAAGCGAGTCAATCCTCATAGACGCCCATAATAAAAAGCCTGAATTCAGCAGTGAAATGAACATCTTCACAGCCAGTTTAAACTGTTTTTGTCTGTAGAGCTAAATCAATAATGTTATTATTGTTATTTTGTTATTATTATTGTTTATAATTACATTTAATTGTTAATATAGCTAAAAGTTAGGGATAACTACAGGCATGGCAACTTGGAGTGAAAGCTGCGAGTTTGTGATCAGCTTTGTGACGGAAAAAACACTTTAACGAGCCGGCTGCTTGGTTTCTTCTGTAAATTCACATCATGATAATTTCAGTCTCTCTGTCTTTATTTTTCCTTTCTGGACTCTCCAAGAGTAGCTTTGCATGATTCACAGTTCAAAATAATCCTTGTTTATCTCATATAGAGCCTTTGGGCCGCCTTTCAGTTCCAGTACACGTTAAACCAGCTTTCTTCTGATTGGCTGACCCTCACAAACGGAAGGTTCAAATAGCAGGTGGGCGGGGCTTCTGCACTCACGGGTATCACATAGTAAAGAGCCAAGTGTAGGATAATGTGTCTCAAACCGAGAGTTTAGAGCAGTGTGAAGCCTGAGCTTTGTGGATCGCACCCTTGTTTAACTCTTTATTTGAAACTTTACCCATGTGTAACAGCACATGTGTGACAGAAAAAAGGAAAATCATAATAGGTCCACTTTAATACAAAATTCCAAGCTTGAAGCTTCTCAACAGCAGCCACAATCCAATGGGCAACAGCGGTTATTTCCATCTGTCATGCAGTGGCTGAAAAACATCACTTTTTTTTGCAGTCATGGGCAATTATCACATTATACTGACAAACAAACAGGAAATCAGAGCGCAGCCATAGCCATGCCCCTCACGCTTCATAATTACGGCTGGCTTATGCACGGACGCAGAAGCATCAGATTGTGGATCAAAGGTCTCCAGAACACTGGGAGAAGACACATTAAAGCAATTCTCAAATTAATCACAGTGAGTATTGAATTCTGCAAATCTCATTTTGGAAATAAACCCTCAACTTGCGATGAGAGGAGGTGAACGGAGGACAAATTATAAACTGCAAGATTTACGGCAGAGGATGCGAGCAGCTGGCTGGGGGAAAACAACTGCGAAGCAAAAAGGAAGAAGAAGAAGAAAAAAGAAAAGAAAACGGCTCCAGAGAGGCAGAGATGGAGCTGAAAGTCCCCTCCGCCCTTCTCCCTCAGAGTCCAGGGGGCCACATCATGTGCCCGAGAGGCTCCTGCAAAGATGCGATTTCTTAAAGGGATACTCTGACCACTTTTGTTTGTTTTTTTCTTCTCTCTGCACTCCTCTTGTCACTCTGCGGCGGGGTAGAGGAATCCGCTTTGTGAAGATGATGATGTTGGCTGACCAGAGAGGCTTGGCTCGCGCTCGGGTTGTGTTCAGAGGCGATGAAAAAGGGCAGGAAAAGACACGCCCCCCTCTTTCAGATCAGGATCTCATGCCTGTGTTGTGTAAAGCCATCTGATGAGTAACCTACTCCTTTTCCTATGTGGAAGTTCTGACCTCGGGTCACACTCGTGGGAAACTGGTGAAAACGGGGCCATAGCTGAAGCGTCAGATCACGCAAATGAATAAGTCTTCTGGCTTTTCACACTATCTACACCATCATGTTTTGGAGATCTGAGCTGCAGAGATGTTTGCCTTCTCTTGAATATAATGGCGCTGTCTTGCTCCAAAAATCATGATTCGGTCACTACAAACCTCCTCATGAACAGTTTTGTGGGCGACGGGTTTTGTTTCCACTGAGCTACAACTGCTAAAAGTATCACCCTGCAGTGGAAAGTGTCCATCTAGCCCCAAGGAGAGGCTCACGCCCATGACAGCGTGAGGGGAAGTCAGCTTCTTTCCATGCCGCGTGTGTTTTCCTGGAGCTCCGTGCCACTTTATTACTCCAGTTTTATTATATCCAAGAGAAGTTTTGGTTGATGATGTCACAGGCAGCACAATCTCCAGACTGTTTCGTGTCTGTCATGTGTCTTTAAAATGAACCTGAGAGTGGGTGGTGGATTTGCAGTTGTAGTGTTGTCTGGGAATCCCCGTCTAACCGCATGGTGTTTGGGTGGGCTGTGAGCAGCGGGTCCCACTAAAGGACGTCAGGACCTCGTGCCACCCTTGTTGAGTCTGTTTAATCATACAAAGCAACCTGCTGGAGGTCATTTTGTATGGCTTTTCAAGGCTCACTCAAGGAGGCTGATACTTAAAACCCTTCTATGCTCTCCTCCACTAACAGCCTGTCTCCTGGTATCTCCTCCACACTCTCGAGACGCAGCTAACTTTCTCATACCAGTACTTATGAGGGGATGTGCCATCCTGGAGAAAGAGGACTACTCGTGCAACCTGAGATCAGAGAGAGCAATGCGCTGTTGTTGCCTCTCATTTCCAACCCATCCATTTTCTTCCTTTTATCCAATTCAGGGTCATAAAGGAGCTGGAGCATATCCCAGCTGCCATAAAGCGACACCCTAGACTGTTGAAAAGCTAATACAAAATGATAAAAACCGTTCATAGCTATGTGCCATTTAGAATCACCATTTCACCCAAATGCATGTCTTTGGCAGGAAGTCAGACTACCCGGAGAGAGTGTGTGAAGAACACACACGTTTAAACCCCGACCCTTCTTACTGTGAGGCAAGAGTGCAAAGCAGAACCTGTTCTTGCTTTCATTTGCACCAAACCAGCTGAAATGGACTCACTCGCAGTGGTTTCTGCTTCCTAAGCGGACAGACTGATATGCCTGAAGTTAAGGTTAAAAGGAAGCCCCGCTGTGTGCTGCGGTGAAATCCGCAAAACTTGCAAAATGCTTTTTTCCCCCTCGTTTGTTTTTTATATTTCTCCAGTAAATGATCAGAAAACAGAACAAACATGCAGGGAACCAATGCTTGTTTCTAGACCTTGTTTCTACATCATGACTATTAAACTGCTGCTGAAACTATGATGCATCCCATGATACTGATGCTCAAAAGTGGGTTACAGGAAAATCATACTGAACAGAAATCAGATTTTGTCTTCAGAGCGCGACGCTCGGAGTGGGTGTAAAATGAATTTGGTTGTGGTTACAGAGCTTCTTTTTCAGCCCTGAGAATTTCACAAGAACTTAAGGTGGTATAAGGGCTCGGAAATGCTGGAAAACAGAAGGCAAATTAAAAAGTACACCCCTGTGTACTTTTTAATTTGCCTTCTGTAAAGAATGGCTCCAATGTGCACTAATTATAAAAAAGCTTTTAATAGTACATGTCTGATTGTGAGGTGGATATGCTGGACTGTTGATAGACTCTGAGGGTGTCACAGAGATTTTGCTAAATCTCCAAATATATATATAAATCTCCTAGGGAATTCCAGGGCGGTGTACTCACCCACCTAAGTGGAGTATATTTAGTTCTGTTTGCTGATGTTAAAATGGCGATGTGCAGGTGTAATATTAAGATCCCACTGGGGTTAAAATACTACACCCACTGATATTTGTGTTTGCTATATGAGGCCTCGGGCTACGCTTTAGAAGAAACCCAACACACCTACATCGTTTCTGTGTTGAATTATCTTTAACTTTTTAATCACACGGCACAGCAGCAGCAGCTCGGTTATTTGAATTTATCTTGTTTTTGTTAGATGGGTAACAGGGCGGCGCTTACACTGACTCATATTAATGTCAAAGAACTGCAGAAAGAAAAATCTGTGAAAATATCTGAGCTTTCTTCTCCATCCTCCTCCAGCGGGCATCAGATGGAGTTTAGTATGGAGGTCCATTTGTGCCAAAATTATGTTTCCATAGCTACACTCTGTGTCGACTGACTTTCTTTTCGACTTTGAACTGCACTTCAGTTTTGACTGAACACATTTTGTTTTTTGCCCCTGAATGTGTGATTTCAGAAACTTGGGTGTCGTTTTTGACAGTTTGATCATCACTGCAAACAGCTGGTTCAGAACAGTTTTATCATTATGGGGATATTTAAAAACTCAGAAGTCTGGTGTCAAAGGCTGAAGTTGAGATGATTATTCATGCCTTTATCTCTTCCCATCCGTCCATCTACCCAGTGCTTGTGACCAAAGGTGAGGGTAGGGCCAAAGATCAAATGGTAAATCCACAGCTCCACTCAGCTCTCTCTTCACCACGCTGGTCCAGTTCAGCATCCACATCACTGCAGGAGCGGCTGTCAGTCCCCCGCTGCCCTCTCTCCTCACTCATCAATAAGACCGCAAGACACCTAAACTCCTCCAAGTTGGGCAGCCTTTTCCTAGCAATTTGTCACCAAATCAGAGCTAGTCAGTTAAAATGATTTTAATGCTACAGCAGTCGACATGGTGGTAAGTGTGAATTGCAGACTGTAAAATATATGGTCGATTCTCTCTCTGAAGCAGCCTGCCTCCAAAATTAAAAAAATTCAGTGGATTTAAAAACTCTTAAAGTTCGACCAAAAATCCTGACACACGAACATAGTTTTGGCACAAATGGACCCTCGCAGAAAGTACTGTTTGTGTCAAACCAGGTACTCTAAAGAATCAGTCCTCACATCTGTGAGACTAGACGACTGAAACAAAGGACTCGTGATCTGAGCTGTCACTGTAACGACCTGCTGGCTCAGATAAAATGACGTTAGGCATGTGTAATGTGTTTGAGCACTGCTGTGTCCCCATCTGGAAATCTGGGTCTGGAGCGGAGGTCTGCACATGTATTCAGCTTATGGAGAAGAAAGATTTGGGGATGTGGGGGGTGTGAGACGGTCTGACTTGGGAATTTCTGTTCCTCAGTTTTTTGTATCCTCCTCATTTTGAGACCCAGTTCTTTAAAGCGACCTCGTTTTTCACTCCGCACAGCCTCCGCTGACACGTTTGGCTCTGTTTAGAAATCTTGCTTCTTATTTTGATCTTCATTTTTGGGCCAATTGATGTCAAAACTGCTACTGGACAATCCAAAAACATTTCATGCCTACACTCAGCTGCCATTTTAATAGGTAAACAAAGTCAGCGCCTCCTACCACTGAAACTCCCCTCTCAGTCTGCTTACAGAGGTTAAACCAAACATTTAATCCCTGGGATATCTTAATATAAGAGAGAAAAAAAGTGCATTTTAAGCATTTTGTCTCAGTTTTTCTACACAATAAATATGTAGAGTTACAGAAACAGTTCTAGTAGCTCACTGCCCAGACTTTCTCCTGTTTTTTATGAAACACAATGTTTTGGTTAATTCACCTAAAACGTCTCTGTTATTTAATGATTTATCTTAATTATTTTGTATATCAGCAGGGGGATATCAGCAGGAAAAGCTTAAAACTTATGATAATACAATTTAAAGTTTAAAATCTACGCTCTCCTTCACGTTTTCAAAAGCCTTTCAGTGGGCCGGATTGGAGTCTTTGCCAGGCCAATTCTGGTCCCCTCGGGCCTCATGTTTGGCACCTCTGCTCCACATGTTAAAAACCTGGCTGCAGTCAGTGAAGACTACCCTGGGTGTGTTCTGGCTCACAGTCTGCAAGGTGCTGCATGTGGCTGAGCTTAACACCTCTCCACGCAAGCTCCCCCAAACATAAAGTGAGGAAAGGAAGAACGCAAAAGTTTTCGGACACGAGCTCCCACTCGCTTCGATTATTTCGATTTTGCACATGCACGCGTGGGCACAGACAAGGCAGTCACGCGCATTGTGGTGGTGGTTGCGGTGATGCTGCATGAAGGAGCTGATCCATCCCCTTCTCTGTCCTCCTCCATCTTCTTCTCCTACTCCTCCTCTCTTCATCTCTCCCTCCATCAGACAGGTTTCCTCCAAGGGAAACACCAGACTGTTGCGCACTGTGTCGCTGCGTCAAGCCCGACATAAAAAGATCTGACGCGGGGTGAATCTTTTCATAATAAAAGCATGTTTGAAAATATTAAAAGGGTGTAAAGAGTAAAAGAAATGCTAACAAAGTGGCGATAACAGCGCAAAAAGGTCTCATAAAACAGAACCATGTTTCTATACGTGAAGCTGAAGCTGCATAAAACTATTCGGTTCAGGGGTTTTATATGTGCGAGTCCCCGATAAGAAACGCAGTAAATTCGGGCTTTAATTTTGAAGCTTTAACAGGAAATCTCGTCTGTCACACTCTTCCGATCTTGACTACAGTCCTCGCAGCAGCCGACTCTCTCCTCTCCACTGAAAAAAATAGAAAAAAAAATTCGCTTGCAGTCAAAAACAATGAGGGCGCACGACGCGCAACTCGCTCCGAGCCGCTCAGCCAGCAGCGCACTTTTACCTCCCGGAGGATCCGTGGCGTGTGGCTGTGCGCCACCCGGAGGGAGAAGATCAACGGGGATATAACTTGACTGTCTGAGGAGTTTGATATTTTTGGAATCAGAGGAGGCGGGAGAGAGAAATCATGCCTTTTTGTAAACGCACGATATTTCCGAAAGATGTGTGCAAGCCCGACGGCAAGAGGCTGCAGCAGCAGCACCAGCAGGAGCAAGGGGAGATTTTCGGGGACTTGGCGGACGTGTGCAGCTTCACCCTGTGCTCGGTGCTCCGACAGCTCTCGGATTTGTCCCGGCACTCGGTGAGCATCCTGGAGGAGCTGGAGGGAGACCTTGTGTCCATCTGCCACCGGTCCTGCGCGCTGGAGGGCAGAGTGGTCCGACTGCAGAGGCACGTCGCAGAGCTGGTCAGCAAACCTCCACCGAGAAGTAAGAGAGATAAAAAAAAAAGAAAAAAGAAAAAAAGAAGACGCTTAAGTTGAGCTGACGGAGCTCACACCTGCGCTCACTCCTGCAGAAGGGCTCAGCTGTTTGTTGGTTTGTTTTTAGTCTTGTGTGTGGTGACTTGAGTGAAAGTTTTGTGGAGTCAGCGCGCGCTCTGACACTCTGGGGTTTCACTGTGACAGTCTCCACAGTGACAGAGGGCCAGCCCTGCACGTGCGCGTGAGCGAGTGTGAGGTTTGTTATTGTCAGCTGTCAGCAGAGCGCTCTGCCTTCAGTTACTGCGGGACACACCGCAGGTCACTTTGGGAAGATGAAACTACATGTTTGATTTAATTTGCTGACACGTGACGGTTGAGGAGGTGGAGTTCATGTCCGCTCGGCAGTGACCGAGGCTTCATAGCTGTTCAGGACGGCATGCGACTTTGGCTCAGGGGTGTGCAAGTTTACCAGATGCCCCTGAAAGCAGCACGTTGTGGGTGTGGAGAGTGGAATGTGAAGTGGGTGAAAATGCGTGGATGTCATGAGTGTTTTAGAGTTTTGTCGCTGTGGTCTTCCCTCTTGTTTATCTGTAAACACAGTTTGACCTCAGCTGCCGGCTCCTCTGCTTGCGTGAACGATGTAGAGGCGTGTAACTGTTTCCCGGGGAGGGGAAACTCTACTCTGATCCTAAGAGCTTGGAAAAAGCGACATACATAAGTTTGTTGAAGATGTTTCTTCAGTTCTAAAACCAAAAAGCGGAGAGGCTCAAGTATCTAAACCCTAGTGGGGGTTTCCCCTCAGGAGGTGGTTGTTGACCCACTATTAATCATGTGCGTCATCAGGTGAGCCAAGATGTGAGCTGTGAAAGCTGGAGTCTCATTAACAGGTTACTCTAGATTGTGGATTTTTATAAGTGAGAGATTAGCAGAAGATTTAGATATTTGGTGTTTAGTTATCAGAGAAACCAAGATGTTCTGGAAATCTGTTGCAGGCACATGTTTCAGGCTCACCTGCAGCCCTGGGCACAAATACAGATGTGCTGCTTGAAGTTTAAACATCAGTTTGTATTAATATGTGTTTTGCAAAGTGCTGAAATGAGGGTTAGGATTAAAGACTTTGCTAAAGGAAAAGTAAAGAATGAGTAAGGGGATTCAGTGCTTTTGACCACGTGCTTACATGGTCATCGTGTCAAACACAGTAGCTCAGAAAGTTTTGAATGAATTCTGATAAATCTTTGCAGGGGTGTAGAGTGACGTCATCTAACATTAAAAGGTCTTCAAGGTCAACTTCAAGGCCTTGCAGTATGATAGTGTGGCGTGTGTTGTCCAAATTATAGAACGTACCATATAAAGATGTAAAACATCATGTCACGTTTGACCTCTGACCTCACCTTTGGGTTTCACATGTACCCTTCTTTCAGGTTGACCTCTAAAATATGTCATGTCTTGAAGGAAAATATTGCTAAGAGAGAGAAAAAGGTAATAATAAATTATCATACTGATAATTATGTCAGGTATATTAAAGGTAAATAACACAAAGTTGTTTTTTACACGTGCAAAGTGCAGGCTGCAAACTTAAAGTACATTCATGAATATATATACAAAATACAATAGAGTTCCCTTAAAAGTAAATATGGCCCACAGAGTGAGCTGCCTTGGCAGAGGTTTGTGCTCTCAGAGTACTTATTGTTACACTCAATGTATCGCTGTGTAGGTATCTGGGTGCCTAGAAAGAAGACAGCTGGACTTCTTTAGTTTCTTGAAGATCTCATGTACCATCCACACTTGTACCCTTAATAGATGTATATTAAGGGTACTTTACTAAAGTAGTTGATTAAATGTACTGAGTGACATCTTACCAAGGGTGCTGTCAGTATGATCATCCACTGGCGTTGGGCATGTTTTGAAGCATCCTTTCTTCTAACTTTGAGTGTCGTGCTTGGTCTGTGTAGCAGACACATTTGAACCTATTCTGGCAGTTGTGGATTGGTTATGACTCTGGCAGATGTCTTGTGGTCCAGATGTGGTTTAAGAATCAACGAACCAGGCTTGACATGAGGTATGGCAGATGCCTGGGTGGGCCAGATGTGGCCCAAATGTCATGACACTTGGTATCTGGCCCTTATAAGATAGACATGTGGATGGCATCGGTAAAAGACCAAATAAGAAAAACCCAAAGAAAGATGCATATCAGTTCATAACCTCCAACGTGTATTATGGAGTATGTTCTTTCTGTTGTTGGTAATTAAGGATTTGTCATTAAAATAACAAAATGTACAAAATGGACGATTCAGTGTAACACAAATTGAGTGGCCGTTTTCCCATTGGTTTCTTTGGGGTGGCTCATGTGGTAGAGTGGGTCGTTTACCAATTGGAAGGTCTGTGCCTCAATCCCTGGCTCCCCCAACCCCACATACGACACATACCAAGCATGTTGGTGCTGTAGCACTTGTGGCTGAGGTTATAGAGCAGGTTGCCTACCAATAGTCATCTCTGGCTTTTCCACTCCATGTGTCAAAGTGTCCTTGGGCAACATAGTGAACTGGACAGGAAGACCTTTACAGCCACGGCTTTCGCCCCCTGGTGGTCGTTAAAATAGAATGCAGCTTTAAGGGATTCCCTTGTTGGCTTCTCTTTTCAGACCTGGAAGTGTAATTCATCTTCTGTCCTGTGTATGGCAGGGACGTCAAACCCATTTTACACTGTGGGCCACATACATAAATACATACCAGACCACTGAAACTCGTCTTTCTGTGGGTGTGAGAAGTTTAACTGCACATTTAACCACCGAGATATCTAAACATATGAAAAAGACGACTTTATCAGTAGGAAAAGCTGTAAAACCAAATTAGAGTCATTTGAATAACAATACAGTTTTTCCTGCTCAAGCAGAATAACAGAAAAGAAGTGTAAACATCTGGCATGTATATGATTTAACTCTGGTCTCTGGTACAAGCTGCAAAAGTTTGCAGCTGAGTTTTCCCACCATTTAAAAGTAAAAAATATTCATTTTGTTTACAAGGGCTGGGCTGTGCACACATGAGACTGGTCTGATGAAAAATTATCTTCAGAGACACGAAACAAATAAGGGAAAATTAATTTCCTAGAGCACACATCAGCAGATTAAAAGTCATTATTACTTCTGCTGTGAGACTGTGCTGCGTGTGCCTACCAGTTACGACGGATTAGGGAGCGACACTTGAAAAGAGACAACCACGTGAGGACGTCGGTCAGAGTTAGCATAAAGAGGGTTTGGTTTTGATTTTACACGTGGCAGTGGAATCAAACACATTCTGTGAAAAACAAAAGGCTGGAAATCGGTCCAATGACGCAATAAAAAAAACTGTTCTGTAATATCTAACACGTTTGTGGATGCTTTCATCTGATGGTACAGAGATGGCCAGATGCATGATGGGAAATTTGCACTGTGGTCGCGAGCCTGTTTCGCTCTGCAAACTTTGCACAAACTTATCGAAGGCAGCTTTGACTGTGTTTGCACTGCAGCTCGAGCGCGAGCCGATGAATAAAGCAAGCTGACTGTGAACATGAGTTTACGAGGCTGTCAGCAGGCCGTGTGTGTGTGTGTGTGTGTGTGTGTGTGTTTGTGAACACGTACAGCACGATAAGACAGAAAGAGAAAGTCCCTCTTAAAACAGACCAGATGTAGAGCTGGAAGGAGGAGAGGATGGGAGATAAAACAAATGCAGTTCATCCTCTGGTTTACTTTACAGAGACAAACTCACGCATGTGTTGGCCAGTGTGTGTGCGTGTGTTTTAATACATGAGCTCATCGGTGTTTGATGCTCCTCACTCTTCGCTCTCCTTTCTAAAATCCTGTGTGGGCTCTTACTGTATCGCTAACACGTGGGCCGAAGCGCACGGCTTAATAATCAATACAAGCCCGCCTGGGCCTTCATCTTCCATCGTCATCTGAACTTCACCGCCTCTTTCTCCCTCTCTCTTACCTCCTACTGTCTCAGCAAGGATGGAAAACACTGATTTGAATTTCACCAACAGAAAAATGAGGACTAAGTCTCCTTAAAGCACTTTGTATTGTAAGATAAGAACCCTACATTACTAAGAGTAACTCCAACAATCCAACAAACTATGAGCAAGCACTTGGCGACAGCGGGGAGAAAAAACTCCCTTATAACAGGTAGAAACCTCCTGCAGAACCAGGCTCAGAGCCTGAGTGATGCTTAAAGCGCTAAATCCTTTAAAAAAAAAAGTTTCTGCAATGAACACAAAGAGACGCTTTTACTTTTATTAATAAGACTCATAACTTTGTAAAGAATCAAAGCCCCCACCCCTCAGCAGTTGTAGTGGGTTTGTAATGTTGGCGGCTCTACTGTATAGAAGCTAGATTCTGGCTACTTTTTTTGAATATTTAAAGAAATAGAAACATAATTATTTTCCATCTGTTTCATTTTCCTTTGAGTTGTCTGTTTTATTAACTACTTTAGCCTCTTGCTAACGTTAGACTTGCATCAGTAGTAACTGCTTAGTTGATGATGATTTTATTCTTTGTGACTATTTTGCTTTAAAAAACTACACAAGGTGAAACAGACATTTTATGTCATTTTTGATACTTTCCTTTGATTTTTCTGGCAAATGTTCTGTTTAGCTTTCTGTTAGAGGCTTGTGACTAATGCTAAAATAGTATCTCTCATGACATCAATGGAATCAGCAGTGGCCTAATTATACATGCTTCGACTGAAGTTATAAGATAAAGATTAAACTCATCAGTTACACTCCCCTACTTTAAGTATAAATGCAGTAAAGCTGTTGCAGTAAACACTGGGAGATTTCCAGAGCAGCTGTGCCAATATTAGCTACAGTGTAAAGTCATGTTATAAGATTAGATATAGACTCGGCTGATTTTCAGTCAGTCTCACGTAAGTTATCAACCGGACACGTAGTAGTTACATTCATACTGTGAATGAGGAAGTCACAAATTTCAAAAGTGTTTGTAACAACAAACCGAATCTATGCCAGCTAAATCACCCCCACTCAGCTGAACATGGACATTTTTAAGAAGCTAACAAAGGGTTAGTGGCTCAAGCTAAAGCTAAAGGAAGGAGCCTCAGTATAAGCAAAAGGTCAAAGCAGTTAGGGGGACAATTATGGGGATACAGAAAAGCGTTAATGTTGATCTCCTGGTATAGCGTGAAGTTATAAACATTCTGGAAATTAGTGTAGGTACCCGATATTTGTTTTGTTATGTGACTCAGCTGCACCTGCTTTTGCTTTGTAAGCTTAAATATGTCAGGTAATGGTAGGTTTACAGCAACTCATTCTTGCAACTCATCGTTTGGGGGTGGGGGGTGGGGGAGACAAAGTTTAATATCTGCTTTGAAAATATGAAAAGTTTATTTTTGTTTGTATATGTGGGAGTTACAGGTCTTAGGGGGGGAAATTGGCAGGTCAAAAAATCAGAATCAACCAAGAACACTGCAGTCGGTGCATCTCTACTCTGTCAGTCGTTACCAGCCAGGAAACTTTGTTCATGTTCATTGGGACCTTCATGATTTGCACCCCCACTCTGCCTACCTGACTTTTTACTTTCACTTCCTATCACTGGTTAGGTTTAGCTAGTAAAAATTACTTGGTTAAGGAAAGGGGAAGATCAGGCGTTGGGTTAAAACAGCCCTATAACAACAGTAACACTGCTTGTTCACAAATAACATTTACTGATCACTTGCACTTAAGCTATAGCTCACTGAGTAACAGCAGAAAAAGAATCTTCAGTAAATGGGCCACACTGCCAACTCAGGTCCTGGGGATGAGGTTAATTGTTTAATAGCAATATTAGTATTTGGCATTATTTAATTTGTGAATGTAGTTTTTTAAATATATATTCCTTTGTGTATTTTTTAACTTTTGAAGGACTAAGTGGTGTGTTTGTTTACTCTAACTCTGAATCTACAGTCAGTTTTTAGATCACAATGATCAAGTAAACTTGGGATGAATACCACACAATGCTGAGTGGGACTTTTAAAAACTGCGGGAGGCTCTAATAAAACGCCCTGGGCTTTGGAGCTTTGACTGTATGAAGTAAGCTAGGTAATTTGCAGCTTATAAGTATAATCCATTTCTTGCACTTGCTCTCATGAGTTTGGTTTTGGAAAGGCTTAAAACAGAGCCCACCATCGGAGGTCTTTATGGAAGACTTATCTCCTACTACAGCCCCATGTTTGAGCACACTGCTCAATGAGCGCCACCTGTGGTTAGTGTTTGGTTAGGTTAAGATAGTTGAGGGTTTTCCAATTTGTAGGGATGAGAAACACTCACATTATTTTCCCTTATTCATTTGAAGAAAAAAATCTTGGATCTGTGCTTTTTCTCCAATAACAACCACTGACAATCCCCCCTCTCCACCTGCCAAAAAAAGTGGAGTTGCACACACAGTAAAACACACGTTTCCAGCCTGGATGAGGGGATTTTTTCCACCCAGTGTAGACTTTGTACAGGAGTCGGATCTCCTGAGCCGCTTCCAAGATCTCTGCACTGTGAAACACTGGAGGGAATCGGAGCTGGCTTCCTGCGCCCGGAGAGGAGGGGAGGAGTCGCACTGATACAGAGAGGAAGAAGATGTCAGTCGTCGCTTTGGAAAGCGTGATAGCGGAAGGAATGTGTGTGTGCATGTGTGTGTGTCCACTTTCCACTGGAAGTTGTCACTCAGAAGGGCCTAAACTTGAGGAGTTTGCCCTCTGAAACACCTCCTCTTCAGCCTTTTTCATACTGGGCTCATTTCCTGCCATTTTTTGTTGGCTGCTGTTGACCCAAAGTGGGGCAGGAGTATCCCAAGTATGTGAATGGGAACCAAAGTTTGGTGTTTTCTTTTTGTGCCTGTTTCCAGCTTTATACTATGTGGGAAACCACATTCCTTCTTTGACCTCGCACTGATTTTTTTTTTTTTTGAGTTTCTTGTAACAAAATGTTCCCTGCTCTGCCTCACAGTCCCAGTCGTGTTAGACGTTTGCATGAAAAGCACATTTTAATCCGCTTGTGGACAATTCCTAGTTCCTGAGCTCACAGCAGGTGTTATCCCTGAGGTGCTAAAGGCAAAGCACCTGCTGTGACATCACTGAATAGGGGTGTGGCCTCAGGAGATCACTGTGGTGCTTTCTTTTGTTCTTGCTAATTGCGGCACCAATATGTGAAAGATTCATCCACTTTTGCAGGTTTTTATTATCTAAAGCACATAAAAGTGTAGAAATTTATTAGAAAATACTTTAACGAAAGCAACATTACACCAGAAACTATGCCTCAAGATGCTTTATATTTAAGGTAGAGACAATTATACAGGGAAAATACTAACATCAAGTAAACGATGGCTTATCTGAACAAAGGGGACATTTTAATTTTGTTCATATCATTCAGCATGTAGAGAACACAGAAATTGTTTTGCTCCTCTATTTGAACCTAAATCATCTTAATCAAAGAGCCAATGGGAAGGAAATGATTTAAAAGACTTTCCCTCCCCCCTTCTATCTCGTTCCCATGGGTGGATGTCGCCCTCATGACTTAGTATCCCTGCATCTCATCCCCTTCCCCTCCTTTCTCACATTTTTCTCTTCTTTTTCCATCTTCCAACTCTCCTCTGTGACAGGAGACAAAAATAATCCTAAAACCTGTTTTTAGCTATGGTCAACGTTTGATTTTAGACTTCGCGGCTTTGGATATGGAGGTGTTTTGTAATCCCACAGTTTTTTTAATCATATCTACAGTCCGTGAACTCTTTCCTTGAGCCAAAACATTCACTTCTCCTCATCCTCCCCCACCATCTCTCTTCCTACAGCTGGTGATTCAGAGGGCAGCGGTAGCAGGACTGAAAAACTTCCCGCCACCACTCCAAATTTTTATTTAAAAAAAAAAAAATCTTATTTTTGTTTTTAGTTGAAATCAGTATTTGGATCTGCCAAATTTCCAGAGGCAAATCTCATTTGCACATTCTCATACACTAGGTGGAATTATTCATCAAAATGGTGTATTATATAATGTCACAGAAAACTAGCAGTTTCAGAGCTGCAAACATAAACAAACTTTAAACCAAAGCTGATCATGTTTTTTTTTGGGAGTGCATCATTTAAAAGTTTAATTTTTTGGAATTCACAAACAATAACTTCAAAATGTCGACATGTATATACTTTTAATGAGATGTTTTCATGTATAAACAGCATGGTGGATCAGTGTTTGACATTGCTGCCTCACTGCAGACGGGTCCTGGGTTCAAACCTGGGTAAGACTATTCTGCTTGGAAATTGACTGTTCTTCCCAGGACACCCAAGCAAAAACGTCATTCTTAATCTCAGGATTTTCAGTTCCTGGTTAAATTAAGGTTGAAGAAACATGTAGACATTAACCAAACACAGACGTAAACTGTCTTAGGGTAAATTCTTTGGTCTTTCGATTTTCCGGCTTCTTTCATGGTGATGGACAAACTTCCTTTACCGTGGACAGTGGTGCTGGTGTGGCTTTAGCCATGGTGCTTCTTGGGTTGTTCCTGAACACTCTAACCAATTTCTTTATATGAAGACAGTTTGGTCTCATTCCAGACCCGCTCAGCAACCTAACAAACCCATGTCCAATGGCACGAGGGCTATGTGCATTTTTAGTGCTGTTCGTGTTTCATGCGCAACTGTTGGTATATATCTTTTTATTTCACAAGCTGTCATGCATCTGTTACAGCCACAGATTATTGTTACCAGTATATCTAACACCTACAACCTCTCGGACCAAAGAAATACCTAAAGTATCATCACATTTCCTGAATTTTGCCACTATTTGGTACTGCAGTGTTGATTTTTCTTGCACCAACAGCCTATAAATGTTATAAAAGTTAAATAAGAATACTTAAAGTGTTCCCCAAAAAAAGTAAGAATATATGTCTGAATGAGTTTTCCTAAAATTGATAGCAGATTTAAAAAAGACTTGAGTGTTTTGTGATCACAACGTGTTAATCAATAGACTGTGTTTCTGTTTTGTGTTTGACGAGTTTCATACTTGAAGGAAGAATCGTTCAGCTAGTGTTGTTGAACTTGGTGTTCTGCAGGGAAGCCTTCTAAGTCCTCACATATTTTCATAAATACTTTCATAAACTTATCTTTCTGGGTAAAATTTTTATCCCAAAAATGTGAAACATTTCAAATGTTAAGAAGTTAAGTTTGTATGTATTTCAGCAGACAGCCTCAGTTATAGGGCTGCACGATTTTGCATAAAATGAGAATCACGATTTTTTTGGCTTAGAATTGAGATCACGATTCTCTCACGATTTTCTTTTCCAGTATAAATATTTATTGCACTTATTAACTGCACATCAACTTCGTAACAGTTGAGACTGAACATAAAAACAATAAATAAACATAAAAATAACAAATGTCTCATGTTTTGTTGTTGCCGCAAAATGTTGTACTGCTTGAAATTCCGTCTCCACCATTGCTCGACACTGCGTGTATAGAGCAGGTAGTGCAACAATAGAAAAATAGTTGCGGGACGGCACTGTGTAGCGTTTGTCTAGGGTGTTGATCATTTTCCTAAATCCCTCGTTTTGCACAGGGTTGATGGGAGCCATATCTTTGGTCAGGTGATAAGTGATAGCCTCCGTAATTTCTTTGTGCCTGCGGGAGTTCGACGTGTATAGTGAAGCGCTGTATAAGGTTCCCGTTATTGATGTTTGGGTGGTTTACCGGGACAGATTTTCTCCTGTCACTTTCTCGTCATCCCTGACGTGCTCTCCGTTGTTTTTTCCCTGCTAATTTTAGCATCACACGGCACAGCTTCTGTATCACGTGGTATAAGGCTCCGCCCTTGTCATTTGTTGAGCAGGAAGAGTGAGCGCTTGTTTTTATGCAGAGTACGTCCCGGATAAAAATGCGGTACAATCGTCGTCGCCTTTTTTTTTTTTTTTTTTAAATCGTTGTCATTTGGAAATGAGATCGCACATAAGTATGAATCGAGATCGCGATTTTCTAACGATTAATCGTGCAGCCCTACTCAGTTACACTACTGTCATCCTAGTAGATGATTTTTGTGTTTTTGACTCACTCTGAAAGCATGAGTATGGGTGTTTTCTTGCAAGGCTTTATGTGACTGCTCAGTTTTAATGTGTGAGAGAGAGCCATTGGTTTATAAAGTTAGGATTATTTGGAGGTGGGGCACAAGCCCCTATCCGATCGTTCAGTCTGACGTCACTAGCCGTGTCTGGGCCTAAACTCCGCTGCAGGTCCATATATCAAATGATCACTGTGGCATTACTGAGAGTTAAAACACTGTCTTAAGTCTTTCATCTTTAATAAAATGATCAGCGTTCTGCTCTACCAGGTGTAACAACTGAGTTCAACATCCAGGCATCCATGAAAACGGAATTTATGACATTTAACGGAGTTAGAAGTTAGCAGTAAGTTAGCTCGCTAGCTTCCATCTAAATACAATATAGCATGTCCTGACTGCGGGGTTTTGGAAACAAATTAAAACGTGCAGCTCTGTTATCACTTCCAGCATAAATGAAGACAGAAAACTAAACAGCAGTGACGTTTGTAGGGTTACTGAAGTTTGGCTAGCTGGTATATAATGATGTGCTACGTGACCGCTAGCGACACAGCTATGTTAGCATAATATAAACAAGCTAACTTTTTTTCCACTCGATAAAAGTTAACGTGAGTGTCCTCGGTGGTCAGGAACAAATGTAATCGCATGGCAGGATGCTGTAAAAGGACCAAACTTCAGCCAGGAGAACAACTGAGATAATCCATCCACAATACGAGGTTAGTCATTCATATACTGCTGCATGGGCTGGGCTGTAGTTACATCCTAAGGTTTTAAAAACTGAGCTTAAATAAATGATTAGCGGTAATAAAAGCCGAGGGAGGTCAACAGTGATCACTGACTGTTTTAGGAGCTTTTTGAGATCAAATAGAAGAAAATACAAAACATTAAACATGTTAACAACACAAAAGCCATATTAAACGCAGACTACTTTAGACCCAGAAGTAGGATTCGTCATGTCATCACTTAATAATCGGATAGTAGACTTTGTGGGAAGAGTGGCTGTTAATTACACACAGTGTGTGTGTGTGTGTGTGTGTGTGTGTGTGTGTGTGTGGGAGAGAGAGAGTGAAAGTGCTGTTGTGACCTCAGTTTATGAAAGCGAGCTGTGGTTTCAGGTACGGAGTCAGAGAAGAAAGCCTATTAACAACTTCCTGTCTTGGCTGAGAGCCCGGCCCTTTCTCTCTCTCTCTCTCTCTCTTTCACACACACACACACACACACACACACACACACACACACACACACACACACACACACACACACACACGACCCCATTCAGCTATCTTAGTGAGGACCTTCATTGACATAATGCTTTCCCTAGCCCCTTACCCTAACCCTAACCATTAAAAATGAATGCCTACCCCTACCCCTAACCCTTACCCTAAACCTAACCATAACCTAATTGTAACCCTGACACTAAAACCACATTTTGAGCCTCAAAAATGCCTTCAAATTTGTGAGGACCGGTGAGTGTGTCCTCACAAGTGACTGTTGGTTCTCACAAGTATAGTAGAATGCAGATTTCGGTCCTCACGAAGATAGCTCGACAGGAACACACACACACACGCCCGCACACACACACATCAGACACTTCAGAGGACATTGTCTTATAATTATGCATCTTAAACCTTCCCCAGTGTAAACTTTAATGATTTATATCGACATTTCCTGATAATGTCCCCACAACAACAGCAAAACAAACACACACATTTATTGTTAAATAAAGGGACTTAATGTTCTACCAATAAAACAAACAAATGCATAGCCAAAAGGAACAAAACTTTTACATTTTGCGCCCTCTGCTAGAGCTCGTATAGGCTTCAAACAGCCAGTGTATCCTGTGTGCATGTGTGTGTGTGTGCTGTAGTCTTTTGTGCTGATACCTCATGCTGTGAACTACATGTAGTGTGTCTTTCTCTAATATCAGCAGCAATTTGTCAATGTGTAGACACACAGACACACACAGAGGTGAACAGCTTGAACAGGCATGAGAGAAATGGATAAAAATCACAGGCAAAGTAGAAAAAAAGATTAAATGGGTCGAGGAAAAGGCACAAAGTGAAGAGAGAGGAAAAGAAAGAAAGGAGGAGGGAAATCCAGGAAGGATGGGAGGATCAAGACAAGGAAAAACACAGACATTTCTGTCATTTTTCTTCATTTGATATTTCATTTGTCACTGTTTTTGTGAAGAAAAGTCTTTGAAACTATGCCCTGCAGTCAAACATCTAATTTTGTAAAAACAAATATGTGTCACTTACTCAGAAAACTGAGTAATGTTTGAGTCTGATTTTGTTGTAAACACCCTGCAGCTCATTTAAATTGGCCCTGATATTAGTGCCTAAATGTTTTGCATGTATTTTCAGCCTCGTATTTGCCAGAACTTGAAGCACTTTTAGTGGAGAATGCTCAAGGAAAGTTCTCCTTTACCAGTGGGTATTCCCCTCTGGTGGGATATGGAGCAACTGCAGGTGTGGTGTGGACAACCAGGTGAAAATATGAAGTGAAACTAATGTGTACGAAGGACTGTTAAAGGAAAACAAGTAAAATTCATTTTGACTCTTTTATTGTTAATAACTGATAAAAGAAAATGTTGATCCTTTTTTGGCTTCTTAGGTGGGTTGTGCCAGAAAAAAAATTGATCTGTATTTTTATAGCAGCAAAGCATTAACTAACTGACAATGTTAAACATGAACTAGCATTGTTTTTAGCTCCATCAGGTAGCTTTGCTTTTCAAAATTAAAGCCCTAAAAACCCACTTTGCGGTATCTGCTCAGCATTTAATGGCACAGTTAGAGACTGGCTGGCAGCTACAGAGTTACAGCATATATTTCCTTGTGTAGCGTGAAAAGAAATTAACATCTAAATGTTACGCAGTGGCTGCTTGTTTAAAAAATTATTGGTTTTAAAACTGGGTTCACTATTTTTTCCTTTGCCCCCAAGTGGCTAAGAAAACAAGTTTTTAGCACTTTTTAAAAATGCAAACCAAAGTTATTTCATTTTATGTATCATTTCTTTATTGCGTTGACAATGTTTTAAGAGCTTTATTTGTGCCAAAAGCACACACTGTATCTGTAAGATGGACACAGATTCTGCAGTTCTGCTTTCTGAATTCTGCATCATATCAGCGCATATGTTATAGCTGTAAAACAATGACATAATATATGCAAAGTAAAAATGTACATAAAGTGAGTAGTTCAGCATCCTGAGGAATAGCTTTGTCATCACAAAAGATAAAATAATACATTTGGATTAAGAACTGTATATATATTCAAATCTCTCATGAGTTGTTAGTGACATCATCAGACAAGTTTCACTAACAACTTTATCCACGTGGATATCAGCTTAGATAAAGTTCTCACATGAGCATTTTACTGCTTTCCATCTCTGTTTGGTAAATGAAGTGGTAGTCATATACTGCTGTTCTAATCTTACCACTCAACGGTTAGGGCTTGTAATCTGTCTTCTGACCCAATAGTCAAAGTACAGTTTCCCTAAGATAGTATTTTATTAATCAGAGCTTTTCCTAACTTTCATGATTTGGTTTGGAGTTTATTCTCCTGTAATTAAACGGTAAAAGTGTAAATTTTCCTGCAGAAAAAGAGAACCAGAGAGGAATTGTCCCAGTGATCCCCAAATTTCCCCACACTGTAAGAAATAACAAACGCCACTGGAGTGCAGGAGATTGGGTAACAGCAGTGATATAATGCAGGAAGAGGCCCTGTGATGAAATACTGTACATGTGCAGAACAGCACTCTGAGTCCAGTGAGATTTTCCACATTTCTTCTTTCCAATCACCTCTACTCCTCTCTCCTCTGTTTCCTCGGTATGACCTGAGGACGAAGCCTCGGGACGGTGTTTACTCTGTCTCCTATACGGCAGATTCCTATCAGGCAGTGTTTGTTTACAGAGTGTGCCTCAGTGGAGGCATATTGTTCAAAGAGCAGATGTAGGCTGCATGATGGCAGCGGTATGTAAGCACAGTAAGCTAAACTGAATACACCACGGATGATGCACTGCTAGTAAAATGTAAGTCCAGGCGAGGGGATGTGACTGTAACATTGCATGATGATGCATCCAGAATGAGGCATGAGGGTTGGTTTTATATTAAAACGTTTCAGCTGACCAGTGTGACTCCAGCAGCTGATGATTAACAAGGTAGTTGCAGAGGTTTGCCAGGTCAGGTTTGGTATTTCCTACACACTCCTTTTCACTGAATGCAGTCATGGAGAAACTCATGGATGACTTCAAATGCTATTTTGGATTATTCTGTTTCTATTATATCTAGTTGCTAGATATAGTTTGTGAAATGACAGTTTTCAGCACCAATTAACCAGACAACAACTGCTAAAAGCTGGTTGATTGCTATGTAGCCTCAGCTTTTCTTATAAAGAAGTACATCATTGCTGTCACAAGGTTCGTAATATGGCCCCAATCCAATTGTCAGTGTCTGCTAGATTGCATTTAATTTTGCACAGGGTTGAATTCTGAAGGAAGCAAACCATGTGATTACCAAATGAAAAGAAGATTCAAAAACTACCCCCACAAATGATGGAAACAGCCAATGTATTTATCTAATTAACCAATCCTAGTAAGCATTGCTTCCATTACTAACTAATAATTACAGGACTAAATGATTAATACCTAAATGTTTTTCTTTGAGACCTCTCTACCAGAAGTAGAAACTTAAAGTTCTGCTTGGGTTGCTTAAAGTCCTTCCAGGCACAACATTGCACTCACTAGTCATCTTGGGGCACAATTTATGCCACTGTGGATTCATTACTGCAACAACTTGATTGGATAGATATTTTACAGAGTTTCAATCTTATAAAAAATAATGATTTGCTTCTTTCGGCTAGAGTAGATATAATCGTGTAAGACTAAGTGCAGTCCATGAGTCATTAGCTCGTAGAGGCATCTTTATCAGCAAAAGCTTGAAGTAATGGTTTCCTGTTGACTTTATCAGTCTCTCACATCGTTGTAGAGGAATTTTGGCCAACTCTTCTTTTTTAAAACATTGCTGCAGTTCTTTGAGGTTTGCAGACATTCTGGACTTTGACTGGGCCACTGCAGCACATTGACACTTCGATTTTGCAGCCATTCATTTGTAGATTTGCTGCTCTGCTTGGGGTCATTGTTCTGTTGCATGGCCGATTAAGCTGTCAGGCAGATGGCCTCACATTTGACTCTACAATACTTTGGTCCGCTTTGGTCTCCTCTTTTCAAAGCACATTATTCCAGAAGTTCGAATGCAGCTTTGTAAACTTAAGCTGTGCTGAGATGTTATTTTTTTAGAGAGAACAGACTTTCTTCTGGCAACCCTTCCAAACACACCTCACTTGTTCAGTGTGTTTTTAATTTTGTGGTCATGAACTTTAACATTTAAGATGCTAACTGAAACCTGTTGTGTCTGAGATGTAGCTCTTGGATTTTTTACAGTTTCTCTTGCAGGTCTGATTTTGGGGAGATGTTTTGCTCTGATGTCCACTTCTGGGAAGATTGTGGCATTGTGTTAACACACACCTGAATGCTCCAGGCCTAAAAATGCCAATACTTCTGCTTTTACAGAGTTGGTTGCACTTAATGACGAATAATAAGTCAAGTGCATTTCAGGTTCTGGGTGTGAGTTACCATCTTAATTCCTATTGAAGCAGTCAGGGGGCCCTGTGAAATGACTATATATGCATCTTATTTGTCATGTCAAGATTCTCACAGATTTGTGCTCAGGATTCTTCAGAATGTGTCTTTTATAACATCTACAATTAAGTAACTCTTTACCCATTTAGCATTTTGTGCAGTAGTCTTAGGAGTAGCTTTGTTAAGCTAGTTAGGGTGAGCAAAACAATAAAACCATGGGCTGGACTGGCAGACAGTCATGTGAAACTCATCAGAGATGTCTTTCAACTGAGAAGAACTGGAGTTTTCCTGCAGGTTTATACCTTTGTAAGACCTTCTGTCATTGTATATATTTCTTTGAAGGTTCTCCCTTAAGTAGACGCTTTACTTTAAAGGACAAATTATTTGATAACATGGAAGGAATTGGTTTAGATAGTTGAGCTTTTATAATACTTACATTGATCCTGTGGTTTGTTGTGGAAGCGATTCAGACATGACTCCATGCATTAAATCATTGAATTCCCTGAAACATGCACAGGCACGTCTATAAAAAAACGAGAAAAAACCCCAAACCTCAATCCATCAGTGTTTCTGCATGTTCGGAGTATTTTTTCTAATGCAGTCCTGCGTATAGGATAGCTGACAGAGGCTTCATGTGTTTGCAGTACGAGGTGTTTTTTTTTATCAGTGCGTGTCTCTCCAGAGCTTGTCTCTCTATCATGGACAAAGGGCTGGCTGTCAACACCAACACGTGTAAAGTCAGCCAAGGCATGCTGTAATGGTGGATACAATCACTTCCAGATGTGTGTGTGTGTGTGTGTGTGTGTGTGTGTGTGTGTGTGTGTGTGTGTACGTGTGCGTGTGTGTGTGTGTGTGTATTTGAGAATGGGAGAGAGAAAGAGAGAGAAAGAAAAAAATCAGAAGAAATTACTTCACTGTTGAGGAGGGAGATATCCAAACCATATACAGGAAAGGAAGAGAAGTCAAACTGATTTTTTTCTGAGAAGAATGGTTCCTATATTTGGCCTCTCTTCATCGGATATAAATGTAATGGACAGATAGAAACAGATGAGGTAGTATGATTCAACAAGTCCCATAAGAGACCAAAAAGTGAACATTATATCCTTCATGAAGGGAGAACTTCAGGATGACTGAAAGATTCTCTTTAGACCCCGCGATTTAAACACATTGTGACACACCAAAAGATATGTGCTTGATTTTTGGATAGTATTATCAGTATTTTGTGGTTCTAGCATGACGCTTGCACTTTTTTGCCTCTATTGTTTTGATTCTTCTTCTTTGGTTTTTCTGATTTGAATAGAGCCCCGTTAGCTTATGGCTTGCCTTCATCACCTTATCACAAAGTTTAACAGAGGGTCCTTTGATGTTTCACTAATGCTACAGTCGCAAAGTCTAGCCAGAACCTCAGATTTGAAACAGAAAATCCTCCACAAACGGTGACATGGTTGCTGCATGACAGCAATTTAACTGCAAAATGATGTAGGTGTTTGGCAACCTTGTATATACATAAGAATATAACCACCAGAGAAAGGTGGCCTCTCACCAGGGTGTTGTATGCTCAACATTTGGGTGATCAGATGTTGTTGGTAGCCATAACTATTAGCAATATGTCTCCAACAGAAAAAAAAAAAACAAAACAAAAAAATCCAATGTAGCCACTGGGCAACCAGTAATTTTTCCTTGTTGAAAGAAAGCTGCCATCCTAATTTTACTCTACCTGAGCCATGGGAAACACTGTTTGTTTTCCAGTTGACTCTTCAGCGTGCTTGTCTCTACCATATTATTAGTTAGTTTCTCAGGAAAAATGACACAGTCATGACTGTTGACATGACAGATTCAGGTGAGGCGGTAAGGCGAGTTTTATTGTCGTGTCCACTGTCTGGTGCTACACAGTGATGGTAAACCTGAAAAAGGCAATTTTCTGTAATGTAGATGAGACGTTCTTTTAAGTAGCTTAATGATATTGCACTTAAATGTTGTAATCTAACACAAGCAAATCTGTTCAACTCCATGAACAGATTTGTTTGAACAGTTGAGGACTGGCATGCACGTAGACATCCGGGTGGAGAATTTTACTTTGCAATTTGTCATTTGTTATTTTGTCAATCTTGTTTTTAGCTCATAGGCAGCCTTTAGGCCTCAGTTCTTACAGACGGATTAAAAAAGTACAATCTTTGAAGAGTCACTTGAAAAAAAACAAACTTGAAATGTCATTCTCTGTTTTCTTTGTACTATATTGTAGGGTCTTTTCTTTTTTTGCTATATAATTAAAATTGAATTGAACTGAAAAAAAAAATCCCAGTAGGCACAACAAATGGTGATTACTTTTAACACTTCTTGGTCGTGGAGGATTATTTGATATGCTATATCTGTGGAACGTGGAACGAGCTCCTTTAGAGATTAGACAAGCCACTTCTTTACCTGTTTTTAAGTCACTCTTGAAAGCCCACCTCTTTACCCTGGCCTTTGACACCACGTGAGATGTTGGTTTTATTTTTCATTTTTATTAGGGCCCGAGCACCGAGAGTATTGTATCTGCTCTGTTTCTTCTTCTTATTATTATTCAGGCAAAACAAGGGCCTTTTTGAGGGCCTAAACATGCTCAAAAACTCGTGAAATTTTGCACACATGCCAGGTCTGGTGAAAAATTTTGTATTTTAATGGTTTTACATATGAGCACTGGGAAATGGCTCTAGAGTGCCACCTATGCCTTGTTAAATGCAGCCCTACGACCACATCGTTTGAGCTACATGTATGAAATTTGGCACACATCTGTACCATGCCAAGACGAACAAAAAAGTCTGTGGGCCCATTGACGCAAACCCAACAGGAAGTCCGCAATTTAGAAGTGAATGTGACATTTTGGCTCTAATTTTGCCATTTCCATGCCTCGAACTTTTTCGAACTCCTCCTTGGGATTTGGTTGTATAACCTTCATATTTGGTCAGTGCCAACTACACACCTGGGCCATGTTAAATTGCGGAGCTTTTGAGTTTTCACAATACGGTGACGCGTGGCGCCATGGCGAATTTTGATGACTCGCCATGAAAATGTTATTGCCTCTCATTCTGTCATACATTGTCCGATCTGGACCAAAGAGCACACATATGATAAGGCTCCACCCCTGAACATATTTCAACTGCCATATTTGACATAAGGGCCAGCGCCACCTAGTGGGAACAGGAAATGCCATGTTTTACACTTTGGGATACAGTATTGTGATGGGTGACATCTGAAGCCTCAAATTTCTCCAGGAAAGCCTTAAGGAGT
This sequence comes from Copadichromis virginalis, assembly GCF_057382275.1. NCBI lineage: Eukaryota > Metazoa > Chordata > Actinopteri > Cichliformes > Cichlidae > Copadichromis > Copadichromis virginalis. Next base: position 32,500,787 of record NC_140620.1, read on the forward strand.
TGGTCTTGGGTTACAGTGAAAACTGTGAGTTTTCGCGAAAGGGTGTGACCCCAGCAGCATGGCGAACTTTCATGTCTCTCCATGAAGAAACAAATTAGTATAACTCAATGAAATCCAGTCTGATTAGTACCAGACTTTACAGGCATGATGTCAGACCCGCCCTGAACAGATTGATGTGCCCATTGTCGGGAATACGGACAGCGCCACCTAGTGGCAAGAGGAAATGTCATGTCTTTCATTTTGCTGTACTGATTTTCACATGTCCACCTCAAAAGCGGTGAATATCACCGTCTGTCCCTCATGCTGCTTCAGTGAGAAAATTGTGACTTTAAACTGAATGGCGCACCCTGGTGGGAAGGCAGTTCACCATGAAAGATGAAGTGGCTTTAGAGGGGCTTGGAAAGTTTAAAAGGTCTTGAAATTTGGCCCACACCTCCAATGTGACGAGGGCTATCTTGTCATGTGATCATTTTCATTGAATAGCGCAAAATGGCTCCACAGCGCCCCCTACAAAATTTCAAAACATCAGCCCCTGCTATGTGTTTCATTTATGAGTCTGAAACCTGGTAAACTTATAGGAGATATCAAGATGTACAAAAAAGTGTCTTGGACCAATATCCCAAATCCAACAGGAAGTCAGCCATTTTAAAATTAATGTGTAATTTTGGCGACATTTTCCCCTCTTTTCAGGCACCGTACTTTGACGAACTCCTCCAAGGGATTTCATCTAACTGACGCGATCTCCAGTGTGTGGAATCTAAAGACCTTTGTGATGTTAAATTGCGAAGCTTTTTACATTCAGGGAAACGGGGTGGTCATAACGGCACGTGGAGTTTCAATCACTCGCCAAAAAGCAGTAATCTGCTGTCACTCAAAAACACAATGTCCAATCTCTCCCAAAGTTCGCAGGCGTGATGAGACTCGAGCTCGGAAATGTTTGTAATACCATTTGTCAGTAATGGTTTGAGCGCCACCTAGTGGGAGGACTATAATCATGATTGAATGAGATGAAATGTTAGCTGGTGGTTAAATGCATGAATTCCATCAATGTGACATGAGATCGGAGGTGCTTGTTTTAGGTGTTGGGCGTGGCTCGACGCGCTGGGGGTGCGAGGGCCCTCATAACGCTGCTTGCAGCTTTAATTTTAGTTGTTTTTAGCTGATTCAATGCTGTTTTATCTTGTTTTTCTTTTAATATAGGGCTGTTTTAATTTTATGCATTATGTGTTTTATTTATTTATTTTTTGCTGTTTTCTGTTATTCTATTGTTCTTTTAACTTATTTTCTGTACAGCACTTTAGTCCTGTGCTGGGTATTTTAAAAGTACTTTATAAATAAAATTGGATTGGATTGGATATCAATCATGATCAGGAATTTGCTCGAACAATGAGTGACAGGGAGCTTTATTTATTTGAAAGCAGAAGTCAGTTCTCAAAGGTCCTCAAACTTAGTTAAAAACTTTGGTAGTTTAGTTTTTGGTTGTCTGATTAAAGAGTCGAGGAGGAGAGAGGAGATGAAACCTGGCTGCTTTCGGCGCTGTCAGGGGCGTTTTTATTGGCAGGGTGTTGTGGAGAGGATGCTGAGCTTTAGACGGGATAAAGCAGCAGAACACACAGTTCCGAATCTGAACACATGGACCCGGACACCCTAACAAGTGTGTGTGTGTGTGTGTGTGTGTGTGTGTGTGTGTGTGTGTGTGTGTGTGTGTGTGTGTGTGCCCATGCCTCCTGCCTCCTGCTACCAGCCCACTGCCTGGCAACCATGATGCTCTGTGTGTGTGTGTGTGTGTGTGTGTGTGTGTGTGTGTGTGTGTGTGTGTGTGTGTGTGTGTGTGTGTGTGTAAACATCACACAGACCTGCTATTTCCTCTGTTAGCACCTCATTCTTTATGGTCTCCACATTTGTGTTTGGTGTCATTCATGAGTCATACCGAGCCTGCTTTTGCTTTGTTTTCAGTTTGGTGTTGCATATGGGTGGCATTAACGCTGTTTTTCAATCAGTCTGTTACATAGGGGTCATCAGTCTATATTACCAGTAGATGTTCTTCTCCGCCTACATGCAGGCAGTAGTTACCTCATTCAGTACTGGTCAATCTGGCATGAATATTAACTGGAAGTTTGAGACCTGTCATAGATGTAGCCTTCTATTTTTGCTTTTGCTTTTTTAATGTTTAATTTTCACGCACTGTAAAGAAACCAAAGCTTGGTTAGCTGTAGACCAACAAAAGGTTACTGTGACATTTACATTGACCACAGAAGGCAGCCTGTGTAGTTTTTTGGGAAAATGGACGTATATGGGCAGGCAGATGCCATCCTGCTCAAAGATTCTTGCAGGAATCTCATCAAGGGTAAATCTTCTGATGGTGGGCTTTGAATTCTTAACAACTTGCAGGATTTTCCACCAGTTTTCAAGTAAATTTGTTGGTTGTCACTCAAAAACACTAAGTGAAGTATTTCTAGGCCATTTCTTTCCTACAACATTAAGAGCATTGCTGAATGTTCTGGGCTTCTAGTTTGTGCTGCACCTTTTCAAGTTTTACCGTCTAGTACTTGGCTAGGAGGCTGCTAGTTGTAGTGGTAGCATGACCGAGCGGTCTAAGGTGCTGGATTAAGGCTCCAGTCTATTCGGGGGCGTGGGTTCGAATCCCACTGCTGCCACGCAGATGTAGCTGCAAAGTTCCCTTGGTGTTGGGTTTCATGTCTTGCCAATAAATGGAAAGTCCAACATGGCATGGAGATTAAATTCTGTTGCCACATGTATGCCAAGTCCAACTTGCAGGAATCACCTCAAGAGTAAATCTTTTGATGGAGGGCTTTGAAGTCTTAACAACTTGCAGAATTTTCCCACCAGTTTTCAAGTTAATTTGTTGGTTTTCACTCATGGTGTCATCCCTGACTAGTTACTGCTTTTAACCAGAACCTGCAGCCAGTGGGGGAGTGGTTAAGGTGGTGCTGTGTTGCACTCACCATGACTGCAGAGTTACAGAAGTGTCCTTGATTTCACTACAGTGGTGTACAAGCACCTCACTCCCATATGGTCTAGCGGTTAGGATTCCTGGTTTTCACCCAGGCGGCCCGGGTTCAACTCCCGGTATGGGAACATGTCGTTAATGTTTCCCTAAGCCAAGGTGTACCGTGTGTTATTCCTCTACTGGGATAAATGGGGATAGTTATTGGCAGGTACCTGTTGACTTTTGACAATGTGCTAGTGAACAAAGCAATCACAAGGAGCTTCTTAGTGCAGCACTGCATACCCATTTGCAACCTCCAGTCAATACTCTCCAAGCAGGAGCAGAATACAGACTTTTCCCTCTTCCCCTTAGGATTGCCATGAAGGAAACAGGAAAACCAGCCAAAACCTGGCTAAGCGCATGTCACGACACAAAACAGCTAGCTGGTCAGGCCAGTTCTCAGCAGTCTGTTTAGACCTACAGTTCAGTGGCCGCTCTTCTACTGATGAGGATGTACACATTCTGGGCGGGGAGGTAGGATAGTGTGAGCGGGGAGTCAAGGAGGCCATTTATGTGAAAAGCAAATGGCCATCTTTGAACGGAGGGAGCAGGACTAAGGGTACATGTTTCACCATCTTTCAGTGCTGTGATTGCAGCCATTCCCCAACTCTCTGTGAATGGTAATCCTGTCCATTGATCAATGGTTGTGGCAATTTGCATGTGAATGATGATGAAAGTGAGCCAACAGCCCATTGTTAATCAGTGCAAACAAACTGATCACCATTGTTAATCAGTTTTGGGTATTATGCAAAGGTACTGTTTATGAAGTTGAAGAAACTCGTTCCAGTTTGTGTTACACCTTTGCAAGCTTTGCTGTTTCCCTGCTGTAACTACATGCCACTCAAGTGTGCTTCAAGTCCACCGCATTGTAAGGTGTTAGGTTGTGAGGTCTAAGGACCTGGGTTAAGGCTTTGGGCTCTTCACACGTGTGGGTTGAAATCTCATTGCTGCAATAGGATCTTACCCAGGGCAGGCAGATGCCATCCTGTCCAAAAACACTCAGTGAAGTAGGAGACCATTTCTTTCCTACAACATTAAGAGCATTGCTGAATGTTCTGGGCTTCTAGTTTGTGCTGCACCTTTTCAAGTTTTACCGTCTAGTACTTGGGTAGGAGGCTGCTAGTTGTAGTGGTAGCATGACCGAGCGGTCTAAGGTGCTGGATTAAGGCTCCAGTCTCTTTGGGGGCGTGGGTTCGAATCCCACTGCTGCCACGCAGATGTAGCTGCAAAGTTCCCTTGGTGTTGGGTTTCATGTCTTGCCAATAAATGGAAAGTCCTACATGGCATGGAGATTAAATTCTGTTGCCACACGTATGCCAAGTCCAACTTGCAGGAATCACCTCAAGAGTAAATCTTTTGATGGAGGGCTTTGAAGTCTTAACAACTTGCAGAATTTTCCCACCAGTTTTCAAGTTAATTTGTTGGTTTTCACTCATGGTGTCATCCCTGACTAGTTACTGCTTTTAACCAGAACCTGCAGCCAGTGGGGGAGTGGTTAAGGTGGTGCTGTGTTGCACTCACCATGACTGCAGAGTTACAAAAGTGTCCTTGATTTCACTACAGTGGTGTGCAAGCACCTCACTCCCATATGGTCTAGCGGTTAGGATTCCTGGTTTTCACCCAGGTGGCCCGGGTTCAACTCCCGGTATGGGAACATGTCTTTAATGTTTCCCTAAGCCAAGGTGTACCGTGTGCTATTCCTCTACTGGGATAAATGGGGATGGTTATTGGCAGGTACCTGTTGACTTTTGACAATGTGCTAGTGAACAAAGCAATCACAAGGAGCTTCTTAGTGCAGCACTGCATACCCATTTGCAACCTCCAGTCAATACTCTCCAAGCAGGAGCAGAATACAGACTTTTCCCTCTTCCCCTTAGGATTGCCATGAAGGAAACAGGAAAACCAGCCAAAACCTGGCTAAGCGCATGTCACGACACAAAACAGCTAGCTGGTCAGGCCAGTTCTCAGCAGTCTGTTTAGACCTACAGTTCAGTGGCCGCTCTTCTACTGATGAGGATGTACACATTCTGGGCGGGGAGGTAGGATAGTGTGAGCGGGGAGTCAAGGAGGCCATTTATGTGAAAAGCAAATGGCCATCTTTGAACGGAGGGAGCAGGACTAAGGGTACATGTTTCACCATCTTTCAGTGCTGTGATTGCAGCCATTCCCCAACTCTCTGTGAATGGTAATCCTGTCCATTGATCAATGGTTGTGGCAATTTGCATGTGAATGATGATGAAAGTGAGCCAACAGCCCATTGTTAATCAGTGCAAACAAACTGATCACCATTGTTAATCAGTTTTGGGTATTATGCAAAGGTACTGTTTATGAAGTTGAAGAAACTCGTTCCAGTTTGTGTTACACCTTTGCAAGCTTTGCTGTTTCCCTGCTGTAACTACATGCCACTCAAGTGTGCTTCAAGTCCACCGCATTGTAAGGTGTTAGGTTGTGAGGTCTAAGGACCTGGGTTAAGGCTTTGGGCTCTTCACACGTGTGGGTTGAAATCTCATTGCTGCAATAGGATCTTACCCAGGGCAGGCAGATGCCATCCTGTCCAAAAACACTCAGTGAAGTAGGAGACCATTTCTTTCCTACAACATTAAGAGCATTGCTGAATGTTCTGGGCTTCTAGTTTGTGCTGCACCTTTTCAAGTTTTACCGTCTAGTACTTGGGTAGGAGGCTGCTAGTTGTAGTGGTAGCATGACCGAGCGGTCTAAGGTGCTGGATTAAGGCTCCAGTCTCTTCGGGGGCGTGGGTTCGAATCCCACTGCTGCCACGCAGATGTAGCTGCAAAGTTCCCTTGGTGTTGGGATTCATGTCTTGCCAATAAATGGAAAGTCCTACATGGCATGGAGATTAAATTCTGTTGCCACACGTATGCCAAGTCCAACTTGCAGGAATCACCTCAAGAGTAAATCTTTTGATGGAGGGCTTTGAAGTCTTAACAACTTGCAGAATTTTCCCACCAGTTTTCAAGTTAATTTGTTGGTTTTCACTCATGGTGTCATCCCTGACTAGTTACTGCTTTTAACCAGAACCTGCAGCCAGTGGGGGAGTGGTTAAGGTGGTGCTGTGTTGCACTCACCATGACTGCAGAGTTACAAAAGTGTCCTTGATTTCACTACAGTGGTGTGCAAGCACCTCACTCCCATATGGTCTAGCGGTTAGGATTCCTGGTTTTCACCCAGGTGGCCCGGGTTCAACTCCCGGTATGGGAACATGTCTTTAATGTTTCCCTAAGCCAAGGTGTACTGTGTGCTATTCCTCTACTGGGATAAATGGGGAAGGTTATTGGCAGGTACCTGTTGACTTTTGACAATGTGCTAGTGAACAAAGCAATCACAAGGAGCTTCTTAGTGCAGCACTGCATACCCATTTGCAACCTCCAGTCAATACTCTCCAAGCAGGAGCAGAATACAGACTTTTCCCTCTTCCCCTTAGGATTGCCATGAAGGAAACAGGAAAACCAGCCAAAACCTGGCTAAGCGCATGTCACGACACAAAACAGCTAGCTGGTCAGGCCAGTTCTCAGCAGTCTGTTTAGACCTACAGTTCAGTGGCCGCTCTTCTACTGATGAGGATGTACACATTCTGGGCGGGGAGGTAGGATAGTGTGAGCGGGGAGTCAAGGAGGCCATTTATGTGAAAAGCAAATGGCCATCTTTGAACGGAGGGAGCAGGACTAAGGGTACATGTTTCACCATCTTTCAGTGCTGTGATTGCAGCCATTCCCCAACTCTCTGTGAATGGTAATCCTGTCCATTGATCAATGGTTGTGGCAATTTGCATGTGAATGATGATGAAAGTGAGCCAACAGCCCATTGTTAATCAGTGCAAACAAACTGATCACCATTGTTAATCAGTTTTGGGTATTATGCAAAGGTACTGTTTATGAAGTTGAAGAAACTCGTTCCAGTTTGTGTTACACCTTTGCAAGCTTTGCTGTTTCCCTGCTGTAACTACATGCCACTCAAGTGTGCTTCAAGTCCACCGCATTGTAAGGTGTTAGGTTGTGAGGTCTAAGGACCTGGGTTAAGGCTTTGGGCTCTTCACACGTGTGGGTTGAAATCTCATTGCTGCAATAGGATCTTACCCAGGGCAGGCAGATGCCATCCTGTCCAAAAACACTCAGTGAAGTAGGAGACCATTTCTTTCCTACAACATTAAGAGCATTGCTGAATGTTCTGGGCTTCTAGTTTGTGCTGCACCTTTTCAAGTTTTACCGTCTAGTACTTGGGTAGGAGGCTGCTAGTTGTAGTGGTAGCATGACCGAGCGGTCTAAGGTGCTGGATTAAGGCTCCAGTCTCTTCGGGGGCGTGGGTTCGAATCCCACTGCTGCCACGCAGATGTAGCTGCAAAGTTCCCTTGGTGTTGGGTTTCATGTCTTGCCAATAAATGGAAAGTCCTACATGGCATGGAGATTAAATTCTGTTGCCACACGTATGCCAAGTCCAACTTGCAGGAATCACCTCAAGAGTAAATCTTTTGATGGAGGGCTTTGAAGTCTTAACAACTTGCAGAATTTTCCCACCAGTTTTCAAGTTAATTTGTTGGTTTTCACTCATGGTGTCATCCCTGACTAGTTACTGCTTTTAACCAGAACCTGCAGCCAGTGGGGGAGTGGTTAAGGTGGTGCTGTGTTGCACTCACCATGACTGCAGAGTTACAAAAGTGTCCTTGATTTCACTACAGTGGTGTCCAAGCACCTCACTCCCATATGGTCTAGCGGTTAGGATTCCTGGTTTTCACCCAGGTGGCCCGGGTTCAACTCCCGGTATGGGAACATGTCTTTAATGTTTCCCTAAGCCAAGGTGTACCGTGTGCTATTCCTCTACTGGGATAAATGGGGATGGTTATTGGCAGGTACCTGTTTCCTTTTGACAATGTGCTAGTGAACAAAGCAATCACAAGGAGCTTCATAGTGCAGCACTGCATACCCATTTGCAACCTCCAGTCAATACTCTCCAAGCAGGAGCAGAATACAGACTCTTCCCTGTTCCCCTTAGGATTGCCATGAAGGAAACAGGAAAACCAGCCAAAACCTGGCTAAGCGCATGTCACGACACAAAACAGCTAGCTGGTCAGGCCAGTTCTCAGCAGTCTGTTTAGACCTACAGTTCAGTGGCCGCTCTTCTACTGATGAGGATGTACACATTCTGGGCGGGGAGGTAGGATAGTGTGAGCGGGGAGTCAAGGAGGCCATTTATGTGAAAAGCAAATGGCCATCTTTGAACGGAGGGAGCAGGACTAAGGGTACATGTTTCACCATCTTTCAGTGCTGTGATTGCAGCCATTCCCCAACTCTCTGTGAATGGTAATCCTGTCCATTGATCAATGGTTGTGGCAATTTGCATGTGAATGATGATGAAAGTGAGCCAACAGCCCATTGTTAATCAGTGTAAACAAACTGATCACCATTGTTAATCAGTTTTGGGTATTATGCAAAGGTACTGTTTATGAAGTTGAAGAAACTCGTTCCAGTTTGTGTTACACCTTTGCAAGCTTTGCTGTTTCCCTGCTGTAACTACATGCCACTCAAGTGTGCTTCAAGTCCACCGCATTGTAAGGTGTTAGGTTGTGAGGTCTAAGGACCTGGGTTAAGGCTTTGGGCTCTTCACACGTGTGGGTTGAAATCTCATTGCTGCAATAGGATCTTACCCAGGGCAGGCAGATGCCATCCTGTCCAAAAACACTCAGTGAAGTAGGAGACCATTTCTTTCCTACAACATTAAGAGCATTGCTGAATGTTCTGGGCTTCTAGTTTGTGCTGCACCTTTTCAAGTTTTACCGTCTAGTACTTGGGTAGGAGGCTGCTAGTTGTAGTGGTAGCATGACCGAGCGGTCTAAGGTGCTGGATTAAGGCTCCAGTCTCTTCGGGGGCGTGGGTTCGAATCCCACTGCTGCCACGCAGATGTAGCTGCAAAGTTCCCTTGGTGTTGGGTTTCATGTCTTGCCAATAAATGGAAAGTCCTACATGGCATGGAGATTAAATTCTGTTGCCACACGTATGCCAAGTCCAACTTGCAGGAATCACCTCAAGAGTAATCCTTTTGATGGAGGGCTTTGAAGCCTTAACAACTTGCAGAATTTTCCCACCAGTTTTCAAGTTAATTTGTTGGTTTTCACTCATGGTGTCATCCCTGACTAGTTACTGCTTTTAACCAGAACCTGCAGCCAGTGGGGGAGTGGTTAAGGTGGTGCTGTGTTGCACTCACCATGACTGCAGAGTTACAAAAGTGTCCTTGATTTCACTACAGTGGTGTGCAAGCACCTCACTCCCATATGGTCTAGCGGTTAGGATTCCTGGTTTTCACCCAGGTGGCCCGGGTTCAACTCCCGGTATGGGAACATGTCTTTAATGTTTCCCTAAGCCAAGGTGTACCGTGTGCTATTCCTCTACTGGCATAAATGGGGATGGTTATTGGCAGGTACCTGTTGACTTTTGACAATGTGCTAGTGAACAAAGCAATCACAAGGAGCTTCTTAGTGCAGCACTGCATACCCATTTGCAACCTCCAGTCAATACTCTCCAAGCAGGAGCAGAATACAGACTTTTCCCTCTTCCCCTTAGGATTGCCATGAAGGAAACAGGAAAACCAGCCAAAACCTGGCTAAGCGCATGTCACGACACAAAACAGCTAGCTGGTCAGGCCAGTTCTCAGCAGTCTGTTTAGACCTACAGTTCAGTGGCCGCTCTTCTACTGATGAGGATGTACACATTCTGGGCGGGGAGGTAGGATAGTGTGAGCGGGTAGTCAAGGAGGCCATTTATGTGAAAAGCAAATGGCCATCTTTGAACGGAGGGAGCAGGACTAAGGGTACATGTTTCACCATCTTTCAGTGCTGTGATTGCAGCCATTCCCCAACTCTCTGTGAATGGTAATCCTGTCCATTGATCAATGGTTGTGGCAATTTGCATGTGAATGATGATGAAAGTGAGCCAACAGCCCATTGTTAATCAGTGCAAACAAACTGATCACCATTGTTAATCAGTTTTGGGTATTATGCAAAGGTACTGTTTATGAAGTTGAAGAAACTCGTTCCAGTTTGTGTTACACCTTTGCAAGCTTTGCTGTTTCCCTGCTGTAACTACATGCCACTCAAGTGTGCTTCAAGTCCACCGCATTGTAAGGTGTTAGGTTGTGAGGTCTAAGGACCTGGGTTAAGGCTTTGGGCTCTTCACACGTGTGGGTTGAAATCTCATTGCTGCAATAGGATCTTACCCAGGGCAGGCAGATGCCATCCTGTCCAAAAACACTCAGTGAAGTAGGAGACCATTTCTTTCCTACAACATTAAGAGCATTGCTGAATGTTCTGGGCTTCTAGTTTGTGCTGCACCTTTTCAAGTTTTACCGTCTAGTACTTGGGTAGGAGGCTGCTAGTTGTAGTGGTAGCATGACCGAGCGGTCTAAGGTGCTGGATTAAGGCTCCAGTCTCTTCGGGGGCGTGGGTTCGAATCCCACTGCTGCCACGCAGATGTAGCTGCAAAGTTCCCTTGGTGTTGGGTTTCATGTCTTGCCAATAAATGGAAAGTCCTACATGGCATGGAGATTAAATTCTGTTGCCACACGTATGCCAAGTCCAACTTGCAGGAATCACCTCAAGAGTAAATCTTTTGATGGAGGGCTTTGAAGTCTTAACAACTTGCAGAATTTTCCCACCAGTTTTCAAGTTAATTTGTTGGTTTTCACTCATGGTGTCATCCCTGACTAGTTACTGCTTTTAACCAGAACCTGCAGCCAGTGGGGGAGTGGTTAAGGTGGTGCTGTGTTGCACTCACCATGACTGCAGAGTTACAAAAGTGTCCTTGATTTCACTACAGTGGTGTGCAAGCACCTCACTCCCATATGGTCTAGCGGTTAGGATTCCTGGTTTTCACCCAGGTGGCCCGGGTTCAACTCCCGGTATGGGAACATGTCTTTAATGTTTCCCTAAGCCAAGGTGTACCGTGTGCTATTCCTCTACTGGGATAAATGGGGATGGTTATTGGCAGGTACCTGTTGACTTTTGACAATGTGCTAGTGAACAAAGCAATCACAAGGAGCTTCTTAGTGCAGCACTGCATACCCATTTGCAACCTCCAGTCAATACTCTCCAAGCAGGAGCAGAATAGAGACTTTTCCCTCTTCCCCTTAGGATTGCCATGAAGGAAACAGGAAAACCAGCCAAAACCTGGCTAAGCGCATGTCACGACACAAAACAGCTAGCTGGTCAGGCCAGTTCTCAGCAGTCTGTTTAGACCTACAGTTCAGTGGCCGCTCTTCTACTGATGAGGATGTACACATTCTGGGCGGGGAGGTAGGATAGTGTGAGCGGGGAGTCAAGGAGGCCATTTATGTGAAAAGCAAATGGCCATCTTTGAACGGAGGGAGCAGGACTAAGGGTACATGTTTCACCATCTTTCAGTGCTGTGATTGCAGCCATTCCCCAACTCTCTGTGAATGGTAATCCTGTCCATTGATCAATGGTTGTGGCAATTTGCATGTGAATGATGATGAAAGTGAGCCAACAGCCCATTGTTAATCAGTGCAAACAAACTGATCACCATTGTTAATCAGTTTTGGGTATTATGCAAAGGTACTGTTTATGAAGTTGAAGAAACTCGTTCCAGTTTGTGTTACACCTTTGCAAGCTTTGCTGTTTCCCTGCTGTAACTACATGCCACTCAAGTGTGCTTCAAGTCCACCGCATTGTAAGGTGTTAGGTTGTGAGGTCTAAGGACCTGGGTTAAGGCTTTGGGCTCTTCACACGTGTGGGTTGAAATCTCATTGCTGCAATAGGATCTTACCCAGGGCAGGCAGATGCCATCCTGTCCAAAAACACTCAGTGAAGTAGGAGACCATTTCTTTCCTACAACATTAAGAGCATTGCTGAATGTTCTGGGCTTCTAGTTTGTGCTGCACCTTTTCAAGTTTTACCGTCTAGTACTTGGGTAGGAGGCTGCTAGTTGTAGTGGTAGCATGACCGAGCGGTCTAAGGTGCTGGATTAAGGCTCCAGTCTCTTCGGGGGCGTGGGTTCGAATCCCACTGCTGCCACGCAGATGTAGCTGCAAAGTTCCCTTGGTGTTGGGTTTCATGTCTTGCCAATAAATGGAAAGTCCTACATGGCATGGAGATTAAATTCTGTTGCCACACGTATGCCAAGTCCAACTTGCAGGAATCACCTCAAGAGTAAATCTTTTGATGGAGGGCTTTGAAGTCTTAACAACTTGCAGAATTTTCCCACCAGTTTTCAAGTTAATTTGTTGGTTTTCACTCATGGTGTCATCCCTGACTAGTTACTGCTTTTAACCAGAACCTGCAGCCAGTGGGGGAGTGGTTAAGGTGGTGCTGTGTTGCACTCACCATGACTGCAGAGTTACAAAAGTGTCCTTGATTTCACTACAGTGGTGTGCAAGCACCTCACTCCCATATGGTCTAGCGGTTAGGATTCCTGGTTTTCACCCAGGCGGCAGTCTGTTTAGACCTACAGTTCAGTGGCCGCTCTTCTACTGATGAGGATGTACACATTCTGGGCGGGGAGGTAGGATAGTGTGAGCGGGGAGTCAAGGAGGCCATTTATGTGAAAAGCAAATGGCCATCTTTGAACGGAGGGAGCAGGACTAAGGGTACATGTTTCACCATCTTTCAGTGCTGTGATTGCAGCCATTCCCCAACTCTCTGTGAATGGTAATCCTGTCCATTGATCAATGGTTGTGGCAATTTGCATGTGAATGATGATGAAAGTGAGCCAACAGCCCATTGTTAATCAGTGCAAACAAACTGATCACCATTGTTAATCAGTTTTGGGTATTATGCAAAGGTACTGTTTATGAAGTTGAAGAAACTCGTTCCAGTTTGTGTTACACCTTTGCAAGCTTTGCTGTTTCCCTGCTGTAACTACATGCCACTCAAGTGTGCTTCAAGTCCACCGCATTGTAAGGTGTTAGGTTGTGAGGTCTAAGGACCTGGGTTAAGGCTTTGGGCTCTTCACACGTGTGGGTTGAAATCTCATTGCTGCAATAGGATCTTACCCAGGGCAGGCAGATGCCATCCTGTCCAAAAACACTCAGTGAAGTAGGAGACCATTTCTTTCCTACAACATTAAGAGCATTGCTGAATGTTCTGGGCTTCTAGTTTGTGCTGCACCTTTTCAAGTTTTACCGTCTAGTACTTGGGTAGGAGGCTGCTAGTTGTAGTGGTAGCATGACCGAGCGGTCTAAGGTGCTGGAATAAGGCTCCAGTCTCTTCGGGGGCGTGGGTTCGAATCCCACTGCTGCCACGCAGATGTAGCTGCAAAGTTCCCTTGGTGTTGGGTTTCATGTCTTGCCAATAAATGGAAAGTCCTACATGGCATGGAGATTAAATTCTGTTGCCACACGTATGCCAAGTCCAACTTGCAGGAATCACCTCAAGAGTAAATCTTTTGATGGAGGGCTTTGAAGTCTTAACAACTTGCAGAATTTTCCCACCAGTTTTCAAGTTAATTTGTTGGTTTTCACTCATGGTGTCATCCCTGACTAGTTACTGCTTTTAACCAGAACCTGCAGCCAGTGGGGGAGTGGTTAAGGTGGTGCTGTGTTGCACTCACCATGACTGCAGAGTTACAAAAGTGTCCTTGATTTCACTACAGTGGTGTGCAAGCACCTCACTCCCATATGGTCTAGCGGTTAGGATTCCTGGTTTTCACCCAGGTGGCCCGGGTTCAACTCCCGGTATGGGAACATGTCTTTAATGTTTCCCTAAGCCAAGGTGTACCGTGTGCTATTCCTCTACTGGCATAAATGGGGATGGTTATTGGCAGGTACCTGTTGACTTTTGACAATGTGCTAGTGAACAAAGCAATCACAAGGAGCTTCTTAGTGCAGCACTGCATACCCATTTGCAACCTCCAGTCAATACTCTCCAAGCAGGAGCAGAATAGAGACTTTTCCCTCTTCCCCTTAGGATTGCCATGAAGGAAACAGGAAAACCAGCCAAAACCTGGCTAAGCGCATGTCACGACACAAAACAGCTAGCTGGTCAGGCCAGTTCTCAGCAGTCTGTTTAGACCTACAGTTCAGTGGCCGCTCTTCTACTGATGAGGATGTACACATTCTGGGCGGGGAGGTAGGATAGTGTGAGCGGGTAGTCAAGGAGGCCATTTATGTGAAAAGCAAATGGCCATCTTTGAACGGAGGGAGCAGGACTAAGGGTACATGTTTCACCATCTTTCAGTGCTGTGATTGCAGCCATTCCCCAACTCTCTGTGAATGGTAATCCTGTCCATTGATCAATGGTTGTGGCAATTTGCATGTGAATGATGATGAAAGTGAGCCAACAGCCCATTGTTAATCAGTGCAAACAAACTGATCACCATTGTTAATCAGTTTTGGGTATTATGCAAAGGTACTGTTTATGAAGTTGAAGAAACTCGTTCCAGTTTGTGTTACACCTTTGCAAGCTTTGCTGTTTCCCTGCTGTAACTACATGCCACTCAAGTGTGCTTCAAGTCCACCGCATTGTAAGGTGTTAGGTTGTGAGGTCTAAGGACCTGGGTTAAGGCTTTGGGCTCTTCACACGTGTGGGTTGAAATCTCATTGCTGCAATAGGATCTTACCCAGGGCAGGCAGATGCCATCCTGTCCAAAAACACTCAGTGAAGTAGGAGACCATTTCTTTCCTACAACATTAAGAGCATTGCTGAATGTTCTGGGCTTCTAGTTTGTGCTGCACCTTTTCAAGTTTTACCGTCTAGTACTTGGGTAGGAGGCTGCTAGTTGTAGTGGTAGCATGACCGAGCGGTCTAAGGTGCTGGATTAAGGCTCCAGTCTCTTCGGGGGCGTGGGTTCGAATCCCACTGCTGCCACGCAGATGTAGCTGCAAAGTTCCCTTGTTGTTGGGTTTCATGTCTTGCCAATAAATGGAAAGTCCTACATGGCATGGAGATTAAATTCTGTTGCCACACGTATGCCAAGTCCAACTTGCAGGAATCACCTCAAGAGTAAATCTTTTGATGGAGGGCTTTGAAGTCTTAACAACTTGCAGAATTTTCCCACCAGTTTTCAAGTTAATTTGTTGGTTTTCACTCATGGTGTCATCCCTGACTAGTTACTGCTTTTAACCAGAACCTGCAGCCAGTGGGGGAGTGGTTAAGGTGGTGCTGTGTTGCACTCACCATGACTGCAGAGTTACAAAAGTGTCCTTGATTTCACTACAGTGGTGTGCAAGCACCTCACTCCCATATGGTCTAGCGGTTAGGATTCCTGGTTTTCACCCAGGTGGCCCGGGTTCAACTCCCGGTATGGGAACATGTCTTTATTGTTTCCCTGAGCCAAGGTGTACTGTGTGCTAGTCCTCTACTGGCATAAATGGGGATGGTTATTGGCAGGTACCTGTTGACTTTTGACAATGTGCTAGTGAACAAAGCAATCACAAGGAGCTTCTTAGTGCAGCACTGCATACCCATTTGCAACCTCCAGTCAATACTCTCCAAGCAGGAGCAGAATACAGACTCTTCCCTGTTCCCCTTAGGATTGCCATGAAGGAAACAGGAAAACCAGCCAAAACCTGGCTAAGCGCATGTCACGACACAAAACAGCTAGCTGGTCAGGCCAGTTCTCAGCAGTCTGTTTAGACCTACAGTTCAGTGGCCGCTCTTCTACTGATGAGGATGTACACATTCTGGGCGGGGAGGTAGGATAGTGTGAGCGGGGAGTCAAGGAGGCCATTTATGTGAAAAGCAAATGGCCATCTTTGAACGGAGGGAGCAGGACTAAGGGTACATGTTTCACCATCTTTCAGTGCTGTGATTGCAGCCATTCCCCAACTCTCTGTGAATGGTAATCCTGTCCATTGATCAATGGTTGTGGCAATTTGCATGTGAATGATGATGAAAGTGAGCCAACAGCCCATTGTTAATCAGTGCAAACAAACTGATCACCATTGTTAATCAGTTTTGGGTATTATGCAAAGGTACTGTTTATGAAGTTGAAGAAACTCGTTCCAGTTTGTGTTACACCTTTGCAAGCTTTGCTGTTTCCCTGCTGTAACTACATGCCACTCAAGTGTGCTTCAAGTCCACCGCATTGTAAGGTGTTAGGTTGTGAGGTCTAAGGACCTGGGTTAAGGCTTTGGGCTCTTCACACGTGTGGGTTGAAATCTCATTGCTGCAATAGGATCTTACCCAGGGCAGGCAGATGCCATCCTGTCCAAAAACACTCAGTGAAGTAGGAGACCATTTCTTTCCTACAACATTAAGAGCATTGCTGAATGTTCTGGGCTTCTAGTTTGTGCTGCACCTTTTCAAGTTTTACCGTCTAGTACTTGGGTAGGAGGCTGCTAGTTGTAGTGGTAGCATGACCGAGCGGTCTAAGGTGCTGGATTAAGGCTCCAGTCTCTTCGGGGGCGTGGGTTCGAATCCCACTGCTGCCACGCAGATGTAGCTGCAAAGTTCCCTTGGTGTTGGGTTTCATGTCTTGCCAATAAATGGAAAGTCCTACATGGCATGGAGATTAAATTCTGTTGCCACACGTATGCCAAGTCCAACTTGCAGGAATCACCTCAAGAGTAAATCTTTTGATGGAGGGCTTTGAAGTCTTAACAACTTGCAGAATTTTCCCACCAGTTTTCAAGTTAATTTGTTGGTTTTCACTCATGGTGTCATCCCTGACTAGTTACTGCTTTTAACCAGAACCTGCAGCCAGTGGGGGAGTGGTTAAGGTGGTGCTGTGTTGCACTCACCATGACTGCAGAGTTACAAAAGTGTCCTTGATTTCACTACAGTGGTGTGCAAGCACCTCACTCCCATATGGTCTAGTGGTTAGGATTCCTGGTTTTCACCCAGGCGGCAGTCTGTTTAGACCTACAGTTCAGTGGCCGCTCTTCTACTGATGAGGATGTACACATTCTGGGCGGGGAGGTAGGATAGTGTGAGCGGGGAGTCAAGGAGGCCATTTATGTGAAAAGCAAATGGCCATCTTTGAACGGAGGGAGCAGGACTAAGGGTACATGTTTCACCATCTTTCAGTGCTGTGATTGCAGCCATTCCCCAACTCTCTGTGAATGGTAATCCTGTCCATTGATCAATGGTTGTGGCAATTTGCATGTGAATGATGATGAAAGTGAGCCAACAGCCCATTGTTAATCAGTGCAAACAAACTGATCACCATTGTTAATCAGTTTTGGGTATTATGCAAAGGTACTGTTTATGAAGTTGAAGAAACTCGTTCCAGTTTGTGTTACACCTTTGCAAGCTTTGCTGTTTCCCTGCTGTAACTACATGCCACTCAAGTGTGCTTCAAGTCCACCGCATTGTAAGGTGTTAGGTTGTGAGGTCTAAGGACCTGGGTTAAGGCTTTGGGCTCTTCACACGTGTGGGTTGAAATCTCATTGCTGCAATAGGATCTTACCCAGGGCAGGCAGATGCCATCCTGTCCAAAAACACTCAGTGAAGTAGGAGACCATTTCTTTCCTACAACATTAAGAGCATTGCTGAATGTTCTGGGCTTCTAGTTTGTGCTGCACCTTTTCAAGTTTTACCGTCTAGTACTTGGGTAGGAGGCTGCTAGTTGTAGTGGTAGCATGACCGAGCGGTCTAAGGTGCTGGATTAAGGCTCCAGTCTCTTCGGGGGCGTGGGTTCGAATCCCACTGCTGCCACGCAGATGTAGCTGCAAAGTTCCCTTGGTGTTGGGTTTCATGTCTTGCCAATAAATGGAAAGTCCTACATGGCATGCATATTAAATTCTTTTGCCACACGTATGCCAAGTCCAACTTGCAGGAATCACCTCAAGAGTAAATCTTTTGATGGAGGGCTTTGAAGTCTTAACAACTTGCAGAATTTTCCCACCAGTTTTCAAGTTAATTTGTTGGTTTTCACTCATGGTGTCATCCCTGACTAGTTACTGCTTTTAACCAGAACCTGCAGCCAGTGGGGGAGTGGTTAAGGTGGTGCTGTGTTGCACTCACCATGACTGCAGAGTTACAAAAGTGTCCTTGATTTCACTACAGTGGTGTCCAAGCACCTCACTCCCATATGGTCTAGCGGTTAGGATTCCTGGTTTTCACCCAGGTGGCCCGGGTTCAACTCCCGGTATGGGAACATGTCTTTAATGTTTCCCTAAGCCAAGGTGTACCGTGTGCTATTCCTCTACTGGGATAAATGGGGATGGTTATTGGCAGGTACCTGTTTCCTTTTGACAATGTGCTAGTGAACAAAGCAATCACAAGGAGCTTCATAGTGCACCACTGCATACCCATTTGCAACCTCCAGTCAATACTCTCCAAGCAGGAGCAGAATACAGACTCTTCCCTGTTCCCCTTAGGATTGCCATGAAGGAAACAGGAAAACCAGCCAAAACCTGGCTAAGCGCATGTCACGACACAAAACAGCTAGCTGGTCAGGCCAGTTCTCAGCAGTCTGTTTAGACCTACAGTTCAGTGGCCGCTCTTCTACTGATGAGGATGTACACATTCTGGGCGGGGAGGTAGGATAGTGTGAGCGGGGAGTCAAGGAGGCCATTTATGTGAAAAGCAAATGGCCATCTTTGAACGGAGGGAGCAGGACTAAGGGTACATGTTTCACCATCTTTCAGTGCTGTGATTGCAGCCATTCCCCAACTCTCTGTGAATGGTAATCCTGTCCATTGATCAATGGTTGTGGCAATTTGCATGTGAATGATGATGAAAGTGAGCCAACAGCCCATTGTTAATCAGTGTAAACAAACTGATCACCATTGTTAATCAGTTTTGGGTATTATGCAAAGGTACTGTTTATGAAGTTGAAGAAACTCGTTCCAGTTTGTGTTACACCTTTGCAAGCTTTGCTGTTTCCCTGCTGTAACTACATGCCACTCAAGTGTGCTTCAAGTCCACCGCATTGTAAGGTGTTAGGTTGTGAGGTCTAAGGACCTGGGTTAAGGCTTTGGGCTCTTCACACGTGTGGGTTGAAATCTCATTGCTGCAATAGGATCTTACCCAGGGCAGGCAGATGCCATCCTGTCCAAAAACACTCAGTGAAGTAGGAGACCATTTCTTTCCTACAACATTAAGAGCATTGCTGAATGTTCTGGGCTTCTAGTTTGTGCTGCACCTTTTCAAGTTTTACCGTCTAGTACTTGGGTAGGAGGCTGCTAGTTGTAGTGGTAGCATGACCGAGCGGTCTAAGGTGCTGGATTAAGGCTCCAGTCTCTTCGGGGGCGTGGGTTCGAATCCCACTGCTGCCACGCAGATGTAGCTGCAAAGTTCCCTTGGTGTTGGGTTTCATGTCTTGCCAATAAATGGAAAGTCCTACATGGCATGGAGATTAAATTCTGTTGCCACACGTATGCCAAGTCCAACTTGCAGGAATCACCTCAAGAGTAAACCTTTTGATGGAGGGCTTTGAAGCCTTAACAACTTGCAGAATTTTCCCACCAGTTTTCAAGTTAATTTGTTGGTTTTCACTCATGGTGTCATCCCTGACTAGTTACTGCTTTTAACCAGAACCTGCAGCCAGTGGGGGAGTGGTTAAGGTGGTGCTGTGTTGCACTCACCATGACTGCAGAGTTACAAAAGTGTCCTTGATTTCACTACAGTGGTGTGCAAGCACCTCACTCCCATATGGTCTAGCGGTTAGGATTCCTGGTTTTCACCCAGGTGGCCCGGGTTCAACTCCCGGTATGGGAACATGTCTTTAATGTTTCCCTAAGCCAAGGTGTACCGTGTGCTATTCCTCTACTGGGATAAATGGGGATGGTTATTGGCAGGTACCTGTTGACTTTTGACAATGTGCTAGTGAACAAAGCAATCACAAGGAGCTTCTTAGTGCAGCACTGCATACCCATTTGCAACCTCCAGTCAATACTCTCCAAGCAGGAGCAGAATACAGACTTTTCCCTCTTCCCCTTAGGATTGCCATGAAGGAAACAGGAAAACCAGCCAAAACCTGGCTAAGCGCATGTCACGACACAAAACAGCTAGCTGGTCAGGCCAGTTCTCAGCAGTCTGTTTAGACCTACAGTTCAGTGGCCGCTCTTCTACTGATGAGGATGTACACATTCTGGGCGGGGAGGTAGGATAGTGTGAGCGGGGAGTCAAGGAGGCCATTTATGTGAAAAGCAAATGGCCATCTTTGAACGGAGGGAGCAGGACTAAGGGTACATGTTTCACCATCTTTCAGTGCTGTGATTGCAGCCATTCCCCAACTCTCTGTGAATGGTAATCCTGTCCATTGATCAATGGTTGTGGCAATTTGCATGTGAATGATGATGAAAGTGAGCCAACAGCCCATTGTTAATCAGTGCAAACAAACTGATCACCATTGTTAATCAGTTTTGGGTATTATGCAAAGGTACTGTTTATGAAGTTGAAGAAACTCGTTCCAGTTTGTGTTACACCTTTGCAAGCTTTGCTGTTTCCCTGCTGTAACTACATGCCACTCAAGTGTGCTTCAAGTCCACCGCATTGTAAGGTGTTAGGTTGTGAGGTCTAAGGACCTGGGTTAAGGCTTTGGGCTCTTCACACGTGTGGGTTGAAATCTCATTGCTGCAATAGGATCTTACCCAGGGCAGGCAGATGCCATCCTGTCCAAAAACACTCAGTGAAGTAGGAGACCATTTCTTTCCTACAACATTAAGAGCATTGCTGAATGTTCTGGGCTTCTAGTTTGTGCTGCACCTTTTCAAGTTTTACCGTCTAGTACTTGGGTAGGAGGCTGCTAGTTGTAGTGGTAGCATGACCGAGCGGTCTAAGGTGCTGGATTAAGGCTCCAGTCTCTTCGGGGGCGTGGGTTCGAATCCCACTGCTGCCACGCAGATGTAGCTGCAAAGTTCCCTTGGTGTTGGGTTTCATGTCTTGCCAATAAATGGAAAGTCCTACATGGCATGGAGATTAAATTCTGTTGCCACACGTATGCCAAGTCCAACTTGCAGGAATCACCTCAAGAGTAAATCTTTTGATGGAGGGCTTTGAAGTCTTAACAACTTGCAGAATTTTCCCACCAGTTTTCAAGTTAATTTGTTGGTTTTCACTCATGGTGTCATCCCTGACTAGTTACTGCTTTTAACCAGAACCTGCAGCCAGTGGGGGAGTGGTTAAGGTGGTGCTGTGTTGCACTCACCATGACTGCAGAGTTACAAAAGTGTCCTTGATTTCACTACAGTGGTGTGCAAGCACCTCACTCCCATATGGTCTAGCGGTTAGGATTCCTGGTTTTCACCCAGGCGGCAGTCTGTTTAGACCTACAGTTCAGTGGCCGCTCTTCTACTGATGAGGATGTACACATTCTGGGCGGGGAGGTAGGATAGTGTGAGCGGGGAGTCAAGGAGGCCATTTATGTGAAAAGCAAATGGCCATCTTTGAACGGAGGGAGCAGGACTAAGGGTACATGTTTCACCATCTTTCAGTGCTGTGATTGCAGCCATTCCCCAACTCTCTGTGAATGGTAATCCTGTCCATTGATCAATGGTTGTGGCAATTTGCATGTGAATGATGATGAAAGTGAGCCAACAGCCCATTGTTAATCAGTGCAAACAAACTGATCACCATTGTTAATCAGTTTTGGGTATTATGCAAAGGTACTGTTTATGAAGTTGAAGAAACTCGTTCCAGTTTGTGTTACACCTTTGCAAGCTTTGCTGTTTCCCTGCTGTAACTACATGCCACTCAAGTGTGCTTCAAGTCCACCGCATTGTAAGGTGTTAGGTTGTGAGGTCTAAGGACCTGGGTTAAGGCTTTGGGCTCTTCACACGTGTGGGTTGAAATCTCATTGCTGCAATAGGATCTTACCCAGGGCAGGCAGATGCCATCCTGTCCAAAAACACTCAGTGAAGTAGGAGACCATTTCTTTCCTACAACATTAAGAGCATTGCTGAATGTTCTGGGCTTCTAGTTTGTGCTGCACCTTTTCAAGTTTTACCGTCTAGTACTTGGGTAGGAGGCTGCTAGTTGTAGTGGTAGCATGACCGAGCGGTCTAAGGTGCTGGAATAAGGCTCCAGTCTCTTCGGGGGCGTGGGTTCGAATCCCACTGCTGCCACGCAGATGTAGCTGCAAAGTTCCCTTGGTGTTGGGTTTCATGTCTTGCCAATAAATGGAAAGTCCTACATGGCATGGAGATTAAATTCTGTTGCCACACGTATGCCAAGTCCAACTTGCAGGAATCACCTCAAGAGTAAATCTTTTGATGGAGGGCTTTGAAGTCTTAACAACTTGCAGAATTTTCCCACCAGTTTTCAAGTTAATTTGTTGGTTTTCACTCATGGTGTCATCCCTGACTAGTTACTGCTTTTAACCAGAACCTGCAGCCAGTGGGGGAGTGGTTAAGGTGGTGCTGTGTTGCACTCACCATGACTGCAGAGTTACAAAAGTGTCCTTGATTTCACTACAGTGGTGTGCAAGCACCTCACTCCCATATGGTCTAGCGGTTAGGATTCCTGGTTTTCACCCAGGTGGCCCGGGTTCAACTCCCGGTATGGGAACATGTCTTTAATGTTTCCCTAAGCCAAGGTGTACCGTGTGCTATTCCTCTACTGGCATAAATGGGGATGGTTATTGGCAGGTACCTGTTGACTTTTGACAATGTGCTAGTGAACAAAGCAATCACAAGGAGCTTCTTAGTGCAGCACTGCATACCCATTTGCAACCTCCAGTCAATACTCTCCAAGCAGGAGCAGAATACAGACTTTTCCCTCTTCCCCTTAGGATTGCCATGAAGGAAACAGGAAAACCAGCCAAAACCTGGCTAAGCGCATGTCACGACACAAAACAGCTAGCTGGTCAGGCCAGTTCTCAGCAGTCTGTTTAGACCTACAGTTCAGTGGCCGCTCTTCTACTGATGAGGATGTACACATTCTGGGCGGGGAGGTAGGATAGTGTGAGCGGGGAGTCAAGGAGGCCATTTATGTGAAAAGCAAATGGCCATCTTTGAACGGAGGGAGCAGGACTAAGGGTACATGTTTCACCATCTTTCAGTGCTGTGATTGCAGCCATTCCCCAACTCTCTGTGAATGGTAATCCTGTCCATTGATCAATGGTTGTGGCAATTTGCATGTGAATGATGATGAAAGTGAGCCAACAGCCCATTGTTAATCAGTGCAAACAAACTGATCACCATTGTTAATCAGTTTTGGGTATTATGCAAAGGTACTGTTTATGAAGTTGAAGAAACTCGTTCCAGTTTGTGTTACACCTTTGCAAGCTTTGCTGTTTCCCTGCTGTAACTACATGCCACTCAAGTGTGCTTCAAGTCCACCGCATTGTAAGGTGTTAGGTTGTGAGGTCTAAGGACCTGGGTTAAGGCTTTGGGCTCTTCACACGTGTGGGTTGAAATCTCATTGCTGCAATAGGATCTTACCCAGGGCAGGCAGATGCCATCCTGTCCAAAAACACTCAGTGAAGTAGGAGACCATTTCTTTCCTACAACATTAAGAGCATTGCTGAATGTTCTGGGCTTCTAGTTTGTGCTGCACCTTTTCAAGTTTTACCGTCTAGTACTTGGGTAGGAGGCTGCTAGTTGTAGTGGTAGCATGACCGAGCGGTCTAAGGTGCTGGATTAAGGCTCCAGTCTCTTCGGGGGCGTGGGTTCGAATCCCACTGCTGCCACGCAGATGTAGCTGCAAAGTTCCCTTGGTGTTGGGTTTCATGTCTTGCCAATAAATGGAAAGTCCTACATGGCATGGAGATTAAATTCTGTTGCCACACGTATGCCAAGTCCAACTTGCAGGAATCACCTCAAGAGTAAATCTTTTGATGGAGGGCTTTGAAGTCTTAACAACTTGCAGAATTTTCCCACCAGTTTTCAAGTTAATTTGTTGGTTTTCACTCATGGTGTCATCCCTGACTAGTTACTGCTTTTAACCAGAACCTGCAGCCAGTGGGGGAGTGGTTAAGGTGGTGCTGTGTTGCACTCACCATGACTGCAGAGTTACAAAAGTGTCCTTGATTTCACTACAGTGGTGTGCAAGCACCTCACTCCCATATGGTCTAGCGGTTAGGATTCCTGGTTTTCACCCAGGTGGCCCGGGTTCAACTCCCGGTATGGGAACATGTCTTTAATGTTTCCCTAAGCCAAGGTGTACCGTGTGCTATTCCTCTACTGGCATAAATGGGGATGGTTATTGGCAGGTACCTGTTGACTTTTGACAATGTGCTAGTGAACAAAGCAATCACAAGGAGCTTCTTAGTGCAGCACTGCATACCCATTTGCAACCTCCAGTCAATACTCTCCAAGCAGGAGCAGAATACAGACTTTTCCCTCTTCCCCTTAGGATTGCCATGAAGGAAACAGGAAAACCAGCCAAAACCTGGCTAAGCGCATGTCACGACACAAAACAGCTAGCTGGTCAGGCCAGTTCTCAGCAGTCTGTTTAGACCTACAGTTCAGTGGCCGCTCTTCTACTGATGAGGATGTACACATTCTGGGCGGGGAGGTAGGATAGTGTGAGCGGGGAGTCAAGGAGGCCATTTATGTGAAAAGCAAATGGCCATCTTTGAACGGAGGGAGCAGGACTAAGGGTACATGTTTCACCATCTTTCAGTGCTGTGATTGCAGCCATTCCCCAACTCTCTGTGAATGGTAATCCTGTCCATTGATCAATGGTTGTGGCAATTTGCATGTGAATGATGATGAAAGTGAGCCAACAGCCCATTGTTAATCAGTGCAAACAAACTGATCACCATTGTTAATCAGTTTTGGGTATTATGCAAAGGTACTGTTTATGAAGTTGAAGAAACTCGTTCCAGTTTGTGTTACACCTTTGCAAGCTTTGCTGTTTCCCTGCTGTAACTACATGCCACTCAAGTGTGCTTCAAGTCCACCGCATTGTAAGGTGTTAGGTTGTGAGGTCTAAGGACCTGGGTTAAGGCTTTGGGCTCTTCACACGTGTGGGTTGAAATCTCATTGCTGCAATAGGATCTTACCCAGGGCAGGCAGATGCCATCCTGTCCAAAAACACTCAGTGAAGTAGGAGACCATTTCTTTCCTACAACATTAAGAGCATTGCTGAATGTTCTGGGCTTCTAGTTTGTGCTGCACCTTTTCAAGTTTTACCGTCTAGTACTTGGGTAGGAGGCTGCTAGTTGTAGTGGTAGCATGACCGAGCGGTCTAAGGTGCTGGATTAAGGCTCCAGTCTCTTTGGGGGCGTGGGTTCGAATCCCACTGCTGCCACGCAGATGTAGCTGCAAAGTTCCCTTGGTGTTGGGTTTCATGTCTTGCCAATAAATGGAAAGTCCTACATGGCATGGAGATTAAATTCTGTTGCCACACGTATGCCAAGTCCAACTTGCAGGAATCACCTCAAGAGTAAATCTTTTGATGGAGGGCTTTGAAGTCTTAACAACTTGCAGAATTTTCCCACCAGTTTTCAAGTTAATTTGTTGGTTTTCACTCATGGTGTCATCCCTGACTAGTTACTGCTTTTAACCAGAACCTGCAGCCAGTGGGGGAGTGGTTAAGGTGGTGCTGTGTTGCACTCACCATGACTGCAGAGTTACAAAAGTGTCCTTGATTTCACTACAGTGGTGTGCAAGCACCTCACTCCCATATGGTCTAGCGGTTAGGATTCCTGGTTTTCACCCAGGCGGCAGTCTGTTTAGACCTACAGTTCAGTGGCCGCTCTTCTACTGATGAGGATGTACACATTCTGGGCGGGGAGGTAGGATAGTGTGAGCGGGGAGTCAAGGAGGCCATTTATGTGAAAAGCAAATGGCCATCTTTGAACGGAGGGAGCAGGACTAAGGGTACATGTTTCACCATCTTTCAGTGCTGTGATTGCAGCCATTCCCCAACTCTCTGTGAATGGTAATCCTGTCCATTGATCAATGGTTGTGGCAATTTGCATGTGAATGATGATGAAAGTGAGCCAACAGCCCATTGTTAATCAGTGCAAACAAACTGATCACCATTGTTAATCAGTTTTGGGTATTATGCAAAGGTACTGTTTATGAAGTTGAAGAAACTCGTTCCAGTTTGTGTTACACCTTTGCAAGCTTTGCTGTTTCCCTGCTGTAACTACATGCCACTCAAGTGTGCTTCAAGTCCACCGCATTGTAAGGTGTTAGGTTGTGAGGTCTAAGGACCTGGGTTAAGGCTTTGGGCTCTTCACACGTGTGGGTTGAAATCTCATTGCTGCAATAGGATCTTACCCAGGGCAGGCAGATGCCATCCTGTCCAAAAACACTCAGTGAAGTAGGAGACCATTTCTTTCCTACAACATTAAGAGCATTGCTGAATGTTCTGGGCTTCTAGTTTGTGCTGCACCTTTTCAAGTTTTACCGTCTAGTACTTGGGTAGGAGGCTGCTAGTTGTAGTGGTAGCATGACCGAGCGGTCTAAGGTGCTGGAATAAGGCTCCAGTCTCTTCGGGGGCGTGGGTTCGAATCCCACTGCTGCCACGCAGATGTAGCTGCAAAGTTCCCTTGGTGTTGGGTTTCATGTCTTGCCAATAAATGGAAAGTCCTACATGGCATGGAGATTAAATTCTGTTGCCACACGTATGCCAAGTCCAACTTGCAGGAATCACCTCAAGAGTAAATCTTTTGATGGAGGGCTTTGAAGTCTTAACAACTTGCAGAATTTTCCCACCAGTTTTCAAGTTAATTTGTTGGTTTTCACTCATGGTGTCATCCCTGACTAGTTACTGCTTTTAACCAGAACCTGCAGCCAGTGGGGGAGTGGTTAAGGTGGTGCTGTGTTGCACTCACCATGACTGCAGAGTTACAAAAGTGTCCTTGATTTCACTACAGTGGTGTGCAAGCACCTCACTCCCATATGGTCTAGCGGTTAGGATTCCTGGTTTTCACCCAGGTGGCCCGGGTTCAACTCCCGGTATGGGAACATGTCTTTAATGTTTCCCTAAGCCAAGGTGTACCGTGTGCTATTCCTCTACTGGCATAAATGGGGATGGTTATTGGCAGGTACCTGTTGACTTTTGACAATGTGCTAGTGAACAAAGCAATCACAAGGAGCTTCTTAGTGCAGCACTGCATACCCATTTGCAACCTCCAGTCAATACTCTCCAAGCAGGAGCAGAATACAGACTTTTCCCTCTTCCCCTTAGGATTGCCATGAAGGAAACAGGAAAACCAGCCAAAACCTGGCTAAGCGCATGTCACGACACAAAACAGCTAGCTGGTCAGGCCAGTTCTCAGCAGTCTGTTTAGACCTACAGTTCAGTGGCCGCTCTTCTACTGATGAGGATGTACACATTCTGGGCGGGGAGGTAGGATAGTGTGAGCGGGGAGTCAAGGAGGCCATTTATGTGAAAAGCAAATGGCCATCTTTGAACGGAGGGAGCAGGACTAAGGGTACATGTTTCACCATCTTTCAGTGCTGTGATTGCAGCCATTCCCCAACTCTCTGTGAATGGTAATCCTGTCCATTGATCAATGGTTGTGGCAATTTGCATGTGAATGATGATGAAAGTGAGCCAACAGCCCATTGTTAATCAGTGCAAACAAACTGATCACCATTGTTAATCAGTTTTGGGTATTATGCAAAGGTACTGTTTATGAAGTTGAAGAAACTCGTTCCAGTTTGTGTTACACCTTTGCAAGCTTTGCTGTTTCCCTGCTGTAACTACATGCCACTCAAGTGTGCTTCAAGTCCACCGCATTGTAAGGTGTTAGGTTGTGAGGTCTAAGGACCTGGGTTAAGGCTTTGGGCTCTTCACACGTGTGGGTTGAAATCTCATTGCTGCAATAGGATCTTACCCAGGGCAGGCAGATGCCATCCTGTCCAAAAACACTCAGTGAAGTAGGAGACCATTTCTTTCCTACAACATTAAGAGCATTGCTGAATGTTCTGGGCTTCTAGTTTGTGCTGCACCTTTTCAAGTTTTACCGTCTAGTACTTGGGTAGGAGGCTGCTAGTTGTAGTGGTAGCATGACCGAGCGGTCTAAGGTGCTGGATTAAGGCTCCAGTCTCTTCGGGGGCGTGGGTTCGAATCCCACTGCTGCCACGCAGATGTAGCTGCAAAGTTCCCTTGGTGTTGGGTTTCATGTCTTGCCAATAAATGGAAAGTCCTACATGGCATGGAGATTAAATTCTGTTGCCACACGTATGCCAAGTCCAACTTGCAGGAATCACCTCAAGAGTAAATCTTTTGATGGAGGGCTTTGAAGTCTTAACAACTTGCAGAATTTTCCCACCAGTTTTCAAGTTAATTTGTTGGTTTTCACTCATGGTGTCATCCCTGACTAGTTACTGCTTTTAACCAGAACCTGCAGCCAGTGGGGGAGTGGTTAAGGTGGTGCTGTGTTGCACTCACCATGACTGCAGAGTTACAAAAGTGTCCTTGATTTCACTACAGTGGTGTGCAAGCACCTCACTCCCATATGGTCTAGCGGTTAGGATTCCTGGTTTTCACCCAGGTGGCCCGGGTTCAACTCCCGGTATGGGAACATGTCTTTAATGTTTCCCTAAGCCAAGGTGTACCGTGTGCTATTCCTCTACTGGGATAAATGGGGATGGTTATTGGCAGGTACCTGTTGACTTTTGACAATGTGCTAGTGAACAAAGCAATCACAAGGAGCTTCTTAGTGCAGCACTGCATACCCATTTGCAACCTCCAGTCAATACTCTCCAAGCAGGAGCAGAATACAGACTTTTCCCTCTTCCCCTTAGGATTGCCATGAAGGAAACAGGAAAACCAGCCAAAACCTGGCTAAGCGCATGTCACGACACAAAACAGCTAGCTGGTCAGGCCAGTTCTCAGCAGTCTGTTTAGACCTACAGTTCAGTGGCCGCTCTTCTACTGATGAGGATGTACACATTCTGGGCGGGGAGGTAGGATAGTGTGAGCGGGGAGTCAAGGAGGCCATTTATGTGAAAAGCAAATGGCCATCTTTGAACGGAGGGAGCAGGACTAAGGGTACATGTTTCACCATCTTTCAGTGCTGTGATTGCAGCCATTCCCCAACTCTCTGTGAATGGTAATCCTGTCCATTGATCAATGGTTGTGGCAATTTGCATGTGAATGATGATGAAAGTGAGCCAACAGCCCATTGTTAATCAGTGCAAACAAACTGATCACCATTGTTAATCAGTTTTGGGTATTATGCAAAGGTACTGTTTATGAAGTTGAAGAAACTCGTTCCAGTTTGTGTTACACCTTTGCAAGCTTTGCTGTTTCCCTGCTGTAACTACATGCCACTCAAGTGTGCTTCAAGTCCACCGCATTGTAAGGTGTTAGGTTGTGAGGTCTAAGGACCTGGGTTAAGGCTTTGGGCTCTTCACACGTGTGGGTTGAAATCTCATTGCTGCAATAGGATCTTACCCAGGGCAGGCAGATGCCATCCTGTCCAAAAACACTCAGTGAAGTAGGAGACCATTTCTTTCCTACAACATTAAGAGCATTGCTGAATGTTCTGGGCTTCTAGTTTGTGCTGCACCTTTTCAAGTTTTACCGTCTAGTACTTGGGTAGGAGGCTGCTAGTTGTAGTGGTAGCATGACCGAGCGGTCTAAGGTGCTGGATTAAGGCTCCAGTCTCTTCGGGGGCGTGGGTTCGAATCCCACTGCTGCCACGCAGATGTAGCTGCAAAGTTCCCTTGGTGTTGGGTTTCATATCTTGCCAATAAATGGAAAGTCCTACATGGCATGGAGATTAAATTCTGTTGCCACACGTATGCCAAGTCCAACTTGCAGGAATCACCTCAAGAGTAAATCTTTTGATGGAGGGCTTTGAAGTCTTAACAACTTGCAGAATTTTCCCACCAGTTTTCAAGTTAATTTGTTGGTTTTCACTCATGGTGTCATCCCTGACTAGTTACTGCTTTTAACCAGAACCTGCAGCCAGTGGGGGAGTGGTTAAGGTGGTGCTGTGTTGCACTCACCATGACTGCAGAGTTACAAAAGTGTCCTTGATTTCACTACAGTGGTGTGCAAGCACCTCACTCCCATATGGTCTAGCGGTTAGGATTCCTGGTTTTCACCCAGGCGGCAGTCTGTTTAGACCTACAGTTCAGTGGCCGCTCTTCTACTGATGAGGATGTACACATTCTGGGCGGGGAGGTAGGATAGTGTGAGCGGGGAGTCAAGGAGGCCATTTATGTGAAAAGCAAATGGCCATCTTTGAACGGAGGGAGCAGGACTAAGGGTACATGTTTCACCATCTTTCAGTGCTGTGATTGCAGCCATTCCCCAACTCTCTGTGAATGGTAATCCTGTCCATTGATCAATGGTTGTGGCAATTTGCATGTGAATGATGATGAAAGTGAGCCAACAGCCCATTGTTAATCAGTGCAAACAAACTGATCACCATTGTTAATCAGTTTTGGGTATTATGCAAAGGTACTGTTTATGAAGTTGAAGAAACTCGTTCCAGTTTGTGTTACACCTTTGCAAGCTTTGCTGTTTCCCTGCTGTAACTACATGCCACTCAAGTGTGCTTCAAGTCCACCGCATTGTAAGGTGTTAGGTTGTGAGGTCTAAGGACCTGGGTTAAGGCTTTGGGCTCTTCACACGTGTGGGTTGAAATCTCATTGCTGCAATAGGATCTTACCCAGGGCAGGCAGATGCCATCCTGTCCAAAAACACTCAGTGAAGTAGGAGACCATTTCTTTCCTACAACATTAAGAGCATTGCTGAATGTTCTGGGCTTCTAGTTTGTGCTGCACCTTTTCAAGTTTTACCGTCTAGTACTTGGGTAGGAGGCTGCTAGTTGTAGTGGTAGCATGACCGAGCGGTCTAAGGTGCTGGATTAAGGCTCCAGTCTCTTCGGAGGCGTGGGTTCGAATCCCACTGCTGCCACGCAGATGTAGCTGCAAAGTTCCCTTGGTGTTGGGTTTCATGTCTTGCCAATAAATGGAAAGTCCTACATGGCATGCAGATTAAATTCTGTTGCCACACGTATGCCAAGTCCAACTTGCAGGAATCACCTCAAGAGTAAATCTTTTGATGGAGGGCTTTGAAGTCTTAACAACTTGCAGAATTTTCCCACCAGTTTTCAAGTTAATTTGTTGGTTTTCACTCATGGTGTCATCCCTGACTAGTTACTGCTTTTAACCAGAACCTGCAGCCAGTGGGGGAGTGGTTAAGGTGGTGCTGTGTTGCACTCACCATGACTGCAGAGTTACAAAAGTGTCCTTGATTTCACTACAGTGGTGTCCAAGCACCTCACTCCCATATGGTCTAGCGGTTAGGATTCCGTGTTTTCACCCAGGTGGCCCGGGTTCAACTCCCGGTATGGGAACATGTCTTTAATGTTTCCCTAAGCCAAGGTGTACCGTGTGCTATTCCTCTACTGGGATAAATGGGGATGGTTATTGGCAGGTACCTGTTTCCTTTTGACAATGTGCTAGTGAACAAAGCAATCACAAGGAGCTTCATAGTGCACCACTGCATACCCATTTGCAACCTCCAGTCAATACTCTCCAAGCAGGAGCAGAATACAGACTCTTCCCTGTTCCCCTTAGGATTGCCATGAAGGAAACAGGAAAACCAGCCAAAACCTGGCTAAGCGCATGTCACGACACAAAACAGCTAGCTGGTCAGGCCAGTTCTCAGCAGTCTGTTTAGACCTACAGTTCAGTGGCCGCTCTTCTACTGATGAGGATGTACACATTCTGGGCGGGGAGGTAGGATAGTGTGAGCGGGGAGTCAAGGAGGCCATTTATGTGAAAAGCAAATGGCCATCTTTGAACGGAGGGAGCAGGACTAAGGGTACATGTTTCACCATCTTTCAGTGCTGTGATTGCAGCCATTCCCCAACTCTCTGTGAATGGTAATCCTGTCCATTGATCAATGGTTGTGGCAATTTGCATGTGAATGATGATGAAAGTGAGCCAACAGCCCATTGTTAATCAGTGTAAACAAACTGATCACCATTGTTAATCAGTTTTGGGTATTATGCAAAGGTACTGTTTATGAAGTTGAAGAACCTCGTTCCAGTTTGTGTTACACCTTTGCAAGCTTTGCTGTTTCCCTGCTGTAACTACATGCCACTCAAGTGTGCTTCAAGTCCACCGCATTGTAAGGTGTTAGGTTGTGAGGTCTAAGGACCTGGGTTAAGGCTTTGGGCTCTTCACACGTGTGGGTTGAAATCTCATTGCTGCAATAGGATCTTACCCAGGGCAGGCAGATGCCATCCTGTCCAAAAACACTCAGTGAAGTAGGAGACCATTTCTTTCCTACAACATTAAGAGCATTGCTGAATGTTCTGGGCTTCTAGTTTGTGCTGCACCTTTTCAAGTTTTACCGTCTAGTACTTGGGTAGGAGGCTGCTAGTTGTAGTGGTAGCATGACCGAGCGGTCTAAGGTGCTGGATTAAGGCTCCAGTCTCTTCGGGGGCGTGGGTTCGAATCCCACTGCTGCCACGCAGATGTAGCTGCAAAGTTCCCTTGGTGTTGGGTTTCATGTCTTGCCAATAAATGGAAAGTCCTACATGGCATGGAGATTAAATTCTGTTGCCACACGTATGCCAAGTCCAACTTGCAGGAATCACCTCAAGAGTAAATCTTTTGATGGAGGGCTTTGAAGTCTTAACAACTTGCAGAATTTTCCCACCAGTTTTCAAGTTAATTTGTTGGTTTTCACTCATGGTGTCATCCCTGACTAGTTACTGCTTTTAACCAGAACCTGCAGCCAGTGGGGGAGTGGTTAAGGTGGTGCTGTGTTGCACTCACCATGACTGCAGAGTTACAAAAGTGTCCTTGATTTCACTACAGTGGTGTGCAAGCACCTCACTCCCATATGGTCTAGCGGTTAGGATTCCTGGTTTTCACCCAGGTGGCCCGGGTTCAACTCCCGGTATGGGAACATGTCTTTAATGTTTCCCTAAGCCAAGGTGTACCGTGTGCTATTCCTCTACTGGCATAAATGGGGATGGTTATTGGCAGGTACCTGTTGACTTTTGACAATGTGCTAGTGAACAAAGCAATCACAAGGAGCTTCTTAGTGCAGCACTGCATACCCATTTGCAACCTCCAGTCAATACTCTCCAAGCAGGAGCAGAATACAGACTTTTCCCTCTTCCCCTTAGGATTGCCATGAAGGAAACAGGAAAACCAGCCAAAACCTGGCTAAGCGCATGTCACGACACAAAACAGCTAGCTGGTCAGGCCAGTTCTCAGCAGTCTGTTTAGACCTACAGTTCAGTGGCCGCTCTTCTACTGATGAGGATGTACACATTCTGGGCGGGGAGGTAGGATAGTGTGAGCGGGGAGTCAAGGAGGCCATTTATGTGAAAAGCAAATGGCCATCTTTGAACGGAGGGAGCAGGACTAAGGGTACATGTTTCACCATCTTTCAGTGCTGTGATTGCAGCCATTCCCCAACTCTCTGTGAATGGTAATCCTGTCCATTGATCAATGGTTGTGGCAATTTGCATGTGAATGATGATGAAAGTGAGCCAACAGCCCATTGTTAATCAGTGCAAACAAACTGATCACCATTGTTAATCAGTTTTGGGTATTATGCAAAGGTACTGTTTATGAAGTTGAAGAAACTCGTTCCAGTTTGTGTTACACCTTTGCAAGCTTTGCTGTTTCCCTGCTGTAACTACATGCCACTCAAGTGTGCTTCAAGTCCACCGCATTGTAAGGTGTTAGGTTGTGAGGTCTAAGGACCTGGGTTAAGGCTTTGGGCTCTTCACACGTGTGGGTTGAAATCTCATTGCTGCAATAGGATCTTACCCAGGGCAGGCAGATGCCATCCTGTCCAAAAACACTCAGTGAAGTAGGAGACCATTTCTTTCCTACAACATTAAGAGCATTGCTGAATGTTCTGGGCTTCTAGTTTGTGCTGCACCTTTTCAAGTTTTACCGTCTAGTACTTGGGTAGGAGGCTGCTAGTTGTAGTGGTAGCATGACCGAGCGGTCTAAGGTGCTGGATTAAGGCTCCAGTCTCTTCGGGGGCGTGGGTTCGAATCCCACTGCTGCCACGCAGATGTAGCTGCAAAGTTCCCTTGGTGTTGGGTTTCATGTCTTGCCAATAAATGGAAAGTCCTACATGGCATGGAGATTAAATTCTGTTGCCACACGTATGCCAAGTCCAACTTGCAGGAATCACCTCAAGAGTAAATCTTTTGATGGAGGGCTTTGAAGTCTTAACAACTTGCAGAATTTTCCCACCAGTTTTCAAGTTAATTTGTTGGTTTTCACTCATGGTGTCATCCCTGACTAGTTACTGCTTTTAACCAGAACCTGCAGCCAGTGGGGGAGTGGTTAAGGTGGTGCTGTGTTGCACTCACCATGACTGCAGAGTTACAAAAGTGTCCTTGATTTCACTACAGTGGTGTGCAAGCACCTCACTCCCATATGGTCTAGCGGTTAGGATTCCTGGTTTTCACCCAGGTGGCCCGGGTTCAACTCCCGGTATGGGAACATGTCTTTAATGTTTCCCTAAGCCAAGGTGTACCGTGTGCTATTCCTCTACTGGCATAAATGGGGATGGTTATTGGCAGGTACCTGTTGACTTTTGACAATGTGCTAGTGAACAAAGCAATCACAAGGAGCTTCTTAGTGCAGCACTGCATACCCATTTGCAACCTCCAGTCAATACTCTCCAAGCAGGAGCAGAATACAGACTTTTCCCTCTTCCCCTTAGGATTGCCATGAAGGAAACAGGAAAACCAGCCAAAACCTGGCTAAGCGCATGTCACGACACAAAACAGCTAGCTGGTCAGGCCAGTTCTCAGCAGTCTGTTTAGACCTACAGTTCAGTGGCCGCTCTTCTACTGATGAGGATGTACACATTCTGGGCGGGGAGGTAGGATAGTGTGAGCGGGGAGTCAAGGAGGCCATTTATGTGAAAAGCAAATGGCCATCTTTGAACGGAGGGAGCAGGACTAAGGGTACATGTTTCACCATCTTTCAGTGCTGTGATTGCAGCCATTCCCCAACTCTCTGTGAATGGTAATCCTGTCCATTGATCAATGGTTGTGGCAATTTGCATGTGAATGATGATGAAAGTGAGCCAACAGCCCATTGTTAATCAGTGCAAACAAACTGATCACCATTGTTAATCAGTTTTGGGTATTATGCAAAGGTACTGTTTATGAAGTTGAAGAAACTCGTTCCAGTTTGTGTTACACCTTTGCAAGCTTTGCTGTTTCCCTGCTGTAACTACATGCCACTCAAGTGTGCTTCAAGTCCACCGCATTGTAAGGTGTTAGGTTGTGAGGTCTAAGGACCTGGGTTAAGGCTTTGGGCTCTTCACACGTGTGGGTTGAAATCTCATTGCTGCAATAGGATCTTACCCAGGGCAGGCAGATGCCATCCTGTCCAAAAACACTCAGTGAAGTAGGAGACCATTTCTTTCCTACAACATTAAGAGCATTGCTGAATGTTCTGGGCTTCTAGTTTGTGCTGCACCTTTTCAAGTTTTACCGTCTAGTACTTGGGTAGGAGGCTGCTAGTTGTAGTGGTAGCATGACCGAGCGGTCTAAGGTGCTGGATTAAGGCTCCAGTCTCTTCGGGGGCGTGGGTTCGAATCCCACTGCTGCCACGCAGATGTAGCTGCAAAGTTCCCTTGGTGTTGGGTTTCATGTCTTGCCAATAAATGGAAAGTCCTACATGGCATGGAGATTAAATTCTGTTGCCACACGTATGCCAAGTCCAACTTGCAGGAATCACCTCAAGAGTAAATCTTTTGATGGAGGGCTTTGAAGTCTTAACAACTTGCAGAATTTTCCCACCAGTTTTCAAGTTAATTTGTTGGTTTTCACTCATGGTGTCATCCCTGACTAGTTACTGCTTTTAACCAGAACCTGCAGCCAGTGGGGGAGTGGTTAAGGTGGTGCTGTGTTGCACTCACCATGACTGCAGAGTTACAAAAGTGTCCTTGATTTCACTACAGTGGTGTGCAAGCACCTCACTCCCATATGGTCTAGCGGTTAGGATTCCTGGTTTTCACCCAGGCGGCAGTCTGTTTAGACCTACAGTTCAGTGGCCGCTCTTCTACTGATGAGGATGTACACATTCTGGGCGGGGAGGTAGGATAGTGTGAGCGGGGAGTCAAGGAGGCCATTTATGTGAAAAGCAAATGGCCATCTTTGAACGGAGGGAGCAGGACTAAGGGTACATGTTTCACCATCTTTCAGTGCTGTGATTGCAGCCATTCCCCAACTCTCTGTGAATGGTAATCCTGTCCATTGATCAATGGTTGTGGCAATTTGCATGTGAATGATGATGAAAGTGAGCCAACAGCCCATTGTTAATCAGTGCAAACAAACTGATCACCATTGTTAATCAGTTTTGGGTATTATGCAAAGGTACTGTTTATGAAGTTGAAGAAACTCGTTCCAGTTTGTGTTACACCTTTGCAAGCTTTGCTGTTTCCCTGCTGTAACTACATGCCACTCAAGTGTGCTTCAAGTCCACCGCATTGTAAGGTGTTAGGTTGTGAGGTCTAAGGACCTGGGTTAAGGCTTTGGGCTCTTCACACGTGTGGGTTGAAATCTCATTGCTGCAATAGGATCTTACCCAGGGCAGGCAGATGCCATCCTGTCCAAAAACACTCAGTGAAGTAGGAGACCATTTCTTTCCTACAACATTAAGAGCATTGCTGAATGTTCTGGGCTTCTAGTTTGTGCTGCACCTTTTCAAGTTTTACCGTCTAGTACTTGGGTAGGAGGCTGCTAGTTGTAGTGGTAGCATGACCGAGCGGTCTAAGGTGCTGGAATAAGGCTCCAGTCTCTTCGGGGGCGTGGGTTCGAATCCCACTGCTGCCACGCAGATGTAGCTGCAAAGTTCCCTTGGTGTTGGGTTTCATGTCTTGCCAATAAATGGAAAGTCCTACATGGCATGGAGATTAAATTCTGTTGCCACACGTATGCCAAGTCCAACTTGCAGGAATCACCTCAAGAGTAAATCTTTTGATGGAGGGCTTTGAAGTCTTAACAACTTGCAGAATTTTCCCACCAGTTTTCAAGTTAATTTGTTGGTTTTCACTCATGGTGTCATCCCTGACTAGTTACTGCTTTTAACCAGAACCTGCAGCCAGTGGGGGAGTGGTTAAGGTGGTGCTGTGTTGCACTCACCATGACTGCAGAGTTACAAAAGTGTCCTTGATTTCACTACAGTGGTGTGCAAGCACCTCACTCCCATATGGTCTAGCGGTTAGGATTCCTGGTTTTCACCCAGGTGGCCCGGGTTCAACTCCCGGTATGGGAACATGTCTTTAATGTTTCCCTAAGCCAAGGTGTACCGTGTGCTATTCCTCTACTGGCATAAATGGGGATGGTTATTGGCAGGTACCTGTTGACTTTTGACAATGTGCTAGTGAACAAAGCAATCACAAGGAGCTTCTTAGTGCAGCACTGCATACCCATTTGCAACCTCCAGTCAATACTCTCCAAGCAGGAGCAGAATACAGACTTTTCCCTCTTCCCCTTAGGATTGCCATGAAGGAAACAGGAAAACCAGCCAAAACCTGGCTAAGCGCATGTCACGACACAAAACAGCTAGCTGGTCAGGCCAGTTCTCAGCAGTCTGTTTAGACCTACAGTTCAGTGGCCGCTCTTCTACTGATGAGGATGTACACATTCTGGGCGGGGAGGTAGGATAGTGTGAGCGGGGAGTCAAGGAGGCCATTTATGTGAAAAGCAAATGGCCATCTTTGAACGGAGGGAGCAGGACTAAGGGTACATGTTTCACCATCTTTCAGTGCTGTGATTGCAGCCATTCCCCAACTCTCTGTGAATGGTAATCCTGTCCATTGATCAATGGTTGTGGCAATTTGCATGTGAATGATGATGAAAGTGAGCCAACAGCCCATTGTTAATCAGTGCAAACAAACTGATCACCATTGTTAATCAGTTTTGGGTATTATGCAAAGGTACTGTTTATGAAGTTGAAGAAACTCGTTCCAGTTTGTGTTACACCTTTGCAAGCTTTGCTGTTTCCCTGCTGTAACTACATGCCACTCAAGTGTGCTTCAAGTCCACCGCATTGTAAGGTGTTAGGTTGTGAGGTCTAAGGACCTGGGTTAAGGCTTTGGGCTCTTCACACGTGTGGGTTGAAATCTCATTGCTGCAATAGGATCTTACCCAGGGCAGGCAGATGCCATCCTGTCCAAAAACACTCAGTGAAGTAGGAGACCATTTCTTTCCTACAACATTAAGAGCATTGCTGAATGTTCTGGGCTTCTAGTTTGTGCTGCACCTTTTCAAGTTTTACCGTCTAGTACTTGGGTAGGAGGCTGCTAG
The DNA here is from genome assembly GCF_057382275.1 of Copadichromis virginalis. Taxonomy (NCBI): domain Eukaryota; kingdom Metazoa; phylum Chordata; class Actinopteri; order Cichliformes; family Cichlidae; genus Copadichromis; species Copadichromis virginalis. Next base: position 32,538,875 of record NC_140620.1, read on the forward strand.
TTGTAGTGGTAGCATGACCGAGCGGTCTAAGGTGCTGGATTAAGGCTCCAGTCTCTTCGGGGGCGTGGGTTCGAATCCCACTGCTGCCACGCAGATGTAGCTGCAAAGTTCCCTTGGTGTTGGGTTTCATGTCTTGCCAATAAATGGAAAGTCCTACATGGCATGGAGATTAAATTCTGTTGCCACACGTATGCCAAGTCCAACTTGCAGGAATCACCTCAAGAGTAAATCTTTTGATGGAGGGCTTTGAAGTCTTAACAACTTGCAGAATTTTCCCACCAGTTTTCAAGTTAATTTGTTGGTTTTCACTCATGGTGTCATCCCTGACTAGTTACTGCTTTTAACCAGAACCTGCAGCCAGTGGGGGAGTGGTTAAGGTGGTGCTGTGTTGCACTCACCATGACTGCAGAGTTACAAAAGTGTCCTTGATTTCACTACAGTGGTGTGCAAGCACCTCACTCCCATATGGTCTAGCGGTTAGGATTCCTGGTTTTCACCCAGGTGGCCCGGGTTCAACTCCCGGTATGGGAACATGTCTTTAATGTTTCCCTAAGCCAAGGTGTACCGTGTGCTATTCCTCTACTGGGATAAATGGGGATGGTTATTGGCAGGTACCTGTTGACTTTTGACAATGTGCTAGTGAACAAAGCAATCACAAGGAGCTTCTTAGTGCAGCACTGCATACCCATTTGCAACCTCCAGTCAATACTCTCCAAGCAGGAGCAGAATACAGACTTTTCCCTCTTCCCCTTAGGATTGCCATGAAGGAAACAGGAAAACCAGCCAAAACCTGGCTAAGCGCATGTCACGACACAAAACAGCTAGCTGGTCAGGCCAGTTCTCAGCAGTCTGTTTAGACCTACAGTTCAGTGGCCGCTCTTCTACTGATGAGGATGTACACATTCTGGGCGGGGAGGTAGGATAGTGTGAGCGGGGAGTCAAGGAGGCCATTTATGTGAAAAGCAAATGGCCATCTTTGAACGGAGGGAGCAGGACTAAGGGTACATGTTTCACCATCTTTCAGTGCTGTGATTGCAGCCATTCCCCAACTCTCTGTGAATGGTAATCCTGTCCATTGATCAATGGTTGTGGCAATTTGCATGTGAATGATGATGAAAGTGAGCCAACAGCCCATTGTTAATCAGTGCAAACAAACTGATCACCATTGTTAATCAGTTTTGGGTATTATGCAAAGGTACTGTTTATGAAGTTGAAGAAACTCGTTCCAGTTTGTGTTACACCTTTGCAAGCTTTGCTGTTTCCCTGCTGTAACTACATGCCACTCAAGTGTGCTTCAAGTCCACCGCATTGTAAGGTGTTAGGTTGTGAGGTCTAAGGACCTGGGTTAAGGCTTTGGGCTCTTCACACGTGTGGGTTGAAATCTCATTGCTGCAATAGGATCTTACCCAGGGCAGGCAGATGCCATCCTGTCCAAAAACACTCAGTGAAGTAGGAGACCATTTCTTTCCTACAACATTAAGAGCATTGCTGAATGTTCTGGGCTTCTAGTTTGTGCTGCACCTTTTCAAGTTTTACCGTCTAGTACTTGGGTAGGAGGCTGCTAGTTGTAGTGGTAGCATGACCGAGCGGTCTAAGGTGCTGGATTAAGGCTCCAGTCTCTTCGGGGGCGTGGGTTCGAATCCCACTGCTGCCACGCAGATGTAGCTGCAAAGTTCCCTTGGTGTTGGGTTTCATATCTTGCCAATAAATGGAAAGTCCTACATGGCATGGAGATTAAATTCTGTTGCCACACGTATGCCAAGTCCAACTTGCAGGAATCACCTCAAGAGTAAATCTTTTGATGGAGGGCTTTGAAGTCTTAACAACTTGCAGAATTTTCCCACCAGTTTTCAAGTTAATTTGTTGGTTTTCACTCATGGTGTCATCCCTGACTAGTTACTGCTTTTAACCAGAACCTGCAGCCAGTGGGGGAGTGGTTAAGGTGGTGCTGTGTTGCACTCACCATGACTGCAGAGTTACAAAAGTGTCCTTGATTTCACTACAGTGGTGTGCAAGCACCTCACTCCCATATGGTCTAGCGGTTAGGATTCCTGGTTTTCACCCAGGCGGCAGTCTGTTTAGACCTACAGTTCAGTGGCCGCTCTTCTACTGATGAGGATGTACACATTCTGGGCGGGGAGGTAGGATAGTGTGAGCGGGGAGTCAAGGAGGCCATTTATGTGAAAAGCAAATGGCCATCTTTGAACGGAGGGAGCAGGACTAAGGGTACATGTTTCACCATCTTTCAGTGCTGTGATTGCAGCCATTCCCCAACTCTCTGTGAATGGTAATCCTGTCCATTGATCAATGGTTGTGGCAATTTGCATGTGAATGATGATGAAAGTGAGCCAACAGCCCATTGTTAATCAGTGTAAACAAACTGATCACCATTGTTAATCAGTTTTGGGTATTATGCAAAGGTACTGTTTATGAAGTTGAAGAACCTCGTTCCAGTTTGTGTTACACCTTTGCAAGCTTTGCTGTTTCCCTGCTGTAACTACATGCCACTCAAGTGTGCTTCAAGTCCACCGCATTGTAAGGTGTTAGGTTGTGAGGTCTAAGGACCTGGGTTAAGGCTTTGGGCTCTTCACACGTGTGGGTTGAAATCTCATTGCTGCAATAGGATCTTACCCAGGGCAGGCAGATGCCATCCTGTCCAAAAACACTCAGTGAAGTAGGAGACCATTTCTTTCCTACAACATTAAGAGCATTGCTGAATGTTCTGGGCTTCTAGTTTGTGCTGCACCTTTTCAAGTTTTACCGTCTAGTACTTGGGTAGGAGGCTGCTAGTTGTAGTGGTAGCATGACCGAGCGGTCTAAGGTGCTGGATTAAGGCTCCAGTCTCTTCGGGGGCGTGGGTTCGAATCCCACTGCTGCCACGCAGATGTAGCTGCAAAGTTCCCTTGGTGTTGGGTTTCATGTCTTGCCAATAAATGGAAAGTCCTACATGGCATGGAGATTAAATTCTGTTGCCACACGTATGCCAAGTCCAACTTGCAGGAATCACCTCAAGAGTAAATCTTTTGATGGAGGGCTTTGAAGTCTTAACAACTTGCAGAATTTTCCCACCAGTTTTCAAGTTAATTTGTTGGTTTTCACTCATGGTGTCATCCCTGACTAGTTACTGCTTTTAACCAGAACCTGCAGCCAGTGGGGGAGTGGTTAAGGTGGTGCTGTGTTGCACTCACCATGACTGCAGAGTTACAAAAGTGTCCTTGATTTCACTACAGTGGTGTGCAAGCACCTCACTCCCATATGGTCTAGCGGTTAGGATTCCTGGTTTTCACCCAGGTGGCCCGGGTTCAACTCCCGGTATGGGAACATGTCTTTAATGTTTCCCTAAGCCAAGGTGTACCGTGTGCTATTCCTCTACTGGGATAAATGGGGATGGTTATTGGCAGGTACCTGTTGACTTTTGACAATGTGCTAGTGAACAAAGCAATCACAAGGAGCTTCTTAGTGCACCACTGCATACCCATTTGCAACCTCCAGTCAATACTCTCCAAGCAGGAGCAGAATACAGACTTTTCCCTCTTCCCCTTAGGATTGCCATGAAGGAAACAGGAAAACCAGCCAAAACCTGGCTAAGCGCATGTCACGACACAAAACAGCTAGCTGGTCAGGCCAGTTCTCAGCAGTCTGTTTAGACCTACAGTTCAGTGGCCGCTCTTCTACTGATGAGGATGTACACATTCTGGGCGGGGAGGTAGGATAGTGTGAGCGGGGAGTCAAGGAGGCCATTTATGTGAAAAGCAAATGGCCATCTTTGAACGGAGGGAGCAGGACTAAGGGTACATGTTTCACCATCTTTCAGTGCTGTGATTGCAGCCATTCCCCAACTCTCTGTGAATGGTAATCCTGTCCATTGATCAATGGTTGTGGCAATTTGCATGTGAATGATGATGAAAGTGAGCCAACAGCCCATTGTTAATCAGTGCAAACAAACTGATCACCATTGTTAATCAGTTTTGGGTATTATGCAAAGGTACTGTTTATGAAGTTGAAGAAACTCGTTCCAGTTTGTGTTACACCTTTGCAAGCTTTGCTGTTTCCCTGCTGTAACTACATGCCACTCAAGTGTGCTTCAAGTCCACCGCATTGTAAGGTGTTAGGTTGTGAGGTCTAAGGACCTGGGTTAAGGCTTTGGGCTCTTCACACGTGTGGGTTGAAATCTCATTGCTGCAATAGGATCTTACCCAGGGCAGGCAGATGCCATCCTGTCCAAAAACACTCAGTGAAGTAGGAGACCATTTCTTTCCTACAACATTAAGAGCATTGCTGAATGTTCTGGGCTTCTAGTTTGTGCTGCACCTTTTCAAGTTTTACCGTCTAGTACTTGGGTAGGAGGCTGCTAGTTGTAGTGGTAGCATGACCGAGCGGTCTAAGGTGCTGGATTAAGGCTCCAGTCTCTTCGGGGGCGTGGGTTCGAATCCCACTGCTGCCACGCAGATGTAGCTGCAAAGTTCCCTTGGTGTTGGGTTTCATGTCTTGCCAATAAATGGAAAGTCCTACATGGCATGGAGATTAAATTCTGTTGCCACACGTATGCCAAGTCCAACTTGCAGGAATCACCTCAAGAGTAAATCTTTTGATGGAGGGCTTTGAAGTCTTAACAACTTGCAGAATTTTCCCACCAGTTTTCAAGTTAATTTGTTGGTTTTCACTCATGGTGTCATCCCTGACTAGTTACTGCTTTTAACCAGAACCTGCAGCCAGTGGGGGAGTGGTTAAGGTGGTGCTGTGTTGCACTCACCATGACTGCAGAGTTACAAAAGTGTCCTTGATTTCACTACAGTGGTGTGCAAGCACCTCACTCCCATATGGTCTAGCGGTTAGGATTCCTGGTTTTCACCCAGGTGGCCCGGGTTCAACTCCCGGTATGGGAACATGTCTTTAATGTTTCCCTAAGCCAAGGTGTACCGTGTGCTATTCCTCTACTGGGATAAATGGGGATGGTTATTGGCAGGTACCTGTTGACTTTTGACAATGTGCTAGTGAACAAAGCAATCACAAGGAGCTTCTTAGTGCACCACTGCATACCCATTTGCAACCTCCAGTCAATACTCTCCAAGCAGGAGCAGAATACAGACTTTTCCCTCTTCCCCTTAGGATTGCCATGAAGGAAACAGGAAAACCAGCCAAAACCTGGCTAAGCGCATGTCACGACACAAAACAGCTAGCTGGTCAGGCCAGTTCTCAGCAGTCTGTTTAGACCTACAGTTCAGTGGCCGCTCTTCTACTGATGAGGATGTACACATTCTGGGCGGGGAGGTAGGATAGTGTGAGCGGGGAGTCAAGGAGGCCATTTATGTGAAAAGCAAATGGCCATCTTTGAACGGAGGGAGCAGGACTAAGGGTACATGTTTCACCATCTTTCAGTGCTGTGATTGCAGCCATTCCCCAACTCTCTGTGAATGGTAATCCTGTCCATTGATCAATGGTTGTGGCAATTTGCATGTGAATGATGATGAAAGTGAGCCAACAGCCCATTGTTAATCAGTGCAAACAAACTGATCACCATTGTTAATCAGTTTTGGGTATTATGCAAAGGTACTGTTTATGAAGTTGAAGAAACTCGTTCCAGTTTGTGTTACACCTTTGCAAGCTTTGCTGTTTCCCTGCTGTAACTACATGCCACTCAAGTGTGCTTCAAGTCCACCGCATTGTAAGGTGTTAGGTTGTGAGGTCTAAGGACCTGGGTTAAGGCTTTGGGCTCTTCACACGTGTGGGTTGAAATCTCATTGCTGCAATAGGATCTTACCCAGGGCAGGCAGATGCCATCCTGTCCAAAAACACTCAGTGAAGTAGGAGACCATTTCTTTCCTACAACATTAAGAGCATTGCTGAATGTTCTGGGCTTCTAGTTTGTGCTGCACCTTTTCAAGTTTTACCGTCTAGTACTTGGGTAGGAGGCTGCTAGTTGTAGTGGTAGCATGACCGAGCGGTCTAAGGTGCTGGATTAAGGCTCCAGTCTCTTCGGGGGCGTGGGTTCGAATCCCACTGCTGCCACGCAGATGTAGCTGCAAAGTTCCCTTGGTGTTGGGTTTCATGTCTTGCCAATAAATGGAAAGTCCTACATGGCATGGAGATTAAATTCTGTTGCCACACGTATGCCAAGTCCAACTTGCAGGAATCACCTCAAGAGTAAATCTTTTGATGGAGGGCTTTGAAGTCTTAACAACTTGCAGAATTTTCCCACCAGTTTTCAAGTTAATTTGTTGGTTTTCACTCATGGTGTCATCCCTGACTAGTTACTGCTTTTAACCAGAACCTGCAGCCAGTGGGGGAGTGGTTAAGGTGGTGCTGTGTTGCACTCACCATGACTGCAGAGTTACAAAAGTGTCCTTGATTTCACTACAGTGGTGTGCAAGCACCTCACTCCCATATGGTCTAGCGGTTAGGATTCCTGGTTTTCACCCAGGTGGCCCGGGTTCAACTCCCGGTATGGGAACATGTCTTTAATGTTTCCCTAAGCCAAGGTGTACCGTGTGCTATTCCTCTACTGGGATAAATGGGGATGGTTATTGGCAGGTACCTGTTGACTTTTGACAATGTGCTAGTGAACAAAGCAATCACAAGGAGCTTCTTAGTGCACCACTGCATACCCATTTGCAACCTCCAGTCAATACTCTCCAAGCAGGAGCAGAATACAGACTTTTCCCTCTTCCCCTTAGGATTGCCATGAAGGAAACAGGAAAACCAGCCAAAACCTGGCTAAGCGCATGTCACGACACAAAACAGCTAGCTGGTCAGGCCAGTTCTCAGCAGTCTGTTTAGACCTACAGTTCAGTGGCCGCTCTTCTACTGATGAGGATGTACACATTCTGGGCGGGGAGGTAGGATAGTGTGAGCGGGGAGTCAAGGAGGCCATTTATGTGAAAAGCAAATGGCCATCTTTGAACGGAGGGAGCAGGACTAAGGGTACATGTTTCACCATCTTTCAGTGCTGTGATTGCAGCCATTCCCCAACTCTCTGTGAATGGTAATCCTGTCCATTGATCAATGGTTGTGGCAATTTGCATGTGAATGATGATGAAAGTGAGCCAACAGCCCATTGTTAATCAGTGCAAACAAACTGATCACCATTGTTAATCAGTTTTGGGTATTATGCAAAGGTACTGTTTATGAAGTTGAAGAAACTCGTTCCAGTTTGTGTTACACCTTTGCAAGCTTTGCTGTTTCCCTGCTGTAACTACATGCCACTCAAGTGTGCTTCAAGTCCACCGCATTGTAAGGTGTTAGGTTGTGAGGTCTAAGGACCTGGGTTAAGGCTTTGGGCTCTTCACACGTGTGGGTTGAAATCTCATTGCTGCAATAGGATCTTACCCAGGGCAGGCAGATGCCATCCTGTCCAAAAACACTCAGTGAAGTAGGAGACCATTTCTTTCCTACAACATTAAGAGCATTGCTGAATGTTCTGGGCTTCTAGTTTGTGCTGCACCTTTTCAAGTTTTACCGTCTAGTACTTGGGTAGGAGGCTGCTAGTTGTAGTGGTAGCATGACCGAGCGGTCTAAGGTGCTGGATTAAGGCTCCAGTCTCTTCGGGGGCGTGGGTTCGAATCCCACTGCTGCCACGCAGATGTAGCTGCAAAGTTCCCTTGGTGTTGGGTTTCATGTCTTGCCAATAAATGGAAAGTCCTACATGGCATGGAGATTAAATTCTGTTGCCACACGTATGCCAAGTCCAACTTGCAGGAATCACCTCAAGAGTAAATCTTTTGATGGAGGGCTTTGAAGTCTTAACAACTTGCAGAATTTTCCCACCAGTTTTCAAGTTAATTTGTTGGTTTTCACTCATGGTGTCATCCCTGACTAGTTACTGCTTTTAACCAGAACCTGCAGCCAGTGGGGGAGTGGTTAAGGTGGTGCTGTGTTGCACTCACCATGACTGCAGAGTTACAAAAGTGTCCTTGATTTCACTACAGTGGTGTGCAAGCACCTCACTCCCATATGGTCTAGCGGTTAGGATTCCTGGTTTTCACCCAGGTGGCCCGGGTTCAACTCCCGGTATGGGAACATGTCTTTAATGTTTCCCTAAGCCAAGGTGTACCGTGTGCTATTCCTCTACTGGGATAAATGGGGATGGTTATTGGCAGGTACCTGTTGACTTTTGACAATGTGCTAGTGAACAAAGCAATCACAAGGAGCTTCTTAGTGCACCACTGCATACCCATTTGCAACCTCCAGTCAATACTCTCCAAGCAGGAGCAGAATACAGACTTTTCCCTCTTCCCCTTAGGATTGCCATGAAGGAAACAGGAAAACCAGCCAAAACCTGGCTAAGCGCATGTCACGACACAAAACAGCTAGCTGGTCAGGCCAGTTCTCAGCAGTCTGTTTAGACCTACAGTTCAGTGGCCGCTCTTCTACTGATGAGGATGTACACATTCTGGGCGGGGAGGTAGGATAGTGTGAGCGGGGAGTCAAGGAGGCCATTTATGTGAAAAGCAAATGGCCATCTTTGAACGGAGGGAGCAGGACTAAGGGTACATGTTTCACCATCTTTCAGTGCTGTGATTGCAGCCATTCCCCAACTCTCTGTGAATGGTAATCCTGTCCATTGATCAATGGTTGTGGCAATTTGCATGTGAATGATGATGAAAGTGAGCCAACAGCCCATTGTTAATCAGTGCAAACAAACTGATCACCATTGTTAATCAGTTTTGGGTATTATGCAAAGGTACTGTTTATGAAGTTGAAGAAACTCGTTCCAGTTTGTGTTACACCTTTGCAAGCTTTGCTGTTTCCCTGCTGTAACTACATGCCACTCAAGTGTGCTTCAAGTCCACCGCATTGTAAGGTGTTAGGTTGTGAGGTCTAAGGACCTGGGTTAAGGCTTTGGGCTCTTCACACGTGTGGGTTGAAATCTCATTGCTGCAATAGGATCTTACCCAGGGCAGGCAGATGCCATCCTGTCCAAAAACACTCAGTGAAGTAGGAGACCATTTCTTTCCTACAACATTAAGAGCATTGCTGAATGTTCTGGGCTTCTAGTTTGTGCTGCACCTTTTCAAGTTTTACCGTCTAGTACTTGGGTAGGAGGCTGCTAGTTGTAGTGGTAGCATGACCGAGCGGTCTAAGGTGCTGGATTAAGGCTCCAGTCTCTTCGGGGGCGTGGGTTCGAATCCCACTGCTGCCACGCAGATGTAGCTGCAAAGTTCCCTTGGTGTTGGGTTTCATGTCTTGCCAATAAATGGAAAGTCCTACATGGCATGGAGATTAAATTCTGTTGCCACACGTATGCCAAGTCCAACTTGCAGGAATCACCTCAAGAGTAAATCTTTTGATGGAGGGCTTTGAAGTCTTAACAACTTGCAGAATTTTCCCACCAGTTTTCAAGTTAATTTGTTGGTTTTCACTCATGGTGTCATCCCTGACTAGTTACTGCTTTTAACCAGAACCTGCAGCCAGTGGGGGAGTGGTTAAGGTGGTGCTGTGTTGCACTCACCATGACTGCAGAGTTACAAAAGTGTCCTTGATTTCACTACAGTGGTGTGCAAGCACCTCACTCCCATATGGTCTAGCGGTTAGGATTCCTGGTTTTCACCCAGGTGGCAGTCTGTTTAGACCTACAGTTCAGTGGCCGCTCTTCTACTGATGAGGATGTACACATTCTGGGCGGGGAGGTAGGATAGTGTGAGCGGGGAGTCAAGGAGGCCATTTATGTGAAAAGCAAATGGCCATCTTTGAACGGAGGGAGCAGGACTAAGGGTACATGTTTCACCATCTTTCAGTGCTGTGATTGCAGCCATTCCCCAACTCTCTGTGAATGGTAATCCTGTCCATTGATCAATGGTTGTGGCAATTTGCATGTGAATGATGATGAAAGTGAGCCAACAGCCCATTGTTAATCAGTGCAAACAAACTGATCACCATTGTTAATCAGTTTTGGGTATTATGCAAAGGTACTGTTTATGAAGTTGAAGAAACTCGTTCCAGTTTGTGTTACACCTTTGCAAGCTTTGCTGTTTCCCTGCTGTAACTACATGCCACTCAAGTGTGCTTCAAGTCCACCGCATTGTAAGGTGTTAGGTTGTGAGGTCTAAGGACCTGGGTTAAGGCTTTGGGCTCTTCACACGTGTGGGTTGAAATCTCATTGCTGCAATAGGATCTTACCCAGGGCAGGCAGATGCCATCCTGTCCAAAAACACTCAGTGAAGTAGGAGACCATTTCTTTCCTACAACATTAAGAGCATTGCTGAATGTTCTGGGCTTCTAGTTTGTGCTGCACCTTTTCAAGTTTTACCGTCTAGTACTTGGGTAGGAGGCTGCTAGTTGTAGTGGTAGCATGACCGAGCGGTCTAAGGTGCTGGATTAAGGCTCCAGTCTCTTCGGGGGCGTGGGTTCGAATCCCACTGCTGCCACGCAGATGTAGCTGCAAAGTTCCCTTGGTGTTGGGTTTCATGTCTTGCCAATAAATGGAAAGTCCTACATGGCATGGAGATTAAATTCTGTTGCCACACGTATGCCAAGTCCAACTTGCAGGAATCACCTCAAGAGTAAATCTTTTGATGGAGGGCTTTGAAGTCTTAACAACTTGCAGAATTTTCCCACCAGTTTTCAAGTTAATTTGTTGGTTTTCACTCATGGTGTCATCCCTGACTAGTTACTGCTTTTAACCAGAACCTGCAGCCAGTGGGGGAGTGGTTAAGGTGGTGCTGTGTTGCACTCACCATGACTGCAGAGTTACAAAAGTGTCCTTGATTTCACTACAGTGGTGTGCAAGCACCTCACTCCCATATGGTCTAGCGGTTAGGATTCCTGGTTTTCACCCAGGTGGCCCGGGTTCAACTCCCGGTATGGGAACATGTCTTTAATGTTTCCCTAAGCCAAGGTGTACCGTGTGCTATTCCTCTACTGGGATAAATGGGGATGGTTATTGGCAGGTACCTGTTGACTTTTGACAATGTGCTAGTGAACAAAGCAATCACAAGGAGCTTCTTAGTGCACCACTGCATACCCATTTGCAACCTCCAGTCAATACTCTCCAAGCAGGAGCAGAATACAGACTTTTCCCTCTTCCCCTTAGGATTGCCATGAAGGAAACAGGAAAACCAGCCAAAACCTGGCTAAGCGCATGTCACGACACAAAACAGCTAGCTGGTCAGGCCAGTTCTCAGCAGTCTGTTTAGACCTACAGTTCAGTGGCCGCTCTTCTACTGATGAGGATGTACACATTCTGGGCGGGGAGGTAGGATAGTGTGAGCGGGGAGTCAAGGAGGCCATTTATGTGAAAAGCAAATGGCCATCTTTGAACGGAGGGAGCAGGACTAAGGGTACATGTTTCACCATCTTTCAGTGCTGTGATTGCAGCCATTCCCCAACTCTCTGTGAATGGTAATCCTGTCCATTGATCAATGGTTGTGGCAATTTGCATGTGAATGATGATGAAAGTGAGCCAACAGCCCATTGTTAATCAGTGCAAACAAACTGATCACCATTGTTAATCAGTTTTGGGTATTATGCAAAGGTACTGTTTATGAAGTTGAAGAAACTCGTTCCAGTTTGTGTTACACCTTTGCAAGCTTTGCTGTTTCCCTGCTGTAACTACATGCCACTCAAGTGTGCTTCAAGTCCACCGCATTGTAAGGTGTTAGGTTGTGAGGTCTAAGGACCTGGGTTAAGGCTTTGGGCTCTTCACACGTGTGGGTTGAAATCTCATTGCTGCAATAGGATCTTACCCAGGGCAGGCAGATGCCATCCTGTCCAAAAACACTCAGTGAAGTAGGAGACCATTTCTTTCCTACAACATTAAGAGCATTGCTGAATGTTCTGGGCTTCTAGTTTGTGCTGCACCTTTTCAAGTTTTACCGTCTAGTACTTGGGTAGGAGGCTGCTAGTTGTAGTGGTAGCATGACCGAGCGGTCTAAGGTGCTGGATTAAGGCTCCAGTCTCTTCGGGGGCGTGGGTTCGAATCCCACTGCTGCCACGCAGATGTAGCTGCAAAGTTCCCTTGGTGTTGGGTTTCATGTCTTGCCAATAAATGGAAAGTCCTACATGGCATGGAGATTAAATTCTGTTGCCACACGTATGCCAAGTCCAACTTGCAGGAATCACCTCAAGAGTAAATCTTTTGATGGAGGGCTTTGAAGTCTTAACAACTTGCAGAATTTTCCCACCAGTTTTCAAGTTAATTTGTTGGTTTTCACTCATGGTGTCATCCCTGACTAGTTACTGCTTTTAACCAGAACCTGCAGCCAGTGGGGGAGTGGTTAAGGTGGTGCTGTGTTGCACTCACCATGACTGCAGAGTTACAAAAGTGTCCTTGATTTCACTACAGTGGTGTGCAAGCACCTCACTCCCATATGGTCTAGCGGTTAGGATTCCTGGTTTTCACCCAGGTGGCCCGGGTTCAACTCCCGGTATGGGAACATGTCTTTAATGTTTCCCTAAGCCAAGGTGTACCGTGTGCTATTCCTCTACTGGGATAAATGGGGATGGTTATTGGCAGGTACCTGTTGACTTTTGACAATGTGCTAGTGAACAAAGCAATCACAAGGAGCTTCTTAGTGCACCACTGCATACCCATTTGCAACCTCCAGTCAATACTCTCCAAGCAGGAGCAGAATACAGACTTTTCCCTCTTCCCCTTAGGATTGCCATGAAGGAAACAGGAAAACCAGCCAAAACCTGGCTAAGCGCATGTCACGACACAAAACAGCTAGCTGGTCAGGCCAGTTCTCAGCAGTCTGTTTAGACCTACAGTTCAGTGGCCGCTCTTCTACTGATGAGGATGTACACATTCTGGGCGGGGAGGTAGGATAGTGTGAGCGGGGAGTCAAGGAGGCCATTTATGTGAAAAGCAAATGGCCATCTTTGAACGGAGGGAGCAGGACTAAGGGTACATGTTTCACCATCTTTCAGTGCTGTGATTGCAGCCATTCCCCAACTCTCTGTGAATGGTAATCCTGTCCATTGATCAATGGTTGTGGCAATTTGCATGTGAATGATGATGAAAGTGAGCCAACAGCCCATTGTTAATCAGTGCAAACAAACTGATCACCATTGTTAATCAGTTTTGGGTATTATGCAAAGGTACTGTTTATGAAGTTGAAGAAACTCGTTCCAGTTTGTGTTACACCTTTGCAAGCTTTGCTGTTTCCCTGCTGTAACTACATGCCACTCAAGTGTGCTTCAAGTCCACCGCATTGTAAGGTGTTAGGTTGTGAGGTCTAAGGACCTGGGTTAAGGCTTTGGGCTCTTCACACGTGTGGGTTGAAATCTCATTGCTGCAATAGGATCTTACCCAGGGCAGGCAGATGCCATCCTGTCCAAAAACACTCAGTGAAGTAGGAGACCATTTCTTTCCTACAACATTAAGAGCATTGCTGAATGTTCTGGGCTTCTAGTTTGTGCTGCACCTTTTCAAGTTTTACCGTCTAGTACTTGGGTAGGAGGCTGCTAGTTGTAGTGGTAGCATGACCGAGCGGTCTAAGGTGCTGGATTAAGGCTCCAGTCTCTTCGGGGGCGTGGGTTCGAATCCCACTGCTGCCACGCAGATGTAGCTGCAAAGTTCCCTTGGTGTTGGGTTTCATGTCTTGCCAATAAATGGAAAGTCCTACATGGCATGCAGATTAAATTCTGTTGCCACACGTATGCCAAGTCCAACTTGCAGGAATCACCTCAAGAGTAAATCTTTTGATGGAGGGCTTTGAAGTCTTAACAACTTGCAGAATTTTCCCACCAGTTTTCAAGTTAATTTGTTGGTTTTCACTCATGGTGTCATCCCTGACTAGTTACTGCTTTTAACCAGAACCTGCAGCCAGTGGGGGAGTGGTTAAGGTGGTGCTGTGTTGCACTCACCATGACTGCAGAGTTACAAAAGTGTCCTTGATTTCACTACAGTGGTGTGCAAGCACCTCACTCCCATATGGTCTAGCGGTTAGGATTCCTGGTTTTCACCCAGGTGGCCTGGGTTCAACTCCCGGTATGGGAACGTGTCGTTAATGTCTCCCTAAGCCAAGGTGTACCGTGTGCTATTCCTCTACTGGGATAAATGGGGATGATTATTGGCAGGTACCTGTTGACTTTTGACAATGTGCTAGTGAACAAAGCAATCACAAGGAGCTTCTTAGTGCACCACTGCATACCCATTTGCAACCTCCAGTCAATACTCTCCAAGCAGGAGCAGAATACAGACTTTTCCCTCTTCCCCTTAGGATTGCCATGAAGGAAACAGGAAAACCAGCCAAAACCTGGCTAAGCGCATGTCACGACACAAAACAGCTAGCTGGTCAGGCCAGTTCTCAGCAGTCTGTTTAGACCTACAGTTCAGTGGCCGCTCTTCTACTGATGAGGATGTACACATTCTGGGCGGGGAGGTAGGATAGTGTGAGCGGGGAGTCAAGGAGGCCATTTATGTGAAAAGCAAATGGCCATCTTTGAACGGAGGGAGCAGGACTAAGGGTACATGTTTCACCATCTTTCAGTGCTGTGATTGCAGCCATTCCCCAACTCTCTGTGAATGGTAATCCTGTCCATTGATCAATGGTTGTGGCAATTTGCATGTGAATGATGATGAAAGTGAGCCAACAGCCCATTGTTAATCAGTGCAAACAAACTGATCACCATTGTTAATCAGTTTTGGGTATTATGCAAAGGTACTGTTTATGAAGTTGAAGAAACTCGTTCCAGTTTGTGTTACACCTTTGCAAGCTTTGCTGTTTCCCTGCTGTAACTACATGCCACTCAAGTGTGCTTCAAGTCCACCGCATTGTAAGGTGTTAGGTTGTGAGGTCTAAGGACCTGGGTTAAGGCTTTGGGCTCTTCACACGTGTGGGTTGAAATCTCATTGCTGCAATAGGATCTTACCCAGGGCAGGCAGATGCCATCCTGTCCAAAAACACTCAGTGAAGTAGGAGACCATTTCTTTCCTACAACATTAAGAGCATTGCTGAATGTTCTGGGCTTCTAGTTTGTGCTGCACCTTTTCAAGTTTTACCGTCTAGTACTTGGGTAGGAGGCTGTTAGTTGTAGTGGTAGCATGACCGAGCGGTCTAAGGTGCTGGATTAAGGCTCCAGTCTCTTCGGGGGCGTGGGTTCGAATCCCACTGCTGCCACGCAGATGTAGCTGCAAAGTTCCCTTGGTGTTGGGTTTCATGTCTTGCCAATAAATGGAAAGTCCTACATGGCATGGAGATTAAATTCTGTTGCCACACGTATGCCAAGTCCAACTTGCAGGAATCACCTCAAGAGTAAATCTTTTGATGGAGGGCTTTGAAGTCTTAACAACTTGCAGAATTTTCCCACCAGTTTTCAAGTTAATTTGTTGGTTTTCACTCATGGTGTCATCCCTGACTAGTTACTGCTTTTAACCAGAACCTGCAGCCAGTGGGGGAGTGGTTAAGGTGGTGCTGTGTTGCACTCACCATGACTGCAGAGTTACAAAAGTGTCCTTGATTTCACTACAGTGGTGTGCAAGCACCTCACTCCCATATGGTCTAGCGGTTAGGATTCCTGGTTTTCACACAGCTGGCCCGGGTTCAACTCCCGGTATGGGAACATGTCTTTAATTTTTCCCTAAGCCAAGGTGTACCGTGTGCTATTCCTCTACTGGGATAAATGGGGATGGTTATTGGCAGGTACCTGTTGACTTTTGACAATGTGCTAGTGAACAAAGCAATCACAAGGAGCTTCTTAGTGCACCACTGCATACCCATTTGCAACCTCCAGTCAATACTCTCCAAGCAGGAGCAGAATACAGACTTTTCCCTCTTCCCCTTAGGATTGCCATGAAGGAAAGAGGAAAACCAGCCAAAACCTGGCTAAGCGCATGTCACGACACAAAACAGCTAGCTGGTCAGGCCAGTTCTCAGCAGTCTGTTTAGACCTACAGTTCAGTGGCCGCTCTTCTACTGATGAGGATGTACACATTCTGGGCGGGGAGGTAGGATAGTGTGAGCGGGGAGTCAAGGAGGCCATTTATGTGAAAAGCAAATGGCCATCTTTGAACGGAGGGAGCAGGACTAAGGGTACATGTTTCACCATCTTTCAGTGCTGTGATTGCAGCCATTCCCCAACTCTCTGTGAATGGTAATCCTGTCCATTGATCAATGGTTGTGGCAATTTGCATGTGAATGATGATGAAAGTGAGCCAACAGCCCATTGTTAATCAGTGCAAACAAACTGATCACCATTGTTAATCAGTTTTGGGTATTATGCAAAGGTACTGTTTATGAAGTTGAAGAAACTCGTTCCAGTTTGTGTTACACCTTTGCAAGCTTTGCTGTTTCCCTGCTGTAACTACATGCCACTCAAGTGTGCTTCAAGTCCACCGCATTGTAAGGTGTTAGGTTGTGAGGTCTAAGGACCTGGGTTAAGGCTTTGGGCTCTTCACACGTGTGGGTTGAAATCTCATTGCTGCAATAGGATCTTACCCAGGGCAGGCAGATGCCATCCTGTCCAAAAACACTCAGTGAAGTAGGAGACCATTTCTTTCCTACAACATTAAGAGCATTGCTGAATGTTCTGGGCTTCTAGTTTGTGCTGCACCTTTTCAAGTTTTACCGTCTAGTACTTGGGTAGGAGGCTGCTAGTTGTAGTGGTAGCATGACCGAGCGGTCTAAGGTGCTGGAATAAGGCTCCAGTCTCTTCGGGGGCGTGGGTTCGAATCCCACTGCTGCCACGCAGATGTAGCTGCAAAGTTCCCTTGGTGTTGGGTTTCATGTCTTGCCAATAAATGGAAAGTCCTACATGGCATGGAGATTAAATTCTGTTGCCACACGTATGCCAAGTCCAACTTGCAGGAATCACCTCAAGAATAAATCTTTTGATGGAGGGCTTTGAAGTCTTAACAACTTGCAGAATTTTCCCACCAGTTTTCAAGTTAATTTGTTGGTTTTCACTCATGGTGTCATCCCTGACTAGTTACTGCTTTTAACCAGAACCTGCAGCCAGTGGGGGAGTGGTTAAGGTGGTGCTGTGTTGCACTCACCATGACTGCAGAGTTACAAAAGTGTCCTTGATTTCACTACAGTGGTGTGCAAGCACCTCACTCCCATATGGTCTAGCGGTTAGGATTCCTGGTTTTCACCCAGGCGGCAGTCTGTTTAGACCTACAGTTCAGTGGCCGCTCTTCTACTGATGAGGATGTACACATTCTGGGCGGGGAGGTAGGATAGTGTGAGCGGGGAGTCAAGGAGGCCATTTATGTGAAAAGCAAATGGCCATCTTTGAACGGAGGGAGCAGGACTAAGGGTACATGTTTCACCATCTTTCAGTGCTGTGATTGCAGCCATTCCCCAACTCTCTGTGAATGGTAATCCTGTCCATTGATCAATGGTTGTGGCAATTTGCATGTGAATGATGATGAAAGTGAGCCAACAGCCCATTGTTAATCAGTGCAAACAAACTGATCACCATTGTTAATCAGTTTTGGGTATTATGCAAAGGTACTGTTTATGAAGTTGAAGAAACTCGTTCCAGTTTGTGTTACACCTTTGCAAGCTTTGCTGTTTCCCTGCTGTAACTACATGCCACTCAAGTGTGCTTCAAGTCCACCGCATTGTAAGGTGTTAGGTTGTGAGGTCTAAGGACCTGGGTTAAGGCTTTGGGCTCTTCACACGTGTGGGTTGAAATCTCATTGCTGCAATAGGATCTTACCCAGGGCAGGCAGATGCCATCCTGTCCAAAAACACTCAGTGAAGTAGGAGACCATTTCTTTCCTACAACATTAAGAGCATTGCTGAATGTTCTGGGCTTCTAGTTTGTGCTGCACCTTTTCAAGTTTTACCGTCTAGTACTTGGGTAGGAGGCTGCTAGTTGTAGTGGTAGCATGACCGAGCGGTCTAAGGTGCTGGATTAAGGCTCCAGTCTCTTCGGGGGCGTGGGTTCGAATCCCACTGCTGCCACGCAGATGTAGCTGCAAAGTTCCCTTGGTGTTGGGTTTCATGTCTTGCCAATAAATGGAAAGTCCTACATGGCATGGAGATTAAATTCTGTTGCCACATGTATGCCAAGTCCAACTTGCAGGAATCACCTCAAGAGTCAATCTTTTGATGGAGGGCTTTGAAGTCTTAACAACTTGCAGAATTTCCCCACCAGTTTTCAAGTTAATTTGTTGGTTTTCACTCATGGTGTCATCCCTGACTAGTTACTGCTTTTAACCAGAACCTGCAGCCAGTGGGGGAGTGGTTAAAGTGGTGCTGTGTTCCACTCACCATGACTGCAGAGTTACAAAAGTGTCCTTGATTTCACTACAGTGGTGTGCCAGCACCTCACTCCCATATGGTCTAGCGGTTAGGATTCCTGGTTTTCACCCAGGTGTCCCGGGTTCAACTCCCGGTATGGGAACGTGTCTTTAATGTTTCCCTAAGCCAAGGTGTACCGTGTGCTATTCCTCTACTGGGATAAATGGGGATGGTTATTGGCAGGTACCTGTTGACTTTTGACAATGTGCTAGTGAACAAAGCAATCACAAGGAGCTTCTTAGTGCAGCACTGCATACCCATTTGCAACCTCCAGTCAATACTCTCCAAGCAGGAGCAGAATACAGACTTTTCCCTCTTCCCCTTAGGATTGCCATGAAGGAAACAGGAAAACCAGCCAAAACCTGGCTAAGCGCATGTCACGACACAAAACAGCTAGCTGGTCAGGCCAGTTCTCAGCAGTCTGTTTAGACCTACAGTTCAGTGGCCGCTCTTCTACTGATGAGGATGTACACATTCTGGGCGGGGAGGTAGGATAGTGTGAGCGGGGAGTCAAGGAGGCCATTTATGTGAAAAGCAAATGGCCATCTTTGAACGGAGGGAGCAGGACTAAGGGTACATGTTTCACCATCTTTCAGTGCTGTGATTGCAGAGGGAAACATAAGGAAAGCCAGCCAACCCCTGGCTAAGTGCAAACTTACTAACATTGTCAATCAGTTTTTTTTTCAAGTAGTTTTAGTTCGACTAGTTTTTATTTTTTTGCAGATATACTTAATGTAAGATTTCTTACGATGTGACTTTGATGTGTAATAAAACATTTTAACCACTGAAAATGCAACATAGAGATGCAAAGAATCTCATTTCTGGCTCTTCCTTTCTCCAACCAAATTAACAGTCGAAATCCAGTCTGTAGAAAGACTTCACAATGTTTGGCTATTTATCTCATTTTATTTTTGTTTCTTTTTCCTAAACAACACAGAAAACACATCCACAGACATACAGACCAATTTGTGTACTTCTACATCACTGCAGCAAAGTGAAAAGCATTATATTCTCAGCATATATTCTCTTAAATCGCTGTAATAGCCGTGGAGAGTTTAAAGATAGCACAAGAGGGTAACATTAACCTGAAGCATCCATTAAACTCTCATTTAGTTATCAAGATTCTCTTTTTTCTCATAGGTGCAATGTATGATTTCCTTTCAGGCTTTTCTTGCATGTCCGTGATTAGAGGGACATTTTTTGTTGGAAAAAAAAGTCCTGCATCCTCATCCAATAAAACATCAGAAATATTTGTACTTGAAGCAACGCCTGGACCCTTTTCAAAAAGAAAACCAAAGGAGACCTAAAAGAAACCAATCAAACATAAACTTCATTTAAAAAAAACCCCAAAGGATTATTTTAAACGGTGAAAAAAAAAAATGTTCGAGTCAGCATCTGCTGTTCCTGCTCCACGTGTGTTCTCAGAATGCCTTTCAAGGGCTATTTGCAAATTTTTTCCAAACTGCCTTTGTGTACTTGTACGTTCAGAGCTTTTATTTGTATGTGTGCATCATGAGCTCAGTTTTGGCGTAAAGAAACCATCTTTGGTCTCCAGTGTAGCTCATGTTTTTCAGCTGTCCTGGCTTCATATGTGCGCCTGTGTGTTGCTCCATGCCCTCTATCCGCCCTCTGTAGTCATTAGTGCCCTGTGTGAAACAGGCACGCTGCCCCGTTGCACTCTCACACAGCTTATTTACTTTGCCTCACAAAGCTGTAGACAGTTCAGACTCTACTAGATCCGATTGCAGTGCAAACTCTTCATTTAAATATCTTCTAAAGTTGAAGCTGTTTTTCAGCTTTCAGCATTTCACCCACTCACCTTTAATGGAGATGCAATAAAATGTGTTATTCTTTTAAATGTTGTAAGTTAGCCAGACACTAATTTCAACTCCAAGGAAAGAAGGAAAGAAAGAATAGCTATGCTGCAAACTGCACACAAACAAAGCAACATGAACATTATGAGATTGTGATAAATGCACATTTATTACTAACTTTCTCAAATTAAATGCATTTTGCAGTGCAGTTCTGCTTCCAGTGCTTATATTTTTGCATCAATTCAAACCTCTCACACGTGTTGCTGCTTCTTTTTTGTTTACTGAAACCTCTATAAACACATGACTCGTCCACAATAGATTGTTGCTTTGTGTCTTATCTAACTAGAGCTGCATTAAACTTTTGGCATGTGGTGAAAATGAGTTTATTTAGAAATGCACAAGATCTGATGAGTTATAAAGACTAAGAATTTCAGTTGTCAGTTGTTAATAAAGATGTTCTCTATAACATGGGGCCATGAGATTATATAACAGTTGGGTGTGTCTTTCAGCACTGAGATTTATTTTTGAGGCCTCATGAGGGTCTGTTCTGGTCTGCGGGGCAAAATGAGGAACTAACCTTATTTCAGCCACACAGCATGGAGAGTCAGTGCAGAAACAAAGAACACGCCTGCCTGTCCTTTAGTTCCTCTTCATAGTTCATGGTCCCTTCTCATGTTCACATGTTCAAATAACACACTCCATGTTTAACTTACAAACTTTTTTAGGCTTGTTCGTGTGTTTGTAAAGGATTAGGGTTATAAAAAAGAGCAGTTTTTATTAGAAGTGTATTAGAGTGAATGTGAGATGGACAGTCGCTTTTTACTTTTTTGCAGAAAGTGGATTCTGTTTATCTGGACATTGCGTTTTCATCTTTTGGTTAAACAAACCTTGTCTGATTCTGTGTGTGTGAGGGGGTTTTGTGCTTTTTTTGCATTCCTGGATGTTTAAGTAGTGAGAAAAGTGTTGTTACTGTAGTACTCATAGAAACAAGAGCCAAAACAATAAAAACAATAGGCAAGTCCACCCAATTATTGTACAGTGTTACATTCTAACTCTTACTGCAAAAAGGATCACAGCTATAGTCCCACACAAACACTTTGTTGAATGTTTCTCTGCCTGCCTAAGCATGTATCCTAGCATTCACACGCATGTGACTCGTGTGCTCGCCAAAGGATACTTGAACATGAGGATGAGAGGAACCAGTGGATAGAGCCACTAAGCTTCTAAATGGTAGACACCCTGCACTACCATCAGCAGCCTGAATGCATCTTAACTGTTTTAAGAAAATTATGTAATGAGATTATAAGCGGTTATTAGAAGAAAAACACACTGTCTTACAGATCCTTTGTTTACAGGCTTTTTGTCTGACAGAGATCAACATTGACGACCATGAAGTCGGTTTTTCTGCAGCTGTTTCCAGCTTTTAAAAATTGACAGTTTAGATTTTTGTGAAGGAGTCACTCATGACTCATTGAGTGAATGCACTGTATGGCCAATTGGCTGCATGCAGTCAGTTGATGTCACATTTTCAGATTGCTTCAGATGTCTTGGATTCCCGGCTGAGCCAGTTGCCAAAAAAGTACCTGGTATCAGATACTACAATCTAATGGTAATGGTAACCTAATTATAATAATAGCTGCTGTTAGAACTCATGAAGTAAGACAAACAAGCGACCGCAGGATAAAACAGGAAAGCGTAATTGAATACGTGCATGTTTTTTAGCTTGTTCGCGTAGGTGCATTTGTTTTTGTATAACATCTGTTGCTTTCTGTGTTTATTTGCGTGTGCGTGTTTATTTCTGCTTCACCGTGAGTGTGTTTGTGTGTGATTGTTTATGGGGGGGCAGGCTGACGCAGCAGAACCAACTGCAGCTTGGCGTGCAATAGAGGCGGGTACACACACTCGTGTACACACACTTTATACACATGAGCACAACTTTGTATATACTACAGCTGCACAAACTGCTCACAAATGTGACGCTCGGATATTAAAGTGACATTTGAAACGACACGTTGAGCATGTGCAGATATGTGGAAGGACAAACATGCGCTCGTGGACACACACACGAACACACCATGGGATTGGTTTATCATGTGAACTGTCACTGTTGCTGCTTTTATTGCTGGAAAGAGACCACGTGAAAGAGAGAGAGAGAGCGAGGAGAGGGGCAGCGAGGGAGAGAGGTAAGTGTAATCAAAGGGGTGAGGACAGGGAAATAAGAGGGAGAGAGAAGGGAAAAGGAGTGAAGTGAGAGGATAGATAGATAGATAGATAGATAGATAGATAGATAGATAGATAGATAGATAGATAGATGCGTTGGAAAAGGAGGCGATCACCAGCACAGGCGAGGACGGGGGACAATGAAGATGAGGAGAAGGCGATCACATCCTTTAGAGTGCATTTCTTTAAAGGTGGAGCTATTTTCTTATTGTCTTATTGTCTTGTCATGTCAAGTGTGTCTTCAAGTGCCCAGTCAACACATAAGTGTTGTGTTGTAGGGCTGATGTGTGTGTGTGTGTTCGTGTGTGGCAAACCTACAGAGTTGGTTTGTGAAACGAGCTGTGTTTGTGGGACGATGAGGATGTGATGAAGAGGAAGGTGTAGAGAAGATACACTCTGGCTCACACCTTTGGGAGCAGCCCTGCAGTGTGCATCAGGGGAATCTCCTGACTGACAATTTAGTGTCTTTCGCCTCTGTTGGACACTTCTTACTGCTGCCATTGGGGTTTCTTTTTCACCACTTTCTGTTTTATTTTGAAATCTTTCTCGAGTTTTTGTTCCGTTCACTTTCTGTTTGTGACACACCTGCACGTATACTTCTAAGTTCTCCGACTCTTGATCAATTGTCAGATGGTCTTTTTTGTTTACTCAAGCTTTCCATGATCTCATCCTTACAGTGTTCCTTGTGTTTCACTTTTGCTTTCATGACTGCCCCTTACATGCATTCTTCGCCATGCTGCCCTATCATTTGTTAATAATACACCTGGATATTGTTCTTTTTTTGTTCTCTGCTTCCATGTGTGTCCTGCATTTGAGTCCTCTTTGTCTGGTGACTGTTGACATACATAAAGCATGTATGTAAAGTATGTTTCACCACAGCTAGCTACAACAGTGAACTGACATTTACTTGAATTCAGAAATTTCACTTAATTCATCTTAATTAAGCCAACAAATAAAACCAGGCAGGGTAGTAATGCCCTCTGTTGGTCTCTTCGTGATAAAGTCACATGAAGGGAAACTGCTACGTGCTGCCTAAAATACAGTGTATTTGCATTATACTCTAATTTTCCTCCAATCTTTCATAAAAGTTTGGTCAGGCTGTTTTTTGAAAACATCTATATGTATGTGTAAAAAATACTATGACAAAGGCCTAGTTTTATACATTTCACTGTGTTGTACGATATTAAAATGACCACAGTTACTGTTACTGTCTACACATTCTGCCCCTGGTTAATGAAACCAAAGGATCATTTCCTGTGTCTTACTGATTCTTACTGTTAGCAGAGGGTCTGCACAGTTTTTGCTTTTGTTTCCTGAAAACATTTCTCTGCTACTGGAACAATAGAGCTGCTAGGTTTTCCTGTAACTACTAATTAGGTGCAACACACACACACACACACACACACACACACACACACACACACACACACACTCCTGATCATCAGTGCAGTCAACAAACTAATTAAAATCTAGACCTTTCTTCACTAAAATGTTAGCACACATTTCTTGAGTGGTGTGTATCATGGGTCTTACTGTTTGTCAGATATTTTAATAAAATATTCTTCAAAAGGCACCAACAGCTCAAGCACAGTAGAGAAGTCTCGTTCAGGGACTTGAGGAATGGAGGTAAAGACTAGCAGACAGCAGCTTCCTGCAGCTGCTTTGATTGACAGCTCACCTGCCAAAAAAAGCAGCCACTCCCCTAATGGTTACGCTTACCTGGAGTTATACAGTAGAACAACCGCTCTACAGTTGTTACAAAGGGGGAAACTTTCCAAGGAGACAAACACAGTTTTGTTTTAATAGCAGGCAGCAAATGTGCTGTGAAATCGCTGTAGCCTCTAGCGGCCACTAGAGGAGCTGTAGTGGCTTTTAGATTGGTTTAATTTTGTATCCCTGGAGTTTGCCTTTACTGTCTAAACATGGCAAAAAGCATCAGTAGTGTTTTGTTTATAATTTGCAAGGAAAAATACTTCATTTGCATTTCCATGTCTTTATGTCGTAGCTGTACACGCTGCCACGTGGGGCAGTGTGAAAAACATGTGAAAACAGCACTCACAGAGCACAGCTCCCCTCTAAGGCAAAGGGCTAGACTAAAACTGGTGTTTTATGATGGTTTTATTGCAATATCGTGACTTTAGCCTGCTAGGGCGACAATGTGATGTTGTAGGGCAACATATTAAAAAATAGTGTGTCGTACAGCTCTCGCCATGCTCTTTCATGTAATTTATTACTGGATATTTCTGTTTCTTCAAATTATTTTGAGGATCGACTTGAAGGTCAAGTTCAAGTGCGTAGCCATCCTATATATTCATGTCCCCCAATTGATAGTATACTGCTGTGGATTTTGAAGATGATCCATCGAAAATTGTGGGTAATATAAAGCTTTTATTGATTTTCACATTTGGTGCAACCTTGATTAGATTTTCACCAAAATTAAATCAGCTCAAGCTGTTATTGGTATCTACCATCACACAGAATTGAACATGATATCATGAAAACTTTGGACACTAGACAAACAGACAGACAAACAAAGGGAATGGATTACATACTCCCCTCTGTCTTTTGGGGGAGAACAATTGGAAATACATATGCTCTCATTCATGTTTGGACTAGTGCTGGTGTCTTTGCTTTGCCCCTTCCTTTTGCCCCTCCATTGTTCTTAAAACACTTTTTGTGGTGTAGTGAACCAAGTAAAATCTGCTTCTGTTTCTTCCGTTGTTTTTTTGCACTTTGCCCTCTTTGTGATGAACTCTGCTGGTTCTTCCATTTACAGTTTGAGATAAACTTTCAGCCAATCACAGATTGCCCTGAGGTGAGAATTTGTTGATTTGCTGGAGCGTGCCACAGGCGTGGTTAAACGAGCTGACTAACGTGAGCTATGCAGACAGGCAGGAAATTGGCATCTATTAATGTTACTAATTAAAGTTTCTCTAGAACTCCTACAGTTTCTTAAAAAACTGGATTATAAATAGTGGCAATCAAAAAAATTTCCACTACACAGCAAATTCAAAAGTGTTAAATGTTTTGGTGTTAACAGTCTTCTTGCAAAAGTAGAGTTAATTTTACTCTAAGCAGAGTCACATTCTTTTAGTGTAACTCTGAGGTGTAAAATGATAGTAGTTAAAATCGAGTGTTAAAAATGAGTGTTTCTCTGTCAAATCTGGAGGTGTTACAATGGAAACATTAACTCTTGACTTCTTAACTCTGAACTCACTCCTAGAGGGGCTATGACACCAACAGAGTAAATTCACAGACTCTGCCCCCAGCACGGCTCCAATCGAAGCTGAAGTGAAGCCATTTCAGAACATTTTGCTCTACATATTTGAGTTGTTTGCCATGCTTGGTAAGTCATTTTTTCAAAGATTGTTTCAATTATTGTTATTAGCTTTTACTTCTGTAGCTCTTTGGAGTTGAGACAAAGCTGTGTGAAAGGCATTAGCCATGTTGCTCGCTGATAGCATAATATTCTGTTTTAGCTAGCTGAAAGGTATTGTTTGCGGGCAAATACCACAGCCTTGAAAAAAAGCTTGCATGTGAATTTTCAGTCAAATCTTTGGTCAAATACACCTAAAACAATGTCTAGAATGTTAAATGTTGGTATAATGGTCCTACTTGAAGCCTGAAAACGATCGCCCATAAAAAAAAACGAGCAAACAGCAGTAGCTGACGTCCTGACTGGATTCTACGTTAGCATAGATCCCTCCAGAGTTTTGTGCACACGGTTTAGGTAAAAATGAAAAAGGTTGAGGTTTTACATTTAGTTCAGTATTACCTGTTGCCTGTGTCCTTGTCTTTTGGGAAAATACTTTACACAAGTAATGGCTCAAAGAGAATTCCTTTTTTTTTTTACTGTGCTGCAATTGTTTACTGGCTTATTTGTGCCATTAATTAGTGTCAACTAATTTTTATTCAATCTCCGCACAGGATATGCTTGTGAAGATGGAATATGGGGGAGAGCAGAAGTGCGTTGAAGTTCCACAAAGGGATGAATGAAGGACATGCATATTGTATTGAAGAAATAAGTGACGAGAATGCTGTTATTTGCATTTACCATGTCAGACCTTTTGATAAACAAAATTCTAATGAAAGTGAGAACATGTACACTGTTACATCTTTCAGAAAATGTTTTGAAATTGTGGTACACAGTTCAGAATAAATGTTTTCCAAAAACCATTGCATCTTTTTAGTTCCAAAAGAAATTTCTAGAAGTTCAGAACAGTAAAATTCCCGCTTTTTAGAATGAATTAGAAGATAACTCTTACGTAGTTAAACTAAAATACTCTTTGAGAGTTAATATATAAACTCTTAACACCAAGTGTTAAATTATCAACTCCAGACAGATTTGGTGTTTAACACTAAATCAGAGTTAACGTACCAACTCTCCAAAAAGAGTTAAATTAACACTCTCTGGTGTGGACCCATATAGACACTTTAATAGTGTTGAAATCAAATCCGACAGTGTTAATTTGGACATGCTGGATTTGCTGTGTAGAGACCAAAGCACCTGAGATTTAAGTGTTTATGCTTTAGCTGTTGTTTAGCTGTTTACACCTTGCATCTAGAACTCCTTTAACGACGATGACCTGCGATGTATAATTGCATCCTGGATCGCCAACTTTCGTGCTAATTCAGCACTTCTTTATTGTTTTGTGCCACAGAGCATTGGAAATAATATAACTCCTACATGTTGGACCTTCACTCATAGAAAAGTTGTTGCTGCACATTTAAATATTTACACACTCTCACACCCGGAGCTGCTCGTTGGTTATGTAATGTCTGGCTAAATAATTCATGTTCGTTTTGTGTGTTCACTACCAGATGATACGGAAATTATTCGCAGACGTGTTCGAGCTCACTCTGGTTTCTTCCTGATGAAGCTTTTCATGTCAAATATGCCAGGCCGTGCCAGAGACAGTCAGATATGTGGATAAGTAGGAAGAGGAGGAGGAAGTTAGTGATAAGGATTTGTGTGTCAGATAAACACTGACGGAGATATGAAGACGCTGGTTTGATGCGCCCCTGCGAGTAGTTTCAGGAAATAAATGCATGTTGATCAGGCGATGCAGATCATTTGATTTCTGCAGAACTCGAGGCTGACTTTAAGAAACTTTGTGAAACAAAAAAGTCAATGATGAATCGATAAAATGTTACAAAAAAAACTGGTTACGCTGTACACTTGGCATGCAGAGGCCAAGGGGGAACTCGTGTTCAGGAAATCTGTGTGGATGCATTACACAAAACACAAACTCACAGAAACTCACAAATGCTGATTTGAGTCATTTTGCTATTAAACATCTGCTGTTTCCTATTTAAAATCATGCTGTGAGTCTGCTGTGTGTGCGAGCGCTTTGTTGTTGTTGTGGTTGGTAAATGTATTCTGACATACATTATGCAAGTGTGTTTCACTTCTATAACTTCATCATGTTTTCGTCACTGGAAGAAATGCACTCATATTAACATATCGAGTTTCTGAAATTGACAGCAGTTGTTTTTCCCTGTAAGGTGAATTTTATGTTTAACATAAATGCTGTGTATGTTGAACATATTTTCCTTTCTGCTAAATATGTATTGGTTAGTGATGCTAGAACTTTTAAATTGAAAGAGACAGCCGTAACTCCATAGTTGAGCTCGTTTCTGACACTGGGAGAAGATTATTCCCATACCAGGAGTTGAACCCAGGCCACCTGGGTAAAAACCAGGAAATCTAGCCGCTAGACCATATGGGAACCAACTGGGATTTTATACTTTCTGCAGCTGCGCATCCTCTAGGGTCTGCCTAGATCCCTCTTATATAAGGTGGATCATCAGGCAATGAGCATAAGGGTCCGCACAGACTAGTCCGCTGGAGCAAATACACCTGCATCCAAGTAAAGTATTACAGGGATGACGACTCAGTGTCAGGTCTCCAGCTATCCTTGTGCATGTCCACAAGTTAGAGGACATACACAGGGTTGTTCCCAGGACTTTTGAAATTGGGGTCCAGCAACTAGTCAGTGGTTATATAGTAATACAAACTAGCAATATAACTTGAAAACTAGTGCAAAATTCAGTGAGTAGCTTAGCCACTGAGATGAAGGCCTAGAGACCAGTTGGCAAACTTAGTCGCTAGGGAAAAATATATATTTTCCGACCTGCTTGCAAGTAATGGGTCCACTGAAGCATGTGTACAGTATATGCACAGGTGGTAGGGACTTGGAATAAGGAGAGCAGAACTACATAAAGATGTTTTTCCCTTTTTCATTTAATTTGTTTATTACTACTGAGGCTTTAAAAAAACCATTAGTTAGTTACCGGATATGTTTTTACCCCCGCTTGAGGAAGAACATTTTGTTATCTGACTATAAGAGTTGTGTCACATGTACAAACAACAAACTAGCGTTTGTTCATGCCAAGCAGCTTCAGGCTGAAGGCCGGTCTGCTGTTTGACCCAGCTCACATGACAGGGCTCAAAGTGCCACTGGGATTAGAATGTACCTTGAAATGTTTGTTGTCCCGAAGGAAACTTCCCAGTGGATTTCAAAGAAGGAATAAAAAGAAAGAAGATGAGCCTAACTCATCAGCTCTCCATCTGTCTCTCTGTTGGATCTTTTGTGTGTGTGACTGGAGCAGCTCCCAAAGAGCTGTCTGACATTTCAGTGTGCCTGACACTTTTAAATGAGTTCATTTGTCTGTGTCTCCTAAAAGTCCTGTTGTTAGAGAGCCTGAATGAAGGAGGAAACATCTCGTTCTCACAGGACTTTAAGCAATTGTGCTTTTGTGAAGCTCAGCTTGATGCCAAGCTGTTGCCAAATGCAGTGATTTTTATTAGGTTAAAGTTAATTTACTGTTGTGTTGGAACAGATATTTCAGCCAAATAAGTTACAAAGATATCACTAATGTCCTGGTTTCATGAAATAAAAATGCAAACTGTATGGTTTGGGTTTTTTTTAGACTAAGCTAGTTTTTTTTGGTGTGTTTTTTTTAAAATTGGAATTTAGTAGCACATTACTGTCTACATTACGGACCTTTTTCCTTTGGATGTTTTTGCTTCCACATGTCCATTGAAGTTCTTAGCAAAGTTACAAAGGCAAGGCTGGGATGGTTTGGTCATGTGCAGAGGATGGATAGTGGATATACTGGGAAAAGGAAGATGCACCTGCCAGGTAGAAGAAGAGGAAGGGGATGGGTCATGTGATATACATGCTCTTTGCAGAGACCTTAGACCCACTTTTGGAGTGCTCAGAGTTAACAGATCACTGCCATGTCATTTTTTGGGGGAGCCAGACATGACTGTTAATGTTAGGAAGCTGTATCCACAAACTGTGCAGGTCCAATAGACAGGCACATTGAAAAATGCCTCTGTCTTCATTCTCAATCATCCAGTTGTTAAGTGGTTGAGCAACTGGACTTCTTCTTTTTAGGTTCTGGGAGATGTTTTATTCACATCTATGAGTTCTGAAAACTTAATGAGTCTGTGAATTAAACGTGAATCAAGCCAGGTAGTGCAGTCAGGTGTGCTTTAGCTTGTGGTGACATTAAAGCTATTTTCCCAGAAGTCAAACCCAGGACACCTGAGTGAAAACCAGGTTCCTAACTGCTTGACTCCCACATGGGAGAGTGTGCAAGGCTACCTCCACTCTTATGAAATTAAGGATATTGCCATAGTGCAGTCTTGAAACCCCCTTGAAACTGGTTGCAAAGAAGGTGCTCCATCAAAGAAACTTGCTAAGACTCTGTTTTAGCTGCCACAAATTTGCATTGAAGCCATTCCTCCATTGCACATGAATAGCTTCCACTGGTACCTTTGTTGATCCATAAGTATGTGGATTCCTAAAGCCTTTTTGAGTTGAATTTGAACTTGCCCAGGGCATACCCTGCCTCACACCCTATGGCAGCTGGTATTGGCTCCAGCCCCCATCCCTTTCTGGGACTACACAGACGCACATACAAACACACACTGAGCCTGGGGGGTCTGAAGCTGGAGGCAGTGGACTAGAAAGAAACAGGCCTGACATTTAGACTGCTGGCAGAGTATTGTGGTATCAAAGAGTCACATTTTACTCCTCTAATAGGGCCAAACAGAAATATGAGCTGGGAGGGGAGTAGGTTTTTGACGGTTGATTATTTGTGGCTAAGTATACCAGACTTATTAACTTCATACGTAAGGCTACAGCAGTGGGGGTGCTGGTAGAGCAGTGGCTGCATCGCGTGGGACACTTTTACATAACCACCAATTAGCCCGGATTTAGACATAATTTATAAACTTCTCTGGTTCTGATGCGAACATAAAAGTATATTGAGCCACGAAATTATGAAACCTACTCAACATATGGGAAGAAAGAGGGGGATAGTGGGATCAAATGGAAATAACAGAGACATGGAAGGAAACTAGTTACATGAGTAACTCTGAGTAAGTACAGGAGTGGTTTGACAAAGTAAAGCAGTTATAATGTCGTGTTCCAAGGGTTGGGATAACATCCGGCTTGGAAATGAAACATTTCTGGATCATTTACAATCTGAAATAGGAAGAGTAGAAAGATAAAGACAAAGACAATTAGCTAAACTGTCCCATATATTCACCACACAGTCATTAAGTCGTATTCTATTAAGCTTTTGTCTGTACCCTGCCTGGGGGAGAGAAGGGAGAGAGGTGTCTTTTGATCTTAGAGTCTGATCGCAAGAAATCAGTCTGTGGAAGATAAGTATTTTTTTTTAAATTTAATTAAAACCAAAGTCTTCCTGTAACTTTATACCAAGTGCTTAAATCTGACAGAAGTCTGAATGTGGGCTCTAGTTTGGACTGTAGGCCCAAACCTCCTCCTGCCGCCTCTGATGCAGTTCATAAATGTGACATTTCATTGATTCAAATCATGACTAAGGTTTCACTGTGGTCATGGAGCCTGGTATCAGGACTTACCAAGTGTTTTTTTACAAGTGTTTTTCTTATTCAGTGTTTTTCTCGTTTTTGCTATGTAATTTTGCACTGTCCACTTTCTGCTGTAACAAAACAAATTTCCCACTTGTGGGACTAGTAAAGGTTATCTTATCTTAACCCCTTCTCATAGGTGTTAATGTGTTTACAGCAGAAGATGTAAAGGTAGCAGATTATCATTTGTCAACAAGCTTCAGTAATGCCAAGTGTGGCTGGGATTGAGCTTTCCTTCCAAATATTTTGCAAAGCTGTTTTTCTTGAGTAATGTGTCAGGAATATATCATCTATTCAAATATCGACTAGCTAGCTAACATACTGCTAACTTCTAACTTTCTTTCATAAATGCCTGGATGTTAAATTCTGTTGAATATATTGGATATTACACAACCACTGGTTGTTAGGGAACCATTTTCATTGCCTTAATAGTTGGCTAGTGGTTCCTGGAGTTTGCTGCCTGTCACTTGTCGAAAGAAGGCACCACGCTAGTAACCTGTTAGTGATTGCTTTGGTTGCTAGCAAGTTCCAATGGTTGCCGGTAGTTTTTCACATCTGTCTACAAATACTTGCTGACTAGTCAAATAGTAGTAAAACTTGATGAAGCGCCACACAAACTGGAAATGGAGAAGGCCAAAGTGAAGTCAACCTGTTTTAAAAGTCCATAATTTATATTTAATTACAACTCCACAAATATTTTAGCAACCAAAGCAATCACAAGGACGTATTTGCCAACCAGTTCTTCAGAACTGGTTGGCAAACCAGTGGTTATAAGGTGGTTGCTTGGTGATCACTAGACCTGTGTGATTGGGACTTTAGCAATGACTTTCCATTCAAGTGCCTTCAACAGTTTTTGGAGGTTGAAACCAGTGGTTGGGGAACACTTACTTCTCTCTCGTGACCATCTGTTCCAACTGTTGCATGTTGCTGGCAGTAAATTGGCAGCAACATCCATCTGCTGTACCAAAAGCTGAATTGTCACCTAAAATCCACCAACCGATTTGAAAAGCTTAAAGGTATGTTCGCATACCGAGAATCGAGCTCAGGTCACCTGGGTGAAAACCAGGAACCCTAACCGCTAGACCATATGGGAACTTTGCAAGCTGAAAATAAATAAATCCATAAACCTGAAAAATAATCCAGGGCCTTTTTATGTAGGTCTTGAATGCTGTTGATAAACTCCACTGGGGGTCCAAAGAGTGAGTTAGGAGTGGGATCACAAATAAAACAAAATACATATTTTTTAATTTTGTGAGTTGAATAAGTGATTTTAGTGAGTCCAAACAACCCTATTTTTGATGGTTTGCATGTTTGATTTGGTAAAGACCTTGTGCCAGATGCAGCCCTTCTCATTTATCAAGTCCGTGTAGTAACACTAGAAGTACGCTGGCTTGTGGTCTCCTTAAATACTTCTAGGACTAGCAGTATTTGAACCCATATCCCCAAAGTGACTGGAGCCTTAATCTTAGACCAGTTGGGAAAGCAGCAAGCACCATACCATTGGGGCAAACAGTTTTCGAAAGGTGGCCTTTGAAGGCAAACAGTTACTGAATTTAATTGCACTTTTTACAGTTGGCAAGTGTTTGTGGTCAAGTTGGCGTTTACCATGCAAACTAGTGGCACCTGCGGCAACAACCTGCTGTGTCTCAGAAGGAGGGTTTTGGTGCAAGACCCTCTTTGTGAACAATTTCACAATGTGACTGTCAGGAACCTCCGTCAACCATTCGCCAGCCACTTGGGAAGTACAAGTGCCCTGTGATTAGCAAGTTGTTGCCAGCTGGTGTCTTAGGTCTGTGTGAGTGGGGCTTTCGTGACCAACTTTCACAGCAAGTGACTTTAACGTCCAGCAACTCCTCGCCAATGTTCAGGGAATGCATGTTTTTTCTTATGACCTGGTCATGGACTTGTCTCTAGGCCTGTATGAACTTGATCCTTAACATCTTATGGTTAATGGTCATATTTCTGCAAAACATCCAAAGTCTGTGTTCCCTGGGTGACATCACAGTGGCTACATCCATCTTTTTTACTGTCTATGTGCTGTCAGGTGAAACAGAAGTTAAAGTTCCTTGCTCCCAGAAACCTCGCTGACCAGTTCTGATAGGAATCTTTCTCTGTTCAAATTCCCTGTCTGTGATTTCCCAGCTGGACTCAGCCTGAAACTGAGAACCTCTCCAGCCTGCAGGCAGCTCCTGGCCCAGATACCAACAGACTCATCTTCAGTCTGTTGCTCAGCAGTGGGAGAAACATGCTCTGTGTTAATTAAAGTATCTCCCTCAGCTGGGTTTCACTTGAGTCAGCGAATTTCGTTTGTATAAGAGTGATTTCCATCGGCCTCTAATTCACCCCAGGCAGCTGTACTTGTATGTATTTGTCTCACATACTCAGAGGAAATAACATTCTCCCTGTTTCGTTTTGTTTTTCCATTTTCTGTTTTTTATGTCTGTATTTTCATTACGGTCCTGTTAGGATTACATCTAGGTTTTACAGAACAGGCCCAATACACACATAACACAGTAGCTTTCTTGTTTTTTTGGCAGCATAAATCGTGATCTCAAAAAGTAGGCTGGAAGTATTATTAAAGAAACTTGTTCTGTAGCAAGCCGAAAGGGTTTTGAAATGCTGATTTTGTTTCATTAGCTTTTTTGAAAGCATGTTTTAGACTCCAAGAGACAAATAAATCTACCTCTTGACATCCTACCGATGAGTTACTGTCGCCTGGGTTGCACTCTTCAGATTTCCCCATTCGCTCCTCACATCTTTCACTGTGGTGCATCTCCACGTTTTCACCTGTCAGCTCAATCGCATTGGTCAAACTGTCACTCGTCTTGTGTCTCCCATTGCTGCTGTCTTTTTCCATCTTTTTCTTGGCAGTGTTGTGTTTCAGGTGCCTTTTTTTTCTCATTTCAGTCTCAGTCTCATTCTGCAGATTGTCAGGTGATGGCAGATGACAGAGGGCAGGCGAAAGACAAGAACGAACAGTGAATTTGTGAGGAAGGAAACTGGGAGGACAGAGAGATATAAAAAGGAGAGCACGAAGATTGGAGATATTAACTGGAAATTGCATAATGTGCGATAGCAGACTTCTAGTTTAATCCATGGTTATGCATGATCATCAGGGATTCTCCTGTCACCATGAATTTCAGAAATGAAGGAAAAACCTGTAGCCCTATCACACCAAAGTAAAAATAAGACAGCAACGTGGAAAAAATCGGTGGTTTCCCAGTGATTGCAATAACTTTTTTGTGGTCTGAGAAATGTTTCAAGTAGTTGTGTCGACAAACATCACCCAGAGATTTGAGCGACCTCTGGGTGACCACTTTCAATTGTAATGTGATTACACAAGTTGCCTGATGGTAGCAGTTGTTTTGTCCTACTCGTTCTGACTGCAATCAGACAGATTGTCCATCTAAATAGCCGTAATTTATAAACAGACAGGTTACAAACACATTGCAATCATTTGCAGCAGCCGGCATCAGATTTTTGAGTATTGCCAATTCATCGAAATTAATCTCCATATTGTTACAAAAGATTGCATGTAGTTTCCAACTTGACCCCATTCAATCCCCAAATGAGGCAAGCGCTTTTCCACGCTGTCAATCTCATTACTTTACTGTAATGTGTGCTTTGGCACTTAATTGTAACTGAATTGGAACAACTAAACATGCAGGAAAAATAAGGGACTTAAAAGAGCAGAGTAAATTAAAACTTTAACAATATAATAACGAAAAAGGAGCGATGCACGGAAGGAAAGGAGCAAAGTAACAAGGACAGAACAAAAAGATAAATTTAGGATGAGGTTGAAAAAAAGAAAGTGAGAGGTGACAAAGTGAAAGTTGAATAAGGGATTCTGGGTAAAAACAAAAATTGAAGAGAAGGAGGAAAGAAGGAAAGATGGATTGGTGGGTGTGTGGTTGAAAACGAAAGATCGTTACAGTGTTTTGCCCTCTGAGAAGGAGAGCGTCATTCATCAGCTTCTCTATTAGTCTATTTGTGTGTGTGGGTGTGTTTTAGTAGTGCTGAATTCCAGCAGGCGTTCCAGTTTCAAGAATGCATGTGTGTTTGTGCAAACACTACTGGATACTTTTTCATGTATGTGTACGTTACATATGACATTCACTTTGTGTTTACACCAAGATCAATAGAGTATTAGAAACTGTAACTCACCAGACAGGTTTGGAGAGTGCTGCTTATCCGGAGGTTCCTTCTTCTATGTGTGTGTGTGTGTGTGTGTGTGTGTGTGTGTGTGTGTGTGTGTGTGTGTGTGTGTGTGTGTGTGACTGTTATTACCAGCCTGGTTGACAATGATGTGCTTGTCTGTTGTTTATGTGCTCACTCTGACGGTGCAGTTTTCTCTCTGCTGAAGGTCATTCGAGGTTTGATATTTGGATTTTCTGTTGAAAAGCTCTAGAGCTGAAAGTCAAACCCTGACTACTGCATGTTGTCATATCATGCTACATGTCCTTTTATATTAAGACATATATAACATGATATGTGTGTGTGTATACCATGGTTAGACATCTTTGTGAAGACAGAAAATTGACATGCTACTATACGTACTATACCAACAGGCCTTATTGGGACTAAATGCCCATCACCACAAGTTTGAAGGCATTTTTGAAGCTCAAAATGTGGTTTTAGTGACAGGGTTACAATTAGTTTGTGGTTAGATTTAGGGCTGATTTAGGCTGAGGGTTAGGCATTCATCTTTGATGGTTAGGATAAGCAGCTAGAGAAAGCATTTTGTCAATTAGATGTCCTCACTAAGATATGAAAACGAGACTTTGTGTGTATATTCAGTTCTTGGTCACTTAATTAGGTACACCTGTTTGTTGAACACTTATTTAATAAGCTCAGTGCCTATACACATGGTCAAGACAAGGTGCTGAAGTTCAAAAAGAGCATCAAAATGTAGAGGAAAGGAGATTTAAGTGACTTTGAATGTGGCATCCGTGTTGCTGCCAGACGGGCTCGTCTGAGTATTTCAGAAACTGCTCTCCTGCTGACATTTTCACACACAACCTGCTCTATGGTTTACAGAGAATGGTCTGAAAAAGAGAAAATATCCAGCGAGCGGCAGTTCTCTGGGAGAAAATGTCACGTTTGATGCCAGAGGTCAGAGGAGAATGGCTGAGTAATTACTCGAATAATCAGTTGTTGCAATCAAACTGTGTCGCAAAGAATCTCTGAACGCAGAACACATTACACCTTGAAGCAGCTCGGCCACAGCAGCAGAAGACCACACCCGTATCAGCTAAGAACAGGAAGCTGAGGCCACAGTTCACACAGGCTGACAGAAATTGAACTGAAAAATGAAAACATGCCACCCAGTCTGCTGAGCTGTCAGAGCGTCTGTCCACCGTCCCCCAGTGTGTAATTCTAGTAATTTAACAACTCTCTGTGTAGTTCAGAGGTTTCAGTTTTTTGAACTTTATGGTCTTTGCTTTTGTCCATTGGATGACCTGCTTACATCCTAAAAATTTTTTATTTAATTGGCCTGAAGCACACTTTTGGAACATGACACTTCTTTATGTTTTTTGTCTGCTCCACCATCAGCTTGTCGGCCCCTCTGTAGGAGAATCTGCAGTGACATTTGTATCGGGCTCTTCAAACGGTGCTTTATGTTGGGGCTCCTCGTTGTAACATGAAAAGGCTCTGCTGAGCTGTCCAGCTTTGTGTTGGATTAGGTTTTGATCTTTAGTCCCTTTATGGTGGCTGAGCGTGAGCCCCTCGTCCTTCCTACATTACTTCAATCACAAATTTCTCTTTTCCCCCCTGATTACCCCTTTCAGTATTTTTCTTACTCTCTCCTTAAAACCTCCTTTCCTTTCTTTGTCAAGTACCTTTTATCACCTGTTGATTCCTGTTATAGGATGCATTCATTTCTAATTCATTTATTTCCTTTCCTACTAAACTTGTTCACTTGTCCTAAACATTTGTTTCCTTCCCCGTTTGCTCTCCTTTCCTTCGGCCTCCTTCCTTCTTTCTGTCTAGACAGACTCAGCAGTAGATATTCTGTAATCAGCCTCACATGTTCCTCGGCTCACACAGGGCTGCTGCTGTCCCCACACAAACTGACTGGACCCGCGTATATATGTGTGTGCGCACCTCCTTCCAGACCTACTTTTTGATCTAAGTGCCAGTCTATTTCACATGCAAATGATTTAAAGTGTATCTCTCTCTCTCTTTTCCTCTCTTCTGTCATCCCTCCCTTCGTCCAGCTGCAGCGTGAAGCAGAGAGAGGATGCCTTTATGTTTGGAAAGGCTGTCACCCCAGAAATTGGGCCACAAGATTTTCTGCTCTGTGTCAGGTCAAATATCTCTAGAAATAATTGTGTGTGCTTCTTAGCAGTTCGTGAAGTGTGACATCCTCATAGGGAGGTTGTTTGGGTGGATGCTGCTGAGCATACAAATCACGTGTTTTGAAGGTTCAGGTGAATTTGTGTTTGAACCACGCGTGTTTTGAAACTTGCCTTGGTAGAGTTATGTTAACTAAGCACAAAGGTATCCAACTGTGCCCAGTCATGGCAGGATCTTTGATGTATAGTGCTGTCAACTAAACCTAATAACTGATATGGCAGCAACAACTGTTTGTGATAACAGGCAATGAGTCTTTTACAGCGCTGTGGAGGAGTTTTGGCCCACTCTTCTTTGAGAAATTCTCTTAATTCAGCCACGTTGGAGGGTTTTCTACCATGAATGACCTGTTTATGGTCAACTGTTGGTCTGATGTTCATTAATGAAATGCTGTGTTGGTTGTACGCCAGATGTAACAGGACTCAAACCTTCCAAAAAGTCCCGTTTTGGCCTCATCAGTCCACAGAATGTTTCTTCTTATTCAGTTATATTATTAACCCGCAGTAACTGTCCAGAGCTGTTGCCAAATTGGACTGAGTGGCTTCTAGTCTTACGTCTTAGTGAGACTTTAGCAGCAGTTATAACATCAGAAACTGCTTCACGGTCATGATGCTAATTTGCGTATCACAATTGTTTGGTATTTGTTGCTTAAATGTTCCAGAACAGAAAAACACTTAGAAATCAGACTGTCACACTAAAGTCTTGTTTCCATTACCCAGAGAAAGATGCAAGAAGTTCCTAACTAACCAGCCCCATCCTAATAAATGTATCTATAAAAAGTCATTAAAAGAATCTAGAAATATATTTCCAGTCCATAAAAGCAGGATTAGAGCATACATAACACCACTTATTAAACCAGGCCATGCAAAAATATATAATTTTAATCAGTGACAACTGAGGAAAATTATTGATGGTAACCATTGGCAGTCTTGAGGCAAACACTATAACAGGACAGATATTTTCTATTGTGATGGTGAAAAATATAATCACGGCATGAAGCCATTTGCTACAAAATATTTGCAAAATAGGTTTGTTGCTGGATCTTTTCACAAAATACTTGTGAAGCAGTTAGGTGGAGCACAAACACATTTCGCAGCTACAACCTCAGAGGCTGAAATCAGTCCTCAGAATCACATTATTACAGCACAGTCTGTGTGCGCGCATTCACAGGTAATTATGTTTGGTTTTAAAGTTGATTTCAGTCTCTGGTGACTTTTTATTTTTAAACTAACTGGGACAAAATTCTGTTGCCAAGCAGTTCCAACCAAAATGCAGCTTTCTGATTGGCTGAGCCTAGACACTTTTGCCTGACAACACTTTTTTCTCAGGAAGGAGTAGGAAGCCACTGAGCCTCAAGGGGAATTTTACTCTACAACTCTTTTAGCAAAGTTGGCGCAGCACCCGGAAAAACAAAACCAGAGCAGTGCAGGCCCCCACTCTAATTTTTCTCTCTTCATTCCTCATGCTCTCCGCCTCTCTGCTTTCCCAGTTCACTCTGGCAGCTGTGCCTCTTCTTCTGTTTTCTCTTTTAATTTTTCCAATCGTAAATAACACTGTCACTCCCTAATTTTATCTCCACCCTTTATGTTTCTCACAGCTGTCTGGTGTCCATAAATGAGTCTAGGGTGATACACCCATAAAGGTACAGTTAGTCATTTTTTGAGGTTATATAATTTACAAAAAAAGGTGTTGTGGCCAGAAACTGACTACATATGTAATATGCCTTATAAGTTACTTTCATTTAAAGATCACAACACAAATAACTCGTTCAAATCACGCATGAAACCTCCCATCTCTGAAGAGCTGACAACAACCAGGCAATTCAACAACAGTAATACACTGAAAAAGGGCCATGTTAGATTTACTTAATTAGGTAGTGGACATTGGTTGCACACAGATGTTTTGCTTTCGCAGCAACTTAAACAATTGAGTTAAATTAACACTTAACTTTAAATCATGAGGCAATTATGTTAAGTACACAAGAGATGGCCACTCTGTGTTTTTCATTGTTGCTCGTAATAAGCTAATGTTATGCCAGATAATGTTAGGGACAAGTTTTCTAAAAATCCTACTTTCAATCTGAAAAAGGATTATTACAGTCTCATATTGTATAAGAGTTTATTTACTAAGTGTCCCTGTCCAAAATTGTTAGATAAGAAACTTTTATTTACGCCAGCTAATAACAGCTAAGAGAGGCCAGCAGCTGCTAACAGCAGCCGCTAACAGCAGCTGCTAACAGCAGCCGCTAACCAAGAGAAAAGTTCTGAATATTCTCAGCAACTCACCTCATTGCTGTCATGAGACAGAAGTTAGCTTCACTGATGATTTGTATCACACTTCTTTTAAAAAGTTTTACAGTCTCCTCCAGAGTAATGGATACATATTGACAGCTGAGGTAAACAGCTGACTGAGAGGCTACAGTCACTTAAAAGCAGGCAGAGTTGTTCTACTACAGCTCCCACCATAGCTACTATTGTGCACTTGAACTAGAATGAATAAGAAAACAGAACACAGCTGACTGCAGTTTGCAACTATTGACATCTAGTGGTGAGATTTTACACACTGTAGCTGTAAATATTCAAAATTGACATTTGGCATTTGCAGTTATAAGTCAGCCAGAAATGACCATAATACAGTAAATTAGACTGGGAAAGGACAAAGCCATTGAATTTGTATTTAAACGCATAGCGATTTGAATCTTTGTTGGGACAGAAACAATAAATCTACTGAATTGTCAGAGACACAAAATCAATATAGTGGATTGAGGATTCTTTCTGGTGGCTCATATCAGGATTTAAATCTCAATGCTTTTGCCTGTGCCTCCCCATTTTTCATCTTATCTCACTTTCGGGCCCTCATTTTTAATCATCTTATCTTACTTTCCGTGTCCTCCTGATTCTGATGTTATCAACCCATTCACTGGCTCTTATCAGCCCAATCACCAGTAGAAGCCCTCCTCTACCTGCTAACTCAGCTCAATGGGTTGTTATCATCCACTGTGATCAGTGTTAAACAGAGAGCAGCACATCTCCAAAGGTTGATTCTGTTCATCTGGACGTAACGTTTTCAGTGGGAGAAACGTTTCGTCACTCATCCAAGTGACTTCTTCAGTCTCAGTTGACTGCAGGTTTCCCCAATCTTATAAACCAGCCCACTGAAGGAACAATGGGCTGCAGGTCAGTTCCTTCATCATGATTATGCAAATTCTCATGACCACTGATCAACAACCACTGATCAACAACCACTGAGCGGAGAATACGAATCTTCAACTTGATGGTAAACGTAGTAAGCTAGCATACATGACTTTTTAATGTATAGTCTTGTGAAGGAGAAATAAATGTAAACATGTTGGTTCCTAATCCTAACCAAACAACAAGGAAAACAATAGCAAACATTAAAAAAAAAAAAACAAATGAAAAAATATTAAACTTTTCCCCTAAAAAAAGTTGAGTCCAAATGCTGGCTGTCAAAGTCCCGTCCACTGTTAGCTAACCCTCCTGCTTCCAAATGTAAAGTTGCTATTTTTGCTGCGAGTTTAATGTGGAAGCATACCACACATTACTGCTTCTGTTTAGCAGGAAAAACCACCATGCACTGAGGTGATAAGGACCTCCCAATAGGCAAAGGAAGAAGTCTTGTAGTGATAACCATGGGACAGATAGCTGATAACATCCATTTAGTAAGCTAGCCATCAAAACAAGAAACAAAACAGGTTGTTTTTTTCCCCCAGTACTCTCCTCAGAATTTCCCCTCTCCTTCTGTTTTCTCTCTTTAGGACCATTAACAATAATACCTTTCAATACCTTTCAAAAGAAACATTCTGGTAGAATTTTTTAAAAAGTATAAAAAAGCTGGAACTTGACTCCAGGCTATAGAGTGTTTTCTTGCCTGCAAGTAGTTATTTTAATTTCCCATAATTTCTCCATAAATAATTAACATTCTTAAAGTGTGGGATTTAAAATTTATCCTTTGTTAAAAAGTGGGCCTCAAAATACATTTTTAGTGCAACTCATGAATCTGTGAGCAGAGTGGTGTTGGCGTGAAATCAGAAAAAGATGCCAGTGAATTTACAGTACTGGACTATGTGTGTGCGTGGGCAGATCTTAAGTTGAAGCTGCGGTCAGATTAGTTCAGGAAGTCTTGCTTTGGATCCAGGAAATGAGCTTTTATGTGCAGCTTATCCAGCTCCTGCACTGCTTGGATATTATTTTGAATGAAATTAAGACCTTCAAAGTAACACTATAAAGGTCTATTAGTCAAATCTCCGACTCATCTGTTGCAAATATCTGTTTAGCCAATCATATGGCAGCTACTCAGTGTATTTAGAAATGTAGAAATGGTCAAGAAAGGTGATTTAAGTGACTTTGAATGTGGCGTGGTTGTTGGTGTCAGACAGGCTGGTCAGAGAAAGCCTCCACAGTTACAAGATCTCAATCCATTAGAGCAGCTTTGGGATGTGGAGGAACGAGAGATTCACATCATAGATGTGCAGCCAACAAATCGGCAGCAACTGCGTGATGCTGTCATGTCAACATGGACCAAAATCCTTGAAGAATGTTTCCAGCAACTTGTGAACATCCATAATTTACAAACTAATAAGAATTATTAGAAATAAAAGTCATACCCAGCTCAGAAGAGAACTTTGTATTCCTAAAGTTTTTACTGTAATTTCATCACTCAAATGATGCACTTTAAGCTCATTTCGCTGAATGTTTGCTGCTGTTTTCTGTGTTACATTGTGTCAGCTTGGTATCCTTTTATTAACTCAACTTCAGCTATAAATCTGACTCGTAATGTGTCTGCTCATCAAGGTGTAAAGCTGCCAGGAGGAGGCCACAGGAGAAAGACTACATGTACCCATAAAACAAGCAAATCGTTTGTGTTTGTCACTAAATTGTTTCAGTGTTTACACACACAGCAGCAGAAAACTGTAGAAATAAGCCTGCTTCCATGTAAATTCAAACATAATTCTGCACCTTTTTTCACCAAAGCCATGAATAAATTTTTAAACATTTCATTTCAAACGATTAGAAATACAAAACGAAATCTTGGTCTGTACTATGCATAAACAGAGTTATATTTGTCTGGACTAAAGATGCTCTGCGTGTTTACCAGCAGTCAAGTTAGGCCTCATTTGTTCTCATTAAGCAGCTGAGTATAAATTCAAAATAGGTGAAGGAACAATGTTGGCTGACAGTTTGAAGCGGAGCTCTGAGTTTACAGTTCGGTTAAATTTAGCTCAGACAGGCAGAGCTGAAATGTGTTCTGGCTGCAGAGAACGTCTTCCTCGCCTCTCTTTACGTTCTGCTGCTGCCTCTGCTCACGTCCTCTGTCAAGGAAACTCTGGATTTGGCGATTTATCCATGCATATTCATCCTCACAGGTGTTCTCTTCTGCAGCGAGGAGGCTCTGAAGTGTAACTTCATTTACTGCATGTTTCTGTTACTGTGACACGTACAGCACAGCTGTTCTGGAGCTTCCCACAGGTCATATATCTAAATGGTCATGCAGTGTGTGTACAGTGTATGCAGTGCAATGTGCTTACCTTGCTAAGCAGAGTCGAAATATGTCAACTTTTGATTTTCATCCCCTATTTTTTCAACTTATTCCCTCTTAAACGGAGAAGTTTTGTATAGTCTCCGTTATTTCAGAATAAAATCTCACTTTTAATACCTGCTTTTTGCCTCGTGGTAATAATTCAGTCACAGTATTCTGTATTTCTTCTAGTACAATAAGTGTAATCTTGCTTTTCACACACCTATCTTGTGTTTATCACAGCAAGCCCATATCTTGGCCCTTAATTTCATTTTTGTCTCATCTGTAAAAAAGTCAAATTATCCAGTGCAAAATAAAGCTGTCAGTACTTGTTATAGCCACACGGGGTCGCTAGAGCTCAGATATTATTATGAAGCTGCCACTGCTTCCTCACTTGAGTTTGAGTGTTTGATAGAGGCAGAATATGTTACACGTTTTACGTCACATCTTCCTGCCTCTCAGTGTTTCTCACCCCCTGCTTTGCGCTTTGAGTGTGGCTCTTGTGTCTCAGTGGGTGAGAGCTGCAAGATCAAGTCTCTGTTTTTGGCACGTGTCGTCCTTTAACTGCCTGTTTGAAGTCTGCAGACAGCGTGTTATAAGGCCCTTTATTAACCAAACAATGCCTCTATTACATTAAAATATTATATATGTAGTAGTGGTGCCTATTATACTTATTATAAGGACCTAATATAAAGCACATCCGTATTATGTTTAAAAATGTGAAAACCTGGTAGCATAATGTCTTGTTTTAGCCTTCTTTTGCGATCACATGCTCGCTTATGGTCACATTCCCCAATGTGGAAATCGTTCCTCTTGTTATACGTGATTTAAAGTTGGAATATATTGAATGATTTTTAGATAATGTGCTGTATTTTATTCCTTCAACTCAATGCTGTTCTCTGTTGCTCAATATATTGCAAATAAATGTTTTTCCTGACTAACCTAGGTCAAAGGTTACACCCACATCTAAACTTTCTCTGCCTTTTAAACTATTCCTCCAGCTTCAAGAGGAGGTGGAGTGTTCCCTGGAATTTTTTCAGTTATAAATAAATTTTCCAGTTGTTGCTCATGAATGCACAATAAAAACACAAAGTTTTTGTCTTGGACATTAGACTACAGGCGACAGAAAAAACACTTTCTCCACTGAATGGCGTCTTTCTACCTTGAAGATGGAGATTTTGCACATGCATTCCTTTAAATCTCCGCCAAAGACCGCAGAGCGAGTGCAGCGTGAATAAGATGAATGCTGTGCCACCTGTTGACTGTTACTGAACGGAGCTCCTCACAAAAGCAGCCTCAGCGAGCCGGATCAGCCGTACTTTTAATTTGATTTGAACCATTGATGGGCACTGACTGCAAATAATTCAGCAGTGTCTGGCTTCTCTCAGCCAAATGCGCTCTGGCTGAGTTTCTCTCAATCTCTCAGCTCAAGGAAATGACTTTGATGATTGCTTTGTTGAATACTGCATCAGGGTGAGAGGTTCAATTTCCTCCCTGACTCACAGTCAAACTGGAATTTTCTCAGGGAGTGAAAAAAGACTAAAAAGTCTGAAAAGCTTAAATTAACACGAGATTTTTAGATTTTTACTGTCAGTCTTTAGATTTCAAGAAAAAAGCAGCAACTTCAAGCA
This sequence comes from Copadichromis virginalis, assembly GCF_057382275.1. Taxonomy (NCBI): domain Eukaryota; kingdom Metazoa; phylum Chordata; class Actinopteri; order Cichliformes; family Cichlidae; genus Copadichromis; species Copadichromis virginalis. The sequence continues at coordinate 32,583,525 of NC_140620.1, forward strand.
GCCTGAGGGACAAAAGGAGATAAATTGGTACTAACAGAAAGAAAAGGAGCTGGTCTCTTCCTCCCTTCCTTCTTTCCACTCCTTTTAGGGATGGCAGTGTGGCTGCTCTCTGCCTTCATTATCTACTCCGGGATGAAGCTTTGCAAAGCCATAACACACTCACAGAGTCAGGAGTGTGTGTGCAAAAGTGTGGGAAAATGTGTATGTAATGTGTGCGTGTGTGTGTTGGTCGGCGGTGCCGCTAATAGTTTTATGCGTGCTGTGTGTGTTTATATGCAGTTTTCTTATGTGTGTGTGTGTGTGTGTGTGTGTGTGTGTGTGTGTGTGTGAGTCCTCCAGGCAGCTAAAGTGTTTACAGGGAGAAGAGGATAATGATGAAGGAGGGAGTGGGCTGCGGCTTAGAGAAGGAGAGAGAGAGACAGAGAGACAGGCGCTATTAGAGGCTCCCTGCAGAAGAGGAAACCATGGAGTGAAATAACAACAAAAAGGAGTAAAATAAGAGCTATGTGGAGTTAGAAAGGTAAACGAAAAAGAGACAGTAAGGAAGGGAGAAGGTGGGATGAACGAAGATGGGAATGAGACAAGACCAGAAGAAGAAGCGAGGGAAAAGAAATATAAAAATGGTGAAATGAAGGGAAAAGGCAAGTATTAACAGGAGAAATCCAAAAAAGAAAGAAGGGAAGAGAGAGGCGAGGCACGTGGAGAGTGAGGAAAGGAAACAAAACTGGGTAAAAATGATTGATTGCATAAAATATTAAAGACAGCAGGTGGAAAATGAAACTAGTGAGACAAACCTTCCAAGCCAAAATAAAACTTTATACCTAATAATTGTGGAAATAGTTCCGATCCATGCCAAGCTCCGACCTTGGCACTGTTTTTTCTACTCCGACATTACTGAGTTATACTTACCGGTAACCCCAGTTGATAACTTAAAGAAAACAGCCATTATTGACTTGTTGAATTTAAATAAAGAAGGAAAGTAGACTGTCAGCTGTAAATGAAATGCCTTTGAGACAGTGGCGTTCCTAGAGTCTATTAGGGCCCTAGGCAAAAACTTCACAAGGGGCCACTGCAACTGCAATTTATCACCATTATGTTTTAAATTATCGGCTACCAACAACAGCCAAGAACCTTTCGAAAAACAAGTAAAAGTTTACTGTAGAAATGGGCGAGACTGATTATTTCAGTAACAATACATATGACCAGGTTGAGCGTTTGCTATGCTACACTCTGAGCTGCTCTGCTAGCTAAGTCGACTAATGTTAATGTCAAAGCAGATAGTCTAAGGAGTTTGGGAACAAAGCCACCGGACTTCATCAAGTTTCTTCAAGACATTTCAGCTCTCGTCTGAGAGGCTTCTTCAGTTATAAAACCGTCTGCTGGAGAAAAAGAAGTCTAGTTGCTTTTTCCCAAGTTCCTTACACTACCATGACCTGGATGACTGAGAACCTACACAGTTAAAGCAGATAAAGAAATAATGTGATGCTAATTGGAGTTATGTAGTACATGTGTCTCTCTGCTACATTATATTTAACTGCTGCCTTCTCCAGTCACCGCTGTCTTCCTTATTTTTCCTCTTTCATTGCCAACATGAATTTTCTCCTGCTATCACTGCACATTGCCACTGTCGTGGTTTAAAGTTTGTAAGCCCTTGTCCCCTGACCCACTGGCCTGGGAGGCCCCAAGTAGTGACCCACCTAGCCTGATGGCAAGTTGTACCTCTGCATTTAGACATACTACTAAACTGTTCCTTGCTAAAGTCAGTGTAGAAACCATATACACCTATGTGTTTTGGTGTGTGTCCATGTTTGTCCAGGTGGTTGTTTTAGTGGCCATGTGGAGGGAAAAAAGATGAAGGAAATCTTTATAGCTGAGCTTTGGAGCTGATCTTATACTTTAGGATATGTGTGGAATATCAGCGCTTCAGGCTTTCCTGCTTTTCTTTGTACACTGGAGACGTATGATTCTTGTCTAGGCTAGTAGATGTCGCTGAAAATGTTGCTGAAAATAAAAATTAAACATGATTTTAATGTTTCATTATGTTCATTAAATTATATTTAGAGGTGGTTTTAGAAACACTTTAAAAACTTACAATATGTCTTCAAATGAAGAATAAATACCTCTAATATTTCACAGTTAGCGTTCAGTGTTGGTTTGCTTTGTTTACTCCCCTTTTTATTTTAAATGTGATATTCGTTGTGTCCTGTGTTAGTTTTACTTCCTGTTCGTCTCCCCTGATTGCCCTGATAGTCATTACTTGTGTCATCACCTGTGTCTTGTTACCCTACGTGTATAAATAGTCTTCGTCAATTACTATTGTGCTGTTAGTCTTTCTTCCAGGGTCCTATGGTTGGGGTGTTATGGTTTCTGTTACTTTGTTTTGCCCTAAGTAATACTTGTCTTTATTTGTAGATTTTGCCAGCATTGTCCTGGATTAGGGTCCTCCCCACATTCAACCATGACAAATTTAAAACCCCACCACATTTTAAGACCCACAAAGTTCCCATTGAAGAAATTAAAGATGCAATCCTGTGTTTTCAAAATAAATTTCAGGGCTTCTGCTGTCATTTATGTATGTTGAGCACTGGCCAATTCAACTTAAGCACCACAGCTATCTGTGGCCTTTTGTTACCGAACCAAAAAAACACAACTTTAGGGAGTCCATGCTTTTGATAAATCCGTTTGTAATAGGATGGGCTGATACCCTGTGATGGAAGTTTATTATGTTTTCACTATATTTGTGTGTAAAATAAACAGTGACTGAAACTGGATTTTACAATGGAGCCATAATCATGTTCAAATATAATGCACAGATGTGTAAGTCTGCTTGATTTATTCGACTTACTCCCCGTCTTCTTCTGAGGAAAACAACCAGTGCCCCTTCTCTCAATCCATCTCCATCACTCTGTTTTCCTTGACTCTCGAGTCACATCTGAACCAAACATGTACATACAGAAGCTGCTATAATGGCTTGCTAACGTGTATCTTCCACTCTCGTTTCCCCTCCATCCACCCTTTCTTTTTTTGTCTTCCAACTCTCATCTGTTTTTACTTAAACGTGTCAGATCTCATTTTCTCGTGCCCACCCCTCGTGCTGCAGTGGGAAGGAGGGAGGACTGGGATTGTTATTGTCACACTGTGGAGAAACCAAATAGAAAGACAGCAGCAACTGCGGTTTGAATTGCAAATTTGCTGGCGGATTGGATTGGACAGCTGCTTTTCATCATCCAACACATGAAAAAATTCGACTGCCTATCATATCTGCATTTTTCTTTATTCATGTCTCCTATTCCAGGTTTCATACAAACAGGCTGTGAAATGAGGTGTATGAAGTGAGGGTTTTATTTGTGTGCACACATGCATGTAAGTCTTTAAGGCACAGAGGAATGCAGCTCTAATAACAAGAGGAAGATTTGAAAACCTCTCTTCTTTCACCACCCCTCCTTCGTCTGTCACCTTCAACCTCCTTAATCCACTCACTATTGTCAGGAAGCAGCTCCTGCAACAGGAAGGTGACGCAGAGACCCCGTGTAATTTTCTTACACTGGTGTCTTATTAAACCAGGTGTGGCATCATGTGACATTATTTGAGAACTAGTCACTTGCACTACAAAGGGAAGACAAGGATAAATACCAAGAGGACAGAGGCAGATAACTGAGAGGAAACTGACACAAAATAAAAGAAGTAGTAGAAATTCCATTGTGTGATGTGTTTCTATAGTAAAAAGAAGTTCATTTAAACAGCCACTTAAGTCAAATATCAAAGGTCTAGTTGGAAAAAACATCTCAACAAACCCTTAAAAATGAAAAATAAACAATATCTGTGAGTGTATGGGCTTATCACATGTGCAAAACCCTTTTAAAGGAAAAGGTTCACATAAAAAATGTTTAAAATGGCATTTATATTGACACATGCATTTTTCAGATATTTCACAGCTAATATGGGACAAATTAGAGCAGTCAATCAACAAATGTCTAAAGTGCAGACTTCCAGCTTTACTTCAAGGAGTTCAACTCAAGTACTGATTTAACAGTTTATTGCCATTTTTATTCAGTTTATTTATATATTTATATAACGCCAAATCACAACAGCAGTCGCCTGAAGACGCTTTATATTGTAAGGTAGACCCTACAATAATACATACAGAGAAAAACCCAACAATCATATGACCCCCTATGAGCAAGCACTTTGGCGACAGTGGGAAGGAAAAACTCCCTTTTAACAGGAAGAAACCTCTGGCAGAACCAGGCTCAGGAAGGGGCGGGGCCATCTGCTGCGACCGGTTGGGGTGGGAGATTTTTATACATAGTCCCCCATCAAAAGTGAACTGATGAGTAGTTTCATGAGCAGGTGAGGCCCGTTCCCTTATTGAGCAATGAATGAAGCAGACATAAAATCTGAAGTTCATTCAAGGTGTCCAAACTATCGTTGTAATTACAGGTTTGCACTGTGCTTCTACGTGCGAGTCCCAAAGAGATGTCAGTGCAAGTGAAGGAAGTTATCAGGCTGAAATGAACAAAATAAAGAGTATCACATCATCTGTCAAACATCTTGGAGGCAGTGTTATGGTACGGGCGTGTATAGCTAATGGAAATGGTGTCTTTGTCCTGAAAAGTATGAAACCTCTGCTTCTGCTTCTTATTTAGCATCTTTTGTCCACAGGACAGTGTTTATGAATAAACTGACAAATTGTTGTAAGATATTTTTGGTGTGTTTCGCTTGACGTTTACCTGCACACACTAAAGCTCACTCAGGTGGAGAGCAGTTATGGTAATATTCACATCTGGGTTTGAGGCATTTAGTTGTGAAGTAAGTAAATATGTATTTAATGTGTGCGGTCTTGTAGGTGGAACAAAAACCCACAAAATTTAAATGAATCAATGTGACTTAAACAGGCAGTGTATTATATCAAGATTGATATAAAAAGGTCAGGGAGATTTAATATATTTAAGAGATAATTATAGCAACTTAACAGCCATATGAAGTGTATCGTTTAAGTGCTCAAAAATTACACTTAAGGCCTCCAAAACATCCCAGTAATGAGAAATGCAAATATTCACCTCATTAAGCTTTAGAAAGAGACAAATTGGAAATGTGTAAACTGCGTAGAGAGACGAGGAAAAAGTGAATACACTGTGTTTCTGTGTGGCAGTTTGAGTTTACCTACTGTGGCTGAAAAGTCATTTGCTGTACACTGTGAGGGAAATGTGGAAAGAGAAATGACAGAAGACGAGCTGAGGGAAAGAGAAGATTGATGGAATTAATCTTTCGTCTGTGCTGATGTTTGTGACTCTGAGACGATAAAGATATTCAGCTTGTTTAAAGGATAAACATTTTCTTTAGTTTGTGCTTTCGTTTCTAACAAGGTTTTAATCCCTTTATTGAGTTCTAGTATTGCCACTGTGAGTAAATCTAAAATCAGTTCAATGGGAGAACAAAACCAACCAACTTTGTTTCATTTTTTTCCTACTCTGGATCTGTATGATGTCAAAGAGACATCTCAGGGATACAGCTCTAACTGTGTGCACATAAGGTCCTCCCACTTGTTTTGTTTACAGCCAATTGGAAAAAGGTTAGCATTAAAGAGAGGCAAATGGTAAAAATGGTAAATGGCCTGTATTTATATAGCGCTTTACTAGTCCCTAAGGACCCCAAAGCGCTTTACATATCCAGTCATCCACCCATTCACACACACATTCACACACTGGTGATGGCAAGCTACATTGTAGCCACAGCCACCCTGGGGCGCACTGACAGAGGCGACCTGAAACTGCTTGTTTGGAGGGTGATCTGAAGGGCTGCAGTTCCTTATTTTATGATAAATAAGGATCATTTTGAATTGTGAAACTGCAAAGCTACTCCAAAAATAAAAATATAGAGTTGAAAATGAGTACAACAGCTCATCTTTAATGACTACATTTTGTTTGTCCTGTTGACATATTGTGGACTTCCTCTCAGTTATCTGAGATACTACCTTATCCACCACAACCTTATGCACCACCTCGTTCCTGCTGCCTCTGTCTTAAAGTCTTGTTGATTGAGATCACTGTTAACTGCTATTATCACTGTTTAGGCTTCTTATCTTCTTATGGTTACATGTAGTCAGAAATGAGATAATATGGCTAAAGTGCTGTTAAGGGTCCAGGTGCAACAGCCTAATATACATTGATAGATAAATATGTACCAAACTGGAACTTAGAAAAAAGATGTAACAAATACGATTTGGATTAAAAGTGCCTCGAATTCAAACGTGAAACCATAAAAACTGGGCTGCTTTGATGCTGCAGTGTTTGGAATAGCACACTCTGTAAGACTCTTTAACATTTGCTGGTAAAATGTCACTTGATTTATTCTGACTTGAAAAGACTGAGTGCGTCTGGGAAAGGGGAACGAGCGAGGCAGATGAAGAAAGATGGAAGAGGCCGGAATGACAGAAGCTGTTATTTAATAATGTCACAGAAGGAGTGACGCGAGGATAGCGGCAGAAAGTGGGAGAGAAAGCAGAGTTTAGGATAGAGGGACAAAGGGAGGGAAAGTGAAGCGATTGCAGAGTGACATGGGGGGGGAATGAGGACAGGGAGTGAGACAGACAGAGAGAGCCCTCCTTTTCCCCCAGGGGAGCATGAAAATCTGGCCTGAGTTAGCCATGCAGAAGAAAAAGAAGAAGAAGAGGGACACACACAAAGTCAATCCATCACTCTCGTCCCCTCCCACCCCAGCACCCCTCTCCGTCCTTCTCCCTCTGTTTGGTACCTGCAGGGAAAGACGGTGCAATTACAGCTCCTCTCCTTCTTTTCGGTCTATCCTGCTGCTTTTGTTTTGTTTGTTTGTGCTTGTCTGCAGCACAGTCGAGTTGAACCGCACTCAGGTATGTGGGAGGTTAAAGTAGGAGAGGAGGCAGGTGGAGGAGGAATGTTTTTTTAAAGCCTTCCTCCTTCTGCTTGTGTTCGTACCCATCTGTCTCTGAGAAGACATTAACATGAATCTTTGCATTTTTCGAAACTTTACTGACTCCTGTGAGCTGGAAGACGGTCAAATACAGTTAAAAATGTCAGTGGAAGGATGTTTAAAAGATACTCGGCTTTATATCAGTGACTAATGTTCCACTAATCTGTCTCAGTAAAGCGAGGACATGGGTGTTCTCTACTGTGTCCTTACAGTGGTCTGACTTGTCAAAGCAGTATTCTCATCTGTGGTTATAATCTTGTTGATTTTTAGGAAGCTGCCTAGTGAAGCTTGAAGGAGGACTGGATTGTACTTCAGTCGGGCTAGGAAGTTATAGCCCACGGGTGACTTGAACCTGCACTCTCTTTGTCAAGTGTACATAAGATGTACACAATTTTTGGCAATCTCCAGACAGAAGCATTGTTATATGTTATATATTGTTATATATGTAGTCAACAGTATCACTTATTCACTTAATGTCAAGTTGTAGATGTTACCCGAGAGCTAGATCACATGTTTATCTGCAGGGACGTCACATAATAATTGTAGTCGGTGCCAACGGCACTGAAATATCCTGATTCTTGATACAAAAAGAATTAATCAAGTACATTTATTTCAGCATTTCTGTCTCCTTTTCACACGCATGCAGGCATTTCAGCAGATATCCGTGTATGTCACCGCAGATCTCTGCCGTTCACTGCGGTGACATAAATGTGTCACTTTGCATTTCTTAACTCCAAGGCACAGTTACATACACACACACGCAAATCTTCACTTTACCCTTCAAACGTACAGATTTGTATTTTATACGTAGGGTAAAAAATGTCTCTGATTGTTCTCAGTGCATCTGCAGGCCTCCACAGTGCCTATGTGTAGTATTGAATTTGTGCGTGCGTGTTTAACAATGCATTTATGCGAACAGGCTTCTATTTGGAGCTAAAATGGGAATCCCAGAGGAGAACTGTGTCAGAGCTCTCTGTCTCGGTAAGATTCAAAGTTCACAAGACTGCCTCGTGTTTCCCCAACTAGCCTGAAACTCTTTACGCTAGAGCGAGCAGTCAAATCTGAACCGCTTTATTCATCGAGCAGGATAAGTTCAGACAGAGAGCTGCAGAGATGTATCGATGAGCAACGCTTACAGTTGCACACACTGACTCTCACACAGCCTGTTAGATGCATCAGGATCAGAGCTAGCGTTGTTTAAAATGAAGCAGAGCTCAAGAGTGTTTAAGACAGGCAAAGATACAGTCTGAGCCAGAGTTCACTTTGATGAATATATGTTATCAGTTTTCTGTCTAACACCCTTTCAACATCAGCAGAAAAACTGTTGAGCTAAATGAGAACTTAGAGCAAGCACTGGGAACGTCAGCGTCGAAAGCAGAGGTCTAACGGCTTAATTATGTTTTTGATGCTCCGCAGTGTGCTCATGCTGTAGCCACTTTTAAAATGCTACTGTGTGTGTGTGTGTGTGTGTGTGTGTAGGTCTGCTACGTTGGGTTATATGTATAAGCAAACACTTTCTGATCTGAAAAATATGAAAGCTAGAAAACTACAGTTTAAAAAGTAGTCACAGTTATGTATTTTAATTACACATTATTTAATTTGAAGAAGATATTAGAAGGATGAAATCCAGAATGTCCCGACTTAGCAACTCCTTCTTCCCCACTGCTATCAGACTCCTGAACAACTGCAATTTGCACATCAGGACACTTTGCACACTAAGTTCATTTTGCACATTCAGCTCCTTTGTACATCCATCTACATCTGCACACCTCACTTGTCTTCACTTACTTATTTTTGCACTTATTTATTTATCTTTCATTATTTTTATCTTTATATATCGTGTCCTTTCAACCTAACTTGGCATTTGTGTATGGACAGCAAAGGAAGAATTTCATTGCACAGAGAAATGCTATTTCTTCTGTACACATGACAATAAACACTTTGAATCTTGAGTATTTTTAATATAGTAACAAACACCAACCACCTCATTATGTTTGCCTTTACAAACGTGCTGTACTGTATTAGGATGCCACCGTTAAACAATTCAGATTGTGGAATTTATTCCCTCTTTGATTTTCCACGATCATCTGTATGTGGCAGTATTGCAAAGATGAAGCTTTTAAGAAGAACCATGAAGAGGCAGAGAGTTATAGAGCGGGGTCAGTGAGTGCCAAGGTGCACAGCATGTAAATGTTGCTAAAGTCTTGCTGCAAAGACAAACTCTAACTAATATTATAACAACAGCTAAACAGCACATAATAATCTGGAATAAAGAAACCCCAAATCAATCAGTCAGAGTACTGTTTGACAGCCCTGGGAACAGATGGGCATTGTGACAAGTTCATTTACAGGGAAATAGCCTCTTTGCAGTTTGTTCACTCGATGCATGATATGCATGGACAATATGTGACTTAATAACTGCTTCTATAGAAAGTTGTGCACCGTTCCTCCGTGTATAATTCCTCAGGCTTTCTGGTTTTTGTGTCACATTAAGCGTTATTTCGGGATCCCGCTGGCACTCCTGTAATTATTCTTTCTACGGTGGGCTAGCTTGTGATAAAAGTTACATGTTGAGCTGAGCTCATAATTATGATGTCACTTTTATCCTGCTGCTTCTCAAAGAAACTCCGCTCTTTCATTTTTATTTTTTTTTGGGGGGGGGGGGGGGTTCTTGAAGGTATTTTGTTATTTAAGTGTAGATTTGCGTCCCATCAGCGTGTCTCAGCACCTCCCAAAGAGATCAGGGACAATTTCACAGCCAAGGATTAGGCTTCATCCCTGACTAAACTCATTTTTCCCCCCAATGGAAAGCCCCATTGAGACAGAAAATTACTCCTTAGCATTTGTCCGCGATACCTCCTAACAGCCGTACACATAGACACACTCTTTTCTTCATAAGTTTGACAATGACTAATCATCCTTCAGCTTTTCCCGCAGCAGACTTAATTTAAGAAAGTTTTAAAAGTGTTCATAACTGCTTGCAAAATGAGAAGTCTACCTCGAAATTTTAATGTAAGAAAGTATACATATGACTGCTATTATTATTATTATTATTTACAGTAATAATAAGCAATAATATTAAAAGCCAGCATGCACATGGAGGGCTAACATATGCTGTGGCACTGTTTCCTGAAGCAAATCTGCACTGCTGTGGAAGTCTTCTTTAGTTCCAGAGTTCAGCCCAGAACGTCTTGTCCCCGGCGTCGGACCGTAGCGTGTCCAGCAGTATTAGGTTATCAGCTCTCGTTGGATTAGTCGATTTTCCCTGGGCTGGAGGAATGCGTGAGAGTCGAGCTGCTCTGGTAGAGCAGAACAGGCTGTGCTTGGCCCGCCTGAGGAAACTGTGATCAAGTTTACATTAATGGACATAAATATTCAGCAGTGATGTCTCCACCCTGCAGAGGCATCAGAAGTTTAGGACTGTCTTATTAGGAGATAACAGATGCACAGTGCAGCACTGAAGTAACATATTTTTATGTGATTTTTAAACAATCAGCATGTTTTCTGCATCTGAATAAAACCTGACGATTAATAGTTCTTGTAGTGGATCCTGGAGTGGTCTAATGGTCCCATTACACTCTCTGGAAACAGTGAATGCAGATGTTTACTCTCTCAAAGTAAACATCTGAGTTCACTTTATTCTCTCTCTCTCTGCAGGAATAATGGTGTTTTTCAGAGTATGAAACAATGATCTATGTTTAGTCACCTTCTTGTACTCCTGTAATTTGGAGATTATGATTTTGGTGGTTGAGCAGAAGAGTTTGGATCAAGTCTGCATAAATATTGGTTGTTCTGTTATCTGCAGGTTCAGATTACAGATACACATAAAAGATATAAGAGCGATGAATCTGGACCTGTCTCTTAATTAGCTCTGATTGATACAGTTAACTTTTGAAATAACGTTACTCAAATAGGTGTCGATCACCACATCTCTCAGCTGAATGAAGGACATTTATGAGCTTCATAAAAAATATTTTTATAAGTATTTTAGAAAGTTTAGTCTCACAAAAGAATTGCATTAAAACAACCCTCACTCTTTATGGCGGCTCCAACATAAGGGTCGGAAGACTGGAGCAAGAAATTAGCTGATCCTGGCTTTAGTAAAGCGTACTTATCTGAAATAGCCAAACTGCTTATACACTGTCTTCAGTCCAGCTGCACAGCCAGGAGGAACGACACTAAACCACACCTCGTTCCACCATCTGTGATATCACTTTTGGCGTGCACTGCTGTTCGTAGCCGAGGGGTCGGCAGACGTTACTATTAAAGGAGTCGATTTTGACTTGATAAAGAATTACTTTGAAGAGTTGCTGTAAAGTCATGCAGGTATGAGTTCTGCCCACATGATAACACCATGGGAACTGGCTTGACTGTTTTCCCCTGATACTTTTCAGCAAATGCAATATGCCTTTATATGAAGTGCATTTCCATATTACTTATTTTTCTTTGCTGACTGCTTAACACAGATCAAGCATGCTATTAATCCAGCAAAAATGTCTATTTGTTGCTGATTTTTCCTTTTTTGGATGTGGAATTTGAGTACCAGGGGACTCAAGACTAGCTATTTATATGTATACAAGTACTCGCCACCACTCCTGAGGTCCAGCAACACTAAGAGGATAAGGCACCAGGTTACAGAAATAACATATGATGCATATATTAAAACATTTGTTTTAATTGCTGCACATTCTTACAGCCAGAAAATATAAAGAATCACTTAATCCTGTAGCATCGACGCTACAGGATTTCAAACGTCTACACCAACAGTGTGATTTTTTTCTTATGCATTTCTGTTTGTTTAGAATACAGCAATAATATTGCTGTAGTAAGATGATACAGATTAAAACTCATTTGCAAACTGATATTTAAATTCTTGCTTGTTTGTTTTTTCAGTAAGAAACTCTGGTTTAAAAAAATTGAATTCTTTACTTCACAGTTCAGGTTTTTTAGTATTAAAGAAATGAAGCACTGAATAAATACATTTAAAAATAGATCCCTCCTAACTAATTTCCAGAGTTTTTTCTAGATCAGAGCCACATGGACCCACTGGAAATGTGCAGAAGACGCTCATGTGGCTCCAGACCTGCAGGTTTGCAACCCCTCACATAGCCTAATGTCCCCATAGGACTGTTGTTGTTGTGAGATAACCTTTTCCTGCCTTTTTTCCAGTATTTATTTACCAAACTAAAAAAAAGAAAATAGTGTTCACAGAATGTCTTGTTTCCCTCAGTAATGGGTGCAGATTTGGCCTCAGTCTCCTGCAGCTGGACAGGATTACTCATCTCAGCTAAAAGCTTTTATCAAATTACACCGTGCGATGTGGTTTCCCACGCTTCTCATCTGCGCTTGTTATGATGTCATGAAGCAGCAGCGCTGCATCTCAGAGTAATGACATCATGTTGTTGTTGTTGTTGTAGCTTCGGGGGCTCCCTGAGGGCAAGTCTTCAGGGTGCACTTTACAGGCGACCAGCACCCGGGGAGAGATTACGTGCACTTTCCAATGTTGTGACATAGCTGGTGAAAGCTCGGCTGGGATCAGTGACGTTAGTGTTGAAGTTTTCAGCCGCCAGAAACAGAAAAATTAATGTGCTTCCCAAACATCATCAAATCCATGTCCCGATCATCCAAAACACTCATTTGTATGCTTCCTATTCCCCTCTCTAGGTTTAGGAATTAAATGTTGTTTACTTTTATACAGTAAACAACATTTACTGTTGATAAATGACCTTTAAATGGCGCCTTCCATTCCTAACCTTGCTTTGGTATTACAGTGTCCCCAGTGGGTTTAAGCCTTAAATTATCTCTTCATGCCACTGTTTGAGTAAACCACGAGAAAGACTTGGTTCCGAACTCCCTCCCGAAGTTCGTACTTTCAACATTGTTCCAGATTCATAACTCGTTTTCTGTGAGAGCTAGCTGTTCTTTTCTGTAACTAAATCTAAACAAAAGTGACCCCGGTGCAGACATCGCTGCAGACTCGGCGTCCCTGTTCTTCGGAACGAATTGATGGCGGTTTCTCTTCTTCGTGTATTTGCATTGTTCTTTGGCTTTGAGGGGAGTTAAATGTTCTAACCACCAGCTAACAGCACTGATTATTATTTGATTAAGGGACTACAGGGTAAGACAGCAGGAGGCAAATGAAATTAAACAGCATAATAGAGCAGAACTAAACACCAACACACTGGGTAGGCCTAATCAGCAAAACAATGCCGAGTTTAGCTTGTGTCGCTGTGCTGCTTTATATGTATGTAAGGGTAAAAAACGTCTGCCAGGAATTTACAGCAGAATATCTTCTGCCCTTCTTTGCGTTATCAAAGAGATGATTAAAGGTTAAGGACTTGGTCCAGGGGTAGAATTAGCTTCACAGGTGGCCTTTCCCTAATGGGACTATTATTTAACAACAGGGGTTGAGCTGACTTTGAAAGCTTTGTTTAAATACCCTTTATTATCTCACATCCCTGTGATCCAAAGTGTTGCCGGGGGTACTTAAAGTGATAAATGTGGTGAATTAATTTCTTATTCCCTCCATTTTTATTTTAAACAGGGGTCAATGTGAATATAAACAACCACTTTGTAAAACAGTCCGTCTTTTCTCGCTGCTTGTGTTAATGCATTCCTGCGTCAGGTCAGTTTTGAGTTTTTGTGTGTTTTTAGAGCAGATTATATTCCCAGGCTTTATTATCACTCACTGTCGGCCTCTCTCAGTTTTTATTACCAATATTCATTTCAAAGCTCAGTTTGATACATATGATGTAACTACAGCCCAGCCCATGCAGCAGTATAATAATGACTAACCTCGTATTATGGATGGATTATCTCAGTTGTTCTCCTGAAGTTTGAAGTTTCCGTTTACAGCATCCTGCCATGTGACTGTATTTGTCCCTAAGCATTGGGAACCCTCACATTAACTTCTATCCAGTGGAAAAATGTTAGCATTCATCCCCCAGCTTCACTGTGTTTATGTTACGCTAGTGATCATGTAGCACATCAGTATATACCAGCTAGCCTAACTTCAGCAACTCTACAAACATCACTGCTGTTTAATTTCCTGTCTACATTTATGTTGGAAGTGATAGCAGAGCTGTACATCTTAATTTGTTTCAGAAATCTCTCAGTCAGAACATGCTATATTATGTTTAGAAGGAAACTAGTGAGCTAACTCCCTGCTAACTTCTAACTCTGTTAGAAATTGGAGTTTGGGGTCCAGACACGGCTAATGGCGTCAGACTGGATTGCTTTTGGACTCTGGGTTTTGAAGACTCAACAACTGCCGTGTGTTTGTTTGTTTTTTGGTTTGTTTTTTTTAAACCAGAGGCGATGATAATCGGGTGAGAGGGTGGAGCGTCAACATATCAGCTCAGACTAGCCGGCTTGCTAACCTGTAGCTTCCTGGATGGTCTGCACTGTACAGGAAGCTGTAATACTGGTTAGATAGCGCCATTAAAAATGCTCCAAATAGCACCAGCAGCACAAATGTTGACCCCAAATGTCTTTTTAGGTCTATTTCTTACCAGTTATTTACATTGGCTTCAGCTCTAGAGGGTGCTGTTGGTGTCTGTGCGTGTGTCAGGCTTAAGTACAAATCTTTTATCTTTTGGAAAACTCTCCAGCTAAACACACATGTTTTTTTTGGTTCTTTGTAATCTGCTAGGTGCACCAGCTATGAAGTAATCCTAGTGCATTCTTCCCCCTTATTGGCTTACAGGAGACCCACCCAGAGAGAAAAGAACACCATCAGCTGTTTGCTCAAATTCCTAAAGGCCTATTTATTCATGTTTAACAGAAGTGGACTTGCGGTTGAGCGAGTTATGTACATGTTATTGTTGGTCACAGTTCATTTCTGAGTCAGGCAAATACATGCATCATCTAACAGCTCAAGCAGATTGCGTTTTCTGGCTAGCTGCAATGTGAGGCCCATCTTGTCTAACAGTTTAAACTGAGGAAGGAAGATGTTCTGCTGCCTGTTAGTTTAACCTGAGGGCCATAAACTGAATAATAAATTACAAAAGCTGCTCTCAGCCAAATAAAACATGTGAGAGATTTGATACTCCCAGCTGAAGTCAGCTTTGTTTCTACAAAAGCAGAATGAAATCCCAAGTCCAGCGTCTGGCTCGCAGTCTTTGAGCATATTAGTAACAATCTGGACTGCCCGGCTTTACCAAAAACAGGACGACAGCAGTACCAAAGTGGGATCTGCCGTTGCATAACAATCTGTGTTATAGACTGAAAGATAATAATACAATTGATCTGTTTTCTCTGTGAGACCTCAGCTCCAGAAGAAACAGATCTGCTGCAGATGTGAGCTATATACAAGGAAATGTTAGAAACCAAAAGCCATTATAATTTAATCCCAACCACAAGCTTTTTCTTGACATAATCCAGGGTTTTATTGGCAAAACACAGTAGCAACTAGTGATCAGTATAAATTAAAATTGTAAAACTGAAGGGAAGCTTCAGTTCTTCAGTTTGACTTCAAACTAGTGACCCCATGAAGCCACCAGAGAAAAGGAAGGTAGGGTTAATTAGCCCTCCATCCAACCAGAGGAGTCACCTTGTGCAGGTTTAAGACACTTTGGCCAAATCCAAGTGTGCTGTCTACAGTAACAAAGATTAGCATGTGTATTATTAAATCTGTTTTGATTAAAATATGTCATCTTCATTAGAGTGTGTAGGGACCTGTCAAAAACGCAAATTTATAGACGTTTGAGATTAACCTCTTGACGCTCTAAGATTTCAAACCCCCCAAAAAAACAAAACAGAGAAGATCCTTTTGTGTGTACTGAGCCTATGAAAACAGTTATGTAACACTTCGTGGGGATCTGGAGGAGCTTTGGGAAGTCACAGTAAATCTATCCCACCCTGATGATGCCACAGTGATGTCATTAGGGTTATTCTGGCACGTGTTGGGGAAGTGCAGTTTTGTAATAGCTGTACAGAGTGGGCTGAGGAGGGTCTGATGCATTAGGTGGAGTGTGGGATGTGGAGATTTGGGAGCTTGGTACTACAAGCCAATAATCAGATGTACTTTGTGATGTAGTTTGAGTTTAGGAGAGTGGTCTATCTGAATCGAGGGTAACACAGTGTGCAGGCGAACAAAGTGTTTCACAGTATTTAGATGTTGTGTGCAGTTGTTGCATCAGGGTTGCCTTTGGGACTGTTACAGCTTTAGGCAGACGTGGGAACACTGTGAACTGGGTGATTTAATTTTGAACTTTTAGGATTCTACATCATCAAACCTTCTTGGTTGTTTGTTCCCAAACTGCCACAGTCCTTTTCTCCTTTTTTGTTCATTCTCAATGCTTTCATTCTCTGATTTTATACCCTTTTCTTCTGGTTTCTGTCTATATATGGATAGTTATGCGAGTTTGACAGATGTAGGGTGGGATGAATAAACATTTCTGTGAGAAGGAAAGAAAGGAAGATGGAAAGAAAGAAGTAGGAAACAGTTTGCTGAGCTTGAGGGATGAATTTCGGGGGGATACAAGAGGGTTGGATGGAGATGTAAAAAAAAAAAGAAAAGAAAGAAAGGGTCAGAGATCTAGAATATCTGAAATGTTCCCGTGCCCCATGAACCCCCCCAACCCTGTGGAAATTTTTTCTCCACGGTCCCCCCACCCTCCACCATCACCACGACCACATTTATCTCTCCCAAACCAAAGTTACGTAACCAGATTGGGGTTCGGAGCCAGAAATGTCCTTACATAACCCCCCACTCTCTCACACTGCACTGTAGCAACACTGGAAATATTTAGTTCTGGTAGTAATTGAAGGATTTTATTACAGTTTTAATGAAATCGAAGTCTTTAAATCTCTTAAAATGATTTTTCTTTGACAGTTTTTAGTATTTATGTTGCTCTTTAGTCAGACCAAATCAACCAATAGAGGCAATTAACTCCGAGCAGCAAGTCCTGAGTGATGCCGCATTTATGTTGAACCATGGAGACAAATGTAAACATGACCAGCTGGGAATAATTTACATTACAGATTTGAGGCATGTCTGATGGAGTCTTCCTCAGTTCTTGACAACAACTACATTTGCAGTATGATATTTGCAGTTTTGCCATGTGCAAATTTAGGCAGTTCGATATTTTTTTCGAACTTCTGTCTTTTGGGTGAGTGTTTCCAAAGAACTTTTACCAGGTTTACACCTCCTCATCTGGTCATTCGAGGGCACTATGCTGCACATTTAACAACTGGTGCTAAAGAGTTGCATAATGAGTCAAATTATAAACATGACCTGGTGTCCAGCTGTTCCCAAGCTTAAGACAGCTGCACTCCTTTCGGACATCTGAAAATCTTTCATTGCAACTCTGAGGCTCAAACAAGTCAAAACTAAAGTATTTCCTTTTTGTGTGTGTTTTTGTGCATTAATTTCGACCTTCTGGTGATTTTCTTGTGGAGGTTGAATATCCATTAATAGCAACTGAAAGCCACGCCTCCCTTTTGGTTCTTTCCCACAAATCAGTTGAGCCGGTACTTGTGGACATCTGTTCTACTATATAGTCTGTTAAGCAAATTGACATGTTATGAGTGGGGTTAAAGTTCATGTCATGTAACTCAGTGGTAATAAAGCTTCCAACGATGAGAAGGTGTGTTGTCTTACGAGGTAAAGGATGTGTTGTGTTGTTCCTTCTGTGGTGAGCTCATGATCACTGGTATATTTTAATGTCCGGCACATTTCATTATTAAACTAGCAGTAATCTGGCTCTGTGGGTGGTGGATTAGCAGATTAACAGCCCCGTATAGCACTCATACACACACAACATACACACACAATGACACACATATCTGCTTGCAAATTAGTGCACATCTGCTGTGGGATTAATTAAGGCTGCAGGTGACAGTGGTCAATCCAGGTCCCTGTCAACGAACGAAGATAAAGAGGAACACGTTGTGGCAATGTGCTGTCTTGGAGCTGTTCTGTGATGACACATTGTGATGTCACAATGGAAAAACACGAGGATGTTACAAATGTGAAGACAAATTATTTATATGGCGTTTGAATGTTCCCCCTGTGCCTGCATGGGTTCTCTCCGGGGAGCCTGGCTTCCTCTCTCATTCCAAGGACTTGTTGGGATTTGGTTAGTTGGTTTGGTTGGTTAATTGTGAATTGGCTGTATCTGTATCCGAATGGAAGTCAGATACACATATGTGTTAATACTGTGATAAATTGGTGACCCTGTCTGGGTTGCACCTTGCCTTTTCAACCTGTAACAGCTGGGATAGGCTCCATGCCAAACCAAAGAGGACAGAGTGCTGGAATGAATATGGAGTATCCACAGTTGTGATAGATCTGGCAATCCCAGCAGATAGCAGCATCAGGAAGAAAGACCACGAGAAAACAGAAGTACCGGGGACTGAAGGAACAACTAGAGTAAATGTTTAAGATGAAGTCAAGAGTGGTTTCAGTGGTAATAGGAGGATCAGGAACTGTAACCCAGACATTGGAAGCAGCTCCAGTAGATTCCAGGCACAAGACCAGATGTACTTCTTATTCTTAGTATCTAGTTTTTTCTGTTTAATCACTCTATGTTTCATTTTTAATTTTTGTTACCTGTCTTGAGTGTTTAGAAGTGTGTTCCTGCATCTTATTGAGACTTCACCTCTGTTTTTTTTTTTTTTAAATATCCTCTGTCTCATGTGCTCTTTTATAGTTTTCCTGTGTTTTGTGGGCTATCGTGGCTCAAGAGTTGGGAGTTCGCCTTGTAATCGGAAGGTTGCTGGTTCAAGCGCCGGTTTGGACAGTCTCGGTCATTTTGTCCTTGGGCAAGACACTTCACCTGTTGCCTACTGGTGGTGGTCAGAGGGCCCAGTGGCGCCAGTGCGCCCCAGGGTGGCTGTGGCTACAATGTAGCTTGCCATCACCTATGGGTGAATCACTAAATGTGTAAAGTGCTTTGGGGTCCTTAGGGACTAGTAAAGCGCTATACAGGCCATTTACCATTTTACTTCCTTTGTTGTCTTGAACAGTTTCAGCTGATGTTTCCGATTTCCCCGATTTCCCTCATGTGTCTGTCTAAAGTTTGCATTAGCTTGTTGGTGAGTCACCCTGTGCTTCCTTTCCCTCAGTCGTGTGTGCACTCATTAGATTTATGTTCTTTCCTGTCTTTTGTAATAATTTCTTTCACTACAATGAAGATTTGTTGCATTTAAGAAGTCTGCCTATGAAGTCTTCATTTGGGGCCACGATCTTCATATTATGACATATCTGTATTATACATTTTTATGCTACCTTCCTGTTAAAAAAAGCAGAGAACCAAGATAATTTGCAGCTACATATTTTTATATTTAACACATACTGAAACAAAGCGCAGGTGCCTTACACAGCTCTCAAGCACAAGTGCCCCCCTCCTCCACCTCCCCTCCTGCTGGTCTGCACTTATGCTGTGCTTAACAGGCAGGGGCCAAGTGGCCTCCAGTTTGTGTCAGCTCCTCTGTTACATGCTCTCTACCCATCTCTTTCACACCCACAAGTGCTTTTGAAATGTTCTCTTGTTGTGGAGTACAGGTTTAATTGGGGGAGTGGTAAAACTCTTTCCTCTAAAATATTTAGCAAAGTGATTTTTACAGAGGCCGTTGTCGTTGGAGATCTATGCTGGGCTGTGGATAGTGACTGCATTACATACGTACTGCAACAGGGTCCATACTTTTAAATAGGTCAGGGCACGGTTTGCTTATTTGTTCTTGGCAAGCAATGATCACACTGCTTATTATATTATTATGTATTTCAGTGGTCAGTTGCACTTGGGCATGGTGTAGTTTATGCCCTTAGCTGCTTTGTAGCTTTGCATAACTCACAGTTCAAAGAAGCCCTTGTTTATCTTATTCCGGGCTTTGGTACTGCCCCCCAGTTCATCCTCTGTCTGAAACAAGAGTTGTAGCTCCTCTCTATCTAAAGCCACCTTCCCTTTAAGCCAACTTTCTTCTTAATTGGCTTTCCCTCACAAACAAATGATTTGGGAAACATTTGGGCTTCCCAGCTTGTGCTTGACGATCCAATCTTCTCTTGACCTCAAACCTGAAAGTTGGAGAAGTTCTACCAACTCTGACTTTGCAATTTACTGTGGTAACATCAAGCATAAACAGCAGTAAAGCTGTAGAAGCTGTAATCTGTGTTACCACTGTTGTGCTTTTGTGACTTTCTGAATAAGCTATAGAAAGACCACTGATAATGTGCTATCTGTGAACACAATACCCAGAGATTCAATAGCAATACCTGGTATTGCTATTGAATCTCTGTACCTTGCTGGGAGCAAAAAGAAGTCTGTGATCTTGACTCAGTGTGATGGCACTCTCAGCTACAAGACCCAACTGCTGAGGTAAAGCCAAGCATTGAATAACCACCGCAGATACATAACAGCAGTCTGAAACTTAAGCTTTCGGTTCACAGGAATTTCTTGCACATTCACTGATCTCACTGATACTTTACAGAGAAAAAAGCCTAATAGCATAAAAGATTCATTTAACATCCGTTTTAATCATTTCTTTTGACAACAGGTGCAACTGTCATCAAAAGATAATAAAATAAGAAGTCATCCTCGAGTGCTTGTAAAGAAGGCAGCTTCTTTTTGATTCACAAAGACTTTTTTGTCACTCAGGAGGCTTCTTCAGTTCTACAACCTGGAGATTCCCATGTATTTAACCTCCTGTGTGTCCTAATCATTGATCCTCATCATTGATTGTAGTAAAAAAGTACTTTGAGTGCTAAATTGAAGTAGAAAAGTGTTATGTAAGCACCAGACTGTTCACCATTTACCATGACCTGGATGACTGGAGAACCTACACAGATGCAACTAGAAGTTGTTGTAAGGATTTGTTGATGATTTCAAAGCTGTACTGAGCTGAGAGCTGCCAAACCTTTTTAATTTGGAGCAGCTGGTGAGTTTTCTTTGAAAGCCAAAAGTCACATTTTTGCTGGTTGAAGTATTTCAGTCTGACTGTAATCAATCAATCAATCAGTGAACTTGTTGCATCAAGCAGCTGAAAAACTATTGTGACCTTTGTTAAGGTTGTTTATTCAGTTTAGTATCACATGACTTTTTCATGCCATTTTTTAAAAACTAGATAAAGAGATTTCTTTTCTATCAGATCGTTTATTTTTTTAATAATGACTAAATGAAAGACATGAAGGTGAGCAAAGCTTGCAGTAGGATATGAGCTGCATTATTCTGCTTTTATTAAACTATGACCCTGTGCACCCCGTGTTTAATTAAGCTTTTGCATTTAATAGATGACGTCACTTTTCTTTCTTTCTTTCTTTGCTCGCTTCTTCCTGTGCATTGCCAGATAGGTAACCATATCCATGCCCCGCCTTCATCTTTTCCCTCATTTGCTGCCTCTCATTGTCCCACACTCAGATTTCCTCAGGTGTGTCCGTCTCTCTGTTATCATCCCAGCACCTGTTGACTCGCTGGTTGCGGTCGATACCATCGTTAGTGTTTGGCTGCGTGAACAAACGGCCTTGAGATTGTGAATGAATGAATGTGGACTTGTGTGCCTTTCATCCTGATACAGGGTTGATTTAAAGGAGAAATAAAAACATTTTCACATGAGCAACTGAAACAACAGGTCAAATAACAACTTTAATACCTGCAGGATGAAGGATGAAAATCTCTGAAAAGCAGCACCGGAGGCTAACCAGGGCGTTTGCTGTGTGTTCAGTTGCAAATGAATAAATTTCTGTTGACATTTATGCCACTTTGTGTGTGTGTGTGTGGTCCTTGTGGTGGATTACAGTGTAGTCTGAGTTATTGCCCTGACTTGCCCTCTGAGGGAATGACCACACACGGACACACACAGAGCTACAAACACACATTTTTACGTATCCGAGTATAATCTGCACTCGTCCTGTCAGAGTCCTCGCTCAGCGGGGATCATTAAAGAGCAGTTAATTACCCATAATCCTCTCTAGGCCAGATGTCTGCTCTGTTGGAATGATCTGAATTTGTGAGCCTCCCGTTTCCTCATATTTTCAGCTCCAACAATCGTGCATGTGCTTTGTTGTTTTTTTTCTAATCCGTCGTTTCCTCCTTTGCGTTTGCGTTGCTCCTCCCACTTTAAAACCTCTTTCATACCTGCTGTCTTTGATCCTCTGTTGGGAGTTTGTACACTTGATTTGTACTCTCGGTGTTTCTGTCTCTCTCTTTCTTTCTGCTGGTTTCTCTGCCCACAAATCCTCCCCCCTCCTCTCGCCTCCCGCCTCCTCCTTGCCTCTCTTTTCTGTGCACACTCGCTCGGATCCAGAGGCACTCGAGTGTTGTTGACTTGTTGCAGCCACCCCAAAACAAACTTTAGTCCCACAGCCTGCTGTTTGAGCCACTATAAGGTACTGTAGCAATCGGAGCCAGTGTGTATGTGTGTGTGCGTGACTTCATGCATTTATTGCCTTTAATTAGTTTGTAGCAGTGAGTGTGTGCACAGCGTGCAAAGGTGAAACACTTTGAGTCTGTGGTGACTGCTGGATTTGTGAGGCTTTTACTGTCACACGTGTTTTGTTTTTTAACTGATTTAAATCTGCATCAGCTTATTTGGTCTCAGGGGAAAAATCTTCCAATTATCTCTGTTTCCAAAGAGGCTTTGAAGTGATAAATTACTCTCACTGTAAGCTGACAGCCGAGTGACACTCAAAGATGATTTTTACTTTGCTTTTTTTTTTTTTTAAGAAATCCAACTTCGGTGTAATTAAATAAACCTTCATTTGTCCCTTTTGTGACTTTGGAAACATCATCTGACGAAAGCCAGTAACTGATTTTCATCTCAAAGTGAAGAAGTCCCTAAATATAATAACTGTGGCACAATTTGATCCTTTTTTGTTTTAAAGTCATGTTTGACGGTTTCATTCATTAGTTGTTCTCTAATTTTTTGGCTTTTATATTCAATTTTAAACCCAGATTACAATTTAAAATGAGTTTTAGACACAATAGGTGAATTTCAATCCACTATCACGGTCCTGCCATCAAGCTTGTGGGGACGTCTTTGAGAAGAAAAGTGTGTTAATGAGTGAGGAGAGCTGACTGAGCTTTCTAGAATCTGTGTGTCAGCTCATCCTCGTTAGCCGTAGTTTTTAGCAGCTGGCACCAGGGCCTGGGTTTGGAATCCATGTTTAAAAAATGTGATCAACATCCTCCTTCAGTCCAATTAGCAGCTATTGTCAGTATTGTGGAAGTTTGTGTGCATGTGTGAGTGGGTGGTTTGCAGTCGGTTGTTGTAAAAAGCAATATGATCTCCCTTTTGTTTGTCTGTGGTTTCACTTTGGAGAAATCTTTCATGCTTTCATCTTCTCCTTCTTCTTCATCCACCTTTTCCTCCTCATCTCCACCTAATCCTCTTCCTCCTCTCCTGAAACACCTCCTGAGCTGAAGTGAGGGCTCACACGTAAGAAAATCTGCATAAACAGGCTCATTTATTCCTGATATTGTTGCAGATTAGACATGTGATCCTGCTGTCTGTAGCTAGCCATAATATCAACAGCCTTTTATAAGCCAATAATATGCCAGCTAATGTTAGGCTCAAGTAGCCTAAAAATCCCACTTTCTGTCTAATAAACAGTTTGGTTACATTCTTACATCATGTGAGAGTTTTTGTGCAGGAGTCTGTTGCTCCACTTCCAAGGAAGCTTCAGAAACACTAACAACGGTGTCTTTAAAAGTACATTTTTAATGTCAATGAGACTTTTTACCCAAAAACTGAAGCTAAAATATGGCTTAATATCATACATAAGAGATATTTTAGACAGATTTTAGGCTAACAAGTCATTTAGAACAGTTTAAATACCAGGAAATCCTTTTTCTGGCACAACACTGCCATTATGGAGGGTAACAGATGGTTAAATAAATGAAGCAATCCAATAATGGCACTTATTAAATAACAGTGCACAACCTGAAACATATGATGGCATGACTGAAAACCCAGTAACCTGACTTTTAACTGTGCTTCAGTTAAATTTTTGCTGATATGATTTCTCAACCCGGCAAAAAAAGAAACCCAAAATCACCGCCATAAACCAACCAGCGAGTTGGACGATCACTTAAACCTTAAAGTTGTTGCTCTGCTTTCTGTGATGAAATAATCTCAGTGGATAAAATACAACCAACCTTTTATCAAGAGTGACAGCGAAGATTTATTTCTGTTAAAGCCAAAATTCAGATCCAGCCAGATGTTGATTAAAGTCGTTTGACTGAATCAGGAGCAGCTAAGAGGAAGACGGCAGTTCATGGCTGTCACGTTTGGTGGAAACCACCACTGGCAGGATGAAGTCACCAAAACTCAGGCAGCTAAAGACGGCCAGCGTCTCTGTACAACTTCTAGGGCTCTGACATCAACATCATGAAATACAAATCAAAGGTTTCTCGACACTTTTTCAGCCTCGTTTGAAAAAATCCCCCTCAACACCTCGGTGAGGTTTCCTAACTTGGGGCGACTCAGCTGGAAAATGGAGCTGCTCTGATCGGAACGAGCTCTGTGGCCCGCAGCAAATAAAACCCACAGACATAATATCAGATTTAATTTTCTTTCTCAACAGAGGTTTCGCAGGTTGAAACAGAAAACAAATCGGAGTTGCACCTGTCTCTCATTTGCTGGAACAGGACAAACAGGTAAAATCGCTTCCTGGCTCGTGGCAAAGGGGGAAATATGTGCTGAGCAGAGCACGGAGGAGGTAAACAAATGCTTGACTGCTGAAAAAGAACTTCTGTTTGCCTTGTTTTGATCCTTCGTTTCTCTGAAAGCGGCCTCTCTCTTATTATGAGAAGGTTCGGCTTGGCATGCTCTGATAGCTAGTTCAAGGCTGGGCCAAGTTGAGAGAAGGGTAAATATTATGGATGCTGTGGTGAGATTTGAACAGCGAAGGAGAAAAGAAACCACACTTTCTATCACGCTTTGGTCAGCTCATGTGAGAGCTGCAGGGATGTAGAAGGCGAAGTCAGGTCTTGTGGTCGTCCTCGTGTGAATACGACTTGAGAAAGAAGGCGAGAGACGAGAGAGAAATCAGCGGCGGGCAGGGAGGTGGAATTTTCTCACCTTGCCTGACTTTTCTGGGACAGAGACAGTGATAAAGGGGAGGGATGGAGAGTGAGAGGCTGAAGCAGTGAAAAGACGGAGTGGTTCAAAGAGATGAGTCTGATAAAAATGATCTTTCAGTGTAAGACTGAGCCTGAAACAGAGAGAAGAAAGAGAGTGTGCCTGTAACTCAGAGCCGTAGCTGACAAGATGTGGCCACCTGTGTGAAATTGAGGCCAAAAAACCCCCAAACAAACAAACAAACAAAAAAAACAGGCAGTATCAGCAAGAAATTGAATGGTTCACTCTCTAACGCCACTCTCTGTTTCACCCTCCGGGCCTCACAGCTGTTACATAACTGGTGGTATCAAGATTTGAGGTGGGGGGAGGCTAAAAGCAATCTTTGTGGTAGGTCCGGGGATGAACCTGGATTAGTGATGGTTTAGGGATATTGGTAATAGGGAATCCCAGCAGATTTCATTGAGCAAATATGCCAGAGAGTACTAAATGCCAGCAAAAGGGAGGGAGAGAAAAAAGACAGGAGTTCAGCTCTGCTGACAGCATCCATCCACCTGCTTTAAGTGTCTGTGAGAAGGCTGTGAATCCAGCTTCAGTGCTGTGGTCGTGTCTGCATTTACAAATACCTGTGTCATATCTTTTATGCTTCACCAGTTTTTGCATGCTTGGATGAAGGATTGTGATATTTAAGATAATTTCTAATAAAGGCAGATGTTACAAACAGCTCACACCCTCAACAGAGGAAAAAATACATTTTTTAGTTTAACTGCATGCTTTTCATAACTTAACTTTTCATAACTATCTGACTGGATCTGCATCTCGAATTTTAGTGACTATTAGAGGCAATATTCTAAGGAAAACCCTTTCCCTAGCTCCAGCTCTGGGTTAAATGAGACTATACAAAAGTATAGATTATAGACTATATGCAAAGATGGCCAGTAGCCACATAACCCACTGGAGAAACCAGAACCCTCATCAGGCAAGTGTTTGTTGATGTCATTAAGTGAGAGGGACGGGGGCCATTCTCCCACAAATTATCCAACTGAAGGTCCTTTTGAAGCCACTGGAGGCGCCTCCTGCTGGCTATTATCTCTGGCCACCAGGGGGCGATCTGACATAAAGTGCATGCCTTGCCTTTTGCAATAGACTGCATATAAAAGATTAATTTAGTAACTGTGACATCCCCCAGTGGTTACCAAAATCCTGCTGTGGAGCTTCGAGTTGACATTGCCATCTTGGTGTTTTGACACCAAATGGGACGAGTGAGGGCGTATCTAACTGACACAACAGGTCGTACTCCACACTGCAAGGCTAACAATTCACCATACAATATAAAGTGCTATGAGGCAACTGTTGTGAGTTGGTGCCATACAAATAAAGCTAAATTGAATTGTAGTTGTCATTCACGTTGTTAAGCATAGCATGCTTTTTGGTCTTCCTGGGCGCTACTAGCTTACAAAATTAGCATCATGTTTTATTCTGGTTTAAAGCTAGACAATGAAATTAAAGAGGGTTCACCCAGTGAGTGAGCTGAGGGAGTTTTCTCTATAAACAACATGAGTCGCCCCCTGCCGGCCATTAAAAAACATGTTCTCTTTATTCAGTACCAGAGGTTGTGTCCAATTTTTATAAAGAGTCTATGATATGATATTTTTCTCTCATTAAATAAGTAAACTTTAGATTTACAAAAGCTTGATGGATGTTTTCCCTCGTGTCTATAAATTTATGTGGTAATATCTCATTGTCAGTCCTCGACTTTGTTTGCGAGTGCGAGCCAGCATCGTCTATTCTCCAGCACACCCTTGAAACACAATGCTCTTCATTAAAGAAACAGCAATAATGATGCTAATAAAGTGGAAAATAATCTACTAAAATGTGCCTTTAGGGAAAGGAGATGAGCTGTGAAGTCATTTTTCTCAGTTTTACTGCTCGGGCTGTTAATGCTGTGATGGCTTCTGGCAGAAGAAGCGTACAAGTAAACATTCCCATGAAGCCACAGAGAGTCCGCTCCCGTTTCTCTAGAAGTAAACAGACGGAAGTTATTGTGCTGGAATCTCATCTTCATTTCCTCATTGCTGCTCTTAGCTGTGTATCAGCTTGCAGAGAAATAAATGTGACCTGGATCCGAGTGACATGCTCACATAAATGCAGTCAGTCGAGAGTTTATTTAAATATTCTTGTGTCATGAGCTAAAGAATGGGAAACTGAGACTCAGACTCACTAAACCTTGACAATAGAAGACTGGAAAAACATTATCTGGTGTGAGTCTCAATTTCTGCTGCTACATTCACATGGTATGGTCAGAATTTGCAGTAAGCACCATCAAAACATGGCTCTGTTGTGCTTTGTATGGAAATTTATTTCAATTCAGTTTTATTTATATAGCACCAAATTGCAATAAAATCCCCCTCAAAGAACTTTTATATTGTAAGAAAAAGACACCAATTGAGAGAAAACCTCAACAATCAAACATCCCCCTTTATTACTACAGTGTAGAATCTCACAGCAGCACTAAAGATAGTTTTTCTCAAGTCTTGATAATTTGGAGAAGAGCTCTTCATCGCCTTTCTCTATCAGGATTTTATCAGGATGTGCAATGCAGCAGAGAGGAAGAGGAAGAGAGATGACAGAGGAGAGCAGGACAAGAAGACGAGGAAGGATCGGGTGGGTTTATCAGGCTGTACGCTCGTTCTGACGGACCAAGAGAGACAGACTGCAGTCTCCAGTCAGACTTCTGCTCTGTTTGACGAGCACGCAGCTGTTCTTCTGATATAAATTAAGTATAATATATTGAATTTAATTGAGCTGGACGGGCAAATAAGGTTAAAAGATGTAAAAGACAAAAGACAGAAAGAAAAAAAAATCAGTGGTACGGCCACGTGGTCATGAAATATAATGGAGAGATAGGAGTACTTAGTTTTGGAATATAAAAGAACAAGAATGGCCTCCAGTGCTCTTTACTCTCCGCTCCTGACAAATGGAAACGACCTGCAGGCTCCGTGTGTGTGTGTGTGTGTGTGTGTGTGTGTGTGTGTGTGTGTGGTGGTCAGTTTGCTTTTCCCTTTTATTCCGTAGTCAACAGAGATGTAACACTGCACCATCTGTCTCCTTTACCTCCAGAGGTAGAGTGCCATCGTTCCACTGCGGTTTTATGAGTTATTATTAGTTTTAGATCTAACCCAACAATGATGCAACAGTGAGCAAATATGATGGATGAAGGGTCCATCATTCTTTGATTTTGTTACTTATCGACACATCCAGCAGCTGTGGGGCAACGTTATTTTTCATTTGGAGTAGTGTTTCTGTCTTTCTTATTAAGTCCAAAGTTTCCTTTAGTTTTTTGTTTGCTTTGGTGTCCATGTACTGCTGACTGAATCCATCACGTTCTCAGTTCAACTCTTCACCGAGTGACGCTCGGGCGGGACTTTTCCTATTTGGGACCACAGACTGTATATAAAAGATGGACTGATGGCATTTTTTTTTAGGTAATTTGTATCATTTTTATTATTTTTAATAAGCTATTTGCTGCCATCCACTTTATCCCACCCACACCTTTTAGGTTCATTATGCTCAATAGCATCATTACAGGAACTCAGAAATTCATAATTTATACCAAGGTTTGAAAGATGAGACTTTTTTGAAAAACAAACAAACAAACCAAACAATAAAAAAACTTCCAATTTGGAGTTTTCTTCTCTTATAGCAGAGCTGATGTGGGGATTTTTGTCAGAGTGGCGATCCCTGTCGTACAGGAGCATACTGCAGCATGTTAGCGCTGTAAAATGGTGCGGAGCTGTGGTGAAGTCACCGTTGGCATGCAAAGTGACTCTACTGGACCAACTTGCATACTGCCAGATGACACCAAAGGAGTACCAAGAGCACATGACTATATAAGTAGCTGCATGTGCGATAACTGTTAAATGTGACACTGTGTTCAGCAGATATTTGCTTGGTGTGTTTTCTTTCCCTTTTATTTTGTTGGTGAGCTTATTCACCTGACAGCACTGCCCACTGTGACCCCTGAGAGCAGTGAGGAGGAACCGGTGCAATAGTTATGAACTGGACAGCTCAGCAATGTGCTGAGAGCTCAGTAAAGCCAAGCGGAGCTGCACATCCAGCTCATCCTCTCTAACTTCCTCCTTTAACACTCTGATACATTCTTATAATTAAAATACTGATTGTAGCTGCTTTCAGTTTTTGGCTCAAAGTAATCATCAATGTCATGCTTAGTAAATTAAAGGTTTTGAAAAAAGTAAGTCAAACGTGGAACAAATGTAAGTTTAGCTCTAATTTTTAGTTATTTAAAGGGTTACGTGATGTTGTGCTGCGAGGTAGCCGTGATACGCCTTTTTCAATCTTGAGTAGAAAATGAATTTCCACTTAGTCCCTTCATAACTGTGTCTGGGTGACCTTGTCCAACCTCTACATCTGTGTGTGTATTTGTGTGTGGGTGTGGGTGTGTGTGAGACCTGTGCTTTACGAGATCGAGTGTGCAGACTTGATAAAGGGAAGGGAAGATGTGAAGGAAAATGAAGGGAGCGAGGAATGAGAAGAGAAATCCTCTCCTCATTTTGTATTCTCCCCACTTCCCTCTTTCACTCCTTCACCCGCTCAGTCTCATTCCCTTTGCCGCTCACTTCACTTTCAATTTTTCTCCCTCGGTCTGAGCCCACCCAGTTTCCCCATCCTTATTTAGTCATCTTGCTTTCTTTTTTTTCCCATCTCTTTCTGTCCTTCTCCTTCTCCTGGAGTCCTTCTCCACACGTCTACCCCCATATTTTTCTCTGTCCTTCCACTTTATGGTTTGGCCACCTTACTTCAGATGTTTTGTACGATTCGTGGATCGTATCAGATGTTTTATTCACAGCATGAAACAATGACATCTTTATTCCGGTGCAAAAGGCTGCAACACATGAGGCTGTTAGTGCATCAATAATTCAGTGCATCAAGAAAAATTGAAAGATTATGATTGAAAATTTCACAATGATACCAACCTTTTTTTTTTTTCTGCAAGAATAAACTCAGAGCTGATTCATTTCCATTACATAGGTTAAGCCACACAAAGAGACATGAATGTCTGTAACATACTTGAGCATTTTAAAATAGATTTATTTAAATGGGGCAGCACGGTGGCACGGTGGTTAGCACTGTTGCCGCACAGCAAGAAGGTCCTGAGTTCAATTCCACCATCAGGCCGGGGTCTTTCTGTGTGGAGTTTGCATGTTCTCCCCGTGTTTGCGTGGGTTCTCTCCGGGTACTCCGGCTTCCTCCCACCGTCCAAAGACATGCAGCTTGTGGGGATAGGTTAACTGGATAATCCAAATTGCCACTAGGTGTGAATGGTTGTCTGTCCCTGTGTGTTGGCCCTGCGACAGACTGGCGACCTGTCCAGGGTGTACCCTGCCTCTCGCCCTATGACAGCTGGGATAGGCTCCAGCGCCCCCCGCGACCCTGAAAAGGATAAGCGGAAGCGAATGGATGGATGGATTTATTAAAATGATTTCTTCAAAGCCACGCCCACACAGGGACCTGACATTCCTGTTGCCTAAGCAACCCTCTAATGCTTATGTGACTATTAGTTGGAATGTTGTCTGGATCTGGTCCAGACGTGTTTTTAGAATTCAGTGAACCATTTCTGTTTTAAAATGTGCAACTTATCTTATATTTACAATAGTCAGTGCTCGTGTACAAGAAGTCAGAGACCAATCTCAGGCACTGTAACTCATCTCATGTGACACAACTCAGCCAATTCAATTCACTTTCAGCAGAATTCTGCCTGGGACTTTTCGAGGTGGAGGTGGAGCCCAAAGGAAGAATGGGATTAGTCACAGGTTAAAGTTATCATGTTTCACCCCAGCAGCAATGTACTTGCTGGTTTACAATTTGGGAAATGAAGTCTGCTGGATTAACTTTGCACACTTACTTTAGCTGTGTTGCAGTGAAAGTGCTGACAGCAGTCACTGGATTACTGTGATAGGGAAAAGGGGAAGTTTTGAAGCCTCCGCACCCCGGTCCCAGAAGCTCGGGAGACAGAGCGGGTTGTCTACTAATCAGAGGTTTTGGTCGACCTCTGGCTCACAAAGTGGTTAGACATAAAACAATCGACTTCTATAAATGTGTTTGAATGAGGCTTGTAGTACGAAAATGCGTCCAGATTAAGTAGAAAAGCAAGGTCCAGCTAATCTATTTACATACCTTCATGTAACAAGTTGCCAAGGCAACTGTTGTTGTGATTTGGCACTATATAACTAAAATTGAACTGAATTGCTTAGGTTGCTGTCTCTGTGACCCAGGTTAAGATTCAAAACGCTTCCTCGTCATTATGCAAGCATCGACAAATTAAGGCAATAAACTGAAGAAAATTGACAGACGGCACAAGTGTAGTAAATTTAACAGACTGTTTATTAGTGAAATACTATATGATGATACTGAAAGTGCAACAACAAAGAGGACTGACCTTTTCGCTCTATGTCAGCTTGCGTGATAACAGTTTGCAGTCAAGTCCAAAACTTCTCTACCAACATACAAATAAAAGCTGTCGGTCACACTTGCACGACATCTCATCTCTTGTCACTGATACCAGTCCAGCTTTCTGACTCATTATCAGACTGACATCTAATCCTCACACTGAATTGGCTCACATCCTCCTTTCAAGCCTCAATGCTGTCGCCTTACCGGGTATCTATCTCTCCTACAGCTTTTCGAGTTCCTCAGCTCACTAAAAAGCTTTTATTTTGTCCTAAACGGCAATAAAATGAGAGTAAAGGTTGTTGTCAGCCAAGTATGCAAAAGTATGTGGACAACAGCAAAAAGGGAGGAAGCAAGGTTGTCCAAATACTTTTGGCTGTGTAGCCGGTGTCTCCTCAGTTTTCTGGTCACATAGCTGATAGTGGACCAATCTATCACTTTCTCCTTCTCTGCACCGACCCCTCCTCTCTCTTTTCTTTTCTCCCTGATTTCTCGCTCTGCCTCTTTCACTCCCTCTCCTCTCTCTCTCACTTGTGTTCCTCTTCCTCGATCTCTCGTCTGTGATTGCCTGCATTCTTTCTGAATTGAACAGCAGCGGCTGGATTCAACTGGCTGGGAGCTAATCAACGCAATGGATGCTCTCTCTGTCTCTCTCTCTTTCTCAAGACACACAAACACACACATGCGTAACGCACATGCTCACTGGCTGCACTGAAACCTTACACTAAAATATGCACAGCTGCTTACGCACACTTTGTTTCTCTCACACACAAACACGCCGGTACCCAGGCTGCTTTGTCACCAGCTCACGTAGCGCTGTGCACTCACCCAAGCTCTCTCTCACACTCACACATATATACGTAGAGTAGGACACACACACTCATCTGCAATCACACGCCGAGCTCCCCTCACACACCACAGACATGCAGTCACACACTTCGGGACGCAGGCGGCTTCGGTGATGCTGTGACGCTCAGTCCTCCCTCTCACTCACACACTTATCGACTGTCACTCGTCTTGCACATGCTTTAATCCGGGAGACGAGCTCACACCTCGACCGTCACTCTCTCTCTCTCTCTCTCTCTGTCAGTCAGTCAGTGTGTGTGTGTGTGTGTGTGTCGGTGGCATGAAGCGGTGATGTTTTGGGACAGGAAGAATAGTATGGGCAATTCCCAGCGACGGCCCAAAGGAAGACACAGACCCAAATCGGCAACAGGTACTTTATCCCTGTATCTCTCTGGTGCATTTTTATGATTCCCGTCTGCCTCTCACTCTGTTTCCCTTCTCCATCAGTCCATGCATGCACTCATTTGTCCCCCCCAGTCGAACCTCACCTGACTGGACTCTTTTCACTCGTGTATTCATGCATCTTTCTCGTCCATTCATCCTCCACGCTTCCCCAGCCTACGTGCATTTACCCATCTGCCTATATGCTGTTGTCATGTAATTCTGTTTATTTTTCTGCTGATTTATGCACCCATTCATCCTAAATTAATTATTTAATGCACATGCAACCCTCTATTTGCCCCTTTATGGATCCAACCTTTCAGTCCGTCTACGTTGTATGATTTCCATTCATTTGCTTTTTGGATTTCTGCCACCAAATTTGTCATATTCAGGGCGTCTTATCATAAATCCCTGCATTTTGCACTAGCCATCCATCCATCTTTCCCCTTCTCTGTCCAAACCTTTGCTGACTTCCTTCCATTTATTCACCTGATCTCTTCTCGGTCTGTCCACCTTTGATTTTTTATTTATTTTTTGCCGTCCTTTCATCTTCCGATTTCTGCCACCAAATTCGTTATAGTCCAGGCAAATCACATCGCCCAAAAAATCCTTCCATCCATTCATATAGTCCT
The DNA here is from genome assembly GCF_057382275.1 of Copadichromis virginalis. Lineage (NCBI taxonomy): Eukaryota > Metazoa > Chordata > Actinopteri > Cichliformes > Cichlidae > Copadichromis > Copadichromis virginalis. The sequence goes on from NC_140620.1 coordinate 32,616,815, forward strand.
GCACTGGTCCATCTAATATCGCTTCTTCAATCCATTTTACCGTCCATCTCTCCAAACCGTTTCATAGCCACATCTCTCGCATCTAAATAGTATTGATATTATGCTCTTCTTCCTTCATTTTAATCCCTCCAGCAACTCATTCATCATTTCCTTCCCATCCACATCTTTTTAAACTGGCCCTCAGTCCTCTTTTCAATCTCTCCATCCATCCTGGAAAGCCTTCATTCGTTTTTCTATCTATTTATCCTGTATAGTAGTGCCATTTGGGCCATTGTTCCATCCATTTATCTCTAACTTTCCCCATCTCTCCATCAGCAAAGGCTCCAACCCATTCACACCCCCATTTATATCATTTGTGCTTCGATTCATTTATCATTTAGCTCACGTTCATTTACCCAAACATCCATCTCTCCTTCCAGTTTCCTTCATCTTGGCTCTCAGGTTTGAATGAACTAGGTCAATTTGTCGTATAACTCTTTGCTGATAAACTCTGTGTGTGTGTGTGTGTGTGTGTGTGTGTGTGGGTGTGTGTGTGTGTGGGTGTACCCTATACACTTTAAATCCAAAGTGTGTTCTTGTGCAAATTCTAATGTTTCATGTTTTACACATTTTGAGTACAACTTGCCACATGCTGCAGTGTTGTGCATGCACAAGTGTGTGTGTCTGTGTGTGCAACTGCTCGGGTGCACTGCCCAGTCCTGCACGGTTGGATGGGATTACTAGTGGTCTCTTTAATTATCTCTGGGGGCGAACGAGGTAGAGATAGTGTGCAGGAAAGAGAGAGAGCGAGAGAAATGGGAGATGGGGAGAAGCGGAGATGACAGCCCTTGTAAATCTGAAGCTCTTACTCGCTTCCTCATCGAATGATTAAGGGGGAGAAGGGGAAGAGGAATTGGATAGGAAAGGATGGAGAAAGAGAGGGATACAAGAGAGGGGGCAGTGGGAGGAAGATGATGAAGCAGAACAAGAGGAAGATTGGCTGGGGCAGAAACGACGAAGAGGAGAAAGATAAGGGAGCAAAATTAGAGGAGGTGAAAAAAAATTGATGATGAAGTGCTTGGAGGGGAGGAAGAGAAGGATGTTGCGCTGCAAAACACACATGCAAAGTGTTTATGTCGCTTTGCAGAGCTGCATAGAGCCGAGCTGAGAGAGTAAACACACCCATATGCTCAGTCTCCTTCTGGAGAACAGTGTATGTGTGTGTGTGTGTGTGTGTGTGTGTGTGTGTGTGTGTGTGTGTGTGTGTGCGTGTGCAGCATGTGTGTACGTTTTAACAGAAGCCGACAGCCAACTGGCCTCCGTGCACCTGCAGTGGTGCAATAATCAGCACAAGACGTTTCCTGATATGTTTGACCTTGACTTTAATCGGCATCCAGAGCACATTCATCATCTTTCACACCACAGTGACGGTCACCAGGTGCTGCATCACATACACTACTGGTTCATTTTCTGAGATTACTGGTGTGATGACGACACGGTCAGACACAAGAGGTGTAATTGCTGCTTAACGGGCAAAAAGGAGGAACCGTATTTTTTTCACAGTGAAATGAAAGAAGCTTTGGTCAGGACAGCTGGTCGTTTGGCGAGGAGGAATGTGCGAAATTCCTCGTGAGGATTTCTTTAGCAGTTCTTGGCTTTGAAAAATGAAACCTAAAATGTTGTTGTATTGCAGGAAGTCCTCAGACTGATGAGGTCAGATTGGATGTTTCGTTAAAGGTCTTAGAAGCAAGTCTCGCTGTCTTGAAATGCCTCCAGGAACTTACTTGGGTGGCTAATTATAACTTTAATTTCAGGGAAAACTGGTACGCAGTGGGTCAAAGCTCAGTTTGACTGACTGATCTTTTTAGAAGTGTTTTTAACCTGGACATAGAGGAGTCAATTTATATAGTTATCAGTACAATGTGGGTAGAGTGATGAATGGTTGCTGCTAACAAGGTGAGTGGTTTGTGCTTACAATTATAGATAAACTACTTTTTCTTTATGTTTTTTCTATTTACCTATATAGTATTTTTTCTTTTCTTTTAATGTTTATTGAAGCTTTGTGAAGGCAGTGTGAGAGAGAAAACCCAAACAATCAGACAATCCCCTACAAGCAAGCACGACTGTGGAAAGGAAAACCTCCCTTTCAACAGGAAGAAACTTCCAGGTTCAGGGTGACCATCTTATGAGTTGAAAAGAAAAGAGACAAAGAAAAGCACAGGAAAATGGGACAAAACACCAAGTATGGGCAAGGGAAGGCAAAAATGAATGATGTAGTGGTGTACATAAACACCTGGTGCTATGAAGTCACAGACCTGCCCATGATGTACCCCACATGTTTCCCCGTAACAGCTGGGATGGACTGGGATTGTACTATACTACAAGATCTTTAACATACGACAGAGCCTGATTATTTATGACTTTGTATGTGAGGTTTTGGAATTCAACACTATTTATAATGAAGAGATGCCAGTTACAGGAGAAACATGTATAAGGAGGAGGAGTGACACTCAAACAATCCTCAGAACAAATGTCTAAACCTATTTAGTCAAAGAAATCTTTTGCAGAAACAGAAAACATATAAGGCTGGATCTTTGTCTCTGTATTCATTTAGATAGAGGACTTTGAGATTGATTTCTATCGCCACCTCTGCTGGGATTAAACCACCAAAGATTTTTGGAGACATTATTCAAAAGCCAAATATTGTAAACTATGAATGGACAGGGTTAGGGGTACTTGGACCTGACAGGTTAAATATCTGTCCGGAGGTTTTACCAAGATGGCTGCTTAGGAGTTCATTCAAGTTCAGCGGGTAGAGTGTGTCATTTGCTAATTGGATGGTTGGTGTTTCAGTCCCTGGTCCTCCAACAAAGGATCCTTGGATAAAATAGATCCATTGGAAAAGCATTTGTTTGATTAAAGCTTGTAGTAAAAACACTTTGAGTCCTCAAAGTGAGTAGAAAAGCACTATATATATCCATTTACCTCAGCTTGGATTTTTGTTGTCGAGCGGATAAGCTGACCCCAGCAGCATTATCATGTGAAGTCTGTGCATACATGGCCTATGACATTTTTATTTTGGTGCACCGCAAATCTCAGTGAATACCTGTTAGTCAGACGGTGTAGGCACATCAGTAATTTCTGCCTTTGGATGTTCCGATGAGGGGAGTTTTAATGTTGTTAGACTATTTAGCTGCTAATTTCTCACATTAACTTCCAATTTCTCCTCCTTCTGATGTTTTTTAAATGCCTTCCCCTGTTTACTTCAAGCCAATTAAAACTCGAATCGCATCATATCCAACACAGATTTTCTTCACGTGGGAAACCCTCAGTGGACAACCTCTGTGTAGTTTTCATTCTTTCTTTGAGTAAATGAAGCCTTTTCCAGTTTTTAACCTTCTTTTATCCCTTTATGTTTGCTCTCTGTTTCTTTTTCTTTTGGTGGTATCAATTAGAGGGATGTGGATCAATTCATATATTCATATATCGTTACCTGCGCTGGCATTGGTATGGGATCGATGCAGTGAATGCAGGTCTCTTTGTTATTTGTAATCGCTGAAATGAAATGGCTCTGACTTCAGGGCTTATGACATTCCTAATCACCAGAGTTTGTCTTTGTTTGTTTTGCTGTATCACACTTACACGTAATGAAGGCTGTAAAAATCCACAAGCTGTGATTATTCAGACTTTAACTGCATAGATGGGAATCTCTTGGCCAAATCGTGGCACCGGCGTAAGGGATGATGGTGGTTTTGACAGAGAGATCATCTAGTCTGAGCCGGGATTTCTGCCTCGTTCCCATCTCATCGCCTTTTCCCTGTCCCTGCTTTTACCTCTCCCTCTTTCACCCATCAGCTGTCTCCTGATTCTCCAACTTTTTTACCCCCTGGCTCTTCACTCGCACACACATCTCGCTGTTGCAAACGCATGAATGAACAGAGTGGTTGTAGATTTTCTCTGTGATCACTCTGGCCCATCGCACCTCAGCTGTTATGCAACCGATCACATGATGACACGTTTCCTTTGTTCCTGTCTCCGTGCTCCAAAACATCCAAAATATTCATTTTTCCCACCTCTTGCACTGCCTTTGTTTGCTCTTCTCACTTGCTTCTTCGCGTCGAGAGATGTGACCGACCATGCAGACGCATGGCGGACGTGTTCATTCATACATTTTCAAAGCGGTGATGTCATTCCCAGCGCTGGCAGGCAACCTGCAGCAGGAGAGGGAGAAGGAGAGGAAGAGTGTGAGGGATGGGGAAAGAGGGGTGTGTGGAGATAATTAGATGGAGGTGAGGAGGGAGGGTTCTGAGAGAACGATTGAGAGATCTGAGGTTAGATACTTGATGTCAGAGAGAGAGACAGAGAGAGGCAAGAGATGCAGGGAGGATAAAGACACGGGGAGGAAGAGGAGGGAACAAGAGTTTCTGGAAGATCGACAAGGGAAGCAAAAAAGAGAAGATGAGGAAGATGAAGACGAGGCAGATGAATGTGAGAAGACAGGAAACAGAGCCTGGGAACTTGTGTTTGGAGGGGAGGGTGGAGTGGTGGGGGGATAGTGTTGCTATGGCAATTGTACAGGTGTTAAAGCAGGTCAATCGAATGCCGGTCGGCCCTCTGCCAGTGGCCAGTGAGCACGTGGGTGCCTCTGGATGCACTCGCTGGTTTGTCCATTCATTAGCAGCCGAGTGTGCGTCGCCTGCTGATCGGTTAGAACAGCGCATCTTCATCCTTTGTAACTCTTCTTCTGACAGTTGTACTCAGTACTGCATCATTTAGGCAAGCGCACATAAACTCATAAACATTTCCCCCGTCTGAGTTTAATAGTTCAATATCTGCTCAGCCTCCATCGCATTTCAATAAACCCAACTGTTATACTCTGAACAACAGAATAAAGACTATTGAACAGGAAGTGCTGGTCCTGACTGAAATTGGGCCTCTAAGTTGCCTCTAAAATGCATCCACTGTGGTATTACAGGATGGCATTGGCTTTTATCCCTCTCCTTGCTCATGAGAATTAATGTTTTGCTGCTACTCACGAGGATGGGGATGAATAGGAGCTTCAAAACGGGACTGAAATCTTCAGCTGAAGTCAGAAAGAATGTCTGACTTCAGGGAGGCAAGAACAGATAACAGCCTCGCTGCTGCAAAGTAAGGACCTTATGATATAAAGATCACTGAAAATATGCTTTATTATGCAACTGTGTATTAGACTGAGATATGGTGACTGTGGTTACCATATGAGTATTTATATATTTTACCAAAAAGCTTGGCAGATAGTTTTGTAAGCAGGGCTCTAAACAAAGTCCTTAAAGTCATGTTTTCAGGGTTAATATTACACTACAGGCAACTTTAACCATGATTTCACATGTCAAAGAATCAGCAGCAGATAATAAAAGTGAAGTCTGATTTAGTCACCCATTTGGAAATAGACACAATCAGGTGCATGTAGCCTTCACATCAGCTTTCATCAGGTTTTATGCAAGAAAAGAGAGAGAATATCAACAATATTTCAATTTAGTTTGGTTTAAAATCTTCATACTTGCAAAATGTAAAATAAAAATCAAAGCTTTTCTTCTTAGAAACACGTGTGAATATGTCTTCAAGTGTATTTAAGTGGTTGGACAGCTACCAAACCCTCAACTTTGCCGTTCTCTGACAAACATTTTAAAGTGGATATATTAATAAGATATATTAATCTTTAAATGTCCAGCACTAGTATAAAGATACTTTCTGCACATTTGCATTTGACCGAGTTACAGCTGAGAGAAGGCGTACGAGTTTTGATGCAAATTGCAGCAATCAGGAGTCGAGAGTTTTAGAGCACCTTTAGTGCTCCTATTAGCTGTGAGTCACATCCTCTGTTACAACTCCAACTGACCTTATCAACAAAGCAGCCAAATCTGCGGATTAAACTAGCACTAAAAGAGAAAAAACAGCAAGAAAGTCTCATTTTCTTCTGCGCCTTCGTCCCTCGGAACCAGCTTGAGCTTTGTGGTTTGGTCTGCAGGTCGCTTTTCACACCATTAGTAGACAAAAAACACTTTCCAATAGTTTTTAAACCGCAGTGAAGTGCTAACAAAAGGTTCAAGAAAAACACATTTTTTTTAAACTGATTATTATCTTTTTACTTTATGGAGGGCTTGAGAAGAACCCTCAGGAGTTAGATGCTCTTGGGGTGGCTGTAGCTCAGGTGGCAGAGCAGGTCAGCTCTGCCTAATCAGAAGGTCGGTGGTTCGATCCCAGGCTGCCTCCTGGCTGCATGCCAAATATCCTTGGGCAAGATACTAACCCCATGTTTGCCTACTGGTGGTGGTCAGAGGGCCCGGTGGCGCCAGTGTCCGGCAGCCTCGCCTCTGTCAGTGCGCCTCAGGGCAACTGTGGCTACAATGTAGCTTGCCATCGCCTGTGTGTGAATGTGTGAATGACTGAATGTAGTGTGAAGCGCTTTGGGGTCCTTAGGGACTAGAAAAGCGCTATACAAATGCAGGCCATTTACCATTACTCTTTTTGCAGGTTTTGTCCTAAACTGAGACGCTGAGATAAGGACAGCTGCATTAAACCCGGATTGAATGTGTTTTATCATAGAAGTTATTTATTTTGTGTTTGTGCAGCCACTGAAACACTCACGACGGCGTGCTAAACCGCTAAGACTTCAATCTGAGCGTTGCAGACGCCAGCTCCGCACCCCTGCAGTTTTCTTGTTGTTTCTTGACACGGAGCCCGTCTTTGTTCGGAGAGCAGTTTGTGCCTGTGATGAAGAGGAAACATTGCTGCTGAGTCATCGTATACGAAGCTCTGAGGGTTACACACGCAGCGGTTGAGCACCTGCTTGTATGTGTGTGGGTGAGATCACGTTCCTGCATACTTAAAACATGTAATTAAGGACTTTGCGGAGCTTCACTGATGCTCTGGTGTCTCAAGAATATATCAAACCTGCTGAGGAGTCTTTAACCTTCAGTTATCTGAGTGATATTTGCAGCAGAGCTCCTCCTGAACTCCCAGTTTCCTTTGAGCCGCTGAGCAAAGCTTCAGACTTACTCACTGGTTACTGAGCAGCAGCTTCTCTGTCGGGGGTTTAGTGCCTTGCTGAGAGGAACCGGTGCTGTTGTATTTAAAGGTGGAGGGAGGATTAATCATATGTGCTCCCTGGGTGGCAGATCTGCATACTCAGCATCCGGGCCAGCGCCCAGGCCAGCAAATGTCCCGTACTAACAACACCTGTCATTGAATTGGTTGCACTAATTCTTCCTTTGCTGTGCATCCATTGTATGCCTTCTCGCCATTGTGTGGTGGCATCTTGCTGAGGGCTTTGTCCATAATTTTCCTCCTGCAGTGATTATTTTGAGATCTACAATTCTGCTGATGGTGAGTTTAGCTCATTTTGCTGTGGATAGAGACGTAAGCGCCGCTTTATTCCACAGTTAGCTTGTTTTTTTTAGCTGTGATAGATTTAACCCAGCTTAGTCCTTTAAGTCCACATCCTGTTACAAAAGTAATAGTTTAATAATCATATAAATCACAATGAAACACAGCATCAGCATATTTTGTTTCTCTTTTTATGCCATGTTGAAGCTACGTTAAGAAGAGAGATGAGGATCAGTGAGCAGCAGTATGGCTTCATGTTCAGACGGAGCACAACAGATGTGATGTTTGCTTTGTGTTGATGAAAAAGTATAGAAGGAGCTTTACTGTGTCTTTGTCGATCTACAGAAAGCGTGTGATAGGGTGAGAGAAGAATGTATGGTTTGGTGACAGTGACACTGACAAATCTAAGAATCGCAGTAACTCAACCACAAAGTGTCAGACGGCATAAAGCTACAGAGCGAGGTCGTTGAGTCACCAACACTCTGCTTGCTCAATAACTGCACTGATCCAAACCTCCATTGGGTTTAACATCAGCACAAAACTGTAGGCTGGTAATTCATGACAAGAATTTCCATCCTGCAGCTGCTGTAGGTGATCAGTATTTATTTATGTTTTCAAGATTTCTTACCTTACAGTACGTCAACAAAATTCTTTGATGAGAGTGAAAAAATCTCCAACTACAGTGTTGACTGACTCAACTTTGGTCAGTCAAACTCTAAACTTGATTGTCTTGTCTTCAGCCTTTTTTAGGAACAAACCAAAAATGGTGCTTTGCCTCAGCCACTAACAAAACACAGCAGATTATCTAAATCCACCAATTCAGCAATTCTGTAGCTTTTTCTTATATATTTAATTATCAAATCCATATTATTCTTATCAGTATCACGTTGGTTACATTTTTAAATGGAACAAACATCTAATTGTTTATACCTTTCCCCCCTTTTCCTTTTCCTCTGTTGGTTTGGCCAGGGTGCTTTCCTTCCTCTCTTACTTCCTGAAAACACCGGAGGTGGCGGCATAGGTGACCCGCAGCGCTCGCACACTTTGTCATTGCCTGAATGCATACGTGTGAATGAGGTGTGTTGTTGTGAAAGTGACAATCCAGCCAGGAAAACATCTTTCAGCTCTGACATGTTGTGATTGTTTGGCATCTGAAAATGTGTAGCAGCAGAAGTAAAATGAGCTTAATAATAATGTTCTGATCTTAAATATGTTCAACAGGCTGAAAAAGCTGCACTGCAAGTGTTCTGCAGCCTGTTCTAAATGACTGCATTAACCTGCTGTGCAGTTTCTATAGCCATGGGAATGTGCTGTATTAGCTCGCCGTGTGCACAGCTTTAAATATAACCAGCTATTATGACCGGAAACAAATATGCTGCTGGTATCAGAGACCTCGGGCTCTACAAGGACACACTCATTGGCAAGATGTTGAAAAGATGACTATAAAAAGACGTTCCTAAAATGGATCGACAAGCGAAAGGACGCTCTTCCTCCTCAACATCACTGCCACCTCCACACACGAGTAGCACTCTGAAACCCAGACCTTTCTTGCTATGAGCTAGCAGCACTACACCATCATACTACCTTAGCGTACTTTTAAGACTTTTACCATCCAGATGCAAAAGGGCTTAATGACACATAACCACATCAGATCTATATCTGAACACAACCTTTTAACGTGGTTTTCTTTCGACTGATCCCTTTTGGATCATTTGCTTCCATCTCACTGTCTCCTTCACCCTGTCCTCCTTAGTCTGGCTGATAAAGAAGAGACGCTGATCACATACGTCCGTCTCGGCTCTTGTTTGAAAGGTCAGGCTTCAGTAGGTGACACAGACAACACAAATTTGGTCTACAGGCAGAGAGAGAGAGAGATAAACTGCGAGGACTCTTAGATAATGGGGAGGTTTCCTTCCTGCAACAGTAAATGTTTCCCACCCTGCACTTCTTGTAGTTTGTGCAGTTTAAAGCATGAAATATCTGAAAATACCCTGGCATGCTGATATTTATTGATTTTATTCTTCACATGCATGCTTAGCTCATTAATAATAGTGCTAGTCATCAGTTGTAAAGACCATATGAATGTAGTCCCCAGGAATGCATGCAGGGCTGCAGGAAACGTGTTAGTGTTTTTATTTTCTTCCACTTCTTAGGGCTGCTGATCACCTCTTAAACACTTAAGATTCCTTTATGCTGAGAGCAGCGAGGGAGAAAGGAGGAGGGGAAGTGGCTGGAAGTGGGGGAGGAAGAGTGAGGGTGGGAAAAAAAAGGAGTGGGAAGGCACAACACCGGGCACCATCAGTTTCCTCCCTTTCTCCTCTCTCACCCTCTGACAGAAAGCGTCCTTTTCCCCCTGCACACTATTCCGTCTTCTCCCCTCCGGTCCTGCTGGATCTTATTCCCCCCTCTCTCGCTCATATTTGCCTGCTGACACGCTCGGAGCCACAGCCTGAATGAGTCACTGGGTTTACCTCAACAGGCAGCTGGCCTCTCTTCCTCCTCCTCCTTCTCTTCTTCTTCTTCTTCTTCGTCTTTTTGCCCTCTCTCCCTCACCTCTTTTTCCTCCTCTGAGGCTACATGGGTGTGAAAGTTGGTGTGCCGGATAGACTTTAGAAGCTCGGACATGGAAGTTTTCTGGGCCAGACTGGGTAAGAGACGTTTAAAATGGTTTCTTTTTTTTGTGGAGGGATGAAAAGTGCAGAAAAAGTTGGAGCAGGGAGCGGAGTGGTACTGAAACGAGGAGCACAGCTACTTGTGATGATTATAAATTCTCAGGAATGTCACACTTGACGTTGGTGAGGATGGCGTGATTGCCGTGTAGCATGTGTGCCTCATTTCGGGGTGTTTAACTTAGCTTTGGGTGCGTTTCTTTGTAGCTGGGATGCTTTTCTGGCATTAGGAGGCAAAATTTTTTATCCTGCATGGAAGTGAACACTGTGAGGGGCAGCGGCACCGTGGTGTCTGGTGTTTGTCATTGCCACTTTGAATTTCACAGGATGTTAGAAAAGAGAAAACAATGAAAAGCAGCACAGAGCAAACTGAGGTACTGTTTTCCATTCAGGCTTTGGGATGAAAGCTGAATTAAATCACTTTAAAGATCAATAAATAATTTAATTTCTTCATTTTTCACCTTGATTATTTTTCAAGTGTTGAAATCGTGTTCTGAGCTTGTTCCAGGATCTGCATCCACTTATCAAATGGAAATATTCTCCATGTGTTTTGCATAATTTTACTCACATTTCCCCCCAGTTTTTGGTCAGAAGCATCAGAGCTGGGAATGTTAGCATTTAACCACATTAATACTGATGATAACTTTGTTTTTGAAGCCTCTTTGCTTGTCTAACAAACTGCTTTGTAAACTGCTTTCAAAGTCAAATTGCTAAATTCAAACAGGAAGCCAGCAATTAGGGCCAAAAACAAAACAGGTTAAAGCGAACGAAAAGTTAAGATAACAAATAGAAAATACTAATTGTTCACATTTGAAAAGAGTAATTATTTGATAAAATACACAAGAAAAATAAAAATGAGTCATAAACAATAAAAAACTTTCCATTTTAGACAAAAACACATTGTTTGCTTTGGAAAGAAATTAAATGGGGTTTTTTATGTGCTTCATTTAAAAATTTAAGTTCTTAGTTTTCTTATCTGCTCTGATAGTGTACAAAGTATTGGATCTACACACACATTTATATGTAAAGTGTCATCGATTTTGATCATAAGCTACAAAGAGACGGTGCTCACCATGTATCGTCACTTTGTAGCTCTCGTGTAGTCCCTAAAATAAACACTAGGGCATCCAGTAGTGCAGAAAACCTACCAATGTATTTACCACCAGCAATTAAAGGTGTGCTTCCTGCCCATCAGTAGTCGCTTCAGTCGCTCATCTCAGAGCGGAAATACGTTTAACTCAGGACCCGCCCACTTTAAGTCACAGGCAGTTATTTCACATTGAATTTTATTCAGGTTTGATTTTGGCTGCTGCTGCACTGAGTCTGTTTCTGTGGGGAACAGATCTTTGAGGGTCCTTTTTATCAGCTATGAGTTTCATATATTATCATAAATAAATATTTTTGTAATTTTGAAGCAAGTGTTTTTTTTATTTGGAGTGGACATTTCCAGCAAATGCACTACTCGGTGTTCATCAGGAACTATTTGAAGTTTCTCACGCACAAAGCACCCACTCTCAACTTCGGCTGTGTGATAATGATATGGTAGACTTATGACATGCTAGCTTTAATTGACTTTAACTTTGCACTGGGACTCAGATTTAGTTATAGTTTTAGAAAAAGCATGCAGGGCTACCTGTAGTGACCCCTTTTGGCAAGGGAGAAGCTGGAAAATTTATTTATTCATTGTTGTAGGCAAGGTACAAGATTTTAGGTCCCAGAAACTGGTTTCCATTTGTTGTTTGAGTTCTAATGGCCAATCAAATTCAAACCAACTTTGGTTGCATTGCATGTAAACAGACTGTGTGACAAGCAAAAGAGCAATCTCCAAACTAATAGCAACTGTTACTTAATTTACAGCGCCGTGATTGTGTCTGTTTGAAGAGGTATTCACTCTGGAGAGGCGTTTCCAACCATCACAAATATGCTCCCTCTAAAATCCCAACTGCATGGTGTTTGCTGTGGATGACGCTGTGTGTCAGTTGAATGCTGATTAGTTGACAAACGGCTGGTAGTGACAACGAAGAAGTGTGAAAAGTGTGAAAAACGAAAACGTAACAATCAAAACATCCAGCAGTAAGAGCACAGACGGCTCAAGTGGACACTTGACTCTTTGTAACACTCTGGTGTCACTTCAGCTGTTTGTATGTCAGAACATTTATTCTTCTCCACAGCTGGCAGAGGGACCAGCAACATCACAATCAGACCATTTGTACCACATGACACTGCCAACACCTGACAGCAGACGCTTTCTGCAGGTAGACGGGCAGTCCGTAGCTACCACTGCTGAGCCATTATTCCCCCATTAGGCTTTCATTACCCTTAAAAACATATTAACGGCAATAACTGGAGAACAGAGCAGGAAGTCTTGGCCAGGATATCCATCATAAACTGTTCTGGATATCCACTGGAAGTTGGAAGTTTCCGCCAGCAGAAGCCAAATTAGCAGGCTAGCTGATGGCTTCCCAGGTCAGGCAGTTAGTACCATTTCCTTCAACCCTAATTTTAATATATCAACTTGGTCTGTATGACATGAAGTTTTTCACCTTTTTCTCATATTTCACACAAAATTAATAATCACTTAACTCAAAAACAGCAAGAAAAAATAACTACTAGAGTGCAATGCACATGACATTAGTCAAATTTAAGCAGACTTTGGTTTTGCTGTAAGAACTGTTGGTGTGACTTGAGGAGGCAGACTGGTTTGCAAGCGTCTCATCGCCACTGAAAGGCTCTTTGTGTGTCGAGGAGTTCACACTTTGCACTTTGCGTGTCTTTTTCACCCTCAGAAAACCTCCGCACATGGCTGTTGCAGACCCACAAGGTCAGCCGAGGTCATCTGAGGATGTGTGTGTGTGTGTGTGTCTGTGTGTGTGTCTGGCTCATACACACACACACACACACACACACACACACACACACACAAATATATTGGCTTGAGTGTGTTGCTGAAAGTGCATTTTTACTTTGGCTTGTGGTTTGGTACTAAGCTACTGTAGTTTCCAATAGCCATTACAATATCCAACACACACACACACACACACACACACACACACACACACACACACACACACACACACACACACACACACACACACACACACACACACACAGTTGTGGTTCTCTTTTGCACCATTTTACACTCCAGTGTGGAAAAATGAAGGAAGGCATAGTCACACGCATACACACCACACTCATTATCTCTCTCTTTTCTCCCTCTTCATTCTCTCTCTTACACTCTCGATCTTTTCCCTCTTCTGCCCAATTTAATATGAAAATGAAAGGAGAAAGAAATCATTGAATTTTTATGCAGATGAGTTGCTAAATGTGGCGCCCCGATTGTGGGATGGGCCGTGGCTTCGATGGACTGAGTGACGGCCATGAAGGGAGGAGGAAGGCAGAGGAGCGGGGGCATGTTTGTGCAGTGTTAATTTAAACTCAGTAGAGTTTTATATTTTTGGCGGCAAGCGAGCGACTGATGGATTTCTTCAGTGTGACAGATTACGGGTGCTGCTGGAGGCAGCAGTGGCAGCTTTGTGTGAAGTAATGGTCTGATGCAGATACATAAAAAGTCTGAATCGCATCCAAATAATATCAGAATTATAATGAGACAGCGTAACAGCTGCTAAGACACAGAAAAAACATTTTTTACTTAGTAAAATGAACAGTTTCCAGGTGTTAAAGTCAGTGGGGGAGCTGGGCAATTTTTTTAAGGTTTCTTGAGGTGAGACCATCACATTACACTGGAGTAATGTGATGGTCTGCCTGGCGCTCCACTCCAACTTCCTCCCACAGTCCAATGTACGGTTAGGTTACCTGGTGATTCAAAATTAGCTATTGGTGTGAATTTGAATAGCTGTCTTTTTCTCTGTGTTAGCCCTGCGACAGTCTGCCAAGCTGTACAGGGTGTACCCCATCTAATACCCCATGATAACTTGAATAGGAACATCTCTGATAACAGTAAAGCAGATATAGGGAAGATTGATGGATGGATGGATGGATGGATGGATGGATTATAAGATTATTACACCAGCTAATGGCTGATGGGGCAGTTAAAATCTGTCTAGGTGTGAGCAAAAACCTGCTAGAACATGGTTATTGATGTAACTACAGTTCTGTGAGTATCTAGGTAGACATCAAAGATTATTTTCTTTTTCTTTCTTTCTTTTCCTTTTCCACAAATGATGGAGTTTTATTGGTTTGTTAGTAGATCAAGGTTTCAAATCAGCATCACCTACGCTGAGCTACGTACTGTTGGTTTTTGCAGGACTGCATGCAAGCGCTGTTGCATACTCTCTCAACAGGCCTACAGAAATGGACCCAAACACAGTACTGTAAATCCTCCATATGATGGTCAGTCTAAATTTCAGAGTTTTTTTTTTAGGTCTACCTACTTCACTGTGACATAGATTAGGAAAACAAAACAAACATATAATTAAGTCTTAATCTTGTTTCATTTCTCAACAATTATATAAGCATTGATATCAATTCGCAAAAGAGTTTTACTGAAAATTTCAGCTTTACAATTCACAAAGCTGCTTTTGAATGTTGGTCTGATTCGCTGTCCTCTAGCTGCTTAACCGCAGTCTGAACACACAGTTCAATCATCTCTCTCATTCAACCATAAATTGATGGAGCTGCTGGTGTGAAATTGAAATGTATTGAAATATACTCTACATACCGATAATATACTTTGCTCCAGTGCGATTTACAGAAATAACATTTGCAGTGATGTTAGAAGAGCAGTAAAGAAACTCAAACTCTATTAATTTAAATTAAAGTTGGAGTTTTGGAAGCGTGTCGATGGAAATAATAAGTTTGCCAAAGGCTAAAATATGCTAGCATTAACCAGTAAATGTAAAGCCAAAAGTTGATTTTATTCCTGAACAGAGTCTTTTAGTGCAGCACCATGATTGCAATTATTTTCACCCAGCAACCAGTGACAGTGAACCAAGGAAGTTACCAACTGATCTCTAGTGCTTTGTGACCGAGGCCTAAATCAGTGACAAAATTAATTAACATAAGAAAGGAAACTTTATGTTTCTTTTTGTTTCAGATTCTATGTTTGTTTAAAACACAGTGCATTTATAACTTAACTTTAAAATAAATTTAAGTAGATTGAAAACATTACATTTAATGTTTTAACTGAAAATCTATTTGATTGATTGATTGTTGGTAATAATGTGAAATTAAATTCACATTAGCCTCATTTTTACAACATAATGAAAAATGTCAGGGTTTGGCTGGCCGGCTGAACTCCAAGGTCATACTTTGGTGATGTACTTTTTGGCCCATACTGCAAAACCGAGTGAGATGGAGGTTTGGTCTCTTGCTGCACATCCCCCCTGAGGCGGCCAAGTAATGAGTGATGAAGCAAAGCAAAAGAAAAGGGAGAGAAGAACTGAAACTCAACTTCAGATTAAGGTTACAGAAGAGGCAGCAGAAACACAGGGCAGGTGATTTGTGCAGTGATATCAGTGGACAGCGGGCAGCTGCAATAAATTTTCTGATGCAGGTGGAAAGTGCTAACAGCAGTGGCATCGTCTCTGTGTTCAGATCTCACTGCAGCACATGAGCCTGATGATTGTACTGCGTGCTTGTGTGTGTGTGTTTGTGCAAATCTGAATTAAATGGCTGTGTAAATGATGGCTTTGACCCATAAGTGACTTTCCCTGAAGTATTTTGGCTCCATTTCAGCCTTGGTGTTTGTGTCTGTGTTCCTTCTCACTTCTCAGTCCAGCAGTTTTTCCTTCAGTTTTTCAGTCAACTTTGACATCAATTAACCAACAGCTGTCAGCTTTCAGGCTACAGAACCTTTTTGAGGTGACGTGTGTATAACTGATTAGTTTAGCTTAACGTAACAACAGGAGTTTATCCAGTTCCCTTTGTTAGCAAAGCATTTTCTACATTTCTTTCTGAGATGAGTAAGTTAGTGAGGAAATGTTTGGTGTATTGTTAAAGACTGGAGAAAATAAAGGGCTAAATCACAACAACGAACACTTCAAGGTGGTTTATATTATAAGATAGAGACTCTTGGTGCTCTCTGTGACAAACAGTTTCTTTACAACTTTACGCGCTCAGTCACTATTTTCAAGACATATTTAATAGAACCTGGTCATCATCATTGGATAAAACAGGTGCTGACTGGCTACAACATTTTGACTATAAAGTTTTAGCCAACCAGTGATCGCTGTCCTCTTTTTTTATTATTATTTAATTTCAAAACCCCAGTATGGCTTCATGATGGGACTTCACTAACGATTCACAGGCTACACAGTGGCTGTCTTTGCTTCTCATTTGATAGAAAATTATGGTTTATTCCAGCTTGCTGCTACTGTATTGTTGTTCCCCAGTAAGAAATAAGTTTGCTGTGGCTCAGTGGTTCATGCTAAATTTCCACTCTCCACCTCTAATATAGGAATTCTGGAAAATGAGGAGTTATGTGAAATGATGAGGGAGAAAAGCAGGGACCATAAACTACACTAAAACAGGAATCATTCTACATGTTCAATTTTCTGTCCAAAATAGACATTGTGCTAACTCGAGCGAAGCCTGCGAGCAGTTTCAGGTAGACGGCTTGTTTTCTTTCATTATTTCCCATTACTCTCCCTCTGCAGCAGTCCTATCTTTAAGTGTAACCCCTCCACCCCCTAGCATCCACCTGTAGGATCCTGGGGATGTTTGCTTGTCGATCCCCTAGTTTCTCTCGGTAAAGGGAAGTCATGCTGAGTTTCGAGCCTTTAGCAGACACCAAACTCAAACTACATTCTGCTCCTATAATGAACCGTTTTGCCGCAGTAATACTTTCCATTTGCACCGATCCATATAAGCTGTTCACGTCTATCAGCTAAAGATTCTGTGTGCAAAAGTCTTCTTGTCACATTTTACCCTTAAAAGGCTGATCCCTTCGTCTCAAGGAGTCAACATGCCAGGTGGCTCCACATGTTTGATTTGGCCAAGTTTCTGTTTGGTGACTTGTCTCCAGCTGGAATCAAATCAGAATCCTTTTACCCACCAAGCTAATGCATTAACTGTGTTAGTATACAGCATGAAGGGCTATTTGCTCCTGCCCTACCTCTGTTTAAATATAATCTCTGAATATTGTACCTTTGTTGCTTTTTAAGTCGTGTGGGATATTTTGCAACAAAGATTCAGTGCTGTCTGCTGAGCTAACTATAAACTTTTGTAGTGACCTAACATTTATCTTTTGCTTTGAATTGAAACAAATCCATTTTTTAAAATGTCCAATGAAGTCAAATTTGTGGTTATTTATTGTTCATCTTCAGGCTCATCGGATCATGGCGCAGCACAGGGTCTCATCTGTGTTGCTTACGTTTATTAGAGCTGTCTGGGGAACAGGAAGAGAACAGGAAATAAATGGAGTGCTGTTTCCTGTCAAGCTTGCATCTGAGACAATAGCTGGTGGAAGTAATCTGACCAAGCCACAGCCCTCCAGGGTTAATATGCGCATGTGTTGGCTGGTGTATGGCGAAGGTGTCCTGTGCACTGTCAACCCAATGAGAGCGCCATACGTGCTGACACAACGTGGAGATAAGCTTTAAAGAGGGGCAAAAGGAAAAGTAAACACATTCTTTATGGGGAGAGCTGTGGATGTAAGTCTCAGTGGGAGCTGGTTATCGGTCACCTGGTCCTAATGGGGCTTGTAGTCTGCTGTCAGACAAGGTTAACTCTATTAGAGTGGGCTGAAAGTAGAGGATGTGTGCCAAAACAAATGTGAGGGCCTGGCAACCGGCGATAAGGAGACTCTGGGGACTGCAGTCTGCTCTGACAGATGAGACCAACTGTCAAAGTGCCAGACAGGAAGCACAGCACAGCCTTGGATGGTTTTATTCTGACAATTAATTTAACTGGCGACTGCAGTGATTTAATAAAACATATAGTCCAGTCCATTTACAGTAATTTTGACTTGAGTCCCAAAACAGAGCAGAGGAAGCAGATAGGATGAGAAACATGGCACCAATTAAGGCAGACACAGCTTGAAAAGAGGGAGCTGAGGTGGAGTTGGGTTGCAAAGCAGCTTGAAGGGACAGGAAAGTATTAGGTAGGCAGTGTGGCAGTATCAGCCAAGTGGATATGGGCTGACTGGAGACCAGTTATTGTCAGCTGATAAATGGCGGCTGAGCTTGATTGCGTGGCCGGAAATAATTCTGTGCTCACTACTTTAATTCACCTGCCCTGAGATGATACACAAAGGAACAGTGCAAGGAATACAAGCACAAACCAAAACATTAAATTTGGGGGTAACAATAAAGAAACAGTTTCAGACTTGAAATATATGTTTTGAATTTTTAAAAATCCGTCTTCTTGGGAATTTTACCCCAGAGTTGCTTTTTGCTCTGTTTTGGTCTCCACCATCTCCAATGCAAAGCGCTCTTTAGCTACAAATGCTTCACGGTTTCTACCAGCCTAACTGTATTTTATTGTTTGATTCATTGTTTTTGATACTTAATCTGTTTATTTTTATCTCATTAGAATTTTTATCATACGTTATTTACTATATCAGAATGTCTCTATGACTGCTGCGTGGCAGAAGTCCGTCAAAATAAGAATTTAATTGTACAGCATAAACTTCCTGTGTTTATCTACATGTGCATATGACAACAACACTATGTCTACTTTAACTTAATTTGATTCACAGTAGATGTATTGCACTGAAAGTTGGAT
This sequence comes from Copadichromis virginalis, assembly GCF_057382275.1. Classification (NCBI taxonomy): domain Eukaryota; kingdom Metazoa; phylum Chordata; class Actinopteri; order Cichliformes; family Cichlidae; genus Copadichromis; species Copadichromis virginalis. The sequence continues at coordinate 32,635,510 of NC_140620.1, forward strand.
TTGAAATGGTATTATGCTTGCAGTGTGGGCTGTGGTGGATTAGAGGTAGCTAAAAGCTGCAAGCTTCTTTGACAAGCATGCAGAAAACATCAACCTTGCTCCTTTGATTTCATTTAAAATTAAGACTGGAAATCTCCAAAGCTTCATCTGTTGCCCACTCTCTTTTACGCAGTAAATGTCCACATCTGTCATCCGGCTGTTTGCTCCCACTAGAGTACAAGAAAAGCAGCCACTGCATCGTAGACCTGGTGGGAAGTTTATCCGAATCCAGACTAAACACTAAGTAATTCCACCATTGTTATATAAAGAAAAGACGGTGTAGCTCTGATCACACCTCCAACTGCCTCATGTTTGTACTGCTCAAGTCAAGCAGCGCGGTATCAGCTGGAGGATGACGGCTTTCTCTGCGACAGGAGGCCAAAATAAAAGCGCTGGGATATACCGTCGTTTTAAAGCAGCAGCTCTGACGCTTTGCAACATGAAATATTAAATTCACGAGCGAGTGTTACTCGGTATAAAATGTTAAAGCGACATCGTGTACTGTGGCTGTGATGCAGTAATAGAAAGTAAGTGTTTCCTTGTAGCGTCGTCTTACATTTAGAGGAAACAGTATCGGCAGTGAAACAGGATTTCCTTCTGGCTGCTGCAGACCAACTGCTGCGTGTTGCCAACACTATCACTTTCTGGCTTATTAAACTTTTATTTTGAAATTTTGTGTTGCTCTGGGAGATTTTTTTTTTCTTTTTTCCCCCTTGGATATGGATTAACAGCTGTTTTGGGTGTTGGTGTGTGTGCACAGTATACCTCGGACCATCTGTGTCCTAGTGTATACGGCAGTAGGACATGTGTATCTGCTACAGGGTGTGTGTGTGTGTGTGTGTGTGTGTGTGTGTGTGTGTGTGTGTGTGTGAGGTAAAGTGATAAAGGAAGATTGATGGTTTACAGCAGGACGAGTGTGCATTCACCTCAGGTGATAGGGTTAAAAGGTCGCAGGGAGGGACCTTGGCAGAGGAAAGTGTGTGTGTGTCTGTGTGTGCGTGTCTGTGTGCATGCTTGTGAACTGGCGAGAGCAAAAGTGTAGCATGAAAGCTTATTGGACAGGAATGGGTGAAGCCACTGACCTTGGAAGACCTGTGACATCACTTCCTGTCATTTCGCCGCAGTCCTGTCCTCAGGGGCGAGAGGAGGGACACATCGACAGATATACAGACTCTCCGTCTGTCTCTCGTGTTCACACATAAACATGCACATACTTCCTGACCTCTGCCAGACAACGCTGAGTCAGCCCGTGTTTGTCCTGCGCAATGATATCTGCAGTGTGTGTGTGTGTGTGTGTGTGTGTGTGTGTGTGTGTGTGTGCGCGCGTGTGTTATCAATAAACCTGATAGATTATTTGTGACTCTGTTGATTCTGAATTTATAGCCATGAGTGTAAAGGTGACACCCAGTCCATTATAACAATATGGATATGAGTAAGCAGAGAGTGGATCAGGGCGTGGACTGTTTTAAGGGCTGATGTTTTTCTTTCTCAACAATTGCATTTATAGCCAGTATCAGTGGGCACCTTTTATTTTTAGAGGCCCATAGTTGCTTAGAGAAAGGGACACCTATATATATCTAAGTTAAATTATGACTGTCTACATTTTGCCAATTGTCTGAAAGGCACCATCTGATGGATCACTTTGGATTTGAGTTTAGAAAGCCTTCATATTAATCATAATGCAAGATGTTTGTGTTTTGTTTTCCTTTTCAAGTTCCACTTCCTAGATTGAGATACTTTGAGGGTCAGTTCCTTGGTCGTGACGGCCACATTCCTTTAAATCTTTACCCCTTGTAAGCTTACTGGAGTAAACACTGAGCTGTTTTCCAAACTGAGTTGTTCTTTCGTGTGTTTTGGCCTGCTTCCACAACAACCTAAGTGGATTTGCATCAGAAGTTAGTGAAGGTGGTCTCTGCCTATGCAGCTACGCTTGGAAAAACTCGGAAACTATTCTAAAGGTGGTCAAACTTTGCCTTATTTGATATTTCCTGAGAAAACTTGTCATTAAGGGAGCAGAGGTGGCCATCAAATGAGGCAACGGTATTCAAAGATGATGGTTGCCATGGTTGTGACATGCCAACAGTCCATTTTCCTTCCGCTTATCTAATCAGGGTCGTAGGATGGCTGGAGCCTACCCCAGCTGTCATGGAGCAAGAGGAGGGTTACACCCCGGGTTTATCGTAGGGATAGAGGCAAAAGTGTGCCAAGAAAAACCTTCCCCCTCATAACAAAGCATTTCCATCTGTCTACTAGTTGGAGGGTCAGAGGTTTGATCCTCAGCTTTTCCAATCCACAGCTGTCCAGCTGTTCCCGGGCAAAGATACTGGATGCCTGCTTGCCCTCACGAGTACCTCTAAACGTCAATCAGTCTCTGATTAATAAAAAGTGTTTTAAAAATCACAGCTTGCTTGCAGTTTAAAAGACTTCTTACCTTCTTTGTGTCTAGTGCTTGTTAAAGTTACCTAGCTTTTATTAGCAAAGCATACACTTCCTAGTGTTTCTACTTTTGTCTCTGTATGAACAACATAAATGCCCAGTATGAGATAAATGAGAATTATTTTGAACTTTCAGGCACACAAAGTTACTCTTGAGAAGTAGTACCTTCTAGATCTCAACTAATATAGAGTTTTATAGACCAATACCAATATTTAATTATTTAAAAATCTGATGAATGAATGTTTTTTTCTTTTAGACACTAGACACAGATAGATGTGCAAATAGCCAATACTAACTGATAATATCGATCCGCCAATAAGCCAGTCAGGCTCTAGTCTCTCCTTTACAGAGCAGACACCTGCCCTGCTTTTGCGCTGTGAGGTGATCCAGAAAGTTCCTCTGTAAACTGAAGGCAGTTCAAATTGTCTGTTGGTCATATTTGGTCTAATCTAATTTCTTTATGGAAATCATCGTTGTGCCTCAGCATGACGTGTTGCTAATTTGTTGTTTTCAAATCCTCCGCTCGCACCTTCAAACACTTTACATGCCTGCAAAGTGTGTGTTAGTCGGGCAGCTCCTGACCTTATTTTCACTTAACTATGCAAGATTAGCGCCGAAGGAGAGTTTTAAGGGGATCTGAAGGGATTTTGTAGTTGAGAGAGGAGCAGAAATGAGATGAAGCTCATATTTGGGTCGGGACGCTCAAATACGCTCAAGTGAGTTGCTGGTACACAGCCCGTGGTGTGGCTGCAGAAGATGAATGACATGAAAGATTAGGAATCTTGCTTTGGGAAATCAGCCTTTTAACTCAAACATTTGACTGTCAGAAATCATCTCCTTTCCTTTTTAAGGTGGCACTCACGGCTGATTACAGCTCAGCAGGAGCTCTAATGAATGTGACTCACTCGTTGGCAGCACCGCCAATGTTAGATCACTGTGGGTATTAAATAGTCCACACCATATTACTGCCATACCAGCGAATGTGAAACAAATCTGCATTTGTTTGACATTCTTTTTAATATGCAGAGACATTATGCATGTGTGGCATACACAGCAGACTGCTTTGTATTTATAGAAGTTACGCTTTTCATCTGCCGGGAGCAGCTGTGTTTATTAAATAAGACCTCGCTGTTTTGTTTTTGTTTATATCCACAGAATTCACAAAATAGCACTGATGTCTTTGGCAAACACTGGTTATACGATATTCACATTTATATTAGTGGTTTTTATGAGAGCTTTACGTTGTGTAGACTATCACCCATTTATCACTTGCATTGTTGTGAATGTCACTAGAATTGTGTGCTATATGTTGTTGCCTCACCTGTGTGACAGAGGAGGATGCTAGGTGAGATCATCATCAGTAACCATTGCTGGATTATTGGGATTGTGAACACAAAAACTTGCCACATGCACATCTACTTACTCGTGCAGCTACATGTGTCCTTAGCACACTGAGTTTGGTCTTTATTCTAAAGAAAGGAACAGTAATTGATCAAGTTGTTAAAGACCAGCAGTCACAAAGTCCAGATTCAGTGTCCCTTGGTAACAGGCTGTGTGTGACACATCGTGAGTTCATTTCTAATCCTAAACATCTACAAACGGTCCTTTACTGGCAGGTGATGACTGGAAGATTCGTTTTAACTGTTTAGGTTTAGAAAATGTTAAATGTTACCCGTTATCAGGGACCATCATCATCCACAGGCAATGTCAGAAGGCACAAATGAATTTAAATTTCTCTCAGTTTTAAATCTGTTGACTGTTTCACTTCATTTCCATAACAATTCAGTTTCCATTTAGCCCTCTTGCACTCTAATCTGTCACTGTGTTTTGAATAGCATGTCGTGAATGAAATTATACTTTAAGAAAAGCTCAAAGCCTCACGAGTCAAACGGCGCAAAGCATTTTGGCATACCACAGAAGCAATGACGTTTTAAAAAGAGTGCATACACACTGAAGATCTTACATTTTTGTGCCATCTACAGCACTGGGACACATTTCTGTTTGTTGCTTTTACCGTATAATGCAACATGTGTGAGTTTCATGTGTCTTAATGGAGTGGATGTAAAAATGTTCAAGAATTACAAATTTAATCAGCTGCTTTTGAAGTTCACAGCACTGAGAATTTCCAAAGGTACGCCTATTCGTTAACTGGTGACTTTACATTGGCTGTAGGTGTGATTGATTGTTACGTCAACTTTATTTGCCAGCCCTGCGATTGACTGACAACAGAAGCTGTGTCATGTTACTGCGCCATCTGCTGGATAAGGTTGACTGACTTTCTATGGAGAAGTTTGTGTGGTTGAATTTTTTATGTGTCCACTAGGCTCCACTCAGATCTCAGATGATGAGTGTGAGGTCTGTACATACAGCCATGTGCTTGCCCGTATTTTGTGACTGCACAGACTTGTCTGAGGAGAATTTACATTACAATGTACCAACTATAGCAGCACAGTGGCATGGTGGTTAGTCCACCAACAGCATGGGGCCTTTTTGTGTGGAGTTGGCATGTTCTCTCCTTGTCTGCATGGGTCCTTTTCAGGTACTCTGTCTTCCTCCCACAGCCTAAAGACAGGCTTAGCTGGTGATTGTTAATTGTCCATAGGTGTGAATAGTTGTCTGTCTCTCCCTCTTAGCCCTGTGACAGAGTGGCGACCCGTCCAAGGTGGACTCTGCATCTCGTCCTATAGTAGCTGGGATAAGCTCTTGCCCCCTCGTGACTGTGAATGGGATAAGTGGAAGAAAATTGATGATGCATCAACGACAGACGCGCTCCAGGTGGCAGATCTCAAATGGAGTTCAAAGGAGTACAGCGGAAATGACTACTAGGCCATCGGCTTGCTTGTTGTCTGTGTCTGCATCAGAGTATTATTGAAAGTTTCACAAAGGGGATTTAAAGCAGTGACTTCTCACTTTCACGTCCATTTCTGTTTGACAAAGTGACTAATCGCCTAAACAATCAAGACACTTGTAGGACAACGCAGGCCTATAAAGCTGCACTCAGAAAAATAAAGGTGCCAACTGGAACCAAAAGTGGTTCTTTAGACTGATGCCATAGAAGAACCTTTTTTGGGCCACAAAGAACCTTTCAAACAATTTCAGTGGTTCATTGAAGAACCATTAAAGGTGCCCCAAAGAACCATCAAGAAATGGTTCTTTGGGGCACCTTTAATGGTTTTTCAAAGAACCTTTTTAAAAACTTCCTTTAAGTGGTTCTTTAAAAAAACATTTTAAAGATTTAAAGATTATAACTTTGGCCCCCACCCATGCCACCAGTATATTTTTAAGCAAGTATTTCTAATTTTTATTTGAATATTCAGTTTCCTACCATCTGCTCTTAAAGGGTAATTGCCAGGTAACCCGCCCTCCCCCTTCGCACACACATGCACACAAAGAAAACACGCAGTATAATTCACACTCTAATTATAGTGAATAAATATTTATGCCATTTTACACCATCAAACTTAGATAGCTGATGAAGAACCTTTTGTTCTTTAAAGAACCATTTGCAATAGATGAAGAACCATCTACAAAATAAAAAGGTTATTTGATGTATGATGGTTCTTTAAAGAACCATGAAGACATCTGAAGAACCATAAGTTTTCTGAGAGTGGGGGCAGAATGGCAATGTTTCTAGGCAATGATGGTGCATACAAGAGGCAGGGTTACTGGGACCTCCCTTAAAAAGCTGAAAGTAGAGTCACTCCTCTGCATAAAAAGGAGCTGGCTTCCTGATCTTTCCATGTGATCACCTGGAAAGATCCTGGACTGGTTGGAGAGATCATATCCTTCAACTCGCTAGGGATGCCGCTGCAACTTTGACCCAGTTAAGTAGTAGAAAGTGGATGCAAGGATGGATGGATTACAGTATTTACACATTAACAACATTAACAAATCACAGGAAGTTCTAGTGGGTTCCAAACATGTGCTACAGCTCTCTACAGCCCTCTTTAGTTCCATCAACACTGCAGACAGGACAGGTCTTCCCTGCGTCGTTCAGTGGGGATCAGAGGCATTCAATCAACGTACAAACAAAAAGGAGGCACACTTCTTCCTTATTAGCATGAACCTAGAGATCCATAGAATTCTAAGTCCTACATATTAACATACAGCATCACACACAGGTGTGCAGCACAGTGACTGAGAGGCTGTCATTACGTGTGTGTGTGTGTGTCCACCTGCTTGTGTGTGTAAATCATGTGTCTCCACAGTTTCCAGCCAGGCTGAATTGGCTGAATAATAAGAGCCTGCATAGAAAATAATGGCTATTAATTTTAAAAATACAGACGGGGGTCTCCGTGTGGCGGGTTTGGGAGCCGAAGCCAACCAACGTGTGTGTGTTTTGTCTCTTGTGACTCATGATAGCTACCCCCCTGTCTCGCTAACCATCGCAATCAAAGTGACTCAAATCTATGCGTCAGTAATTAGCATAAAATTGGATCTTTGTTCTTGTTAGCAAACGCGGATGAACGCATCCGGCTCTTCAATTAAACTCCGGCTGAGGTGCACGCACATACATGTGGATGGAATCGGGATGTGGCTCCATCGCTTTGTCAGAATGAGAGAATATGACCTTTAGGCTACTCGATTGTTAGGTTTTGCCATCATGGCAGACCCAAGTGCATTAGGCATACACACATACACCTCTCCTTTTCCACTCAATTCCATTACTCCACCCTCTCACTTATCCCCCATTTTTTTTTTGTGTGTGTAATGAAGGAGATATGATAGACGACGGAGAGGGCGGAAAGCTTGGAGGGAGGGACGAGCCGGAGAGAAGAGTAGGGGCGAGTTTAAAGAAGCAAGTTAAACGAGGGAATAAAGGATGAAACCAGGCGAGACGTGGAAAGAGAGAAGGAGGAAGAGCGATGAGTGAGAGGAGGGAGGGCGAGGATGAATTGTGGCTCATATCACTGTAAATTACTTTCAGGGTGTAATTACTGCAGACAGCCAGGTCTCACTGTAGAGCACACAGGAACACACACTCTTGTACTAAGCGTGTGTGTGTGTGTGTATTGATTTACTAACTGTATTTGTGTGATTGCATTTGTCTTTGATTGCCTAAATTAGCCGAGACACAGCGGCCTTTTAATAAACTGCCTCTCAAATGCTTATCGGGGTAAGAAGTCTGCAAAATGGCAGGAAGTCCTTTCACAGGAAAAAGAATTTCAAGTATTTACAAGTGTCGAGTGGTGTTTCCTTCGTGGTGACACAGCTGTGAAATTTAAATTATGTTCATAGATTGTTTTGCTTTGTTTTGGAGTTTTTTTAACTTGCTGTTTAAATCTGGAGTATGATTCGGCCTCCACAACATCTTTTCTGTTTTGTCAGATCCCGTTGGAACAGCAGCACAATGTTTTTCCTGTCCTGTCTGTGGCTCCGAGTCCTGAACCCGGTGTTTACTACTCAAGGAACAAATCTGTGATCTGAGCTCTGCTCTCAAAAAGCTGACTGACAATTTTCTGCTTCGTGCTTTACTTCCTGTAATTTATTTCTTTGATTCTTTTCTTTTCTTCCTTCCTTTATTTTACTTTTCCTTTCTCAGTTTTTCATTACTGTAACTCTTTTCTTTCCTTCCTTCTTTACCTTCCTTTATCTCTTCCTTCTCTCAGTCTTCCTTCCTTGTGTGCTCCTTTCATCCTTTCCTCCTTCCTTCCTTCCTTCTTTACTCCCAGCATTTCATCTTTACTCTCTTCATTTCCTTCATTGACTTCTTCCTTCTTTGTTTTTTCCTTTTCGTCCTTTCTTCAGTTCTTCCATCCTTTAAAATCAGGTTTGTAAGAAAGCTCCACTATATTAACAATTACAATATAATAAGCAGCTGCATTCTCTTTAGTAAATCAGGATTCAATAATGGATGGTGTCTGGTCAAATGCAGGATAGATAGGTAATAGTTTCCTCACTGCTGTCTGTGTTTTAAGGCTAAATTTCCTGCAGGGGGCAGCACTGAGCTATGTAAAAACATGACAGGTTGCAGCAGTCAGAGCATGTATTTAGATGCCTGCTCAACACTACTCCTTGCACACGAATGAGATCCACATTACCAGTCGACATCTGCTTTAAAGAGGAGTCTTGACAATCCTCTTCACGAGAATTTCATTACATCCTCATCAATGTCTTCAAGAAATATGTTTACACCCTTTCCTACATATTTCACTGAGAAATGTCCCAGACTTCCTGCACGGATGAAAGTTAATGGGCACTCAGGAGGAAAATGTACTTTCGAGTTAATAGAATGTCGATGAAATTAAAAGTTATGAGGCAAACGTGGCCTCGATAATCAGCAGAATCCAATTTTTCATTTCATTCTATTCAGGGTTGTACTTTGAGTTGTCACAGTGATGCATGAATGTGAGTGTCCCACGCAGGCTGCTCTAGGTGATTTGTGGCGCTTATAACCAGCCAGGTTTTTGAAACGGCAAAGATGGCAGATGACCCGTCTATAAAATAAAATGTGCAGCATGGACTTAAACACAAGCAAATACTGGACACAACTTGGGCTAAAAGATAAAAAACAAATGTGGATTAAATCACAAGTAAATATTGGATTAAATAGCTTAACTTAGTAAATATTGTATTGTATATTGTACTTAAATGTGTGAATATATTTTATTCATTAGTAACTGATGATTAGTAAACACTAAGGCTCATTATCATAGGTCATTATATGAATAATGTATATCCAGATGTGTATAACAAGGTTTTACATGTGTTCTCTAAATCTAACTAACCGCAGTTACCTAATTTCTGCTCATTGTGCTTCATCGTAGAGCTGCGATAGCAGAAAATAACCTCCTGCTTTAGTTAATTGCTCATTTGGCCACCAGGTTGAATGGGCTGCTTTGCATGAGCGTAGCCATGAAAAGTCCCAGTGGTAGAACTTCACACGGCTGCCGGTGTGACTCAGATTGGGATCGCTATTTTAGTGTTGCTCATTCTGTCACCAGGTTTTCTTAATTGACGTTCATCAAGCTGATTGGGATGTTTAGCTAAACTAATGAGTCACAGAGGACAGAGAAGAGCAAGCATGTGGTACCTAACAGTTTTCAGTACCTTGGACAGCACGACCAAGACGTAAAACACTCAGGCCTCATTACCTGCCTTTACTTTTCAGCAGGTAGTTTTGTGTTTTCACACTCTGGGGTTCTATTACCTTAATAGCACAGAGACTTAGAGGTCACTTTCCTGACCTTTATTGTTTGGTCATAACAACAAAGGTCGGTATGGATAATGTTGCGGCTCAGGAAGCCTGCTGCTATTGGATAACGATACCCAGGCGGACGGCAAATCCTCCATCTGGGTCTCAGAGTACTCGCTAAATCTGATTTACTGCACACCTTTTATTAACAGGGAGGAAACACAAGGATCACACACACACACACACACACACACACACACACACACACACACACACACACACACACAAACATCTAGTTTTAGCCAAGCTTTTGCTTGGTGGTGACAATGTTATTTAGGACTCCCATAAATGAGTCTGCTGAGGACCAGGCTAATGCTAACAGCCGCTCATAAGCCTGTCATTCACAAATATAAACACACGCACACAAACAAGCGAGCCAATATTTGGTGTGCAGCACTGCGGAAGCTCTTCAGCTAACAACCACATTACACTTCCTCACAAGTGTGCGAAGGACACACTGATGTATTTTTGTTACGCATGCGTGAAATCTCTGCAAGCACTTGAGCGATAAAATGTTAAATATGAGGAATGGATAAGTTGTGTTTTAACCGTCCATCTGTGAATGTGTGTGCGACAGAGAGTGTGTGTCCGGTGATAACAGCTTGTCTAAACCTGCATCCTCCCTGCTGACACTCCAACACACACACACACACACACACACACACACACACACACACACACACACACACACACACACAGAGGGGAATTAATTAGTAAAAAGGCATCAGAGGAAAATAACTTCACCCAACACCTCGCTAATGCACGCGGGCATGTGTGAGTATGAGTGTGTCAGTAGGTGTATTGTGAAGGTTCCTCTCTATTTTGTGCAAGTGTGTGAATGCAGAGTTGTGTTTTTTTGGTGCTGGACTGTTTTGTCTTTGTAAGGATGTGTGTGTCATTTCTCTCTCTTTCCTCGGTGAAAGTTATCACTCTGGTGTTTTCTCTGCATCAGCTAGAAATGAGGGAGGGCGTTTCCCCCCACCCACTGCCCTGTTTGTTTTAGTCTGTCTTGTTCTTCTTCTTGATGGTAATTGTCTAACACTGAAATGCTACAAGGCTCCCCTGATTCTAAACCTTATCTTAGATGTGACTGATGATTCCACAGAGAAGCAGAGAGGCTTCCCCTTATTTGGTGTGAGGGAGACTCTAAGTGGGTTTTCATTTTATTGCTCTTTAGGTCATTCTTCCAAACAGTTGTGTGTTTAGACTCATGTTGTGTTGAAAGTAGGCACGCTCTGATCAGATATTTGGATATCAGACCGATTCTGACTCACTTTATTTCTTAGGATAAAAGAATCTATTCAAACCTATGGTCTATGTGAAGAAGTAAACCCTGTTAAATCATAAAGTAGTTGTTATTAACCACATTTTTTGGAAAGCTGAAACCTCCTGAATCACGAAACCCTTGAAATAGAACCTGTCTGACAAAGTGAAACAGGCTGGCAGGTCTCAAAAAGCAATACGTCGAGCCACGATCTAAAGAGAAGTAAAGCCACTGATATCTATCAGTCTGGAAAGGGTTAAAATCAATTTCTAAGGCTTTGGGATTTCAGCGAACCACAAGGGGAGCTTTTATTCACAAATAGAGAAAAACGGGATTAGTGGCGAACCTTCCCAGGGGTGGCTGACCTACCAAAATTACTCCAAGAACGGATCGACGACTCATCCAGGAGGTCAAAAAAGAACCCAGAACAACGACTAAAGAACTGTGGACCAATAGGGCCTGAAGTTCTGGCCTAGTCAAAGTCTTTACTTGGATCCAGTTGAAATGCTTCGGCACGACCTTAAACAGGTTAAAACCCTGCAATAACTGTGAAATAAAACAATTCTGCAAAGAAGAGTGGGCCAAATATCCTCCACAGTGATCTAAAAGAGTCATTGCCAGTTATCACAAATGCTTGATGGCAGTTCTCGTTTCCAAGGGTGTAACAGCCAGTTATCAGTTACCAGGGACAGTTACATTTTCACAGGTAGGTTTGTATAACTTTTTCCCTTAATAGATAAACTGCATGCTGTATTTAGTCAGGTTATCTGTGACTAATATTAGAGTTTGTTTCATGATCTGAAACATTTAAGTTTATGGAAAAATCCAAAAGACTGAGAAATCAGGAAGGAGACAAGCACTTTTTCACAGCTCCGAGAGCTAGAGCCAGCCGAAATTAGTTTTAGGAAGATGGAGATTATCACAAAGAGTGTAAAATAAGTTGAGTAGGGTAGGTCTGTGATCGTTATTTGCATTTCATGGGAATTAAAGCTCAAACACGGAGCTGGCTTGACATTGCACTGCATTTATTTCCAGAACAATCTTTTTTCTTTTCCTAAGAGCACTGAGGAGATTGGCTTTTTTTTTTCTAAATCTGCCCAGTGATGCCCAGAGGCTTGTGTCTCTCCTCTATCCAATCACTCCATCTTCCCTCCTTTTCATGTCACCGTGGTTACATAAGGGAGGAAGGGAAATAGTGACATCTCCACTGAGGATGACTGCGGGTGTGCTCTGTGTATATGTGTGTATTTGGCTGCTGTTCAACTTTTAATCAAGAATTAATTGTTAACCTGAGAGGAAACAAGTCTCCCCGAGGACTGGTGCGTCTCTCGTATCCGCCAGAGCAGACTCTGTCATCAGCTGCAGGTCTGAAAGTCTTTTGAGGTCAGATGCCATGACTGTGAAAACAAAGCCAAATCACAGTTATTTCTCTTTGCAAAACAGGGATGATTACCCAGACTTTGTCCTCCGTCACTCAATACAAAAAAAAGTTTAAGGTGACCATCTATTTTACATATTATTTTATATGTTACTGGTATTTAAAAAAAAATAATTCTCATTTAGGATCCAAACACTTTTTAAAACATATTTCTGTATATTTTTTTAAACCTCTGAAAGTATTCCCAAATGCTCCTCCTTTAAATGACGCTACCAGCAGTGCAGGTTAGAGGCTCCGATTACCCCTGAGAAACTTATAAAAATATAAACACTCATAAAATATCCCTGTAGCACACTTCCCTTAGTAAAAAATACAAACTTATTCTGACAGTGAGACCATATTTTGCTAATTTCTCACATACAAAGGAGGCGTCTATAGTATTTGCCAGGTAAATAAGAGATAAGCAGTCCAGACAAGAAAAATAATGTCAAGAAAAGTTTCTATAATACAATAGGTTAACTCCACAGAATGAATTATAGCTTTCCAATAAAAGTTAGTACTATTTACAAGATTGGCAATTCAGCTAGCTATTTTATAGGTTTTGTAAATTCCTTTGAGACTATGATTCAGCTCTTCTTATATTTCTAGTGTTTTTCTACATCTATAAGCATTTAAATGTGGGTGGATTCTAATTGTAATAGTAGTTAGCTCTGCCTGCACAGACAATGTGTGATTTAGTCATTGTAGGCTGGTATGGTGGACGATTTTTAAGCTTCTTCAGGTAATTCTTATTTGCAGGCAGTTGTTTTCAGCGTTTTTTCATCTAATGAAGCATTTGTCATTTGTCGTGTCACCTGTTTCTCTTCCAATTAAAACCACTGCTGCAGCGTATTCATGGATAAAGCCTCCTCAGTGCTGTGCATGGATTATTTAGTGAGGCACAAATACCCAACAATGGCAGTAAAAATTTAAAGTTTTACAGTTTTACTACCTTTTAAGTTTACTCCTGTCATCTTGGATTTTTAACTCAACTCCGAGTTGAGGGGGCATTTCAGATGAAAATTCATACTTTTTCATTTGAATTGCGCAATATGACAGGAGCAGGCTCATTTCAACTCTGCCTGTTAAATCTAGCTTTAAGTGCTAGCTAAAACTGGTTTTAGCTAGCACTCACACTCACAGGTTTTAGCCATAGACTGTTTAGAACATGGACATGATTCCAGGTCTAAATAACTAGGTGAAAATAACTGAAGCTATGGGCTCAGTAGGCACTGAAACAAGGGATTAAGTTAATCTAGTAAACAAAAGGAGGATCATCTTGTGTGCGACATTTACTGTCAAACAGTTAATGTCATCACAGATGAGAGGAAAATACAATGTATGGTTATGGTAACAGAGGAGGCAAAAGTAGCTTAGTTAGTGATGACTTTTAGTGTTTGCAAAAGCACAGATCCTCTATGTCTATGTGATCTGCCACTGAGTCCACTGAATAGAGAGAACACAGAGAGACGTGTGGATGTGCACTGACTCCCTTTTTTGTTAAGAGCAAGTAAAGTTGCAGTAAATCTGTCAAATTTGCCAGCAGTGTAGCCAAGTTAGCTCATTTGCTGGTTTCCATTAACACCACTCAGATCTCCATTCATTTATCATTTTTATGAAAGAGCTTAAAAGCATTTTATTAATCTGATGTCAGTAATATATGAATTAAAATCCATAGATTATTAAAAAAGCATTAAGGTAACACTACTTTCTTTATTAGTCTGTCTTCTAAGAGCCAAACAAGCAACCTTGCATGATTTTTGTTTCAGGTGTAGAAGCTCATACCATCGTCCTGTTTCCTAGCATCAGCACACCTCAAAAGCTGCATTTCTTCAGAACTTGCTCCCTGATTGGCACATCACGACCATGTTGCTTTGATTTTTTTTTCTCTTGGAAGTGACAGGTCTCCGTTTTTTATGGTCTTGAAACAGGTGACAGGTTGTACTCTTCTAATGTGGCGTACCTGTCACAGCAGATAGACGACCTCTGTAATGGTAGAGTATTACCGACCGGAATCTGGCCTTTTTATAAACTCAGCTGCTCCGTGTTCCTTTTTGCAGTCAGTGTTTTGCAACATTCAGTGTGGTTTCTATAATTTTTAATGGCTCTTCAGCAAATTTTGTTGTAGTGGCAGTGGTCTGGTTTGGTTACTAGCTTAACTCCTGCGAGGCTTCAAGCCTGTGAAAAACCTTGTTGGATTGATGATGACTCCTTCCTGTGCTGATGTGCAGTGAGAGCAGTGTGAATTCGTTTGCACACAGTCACAGTAACAGTAATGTCTCAAAGGTATGACAGCAAGTAAGGTAGTTAAAACGCCCCCCTCTGTTTCTCTCTTTGGATTTTCTATTTACAGTAATGTGTGCCACATTTTTAGAAACTCCCGAGGCTTCTGTGACTTTGGCACATATTACCTAATCCTCACAAGTGCACACATACGCTCGCAAACACAGGCTCACAGATTTGACTCACACACATCTCCAAAAAGTCAATGTTTGATGTAGCATCTGTGAAGCTAGAGCTGTATGTGTCACTCAGTAGGTATATGATGCATGATTTTGATTGATGACACAGACTTAAAGGATGTAGTGAGAAAAACGTCCAAATCCAGGACACAGAACCTCAGGATGGTGAGGAGCTTTATTGACTAATAGGCTTGAACACAAGGCACTGAGGGAGAGCTGGCAGAGTAAACCTTGTAATTCAAGCCAAGGACAGAACTGACTGAGGCCTAATGAAAGAACAGGGAAAAGGCAGGACACGAGCCTGGAAAACAGGGAGAAACATGGAGCTGAACTACAGCTGACTCAAAAAGAACAAAGGGGAGCATGACTATTTATACACTTTGACTGACTGGGGGATGACAACCAGGAGGGGGAATGAGATACAGATGAATACAAATAGATCAGGGGAAGTCCAGAGAAGTAAAACTAGCACAGGGAGACTAACCTTGACAGTGAAGCAGGACGTAATAACGAGAAAAATACTTGGAGAGAGAGTCTGTAGGTTCTCACTCATCCCGGTTATGATGGTCTAACGTTTTTGAGTTTAATACAACTTCATTTAAGTTCTTGAAAACCTGTACCATCTCCCCCAAAAGTGTCTTGATGGATGCTCAATCATCCAGGTAAGGAAATCCCACAAAGTTGATTTCATTCATCTGGATGTAGTATTTTCTGTGGGAAAATCCAAGTGAGCCTAAGTCTTCTGGTTGTTTTTCCAAGTGACAAAACGTTTCGCCCCACAGAAAACGGCACATCCAGATTAACAGAATCCACTTTCTGGGCTCTCTTTCAAAAGCTGATGGAGAGTCTCGGGTATTTGACCTGAAGTGGCTCCATCACTCCTGTTTGTGAGTCACTGCCCCAACCTGTGAGTTGTTAAGGTCAAATGAGTTCAGGTTTGAATGGCGGTTAAATTGTCCGGGAAGGGATCTCAGGGCTATATTTTTTAGGTTTGGCATATGGGAACATGTGCACATTGCAAGATTTGTCCACCATATCTGAAGTGCACTGCACTGAAATGCTCAGAATTCAAAACTAACTCTACAACTGCTTAAAAAATTCAAAAGTTCAGAGAAAATTAAACTCAAATAGAACAATAAAACTAAAGCTCAACATTACTAGACTAATGAGCAGAAACTCACATATGTCAACAGAGGGTTCAAAACTCAAAATGAAGACAAAAACTATTTACACGGTAGTGGAGAACTTCTTGCCTGCTTTTATCAGTGATTTCCTTGTTCTTCTGCAGTTAAATACAGCTCATTAAGCCAGTTTAATACTAATTTTCAAATCACGACAGTCCAGATAGTTTAAAAAAAGTATTACTAGCATTTAGAGTAAAGCTTTTCTATCGAACTATGTCACTGTTTTTCTTTATCTTTGAGGAAGGTGTGGTGACACCCGAACATGAATAACTGACAGTAAGTGTTTCAACATCTATCTGACAACATTTTTAAAAACAGTTTTGTGCAGACGTGAACAGACTGTCAGCTGCTACTGTTTTATGTAGCTGTACAAAACCTGAAGCTCTTTGCTTTTACAAGGCTGGAGGATCTTTTTTTTTTCCACTCCTTGTTTAGGTACTTTCTCTGCTCTGAGCAATCTTAAAAGTGCATCCTTTTCTATTGTAAACAATGAGCAAAGGAACCGAGCACTTTGAAAAGATGTTCTTAGAGAGCACTCATCCCTGTGCTTGTTTTCTCTCTGTGACAAGGATAGAGTATCTCTCACTGGATAAAGTTTTCTCATTTTCTTTATGCATATTTCAGCAGCGCTACTTTTTGAAATCAACTTCAAGTTTACATGGCGTTCGACCTCTGTCGACGTCTGTGAGCTTTGTTGTGCAAATTCTGTCTAATGACCAAAACTTCCAAAAGGTATACGGTGCCACAAACAACTAGTCTGAATTCTTCGGATAATTTAAAAGTGATGTACACCTGCGACACAACAAGCTTCACAAAATGAAGCAGTTTTGTGTGCCGTCAACCTCTGGGAACATTTCGAGTCCACTAAAGATCCTCTTGCACCCTGCAGATATGGTTTTACTTCCTGTCACAGACCCTTGTTACACACATACAGGCTTAGACTTTGGTTACAAAGGCTTTGTGTGCATCTTTTCAAGTGGCAACAACAGCTAAAAATGAATTGTGAACATAGTTCGGATATATTTTGCACAGACGAGTCAAAACATATGCAGTAGTGTAGATAGGTCTGCCTGCTACCTATTCTCCAAACAACTGAGGGGGACAAAGTCAAACTCTTTAATGGGATATTTAGCTCGCAGCAAGACAGATTTAGCCAGTAAACAGAACAACTTCAAGAGCAGGCAATCCACAACGGAGCGCAGAAGACTTTCTCACTGTGTTCACAAGGATCCAAATAAAAATTAAAATACCAAGGGCTCCATGGTGAGAGTGTATGTCTGTTATAGAGCAGGTTATAAATCATGCATGATCGCCTTTCTTCCCCGCTCTGAGACTGATGCTAACTGACGTGCACTTCTGTATCATAAACAGTAGCTCTCTCTGGTGGGAGCTGATTGTGTGAAAGCAGCTTAGGAAGATGAAGCCGGTAGCTGGGATGGTGAAATTGTGATTCCATACAGCGCGGCGGGTTTTGTGAGGAGAGACGTCTGCTTCAGAGCAAACAAGACACGATAGTGCCGCTGGATTCTCGGCAGAATAGCGTCTGTCTACCGGGAACTGAGCGCACTTTAAATTTTAACCAGTCTTTCTCAAATCAAGACGTAGTTCCTGCACAGTCCCCTCGGAAACGCATCCAAACCCACACATGTTGGTGCTGATATTTATACTTTGAATTCTGGATGTTTAGCTGCTGTTGATTTTCCCGAGCTGAAGCTTGGCAGCGAGTGGGAGTAGCTGCAGCAGGATTTGACATTTCTGTTAGAGGACAGTCTGTCTCCAAGAAACTGCAGATCACCTTGACACTAAAAGTCTTGTGTGAATCACTGTCATTTACTGTCAAAAGAACAAAGTGAACTGAACTGAAGCCTGAGAGACGGAGCTCTGTTTTGGTCTCTCACTCTTTTGGAAGCTTGATGCTTTAGATGCCTTATGTAAAGGCAGTAGGTTCGGTGGTGAATGAAGCTGCATATCAAACCTGGGTATATTGTTTTATAAGAAATAACTCTCATGTCAATGCACCTAAATAATTTAAATTTATTCTTTGAAGTATTTCTTCCGGATTTCTGGATTTGGATATTGCTTGGAGTCACCTCTGCATGTGGGCCTTTTGATTTCTTACCATTCCAGTTATTAATTCATTTCCTTCTTAGCTCAGACTTTTCTTTGCGTCAGCTTGTTGATCATGAGATAATTTATAGTCAGATGCTTTACGTAACGGGTCAAGTCATCTGCTCTTTTTGAGAATGTTGCAAAGTTTTGATGTTGGGATGACGGTGATGGAAAGCTTTTATTCTTTTACTGAGTCAGTGCTTTCATTTTCTGTGATTTTGTGGTTTGGTCTAAAAAGCAGGAAAGAACTGGAGAAAATTGTTGTGGTGTGCCGTGCGATTACCGGAGCCACTCGTAACAACCTTCAGCCTTTGTAGATGAAGGTCCTCTCGATGACGATCATCATTTTGGGCCCTCTGTGACTTGCAGATAGATTCAGACTGAAATTTGTTTGTGCTACAGTTTACTTAATCACATTTTGAATTATTTCCCTTATGATTAATGGTGAAAGTGTAATGTTTTGATCTAGTATTGGGTTTCATGTATGTACTGTATGCACCTTGGACTGTAATTTCACTGAGAAACAAAATATTATCCTAAGAATAATCTAATTTAACCATAAAAATTGCATAATATAATTATACTACATTTTCTTTGAATATTTGACCATGAAGTTGTAGTTACAAAGATACGGTGAAGGCTAAATGCCTTACTCTACAATAACTGTATTAGGCTTCACCCTCCACTCGACCCTGAAATTCATAGGTGATTAAAAATATTAATTGATGGAGAAAACATTGCTAGGATCATAGCTGATTTCTTAGCTTTCTACAAGCTGTCTGTATATCTGGTTCTCTGAAGGAAATGTCTCAGCGTGTAATTTTGAATGTAGTTAGACTAAACGGCAACATAGCTGCAAGTAATTTAACAGGGGAGTTTGTAACTGTGTTGTGTTTTGTGTTTTTATAGCCTTTGCTGAAATTGCATTGGAGAAAATGGAAAAAAAAAAGAGCAACAAAGTCTCAGAAGAAATACTGAAAGAAATGCTGTAAATGTCCACTGTGCGATGCGTACTGATAGGCGAGTTCCTTCTGTTTTCGGTGGAGCACATCCTGTACCTGAAAGATACTCGCATTGCTCAAAATGAGAACTCACTGTGATTTGTCCTCAGTAAGGCAGACCAAAACATAGCTAATGTGAGTCTATAAAAGTCTTGACACTTAGCAGCCAGCTTGGTGACAGCAGTTATTGTAAAGCCCGTATCTAAATGAACAGAGAGAGCCAAAACAAACTTCAGTGGTCACAGACACACTAAAAGCATTAGGTCTCCACTCAGATCGGATAAGAAACACTTTAAAAGTTTACCCACTTTCGTCCAGAATTTGGGCTTGTTTCCCCACGTTGTGCCTCTACTAGTTTAACAACACTGTGGCTTCATTACACTTTAATATAAAGAGGTCACGTGGTCATTGTGGCTCATCCCACAAAGGCAAAGGCCAAGTGAAATTCACATTATGGATACAGAGAACGAAGATGCAACATATGTAGGCTACACATAAATCTTTACTGATCTTTAGCGAGTGGATATGCCTCCTACTGATAGCGATGTGAACCTCTGTTGTCCACATCCATGTGTGACAACATTACTGGCTCAGATATTTCCTTGTTCACCCTCTTAAATGGTTCTTTAGGGGGGAAGCAGCGTGACAACCTACACCTTTAGTGTCCTCTTTTGCCAAGTTAGCTTCCAGAAGCTTGACAAAGTTTAACCAGTTTGTTAAGTAATTGTTACCACAGACTCAGCAACAAGACAAATGCTGGCTGTAATTGCCTTCTCCTGCTGAGTCTGTGACCCCTCGCCTGCATTTCCTTTAAGAGCCTGGCCTTTCATTTGGATATCATCTGCTGTCACATTTCCCGTGTTTGTTACTCGTGTTTTATCAGCCACTGGATGTGTCAAATTACTTCCTCGATGCTGATTCAAGGCGACGTCTCATTTATGTCGGCACTGAATGGCCATTTGTGATCGCTGTGGATGATTTGTTTTGATTGTCTGTTTGTGTTGGGAGGGTTGATGGTGACAGGGACCGACGTTTCCTTCCCACTTTTTTTTTGGCTTTTCCCTCCTTTTGCTTTTTATTTCTCCCCCCTCTTTACACGAACACACCTCCCTCTTTTCTACATTTCTGCCTCTAAATGTCATCCCTCCTTCCTTCCTCCTCCCACTCATGTTCTTCTTTTTTTCCTAATGCCACAATCCCTTTTTGCTTCTTTTCTCTCATACCTCCCTGCCCTAATCCTTCTCTTCTGTCTTCTCCGTCCACTGTCTCCTTCCTTTTCCTTCCTAATTAAGCTCTCCTCTCTGTTTCCCCTCTAACTCTCAACCTCTCCTCCATGGTTTCCACTCTAATCCCTCATTTATCTTTTTTTTTCTTTTTTTACCCTATATCCCGCCTTCCTTCCTTTCTTCCTTCCTACCTCGGTCCTTGTTCTCCCTGACAACACATACTGCGTTATGTAATCTACGTCTCTGGGTATTAGTTATGCAAATTCATACATTTTTATTTATGTATATTTTTTCTCTCCTCCCTCCATCCCCTTCTTTTATCCTCCCCTACCTTGCTTCCTTCACTTCCTACACCTCCCTTCTTCTCTGCCCCTTCTTTATCTTTTTATCTTTTCTTTTCCCCATCAATCTCTCTTCCTTGCCATCCTCCCTTTTTCCCTCCAATTCTCTTTGCTTCTCTTCTCTTCTTTCCCAACCATTCCTCTGTTTTTCCCTTTCCCCTTCCCACTTTACTCTAAATAATCTTGTTTCCCTCCCTCTCCCCTCTCTTACCCGCTACTGCTCTCTCCCTCCATCCATCACTTCCTCTCCACATCCCTCCCTCCCATCCTTTTTTCCCCTCCCTCTTCTCCTCCAGCCACCAGCGGACTAGAGGCAGAGAGCGGCAGGCGCGGTGGCAGCAGCAGCAGCCACGGCGATGGAAACCACAGCAGCAGCAGCGGTGGCGGCGGAGGCAGCAGCAGCAGCGGCGGCACGGCCCACTTCAGGTCTCCATGGCAACAGAGCGTGAACGTGTTCGGCTCGTGGAGCAGGCCGGAGTGTGTCGAGGAGCTGCACCAGCAGGCGCAGCTCAACCTCCAGAGCCTACTGCAAGGTAAGGATGCATGGAGAGGAGGAGGAGAGGAGGGATTGGATGGATCGAGGGAATGTGTGCGTGTGTGTGTTGTGTTTTGAGTGGGTGGGAGAGGCATGGAGGAAGAAGCGAAGGTGGGTGGGAGACTGTTTACACGCGCGTGTGTGTATGTGTGGTGTTGGACTGCACTGATATGGGTGTGTGTCGGACACTTTAAACATGCATGTGTGTGTTTGCATGCAGATATGCCGTGCGGAAGGGTGTGCGAGTTAGATTCCCCCTCATATGTGGTGCTTATGTTGTGCTGTAGAGTGTGTGTGTGTGTGTGTGTGTGTGTGCGTGCTGGCTTAGAGTAGCACTGCTCATACGTGTTGGATTCACCTTGCAGGGTTGTTCTTAAGAGTAGTATTTTATCATTCAGCGTGTGTGTGTGTGTGTGTGTGTGTGTGTGTGTGTGTGTGTGTGTGTGTGTGTGTGTGTGTGTTGAAGGAATGATCACTACTGCAGAAACGGGCATGTTTACATTATAGTTGGCAGTCCATGTTTGTAACTCTGCCATGGTGTTATTTTTTTAAGGTGAATGCTGCCATCTTAATATTAATCTCTTGTTTACTGAAGAAACTGCTCTGGTTGTATACACTGTGCAACCTCTGTGTGTGCGCGCGTGTGTGTGTGTATGCAAATTAGCCCTCAGGGGAACAAGGTTTTCCATTTGTTCTCAGGTACTGTTTCTCTTCTGTCCCCTCCTGCCAGTTGCTTCTCCATCACTCTCTCTTTCTCTCTCTCCCTCTTGTTCTCGCTCTGTGACTCATACTGTCTCGCCCTTTGCCCGGCCCTTCCATTAAAACAATCAAAGTGGGTTGTTAGCTGAATGAACGAGGGGGGGGCTGAATGGCAGCGAGACAACCTTGAACACCTGAGAGAAGGAATGAATGAACAAGTGGGATCTTACAGCACATTTCATGTCTTTTCATTGTACTGATTTTTTTTGTTGCATTTGTTCTTAGTTAGTTGTCTAAAAATTTCCAGATTTGCCAACAAATCTATAACCAAAGCAAGCAAAGTAACTACATTTGAAATCCATCTCTCGGTACGCTTGCTTTTCTACCCATCTTTGGTCAATTTGCACTTGAGTCGAAGGCAAAGGACTTCTTTTTGGGTTCTTGAAAATGTTTTACTTTGCAGTGGAGAGGCTGCTTCTTCTAAAGCTGATGGGAAATCCTGTTTAACATTTAGTGGGCCTTTCACTAGACATCTCATAATGATCCTTGGAATAATCTCCATCAGGGTTTAAATACTCTTTACTTTTCCAAGGAAACTTTTCGGATGAGAGAAGAAGTCCAACTGCTTTCAGCTCACGCGCTTAAGACCACTGAAGACAGAAAGATATACCACTGTTATACATTATAGAGATAAATATTTTGGGCCAGGCCTCTTAATCTTTGAGTTCAGGTGATTTCACTTTCGTTGTCACAGATCTATAAAATCATGGTGTTGTAACAGGATGTGACAGGATGTGAAATGTCTTCTCTCTCTAAGAGATATTATTACATAGAGGAAGGTTTTAGGAACTTCAGCAGCTCTGACCACATAAAGGTACAGAGCATGGCTGCTGGGCGCTGAGGTGCATAGTGTGTAAAAGACACCAGTGTTCTGCTGACTCAGTAACTCCAGATCTCCAAACCTTCTCTGGCATTAGCATCAGCACAAAAACTGTACACAGGGAGCTTCGTGGTAATGGACTATCATGGCTCAGCAGCTCTTGCAGTACTTTGGTCGTTACGCTCTATGTCAGTTGTTGCAGATTTAACTTTATGAAGAGTAAGTAGTACATACAATGTGTTCAGAACTATTTTTCATTGTGGATTAATACACATTTGGCACTCCAGTGATTGCAGGGTACCATGCCATATGTAGTTAAGCTAAATTCCACTGTTACTGATCTCTGTTGGAATAGACTGGAGCCCTGGTACAGGCATTTGGTATATATGTTTTAGAAATCAAAAGCTTTGTATAACACACAAGAATAACTCAAACAAAAGCTTCATATTGAAAGAAAATTTACTGTCACAGTGGTGCATTCTGTTAAAAACCGAGGCAAATGTATACTGATGGATTCTGTGTTTTGCACATTCCCTAAACATAAAGTTACTGACCACGGAGAAATTAAAAGAAACAAGTAAGCATAACTCAAGTCAAAGTTTGTTATAAATATGCTATAGAAATAATCTCAGTTGGCCAATGTTCTCTGTATTATACAAAATATCCTATGCATAGCAGCCACTAAATCCACATTAAGAATAATCAGATAAAGTAGTACTGTACTATAAATAAGACTGTGTTTGCATAATAAAACCCAGATTACAGAGAATAAGTAGGTTTTTTAACACTGTTTTAAAATGACAGAGACTGGGAGCTTACATGAAAATGCCCAAAGATTAGGAGACGCCATTGAAAAAGTCCTGTCGCCTCTGCTTCTGCTTTTGAACCACACGTTGGTGCAACACTTGCTTCCAGAACAGCATTGGCAATGATTCTAAAGGTCTGAATAAATGGAAGACCATTAACCTGAAACCTAATCGCTTTTGAAGATCCCACAGTTTTCCAGTGGGTTGAGGTCTCATAACTGCACTGCATATAATTAACATATTTATATATGTCCATTTCTTATATTTAAATCTGATAATTTACCATTATCTGGTCTAAGTACTCCCACTGAGATGGCCAATGTGTACTGCCCAGGATGTACTCTTTTGCCCTTTGACAGTGATGATAGGGCAAGCACACCCTCTTCCTCAGCACAACATCTCCACTGATCCAATCCACTAGCAACTCTAGGCAGAAAACAAGACGGGGTCTTACCTTTACTTTACATAAACCTCACTGCAGACAACTCTAAAGCTGACCCAGCTGCTACAACCTGACATTAGAATAGCTGCATCGCAAGAAAAGGAACTGGTTACCCCGGTAACCGTCAGACTTGGTCATAGTGTGAGCTTCTTCTTTTAAGGTAGGATTGTCCAACAGACTGTAGAGGCAAGGAGGTAATAGAAGCTCCTGGTCTAGTGTCTCCTCCAAGTTTCCCTTCCTCGTGTTTCTCCATATAGTTTCCATAATCAGCTGTCCCACCCATAGTTCCACCATGCAGCTGCTAAAAGGCCCACAGCATCATGCTCCTTGGTTTAGGTTTGGCTTTCCAAACCTTTTGTCACATTGCTCACTCAGATCAGTTATCCTTTATTTAGTCTGGCATGGTGTAATTAGACAACTATAGGATCTAAATAAACATGCAAGATACACATTAAACCCAAATATTCCGCCTTGTGACTTTGAGGCTAGAAATCATTCAGTTTGTTAAAGGCATCCGCGAAATTCTGGCAAGTTCTCATTTTACTATCTGGTTAAAGTTCTTAATACATAAAAAAAGTTATGGTACACATTTACGTTAAACGTTAAACATAATGAGTCATTCATTATCAATTAAGCCACAGTTTTTCCACTTTTTGTCTCTCCTGCTGTCTGCTAGTGCGACTGCTGCCATTACAACGAAATGATACTTTAGCGAGGCGAAAAAACCTAGCCGTGCTTTCATGTGGTAGCAGTTCGGACCACAGCTCTCACAATGTGAGCGATTCTTAATTTGCAACACAAACTGGAACAAAACACAGTGAATGTGCAAAACTTACGTTTACTCTGTAATTTTCACACTTTTGTGAGTCTACAGTGAGTTTCTGGCTCCACAGACAGCATGTTCGACACCCCCTGCTGTAAGTGACAAGTCCTCCCAGACTTCAGCAACAAAACGTCTCCTGTAGTTTAAGAGAACCACCAAATCCCTTTACTGTAGAGTTCAGGTTTTATCTATTAGTCTTATGTCATTCCCAGCCATCTGTGGCCATCTAGCTAATGGCTTGTCCTGCTGTCATCTATTTCCTTAACAGCCTGTCTAACTTAAGGTCAAGAGGGCTGGAGCCTAGCCTGGCTGTCATACAGTGAGACAAAGATGTGTACCACCACTATATACCATTGAAAGAAACTAAAGGACAATACTAAGATCTATAGTGTATACATGTAAGCATGTATTTTCATGCATTCTGGCTTTTTACTCTATTTGAACAGTTCTGGTCGGAGTCGTGTGAGACCTGTCCAGAGTCCTTAGCCTCAGCATCCCACAATCCCCTCTGTTTGACCTGTAGGTAACTTATCCTCATTCACCATACCCAGAGACCTTCAAACTTAGATCTCAATAGCTTTAACCATCACCAGAAAGAACAATTTTATTAACTGGAAAAAGAGAACAAAATCATCAATAAATCAGTAGCTCGATTTTCCAACAGATCATGCAAATTTAGAAAAATTTACTTCATGTATTTGGAACAAAAACAAGCAAAAATAACATAAAGACTGCCCATCGTGAGTCTTACAAACAACTCACCTCTTCACTGTACTATTTCTATTTGTTTGTTTGACCACTGCTTGATCCACTGACCCCCCTGTGGTCCCTCATATGGGTCAGCTTTTTTGTGCAAAGTCCTCCACTGGAGGACGGACCCAATTAACTTCTTTGGCCTAAGCCAGGCTGGGCCCCATGGGCTACGGCCTCCACCCCAGTCCTGGCTGCATGGTAGGACCCCGTAACCCTGTCTCAGCCAGGTTACACTGGATGCTTGTTTATTTTCCCTTAACACAGGGGGTCTTTGAGTCACTTTTTCTGGTCCTTTCTGGACTAATTTGCATTGGAAGATCCTACCAAAGTTTAATTGGCCCTGACAACATAACTCCTGGGATCACCAATACACATAAACCCCTCCATCGAGATAAGGTATCGATTCATGTGGTGGGTGGGCAGTAAGGAGCTTGGACATTTCAAGAGGGACTCGGTGTAGAGCCACTACTCCTCCACATCAAAAGGAGTCAGTTGAGGTTCTTAGGGCATCTGACTTGGATTCCTTCTGGACACCTGCTAGGTGAGGTATTCTGTGCATGTCCTAGGAGGTCCCAGGGCAGACCCAGGACTCGCTGAAGAGATTATATCTCTGGTTTGGTTTGGGAATGACTTAGAGCTGGAAGAGGTGGCCGGGGTGAGGGAAATCTGAGCTTCTGTGCTAAGACTGCTGCCCCTATGGCCCGAACTCAGATAAGCAGTAGAAAATAGATGGATAAATGGATGGATGGAAAGACGAAGTCCACCCTGGGCAGATCACATGTACGCCTACAGACAATTTACATTTACCCTAACATGTGTGACGAAGTCATGCAGGAGAAAATGCAAACTCTGCTCAGACAAACCAGAAAGTTTCTTCATGTAAAGCAGAAGGTGGATAACTGATGCTAATGGATGCTATCTTGTATGTTTAGCCCATAACAAAAACTAGTTCCTGCAAGTGTTCAGTGACGTTTGAATCAGTTATATAATTCTGAGTCATCCTAAAGCCAGAAAACAGAGGTAATTTCTTATTTTTGGCTGCGTTGTCCAGCCCTTCATGTAATAGATTTTGGAGAAGAAAAAAAGAAGAAGAAGGAGAAGCTTGAGGGCCGCAGAGGTTTTGGCTACTCAGGTACTCGGATCAGTGTGCTGCTGGTTTCGATCTTTGCACGGGATTTGTTGAGAAAATATAAAACATCATGAGACTCATCCTTTAATTCCTACAGATTACTTTATTGACATCACTTGTTGATCAAAAGGAAACGTCGAAAAGGCAGCATAACAGAACAGCTGACGACACAGGAGGCGGTTTGTGTTGCTTCTCCGAGTCTCTTTCCTACTGCATGTGTGTTTATGTGTTTGTTAAGCCGGTTATTGTCTCAGATGGGCTGGCATCTTGTGTATGATGAAAATAAGATGGATGAACACAGTCGTGGGTGGACAACAGACACCGGTGTTTGTGTGTGTTTGAGAGAGATGGAAACAGACTGTGTGTGTGTGTGTGGCCATTCATCTTTTTCTGTCGTCTGTGCTCATTTATGCTGCTTTGTGTTTATGCCTCTATCTCTGTGCGTGTGTGTCCTTCAGTTTGTGTGTGCGGGTGTGTGTTATATAACACCAAAGCGTCCAGCTGTACCTTCTCCCTCTCTCTGGCCATCCTCGCCCTCTGTTTCCCACTGGCCTTAGCTCAGTAAAATATTCATTCTCCTTCTCGCTCCTCCACGCTCTGCCCTCCATATTTATGAAGCCGGCTGTCGTCCGGTGTTAGACATGTCTGCTGCGTCTTCTGCCGAGCTTCAGCTCCCCACGGCACCAAGATTTATGTGAGATTTATTTCACTGTTGCTGCTAAGTGGGCAACAACAATCCCCTCCTCCCCCAGCTCGTCATCAGCGCACAACCACAGCATGATTAGCACACTGTGTTTTCACAGACTTGTACCTCTTCTTTTTTTTCCTGATTGGATTTGTCATGTGTGTAGATTTGCCACAGTGAATGAGCAAATTTCATTCAATATGCAAGTCCAGTATAATTAGATAGGTCTTCAGTTTCATCCTCATTGTGACTCCCACGTTCAGAATGTCCTCTTAACTAAATGGGAAAATATGTTGTTTCTCATTGGCTCTAAAGCCAAACGCAGCTTTGCTGTTATCAAAATGATGCACATAGTCTAATCCACTGCTCTCGTGGTGAAGGTTTACTTAGGTTTAGCCACACACGATGGGCAAATACTCAGTTAGGATAGAGTTTCAAAACAACGGGGAGAGTAAAGGGGAGCTGCTATAGTCACTTACAGTGGAAGCTCATTTTAAACATGGCCAGAGGTTTGAAACAATGAGGTCAGTGCACATATAAGTATTCCCTGTGAGACTCGGGTTTCATACTCTTTCTACTTCTGGGTCTGTATGATGTCAGAGAAAGGGGATATCCCTGATATGCTAACCTCTATGCCTTCTGTTTTTGAGGGGCAGCCAATCAGAAGAGGGTAATTCTCTCCTCCATAAAGATGACATCTGACAAGCTCAACAGCACCTGTAATAACATGTTTTGACATGTGCTTTGTATGTGCTTTGACGACCACTGGAATAGTTTCTGGGTTTTTCCAAGGGTAGCCATGGCAAACTGTACTGGCAGTGACCATCCTCACTAAGATTTGATGCACACCCAGTCATTTTGTCCTGGAAGTACGCCTAAAATATGACAGAAACTGCTCAGTTCAGAAACGAGAAACAAAGCTTACTCTAGTAGTCCACCAAGGAGGAAGGAGCTAAAGGAACAGGATCCTTTGTGGGTTAAACTACGTGCTGCACTGAAGCTCAGCATGAGAAAAATCAAGATTATTTTGAACTGTAAATCCTGCAGAGATACTCTATTAGAGTTAGAATAGAGATATAGAACTGGTATGAATGTAATAGGTGATCTTTAAAGGTCACACTTTGCTATCTGAACCATGTTTGACCCCAAAAGTTCAGTTTGATTGTCTTGTGTGACCATTGTGTACCTCGCCCACTAGAAAAGAGGGGACAGTGTGGGTCTTCTCTGGCACCAGTCACTCATTCATTATTGCTGTAACATCCTTGATATAGGATCTCAACCTGGAAGCCTGTGACGTTTCACAGGCTTCTTCAACTGTCTGTGACGGCGTAGGGCACGATGAGCATCTGCTCAGTTGTAGAGCGACAGGATGGATCGCAAGACTGTTAAAAAGCTGACTTTCCACTGCTTCTTAGGTGTGTCATGATGACACTTGTATCCAGCAGCAAGTGCTTTGCAAGCTACCAAGCTCCATTCAGCAGACATGCCCACTCAACCTCAGTCAGTTTAGCTGAGAGTTGCAACAGTTGGTTGGTTTTCTTGGATTTCCGTGTGTAAATCGAGAGAAGCTATTCTCAGTTTATCCTGCATTCAGTACAAAATCTAAGATGGAGCAGGTCCACTGTTAAATCCAGCCTCGAATAATGCAAGGCTTGTCATCCTTTGAGTCTGAACTCATTGCCTTTTACTGGCACGATTCAGTTTGACTCAGCAGAGAAGCCCATGACTTCCCGAATTCAACCGCTTCTTCATTGACAGCTGCGTTGGTGCAAAATGACTGAAAATCACTGAGTAAATAAATGCATAAGGCGTGTGAGAACATTGCATGTCACTGCGCCAGAAAAGACTCCAAAATAAACCAAGACGTGAAGAGACTTGTGAACTCCACCGTACTGTCCAACAGCATCTGCAGCACAAACATTCCTATTTTAACGTCTTGCAGTCAGCTGAGACTGAAGAAGTCACTTGGATGAGTGACGAAACGTTTCTCCCACAAAACGTTACGTCCAGATGAACAGAATCAACTTTTGGAGATTCCCATTTTAACACTGAGGGAGGACTAGAGATGCTCTTTTCAGTCCAGGGTAGAAGTCAGACAGCCACAAGGGCAGTGGACTAAAAACACGCTGTGACTCTCAAGGAGAAAATTAACTAAAAAACCTGAGAATATTCAGGGCTGTAACACTGGTGTGTGTAGGCCAGCGAGGGGAGTCTGAAAGAGGTTCTCTGGCACAGTAATCTCTATAAATTTGCATAAGAGTATGCAGAATCTGCAGGCAAAGGGCAAGATTTAAGGTACCAGCAGGTTTTTGGTATATCTGATTCTAGAGATCTTTTGAGCAAAGTAGGAATCTCATTTCCTCTTTTTTATTTCAATTACTAACTTTTTACAGTGCATTAGCATTTATACATATATACATAATGACCTACAGACATGAAAGGAAAGCTTTGCTCAGATATCAGTTTTTTCCCCAATTGCCTGAAATCTGCATGGTAACATACGATGTATACAGAAACCCTCTTTAACCCTACGCCGTGACCTTCCAAGTTGTGGGCTGCGTCGACGCAATGTGTAGTTGCATTTCTTAGGAGGTGTAGGTCAGGTTGTATGGAAGGTTGTGGCGTAGGATTAAAAAAGGGGTTTCAGGTTACGTCTTATGTTATGATGTGGATTTCACACAGAAGTCTCAATTAGGTGGAAAACAGCAGACCTGTCTATGATGTGTTATAGTACATGTTATACTTAGGCATTTAAACAAGTGATAACTGTTTAACTGATAACTGGACCGTGGGTTTACCCTTCAGTAAACACCAGTAAGAAAATGAGCCTGTTATTATAAGCAGGATCTTATAAATCCATAGTTGCGGAATAAACGTGAGCTCATTGCAGATTGCAACTGAGAGCAGGGCTCGTGTTTTACAAGTGCCTGTTCTCCACCAATTTTAAGTCCCGTAGGGCTCCCTCACACTCCACAGCATGAGTCATAAGTGCAGTTTTGATTTGATTAGCGAAACTTATCAAAATGAACAAGAGAAAAATCATGTCATGTTTTAAGCCTGAGCTCCAATATTACACATTTAGTGAATTGAGTAGTGCTGTGTTTTTCTGTCGACTGAAATATTGCGGGTGCAGTATCATGAAAAAAAAAAAAAATTCTACTGTTTCTAATTTTTTAAAAGAGAAGATCAAAGTTTGCTTTTTTGCTTGCTGTGTTGAAATATTCATGTGCTGCTCCTTAGCAGTGATATATTATATTTAAAGCCTGGCGTTACACTCCACTGAGAGCAGACGTATTATATTCTGTACAGTTTGTTAATATAAAAACTTTGACAACACTGTTTTCCCTCCATCTGCACTTAACTGACTGTTTGTCCTTTGCTCTCCCACCTGCCTGTTTTCTTCCTCTGCAGACAGATTTATTGTTTTCTTCTTGAGATGTGCAGAAGCCACGTTTGTTTTCTGTATGTATTTTTTCTGCACTTCTCTAATCAGCAGCCAGATTTTCATATTTATTCCTTCACATTAATGGTGAACTTTGTATTTGAAGTTTAACTTATGTCAGCCAGACGGACTCAAGCATTCATACATACTTTACCACCTCCTTAACGCTCAGCACTAACAGTTTCTTCAGTGTGCGTAACCGCTTTGTATTAATTCACACATTTGCAGAATGATTTTACAGCAGTTTGAATTATGCAGATGTGTAAAACACTGTGCATGACTTCAGCCCTCGGTCTGATTTAATGCAGCAGTTATAATCTGCATAATTCTGCTGTTAAGTGCTGTCTGTTATTTTTGAGTGTTTTGTTCTCCCACTAACATTACACTGATGAAGTTCCCTCCTTTAAGAGGGCCACTTGGAGACCTTAACTGGAGTTGTTGACAGTCTTTATCAGAGTTTATAGTGAAGTTTTTATTTTAGTTTGATTTAGCAGCATGAGGCTTGATCTCTTGTACAGGGCGCCAGATGTTGCTGTACGACATTGCTTCAATTTAATAAGCATTCAGTTCTATTCTGTGGATCTATTTTTTTGTGTTTTTTGGTATGTAGCATAGCTTTAAGTTTATAACAGCTTGTTTTTCTGTTATTCCGTTATGGGGGGGAGTCAGAAGTGCCCTCATTAGCACCACAGACTGTAGGTTTTTATTTTGAACCCTGAATTAATTTTACATACTTGTTAAGTTTGAAGCTAATGCTAGTAACCTCAGTTAGCAAAGCTGCATCCACAGCTGCACGGGTGTTAGCGTAGTTGTCACAAAAGACAGATGTGGATTGTATATGTAAGGATGGATATAAACACCTTACATATTCATTGCGTTTCATTGGGGGTTTTTTAGTCTGGAATTTAGCTTTATGAATTTTCCCTTTTCTTTTCTTTTCTTTTCTTTCTTTTTTTTAATCAGAAGTGGCCTCATTAGTCGCACAGACTACACACAAAAGACAGGCGTGACATTGTACTTTGATCTTTATTTATGTTTTGGCGCCAGAAGTTGATCTATTTTAATAAGAAAATGGTGTGCAAAGTTATCAGCTAATGCTAGCAACCTTGGTTAGCTAGCTGCATCCATAAAAGGCAAGATTGATGTGGGTACTATGATGTAATCCACTAATTTAAGCCTCAAGCTTAGCATTTTCACTGTTGCTGTGTTGCAAGGCTTTTTTTAACCAGGATGGATCTGCCTAATAGTCTACCGTATTTGAACATAGACTTAGGGTCAGATTTACTAAACTAAAGGTCACCGACATAAGTTAGCATGTGATATAGAGCAGATAGAGATCAACTTCAGCTCCGAACAACAGGACACCTGTTAACCAAAGCAGCCACATCCCTAAATTTAGGTGTTAACAGCATAAGAAAAGTTATAGGAAAACTCACTCATCATACAGCTGAAAATGTCCTTAAACAGCCTCTTTTATTTTGTCTGTAGAGTTGTGCATTTTACCATGAGAGTCTATGGGAACTCACTCACTTCTGGAGCCAGAGGTTGCTGCTTGATTCAGATGAACAGTTGGAGTATACATCACCCATTGCATGGACACAGATACGCATACAAATGAAATTTTCACTCGCCAAACCTGGATTGAAGATTTTCTTGGTAAACTGTTAGATAACTGTGGACCAAGCCGTATTATTATTCTATTAAAAATGCTCCAAAGGGCATCTGAAAGGTTGAGTTCAGTGACTCATATTAGCTGAGGTGAACTCAGCAGACAGCCGTCAGCTGTCTGCTGAGTTCTTTGAACACACATCATAAGCAACTAAACAGTGAGGGCACTTTGACTCTCCTACTAATGACAGGTAATCAAGAGTGAATTGAAGGCCTTGTTGATAAATTGCAGGCAAATAGTCTACGGCTTTCATAAATTAAAATAGATACATCAGGCACATCCAGCTCCTGATTTCTCAGTGTTGGACAGCTGATTTTTGAGGAGCTAAGTTTTATTTTCCTCCTCACTTGCTGATCACAAGGCTTGAGAATCGTTGGGGAAGCAGTTTTTTGCAAGACTAGAGGAGAGTTTCTGGAAAGATGAAGAAAAAGAGGGGTTTTTTTAAAAATCACTTATGCTGTAGTTCTTCCGTTGAGGTGGCACGCATTAGTCATCCACTAATTCAAAGCTGCACAATGTGACTTTAATGGATCCAGTCTGAAGAAGCATATTAGTAAACAGCAGACTGAGGAGAAATGTGCACATTAATGTGGCAGCTTTGTGACTTATTTGGCATTTGGTGCTTGGGTGGAACACGAGAAAGTTTGTTATTAATCCTCTTGTATGCATGACTCTCACAACACTCAGGCTGGAGTATTCTCGACATAATATGACCTGCAGGAATCTCTCCAAATAGATTCCCTCATAGTAGATAACCCTTTGTATTAAAGAGGATAGCTAATGGCTGAAGGGGTCAGAGATGGTGACACATACTTTGACGCTGTGTTGGCCAACAGCTCTAAACTGTCATCTAAATGCTGTTGGTCACTCTTATGGCCAGAGGGCCAGTGATAAGAGAATGTGAATGTGTATTATCTATGACTCAGGGCTGTGTTTAGAAAGCATTTACTTGTATATACTGTATACATAGCGGGAGAATTTTGTCTACAGGATTTAGGCTGTCTCAGGTGTTTCTGTCTCTTCATGTAATCCCTGACTGACTCCTTGATGTTGAGATCAGGAGACTGTGGGGGCATAGCCATCTGTTGCAGGGCACCTTGTTTTTGTTGCTAAAGATGGCTGAATTTCAGGCTCTTTGTCATGCTGCAGGATACATTTGGAACTCATCAGATGCAGTTTCTAGTCTTCCGGTTTTAGGCTTTGGACCAAATGCAAGATTGGCTGCAGGGATTTGCTCTCAATCTGCCACTTTAAAACTATTGTTGAGGTTTTCTTTTTTTCTTTTACAGTCTTTTTCTATTTTAACATGTTGCAGTCATGTGAAATCTGATCTTTTCCCTTTTGATTTGGGCCATTTTCATATGTGATCTGAAAGATGTAAAGACCTTCCTTGTTTTACCTTAATTCTAACAGTCAAAATCCAAAGTTAGTCAGCTGATCTGTGTCTTATGATGCAAGTCTTGTGGGCAGGCGGTGGCAGATGTAGCG
Source organism: Copadichromis virginalis (assembly GCF_057382275.1). Lineage (NCBI taxonomy): Eukaryota > Metazoa > Chordata > Actinopteri > Cichliformes > Cichlidae > Copadichromis > Copadichromis virginalis. The sequence goes on from NC_140620.1 coordinate 32,669,535, forward strand.
AGAAGTAGCCTTTGAAATCCTGAAATGTTTGAAAAGTTTGTTTCAGTGAAGCCATTCATGTTGTGATCACTCCAGGCTTTATATCCACACCCACTTACATACGAAGTAGCAGACATTGCACCAGAACAGGCACGTAACTTAAAAGTTGGCTTTTATCTATTCAGAGATTTGATTTCTTGCCCTGAACATCACCTGAATTACAGAATTTACAAATTTAAGAAATAGCACTAATATGCAAATTGCTCAATTATAAATATCAAGAATATGGAGAAAGAATATTACAGAGGTGGAATATATATGATCGAAATTTGACTCTAACCCGTGAACTCTGTCATTTGCTATTTTACTGTAGAGTGTGTGCAAAAAGGGTGTAACTATTGCAGTGTTTACAGTGTGTTAGATGGAGGAGGTGTACAGGGAGATGGCCACGGGCAGGAGTGATTTCCTGTGTCCTTCAGTGGACGCTCTTTTGGATAAAGCTGGTTGCCTAAACAGCACAATGGTCCCAAACGCATTAAAAATGTATTTGGAATGGATAAAGCAGGCAAACATTAAGCTTCCTAAAGCCCTGACCTTAATTTAAAAATTGTGGACTATGCTTAAAAGCTAGGTGTGTACCAGGTAAACAACTAATTTAAATGAAGTCTGGCAACTCTGTCAAGCAGAGTGAGAAGATATCCAGCAAGATATATCCCAGAGGCTTGCTGATGGCTACCAAAAGCATCTTGTTGACATGCAACTTTCTAAAGGGATAGTTAACCAAATATTAGTGGGGGTCTATGTATTTGAGTCTATATGTATACTTTTGATCCTGTGTAGATAACAACTCTAGACAACTCTTGCGTAAAAACGCAAGAGTTGGATGCAGTGGTTTGAATTCATTTTCAGTCCGGAAGCATTAAAAGCCCCAAAATTACCATGACATTCATGATGAGTGGATGTAAACTTGATAAACTGCCCGTGTTGTGACTAAGCAGCACAGGCAATATGCCAAACCCTGAAATTAGAAAATGAATAGAAAATTAACACTTTAGCCACCAGAGTTATGTTTTGAACTTAACAGTGACTCATAAATCAGTAATCATTCAAGACTTCTATTTTTCACACTATTGCATGATTGTGGAAACACTGATAGCTTGAATATCTTATCACTGGTGGGCACAGTGTTACTAGATTGGTTCGCTGTCGGCACACAAACTCCGACTGCTCGGCAGTCTAACTTGATAAAAGAAAAAGAGGAGAACAAGCAGCCAGCTAAAACAAAGATATATATTGGTTCTCACTTGGGCATCCTTAAATCAGAAATCTATGTTTAAAAAAAAAAAGGTTGAGGACCTGAGTGAGACAAAGAAAATGTTTCCTGTGCCAAAAATAAATAAATACATTTCTTTAAAATTCTGGCAGTATCCTTTTACCCACAAAGTACATAAATAAAAATCACTATACAGGGTTGTGCCATGCTGCTTCTCCTGCTGGTTGACATAAAGATAACAGTGTTGACCAACTGATGGATTGTGTGGTCGGGCAAAGGGGCAGCTTAAAAAATATTGCTAGTGTGAAAGTGGCAACTGCAGTTGTTCTAGTGGCCACGTGAGGGCTAGCTCCAGAAGGGAGTCAGTAGCCACAGATTATCATGTTTAGAAAATTAAGGGCATGGCTTCATTGATTGACACAACTGGTAACAGTTTGCTAAGCTTCAGCTTTGCTAATTAGAGTCATTAAACTGAACCTCTACTATCTGTGTGTTTCCCAATCGGGTCTTTTAGAACACTTTTAATCCATTGACTTGATGTATGGTACAGACTGTCCAAGACGTTTGTACTTCCCTATGGAAAGTCTAATAAGCTAATATCTGTGTTTGTACCCTGCACCTGTTCAGTTTATTGGTGCAGCTCGTTAGCTGATACATTAGCTCCAAAAACACTAACATATGGTGCCCAAAATGCTAACTTGGAAGAGTCCAAAACCAGCAGGTGACATCACAGTAGCTATGCTCCTCTTTTGATACTGTCTGTGGGTGTATACAAAGTCCGAGTCACATGAGGCAACAGCTTACGCTTGGATGGTGCAAAGGCTGTAACTATAAGGGTGGACATAGAATGCCAAGTCAGTTAGATGAAAACTGGGTGTGTGTCCTGTTGGTGCAACTGGCCCCTAAACAGTAAATCTGAATTGACCACCAAGGTTTTCAGTGAATGTAGCCTCACTGGTTGTTGGGTTCATCAGCATTTCAGCTCATCCCAAAAGTGCTAGATGGCTATGATCATGCCTTCGCCCAGCAATTTCTTCCACACTAAAGCCTTCTCATTATAAACCTCTGTCTTGTTAAGACAGGATAAATCCATCCACAAACTGTGGACACAAACACTAGAAGCAGACTTTCTAAGAAGAATAAGTTTAAGTTCTCCCAAAATATGCTTCCATTCAGGTTTTTAAAAGCAGCTGAGGTGATGGTAGCATTACAACATAACTTTCTGCTCTTTTTTTGCTACTATTATTTAAAACTCAAGGCCGTAAAAAGACTATCCTTATTGTTCACTTATTAATTTTATTTTTTAGTGCCTTTTTTTACGTTTATCTCCAAATCGGCAAACACACATTTCTTTCTTACCATATCTCTTCAGCTTTGTGCTTAAAGTGCCATTGTTACAACCTTTCCCTGAAAAGCTTGAACTCTGTAGAGGCCTCCAGATCCCAACAATAGGGACAATACTAAGTGACGTGAAACAACAAAACTGAACTTCAAAATGTCATCGTAGCCTCTTTCTGTCAGTGTGAATGCAGGCTGGGATTCAAAAAAGTAGATAAAGTTTTTTTGTCCATGCTAACCTGACTGTAAAATGTCGCAGATGCCCTTTAACTGTGTCAGAGAAGGCCCTGGTCAATGCTAGCTGTGATCTACACGAGCTGATAAGGTTTCACTCCAGTCAATACACATTACTGGACAGGTGCAGCATCGATCAAGTCCTGATGGAGGAGAAACACTCCAGCTTTTCTTATTTTCAGATGTGACTATTTTTAAAAAGTGACACCAAGTCCAATAAAGTTTGAGCTACTTGTTATAGCCTAGGGAAGATTATGAACTAAACCAACTTGCTAGGCTTTATTTTGTTCAAATTGACAGAGACTCTGAGTCCCAGTTAATTTTACATACTGTACTTGTCAACGTAAATGCCTTTTGTGCTATTATGCAAATGCTTTGTTAATGTACCATGAGATTAAAGCGGGCATTTAGCATTTAGGCCAGAATTGGCTCTTGAATGGAGAGCTCAAACGAGTTCTTGTGAAATCCAGCCTGCAGCTGTACCTTTGACAGTGAAAAGAATAGTTTTTAGGGGATTTATAGATTGTTTGAACTTTTATTACTGAATGACCTTTATAATCGGGTGCTCTGTTTGCTTCTGAACCACAAAGTATTGCCTTCCTCTTCAGTAAAAGAGTCATTTTGGTCCATTTTTTTTTTGTCTTTTTCAATCCTCTTTCCATAAAGCGTTTCTTTAGAGTGACATCGCTGTGAATCAGGCAAGACAAACTCACCCGTCTTGTTTCTTTCCTCAGGGCTTCTCAGAGAATTTTTCCAAATACAGGCTGAAGCGTGACGCGCTTAAATGCTGCGATTTGGTGGCATTTATATTTAAGCCAACCTGCCCAAACCGTAAATAAACCTGTTTGTGATCAAGCACCGGGCCTATGTGGCAGCAGGTAGGAAGTAAGAGGAACAGACTTGTGACTGAAAAGTTTTACATTTCTAGAGGCCTCCGAATCCTGATAATTGCTGTGAGAGGGTCAGAGTGTCCTTGAAGAAAGCACTTAGCACACAGCTGCCCTTTGGCCAGAGAAGAATATAATATGGCATGGAACAGCTAATTTCCCAGAGTGCTGTAAATATGGATGCTTATTCTCAGCACGCTTGGAGAAGTTGATTTTAATCTATATTATACTGAAAACTCGGCTGAATCTCAAGGTTGTCAGTTTGGCTAGACTTGACAGCTGCTGAACAGTTTAAGCTCAGGTGTACTCTATGCAGTCTGGCCTGCCATTCTTCAGGGCTTCTCTCCAAGTTGCATTAAACAGACACACTATCCTTGGGCTTTGCTGATTCAAGCTTCTGGCATGAATTTTGCAGACAGACTCATTGGATTTAGGACCCCTTTAGACCAGAGATCAATTCTAAACAAGCAGCTTATATCAGATTGTAGTGTAGGATTTACTATTCTGGTAAGGCAGCAGGGTAACAGGGTGTTTGTTTCAAAGTACCATTCAACAAAAAGTTGTTTTACTTTCCATCCATACATTTTGTGATACTGATGTGCACAGCAGTCTAAACAGAGGCACCCACACTTTTATCTAGCCAATCACCCCCTTTCACTGTTCTGGTGGGACATCAATGCATCCCTGTAGTTTTACCTGTTTGTCTCGCTCGAAACGCCTCAAGAGCCTCAGCTCTACTCTGAGCCCCTTTCCAGGAACCTTACATTCACAGTCTCATTCTTTCTGTCACAACCAACCTACTCTTGCTCTTTCCTTCCCTTACTCATGACATAGATACCCCTCCACTTGGGGCAACAACTCCTCCCAACCCAGAGTGGGCAAACCTAATTTCCATAGAGGCTAATAATGAGGAGAATTTATTCCAGACAACTCCAGAACATCATCTAATCAGTGCAAGTGGTGTCTTCAGAGTCTACATCACTAATAACTGTTGCCAATTACACTTATGTTAATGAACTTAAAATTTTAAATCACTGCTTCAGAGGAAGAAAAGACTGGGACTAAATTAACAGTTGTGCAACTCAAAACAGTTAAGGCCTTTCTGTAAAGCTTGATTTAAAAAATAACTACATGTTACAGCAATCCAGACCAACACAACTGTGATTGGTCTGCTCGGTAGTAACATTCACTGTAAGCTCAGAATATTATTAGCACAAGAATAATGCATATAAAGGCTATAACTGTCCACCGTGCTATTGCAGTAGTATTCTTCTAACATAGTTTTTAACAGCACTGTCAGTTTATATATAGACTCAATCAGTTCTGAAGTCTTTTCTCTTTCCTGAATTTCAGTTACAAAAAACGAGAAGAAGAAAGAGGAGCCTTAACAGCTCAGTCATCTGTTATAAAAATGTCTTTTTAAAAATTACAACAGAAATCCGCAGTGTTCTGAAAATTAATTTAGAAAATTAACTTGGACAGATAGAGACGAGGGAACGCAGGAAGAGGAGGCCTAAAAAAGCCAAACACATTGAAAGATAACAGCAATGTGAATCGGCCTTGTTGCACTACATGGTAACATGCAGGTTTTCTCATTGGCACGTTTATAACAGATAAGAATGGAAAAATAAATCAAGAGTGGATAAAAGGATGGATAAAATAGCTTTGTGTCACCCTCTTATCTAACATAATTAGGAGGCAACATCAAGACATAGTGTTTAGTGGTTCCTGAGAGATATCTGCAGTTGCCCGAGCTTGGAGAGCTCAGTGGAAAAGAGTAGATCCGAGAGTGGATTGCACAGCCTCAGCCACCTATTAAACTTCTCAGACCGGGTAGATGGTTTGTTTAATACCCTTGTAATGTTGTCTTAAACTGAAGGTAATGAAAAGACCGACCTAACCAACAATTTCAAGATGGGAGCGTTTTACCAGTTAGGACTTGCCTTCCTGGTGGGCACTCTTTTCCTATTTAAAAAAAAAGCATCAGCTAGTCGTCCATTTATTTCACTTATATAAACATACATGACAGGAAATGAAGCCAAAATGTTTCCCTGGATAAAGAGGGGCCTGATAATTGGATCAGGACCCTAGTTGCGGTTTCTCGTGATCAAAGTAAACCAGGCCGCTAACCGCCAAGTGTGTCCTTCTAGGTCACCACCGTCCTCTTTCATTGTCGGGGCAGCAGACCTTTCTCTGTAATGGACTGATCAATTCTCCATGCTAAATCACAAGGACAGAGACATGACATGAATATGTGTACATGCAACCACACACACACACACACACACACACACACGTACACATATTTGTCTGTGTACAGAGCTATCAATCTGTCAATCCTTTCCGTGTCCGGGCCGGGTGAGGTTTCCCGTGTTGAGTCAAATTAAGCCGCAGGCTCCACTCCTGGTGGTGCCCTTCCGTCAATTCCTTTAAGTTTCAGCTTTGCAACCATACTCCCCCCGGAACCCAAAGACTTTGTCTGTGTACACAGACAAATATGTACTCGGGCTATGCTCAAAGAGGCGTATTGTTAATTTCTGTCCCCCGCCCCACCACCCCTTCATCTTCCTAGAGGGGAGAAGAAAGGGTGACCCAAATTTGACACGACCAGGGTGCATATTGTCGAGGATGGTTGGGTTTATCTGTGAATGGGTGCACTGTACGCAAACACACAAAGATGCAGATTTGTGCATGTAGGCGTTTTAATATGATCAATAAAGCTTAAATGGTGATTTGTGCGAATAATCCCCAGGTTAACACATACAAGAGGAGGATTCATTTGTACGCTCGTAGAAGATACTTATAGGCACCTGCCTGAAAGATACTCTTTCTCTCTCACACACACACACACACACATGCAAACACACACAATGTACAAGTTAGTGATGCATGAGTGCATGGCCTGCTTGTCTGGACAGAGGAAGGGGGTGGGGTAAGATGCTCTTAACCACTCTCTGTGTGTGTATGCAAGAGTGGGAGTGACCGGCATACCTTTGCACCCCAAACGCCAATAGCATCCCTCCTCCCCCTCCCTCGTTTTCCCACCACAGTTCCCTGCAGTCATGTATCCGAGCTGCAGTCGTTGCAGCGGAGCCCGGCTGCTATCTGAAGCATGGATATACAGCAGCTGTTTAACTTCCCTCCTCTTCTGTTTTAGTGCTTCTGCCTTTTGGATTTGACCTCTCTCGGTCAGTTTTCAAACTCTTAATGTTTACTTGATTTCTATGTTGCTACTAGTGAGGTCATTTAAAATGTACAGTGGAAAGTGCTGGAGAAAGTGTCAGCCTTAAAGTGAGTAAAAGTTGCAATGCTGCTTGGGAGAATATTGTTAGAAGCAAAGGTTTTCCATTCAAGCGTTACACAAATGAAAGTGATGGTGTAGGTTTAAGGAAGTTTGCAAGGTAATCAATCTTATTCTGCATGTAAACTCTTGGTGATAGTCAAAGAAATGTAGTTTAGTTTATTTTTATTTTATCTTTGTGATCATATTTCTTTGATGTATCTTGGGTTTTTTGGAACCAGACGGTTTGGTGAAGAGGAGTAAACTGTTAAATGGTAATGTTAATGTCAGCGAGCTTAGTTAGGAAGCTACGAAATATATAAATGCATCCTACCGATTGATACCTGCTAATTAGTGCTAATAAATAACACTGAGATAAAATACTAGGATTTCACTTATTTAATCTGTGATTTACCAAGTTAGCTTGCAGAGATTTTGAGGATATTGTCATAAGCTCTCCACAATGGCCAGAAACTGGTGCCAGTTGGGCAGATTGGTTGGAAACACACCTCTAAGTTTGGAAAATAAAGCAAAGACCAAAGTAAAACTAAAACATACATCTACAATTGGAAGATGGGTACGCTGTAGTCATAAACGAAAGGCATGGTCGGCAGCAATACTTAGGTAGGCTGTGAGTTTTAAATAATGCACTATTGATACTAAGGGGCCCAAGTGTGAGTAGTTATCCTCCACACCATTGAACCACCAACATCCTGAAAACCTGAAACAAGGCAGGATGGATCCATGTTTTCAAGTTGCTTGTCACAAATTCTGACCCTGCCATCTGAAAGTTGCAGCAGAAATTGAAACTCATTAGACTGGGCCATCTCTTGTCCAGTTTTTGTGGCGCTTGTGTGAATTGTAGCTTCAGTCGCCTGTTCTTAGCTGACAAGAAAGGCACTATGTGTGGTCTTCTGCTGCTGTAGCCCGTCTGCGTCAGATTCAGAGATGCTCTTCTGCATACCTTGATTGTAATGAGTTGTTATTTCCATTCTCCCTAAACTCTCTTTAAATTCTCTGAAACTAGAGATGGTTGTGGAGAAAAATCCCAGTAGAACATCAGTTTTTGAAATACTCAGACCTGCCTGTCTCCATGCCACAGTTCTCCATTCTGATGCTCAGTTTGTCTACATGTCCAACTGCATCAAGTTTCTGACATGTGATTGGCTGATTATGTTTGCATTAATGAGCAGTTGAACAGATGCACATAACAAAGTGCCCAGTCAGTATATAAATTACACTAAGTTAAAAGGTCAGGAAGCCATATCGTCTATTTGTTCTGCAGGAACAAGTTAAACCTAAATGGATTTGGATGTTAGATAAATCAGAAGGATGCCGGATCCTATTTTTATCTTTCAATCTCCCACCCTTCGGTACTGGCTCAACTCTGCCAGCATCTTTCTCCCTCCCTGTTAAGGCTGTTAGTTTTGACAGATTGGGCCTCATTGGTGTGAATTCCCTTCCTCCTCTTCTTCCACTCTGTTCTTTTTCTCCACCTACTTCGTCTTTTTCGGTCTCTGATTTTCAGCATTGTGCCATTTCTCGATCACGTCTCCTTCCACTGTCTCGACTACACACCTTTTACCTTCTTTTTCTGCCACCCCCTACATCTTTTTCTGCATTTTCACTGCTTCTCCTCCTCTGTTGTTTGACATATAGTTCTTCCTGAACTATTTACTGCTTCCTGCATTGTCCTCCTTCTCAATGCTTTCTCATTTTATTCTCTCATATCTATACTTTCTCTTCTCAGTTCTTTTCACCTTCACTTCCCCCCTTTTTTGTTCTATCTCTTAAAAAGTTACCTCTGCTTCTTTTCCCCTCATTTTCCTTCCCTGCTTCCTTGCCTATCTTATCTCGTATCCTTTTCTTCCTCTGTTATCTGCTTCTCCTTCCCTGCAGCTCTTCCTTCTCTCCCTTTTACTCTGCTTTATCACTCTGTATCTTCGGACTCTTGCTGACACCTCACTTCGTTGGGCCACTGCAGCTGGATAAGTTTTGGCTTCTGCTCGCTGTTTACTAACCAGCTGATCCTGCTGTTTTTGCATGCAGCAGCCGGGCGATTTTGAATCAATTATTTTTAACACTGCAAAATCGACAGTTTTCTATCATGAGCGCCGGGGTTTGTAATAGGCCTCTATATGAAAACAAACTGCAAAAGCAAGCACTTACAAAGTGAAGCGTCTAATAGCTTTCAGAGGAATTAGCAAATCCAGCGAACAGGCCAATTTATCAAGACATCATTAGCATTTATGTCAAACAAAAAGTTCTGATATGTATATTATGAATGTTACAATTCCCTATATTTGCTGTCAAGAGGTTCTGATAAATCCTCTCTATGTGACGAGTTTCACCATTGCTGGGATGCATGCATCTGCCAGCAGGAGTCTCCCTCATATTTCAATATAATAATATCAAATAATTTCAAAATGCTTTCAGTTTAGAGAAAGAATGAATAAATATTCCACTACAGCAGATTCTTAAGAAAAAGGTCTGCTTTGATGACTTTGTCTGCTTTCCTGTTGAGCATCATCTGCAGCACATCGTCTCCCCTTTTACCCACATCTGTAAATCTCTGTAGAGGAATCCTGTCCTATTTCTAGGATCACCAGGAGTCGATAAAAAAATGAAAAACTGTGTGAAAATGACTTGGCTCATTATTTTTTTATTACAGCGCCATGAGCCGCAGGTTCTGTGAATGATGCAATGAGCAAAAGTCAGGTTTTGTCTGTTCCTCTCTATCGGTTCATCACAGCAGCTACAAGATCTTTGGCAAAGGTAACAAACTGTGTGTGACATTTTTCAGAGGTCCCTCTTTAACTAGTCTCTAACTGCAGGATGCCACAGGCAATAAAACCAATACAACGTTACATTACATACATAACAGTAGTAATGTAATGGTGGCAATCTGGGATATGTGCAGTGACATCACCAGTGGGATCACAAGTGCTGATAGTGATAGTCAGTTTCTGTGTTTATTGTTGTTTCCTATGTTTATTATTGTCTCAATAGACGCTATAATGCTAAAAATGAGAGAGCTGGATTAAAAAAAAAACATGTATGTAGCAGAGACAGGGACATTTAAGTGCACCTGTTTAAAAAAAATGGGACATTTTTGCAACAGCAGCACAGAAATTAATAGGAGTCATGTAGTAGTAATGTTTCTCAAATTGCTTTTGAGTTAGCAAGTGTGCGCATGATGCTTATTGGGATTAATGAGACAGACCACATAGGAGCATTAATACCAACCAGATTAAGTTGGTCAGTCTGGGCAGGAATGCTAGCCTCGGGCTGAGAGAAGGCAGGTTGTTTAATCGGATCCCGTGTTTTTTTTAACTTTACTTAAACAGAAAAGAATTTGCAACCTCATACATCTTAAACTCTCCAGCTTCTCAGCCACCTAAGCAGCTTTTATCATTCCTGAGCATTTTCCTGTTCTCTTTTCTCTCTTCTTAGTTCTCCAGTCTCTCATTTTTCCCAATTGCTTCCCTTTTGAAAGATTTCCCGCGTACGATAAAAGAGAATAATTGACAGCATATGTTGGAAAATGTGTTCAGTGTCATACTCATGAGTCTGATCTCGTAGAAGCCTTGTTTCTGCAGTTTTTCATTGTGATGGTTTCACTTCAGTTGAAATAATATCTACTATCTTTGAGTTTATAAAGCCCTTCAAACTCATCAGAGTAACTTTCAAAGTACTCCTTTATCTGAGCTTAAAATGACAGCTGACATACATTACTGCATCATCTTAATCCACGCTGAAGGTTATAAATGTTTGCTGTGTGTGTGTGTGTGTGTGTGTCCCGTTTCCTCTGATGTTTAGAGCCATAATTGCACTTAGAATAAGTGAGATCATACACAGTTTTCTGCTGCTGGCACTTTTTATTCCAGCAGAAGGAAGATGTCAACATCAATGATCCCAAATGCCATTAAAAAACTGCACTAAATCTGTGGGTGGACTGCCTACCCTCGCACAAAAACACATCATTATCTTTCTTGTGTTTTGTGGTTGTGCTGCTGTATAAACTTTACGGTGAACCGCTCGCGTGTTTAAATGAGTTTACCAGGCATGAAAGTTGTGCAGCAGCCATTAGAAAGTCATAAAAACAGATCCCATCACCCTGCAAGGTCTACTACTTTACCATATGGAAGACTATTTAGATGGAGGTAGATAAGCAGCCTGAGGACACTCAGGATATTCCACACAAACAATGATAATTTAAAAAGCCTCAATTCCTTCTATTTTCTTATACAGTGGTATTAGTCTTGTTAAATACTTTGCTAATTAGATGCTAATTTGTCTGCTGTTTGGTGCTGGGAAACAGCTGCCTTTTGCAATTGGAAGTGCTGATGAGAGTGGAACAGAAACTAAAAGTTGTGAGCCTTCAAATTCAAGACACTGAGCTGACGGATGAAAGTTTAGACTTTAGGGGTTGAGCCAAGACATAATTTGTGCTTCTTAGAAGAAAAAATGTCCAACTTTACAGTAGAAATTAACATTTATAGGCTGAAACAAACAATAGTTCAGGCCTTCATAGCTTTTATTGTTCTTTGATTACAACTGTACATTTTACTGACTAATTTGTATTGAATCGTACAAAATATACAAGAAGTTTGTGCTTAGTTTTTGTTATTACTCAGCACAAATGAGTAGACTGATCTTCCTACATGTTGCACCTACTGGAGCTACTTGGCCATGGAAATCAATGCCATCAAGCTCCTGGTGCAGATTTTGTGCAGATGGCAGAGGAGCTCTGCAGTTACAGAGTGAGGAGAGTGTTGGTGACTTTTACACACTATGCGCCCCAGCAGTTGCTGTGGTTTCTAAACACGTCGACTTTACAATAATGCCACTTATGACTGATCTGAGTTTGTCCATATAACGTACAGATCTGGATCGGTCTATCAATTCATCTTGCTCACCCAGCTAGCTCGCCATATGTCTAAATGTGGTCGCACAGGTGTAGAGACTGGTCGGCGAGCTGGCCACCATAGGCCTCTGGGGAAAAGTGTGTATTCCATGACCAGTTGTGAAGTGGTTGCTTGCGGTTGATGGCAACTGCTAGGTGAAACTGGTAGAACAAACAGGTATAGAGTGCTGCACCCAAAACCTTCTAGCAATTGTTTTGATCACTTGCCTGTAAAAGATTGCAAAATAGTTGTGAAATGCACAATGTAAACTGGAAGAAGTGATCATTCACCACAGTGCAAAACTTCAGACTTTTGAAATATGCTGGTAATGCACAGCTATTGCTTTAAAGGTGACGTTTTGGAGAAGTCATCAACCGGGGATACACACTTTGCCCTCGCGATCAGAGATGAATGACCGGTCTTTTGATCTTCGTAACTGAGGCTAACATCTTTCATAAAGAGCCTGAAATCCTGAAAACAACTTTGTTTCTCCCAATTTAAACCTTAGTTTATTTATCTTATACACAACATTCATTCTTGAGACAAATATTTCACCATTTATTCTTTCTAGCTTGTTGTCATCTGCTTCCTTATATTGCTAGGCAACCATACATCACCAGGAAGGAATCCATATTGTTCCGGGAAGTTCAACTCCAAGCTTTTTTCACCTCACTGACACTGCTGTTTCTCTAAAGCTGCTCAGTGTCTGTGGGGGTGTGTGTCTGTGTGTGTGTTAGAGAGCTGAGTGAAACATGGGGAGTGTGTTTTGGGGTAAAGGAATAGCTGAAAGGGGGAGCGTGTCTGTGTGTGTGTGTGTGTGTGTGTGTGTGTGTGTGTGTGTGTGCACCAAGAGAAAAAGGGGGGAGGTGGGGGTTAGGAATCTGTTTACAATGGCCTGAGGGAGCTGCCGGAGAGGGAGAATCAGTCTGATATTTGGAGGTAGACTGCGAGAGAGTGCGTGTAACACAAAGAAAGAGAGTTTTGGAGAAGGAATAAATGAAAGAAGAGGAAGGGATGGAGCCCTTGGGAGGCTTAAATACAAACTGAAGGAGTCATTTAAGGCACAAGTTGAACCAGGAGTCACAGGAGGGAGATTGCAGGTTGATGCAAAGCAGCAGCCGTTCCTGATCTCCACTTTCAACCATGCAAATAAGATTTAGTTTAGTTGCATGCATGCATGCAGCAGAAAGCAAGTTTATGCATGCATTTATATCTTTTTGTTATTTTTGCTCTTCTGTGTTTTCAGAGTTTGAGGAGCAGTTGTACGACACCAAGCTGACCGGTCAGACTTTCCGGCATCCGTCCTCACAGAGCTCCGACGACACGTCCACCTCCCTCAGCCGATCGCCCATCTCCCTCAACAACAAGAGGCCCGACTTCATCTTTCTGGTAAACACACACAGACGCACGCATGCAGGCTCATGTTTACACCCATCTTATTTGATCAGGAGGCTCCGTCACACCAAAATGTCACCTCTCTGCTGAACAAACACCCAAGCTCAGATTTTATATGCAGCTATTTGAAGCTGCACATCTTTAACAAGCAAACGCAATAAATAATCTCCACCTTTCCTATTTTAAACTCACTCTTTTTTCCACCTCTTAAACCTGTGAAACCTGACTTCATCCTGCTTCTGCTAAATGCACACACACAGACACACACACACATACACTGTGTCCACTTCACTTATCATCTTCGTTTTTCTCTCAGAACAGCAAGACACCAGACTTCACATTCCCGCTAAACTCCTGCTAACCTACTCCACCCGACTCCATCTGCCCTTTTGTGGTCCTGTTTGCACTCTTTATTATTTCTTTATTGTTTCCAATCAGTGCTTGATATTCATTTTATGTTACCTGCCTCATTTTAAAGGCTCTTCCCCCTTTACAATAAAATTATAGGCAGTATAAATCTATCTCTTTTCTCCATTTCATTATTTTTCGATCATCCTCGATACAATATCCCACAAAAGCCCATTCCTTTGATTAAATCTTGTGTATCTTGCCATTTCATGCTCACTGGAATCATCATTTTAATTTGATTTATCGACCTTGAGAGTGCGGCTATAAATAAAATTGTAATCCTCAAGACTTTTTCAAAATATGGAAATGATGAGCGTTTTTCTAGCAACAGCTTTTTATTTAGTTTATTGTTTTTTCTTTCTGGGGTTGTGCTTTTTATGCAGGACCTTTTGTTGTTGCTCTGGGAGTTAGCTTTGTGGTGCAAGATCTGAGATGTGCAGATTAGCCACAACGTTAAAACCACCTACATAAGTGTGTGTAGGTTTTTCTTCATGCTGCCAAAACAGCTAGCTGCTGGGGTATGGACGTGGCACCTCTGGTGGTGTTCTGAGCCTGCACCAGTACTTTGGCAGTGGAGTCTTTATGTCCTTTGGGTTGCAGGATAGAGCCTCCATTCATCAGACAGCACATCTGTGCATGCTTGATCAGACTGGGAGCCTTTTTGTCATGTTCTTCTGTAGTATTGTCCTGCTAAGGGAGTGTCAAATTTTGACACTGAGTAAGATCCATAATAAGGCCAATGACCCAAGCAAAGGCAGTATAAATATTGTAGTTTCTGAATGTGAAATGGGAAGCCAATGCAGTCTTCTTCTCACCAGCAGGGGTGATACCTTTGCTTGTAAAAAGCTCCTGGTTTTTTAGAGACTTGTGGGTAAATGATCCCGAACCCTCAACATTCAAACAGAAAAATAACAACTTCTTCATAGTAGGACCTCAAAAACTAAAAGTTCACAGCAGCTATATCCATCTTTTATACAGTCTGCGGGCCTTAGATGGAAGATACATGGTAGCGTAATAAAATGATTAACGTTATTAGCTAAAGAAGCAATAGGCCAGTCCTGTACTGAGCTTCATGCAGAAGCTTTGCTGTAGAGAAGACATAGTAGACATAGTATCAGCAAGACGTACTTATAGAATAGATTTGTCCAACAAAATTTGTCACGTTGACCAAATTTCTCTTATGGATCTACACAGTTGTCCTGAATGTCCACACAAGTTATTGACGCAACTTGGTAGCTGATATTTCGACCTGTTGTATACAGTATACTGTATACAACAGGTCTCCTAAATATCTGGCAAATGATTGGTTGTATCGTCACCTTTGGATGGGATGAAACTCTTTCCAAGGTTGTGACTGATTGGAATCAGGGTGTGCCCACGGGCTGACAGCCACTGTCGCAAATGCTTGCAATCATTCACTGGCAACAAAAAATTCAATGCAGTTCCTGAACAACTACTAGTTTTTCCTAGTTGAACATAGGTTGCCATCCCGTTTTTATGTTTTAGCCATTAGTCGCATTAAGGCTCCTAAAAGTCTTTAATTTCTCTTTTTGTTATAGTATGACATGCCAAATGGAAACTCAGTCTGCGTTTGGCATCTTCTAATTGCTGTGTCTCTGTTTACATTTACATGTCTGTGCTTGTGTGTGTATTGCGTCTGTATTATTTGAACTTCTGCGCGTTGTTTGTACTTGACTGATCACTGATGCAGATTTGCTCCGCTCAATGAGGACTGATAATAAAGACTCCATCCTTTTCTATTAATGATTGTAACTTGAAGTTCGGAATGAGCATGTCTTCTAATTGGCTGTTGGACAGCTTAATTCAGCAAATCGGCGACACAATGCACTATTCCAACAAATTACTGCTTCGGCATATCAGACGGTTTTACAGCTAAAAGTTGTGTTGTGACAAAATGCTTCACTGCTGTTGTCATCATCCCTTTATTTTTTTCCCATGAAGCCGAATTATCCGAGAACTGTTGCACAGTATATCCCGCCCCCTCATTCAGATTTCTCAGGATTAGTCATCGTCCTTTTCACACTCTCAGCAGGTTTCTACAAACAAATGCCAAACCATTTAGTGTCTTCCAGATGGAAGTATCATTAGCACTCGCTAAGAAATCAAAATAGCATGTGACGTAAGCGCTTTCTTGTCAGCCGGCGCCTGCACATTGAGGACTTACTGACTGATTTTTGAAGGCGAGAAAGGGAATGCAAACATAGATGTTAAATTGCTTCAGGGTGTCTCAATGATAATCTATGATCACAATTTGTCAAACAGGCTACAGCTATACATAGAGCCTCTCTCTTTTCACTCTTTCCCTTTTCCATTAGTACTTCTCAGTCTATTTCCCCAGCTCATTGAACTCCCACCGTGATTTTACTGCAAGATGGCTGCACATTTCCTGCACACCGACTGACGCAATATTCCTTCAGCGAGCTGCTAAAGAGCTCTCTTAACCTAATGCCTTTCTCTCTGTTTGGGCTAATTTCAATTAGAGAATGGCAGATTCCCACGAGATAGCTTTACGTCTCTCACGAGGCGGAGGATAGACTGGAGTGTTTCCTGCATTGCAGCAGCCTCGACAGTTTCATTGCCTTGCTTAAGGGCAGAGATGCCTGATACTGTAGATCTAATGGCAGACAGTTGACAGATGCCCGTTCCCTCACAGCTGGGATTGCACCTTCCTGTTGCCATCAGGGACAGAACGAACAGTGTCTCTGCTGCTCTGTCAGTTTCCGTCCCTGTCAGCTAATCACGTCAAATCAATGTTTTTCTTTTTTATGTTTCTAACTCACTTCAGATTCACTTCTGTCGCTCCTCTGCATTAGCTCTCTCAGTTTTATGAGACAGGTGAAAATGAGACAGCATTTTCTCTCGTTCTCTGTTTTGTAACCCTGCTGTCTGCTTATCTACCCTACTGATCCTTCCTCTTACAGGCATTGAAGTTGCTTAAAGGGGACAAAACATTTAATTTTGGAGGAGGTTGATGAGTAGATGACCTCCGCCGGCTGTCTGGACTCCTATAGGATTTTGGTTCTATTGATTTTTACTGCAAATTGAATTCTGAGGTTATTTTGTTTTTCTTGTGTGTTTGAGCCAGTAACAGCAGTTTAAAGGGGAAAAGGGCTTTATTGGCTAATTTTCAAAACAGCTTGGGCAGAAAATGAGAACAATAACTTTTAAAGAGTTTGAGAGTGTAGTACAATATGAGAGAAATGGAGATCTTGTAGTGAGGAAATTAGATTTGAACCATTGGATCTCAGGATGCATTACCATGACTGAAGGGGAAGACAATATTTTGGATTTCACTAAAGAAACTGACTAAAATTATTTGGATTTCAAGCAGCATGTTAGATTTTCTTTTACTCTGTAGGTAGCCTGAAACATTTTTTCAAATAATCTCACTGAGTGCAGAATCTACATGAGAAACACTCATGTTTTGTTTTGTTTTTATTAAAAAGTAAAGCCTTTAGCCTCCAACATTCAATTTGTATGAAAACGAGTAACCATTATTTAGCCATGTATTCAAGCCTTCCATTAAACAGAGGCAACCAATCAGAATAAAGTTGGCCTAAAACAATGGATGAGCTGAAGAGCTACACCCAGTCACACCTCGTGACAAATAAGGATTATTTTGAGCTGGGATTCATACAAAGTTCATCATGTAATGAACAGGTCAACTTTACACTACCTGCCTAGTAACATGTTGTCAGGTTGCTCGACCAAACAGAGTAAAAACAAGTTTATGAGACTTTAATTTCACACCTCCAAATGAATACATATCTATTTCACTTTAACTCCTGGACGTGTAAATGTAAAAGCTAGCAGTCATTTATGAAGGATGCACAAATATAGTGTCTGAACATATTGGCATTGTTGACTGATGTAAGCTTATTGCCAAATGATGTGACATCTACTCACAGTTGCATTTATCTATTTCATTACATCAGCTTATAGCGACTAACTGTTCGAAGGTAGTGTGATGTAATTTGAACATGTCCAGCATTTTGACTGGTACTGTATGTAATATAATATACGATTTTTTTCAGCCCATAATTCCACAGTAGATACAGCCCTACTGTTCATAAAGGTGATTATGAGAACCAGTAACAAGTGGTTAATAAATGGATGAATAAATAAATATGCCGGCTCCATATTTATATTTACAGTACTAAAAAAGAGTATTTGCCCCCTTTCTGATTTCTTTGTTTTTTCCATGTTATGTGGCATGTTTTATTTTTTAAATAGCTTTTTTATTATTTAGTTTGAACATGAAGCTAAATAATAGAACACCAATTCTTGCAATCGCTTTCTTTCCAGCTGTCAGAACAATTTTGATCAAATACTGATCTTTCATCTGCACGTCCATCCAAATAACCAAGGTTTAACACCTATATGGCATGTTTTAATGCTAAACAAACATAACCCAACTAAAAATAAGTGATAATTCTGCCAAAATCAATCCAAAAGAACATGGACGACTCATCCAGGAGGTCACAAATGAACCCAGAACAACATCTAAAGAAGTTCATGATTCAAAAATAAGAAAGAGAGTGGGTAAAAGGGCTTTTTAAAGTGTCAAATATGTAAAAAACTAAGAAATCAAGACGTAAAAATACTTTCGACAGTACTTTCTAAAAGGTTATATATATCTTCCTGGGGAAATCAGACCCTTTCAACCATTCTCGACTTCAGTATATCAAACTGTGCATCACTATTTGATGACATAGCGGTTTTCCCTTTCTGCTTCTTCTTGCAGCCAGCATCAAAGCAGCTCTACGAAGATGAAACCACCTCCTCTGTGTTTGGTCTGAGGTCTGTTACCGACCTATCTCCATCCCCGTCTCCATCCCCCTGCAGCTCAGACCGGCCCCCTCTAGGCTGGAGCAGTAACAACAGTAGCAGCAGTACTGCCACGTCGGCCACTACTGGACCGCCAGTCGCCGAAAAACCTCGCTGGCACCTGGGAAGACGCACACCGGCACACTTCTTACCACTCGACGTCACAGGTACAAAAGTGAAATGCCCAAAATAGTCTAAGATCAGGTGTGGTTACAATTGCTAATGCTGTCAGTATATTTGATGCAGTCTTAAATGACCAAATAAATTTACAAATTAAGAATTTTGTTGAAACTGCAATGTGAAGGTGCACTTATAAGGCAATGGGAGTATTTCTGAAGTCTATTTCTTGCTGTGTTTCTCAACAACACTGTGGTGAACTGACAGGAAAGGTGAGTGTATGCAACTGATTGAAAGTCATTACTCTGACACATGCATCTGAGTCAGCTGAGCCTCCAGGATGTTTTCATGGCGACAGCATTACAGAGGTAGTGCTGCATGAAAATTGCGGACAAAGTCAGCATAGAAAGTGTGATACTTCCTTGATCTTTCTTAGAAGTTTTTGGACTGGCACAGCTACAGTACCTCTGAGGGAACACATGAATGTTTCATTGGCTGGACCAGAGTGATCCCGAGCCATCAAAGTAAAAAGAGTTTGCTGTGTTTTAATGGGTACGTGTAAACACAGAGACGATTGGCATCCAGTCTGTGAATGAGTGGTAATGTTTCCAGTCCAGCTGTGAGATGGTCAACAGCTCAAGTTGTGCTCATTTTAAAGAAGCGCTCAAGTGATTCGTGATTCATAATCAGCAGAGTTTGGGTCATTCATTTAAAAAAAAAAAAAAAAGGCAAACATACTTTAGTTTCAACTTCTCAAATGTGAGCATTGAGCATCTTTGGGGTTCTGGTTGTCATTTAGCCAACTCGAAAACTCAACTTTGAGCCATAGATGGAAGATAGACACCCCTAAGCATACCTGTTAGTCAAATAATCATATAATAATGGAAAATGCCATTAGTTGGAGCCTTGTCGAAGATGTCAGATGCTTATTGAGTAGAGGGGTTAGACTGAGGTTAATTATCTGGGCTGATGAGAGATGTGCCGAGATGCTTGTTGATTGGTGCAGCCAGGTGCCTTTGAGCCTTTTTCGCATTTATTAGAATTTATGACTTCAATATGAAATTTCACTGAAAAATAATTCAAAATTAAATAGATTAAGCCTGAATATGAGATTCTATTGGAAATGAATGATCATTTGGCAGCTTTCAGATGGCTCCTGTC
The DNA here is from genome assembly GCF_057382275.1 of Copadichromis virginalis. Lineage (NCBI taxonomy): Eukaryota > Metazoa > Chordata > Actinopteri > Cichliformes > Cichlidae > Copadichromis > Copadichromis virginalis. Next base: position 32,689,362 of record NC_140620.1, read on the forward strand.
ATGTTGAGAATAGAAATGATTTTATCTCCAAATAAAGATGGTTTCTGTGAGCAGTAAAACAGCAACACTGTTGGTTTTAGAGTCCTGGCTTTGTGAGGGCCTTCACTGTCACCTGTGCTGTTCTCGAAGGAGTTGTGTGACAGCTGTAAAAGTGAGAGTCATGGCAAATCAGACTCAAGGAAAGCTACAACATGCGGTAAATCTGAATTTTCATCCCTTTGGAGGTCACATCAGTCCAATTTGGCTTTAGCTTCTTTGTGGTTGTGTATTAAATGCGTGCTGGAAAAGCAACACAATCTTGTCTTCCTCCAAAGAAGAAGCTCCAGGCTGAAAAACAGTGCTAATATTAATCTTGCTCAACAAATTTGGCAGATACCTCTTCCACATGGTGCATGGTCGTCTTTGACAGTCCTCATAGTGTCTTGTCTTGCCACAGTGGATCATATTCCTCCATCTCACCCTACCCCTCCTCTCTGGTCATCTGTATTTTTCCAAATGGCTACTCCATACTCAAAATGCTTTGTCCAGGATACCCACTATCTCTCCTTTGCACATGTCCAAACCATCTAAAAAGGGGAGGCGAGTCCATGAGAGCATTCATAATTCAATTAGTTATGACAACCTCTCCAACACGACTGGCTGAAATGCAACCATGACAGAGCCTCCACCATGTTTTATACATGGCTGCAGACTCTCACTGTTGCACCTCTCTCCTGACCTGCTCCATGCATACAGACGATAATTGGAAGTAAAAGTTTTAAATATGGATTGCATCACTCCATAAGATTTGTTGTCAATGAAATTACACAAGTCCAGTTCTTGTGTAATTTTCTTACCTCAGTCTTTTCTCCATGTTTCCCTTCCTTAAAAATGGTTTCTTGACAGCCACCCTTCAACTGAGACCATTTCTGATGAGGGTCCAGTGATCAGCTGAAAGACTAGATAAATCTCCCAGCTCCCGTGGCAGGTCTTTACTGGATCTTTTTCCCATTTCTTAAGGACAAAACTTCCAGATACTGTTTATCTGCTATAGATCGTTTTAGTCCTGGAAAACTATTGCTCAGGACCACTTTAAAAAAATTTACAAGGCAGTCTTTGTGATGTTGAAGAGTGTGGCAGTGGACTCCCAAATACAGACCAGTCATGTGCTACAGTCCAAAAGAGTCCAACAGGTGATAATGGCAACCCTGGGAGTCCAGGGAAAAGCAGAAAAACAAACTGATGGGAAACAGAATTAAATAACCCACCAACAAAGAAAAAGGGAAAACTGAAGCTACACAAGTATGTGATCACACCTGAGGGGAACAACACAGGTGCAGACAATCAAGGAAACAAGACGAGGGGAAGTAAAACTGAACATCAGGCACAGAGGACAAATAATGGCCAAAATAAGACAGGAAGTGAAATGAGATGACTAAACATGAAAACACAGACATGAATTAACTAACTGAGAAAATACATAAAGAGCAATATACCAAAAATATTAGTGAGAAATAAGGAAAAGGAAAACTCAAGGCAAATAACAGCACAAACTAAGAATCACTGGAAGATGTTAAAAATAAAACCAAACTGTAAAGTCTAAAAACTCAGTGACCCAGGATCTTGACACTCTGGCTGCTTGGGAACAAAAGATTTTCAAGAAATCAGGAGTGGTTTGAGAGTTTTGCACAGCACCGTGTGTGTGCCTCATGCCGGGCTTGCTCTTTCGATAATTCAGAGTTAAAAGCTTGTTGTGTTCCTACAGCTGATGTAAGGTACTCAGCATGGGAAACATCAGTCACCTTTTGGAAATGTAATTGCACCACATCCAGTCCACACATTAAACTTGATTCCTTGACTCATGAGATTGGCATAGACAAAGCCATTTCATAACACAGGTGTAAGGAAACATTTTCAGGTGAAGTCTTCCGGTGAAGCGCCGAGAGAATCCATGGCATAAGATCACCGGGTGAAGACGTTTCACCCCCAGCCCCTTATTAAATTCTCTTTAGGTCATGAAGAAATAATTGGGAGTGATTTGAGAAGAGAACAGATGCAGAGTGTTATTAAAAACAGTGGGAAAGCTTCAGCATCAGCTCGCATGTTAATGCCAGAAGCCACAACTCAGGTGACGCTGCACGATGTGGACAGATTCCCTGTAGCTTTGAGGGAGAAAATGCTGCAGAAACAAGACTTGACATCGAGGACAATTTCTTCCTATGATCACATTCTCTATCGCGCTCGCCCATCTCTGGCAGTCAGCTCTGCTTGTGTGCATTGCCTGTGTGTGTGTGTGTGTGCTGTCAGAGCTGTTAGTATGCTGTGGTCACCCTCAGCAACATCGTTCTGACACTCCTGCTTCCACTCAGCCTCCTCCTTGTTTACTTTCCCTACGTTTGTGTGTGTGTATGTGTCTTTGCATGCATGTGTGGTCCTCCTGGTTTTTTGGCATAGCAACTACTTCGTCACTGGATGCCTCTCTCCTCCTTCTTGCGCATATCCATCTATAGTTAAATATCTCTTTCTCCATTTCTCCTCACCCACCTCACCTCACCCACTGTGTAGAGGAGGAGAAGGTCAGGTATAATGATGCATGCCTGTGGCGTTGTACTTGGTGGGTATTCACTTCCTTCACACCGAGAGGAAGAGCAAAGAACTTTGAGTATAAGACTGACGTTTCTCCTTCTGTTTTCCTTCTTTTCCTTCCATCAAGCCTGTCTGTGGTTTCATTAAATGAACAGGATCAGGTTTAGCAAGCAGTGCCCCAACAGGGGTAAATAGCATGCTTCTCGGGTACTATTTTTTGCAGAGTATGCATACACATTTTTTGTAGTGTATTTCGGGTTGAGCCATATAAACTGCTGTGCTCTCATTAGCAGTAATGAATTATGGTGTCACCCTGTGCAAAGGTGCGGCCCAGTTATTTGTTTTAGACGCAAATGAAGCTCAACTACACAACAGAATAAGTCAGAAAAGGCCATTTGGATGCATGTAAAACAGCTGTTCTCAGGGCTTCTCACTGATTTGTTTTGGTCTTGTTATCAGATTTGGATAAAATGAGAAAAAAATAAGATATCGTCAGACTTATCCAACTTGTCACCGTCCCTCTGTCTCTTTTACACTCCGTCTCTTGCTTTTTTCCCTCCTTCTCCTCCTCCTATGCCAGAGAACAGGTAGCTCTCAGCCAGCTTGCTGTTGCCATGGTAACTCACCACTCTTCCTCCTCCCTAGTCCCCCCCCCCAAAAAAAGAAGAATTACAAGCAGCAGTGACAAAAAGATGGAGGGAAAGGTGGAGAAGTGATGAGGATGACAGAGGACAGAAAATGCATACAGTGAGATACACAATGGAAGAATAATGAATGGAGGGTAGTGAGAAAGCTTCTTTTTTTTTTTGGTCGCAGCTCCCACCTCCCACTTTCCTTCCTCTCCCTCACATCTCGCTCCAGCAATTTTCATGAATGACTGAAGCACTTTAGCCTGTGAAAGATGTGAATGCAACAGAGGCTGAGAGACAAGCAGCGGGCAGACGCCATCGGTCTGTGCTTATTTTTTCTCGACAGAGTTCATCGGTAAAATTTTAATGTAATCACATATTCGAGAGTCCTCGGTGATTTGGAGGGTTTTTGAATTGCAGAAAGGCGGACATTATTGTGTCTGTGAGCAGCCCTACCAAACACCAGACGTCCACGGTTATCGATTTCTGAGCTAAATGTGATCAGACAGTGAAAAAGACGTTGCTGGTGTAATTTTGCATTTTCAGGCATTTCCATTCAGTTTCACATTTACTCACAGAATAATCTAAATTGATTTGAGGTTGAACAAAGGAAAAGTGAACATGTATGTTTAGATCTTTTAGGCTCTAGCAGCCACTGTGATTGGATAAGCAGCGGAAAATGAATGGCTTAATTGATATTAACATACTTCAAATATATCTATCTATCTATCGATCTATCGATCTATCGATCTATCGATCTGATGGTTAGCAAAGTGCAGTTTTAAGGGAAAAGAGCTGGTGTATTTAGGATCGGGGCATATACTGATGGTCGGTCATTCTCCTTCAGGATTTTCTGGTTGAGAGCATATTTCACGTTTCCATCAATTACAGCAAATTATCCAGCTTCTGAAGCATCAAAGCAGCCCCCAACTATCGCACCACCACCACCATGCTTGACCGTTATATGAAGATGTTTTGAGCGTTAGTTTTATGCCACATGTAACGGGATTTCAACTTCTGTCCACAGAATATTTTCCCAAAGGTTTGGGGAATCACAGAGATGGGTTTTTTTAGCAAATGTGAGACAAGCTGTCCTGTTCTTTTTGGTCAGCAGTGGTTTTCCCATGTAACCTGTCACATTTGAGTTATTGCTGAGTCGTGAGGCAAAGGAGGCCTACAGTGCTTTTTGTGGTAGTATGGCCACTCCTGGGAATGTTCACCATTGTTCCACAGTTGTCTTAATTTGTGGATAATGACACAGAACGCTTATCTGAAGATGGACTCTTCAGTTTTTATCTAGTCAAAGTAAAAAATTTTTTAACCTCACAATTCAAATAATTTAGCAGTTGTTTATTTTGTAAATCTGTCAATAATCCTACAAAAATAACAGCTAATGAGGCTTGGACATAAGCGAGGAGTTTAGTGCAAATGCTGCTGTTTCCTATAAAAAGAGCAAAACAGTCCCAGACCCCGAATCAGATGGTTTCTGAATGCACTTGTGAATGAAGAATGCAGAAAGTCTGAGAGCTTTAGTGGAGAGAGACAGAGAGTGAGAGACAGGCATTCCTGCTGCTGAGCTGCCGACGGTCTAATCCTCTTGGCTTACCTGGAGCCCCTCCAACTACAAGGAATCTGACAGGGGGTGGAACTTTTGAAAAACTTCTGAAAATCCTCTCAGCTCCACGCTGTGCCCTTTGTCACAAGATGAATCCATTTAGTGAGCTGCAATTTAGATGCATCCCTTGATGGCATTCAGTGCAAACAGTAAGATAGATGATAAGCCAGGGTCAGCAGTAGCTGAATAACACAGGAAGTTATTTGTTATTTATTCCAACACCGTAGAGGGTTAGATGCTGTGTAACACTTATAAACTGAGGGGGAAGGTGCTGATGTTAATAAGAGGAAATTATGAATTTCTGAAACACTTAATTTTACAGTTTTTTTCTAGTATAAACATATGGCACTGCTTCACCTTCAGTGGTTCTGTTTGAGCTTTAGAAGTCTTCATTGTGATAATTCATCTTTTGTCGGTTACTGTTTACAGAGCCGAAACTTCAATGCAAAGATGGGATTGTCATTTAAACCAACGCACCCCTACAGGTTGTTTGTTCAAGCTGTAAGATTGCTCATATTGATGTCATAAAGTTAGATATGTAGCACTGAACTGTGGTGAAGTGCTGTTTAACATTGCAAAAGGCTGTGCTATACCACAAAGCATTCTCTTCCTAAACCCTAAACCAAGTAACAACTTATGATGTTGAATTAAGACTTGGTTTAACAGACCTAGTCTGTTGAGTCGATAACTGTTTGGCACTCGCTAACCGCTTTATGCTCGACTGGTTGGCGAGTGGCTGGAAGTTGCTGGCTGTTTCTGGGAAAAAACATTCATAAAGAAAGTGCTGCACCAAAAATCTCCTTGTGATTGTTTTGTCCTAGCAGATTTCTGCTGTCACCTGCATTTTGCCTGGAAGAGGCCGACTTACCTACAGACACTCGAGATTTACTCGCCGAGTTGTGCTGGAATGCAAACAAGAGGTGGAGAATATTCCTCTCCAAAGTTAAAGTTGTCCCTTATCACCACAACCACCTAGTTTCAAAGGTGCAGCTTTGATTTTAAAGCAAAGTGTCTTTTGTTTTAATGGGACAGCCAATGACTGTTGATCAGCACTTTGGAGAAGGTTGGATTTAAATCTCTGGGTTGAAGTTTTGAGCGTCTTTGTTAAAATGATTAGCTGGTCATGGGACACAGCTGAAAGCTCCAGACAAAGTTGCTCACTAAACCTCGAGTTTTAGAGCATTTTAATGCTGGTTTAGCATTCCCTGTCAAAAAAGTCACATTAGCAGTTGCTGTAATGTTTCCTCTAAGCAACTGCAGCAGCAGTTTGTTACTGTTTTCTTTATTTTTAAATAGTTTTTAAGCAGCGTCAAGATGTTTATGATCACATAATTTAAAACACTGTGTGCTGTAGACCGTTAGGGCAACTAGGCAGGAACAGTGGGCTACACATGTAAGTTTGGTTTTTTAGTTTGTGTTGTACTTTTCATGCTTTCACTACAATCTGGGACGCATGCAAACTTTTGCTGATGGTGGCAACCTGCTAGTGATAAAAGCAATTAGTAAAAGATTCATAGTGAAGCACCCAAATACCTCTTTGCAACAAGTTTCACACTTGCACTTTTCACACTTGCGACTGCAGCTGTTCACAGTATACTGACTGGTTTCTAGGTCTGTGTGGATGGGGCTTAGCAGTCAATTGTACAGTGACGGGCCAAGGAAACCTGACTTAAAACGTGTTTATAGTGTGACAGGAAAAACTGTTTTTCTCTGAGTCTCTCTATGGATGATTTCTTCCTTCATAACAACTTCACAAGTTATGATTGAAAAAAAAAACAACCCAATTTCAAATCCATCCATTTGACATTTGTTAGCTTAAAATTAGGGTCATAGCTTTTCTGCCAGTCCTCACCTAGTATTCCATTAGCCTGTTCGCTAGCAGTGATTGGCTGGTGTTTTTGTGCATGTTTCCCTCATGCAGGTTATACATGTAGCTTGCTAGCCAAGCTTGCTAGCATTAGCCGATAACTTAGGAATCCACCCTTCTTTACAAATATATGGTCACTTATCACTCCAGAAACCATTATGGCATTAGCTGGAATGTTAATGTTGATTTCTTAAAGGTTTTAAGTCCAAAAGATAAAGTCTGAATGATGTGTGCTGTTAAGGCAACAGTCTGGTGCGTTTTTGCCTCCATCACTCTGCTTAGATCCCAACGTTGTCCTACTTTTAAACTGAAAACACTCTTATATGTTATTTTATGTCATGAGAATTGTTAGAAACTTGTAATATACTGTAAGGTTACGTGGTATTTTGTGATTGTCATGTTTCTCTCTCTTGCCCAAAGCTATTCTAACCTCTGTGTCCTTAAGACTCACTGCATGCAGGCAGCTGAGCAGTTTAACAAGGCTTATACTGAGGAGACATTAGGATTTGTAACTGGTGGAAGGCTGATAGTTTAAACAGAGTCTGTTAGTGATGCCCACAGAAGCAACAAGAAGACTTACAGCCTGCTAATAACAGCTTGGTGAGACCGATCTTGAAAGTGGGAACTGCTCTGAATATTCAAGTAGGAAAGTTAGCTAGCCAAGACTGGAGGATGCAAAATTGTCACTATGGTGTCGGCGTTACAGAGGGACCCACACCAGCAGGAAGTGGGTGAATGCATGACAGTCAGACAGGAAGTCGTATTTAGCTCCACTCCACGGCTGAGTCACAGCTTTAGCCTCTCTGCTGGAAAGCTGGAGATGCTCCGACTCAAACACTCGTGCTTATTCATGCACAGAGGGGAACGCAGATTGAGTGGCAGTCAGTGAATGAGCTAAATAGGGAGACTGTTGCAAAAATAAACAGAGGATGAATAACTGAAGGGAATAGGCTCTTGGAAAGATGGAGAGATAAAAGGACAGGTGGAAAAACGGGCAGGTTTTTAGTCAATGAGTAAAGCAGAAGAGCGGAAGGAGTCAGGACTTTTTCTTAAATCATGAATCCAGGTTTGCTGTTGTTAGGGGGAAAAAAGATTTAGAGTGCCCAAAGATTTAGAAGCAGGAAGTGTCAGGAAGTTTTGATGATTAGAGTTATTAGTTTGATGATTTGCCAAGCAAAAGGTTTCCAAATGTTAAGATGGTGATAAAAGCATGTTTATTTCAGACATCTAAGTAACAGCAGGAATCATTATTACACATCCAAATACAGTTGTGCCATTAAAGAGAGTTCAAGTGTCCCTTTTAAAAATTATTTTAATGGGACAGCCAATGACTGTTGATCAGCGCTTTGGAAAAGGTTGGATTTAAATTTCTGGGTTCAAGTTTTGAGCGTCTTTGTTAAAATGATTAGCTGGTCATGGGACACAGCTGAAAGCTCCAGACAAAGTTGCTCACTAAAACTCGAGTTTTAGAGCATTTTAATGCTGGTTTAGCATTCACAAAAGTCACACTAGCTCACATTAGCAGTTGCAAAAGTTAGAGATACCTGCTGTAAAGTTTCTTCTAAGCAACTGCAGCAGCAGTTTGTTACTGTTTTCTTTATTTTTAAATAGTTTTTAAGCAGCGTCAAGATGTTTATGGCCACATAATTTAATACACTGTGTGCTGTAGACAGTTAGGGCAATTAAGCAGGAACATGCTTGTAAAAAATAATTACAAAACTTTCTACCTGCTAATGGAACAAAGGAATCAGCGGTCAATTTTCCCAGGTGAACTTATCCTGGAGAAACCAGGTTTCCCTAATACTCTACCTAGTTATGGAAACCTGGTTTCTTATAAAGGAAAGTCAATAAATCAGCTCACTGGAAAAAAAAAAACATTGTCACATGGAGCATGTCTTATAGTTCAGAAGCTGCAGGATTGGTTTATGCAAGTGTCACGTATCAGGGATTTCATTGAACAATATGTAAGAAGATGTGTTTATTTATAAAAAAAAAAGTAATTAAGAAAAAAAACTCATTCAACCGACCTCACACACATTCATACAAAAAAAAAGTTACGCTCAGGCATCTTATCTGACATTCACGGGCACTCGTGGACTGACAGACACATCGGAGGCAACTTAGGGTTCGGTATCTTGCCCAATGATGCTTCAACATGCAGGAGCAGGGGATCAAACCAGGGCTCGACCCACTCATCTTCCAGCTGAAAGAAACCGCTCTACCACAGTTGCTATATGAGATGACTTTGCTCAACCTACTGACAAATCTCATTCAGTATTGAATTTGCTGTGCATCTGCAAGCTGCTTTGCAACCACAGACAGTAAAACACATGGGCACAGCTTCTGGGTCAGAAAAATGAAGCCAGTGAGGAAGCACATTAATCCTGCATTCTATCTCCAGGCCACAAGATGGTGATAGATGTGGTTCTGATTCGACCTTGTTGGACATTTTTCTGCTGGATGCATGAGCTCAGTCACTCATTTTGGATCACACTGAATAAAATAAACAAGTCTGTTTAGTAAATCTTGGTCATAAAGTGTTTCAAAATGTAGGATTAGCTGTGATATGAAACCGCATGCTCATTGGCCAAAGATCTGTCGATCAGAGGTTATTAGCCAGTTCGCTGTTAGACCCTACCCTTGTTGTCACATCGGTGTTTTTGCAACCAAGATGATTCTGGCAGAGACGCTCATCTTGAGGCTTCACAAACCAGTAGCACTATTCATGCTGGGATTTTAATCAGCTCTGTTGTCACTGATGTCTAAAACAGAGCCATGCCATCAAGTCTTAATCATGTTAGGTTCAGTCGCATTTCCTTTGTTGTTCTGCGCCTTTGAGCTTTGCATAATTCATCTTTATCTGTTGATTTTTCTGTAAATGTTTAGTTTGGGCATCAAATATCTGCCATTAGTTTTCTGTTTGCTCTCTCAAACAGATCAAAGGTTTGTAATTCTGTGTTGTTAAGTGCCTGGAGGCATAATTCGTACAGGCTGCTGCAAGAGGGACACAGCTGGGGGAAGAAAAATGGAAGGAGGGTGAGCTGGACTCATCTGACTTCCAAATGTGAAGGAGATCTGTTTTGAGTGCTTGGTGACAGCTGTCAGTGTCAGCGGTACGGCCATGTTCCTTAAGTTTGCTTTGGCACAGGGTGGGTAATAGTGGGCTGATTTGGCTCCAGTTTGTTTATTTGCTTTCTTGACTTATTGATTTTTAGTACCGCAGTCCTCTTAAAAGAGCTTCATCAAGTGGCACAATTTCATTGTTGGACATAAATTTTAGCAGCAGGCTGAGCCCGATATGACTGTTGCTCTAAAACGAGGCTGATAGCTTAATGGGATGGGTGAGAAACGGCGCTGTATGTCATTAAGGTAACCAGCTAGGTGCCTGCTGCCACCAGTGACTCACTGGATTCATGTTCTCACACAAAACACATTAGGGAGACGGGAAGTGCGCTAGAACAGAGCAGCAGGTTTCTCCGTCGTGTCTGCCTTGAGCCCGTCTGGATTAAAATGTAATGCATGTACAGGAGTCATTATGGTGATGATGAAACTGAAAGCTGCAAAGTCTTCTCCACTTGTTCAGCTGAGATGAACTCATCGAGTGTTGCTTATGCCACTTCTCAAACACTTGCTGAGTCAGAGGCAACTTTAAACAGTGGACACTTGAAGTATCAGCAATTGTGCGACAGGAAATAAAGAAGAGTGGAAACAACTACCAACTTCAGGCAACTCTGTGACATTAATTGTATCCTATTTTAGAGTAAACGTTAATATTAAAAGGGCAAATCAACAGAGTTCTTAATGCATCTTTAATTAGACACTATTTATGTAAACAGTCTTGATTTGAAATCTCTTTATAGTGAAAAATATTCAGGCGGTATCAACCAAAAAGCATTGTTGGGAGAATTGGACTTCCACTTGACTTTGTTTTACTCGCAAATTTGCCTAAACTGCTACCTGAGTTTTGAATTCTTTTCTTAGTCTTATCACCTGAAGTGTTGTCAATGCCTCTAGCAATTGTATGAGAGTTTTGTAAGCTGAGAGAATTAGACAGATAATATAGAAATTTAGAAAAAGAAATGTAGAAATACATCTTTCTAGTACTGGGTGTACTCCCTTTTTTCTTTAGAGCTGCCTTAATTCATTGTGGCAAAGATTCAACAAGGTGCTGGAAGCATTGCTCACAGATTTGGGTCCACGTTCACATGACGGCATCACGCAGCTGCTGCAGATTTGTCGACCGCACATGATTTGAGCTTTGAGATGCAGTGTGTTATCCTGCTGCAGCCATCAGAAGATGCCCAAAACCTACCATCCAAATGTTGCAGCAGAGATCATGACTCATCAAACCAGGCAGCATTTTTCCAGTCTTCTACTGTCCAGTTTTGGGGAGCCTGTGTGTCCTCTTCTTACCTCTCACCCAGTCTGGTCTTCTCCTGCTGTAGCCCATCTCCTTCGAACTTTGATGTGTTACAAATTCAGAGATGCTCTTCTCCGTATCTTGGCTGTAACGATCGGTTATTTGAGTTCCTGTCTGTTCAAAGCAGTCTTTTCTCCTCTGACCTCTGGGTATCAACAAAGCATTTTCCCCCAGAGGACTGCTGCTCAGTGGATATTTGCTTATTTGCACACCATCCTCTGTAAACCCTAGAGATGGTCATTGGAAAAATCTCCGCAGATCAAGATTTCTGAAATAGATCAACCCATCTGGCACCAACAACATGGAAAATCACTTAAATCATCTTTCTTCCCCTTCCTAATGCTCACTTTGAACTTCAGCAGGTCATCTTCACCAGGGAAGTGGCCACTAGAGAAATGGCAGTTCCCACATTTTCTTCCTTTTTCACCTCCAAAAGTTGCCTCCTGATGCAAATACAGAGTTATGGTTGACACTGTGTCTCACTAAAGTGACCTGAGTGAATGTTTAATAGAAGCAGTAAATCATGTTTGTGTTAACGAGAGTTGTGAGAGGAAAGCACTGCAGCCTTTTAAGAGAGACTTGAAATCATATCAAATGATCTGCCTTCACATCGCTGTCTCTCAAGAGCCATAATCTAATACTTTATTGCCATGTCAACAACATGATTGGATTTATTGTTTTATTTAATTTAATGCGTGTCAGGTAAAATTAGTCTTCCCACCCTCCTGCTGACCTTCTTGCTGCTGTCTTCCTCTTGCAGGTGAAGGGAGAGGATTGAAATTCCACGGTGTTGATCTTCTCCAGCACTCTCCGTCCCCTTCCCCCTCTCCCGGGGACCCTTTCCCCCACCAGCCCCACTCCCTGGAGCCTGTTACTGACACACCGCACCAGAATCTCCCACTGAGGAAGACACACTCTGACCTCGACACAACCTTACCTGCAGGTGTGTGTGTGAGACCATAATAGGGAGCTCTTTACCCTCCCTCCATGGTGCAGATCTTATTACTCCTCACATAAAGTGTGCCGCAACCTTCAAAGACAAGAGAAAGAGAGAGAAAAAAAAGAATCTGGGAATGTCAGAATGAAATTCCTATACTCATGAACTTCTCGTATTTCAGATAAAACTCTAGTATTGCTGTTAGTAGCACTGAACAGTTCTTGGCTGTGGAAAGACTATCATTTTTTTTTCCCGCCCACTTTAAATACAGTGGGGCAAAAAAGTATTTAGTCAGCCACCGATTGTGCAAGTTCCCCCACTTAAAATGATGACAGAGGTCAGTAATTTGCACCAGAGGTACACTTCAACTGTGAGAGACAGAATGTGAAAAAAAAATCCATGAATCCACATGGTAGGATTTGTAAAGAATTTATTCATAAATCAGGGTGGAAAATAAGTATTTGGTCACCTCAAACAAGGAAAATCTCTGGCTCTCACAGACCTGTAACGTCTTCTGTAAGAAGCTTTTCTGTCCCCCACTCGTTACCTGTATGAATGGCACCTGTTTGAACTCATCATCTGTATAAAAGACACCTGTCCACAGCCTCAAACAGTCAGACTCCAAACGCCGCCATGGCCAAGACCAAAGAGCTTTCGAAGGACACCAGGAAAAGTATTGTAGACCTGCACCAGACTGGGAAGAGTGAATCTACAATAGGCAAGCAGCTTGGTGTGAAAAATCAACTGTGGGAGCAATCATCAGAAAATGGAAGACATACAAGACCACTGATAATCTCCCACGATCTGGGGCTCCACGCAAGATCTCATCCCGTGGGGTCAAAATGATCATGAGAACGGTGAGCAAAGATCCCAGAACCACACGGGGGGACCTGGTGAATGACCTGCAGAGAGCTGGGACCAAAGTAACAAAGGTCACCATCAGTAACACACTACAACGGCAGGGAATCAAATCCCGCAGTGCCAGACGTGTTCCGCTGCTGAAGCCAGTGCATGTCCAGGCCCGTCTGAAGTTTGCCAGAGAGCACATGGATGATACAGCAGAGGATTGGGAGAATGTCATGTGGTCAGATGAAACCAAAGTAGAACTTTTTGGTATAAACTCAACTCGTCGTGTTTGGAGGAAGAAGAATACTGAGTTGCATCCCAAGAACACCATATCTACTGTGAAGCATGGGGGTGGAAACATCATGCTATGGGGCTGTTTTTCTGCCAAGGGGACAGGACGACTGATCCGTGTTAAGGACAGAATGAATGGGGCCATGTATCGTGAGATTTTGAGCCAAAACCTCCTTCCATCAGTGAGAACTTTGAAGATGAAACGAGGCTGGGTCTTCCAACATGACAATGATCCAAAACACACCGCCCGGGCAACAAAGGAGTGGCTCCGTAAGAAGCATTTGAAAGTCCTGGAGTGGCCCAGCCAGTCTCCAGACCTCAACCCCATAGAAAATCTGTGGCGGGAGTTGAAAGTCCGTGTTGCTCGGCGACAGCCCCAAAACATCACTGCTCTCGAGAAGATCTGCATGGAGGACTGGGCCAAAATACCAGCTACTGTGTGTGCAAACCTGGTAAAGACCTATAGTAAACGTTTGACCTCTGTTATTGCCAACAAAGGTTATGTTACAAAGTATGAGTTGTATTTTTGTTATTGACCAAATACTTATTTTCCACCCTGATTTACGAATAAATTCTTTACAAATCCTACCATGTGGATTCATGGATTTTTTTTCACATTCTGTCTCTCACAGCTGAAGTGTACCTCTGGTGCAAATTACTGACCTCTGTCATCATTTTAGGTGGGGGAACTTGCACAATCGGTGGCTGACTAAATACTTTTTTGCCCCACTGTACTCTTTAAATAAAAGAAATGTATGCAATAGCAGGACATTTTCTTTTGTTTGAATTATGTTTTTTGTTCAACAAACATGACAAATGTGTGTTTATTTTGTCATTGATTATGGATTTACATACAGTTTTAAAAGAAAAATGTTCTCCTTTCTTGTTAAGGCATAGTCACGCAGGCCTAGAGACAGGCTGGTCCTTGACAAACTCAGCAAAAGCAAAAACCTGGACTGCTCGACTGGTTAGTGAGTGGTTGCTGGGTTTTTTGAGGTGAAACTGGCTGTAAAAACCTCCTTGTGATTGCTTCGGTTGCTAGCAGTTGCTACTGTTGCCCATAGTTTACATGGAAGACACAAACTTGTTTGCAGATATTAATCCTTTAAAACTGGTCAGAGTGGGCGTAACTACTTTTAAATCCCTGTAGAACCGAAACCCTGTAAACTGGCACAATAATTTGTTTTGCATATGAAACCGGAGGAGTTGTACTTACATCTTATGCCATCAGCTTGCCCTAGAACACGTTTTCCTTCCACATATAGCTTTGCAAAAATTGCATAAAAAGCACTTGCAGCAACAAAAACATAATATTCCAGAAACAGGCTTTGCCGATCCAATCAGCTGTTCAAAACACTTCCTACGTTGGAATAGACGTCAGCGGGAACTATCGCATGCTCCCCATTACTTGCCCAAAACCGGAAGTGATGTCATTTTTGCGGAAAATTTAGTTTTTTATCTTCGGGGCCTTATAAGCCTATACTGGTATTTTTAAGAGTCATGTTGACTTTATGCTTTTCTGAATAGTTTCTGGGATGCTTAAAACTCATATTGCACTGCTGGAAATAGTTTATTTTGATGCACATGCTGTTTTCTTTGCAAATTTGCATTATAATATTTATTTTCGTTTTTCCTGTAGTATATAAAAATTGGTGTATCTCAAAAATAAAATTATGAAGACACTCAAAATAAATTTCCTGTTGTTGGAAACTTTTTTGTGCAACTTTTTTGTATTTGCAGTTTTGAGGGATAAACCTCTTAAATTTCTCTAACTAGAAATGTAAAAAAAACAAAAATGATTTTCAATTTTTTTGTAGTTTATTGCACTTTTTTGCAATTTATGTAGTTACTATGGACTTAATGCATACATATTATTAAAATTTGGGCTATAACAGTTGTATTGATGTATAGCAACTTGAAACGCTCCCAAAAATGGCACTACAGCATGTAAAAATATAAAGATAAGCTCTGGCAGACTTGGTTCTATGGTAGGTCTTAAAGGGTTAATGATTTGCTCCCTGAGCTGTAGTGAAAGTTGAAAATTGTGATGTAAACGGTGAATGGAGAAGGTTCTTCTATGAAGCTGGACAGTCTTCATTTCAGTTTCACTTCAACTTGCAGAACTAAGTGAAACCGCCTCCACCAGCTAGCAACCAAAGCAATCAGAAAGAGTTTTTTTGCAAGTCAGTTGGCAGAATACACATTTTTCCGTAGTAACGGGTGGTTGCCATGGGGTGACTAACCAGTCTTTTAGCCTGTGTGAGTGGGGCCTTTTTCACTTATTCCCACAATGTCACCAAGATTGTGACATCCAAAATGGAAGTTAACATGTTAACAAGTTAACATCACATTGTTAGTTGTCACACATCTGCAAAACTGCAATACCTCTTTGCGACCAGTTTCCCCTAGTGACAGCTAGCACTCCCCAGCAACCGCTTGCCAACCAGTCGGAGAAAGACCCTTTTTCAAATGATTACCATGGGATTTTGATGGTTGTTACTAGCCTACAGCACCAACACAGAGTAACGCTAGCTACCACATTAAAAACAATCTACCATAAACACAATATTTAAACTCAAAAGAGAGCTAAGAGTTATTTAGCATTAGCTTGCTTGTTTGATTGTTAACACTAATAGCAAAAGTAGGCTATTAGTTAAGCTTGTTTGCCAAATACTTCACCAGCTAATTTTATTGGGCTATCTGGTATAATGTTGCAGATTTTAGGCTATAATAAATAATGTACTGTAAATCCCGGACTACAGAGTGCACCTGATTAAAAGCCGCATGCTCTAATTTTAGAAAGAAAATCAATTTTGTACTTGTACAGGCCGCACCGGATTTTAAGCCATATGCGTTTCAATTGTAATATGAGATATTTACACAGAAATATAACACGTGAGGATTTTTAATGTTTAATTTATTCCGTAGGGTAACATAACCATGGTAACATAAACGTTATGGTAACATACAAAAATACATACTGCAAATGCTTTTTTTTCCTCGAACAGCACCTGTAACACAGCTACCTTTAAGTATACGTACGTATCGGTAACACACAAATTACGTTGCTTATGGTTTTTTTACGGAATGGTGCACAAACAACATTACAACGTTTCTTAACAACACGTAAAAATATATACCGTATATTTACTACTTATCTATTTTATTGGTCTACTGTTACCAGGCAAATTGTTTTTGGCCGCATAAAAAAATATATGCATTAGCCGCACGTCATTATAGGCCGCAGTGTTCACAGTGTGGGAAAAAAGGGCGGCTTATGACCCGAAAACTACGGTAATGCCCCAAAGCAAAGGTGTATGACTAATGACTGCTTTCTGCAGTACGGCCAATATACAAAGGTAGTCAGCTATCTATCCACCAAAGGTTTAATTAAGCAAAGAAAATTACACAAACTAATGCTGAATTAATAATTTATTTCCCCTGGATTTGCACTAATCAATGTTTCCTAGTGAAGAACAGCTATGCCTTTAGCCATTATCTTTTCATTCCTTGCTGGTTTATTTACTTCAATGAGGACATTTAAACACAGGGCATCAAGGGTTCATTTAATCAGCTTCATCTGAATAAGCCCATAATTTTGGTGAGAAGAAGACAAAAGCAGAAGAAGCCACATCTGACATTTAAAAATGTGTTTCAGTTGTTCTTGAATTAAGAACTAATCCTTTGTTGCAGGACGAATATGCATTGTTGAGAATGTACTATTAGGCCTATGTAACAAATTAAGGGGAAAAAAACTGACCCCTCAATCCTTACAGTGGGTGAATGTGGTAGGTTTGTTGCTGTGAAGGGGCATTTGGTTGGCATGATATGGTAACCTGTCACACCAGATAACTTGTTACAGAACCATCTGTGAAGCCATACTTGCAAAATGGCACGCGTTCGAAAGAACCATCTGTCTATTAACTTCAGCCAGTCAGTTGAAAAATCAAACTCTTGCCAAATCCAGTCAAGTGAAGATGAAAAACATCTTTGCACATCAGACAGTGAAGAAATGCTCTCAACTTTTCAGTTCTATAAGTTATGATTTAGCATTTCATCTCGAGGAACAGCTAAAACATGTCCATAGATGCTTATTTGTTCTGTGGTTATACCACAGCACATAGCTTAAAGCATGGAATATTGGATTCTGACCAAGTTCTGGTGTGATTCTATCTCACTTGCAAAAAAGAATGTTTTTGATCCGCTTTCCCTCCTTAGAAGGAAAGGTCAGAGAAGTTTATATATGTTTTTCTTGTTAATATGTTGCCTTGTATGTATCTTTTAAGCATGGAGGTTTGTTAGGCAGGAAAGTATGTCTGTGAAGGTGCTTGGTCATCTAGGTCATTGTAGTGTAAGGAGCATGAAAAAGAAAAGAGTCTGAAAGAAAGAAGTTCTAAGAAAGAAGTTCTTTCAAAGAAAGTCTGAAACTTCTTTCGTTAAAAGAAGAAAACTGGTGGAGAATCCCAGATTTTAAGCCCTATGGGAGTGTCTCCAAGAGGGTCATGGACTCCCTATTGATCCTCTACCTAATCACACGAGCCTGTGTAAAAACAGGTGTGGGTCACAATCAGCCAAGGTTTAGGGTAAACCCATTGCAAAACCTAGCCCCACTCTATCACGTGATATCCTGAGGTCAAATGGCCCAAGTGTCTGGGAGCGGATCTCAAAACTGGATTATAGATGGCAGACAGTTGGTGTTGTAAGTCATCCCTTCTGTTCAAAGATGGTGGCTATTCTCGTCAGGCAGTAAACAAATGATACACACTGTGTAGGGACTAATGCCAGAGGCTACAGATGTCAAGGCAGGTTGTGCCTTTTCTGGTCAGAATAGTTTTCTGAATGGGTACAGCTAGAGATAGATATGTGATGTTTAGAAGTTTTTATTATAACCTTTTATTTTAGAGTGTCCACAGTCAGTGGAATTTGGTGTGATTAGTTTTGGAGTATTGATTCTTTCCCTCTCTTCTCTACAGACAACCGTTTGGGGCTGCCTGCCCCAGATCACCTTCACCCAGAAACTATGGACCATTCTGGGCTGCTCTGCTCAAATACACCCACCGCTTCCTGGAACGGACCCAAGGGTTCCACCTTTTCTCCTGGAGCGTGGAACGAGCCTTACAATTACAGTAAGAGCAAAGGACCAGCGGTACCACCCAAACAGCACAGTATCATCGGAGGAGGGACCCAGGAGGGGGTGATGCTGGTGAGCTCAGGACATTCAAGCTCATTCAAGACTGTGACAGACCCTTCTCGGAGACCATTGAATAACATGGACATAGGGAAGCGGAGTGAGACAGAGGGGGCTGCAGTTGATGGAGGAAGAGGGGGAGGAGGCGAAGCAGTGAGAGGACGGGAGAGGTCGGCACGTTCCATAGCAGCACAGAATGCTTTCAAGTTTCGAGAGCGTTCCCTTTCCACACCCACAGATTCTGGATCTTTTTGTTTCACAGAGGGTGTTATAGGCCATCCGGATGGTAATATAACATCTACAGGAAATGGGAATACTATGGACCACCAACAAGAGCATCACAACTTCCTCGGCTTAGGTGAGAATTACGCCCTTCTCTACCCTAGAGGGAGCTCAGAAGACAGCGCAAGTACAACTGACACAATCTCCATCACAGCTTCAGAC
Organism: Copadichromis virginalis; assembly: GCF_057382275.1. Lineage (NCBI taxonomy): Eukaryota > Metazoa > Chordata > Actinopteri > Cichliformes > Cichlidae > Copadichromis > Copadichromis virginalis. Next base: position 32,708,164 of record NC_140620.1, read on the forward strand.
TACAGCACAGAAGGTCGTTTGCGCCTACGTTCCCGCTCCATCTCCCTTAAAAAATCCAAACGAAAGCCACCACCCCCTGTGAGGAGTGTCTCTCTTATGAAAAACCTTGGACAAGCTGAGGGCAGAATACACCATCAAGGTGGTCTTTACAGAGATGGCCGACCAAAGAGCCTGCACATTCCCAGGGATCACTTCCCTGACTTTCAGCCAGATTTCCTTCTGCCCAACTCGTCTAAAACCAGTATTGGTGAGCGAGAGCCAGGCCAAGGAGGGAATGACAGACCTCCAAGTCTAGAGGTCCAGGCACCAGAGAGGGAGGGGGAGACAGAAATTACTTTTCCCACGCACTGGCAGCTAGGGGAGTGGAAGAGCAATGATCCATACAGGTAGGAAACTACACATGGATGTTTAGTACTTGTGCTACAAAGTTATTATTATTGTGTCATCTTTATTATGTCTTCTCACATCATTTCATAGGTATCCTGGATGTTTTGTTGTCAAACGTGTTTGGCAAACTTTGATTTAGCAAAAAAACTTCACATCTCTTCTTTGCTCTTCCTCAGGTCTCTGTCAGGCTCCAGCACAGCAACAGGTACTACAGTGATCGAATGTATGAAAGTCAGAGGTAGCTCAGAGTCCCTTCTTGACTCTCCCTCCACCTCGAGAGCCACATCACCCTCACAGCTTTCCATGGAGACTGACATCAAGGCATCATCCCCCTTCAAACCTCCAGGACTTATGTCCCCATCAAGTGGCTATTCCAGCCAGTCAGAGACTCCCACCCCAACTGTTCCACTCAGTCATCTGGCAGGTCAGGGGACTGTGGGTACAACAGGTACAATAGGTTGTAAGATGCGCCCCAAAATCCCAGAGAGGAAATCATCTCTACCATCACCCAAGGATCCAGCTGCTAGGTCTAGACTGTCCTTTGAAATGCCTGGGAATGCACATCTGGAGCTTTCGTCCATTAAGCCAAAACAAAAGGCCAGCCGGCGGCATTCTGACACTTCGACAGCAGCAAAGCCAGGAAAGATCAGCCCGAGTTCCTCACAGGCACTGCCTATGGTTACCCAGAATGAGCTAAAGACTGTTCGGCTTCGTTCAGTTTCTCGTGGAGACCTAGAAGACTGCCCTGATGGAGCCTCTGACACCATCGAAGAGGAACAGCATGGCCGCAATATAGGCGAGGATCCCAGCCCACCACCCACTCTACCAAAACCTAAACCACCTGTTGCAGTCAAGCCTCCCTTACCTAAACGGCCCATGAACCTTCTTCTCAAGTCTCCTTCTCCTTCCTCCACTTCCCCTCTGGCGCTTGACTCGCCTCCTGCCTCACCTGTAGACCGACCTGTGCCTCTAGGCAACATCTACAAAGTCATGAAAAAGCCAAAACCCAAAAAACCTCCACCACAAGCTCCAACAAATCCCACTATTCTGTCAGATTCAAACTCTATGTCTGCTCCACAAACTGCCTATGATCAATCGTTCCTCCCCCTATCCCAGTCCCTGTTTGATCTCCCTCCTCTCCCAGACCCTCAGCCTCTCCTGGAAGACCCAATTTTGGAGCCTGAATTTGATGTTGACCAAGAGATTCGTCTTGGCCCCGAAGATGGAGGCTCACTTCCTTCACCTTGCAGCAATCAGGAGGCCCCAGAACTTCAGGACAAGAGCAAGACGCTACCCTCAAGGATGACAGTCTCCTGTCTGGCAGAGCTGTCAGACAAAAAGAAACCCAAGGTAACCAAATTAAATATATTGTTCTTTTACACAAGTCATGGTTAAACATCGAGTATCTTCTAAAGGCAAACAATTAAAAAAAAACATATTCACAGTTCACAGCTCTCCTTATTTCTCATTCTTTGAAACCTTCTCAATCCTTTCCAGGTTCCACCTCCAGTCCCCAAGAAGCCAAATGTTCTGCTTCTTCCCACCTCAGTCCACTCCTCCACTAATGGCAGCACAGACCGTCAGACGCCACAGACTGACAGCCCCGTGGGCCTTCGGTCTCCGGTAGGAACATTCCCACCAGATGATATTCTCAATGCTCCCAGTGTTCCCGACATGCCTGAGCAAGATGAGAACCACTTGGGAACAGATGAAGAAAGTTCCAAAGAGTCATCACTACAATCCTCTCTTCAAGATTCCTCTCTCACAGAGCTGGAAGGGAAGATGGCTGGTACTGGGATTGGGACAGGTATGCCTTGATGGGTCCACTTTATTAAGCTTTAAAAGTTGGTTTTCACCGAATGGTGGTCTCAGAAGACTCATAAGACCAGATAAAAGGGCTTTTATGCATCAATTTATTTTTTTAAAGATGAGACACTACACACTACATGTAAGGCAAGGCAAGTTTATTTGTGTAGCACAATTCAACAACAAGGTGATTCAAAGTGCTTTACAGAGACATTAGAAACAAAAAACACTTTTGGCCTATTTTACTTCAATGACATTTCTTCTGTCAGACTACTGGAAAGAAACCACCGAAACTGTGTTTTTCTACTTAACATTTATACAAAGCTGTTCGTGTTTAATCCAAGACTTACATCATTTGCACATTTTAATCCAATAGTCTAAAAACTTTTAAAACAAAAGCACCGTTTTTAAAATATTGTCTCTTTTTCAATAACTGACTGAGGAAGTGTCATTGTGATATAGGTTACATTTTAATAATTGTTTTAATATTGTAAAATTTTACATTACACACACATACTTACTTACATCAAAAAGTTCTAGTTTGATTCCCTTCTATAGTTTGACAGAGGGATTTGTTTATATACCATCCAGAGCCTGATTTGTAGAAAAATGGAAAAAGAAAATATCTTTGTGTAAAAAATTTACTTGGACAGTTTGATGGAAACATGTCAAAGTTAAGTAGTTATTTTCCCTTGGTTGTCCACACGCCTCCTGCAGTCCCTCTATTCTCCACCAGTGGTCCCTGTCCTACAGAATCACCGCTTCAGGGTAGGGGTAGTTGTACATTCATTCAATGATGAAATACAAAAATATACCATAAATCTTGTACTGGAGTTTTCTGGCCTTCTAATCGTTTCTAATTAAAAACATCCCAACACAAATGTTGCATTTTCTAACATATATTAGCTAATAGTTTGCTTTTAGTCTTGTTTCACTGCAGACATTGTTTCTTGTGATTTTTTTTATGTGCCTGTGTTGGTGATAATCGTCTAGCAGAGCTTTTACATTTGATTAGGACTCATACCTGCTAATTTTGATACATACCCTCCTGATTCTGCTGTGTTTTGATACAGGCCCATTGCTCTAAAATGAGCCCAAATCAAAACACAGAATGGTTCACACTGTTTTTAACAGTGAAGATGACATTTATCATCATTATTTCATTATCACCTAATTTTCTCTGTAGCCAAATCAGATTTACATATGCGTTTGCACAAAGCCAGCTGATATACACCTATCAGCTGCTTTATTAGGTATACCTACATGTAGTAGTGCCCTTTGCCTTCAGCGCTGCCTAATTTAACAAGGTGCTGAAAACATTCCTCAGAGATTTTGGTCCTTGTTGATATTATAGCATCACAGATTTGCTGCAGATTTGTAAGCTACACATGCATGATGTGAATCTCCCATTACACCATGTCCCAAAGGTGATCTGTAGCTTACAGTGGAAACCAATTTGAGTATAGTGAACTCATTTTCATGTTCAAGAAACCAGTTTGCGATGATTTGCACTTTGTGATGTTGTGTGTTATCCTGCCTGAAGAAGCCTTTTAGAAAATGGATACACTGTGGTCATAAGAAACAAGCAGTACTCAGGCAGGCTGTGGCATTTAAACAATGTTTAGTTAGTGACTATCCTGTACATCATTAAACCACCAACATCCAGAAACATTAATTCAAGGAAGGACTCATGCATTTATGTTCCATCCATCCTTCCATTGCCTATCCTTATCAGGGTTGCAGGGGGGCTGGAGCCAGGGTACATCCTGAACAGATCATACAGTGGTGCAGTGGTTAGCACTGTTCCCTCACAGCAAGAAGGTCCTGTTGTTTATCCCAGATTCTGCCCTTGCCACCGGAATTTTGCATGAGAAATGGAAACTCATTAGACTAGACAACATTTTTCCCATGTTCAATTTTGGACCTTGATCAGTCCTTGCAAATTGTAGCTTGACATCAACAAGACATTTTCATCCATGAAACTGCTGTTCACTGGGTATTTTCTCTTTTTTGGTCTATTCTCTGTAAACTGTAGAGATGGTTATGTGATTAAATCCCAGCAGATTAGCAGTTTTTGAAATACTCAGACCAGCCCACCTTGTGCCAACAACTAGGCCATGCTCAGAGTCGCTTAAATCACATTTCTTCACCATTGTGATGCTGAGTTTGATCTTCAGCAGGTTGTCTTGAACATTTCTGCCTGAACTCAATGAGTTGGTGATTGGCTGATTAGCTGTTTGGTCATTAAAATTTATAACATCTAAGGTGCATGAGAAAGTGGCTGGTTAGCATTTCTACTTTATATGTTTTACCATGATTTGTGTGCCTTGCTTAGATGAACCAGCAGCCAGTGAAAAGACTGTACTGCACATCGAAGAGGAAACAGATGACGACTTGTTGGCCAGCACACCTACAACACACACCACCGAAGACCTCTTCACTATTATACACAGGTTTGAGCACGCACACAGACACAACCAAGGCATATTTTAAACACCAAGATCGGTACAAACTCTGATATTAGAGCACATAGTTTCCTCAGATGGCAGTTAAAGGTTAAGAAGTGCTTCACAGTTTAGTCTGTTTTGACAGGACAGCACAAATGCTTTGAGCCATCACCAAACCTGCCTGGCAGCTTTTTATAACCTGGAGCATGTGACAAAATACGCATTGTCTTGTTGAAAAGGTGTGAGACAGATGGAGTATAAGGTTCCCTAGCAACAGTTACATGTAAAGTGGGTTTGCTGCACGACCGCTGGCTCTCATTTCGTCCTTTTTTTTCCTTCCAGCGTCCCTCTCTCTCTCACACATGCACGTACGTGGATATGAGTACACACAGAAACTGACAAGAAATCTAGTCACTAAGCAACAAGTGTTCGTGATTTTTACCTTGCGTGATGCTGAAAATAGCTTAAAAGGCTCTGAAGAATAAGTGAGGATGGGGAAATGGAAGATCGGTAATCAGTGTTTTCATCTCCTACAAGAAAGAATGGAGTCCCTTCTGTAGTTACAAATTTTAGTTTTTCTATTCTCGAGAAACAAATCTCAACTAAAGTGTGACTCATCACACACGAGTAGTAAATCTGAGAAGTGAAACAGCTGCACACACAGTTTTGGCTGATAATCTTCTCTCTCTCCTCCAGGTCCAAACGAAAGGTCCTGGGTCGCAAAGAACCTTCCGACTCGTTTGGCAGTCGCCAGAGTTTGGTGTCACCGGTGAAGCACAGCACCAGCGGTAGCGACCTCAGAAATCTAACCTTGGGCAGCAGCCAGAGGTCGAGCTCCCGCAACGAGAACTTCATGGCCCTCCTTCAGAAGAAAGGCAACAAGTCTTCCAGCGGAGGAACCAGAGTCTCTGCCATGGAGCTTCTAAAAAGCACAAACCCCCTGGCCCGACGTGTCACGGAGTTTTCAGCCAACACGGCATCGAATGCCGAGGGAGGAGAGACAACGGCTGGGAACGACAAACCCAGCGATCAGTGAATGGAAGCGTCTACGCAGATGTAAACCAGGTCTGTTTGCTGTCGACAAAGCTACCAACCATTTCCATGGCCTGCCACCCTATGGGGGACGGGGCCATCTGACGAACATGTCCAACCAGATCGCTCCAACTACTGGTTGACCATTTGCACTGTCCAATCAAATTGGAGCACACTTTTGGACAAAATGGTCCCTCCCACGGTTGGAGCACTGTTGGTCCGAGTCAAACCAGCCCCTCTAGGAAAGCAAGACATCAACGGAGAGAAAAGTAGGTTCTCACAATATATTTAATGGAAGGTGGAGGTTTTGAGGTCATGCTTCTAAACTGCACTGCACTATCTTTTCCTCATTGGGAATTTGTTCAGTGTGGAGGCTAGTTGGGTGGAGCAGACACTGGGAATGTAAAGATACACAGCAGGCATCTTTACTCCTGGGCTTCTTCCAGGTGAATACAATAAAAAAAACCCTGATGACTACGGGGGAGTGTATCTGAACCTGTGACCATATTAATCCCCCCTAAAGAGGAATCCCATCAATCCACAAAACAAATGGAATAAAAACACTGAAAATACAAGACTTTAACACAATTTACCCTCGATTCTACCAAACCCCTTGAGCTAGCAGCATTACAGGTCCATCACCTGTGGACCACTGACAAAGGAAATATTCCCAAACCTTGGACCTTGTGGTTCCGTCTTCTCTCCACGGTGAATGCGACACCACAGCAGCCCTCTCAGCTCCAGACAGACAGGATTACATAAAAGAGCAGGATTTACAAACAGAAACCACAAGGCGGGGGCACGCTTTTTGCCACCAAAGATGAGGCATGAGCATACCACACGTGTTATCGCTCGTGCTGTGAACACGAACACGGACCTTCACAAAACATTCCACAAAGGCGCTCGGCAAACGGACCACATTTTTGGAACATAAGCACTTTTTTCCCCCTTACTGGTGTCGCAGGTCGTTTACACGGCGCAAACACTGCGCCGCTACCTTTTTCCTCATCTGTTACTATCTTTTCACTCTTTCTTTGGTTTCTTTTTTTTTTTTTTTTTTTTTTTTTTTGCATATATTTTTTTCTTAAACATACCCAGTGGCCATATACTGTACATGTTAAACTGGATCATACTGTAATGTATCATGTACAAAGATAAATGTAACGCATCTATCAACAACTATCATCTGCAGAAACAAAGACTATAAATAGTGTACAAAGCAGCAAGAAGATTGGACTACAAACTGCCCACGCAGTGAGGGGAATACACACACTCAAACACACACACACGCAAAGACTGCCAAGCAAAATGTTACTGAAGACAAACAAACAAAACATGGAGAAAAAAAAGAAGACCAATCTACACACAAGTGTGTGTGTGTTCATACAAAGAGTGTGCGGAGGATATCATGCCTGTGGAGTTTCTGTACGGAGAGCATGAAGCAGGCCTGCTTATTAAACAGGGTTTTTATTCATTTTGGTCTCTGGTGTTGGGACCAAAGGACTGTTAAACACTACAAACAGACCAGAGGGGACCTAAAGGTGCGTGTGTGTGTGTTTGTGTGTGTGTGCGAAAGAGGAAAGTGCCAAGAACAAAGCAAGGGGAGGGAAAAGACAGACGGGGCGAGTGCATGTATGTGTGCATTTGCAATTTTCGTGTCTGTTCTGAATACATGTCACACATTTGTGTGTGTGTGTGTGTGTGTGTGTGTGTGTGTGTGTGCAAATTATCACGTCCGTCCCCCTCCTTCCCTTTTTATTAAGGATTATGATTGAAGTGACCTCAACATTGTTACATTAAGATTCCAGAACAAAGAGGGTTTCAGAAATCAGTGGATGGATATAAGAACGTAAACATTCCAGAACGTCTGTACAAGTTTGGAATTCTTGGATGCCCAGGTTTTAGCCTGAGAACCGGGAGGATGGATGAGAATCAAATTCCCCTCTGTGTGTCCGTCCGTGGTGATGTGGAGTGACGTGGCGTGAAAGACTTTCCTTTTTTTTTTTCACCCTCCTCCACCTCCTCCTCCGCCGTCTCTTTGGTCACAGAGAGGAGGTGACGTCTGCGCCACCTTCCTCCTCCTCTTCCTCCTCACCGCTCACTGTTCTCCTCCTTTTTTCATCACTGCTGGAGCACACACTCCATCTGTCTCTCTTTTTCTCTGCTCTAACCTTTTTTCTGGCACATAGCACACACTCTCTCTTTTTCTTCCCCTACATGTTCATCCTCTCTCACTCGCAGTAGCAGCGCCTCTCTTTCACCTTTCTCTCGCCCTCCCTCCATCTTTCACTGCCCTTCTTCCCTTCCCTTCTCTCCATCCTCTCCCGTCGCCGCCTTCCCGCCTCTCTGCCTCTCCCATCTCTTTTCTCTCTCTCCCTCCTCCGCCTCTCCACCTCTCTCTGCATTCAGTCTATGCATCTGAGCTCAGCAGAAGACGCGACACCGGATGAATGTCAATGAATGACTGTTAAAGAAAATAGATGCTGTTCTTAGTTTGAGCGTGCAAAAAGCATTTTCTATCAGCGCTTATCTTCTGCCTTCTTTCTCTCGAGTTTTTATCATTTGTTTTCGCTCCCTTTAGTATCCATGAAATATGGAATTGCCATGGATGAATGAACAAATGAATGAATGGTTGGGATCTGTGTACTGACACGGAAACAGGAAAAGTTTGAGTGTGGTTTTTTTTTCTGGGGTTTTTTTTTTTCATTAAGGACCTTGACTTTTGGGACCGGACAAAATGTCTTTGATCCATGGACCCGCCGATCAGTCTGTCCATGCCTGTGTGGACAGCCTAGATGACTCTGATCAGCGGTGGTTCAGCTCTGACACTTGACTAACCTGCTGCATGGATGGACTGCGAAAAATGGAGGAGGGGAACCTTTCATCTCCTGACTCCCAGTTGGCAAACTTATTTCTCGGTGCTATTGAGTCAGAGCTCCCCCTGGTGGATGGAAAAAGAGGAACCACAGAGAAAAAAACTTCAGCTACATCTCTCTTCCCTACAGCAGTCCTTCAGGTATTCCATCATCCTGAGAAAAAAAGCATAAATTATCACCATTTATGATGACTAGTCAAGTGACGCTTGTTTTAAATATTTAGTGAATGAAAAAAGATAAACCTATAAAACTCTGTGTTTGTTTGCCTTGTATACTGAATTATAGGCGTGTTGCTGCAGCGCCTACTGTGTTTTTTCTTCTTTTTTTTTTACATTTTCTTTTGATTTTATTTCTTATTTCAGCTGCCTTGGTAGTACATACACACCCCAATGTAACTTTTTTTGGTAAATCTTGCCAAAATTGCACTATAGTGCATGTGTAAAAGGGAGCATTTCCATGTAATCTGGCAAACAATTGCCCAAATCTGCATTCACATACAGGCAGAGTGTGGTCATGAAGACTCATTTGCCTCAGAGCAGATAAGTCGCAGACATAGGATAAGTGAAGTGGGTTGTTAAGAAGAAGCGAGGGCCAATAGATGGATAAAAACGAACAAAAAAACCCCTGCGAAGATTGTTTCTGTGCTAAACCCAGCGGGACGGGAACCGAAGATACAAGTACAGAGTTAGGAGCAAAAGGATGTGTTGTTCCAGCACTGTAACATGTGGTGTGAAGAGAGACGTACTTTCATCTAAAAAAGCGCCAGGCTGTCGAACAGGGTGTTCACTTACGGTGTGTGTTGAGGATCAAAAAAAGTGTGTTTTTGACTTTTTATGTAGGCAGACAGCAGATTCTCTTTAATCGGGGAGGAAAGAGAGATAAAAACAAGCAGGAACACATGGGCACACTGGTTAAAAAAAAGTGTTATCCCTTATGTGAGGATCTAGCCATTTAATAGAAGAACCTGATTTTTTGCAGGTTTTGTAAATGTTTCTTGGAAACAGGAGTTCCTTTAGAAGCTGAAATAATCTCGTTAATTCAGTTAATCTTCAAAGTGTGGGACTAAAAGGTCCTGCTGGGACAGAACAGCCAACTTTTCATTGATTCTGAAAAGCTACTAAGGGTGCAATATATTAGTTGTCTGTTCAAGATGATGGTGGTGATTCTGCCTACACAGCAGCTACGCCTCGAAGAAACCGCTACAAGCTTCATTCTCTAAAATATATTGGCAACATACTGTTTTGAAAATGACATTTTTTATGAAGTGTGAAAGACAGATGACAGGAGGAATATATGGAATATCTAAAGCATTATCCCTCCTTCAGGAGGAGAATAAGGAAGATAGGAAGGAGGAAAAATGATTGTGCAAAGCTGAGGTTAGACTCTGCTGAATGTGGGGATTACCACGCTGAAATTCATAATGCAGTCCATCATCTTTCCTTTCACCTCCTCTCTCTCTCTCTTCCTTCTTAGCTGTCCCGTGACTCAGAGAAGCAATCACACTAAAAGCTTTTTCTTCTCTCGACCTCTGTTTTTTTTTTTTGCCTCCCTGCGTGTTGATAAAAGGTACGAGAAAGCAACAAAGGAAGGAGTTAGGCGCTGCAATAGCTCGCTAATTAATTTGGTGTAATTTTTACATTTCATGCCTCTGCAGATATCGAGCAGCCAAACAGGAACCAGTTGCTAGGAAACGTAAATAAAAAGCAGCGCCGAAAATTTGGAAGTTAAGTTGAGAGAGCGGGAGTTCAGGCAAGGATAATTTCCTCATAGGCAAAAGGAAAGATCACACTTTATCCAAATAAGCTACAAAATAAAATTTGATGACATTCATTTGTTAAGTACTTTATGAGTACAGCTGCTACCAGTGAGAGCCAGTGCAAGACCAGAATAAACAAATAACACAATCCCCACCAGCACAAAGTTGACCGCAGCTCATCTGCAGGACTAAGAAATGTAATTTGTATAATAATTATAAGAAAACCCAAACCCATTTCTGTCATTGCTGTTTCTCCCCCTCCTCCGTTTAATGCTTTAATCCCATCTCCTATCAAGTAAAATCCAGCACTGAAAAATGAAGCCAAGCAGAAGTGATAAAAACTGCAGTTCCTCTAACGGCCACTTGAGGCTTGATGTTAGTTCAACACGTTTCGTAACTGCAATGATAGTATTTTATTTGTCTATTATTATATTATTATATTTGCACTATTTATCAAATATATAAATTGCCCTCTAGTTAACAATTACAGCTTAACCAGGCTAGCTAGCTGATATCTTAGCTGATAATGATCAAATGCTAGCTTAAAGCCTTCAAAATCCAACGGGTGATGTTACATCAGCTACATCCATTTTTTATTCGTTGTATGGGAAACCATCGGATATCTGCCACATAAACCAGACAATTAAAAATTTAAAATATATCCTAATAAACTCTCTGGCGTACTGAGATGACTGCCGATAATATGTGGATAGTCATTGTGAGACCTCTTGACTGAAAATGAGTGACTGAGCTCATAAACTCAGTGTGTTTACAGAGCTGAAGACTGAGCCGTTTCCCCATAGATTTCTATAGGACCAATAGTTTTTTTTGTAACAATCGCAGCTATCGCCCTCTGGTGGCCTTCAGATATAATGCAGGATTAAGGCACTTCTGCATCACCTTCATTTTTCTGACATTAATGTCCATGTTTTGTAAAGAGTTTGAGTCACATCATTTAGATACCTAGTCAATAGTCAGTGTGGTTGCTAGCCTTCAAAGTAAACATCTGGAAATGGATCAAAAGTATTGCTTAGCAGAGAGGTCAAGGTCTTAAAGATACAATCAGAGCTCAGCTGTACACACAGAGACATCTTTTTAAGAAAAAATCAACAGCAGTGTGAGTTTACAATCCCAATATTGTCAACAAATTAATAAATAAATGCTTTATAGTTTACAGTGGGTAGAAATAAAAACACTTTGCTGCTACCTCTTTGAGATATATATTAAGCTACTTCAGTAAATCACATTATCACATAAAAATATCAGGACTTTGTTCTATTTTTGAACAGTCTCGGCTTTATGAGCAAGCGATTGAGAGTAACAATAAGAAATAGAGAGATGCTGTGGCTGCAGATTTGGGCCAAAAGACTTTGTTATGTTTGCTTCAGGAGTGACAGATGGGTGAAGTTTACTGTGTTTTAGTACTTGGAGTGGACAAACAGCCCATAAAGTCCATCACTGATAAACTCCATCCGCTTTACTCCCCAAGCAAAGTGAGATAAACAACCCCCTCAAACCCAATTTAAACCCCAGTACTGGGGGCTGTACAGGCAGCTTATAAAGACACAGAGATGATAATTAGAGAGACCTAGAGAAAGAGAGACAGACAGAGATATTGGAATTATTCTATTTTTGTTATTCCTCGTTGAAAAATACATATTTAAAGGAATATTCCATGTATGTATTGAATAACCCCTGTTTTCTTGCCCCATCCAATGGTGTAATCTGTTGCTGCGAGGTGGCGTCTCACACAAACGCTTCCTTCTGCAGCTCTGCAATGCCAATGTGATGAAATTATTATTATATCATTATAAATAAATTATTTTTCTTGCTTAAAAAAAAACTGTGTTGTTTGTATGCTTTCCCTCCTGCTGTAGTAGCTTTCAAGGTTACACTCTCATATCTCTGAGCTGTGTCTGCTGGAGCACCAGCTCTTCTGTTAATTGGTTGTTTCTGTCTACACAGAGAAGCACCGCACGGGAAATAGAGCCTTCTGATCCAAAGTTTAATCATTAGCTACTTATATAGGGTATTTAATTACTATGTGTGTTTATGAAGCAGAAGCTGTTTTAGGGAGAAAATAACGTTCTTACATAACAGGACACTTTTAATTATATTAAAACAGACTGGATTTTGCTTCTTACTGATTTAGAAACCCATAAACTTGATTTGACTTCTATACCTTTAAAAATATCTAAATGTTAATAGGTAATCATTATCATTAAGGCCTTGGTTGTGCCTTTATTTTCCCCATATTCTGCTCATTGTGTATATATTGGCAAATACAATATGGATGGCCAAGGAAAAGGAAGGCATGAAGTACCTCTATATACCTGCACATCATGAAAATACAGTATTAAATGGTAAACTGGTAAAAAAGTATGGAGTTCCTCGGGGTTCTTTGCTAAGGCCGAAACGTTACGAGGCAGGATTCTAAAAATACTACATTTATGGCTTTGCAAATGATTTCCAACTTCATAGTCTGATAACAAAAATCAGTTGGTTTATGATACTGTGAAAGGCCTCAAAATACTAATTAATTAATGCTACTTTTTTAAAAGCTACATTTGACTGCTCCTTTGTCAACCTAGCATGTAGCTCCACATGTTTGTCAGATTGCGCATCCTGATGTGACACCAAAAAGAATTGCTCTCCGGCTGTCATAAAACCAAAGGAAAATAAACCTAAACTCCAACTTCTTATCCCAGATGACATTACCTTGTCCTCTGTGCTAATAGGAAAAACCTCATAGTCATGCTCAACTACATCTCTAGGCTTGCCTTCTATTAAATTTTTATATTGACAAAATTAAAAACATCCTGTCCTGGAGTGATACTAAAAAAGAAATCAATAGATTTGTTACTTCTACATTGATTATTGTCAGGAGGAATGCAGCTAACAGTGCATCATGATTTTATAGAGAAAAAGTATCTAACTATTTAAAGTATTCAATAAATAAAAAAAACTGCCATCTTGTTGCTGCCTAAGTCTTCCTTTAACATTTAGGTTAGCTTAGGTTACAGACACCGAATCCACTGAAGTGTAGGAAAGCATTAAATGAAAGTTTTCATCATCTAGTAAAGCCATTTTGATTTTCAGCCTCTTTGGGTAGATCTGACCAGAAAAGAAGGCCAGAATTTAATTAGTCTTTACAAAACACGTGTAAGAAAGTAGTGACAATAACAAAAGTCTACATGTTAACATCAGACAGAGCTTTCCGTCTTTTGGTTTCATAACAACTGATTAAAATCAAACTGATAAATCCTGTTGGATCCTAGAGAAAAAAGAGCAACAGCAAATTAATTGTGATTAATTGTCTGTTGATGAAAAGGAAAAAACCCTTAACACTCTTTAATATGTTGATCAAAGATTTGTAATCTTTGAAGTTGATTTGGAGGATTTTTGACTGACTCCTTCCTTTGACATGTAAATCCCGATCAGCGCCTCGGATGCTTTTTGGTTCAGCACGAAGGTTTGTAGCCTGGGGTGAGTCTTAACTTGAGTTTCCATCGAGGATGTGAAAGCAGTTGTAGCTGCAGGTTGTTTTCATAATTAGCTCCACTACGAGAGGCAGTGTTCACTCCAAAGGCAATCTTGCCTAATTACTTTCCTCTGCCGCTGATATTGCTATCTTTGTAAGAACCAATTAGAGTCTAAACATTGCATGGGCATTTCCTTTATGGTCCAGGAGCTTTATGACTCGTTTAAAGGATTAAAACTAAGACCAGTAGCTGACATTAGTTGTCTTAAGAAAAGTACAAGTTTCTGTGCAGATTCAAATGGGCCGTCACGGCTGGTTCATACCGATGAAAACTTCACAGCAACCTTCCAATTTAGGCACACACTCCCCATCGTAGCACTGCTGTTTACTTGTTGTAGTCTAGAGCCATCTAGTGGTTAAATCAGATAAGTGCAGTCTACAGTTCTAAGCTGCCCCAGTGTTTCGAGCTCAGATTTAAAGAATAAAGTAGCAAAAATGTAATTCTTTCTTTGTAAATGTAATTAAATTTTATTATTACATTTATTATTAATTGTATTTAAAATAAATCAATGGAGTTGTATATCAGTACATTTATACATAAAAATATACATCGTATATACATAAACATACAATTTACAAACATACATTTGTACATTTTTTGTGTTGAAATGTTACTGAGATTCATTTTATGTAACTGATTTATTGTTTTCTTTAAATGAAATCATTAATGATACGTTTTAGGTTCACGTTCTTTGCATGAAAACTTTTGCATGAAAGTGATCACATCTGGAGACAAGCAGCAACAACCAAGAACATAAATCTCTTTTAGGATGAAGACTGGGTTTAAGGTTGGGCTAATAAATGAATGGAAGTCCTGTGTGTTAAGCTGGCATGGTAAAGTGATTACTCATAACAGTGTACTCGAACCTGATTGCATCCCCCCTCTGCTCTGCCTTGTGTGGCCACTTTCTGCACACACATACACACACACCAGTAAAAGGGGAAAAGAGGGACATCAACATGACAGCTCAAAAAAATAAACAAGTCCACAAAAACACATGAGCCCTTGGTCTGGGGACCCAGGCCCATGACAGTGTGAATGCATTACGCTCTCGCTGCTGGGGAACCTAACAAATAACCAGAACAAAGACTAAAATAGAGCATGTCAAACAGCTGCACCGCTGAGGGACCTGTGCGACTACTGTGACCTGTTTTACAGTTGCTGGCAGGTAAACAACTGATCTCTGGAATGAAACACGTTCTCGTTTATGTGTGATGTAGCGGCTATAAGTTTTAGAAAAGTTTTCATTTTGTGACCTGTCCAACTGAAATGGAGGAAAACCTGTTTTACAGCTTTTTAGCAAATGGCAGGATGACATTTGACATCTGGAATGAAGCATTACAAGTGAAGCAACATTTTTCTCCTTATCTAACTTGCGTGAAGCGAACTAGGAAACCGATTGTTCTTCTTCCTCAGCAAAAAGAGACGCACAGAGGACTAAGTATGGACCGAACTAGCAGCTTCCTCTGATCTGAGTGAGTCCAGCTACAGGAGAGGAAAGTGGAAAACTCCAACACTGCTGCCTCGAACTGCTGACGCTCCACACACTGAATTTGAGTTTGACCAAAAACACGACTCAAAGGAAGTTTCAGTGAAGTTCGCAGAGGAGGGAGGGAGCCGGGACTGACTGTACTTCCTGTCTGCTGTTTTCAGCTTCACTCACAGACTTCATGGCTTCCAGATCAGAGGAGGATCTCTGCTGTTCAGTCTGTCAGGAGGTCTTCAGAGATCCTGTTCTTCTGTCATGCAGCCACAGCTTCTGTAAAGACTGTCTGAAGAGATGGTGGAGAGAGAGACCAATACATGAGTGTCCATTTTGTAAGAAAATATCAGTGTATGATCCTCCTTTAAACCGAGCTTTAAAGAACCTGTGTGAGTCATTCTTACAGGAGAGAGTTCGGAGAGCTTCAGAGGCTCTCTGCAGTCTGCACTCTGAGAAACTCAAACTCTTCTGTCTGGACCATCAGCAGCCAGTGTGTGTCGTCTGCAGAGACTCGGAAAAACACACCAACCACAGATTCAGACCCATTGATGAAGCTGCACGACAACACAAGAAGGAACTTCAGGAAACTTTGGAGCCCTTAAAGAAGAAATTAAAGGTTTGTGAAGAAGTTCAAGTGAAGTTTGATCAAACAGCAGAACACATTAAGGTCCAGGCCCGACACACAGAGAGGCAGATTAAGGAGAAGTTTAAGAAGCTTCACCTGTTTCTAGCAGAGGAAGAGGAGGCCAGGCTGGATGCACTGAGGGAGGAAGAGGAGCAGAAGAGTGGGATGATGAAGGAGAAGATGGAGGCTCTGAGCAGAGACATAGCAGCTCTTTCAGACACAATCAGAGCCACAGAGGAGGAGCTGAGAGCTGAAGACATCTCATTCCTGTGCAGCTACAAGACTGCAGTGGAAAGAGTCCAGCGCTGCCCCCTGCTGGATGATCCACAGCTACCCTCAGGAGACCAGGCCAAACACCTGGGCAACCTGACCTTCAACATCTGGATCAACATGAAGGACGTGGTCTCCTACACTCCTATCATTCTGGACCCAAACACTGCTCATCCAGAACTCATCCTGTGTGAAGATGTGACCAGTGTGAGACGAGAAGGAGAGAGGCAGCAGCTTCCCGATAATCCAGAGAGGTTTGATTACTCCTGCTCTGTCCTTGGCTCGGAGGGCTTTAACTCAGGGACTCACAGCTGGGATGTTGAGGTTGGAGAGAGTACAGGGTGGATACTGGGTGTGTCAGAAGAGTCTGTGGAGAGGAAGGGAGACATAGACTCTGGATTATGGATAATTTGGTTCTATCGAGGTGAATACTCAGCATCGTCTCCATCAGCAGAGACGGTTCTCTCAGTAGAAAAGAAGCCCCAGAGGATCAGAGTGAATCTGGACTGGAGCAGAGGAAAGCTGTCGTTCTCTGATCCTGATACTAGCACACACATACACACCTTCACACACACTTTCAGTCAAAGGATTTTTCCATATTTTGAAACTGTGGCTGGTAAAGTGAAGGTGGGTCCGATGAAGGTGTCAGTGGAGCAGATGAGTTGAGGATGATGAGATTTCTAATGTTGTTTCCTGTCAGTGATTCGAAGCTGTTAAACTGCAGCTGTCCTCCTGCTGCCTCGTTGTTCCAAAGCTCTTTGTTTCACTGTTTCTTTCTGTTTCTGCTGTCCACCTTTTCACATGGGAAATCATTTCACTGCTTCTCACTGAATGACTCCCCAAACTCGATTTGAAATTCTATCAGATCGCTAATCATTACAAGTGATTCAAGTTTCTATTTGATGTGTGTAAATAAATGGAGATAATTTAGTTTGGACTGACATGTGTTGATTGGGTGGAGCAGTTTGTTGTTGTCTTCTTGTCTGTTTATGACAACAATAAATATATTGTTGAAATAATGAATCATGTTTAAAAATCAAACTGCTGTAATAAAACAAACTAGTTGTGTAACGGTCCTGTTTCGGTCGCGATCTTCTGTTAGGTGTGGCTGTGTGCAGGCAGGAATAGGACCCAAGGTGCAGACTCCGGAGACAGACGTGAACTCAAAAAAGGCTTTAATGTAATACTCAAAATATAACAAAACTGAAAAAACTCAAAACAAACTTAAACTAGAGAAATGACAGAACACACAGCTAAGAAAACGGTAGATCACGACACAGACACAGAGAAACACAGGGCTTAAATACACAGAGGGAGCAATCAGGGAATGAGTAACAGGAGGGAAACACAGCTGGGGCAAATCAGAACTGACGAGACAAAAGGAAGCGTAAACTGAACACACTGAGATAAGACAGAGACCTTCAAAGTAAAACAGGAAACACATAACACAGACTCACATGCAGGCACTACAGAGGGAACAGAGACGTGGGACCAGGGCAGACACAAACACTGACTGAACACGGGGATATAGGAACTTAGGATACACAGAGACGCGAACTAGACAAGGGGATACAGGTGATAGGGGAGACAGAGCAACTAAAGAAGACAGAGACATAAACCATAAGACAGAACTCAAAGAAACCAAAGACTAAAAAGTATAAATAATATAATAAACTCAAATACCCTGGGTCAACGACCCAGGCATCCTAACACCCAGTGTTTTGTATTATTATTCATCTTTGAGTTCATCATGGTTCATCACTGTTGTCGCATTGTACCCTCACCGTGCTGTGTTTTCCCTCCGTGTTTCTAGTTTCCCAGTTTTCTAGTTTGAGTTTGGTGTTTGTGTGTCTAGTTTAGCTTTCCTGTATTTCATGTTAAAGTTTTTCTCCAGCAATAAAGCTGCTGCCTTTAGTTTGTCATTCAGTCTCCTAGACCTGCATTTGGGTCCTACATCCTGGCTTCGGTCTTCTGGAGTCTGGAAGCTAGGAGCATGGAGGACCGGGGGAAATAGGAGTTTGCAAGCTGGTGGGCAGTGGAATTGGTTGCAGACAGAGGCACACGGGAGGGGGGGAAGCAAGACTGTGGAGGTCCAGGTGAGTTTGAAGGTGAGAATGGTCCAGAGATCCAGAGGAGGTAGGGTAGGCAGGCAGGTGTGAGTAAAAACGGTGCCAGCATCCTTATGTGCAAAATATTTTAAATAGCAGAGGAGTAAAGTATCTGTGGAATCAACTGGTTAGCAAACAGTCTGGGGAAGGTTAGCTGTGTGTGCTGGTCTTATATGCAGCCAGCTTCATTGGCTCCAGGTGTGGATCCAGGGTGTGGTGTGGTGTGGTGTGGTCATGTGGCTCTAGTCTTTACTTAAGCATGTAGCCTGCCTCTCGTGCCGTGCTTTGGTCTTGCGTGCCACACTCATTAACACTAGAATAAAAAATTAATAAAGTTGGTGTCGGGAGCATGTCGCAAACATGTCTGCCACGAGGGGAGCCATATTGTTGTGAGGCGGCCTACATGGACGAGGTGAAGAACCTGGCATCGTGGTGTCAGGACAACAGCTGAATGTCTGCAAGACCAAGGAGCTGGTGGTGGACTTCAGAAGGAGTAAGCACCAAGTGTACAAGCTTCTTATCATCAATAGAGCTCCAGTGGAGAGGGTGCTGTCAACACATTGCTGTGCTAACATGGCACAAGACACTTTAACATTCCACTCGCACAATGTACATTTTCAGATTTTTAATTTAAAATTTCAATTTTTTAAAATTTAATTTACTTATTGTATTAGTCTTTTTTTGCACAGTCAAAGGAGCAGTTCAGGACACATTTCACTTTGTGTTGTACTCGTATGACTATGCACGTGACATAAAGAATCTAGAATCTTTATGTAATTTTACTTCAATTAGATTTGATTTTAGCACATTTTCCCTTTTTAATTCAAATACAGAGAAATACTCTCTTTACTTTCTAAAGATGTGTTTTTTAAATAGATACATAGATAGATAAACCTTTATTAGTCAAACACGTGGGAAAATTGTTGTCACAGCAGAAAGTAGACAGTGCAAAGTTATAGCAGCAAAATTAAAGAAAAACAGTGGAATAGGAAAAAGAATAACATACTATATACAATATAATAAAATACTACACTGTCAGAAAAAAATACACTTAGTTTTATTGCACATGTGTAGATGTGTGTGTTTGCTCAGCTGCAAACGTTTTCTTGTGGAGTCTGACAGCAGTAGGAAGAAAAGACCTGCGGACTCTCTGTTTTCCAACAGGAATGACCGTACTGCAGACGACCCTGTCCGACACACAGCCCTGAGTTATCACATACTGTGGTCGGTCGTTGAGGTAGATCCATGGAGTATCCTTTCTCACAGTGCTCCCAGCGTTCTTCAGGTGAGAGAGGGAATGATGTAGGAGGTGGGCCTTTGAATATGTCCCACAAACTGTCCTCACCTCCATGGTCAAAAACACTCAGTGCGGTCCTCACAAGGATAGGCTCGCCAGTGCGCACACACACGGAGGGGAAGGCTCTCTCATCAGGGCCAAACTACAGAGCTCCATTCTTCCTGTTTCTGACAGCGGAGAGCACGCCGTGTTATCTATGACACACACACACACACACACACACACACACAGGAAGAACTGACACCAATCTGCAATCAGCACAGAGACGCCCAGAGAGACAGAGCGACTTCTCCCCCTGCTTTACTGACTAAAACATTTACAAAACTGTTAAAAAAAATGACACATGATCTGAAAAAGAAAATTAAATAATGATGCTGGAAAAAAGAAAGATAGAAAATAAAGGTGGTGGATTGGGGGCGGGGAAGTAATTACACTGGAAAAGCGATGAAAGAAAAAAAGAAAAGAGAGGAAGTGGAACCAAAAAAAAAGAGAGAGAAAGAGAGAGGGGGAGGCACTGAAGTCATGTGGGGAGGAGAAAAACAAGGAGGGGGAGGAGTAAACGTCAAGTGCAGGAGGGAAGAGAGAAAGAGAGAGGGGTCAGGAGCAACATTGGGAAAGAGGAAGGGGAGCAGAAGCATCCAGTTTGGAGTATCTGTACCTGGGACAGACGCGCACTGCTGGCTAATGCCGCTGCTGGATGGACGCCGCTCACCTGCACGCTTCCAGCACTTATGAGACCGACCTGTGCGCGCAGACATGCATTTCTACTATGTGGTAGGTAACGCACATGGACCTCTCTAACTGTGTGTGTGTTTGCTGCAGGCACTCACCTTTTAAACTCCTCTTTGCATGGTGCAGCTGTAAAGGAGCAAGATGTGCAGTCAGAGATTAGAGAGCATTGTTGAAGGCCTTTTAGTTTTGTTTTTTTTTTTAATCGATCACATGCCCCCCCCCCCCCGCCCGCTGCTGCTGCTCCTTCTTTATCATCTGTGTTGTTATTGCGCTATCATTAAACTCGGCTGAACTTGTTCTTCCAGCATTCCCAAATATTTCTCCCTTGCAGTAACGCCCAAATCCATCATTCCTGTAAAATTATTCATTTGTGAAATGTTTCTTTCTTGGCCTGAAAATTTTGGAAATGCATGAAGTCTCCACCTCTGTCAGTTTCATAGCTGTGGTTTCAAAAAATTAATAATTATATCAGTTGTTCCTTGGCTCTTCGACTAAAATAAGCCTTCATTATCTGTTCTACAAGCAGAGAAAAACAGTCTCAGTGGCATGACAAGGAAAATATGTCATGTTATGTCACTGCAGACAATAAAGGCAAAATATTTTTTATGACGTTACTTTAATGTTTAAATGTCTACTTTGACCTCCATGCATGTATCAAGTGGTTGATTATCTTTTTCCTGATAGTCCACCTAATTATTTACTATTAGTTATGCAATCCCGCATGCTTAAGTACAAAGTGCTTTATTTCATTCATCCCGGTCGTTACATTTTTCTTTCACACAGTGTAACACAAACATTTTAGTTACTGCAGGCATCCTGCAGCCTGCTACAACTCTGTGTAATGCAGTGCAACTTGGTTCAGATTAGGATAATTAATGGCACAGCAGCGTGTTTTAGTTTAAGGAAACTTAATAGCAGCAAAGCACAATCAGCATCAATATCCTCCGTTGGTCAGCACTATGGACTTTTTAGTATCTTTCAGGTCATTAATATGTCTTTGTGACTCATAACTTTAATATAATGATGATGTAATAGTCTGTGTATGTGTATGCTCCCTGACCAGAAGTAAATAGATACTTGAAAAAGTACGCAAACAGCTTTACAAAGTGAAGTATTTAGTACATAAAGAGCTACATATATTCCCCAGAAGGTCATTTTTCTTCTTCTTCTTCTTCTTCTTCTTCTTATTTTGGATACTTTGCATCCTTTGTCCAATATGTCCACTATCTTACAAGTCACTCCCGACACTCGTCTTCACCCACTCCACCCTGCCTGCTCTCTCCTTCCTCTCTCTTGTGCACTGTCTGTTGCTTTGGGTGGTTGACCCCAGCTATTTAAACTCATCCACCTTCTCTCACTATAGACCATAATGTAATCTGCAAACATCACCATGGAGACTCCGACTCACAGCTTGTATTTTTATCATTTCATTAATATGTGACGACTTGCTGGGGTTACCCTCAGGTCTTTGCAGTCATGCGGATGTTACTGTAACATGCACCAATCCCTTAACCATTGCGCAGACCGTGCTCAGCCATCCTGAATGGCATTGTCACTCCACAGTGTTTGCAGCCTCCCCCAGCAAGGCGGCATACACTTTTACCCCTCAAAAACTGCCAGGGAATAACTCAAGGTCATCCAAAAGAGCACAGGGTATTGACCCAGGCTCTGAACCTGGAGCAGGTGGGGGAGAAACATACGTAGTTAAGTAGCAGTGCTTTGCAGTACAGACTCATGCTGAGCTGAAAGAAGACATGGTGCAGGTGACTCTTTTCATTTCTGTTATCCTGCTCCATTTGCCATAACGTATTTTAACACCAAACCGAGGAGTTGGCATCATATTCAGATTGGGATCACTGGTTGGATCACTGGTTCACAATCAGTAGTTTAAGATGTTTGGGTTTGTTTGTTTTTTATCAGTGTTGCTTCACATCAATGCCTCTTAGCTCGAAGACTGGAAAAACACTCATATCTTGTTTTTCTCCCACAAGAAAAAATGTTGATGGTTTCAGCGTTTGGCGAAATACTCCAGATTACACAGAGTTTTGACTTGCCTTAAATTTAACTGGCAAACCAGAAGCGCAAACCTGCCAAAGTGCCTCTGACTGCAAAAGAGAGTTTGAGCTGCACTGATTTCAGTGGCAATTACGAAACTGCAGATGTGTGAATTGCGAGAGCGTGGGCGAAATGATCGTTGATCATTTCTTTACGACTTGAAAACCGAGGGCCTCTGCCATCTGCTTTGGAGCATCACTTGGCTTCAGCAGGCAAAAACCAGGTCCAGCTAAATCTTAAAAGTTAATAGTCCAAATATATTTCTCCATGCCTGCTTTTCCTGCCTCTCAGACATTACCAGACAGCTGCATCACTTCCCTCTCACACTAGCATATCTGCATCTGTCCATCTGCCATCTCTCGTTTCCCTACTAGCATAGCCTGTCTGCCTGTCGTTACCCCATCTGCCTCTGACTCGCTTCACCGCCGCACCAGTCACGGATACGTGCACGGCTCAATCATATTTTGTGCTTGTCTTCTTGATTTGTGAATCCCACTCTGGCGTGTTATTAGCTCCACAAAGTGGCCAAATCCCTTTAAAGCGTTGGGGATTTGGCCCCACGTGTCAACTGGAGCTTTGACTTCTTCATCAGAAGCAGAAGCTCGTTATCAGGCTGGTGAAGGTTTGCAACTGTTGCTAACTTGGTTAAAAAGCAAAGAGAAAACTTTCATTTATTCTATTTGGAGTTTTCCTTTGAGGTTCTAAACTATTTGTGTTTAACACGTTTTGATTGATTATCTTGGACAAAAAAAGAAAAAAATGGTCTGGAGTATGAAAGATTCTTATTTTTGCTCTTAATGTCTTCATACTTGAATGATAAATCGGGTCTTTTGTGTTTGTTTTTGCAATAAGATGAAAATGTGAACACCTCTCATGAGTCTGTGGCCTGAGATATTTCTCTTGAACGCCTGAGCGTTGCTGTGGCGAGTGACACGCATTCAGAGGTTGAAGCTTATCTGCAGGGAGTTGATAGCTGCTCAGAGCTCACCTTAAATCTGAGTTTAGGGGGGATTTGGCTCACCAGTTTAGGAAGCAGTCTCAGTCCGAGAAGCATTTTATCGAAATATAACGTGGAAAAATGAAGCTTGCGGCCCTTCTTTCAGTTATAGAGGAGAAATACTTGTTAAACTGAAATTGGGTTGAAATTTTCAGTCATTCATGGATTGGAAAGTTGACCCTTGGAGCCTTGGTTGAAGTTTATAGGTATTAAAAACACAGCAAACACCTATTTCAGTTGCGAATGTGCCCCAGATGTGCCTCCATATGTTTTCCTGCCTCCCCCATTTTTGTTTAATGATTTTTGAATTTCAAGAGGAAACACCTCCCTCATTTACCGCAATCAATCAAGTGCACGCGCAGCCACACCTTCATAATCAAGTTGCACAAGAACCTCAGGCTGCAGATGGCTGTTTCTAGCTTTTCTTGCTGACACCAGCATTCAACCACAACCACACGCAACCATCATCGCTTCTTAGTTCCTACTTGTTCAGAAACGATGGCTATCTCGCCGTGCTTCCTGTCTGACTTTATCAAGCAAAATTGACAAGACAATTCTCGGTCTGACTTTTGGCCTGCAAGCTGAACGACTCCAGTAAGCTTTTAAAATTTTAAATATTAAGCGCGTGTGCTTCAGTCAGACTTACTCTGTTGACATTAAGGCTTTTAGTTTTTTCGATTACGATAATAGCCTTAGTCACATCACCCACGGAGATTTAAAGAAAAACAGAGTTGATAAGAAAAAGTGTTAGAGAAGAGAACACAAGAATTAATAAGGAAAAAAATCTTATCTATACATAAACAAAACATTCAGATTCAAAGACAGAGTAAGAATTTAAGGATTTCTGGAGTATTTTAACAGTTTGGGCTCTTTTAGGCCTTTTTGTTGTTTCTTTCTCTCTCTCTTTTCCTCTGTCTTCACTATCCTCACTATATCACCAAAACTTACCTCCTATCCTGCTGTAGTTTTTATGTGTTGTTTGTATTTGCTCAGACCTATGTGTGCACTGCATTGCGCTTCCTGCTGACTAATGGACACCACTTGATATAAGTGTAAACTCATGAAAATGAAATTGAAAGCATAAAGGGGGCAGTGACAAATAGTGACAAACAATAGAAAAGATGGATGTAGCAACCCAGTAATGCAGAGGTCATTAGCCTCTTGGCAGCTGCAATGCTGGTGTTTTGAAGGTAGACATTATGGAAAGCAACCATAACAGCTCATGTAACATCTGCTTATATACTGCAGCTGGCTAAATCCATAAAGATCAGTGAACCTTCAGAGCACCAACATCAGCGCAGGTGAGCTGATCAAAGCCTTTTTTGCACAAATCTACTGAAAACAAATCTACTAGAACTCACAAGTTGAGACAACTTTTTCATGCTGCACCATTAAACTTGCCCCTACTGTTCCCCCACCTACCAAATGTCATTTTAACCAACGCATACCAGGTGTGTTTTTGGCTGTTTTTGACATTTACAGCCAAGAGTTTCATGGTATTACGCTGTACTCTGTAAATTTAATACACAAGCGCGAGTGTTGTTTGGTCTGTTAGTGCTGTTGGTTGTGAAATGAAAATAATTTGATGGGTTTGTAAGGTGCTTATATAAATTTAAAAGTACAAGCGATTTTAGCCTGTTGCTATAGGTAGATGTCAGAAAACATGATGACATCTGAAATTATCACATATAATTGATGTTTCGTGGATATAAATGTTGTTCTAAAATAAAAATGATATAATACTTTTATAAAGTGTTGTAGACGCATAAATGGAAAAAATGGGTCATTTTTAGATAGTTGCTAGGAAACATGGTGTCTTGTATAACAAAATTTTGTGGATATAAACTGGATGTTACAATACTTTCAATAGGTGTTAAAAACGGGATATTTCAGCCGGATTTCTAGGAAACCTGATGATGTAATAATATGTGATGTAGTTAAAAACTTTCAGGAGCCTAAGATGTACCTGTGTACCAAGTTTGTATGTTCAGTTCCTGATTGTGGTGGAGGAGTTGGGGGACAAAGAAACAAACTAGCAGAGAAACAGATTTTTGTGAATTATTGAAGATTATTGTAAGATATAGTCTCATATCTGACATTTTCCCACTGTCTTTATCGACTGCTGAGAGGTTACGAATGGTTTAGCTATCGGTCATCCTTTGATCACCTTTAAAGAAAGATGTTAACATCTGGCTTCCAACAGTTTGGCCTCTCCTCATCTCCTTAGTTTCTTTTCTCTTTTGATAAGGTGCACATTAGCTGTCACCTGGATAACATAAACTGGCAACAACCATATAGGCAAGTCTGAATGCCGGGTGAATTTTGCTTCATCTTTAAGGGATAAATGAGAGTCTCTACTGTGTTTTCCAATCAAAGTTCAGTCCCCAACCAATTTATTCAGGCAATTTAATTCTGACTAATTACTTTGAAAAAAAAATGCAAACTAAAACAAACTTTTCATTCCAGACTTGTCAGGGCTCCTCCTCCAACTTGGGGTAGTGAGTTCTGCTTGCCCCATGCTACTGTGATACCACTAATGATTTAACTGGGCATGAGTATAACTGGAGGGCAAGTGATTTCTGATAACTGTGGAGAAATGTGAGGGTGTGATGTGTACGGCTTTTCAACACCAACCACCAGTTTCTTTGCTGCGTTAGTTTCACCGTGATCTCCATGTCTATCCAATCTGGCCTTCTGAGTTTATCTCAGACAGAAAAATGTATGACAACATCTAAAAGCCAAAGTCAACCTGCCAACTCACAAATTTGACCACCTTAAGCTGTAATATAATGAAATACAGTCTGGCTGTTGAGCTGCAAAAGGCTGATAAAATTTGTGTAATAGCTGAAGTACTATTAAATAACCTCAAATAACTTCAATAAATTTAATCACTGCATGACAGCAGGAGTTTTGATTTCCTCCAGAGGCTTTGGAAAGTCTTGGCTAAAGTTTTAAATCATCTTCATCACTGTATTTCAGAGCTGTCTTTTGGTCTTGCTTTATTAGTTCAGCAGTTTCTCTGTTGTTCCTTTAGACTCAGACAAAATTTTGGAAAGTTCTCATAAGTTATACTCCAGACAATTATAATAGACTGCCAAATGAATTTTGGAGGAGGGAAAACTTTTTGCAAAATGTTGTCTCGTCTGTACTTGTCTGACTTCCCAACAGGACCCATGACATTAAAGGAGAAGTCTCCTCTAAAATGTTCACATTAATGATAAATAATGCTAACTTCCTATCAGATGCAAGGCTCTTTCTGCCTATTAAGACTCAAAAAGTAGGTCATAAATATGTCTTTGATCACTACAAAGGGTCGCTGTAACAATGCCATTTTGTCAGAAGCTACTTGCACGTCTCCTGTATTCACAAGTTGTTCTTTGGCAGACGTCGTCAGCGATGACTGTGCCAAGAATCCCATTTTTCAGCTCAGTCACATTACAGTAAAAAATGACTGCAAGTGTTTATCTTTTGTCCTCGCGGCAGGCTCCCTGAGCCTGGTTCTGCTGGAGGTTTCTTCCTATTAAAGGGGAGTTTTTCCTTCCCACTGTCACCAAGTACTTGCTCATAGGGGGTCATCTGGTATAAAGCATCTTGAGGGTGACTGTTGTTGTGATTTGATGCTATACAAACAAAATAAAATTGAATTGAACTTCCTTGCAACTAGAAAAAGTCAGACTAGAAAAGAGACTGTATTTAATTTTTTTTTGCTGTCACCCTTTGGCAACCACTTGTAATCACAACCCAATTACATAGTCAGCTGATGGGAGGCAACCTGTCTCCAAGCAATCGTGGTTTAACTGGGACTAACTACAATCAGATAGACTGGCTAAGCTTTGCAAATAATTGCTGTGTAATTGGTAAATGTTGAGTACTTATGTCATTTGTCAGTTAAATCACTTGCTTGCAGCAACTGCTATGAGGAATGGGGATTTCTGTGTTTGTGGATTTGCAATTTTTACCTGTTTTTCACAGTTAATCACGCTGTCCAGCTGTAATTGACAGCTTGACCTTAATCAATTAGAAACTGATATCGGGCTCACTCGGTCTTATTGTTGTTTTATCACCATCTTGATACACAAAAGTTGACTTGAGGACAACAACAGGATGTTTTTCATAATGTGACTCCAGCATTAGAGACGAAGTCTGAATCAGGAGGTAGGAGACGTTAAAGAGATTTCCTTTAGTTGTTTTTAACTTTTGTTTTGTCACTGTCTCTATAGTTGGGCTTAGACACAGAAAACTACTAAGTGAGGTTCAGGAAAAGATTGTGTTTCAGGGTAAAATCAATAGGGAAACATCAGGAGCTGAAAAATGCAATGCAAAACTAACAAAAGCTCTATTTCTCTTGGTGCCTATTGGACCTGGCTTCAACAGGAAGTCAGTTCATATAGTTCATATAAGCGTCATTAAAAAACATCCTTTCAGTCTTGTGCAAAAAGAGGTTTTGGAGGAAGCTGGTCACTGAGCGTGCTTTAGTTTTCTTGAAATTGTTACTTAGTGGGTATACGTGTGTTTGTATGTGTTGCACCCGTACAGTTTACAGTGACCACAGAGTTTAGTTCAAGCTCAAATGTTTAACATCATGGTCAATCACCCACTTTGCCATGATTCAGTACAGATGAGCGAAAACAAAAATAGCCTGTATTCTTTAAACTTTATATCATGATCAACTCTGGTGATGCCTTCAGCGTTTTCCTGCACGTGCATGGCTTCCAGCGTCTGTGTGCATGTGCATGGCTGCAGCAGTGATGCACGAGTGAGTGCCAGCGCCTACAGGCTGTCCTCATAAACAGTCTGCAATCTCTCATCAGCCGTGGTCGGTGTTATATAACCGGAGTGACGCTGACCACTTCCAGCTGCAGGTTCAGTTGTCATTAATCTGTCTGTTCATAATTTTGGTGCTGTTGCGATAGTTATTCTTCTAGTGCTGTTTAAACACTTAGATACTTCAGAGACAAAAGGAAACGTTTTAAATGGTGTCTATAATTTTGAGGTAATGGGTATCTGTTGTGTGCAGGCTTTGTGGGAGACGTTATGGTTAAACAAAGCAACATATGGATGCACTCTCTGATGGACAAACTGTGATGAAAAGACTGTTTTCTAAATGACATCAACAGCATTTGGCATTTCTTTGCAACACTGTTTTTGTGGTCAACATGCACTCACTGGTCACTTTATTGGGTACTCCCGTTCAACTGCTTGATAGCGCAAGCAGTTGAAGTATCAGATCAATCACATGATACCAACTCAGCGCGTTTAGGTCAGGATGACCTGCTGAAGTTCACACCGAGCATCACAACGGGGATGAAAATGTGTTTTAAATGACTTTGAACGTGGCACCAATATTCAGTGTTTGTGTGCAGCTATTCCTGTTTTTCCTGCAAAACATTTGAGGCATTGAATGTGTTGATGTGTCTCCATAGTGAAAATCTGGTTTCCTTTAGCATTTCACAAGTTAATCCTACATCATATGAAGGACATTCTGTTCCCTTTTTTGTATTGCTTCTTCAGCTTGTTTATCAAACACAGCCTCTCACCACATTGAGTTGTAAGATGATTTAGTTTTCCTCAGGATTCACAGTAGTGATGTTTTCTTGCCATGTTACAGTCACATGGAGCAAAGAGAGTGATTTGGGTATAGAACTCTTAAAAAGTAAACTATTAACTATTAAAGTCCAACCAATATTATAGGTCATTTAAGGCCGTGATTTAAAAATCAGATATTCTGATATTTTTTTCTTTCAGAGACACGAAACATAACCAGATTTTCCTAACCTTTCTTTTGTGTAATTATTATTTAATCATTTACGCTCTGGACGACTCTGCTCGGATCAGCTGCATGTTGCATTTACGGCGTTCCAAACATACTCTTATCTGTAAATACTAAGAATATATTTTTGAAAGTCACGAATGCAGCATTTATAATGCGCTGACTGATAAATGACCCTGTGAAGTTTCTGCATCAGTGTCATCTTGTGTCAGCTCAGTCTGTTTGATTCAAGTGGATTCACAGCCTGTATCGTCAGATCCTCGGGGGTGACTCTTCTCGACTCGAGTTGAGTGATAAGAAGTGTTTCCAGAGCGCAGAGCTATGGAACTGGTTCAGAGGCTTTTTAATCACATACAGAAAGGTTGCCATCATCTTCCCAAGAAACAATGGATAACATCAGTGTTGCGTGTGCATGTTACTTAACCTGTGCACTCAGTAAGCCCACAGCTTACTCTTGTCCTTGGAAGACTTTGGTTGAGTTATGACAGGAAAACCGTAGGATTCCCAACTTCTTAAGCCTCCGAGGGTTTTGTCTTTGTGTAAATCTGAGGCGAGGAGCTGCAGAGAAATCAGTGGAAACACCTCTCGCCATATTTTTTCCTCCTTCTCTCCCTCTCTTTTTTTTGTTTATACAGTCTGTAAAAAGAAGTCCACTTTGTTTTGAATTCACCTTCAAGTTGTAGCTATGACTTCACTCTTGGCATCTCTCAGTGGCTCCTCAGTCTCCTTGCACTGTCCACGTGTATCCATCATCGCGTATACGCCCGTGTGCATCTGTCGGCCCTGGCAGCTCTCTCTGGATGTTTAAACTTTATGATGGATTTTCTGTTGGTGGACCACGAATGCCAGCATTGCACTGATTTACTGACTTCTGAGGCTGGAGGATCGCTTTGCACCTCAGCTCACACAGTGGGCGGGCTCAAGTGCTGCCTGGAGGCTCGATGGTTGTTCGGTTCGTAAACCAGGAGAAGCGGTGACTCAGAGACACCACTGAATAAGCAGAGCTGCTGCGTGGGATTTTAAATGGTATTAAATTTATTAAATTTAGATAATATTTATTTGTTTGAGTTTGAAGAGAGACCTAAAACTGGAAAGATAATGGTAATCTCAATATGAGAAGGTTTTAAAGTGGACGTGAAAGATTTGAAAGTTCCCCTTTTGTCACTTTTTTGAAAGTTGTCAGCTGAACATCAAGAAAATTTGAAAAAAAAATAGTTTTGCTCTCATGGATCCTTATTCACTCATCCAGAAAGATTTTTTTAAAAAAAAAATCCAATTTATCCCTAAATACTTCCTCAATTCAACCTCATGGGGCAAAGTGTGACCTAAACTATGTTTTCATATGTTTTACAGCTCTTCATACTGATAAAAACAACCCAATATTACTACTAAGTAACAGATAAACCATTTAAAAAGCAAGTTTTTCCACTAGTTTTAAAAAGTGTTTTCAGTGAATTAATGTTTCAGTGTTTCTTTAATATAGATCCAATGTTTGTATCCAATATTTCTTTATTTTAGCGGACAATCTGAGCAATGAGCTATCGGAACTTCTTCTGTAGTTTAACTTATTTAATTTATAGTTTCAATGTCCGCCCCACTTAAGATCAAAGTGGGCTGTGTGTGGCCCACGACATTAAATGTCTTTGACATCAAGAACAGTGGTCCCCAACCCCCGGGCCACAGACTGGTCTGCGAGAGTTGAGGCTCGGGTGTGAAATTGATCTTTTTCAGGGTTTTTACCGTTAACTAGGTTTCCCTGGGTCTTTTCCCGTGTTGTAGTTGTGCGTCTTATTTTGAAAGAAATATGTACGCGTTACCATAGCAACCAGAGAGCATTAAGGGGCAGAGAGGAGGATGTTACTCTCAATGTCGTTGGCGCATTTCAGGAGGACGCTGCTAATAAAGTTTCACAATTACACCGTGATTTCGCGTTTATTATTATATTTACAAAATGATACAGTTTTTGTCTTGGTCGTGTCATTTTATTTTGTTGTATTCATCCGCGACACCTTAAAGGCCGGTCCGAGACAATATTGTCTGACATTAAACACGTCCATGGCACAAAAAAAGGTTGGGCACTGCTCAGCTAGACCGTGTGTGGGCAGTGTTTCATCCTTTGGTCTTGGGACAACTCTTATGTTATTATTTAAATCATAGATGTATTATTTCCTCTTGCCTGCCAGATTTCTCTCAGAAGTTATAAATGTATTGGTAATGTTTGCTGTCAGTATATTTTTTTGCACTATAACATATAAGACATTAGTTAGATATCCTTGAGTGGGTTCCTTGATTCCTTGAATGGTCTCAACAGTTACCCTTATGAGGCTAAAACCAATAAATATCCTAACAAGGAGCTTTTTCCTCCAGATCCCCATTATGTCATCACTATCATTACATTTGTTCCTGTAATCACTGAAAAATATTTCAGTCCCTACCAAGTCTTTGCAAAGCACCTTTTTTAAATTTCTTATATGGATGTGGTAACCTTTGAAATAGATAATACTGGAAGCCAGTGCATAACCCAGTGCATTTAAATCTTTGCTTATTGAAATCTGCTGCAAGCACTTTTCTTGGTTTTAAGGAGCTTTGCTCAGGCCCCAGTCATTTCAAGTGAGCATTATCTGTTCAAAAATCCGCTTCTTAATGTGACTTAGTGTTGTTACACAAGCAACGGGCAACTTGTCAAAGACGAGGAGGGGATGAGAGTCAAACTCTTCAGGAATTTATTCTGAGAAGGGGGATAAAGAAGTATTGAATTCAGATAAAATCTGTGCCGGATTTGCTTTTATGTGCTGGGCTAATAGGAGGTGAACCAGGTTCAGAAAAGAACTGCTGATATCACATGACTGTTGGGGCACTGCAGTATCAGGTCAGAGGATGCAGGATGTTTCACGTCAGAGACAGCAAGGCTCAAATCATGAAAGAGCCCCAGTTGGTATTTTCCACATTTTCCTGTCTATTCCCTGCAGACGTTCCCCACCCGTCCCCAGATGGTGCCCACATCCCAACATGGCTTTTATCCCAAGATAGATGTCTGGGTCCAGAGCTGGTGGGGTCAGAGAGTTTGGCACATCCTTTAACCTTTGTCAGTGACGACAACCTGTCCCTCCGATGATGTTACTCACCCATCAAAGCTGGTTGAAGAATGATGGCAAAAAACTGAACTGTAGACCAACAGATGTTAAAGCTGTTTCCATGTACAACAGCAGTTCAGGCAGACTGTGTCTTACGAAGCATTGAAGATCAGATTATTGTAATAAAGAAAGCATTAAGACTCAACTAGCTCAAGACGATAAGAATTAGACAGACTGGAAGGTCAGAAGTTCAAGTCACCATTGCAGAGTGCATTTTATTCTTGGTGTTCTTACATTCCTCTCAAACAAGATTTCTTTTTTAATAAAATTTTCTTTGAAACAGAGAAAGGTTATTATAAACAAATTCCTGAACTCTGTCACTAGAAAATCCAACAAAGATGTCCAGGTGATGTTTAAGCAGATGGACAGTTGTGCTGAAGTCTACAACATCTGCACAACTTTCTTTTGGAACCATTTTTCAACAAAGACTAACCCTGTAATGGCAAATCATACTTGATACATAATTTTGTGAGATCACTACAGTATCACTGTTTTAACCCTAAACATCCTTGTATATGTTTTGGTTTTTTTAAGAAAAATGTAAAAAATTGAAATTATGTGAAAAGCACGTAATTTGTAGTCTTTAATGCTCCTTAATCACTTTTTAAAATCACGAACTTACCAACGCAGTTTGGTTCAGGCAGTGTAGTAATGCCCTCGGTTGGGATCTTACATATGCTCTGTGTTAATTTACTTAATATGAAGGTAAATACAGAAGACCAGGCTCTGACTGCAGGTACTTTATATACATTACCCCATCGTTGATTTGATGTTCTAGTATAGTGTCTAATAGTTTTTCTACATAATGATTTTTCTAGCTGAACAGTAGACGGCTGTATGAGCTGAAACTAAATAATGCTAAAAAACTGAGAAAGGGATCGTTGCTAAGGATTGATCATTGTGGAAAAAAGTTAAACAGCAATAAAATTTGACTTTTTGTTGTATTTAGTTTTTCTTCATGTGCTCTTTTCTATTTAAAATTCTCTCATCCAGCAAATGTTAAAGAGTCTCTGATACTCGAACCTCAGGGCGCAGACAGTTTTATTCCATCAAGTCATCCTAGTAGAAATGTTTGGACCCACAAATTGCTGACATACCACACAATCAGAGACAAATCTCGAGCAACTTTCACCGTGTGCATTTGTATATTGCGTCCTGTTTTCTTCTATGTTGTATATTTGTATTGTCTTTTAGGATATTAGCATCTCTTCATTGCTTACAGAGAGATTTTATTAATTTACTTTTTCACCTTTTACCTCTCACATGTAAAAGGCTGATGCGGGTGATTTCTGTCAAACTGCTGGCTGGGCAGTGTGGACACTTGATAACTCAAGAGCAAAGTGACACCGGAGTTTCAAACTGATACCATCGGTGCATCTGCTAAAAATCCCAAATGAGTTCAAATCTCGGTGACTTCGACGTCAAGGTTAGTTTCCCTAAAATCTGAATGTGATAACTTGAGAACAAAGCGATGTAGGATTTTGAAATTGATACCATAGGATCACCTAGTAGGAGGCCTAGGCCCTATCACTGGCCCCTGTCAGCATGGGTTTTTAGTGTACTGTGCTTGCATTTATGGAAAAGTTGGAATTGAATCTCATTTTACTGGGTAAAGTGACAATAAAGGAATTCAGTTCTCTAATCAGTCACCATGACTTTAAAATTAAGTTATTCTGGGAGTCTTCACTAACTAATTTTGGTGTCTAAATCTCCAAACAGTGAATCCAATCACTTTATCAATTTAAAACACAAGTATATTAAACAAAAAAGAGCCTCCCATGTTGGATGTAATAATTTCACGGCAAATTTTGATATTCTTACAAAAGTTTAAGTTGGATTCATAGAATGATTTTCCTCTTTTTACACTATACAGAGCAGTTTAGTTTATTTTCACATAAGGACAAGTATGTCACGTGAACCACACAGCACACCATGGCGTTTGTAGCTTTAAGCTAGTTAGCATTGCCCGTCTCTACTCGGGTCTTTAACACACAAAGAAAATCAACATCATCTGCAATCTACACATACAAACACACATTAGAAACACATTGTCAGACACTACAAAGTAAAAACAGGCAAAGCGCCACAGGCCACAGACAGCAATATAATAAAATACCACAACAAAAAACAGCAGGCGATACATGGCTGCACAACTGGTTACACTTTAAAAACTGTTTCAGTTTCATTTTAAAATGTACTTTTGTAACCTCACAGGAAAAACAAAGCATCCACATAAATAAAGCATCCACATCCACAGGCAGGAGGCAGCACAAGTCATTGATCAGTCATTCAGCTGAGTTTGCTGCTATTTGAACCCTTGTATGTTCTTTCATTTCGACGCCCAAGTTGGGTTTAGGTACCAAAACTGCTTTGGTGAGGTTTTAAAAGAAGCTCGTAGTTTTAAAAATTGCATTGCTCCATATTTCAAAGCTGAGCTTCCTCAGAAGAAATACTGTGAATGTGTCTGTTGTCAGTGTTTCACAAACTGTCTCAGAGTGTGTTGCAGCCTTTGTTCATCTGCATGCAAAAGAGCAAACTGTCGTGAAATTGTGTTTTAACTGTGGCCTCTGCTCCAGGTATAACCTGACACACTTTCTCTACGGTTAGTTAGATTTATTTTCATGTTGTGGGTTTCGGTTGTCAGATGGTGGTTTTTGGCTTTTTCTCTCAGTGAATTCAGACAGATCGCACACTCTCATCTTCCTTTCAATGTTCCCATTAAATCCAAACTCAGCACAGCTACCATTATTTTTCTTAGTCTGGCTGACTCATGTCAGCTTTCCTTTGAGTCTTACAAGAGCAGCAGTGATTGCAGTCCCGCAAAAATCTGCAGTGGGCTAAAAATACAGAAAAAGCAACTCTGAGCTTTATATAATAGGCTTATTGTTATATAAAGTGTCTCAACAGGGGAATAGTAATGAGTGTCTAAACCACCCATCAGATGTAGAAATGTTACAGCCACGTTTCTTAAGTATGATTTTAACTTAGCTCTTAATTTAAAGCAGGTTGGGAGGATTTCCTTCATTTTTCTTCTGAATATATTACAGTTTTGTAGCATTACAGTATATAAAACTGCTGGCAGGTCTTTTTATATTCACCACTAAGATTGAGAATTAATGGACCAAACTACGATTTCACACTTGGGTTTAATAAAATTAATTTTATCTCGTGTTCATCGTCCGATCTGCAATTATTTCATTAGGTCTGAAATGTTGTGGTTTGCTTCAAGTCTAGAGGCCAGTATGTGTTTCTTATGCTGTGTGCTACTTTAAACAGAGCTTTACAAGGACATATCTGCAGATTAATGTTTCCTTCATAGATTTCTTTTTTCAATATCTGCTCTTATAAACGTCTGGGTGCGTTGTGAGTTTATTAATTCAGCTAAAAGTAAAAAATCTGATTTTTTTTAAACAAAAAAACGAGTTTGAAAAATAAGATTTTTATTGGATATTTATTGGTGTACATGGAAAACTTTTATTTTTTTTCCTCTTTAGTTATAAGAGCAAATTCAAAAGCAGTACTTTACAAGTACTCCAGGAAAGCTGTTTTGGGGCCCTAACTTAAACAAACAGCAGGTAAAAATGAAAGTAAATTTTTATGAAAATGCAACCTGTGCATAAAAGAAGGTATAATAAAACATCTACTGATCAACTGTTTTGTATGGATGAAGGACAAATTATTCCACCGCACCTATCTCCTGCTTCCTAATGTAGACTTTGTTGCTGTATCAGACTAAAAGCAATAAAAAAAAAGACAGTTTCAAATAGCGAGCAGGGGATGATTCCTTAATATGGACAAAAACTATAAAGCACTATTCGCACAGGAAGCAGTTTGCAGCAATGTGGCAGTCACTGACCACAGAAACTCAGAGACATTCAGCAAATTTAAATGACAATCAGTGCTGGGAAACATTTTGCCAACTTTAAAAGCAGGTCGTTCATCACTGAGACCACAGCATACAGTTGACTGACATATAAGAGGGTAAATACATTTAGAGGGTTACCTAGTTTGCCAGGAGCCTGAAATGTGTACCGGTGACTAAAAGTGATCCTGGACAGCTGAATCACTTCCTGTGTGGGCGGGACTTAAGTGTGATTGTACAGAAGTCTATAGTGGAAACAAAGCCTTTTATCTCTTTTGTTCCGTGACTACAGTAAACACTTTCCTGATGGGTGTATGCTAATTACATGTGTTACTGAATAAAGCATGATGGTTTATTCAGCGGCCTGAAGCTCTACAACAGGACTTCACTAACCAATGGACAACTTTGGAGAGGATATGTCCATCCTTTATATACAGTCTGTGGTCACAAACACCAAATCTCTGTGTTAAACCCCTTCAGGAAGTCTGTGTTCTATATATCATTTGCTCTATTTTTAGTAACTTTGGGTTGTATATAGTGAATCCTTTACATGCGAAAGTGTGTAAAAGTCCAAAAATATTGCTTTTTGTCGTGTTCTCTTCTTATTTCGCCTTCCTTTTCCTTCCTGTATCACTGCCACAGTAAATAAATTAGTGGATCAAGGTGCTACAACTGAATGCCTCGTATGAAGAACAGAAATGAAACGTTTCGCTGTACGCTGTCATGCTACAGTGCATTTCAACAACGGCAAACGTATGTCATACAGCCTCCAAAAACAGATGGCAGTTACATCATATTTCCTGGGAAAAAAAAGAAAAAGATTCCTGTTTCCTCTGCCCTCTGGGGAGGCCTCACTGCTGTGAGTGAAAGAAGATGTGAAACCATGTTTAACGAGATGAGAACAAACAAGACTGCTGCTGATTAATGGCTCAGCCTGGGTGCTGTACATCGCTGTTTCCATTTTTTCTAACTTAACATGTAAAACAGTCAGGGTCTGTTACATTATGCAAACCACAGTAGAGGATGTGTGTCCTTGTTTTTTCAGTCTTCTTCAGCATCTTCTTATAATTGTTGGACAAACATGCTTCCAATAATCAGATTTGAAGAGATGGATTCAAATAAAAAAAAAAAAAAACAGTGGATACATAATGAGGAATCGCAGACATTTAAATTAGCATGGAGACTTCTGAACATTATCTAATAATAAATGACATTTAACCACAGAATGGCGAATCAGTTGCCTTTGGGTTATAATCTAAAACATATTTAATTCAGTTCAGTTCAATTTCATTTATTTATACAGCGCCAAATCACAACAACAGCCGCCTCAAGGCACTTTATATTGTAAGGTAGACCCTGCAATAATACATACAGAGAAAAAATCCAATAATAATCATATGAGCAAGCACTTTGGCAACAGTGGGAAGGAAAAACTCCCTTTTAACAGGAAGAAACCTCTGGCAGAACCAGGCTTAGGGAGGGGCAGGGCCATCTGCCACGATTGGTTGGGGTGAGGGGACAAAAGCCAAGTCATGGAAAAGAGCCAGAGATTAATAATAAATGCAGAGAGGTCTATTAACACATAGTGAGTGAGAAAAGTGACTGAAGAGGAAAAACTCAATGCATCATGGGAATCCCCCGGCAGCCTACGTCTATTGCAGCATAACTAAGGGAGGATTCAGGGTCACCTGGTCCAGCCCTAACTATATGCTTTAGCAAAAGAGGAAAGTTTTAGCCTAATCTTAAAAGTAGAGATAGTGTCTGTCTCCCGAATCCAAACTG
The DNA here is from genome assembly GCF_057382275.1 of Copadichromis virginalis. Classification (NCBI taxonomy): domain Eukaryota; kingdom Metazoa; phylum Chordata; class Actinopteri; order Cichliformes; family Cichlidae; genus Copadichromis; species Copadichromis virginalis. The sequence goes on from NC_140620.1 coordinate 32,746,125, forward strand.
GAAGCTGGTTTCACAGAAGAGGGGCCTGAAAACTGAAGGCTCTGCCTCCCATTCTACTTTTAAATACTCTAGGAACAACAAGTAGGCCTGCAGAGTGAGAGCGAAGTGCTCTAATAGGGTGATATGGTACTACAAGGTCATTAAGATAAGATGGGGCCTGATTATTTAAGACCTTGTATGTGAGGAGCAGGATTTTGAATTTGATTTTAACTATTATCACTTATCAGTTATTGAAGAATCTAAAATATAAAACATGTTTTGACTTATTTCACACTTTTTTGTTTATTACAAAATTCCACATGTGTTCATTCATAGTTTTGATGCTTTTAGTGAGAATGTACAATATAAATAGTCATAAAAATAAAGAAAAAACATTAAATGAGAAGGTGTGTCCAAGCTTTTGACTGGTAGTGTGTATTAACCATGGTTTACTTTAGCACACTGACGATGTTAACATCACCATCGTGTACGTTAGCATGAGATTTTGAGGTTAGCAATTAGCATGAAACACTGCTATACCTGAAAAACACTGGTGTGACGCTCATTAGATGCCTTTCAGTCTAGCTTTATTTATTTATTTTTATTTGATTTAAACCCTTACACAAATAGGATTGTCTAACCACAGAAGCTTATGTCATGGCAGACTTAAATTTAGTACAATTTCCTCCTTCAGCAGGAAGTTATTGATTTCCCGCCGCATACTCGCCAACATGAGCAGCAAATGGAGCAGAACATATGGGAGGGAGGCGGGGGCCTGTCGGACAGCGATGATAGTGTTGATTGTGATGATGGGTGCGGACCCAAATGTCCTGTTTGGAGAAGAAAGAGGTTGCTATCGTACCTCACTTGAGTTTTTTTCTGTTGATGTTGGCATTTCCTGCTCATGTTGGCTGAGCTACTTAATCCAGCAAAAAATAAGGAAACAGGCATTTCCAAGAATGAAGTCAGTATATCAGAAAATAAATATGAAATCAGAACAATTAAAAACAGAATTTAATAATTGAGAAATATGTGAGTTATACTATTTTTAAATCTGTACAAACCCTCTGACTCTATAAGCATGCATTCACAGTCTTAGTAACTGTGGATCTACTGATGATGAAGTGCTCTGTGACGTATCCATGCATGTATGCAAAAGAAAAAAATGCGGGATAAATTACAGGAAAACAGTGATCAGAATTAGAAACTTAATGCCGGTCTGATATCCCAGGATGTGTTTATTAGACAAATAAGCATTTACTCGTTACAGCGTAATGAAAATCAGCACTTTTTAATGGAACAAGCAGGTAAACGGAGAGCTGCAACTGGCTCTTCGGTTCTCATTAAGTCTGTGTTATTTTTTGCTTGTTCATGCATTACATGACTTGGCCAGATGTCCAGTCACGTAGAAGCATGAATAAAGGGATCTGTAGCAGCCACTAATGCACTTAACTTTATAATGAAGAGTGCAACATTAACTAGTGCCCCAGGTGTGTTTCCATCTATGCACAGCTGTACTATAAGTCCGTAAGTGTGTGACCGCAATGACTTTTTTATACTTGTGCACATGAGATATAAGAGTGTGTGGAAAAGGAGAAAGTAATTACTGTGTCCAGTAGGTTGTAAGTCGGTAGTTTTAGAAGTTTTGTCCTTTGTGTTCTTTGTAACTATTATAGTTACATCACATTTAATGATGCTACCTTACCTTGAACTTCAGTTCCTCAAGTCTAAATTTTATTGTCTTTCCTACGTAATGCAGCTGTGATGAATATTTTTGTTGGCGTGCCAGATGAAATGTCTGAGTCCTTACTGATGAAGCACTTAAACAGCTTTCGTGTCATTGTTTTTGTTGAGTCACTCTCTCACCAGTTATATCTGTGTATCTTCAACAATTCTGCAGGCAGTTTGTAACAAAACAAAAGGAAACATGAGAGAGAGTCACTGCTGGATCTGTCATCTATCAGGCAACGAAGATGTGCCGTGTTTATCATAAGCCAAAACAAACAGTTGGGTCTATAATTTGTTGGAAAAAGTAAAATTAAATCAAGTGCTGAATTATAGCTTAATTTGAGCTTTATCTTGTAGGAAAGTCATTAGGAGTTACATTTATTTTTCTTGTGGTGGGGCGTGGTCTGCGGTGCTGCTGCAGGGGAGGTGGATGCACCTGAGCGGCATCCACAATCACCCCTAGCCAGCTTAAAGTCTGTACTGGGTCCTGAGTTTCTGTTGTTGTTGGTGATGTGTTCGGCTGCGAGCTGCTGCTGTGTGAGATACAGAAACTGTAATGATAAAGTTTATGCTGAAAAGCATGAAAACGTGGTGCGGTCTGCCATGGATTTTTTGCAGTATGCCTGGCAGGTCCCTGCACCCATCCTGGCTCCCCGGAGGAGGGCTGCAGAGCAACCTCCGTGTCCACCACCAGCTCACGCACCTGCCCAGCTGGATACAGAGGTCGAGGCGCCAGAGGGACCTGCTGCACAGCCCGTGGACAGCGGGCGGCAGAGTCCGGACGGATGGCTCGGGGCGTGGTCTGCAGTGCCGCTGCAGGGGAATTGGGTGCACCTGAGTAGCATCTGCAATCATGCCTCGCCGGCTTAAAGTCTGTACTAGGTCCTGAGTGTCTGTTGTTGTTGCTGATGTGTTCGGCTGCAAGCTGCAAAGTTGCAGCCGTGTATAAGATACAGCAACTGTAACGATAAAGTCAATGCCATAACAATGCCTCTACCATGTTTGACAGATGATGTGATATGCTTCAGGTCATGATTTCTCTGCCTCTCCTTCCCATCATTCTGGTACGAGTTCATTTTGGGTTCATTTGTCCAGTGACTCTTTTGTTATTTACTTTTTCTAGAAAGTTTAATCTGACCTTCTTGTTTCTGAGTGTAACTAGTGGTTTACATCTTGTTGTAAAGCTTCTTTATATCCATTTATGAAGGCTTCTCTTCATTTTAGACCTTGACCACGATATGCCTCCTGGGTGTTCTTGACTTGGTTAGATCCTGGATTACTGATCTGGCCACTCCTGAAGTTTTTGCTCTCTCTGATGATGACCTCCTGAATTTGTACTGACTTCTCTTTGGTCTTCATGTTTAAAGTTATAGTGAAAAGCTATAAAATACAAATTCAGCACTTGACATTTCAGTTCTTTGCTTTGAAATCGACTGTGGTGTTGGTGTACAGAGGCAAAACTACAAAAGCTGTGTCATTGTCCAAGAAATCGTGGACCTAACTGTAATAAAGTTCCCTGGAGCCATCATATCATAGGAGAGTCGGTCACAACTGCTGCCTGCTACGTTTTTTATACTTTCACTGCAATGAAACAAAAATTATATTTTTGAAGAATAAATAAATGCCCATTAAAAAAATGTCTGCAGATTTTAAAGCCAGTTCTTTCATTGTAAAAAGAGCGAAGCCCTCATCATATCAGCAGTGAATGCCAACCTTCCTCTGTTTCTTATCTGTTGATCTTTATTTTAACACGTCTGGACTAGAATCGGTGCTCAGAGTTTTAAACCAGCTGCGCTGAGTAATACAGATTTAGGTAGATTAAAACTATTTTCAGATTTGGTATTTTGATATTCAGGGCAGTTAAACATGCATATCAGTGTTTATTTTCTGGCTCAGGAATACGTGAGAAAAGGCTCAGAAGAACTTTTCATTCCTGAAACTATTTTAGGATGACTGGAAAACAAAGAATGATTACTGAAGCATTTACGATGTGGGTTTGTGGTCCTTCTGTGCGTCTATGTGCTGTTTCAAAGCACAGACTCTTATTTTGTTGTACATAGTATAGTCCGTAGGGGGCAGTGTTGTCAACAAAGTTCACCATCTATCTGGCTTCAGTCGTGTGCATGTGTGTTTGTGTGTGTGTGCGTTGCCAGTTGACCGTTGACCATCCATCCTGTTTTGAAGCAGACAGTTGGAGTCAGCACACAAGCTTGAGGCTGTGAGATGTGCAAACATGCAATCCCACTCATGATGTTTGACCTGGAAATGTATGGCAGCGCTACAGGAAGTTAGAGGGATTAAAGATGATGTGGAGAAACCGGAAGAAGAGACAGAAAACAAGCTGACCAGTGTAAGATATCCATGAGCTCACTGGAACAAAGGATGGGTCAGCTGTAAAGGTCGAGATGATTCCTACAGCAATAAGCATATTTATGCATTACGCAACAGAAAGGTGACGATTCCCAGTGTTTTTAGAAGCTTTCCTTGAGACATTTTCCACTTGGTGCTCCAGAAGTAGCAAAATATCCACTTCACTGACTTTCAGTGAGATGTTTCTCCACTTGTCTCTCACACGCACAGTGTCGTTTAGTTTTTCTCTTGTCTCTGAAGTAGAAGTTTTGTGTGGAACAAATGGAATCTAGATTGGTCACCAGCGCGGAGTTGGTGGAATAGACGTAAAATATGAAACATTGTGTTGACTTCTTAATATGTTGTGTAGGATCATTTTATTCTGAAAAGAATATTAATCATAAATCAAAAGACATGAACCGGTGAGCAGTCATTAGTACATTTTATTTACACACAGCCCTAAATTTCCAATTTCCCTCGGGATGAATAAAATATCAATCAATCAATCAATCAATCAATCAAATGCCACTCTGTGCTCCAATCCACCACATTCAAAAACAAGGTTTCATGCATAGAAAAAAGAAAGTCCTGTCTAAGTTCAGATGATTTGCTATATTTTTGGCATTTAAAATCATTAATGATTGTGCATGTTTTATTCTCAGGTGTCCTCCTGGATACAAACAAACAATTTGGCTTATTGGAATTTCTTTCGTGATTATTTTTTGGAACCCATTTTCTCAAAATGTTTTAATTCTTCTCCCAAACACAATAAAAGAGTGTTCCTTTTGATTTTAAGATTGCTGATAGTGTAAAACCCGCTATAGTAGTCAATCATACCCTCTGCAACAACTGATAAGTGAGTTTGCTACCCATAAAGTGGGATTGTTGGCCAGTCTCTGCACAAAACATATATTATTAACCAACTCCCCCTTAATGACACCTCTCTAATTCAGTTTACAGAACTCAGCACTGTCTTCATTAGAGTAAAAAAGCAAAAGCCCAGCATAGAGCGGCTCAGTGAATGTGGTCTGGACTGTGTGGAGGAGGGTCATGGTGTCAGAGACGCTGTAGAAGGACAGAACACCTGCTCTGTGATTCATGTACACTCCTATCCTGGAGGACGGAGGGCCACAGACGTCAGTGCAGACTTTGTTGTACCAGAATATGTAACTGTTTGTGTAACAACGCAGTGACCAAGATTTGTCATTGAATCCAAATATACGTTGCTCTGAGTCACCTGCTCTGCTGATACTCTTGTATGCAACTGCTACCCCGACTCCTCTCCCTCTCCACTCCACCTCCCAGTAACAACGTCCAGTCAGACTCTGTTTGCTCAGCACCTGTTTATATTCAGTAAATCTGCCACGTGTGATTTCACGTGAATATTTTAAGAAATCTGCTCTGGTCTTTGGTATAAAAGCACCCACTGTCCATGTCTCGCACAGGATGTCCTGCAGTTTATCTCTGGTCTCTGACACAGCTGCTTTCAGCTCCTCAAAGTACATCTGAGGATAAATATTGATGCTGGATGAGTGTGTAGACTCACTGAGTGCTGACAGTGAGGGGTAGTTGTGCAGAAACTGCTCGTGGTCCTCTGTGTGTGAGAGCTGCTCCAGCTCCTCATCCATCCTCTTCAGCTCAGTGATCTCCTGCTCCAGCTTCTCCTGAGTCTCTCTGACTAGACCCAGTTCAGATTCCTGCTGGCATCTGATTTGCTGCTTCACATCATTGCGTCTTTTCTTGATGAACCGGATGAGCTCTGTCAAAATCTTTTGACTGTACTCCACTGTTTTGTCAGCAGAGCCATTGATGACCTCCACCTCTTGTTGAAGTAGCTTCACATCTTTCTCTCGATCTTGGATTGTCTCCTGGATTTTTAGTCGCCTAAGCTCAATGTCCTTTTGCTTCTGCTTTTGGTAGTTCTTGGAGTCCAGTCTGCTTCAGCTCCTCCACTAGATCTGTTAACATGATGTTTTTCTCTAGGAGAGGTCTGGGTGTGAAGGTTTTCCTGCAGTAGCTGTGTCCACAGGGAATAGCTACCGGATCCTTCAGTAAATCTATACAAATTGAACAAGAGAATTTCTCTGAAAAAAAATGATATCCATGTGCCATTTCTCCTCTCAGCAGCAACAAACGTTTAGCTGCATTCAGACTCTACTTTGTGTTACCTGGAGAAAAAGGCGTAGTTTGGATCTTGGCAACATTTATTATAGTTTGATTTTTTTTCCATGATAGCTGCCCTACCATTAAACCATAAAAAGTTAAGCTTTGATCATGTGGGACCACTGACGTGCAGCTGATGACACACTTACTCATTTGAAGTGTGACTCAACTAAAATAAGCTACCAGCAGCATAACAGTGCAATAGCAGTGAGACAGCACTATTTACAGTGATAGCATACGACAAATGTAAGCACAAAAGCAAAACCAGTAAAAAGTATAACATCACTACTTCACACTTTATTTTAACAGTGACTAAGGTAATTTATCCTTTGTGTGTCGTATATGTTTTAGGTATTATATGTTATAAATTATGTGTTGTATATTGGATTGAGCGTTTTAATGTAACCATATAAGTAATTTTCATTCACCGCAATCTTGTTGCGTTTGAAATAGTTGCTTCAAAGACCAGGACCAAGTCTGCAGTCAGCTGTTGTCTTCAAAGTGACTTTGGTCGACTGGAGGTTGAGAGCGGTGCATGCTCAATCTCTAAATAACTGGATTCAGTTGTTACATTTCAAGAAAAAAATAATATTAAGTACAGCATGAAAAAACACTCCATGAAAATGATAAAGGGCTAAGTCTGGATCATTTTTTTCTTACATCAACCTTAACAGACTCCAGGGGCACTCCTACACGTCTTGACACTCGGTAGGGAGGTTTGAAGTTTTTTTGGCAGCTTCAAAGCAAAACACACTGGCCACAAGAACATTCAAGAACGGTTTATCAGGTTAAACTTCACAATGTTTTAATTTTATTACTGTTTGTGCGGTTCTATGTTCCTTTGCTTTTGTTTAGTCTTCACCCTTGTGCTATGACTCTGCAGTTTGCTTGTAATACTTTGACATCCTTATCTCATGTTTTTGTCCGCCCTCACAAAGTAATAAGGCTCATTAAATCTGACCTCTTGCCACTGTTGACCTTTAGGGGTCAGAAGTGTCAAGTGGTTTAGCTGCTGTTACTTGGGCCTCACAAATGGGAGTCCCGGTGGTCATTTTCCACACGTGTTTTCACACGGCTGTTCGCACACTGGCCTCTTCACAGCTATTAGGAGGCATCTGGACAGCGTGATGGAATCTTCTTGCAGGATTAAGTCAATTTATTGGTTATCATAGCATTTAATACCTACCTTTTGAACTTTAGTTGCTGATAATTTGAGTACAGATTAACCTATAATAGAGCGAATAATGTAGCCAGATGCTTCCTTTTTTGCTCTTGCTCTTAAAACAAGACTTATGTTTAGTGGAAGGTCAGTAAAAATATTTGGTTAAAGGAGTAGAGATGGTAACTGATAATGCCTACAAGTTCTGCATCTCTGAGAAGTATCCAAGCATTTTGTTGTCGACTCCTTATTACAAGCCCCAACTCGAATGTTGTGGTTCAGTTGCTACTTGCCCAGCACTGCCTGGTACATCATCCGTGTCATATAAAAGTTGTGTTCCCAGACAGCAAAACTGTATTCTTAGGAATGTTTAAACGTCAAATATGTTTCTGGTGAGTATAAATTTCCAGGTGGATGAGTCATGCCTTATACCTGGAAATAAGGGAGAAGCTTCTACATCAGGTTAAGGAAGTACGGTTAGAGAAGTAACCTTTAGTCAAGTAAATGGAAGAAAGTATAATTCAGTAGCATTTCAGCAGCGTTTATTTACTTTCAATATGAACCAGAGAGCTCTTCAGTAATAAAATGATTATAAAGTAAATGCTAAGTGCTTCATTAAAAATAGAAGTCTAGTTTGAGGGGTTTTTGTCCATAAAATACACTTCACAAGTAAACAGTCTCAACAAAAATAACAACAGGTTTAACCCCTCTGTTCTTTGACCTACGTCTTTGGACACTTGATTGGCTGAGTGGCATCAGGGATGATAGGTTACAATGCATTTTGATCTATGTACCTCCAGTGACTACTGCAAAAGACAAAGAAGAAAGCTGTGCACATTAAAATAACTGTAAATAATAGAAAAAAACCTGTGCAGAGTGAAAAAAATTCCATTAAAATCTAATCGGTCTAGATCCGTGTTGAACAGCATGTCCCTCCAGCTGTTGGTGAGCTAGGTTCTATGTAACTAGCACATGGCTAGTAAGTCCTCCGTTTATGAACTTGGATTTTGAAACCTTGAGTTTAGTGTTGTTGGCCAAATTAGTATGACACTGGAGGGCAAGTTTTTTGTTTGTTTTTCTTATTTTAAATTAAATGCTGGGAATTTCTTGTTTGTTACTTATTTAACTTCACAGGGTGACATTAGCTTTTTTTTGACACTGCTATGTTAGCTATTTTGAGGCAGAAATTAGCATAGTTGGCTGGGAGTGGTAAGTGGTAAGATATCAGTAAATCCTTTGAAACCGGTCGGAGTTGGCATGCTCCGTTTTGCATAACTATTTTTAAATCCCTGTAGAACTGGAACCACGTAGCGCTAGCGCAATGATTTTTTTTGCATATGAAACCGGAGGAGTTGTACTTACATCTTATGCCATCAGTTTGCCCTAGGTCATGGTTTCCTTCCACATATAGCTTTGCAAAAATTGCATAAAAAGCACTTGCAGCAACAAAAACATAATATTCCAGAAACACGCTTTGCCGATCCAATCAGCTGTTCAAAACACTTCCTACATTGGAATAGACGTCAGCGCAAACTATCGCATGTCCGCCATTACCTGCCCGAAACCAGAAGTGACGTCATTTCCCCTGAAAATGTAGATTTTTACCTTCGGGGCCTTAAAAGCCTGTAGTGGTATTTTTAAAAGTCATGTTTGACTGTATGCTTTTCTGTATCGTTTCTGGGATGCTTAGAACTCATATTGCACTGCTGGAAATGGTTTATTTTGATGCATATGCTGTTTTTTTGCAAATTTGCATTATAATATTTATTTTGTTGAACGGTGCACGGTGGCACGGTGGTTAGCACTGTTGCCACATAGCAAGAAGGTCCTGAGTTCAATTCCACCATCAGGCCGGGGTCTTTCTGTGTGGAGTTTGCATGGTCTCCCCGTGTTTGCGTGGGTTCCCTCCGGGTACTCCGGCTTCCTCCCACCGTCCAAACACATGCAGCTTGTGGGGACAGGTTAACTGGATAATCCAAATTGCCACTAGGTGTGAATGTGAGTGCGAATGGTTGTCTGTCCCTGTGTGTTAGCCCTGCGACAGACTGGCGACCTGTCCAGGGTGTACCCCGCCTCTCGCCCTATGACAGCTGGGATAGGCTGAAAAGGATAAGCGAATGGATGGATGGATATTTATTTTCGTTTTTCCTGCAGTATATAAAAATTGGTGTATCTCAAAAATAAAACTATGAAGACACTCAAAATAAATTTCCTGTTGTTGGAAACTATTTTGTGCAACTTTTATGTATTTACAGTTTTGAGGGATAAGCCTCTTAAATTTCTCTAACTAGAAATATATGGAAAAAAATCAAAAACGATTTTCAATTTTTTTGTACTTAATTGCACTTTTTTGCAATTTATGTAGTTACTATGGAATTAAAATTTGGGCTATAACGGTTGTATTAATGTATAGCAACTTGAAATGCTCCCAAAAATGGCACTACAGCATGTAAAAGTATAAAGATTGTGGCTCAAGAGTTGGCAGTTCGTCTTGTGATCGGAAGGTTGCCGGTTCGAGCCCCGGCTCGGACAGTCTCGGTCGTTGTGTCCTTGGGCAAGACACTTCACCTACTGGTGCTGGCCAGAGGGGCCGATGGCGCGATATGGCAGCCTCGCTTCTGTCAGTCTGCCCCAGGGCAGCTGTGGCTGCAACTGTAGCTTGCCTCCACCAGTGTGTGAATGTGAGAGTGAAGGAATAGTAGAATTGTAAAGTGCTTTGAGGGTTTCAAAAAGCGCTTTATAAATGCAATCCATTATTATTATTATTATAAGCTCTGGCGGACTTGGTTCTATGGTAGGTCTTAAAGGGTCAAATCAAATCACTTTTATTGTCACATCACATGTGCAGGTACATTGGTACAGCACAGCACACAGGGTTAAAGCTAGTAATTGTGGTTCACGAGCTGTATTCATAAATTGTATATACCGTAGCTGGAACTGTATTAAAATGCTCTAGAAAGTACAAACCTGGTTAAGAAGTCAAGCTCAGTGAGTTAATATTAGCTGTCGTGAACCCTAACAGACAGCTAGCACCTTAGGGACCAGTTAGCGACCACATGGCAGCCACAAGTAACAAGAGGAAGTTTGACTATTCCCTGAATGGTTGTGAGTGGCATCTGGAGTTTTTTTGTAGACAATTAATATGGTTAGTACGTGGCTGTGAACAGATATCCACTGAATGTCTACAACTTGTACACAGACTAATATTACCGGAGCCTGTCAGGAATTCTCTCTTTTCAGTCTTTCGACTAAGAAACTTTATTTTATTAGTAGAACACTCTTCTTGAACACATGGTTTGTTGTGTTTGGAAACACAGTGAAATCTCTGTAAGAACTCCCTCTAACCAACGTCATGGTAACGCCTGCAACATTGGTTCAGCTTTGTTGCTATTTTTCAACCATGACTAGAAGTTGAGAAATTAGTGCCAGCCACTGGTTATTCAACATCAAAATGTTTGGTGCCTCCTGTGCTGTTGGCCAACAGGCTGCTGGTAGAAACTGAGCTACTGCTGGGTACAGTGAGAGAGAAGGAATGGCAGGAGGGTGGAGGTGACAGAGAGGTCTTTAGATGCAGGGACTATGGCTGGTAGAGGGACAGAGCGGGTGCAATAATAATGGAGAGAAGATGGAGCTGCCAGACAAGAGGGAAAAAGGAAGACCACTATCCTTGAAACATGGTAACTATTATTCCCTGGATTTGGCTTTACTGGGTCAGAACTGGTTCTCGGGCAGCTTTTAATATCCGCTCACACTTGAGTAGATATACTATGCTGTAGTATCCTTCCTCTGGTCGACTACTCCTTTTCTATTTTTCTTCTGAGCTCCACTGTCCTGTCTGTCCTTTTTATAGAGCTTTTATCCTGTCGTTTTAATCCTCCTCCTACTCAGTCCCTCCCTCCCTCCATTTACTTACTTCCCTCCTTCAGGCGCTTCTTCTCTTTCTACCTCGGCCCTCCTTTCTACCTCCTTTCCTCAAGTCATCCTCTAAAACCTCGCCTCTTTTTACCCACTTCCATCAGCTTACCACCTCCTTATTTTTTTCCCTTCTTCTCTTTATGTAACTATTTCTTCTTATCTGCCTCCTTTCCTGTCTCCTGAATTAACACTCTCTCGCCTTTTTCTACGACCGGTCACTTGTATCTCATACGCCGTTTTTCATCACTTCTGTTTTTCTTTCTTATATCTCAGTTTAACTTGTCTGACTTCTAATTTCCCGCATATATCTTGTCCTCTTTCCTGTGTCCCTATCTCATTTTCATCTCCTTTTTAGACCCTTCACACTTTCCCTTTTGTCCTCTGCATTTTGTTTCCTTCATTCTTCTTCTAACCTTATACTGCTTTTCTACTTATTCTCTCCTGTGGTCTCCTTAGCCTCTTCCCCATTTACCCCTCCCGCACCTTCCTCCCGCCCTTATCTTTGCTCATTTTCTAACTACTTGTTTCCTATTATGCCCCATCTTTCTTTCCATTTCCTCTCCTTACTTATTCCGTGACACTTCTTCATCTTCCCTACCTCTTTCCATCACCTCTTCCTCACCCATATTGCTCCTTTTTTGTTTCCTCCTCTGTCTTGTGTTTATGTTTTCAGTTCCTGAAAGTCAAGTCAGCATGCGCCACTCCTCCTGCTGCTCTCGTAATCACACTCATTCTCAGCCCTCCCCATTCCCCAGTGCCCTCCTCTCTCTCACACTGTGTATATCCCATTCGGCCACTTTCCGCATTAACTCCTAGTCGTCAGTTTCATTCAGCTCAGAGCTGATATGCGGCTGTTTCTCTGATCAAAGTCTGTATACAAGGAGGCTCAGAAATCTGGAGGACCACCTGTTGCATTTTGATTGAAAGACGCCCCAATACAGGTACAGACTTTGTGTTTGTTTGAGGGTTGAAGCAAGTGTACTTTGCCGTCTGCTGCTTTACCTGTCTGTTGTGATTTTCAGTGCTTCTGTTACCTGTCAGAGACCTGAGTGATGATGCACGTCTTTTCTTAATGACTTTCTCTAAATTTATCATTTTATTCGCATCATTTTGAGACCATGGCAGTGTGCTTATGTAAAGACAAAATCTCAAGTATTAGGATGTTTCGTTACACCTAAAACGTCTCCTGTGCTTCCCCGGAAAAGTCTGATATTATGCCTAAAATAAAACTCTCATGTTTCCTAAACAGTTCGTAGAAACAGCAAATGTGGTGGGAGCTCCATTAGCTATAATTAGGTGGGAACATTATTTTGTAAACACCATTAATTCAGTCATTTGAAAATTGTAAATAAGCTTATTTAATTAATCACCTCAAATTAGGTCACGCTTTGGGGGAAAGGAAAACCGTGAAATAACCTGGCACTCCTGAGAAACACAAGGAAAAGTACAACCTTTTTTTTTTCTTCAAATGTAGTCAGTTAAAATGTGACTTTAAAAAAAATATTCATACTGCAAATAACACCATATATGTCCATGCATAATGCATAAGCAAAGTTTCAGCATCATCCTATGAATCCACTTCTATTTGTATTCATCTGCTGGCTAAGCTTTGAGTTTCAGACAGCAAGGAGTCTGTGTGAGCCCCTTAAAATCCCCGAGTTTTTCTGTGCTTTTATAACTCGAGTTGTGGGGACATAAAAGTGATAACAAGCTCAGTCTGTGGGGACCTGTCTTTATTGTTGGGGACATAAAGCATGCAAAATGTAACATTTTAGAGTGAAGAACAGAGTGTAATGTCTTCTGTAGGGATAAAAACATATTATCCGTGGTTGTATACTTGCATTACTCATACAGTGGGGACATACAGATTTATGTGACCACTTAGTGAGGACTCGACTACTTTTGGTGATGAAAAGCGCATCCTTATAATCTACAACATTTCACATTACGTGACAGGATGAAGACTAGAGTGTAATCACTTCTAAATTGTGTGTGTGTGTGTGTACTTGTTTTTCTCATATTGTGGGGACAAATGTATTTACACAGCTGCTTACTGGGGACTTGACTTACCTTTGCAGATGAAAAGCACATTTATGATGTAAAAAATTAGACATTTCAGGATGAAGACTAGAGTGTAGTTTAGTCTTTTGTGTGTCTGTGTGTGTGTGTGTGGCAACATGCCAGTTCAGTCAGGACTGACACAATACCACTGCTGTGACGACGCAGGATCCGTCTTTGTGGCTCGGCCGTCAGTCTTTAGCACTGCCAAGGGGCCTATTAGCTCTGCCTGTCTGTTTATGCGTGTGTCTGTGTATGTTTGCACATGTGTGTGTGTGTGTGTGTGTGTGTCTCTTCCTGTCAGTGAGCAAGCAAGTATCTTTGCATACTAATGCATGTTAAGCTCACTCTGTGAGGTAGTTTTTGACAACATCCTAATTAGACCAGCCACCGTTCCTTATTTATTCTAAGAAAAACAAGACGTGGAGCTGCATAATGTGAACATAATGTTCCTTCATTAGAAAGGATCAAGGAACCACAGAAGGTACTGCACGTATTAGTTGCATGTGTGTGTGTTTAACATATTGAAAGGAAGGGAGGGAGGAAATAAAAAAGTCATTTGTGTTATCACGAACTGTTTCATTCTTTCAAACGAGATAGTGTTTTTGAACAAGCTGGAAATCTGCTTTACCATGTCACTTTGTCTAGGATTTTGGTATTTTAATTAATAAATACAGTACATTATTTTGTGGACCAGCTTTATCCACTTGTCCCTTGTGGCACTTACTTCATAAACCTCCATATAACAGTATTAGGACGGAAAGGGTCAGTTTATATATTAGACCTATTTATAACTTAAGCTTTACAGAGAGCCTACGGGATTCTTATTGTCCCTCACCAGTGAAGCGGCAAAGCCATTATTGCAGCACGAACAGATAAAATGCTGTGTTTAGTACAGAACTGGGCATCCAAAGAACATGTTCTGTACACTCTTTTCTTGTGGATGTTTTAAATTTGAAGAAGGAAGCTGTATTAGATTCTACATTTTCAAACAGCCGTGAAGGAGAGTGAAATTAGTAATATAGCTTTTGCTATTATAGAGAACTTTGTGTGTTCAACCAGCCACACGCAATTCGCATACATCCATACCTGTCAGTTTGTAATGGTATTTGATATGTATATGCAGTGGATTGAATGGCTGTTATTAGTTGTTAGTGCCATACATATCTCCACAGGACGCTGAATGGATGTATAGCATGTGTTGTTTCCCAGTTAAATACAGTCAAACTCAACTGTGACCAATGAGTTTCATCCTCATCTTTTTGACTTAACATTTTCTTTATGATATGCTCTAAAGTTTTGCTTTTTGATGCTGTGGTTTATCAAATGTACTCGGTTGGGGGATTGCAAAACGCACCCTTGGGTTTAAATTTACCCTTTCGAAATGTAAGGAACTTCATAGTTTTTATAATGTTGCAAGATTACATTTGCCAGGACATTTAACAACAGAGATCTTACGTGCATGTCTTTGCATGACCACCAGATGTCTCCTACATAAATCTCTCCGGTGCTAATACACCTTCTCAAAACTGGGTCCAGCTCAGTTTCCTTTCTACTCCCTCCTAGACCTGTCCGGGAGGTTCGTCAGTTTCCATGGTCATTTAAAACTTGTATATCCATAAAGGCACAGTATGAACTAAATGGTGTCAGGCTTGCTCAGGGCCCCTCCACAAGATATATCCCTGATTTAGAGAAAAATACTGTAATAGCATTATACTAAGAGGTTCCCAGGGTGCACTTACACCAAGCTTGGTTGCCTTGTACTGTGCCTGAGAATACCTGTAGCCCCTCTACAGTTCACCTTTTTTCATACTGAGCTTAAGTATGTGGTATCAGCTACAGCTTTAGGTTTTCTCAGACAGGTTTAATTTGTAAGATGAAGACCCCACAATAATACAACTGAACCAGGTCTGAGAAATGTACCCAGTAATACCATAGATCAATCACACAGGACAACAGGGGGAGGTCAAGCACACTCAATTAAATTAAATTTTTACTTATATAATGCCAAATCACAAGAACAGTCGCCTCAAGGCGCTTTATATTGTAAGGTAGACCCTACAATAGTACATACAGAGAAAAACCCAACAATCGTATGACCCCCTATGAGCAAGCACTTTGGCGACAGTGGGAAGGAAAAACTCCCTTTTAACAGGAAGAAACCTCCGACAGAACAAGGCTCAGGGAGGGGCGGCCATCTGCTGCGACCGGTTGGGGTGAGAGCACTCATGCACAGTATGGATCATCTGGTTTAAGTACACCCTTGTTTAGAATCTATAGTTGAAGAAGAACGAGAAAAATCTTTTTTTCATATGTACCAAATGTTTTTACCTGATTGCTCATGCGTCTTTGCTTTTGTGTCGCTTAATCAAAATTATGAATTGTCTGATAAAATACATATTTTCTCAACCTTGGCAGTATAAGCATCAGGATATTATGCAAAATACACAAAAAGAAAAACTGTGTTACACAGGGTCATCATTAAAGAGAGCATATACATAAAGACTGGGGCACTTTACATGAATAGAATAGGATCTTGTGTCAATTATTTCCTTTTATGTACTCTGTAAGGAAAAATATTAATGTTGCTCCACAAGGGGGTCTTTAAGGAATCATTGACCACCCTGAACATTTTCTCCTTTGTAACTTTTCCTTGGACCTGAACAGTTTCAAAAACCCTGCTGTATGTCAGCCAAAAAGTTTTTTGGGATTCAGGGATAAATCTTGCTTTTTCCGGCTGATAATTCGACCCTGCAGGGGTTTAAAATCGTGGGCAATTGCAGTATATTATTCGTGGCTTTATTAATACACATTGCATTACAGTTACATACACTCTAGTTTTCAAGTATTCCCAGATGTTTGGTTGAACAGGAAATCAATAGTTGTCTCAGCAAATAAATAAGCAATGTTATTATGTTAATGGAAACAATTAAAATGTTCTTGTAATTCAGGAAAAATGAACCACCTCCTCACCTCCTGGTAATGAATGAGAACGAGAGGCAGTATTTATCTTTGCCTCATTTGCACAGTTTGGCCAAGAAGGTAGGAGGTGGGTGGGGGGCAGAACAAAATGCTGAGGTTAATGATGTGCACGGCGAGAAGCACCCAAGGGAGAGATGACTATACACAAAACAGCAGCGTGGGGGGGGGAGTGAAAAGCATCCGAGAGCTCTCACACCATGTTTCTTACTGTGTTGTGTCATCAGACGGGGGCACAGCATCAGAACAAGGTTATATGACCTGCTTTTAAATGCAAACTCAAAAATGGGCCCAGTTTTAGCAGGTGCTGCTTTGAACAACACGTCCTTCATTGCAGTGATCAGTGTCCTGTTTGATCTGCTGATTTGCTTCTTTCAAGCTCCGCAAGGTCTCATCTCTTATGTGTTTATCTGTCATCACGTTTCCAAGTTCTGTGAGAAGTCAGAGTTTATTTTGGTAAACATCTGGGGAAAAAATTAAAAAGCTTTTCTTTTACTGTCTAAAATCAGTAATGAGAGGTTTAGGTCATTGTATTCCACTTTCTGCTACCTTTCTGTGTGGTTTGTCTTTCATGTGGCTGCACTGCCTCATTTCCTAGTTCCTGGTATTGAAAACTCATGATTGTACAAAAAGAGAAAACCTACAGAGTGAAGGAGGGTCTTATTTTAATAGTCAACTAAGTCAACAATACTCTTTTTAAATCTTTTTTCTCCTTGTTTTCATGGTGAAATGGATTGGAAAGATTGGAAAGTAGTTACTACGATCAAATACTTTGTGTAAAATAGTCTTGAGTTTAGAATACAGTGATTTCTAGTTAGTTTTACATCAGCGAAATTTTTGTATCACAAGAGGAAAAAGAGCACAGAGCCAGACATGACACATTTCCCACACATTATTAATGAAAATAAAATTGTATCTGTAGCCGAGTGACTCAACATTTACCAAACCATTCCTGACAATCTTTACCATAAATGATGGACTTTTGAAACATTCATTGCCGATTTGATGTAATCAGAACATCGTGAATAGCAGCGCTCACTTACTGATTGTAGAAACGCTGGATTGTGGTTGGTGAACATAATTGATTTAAACTTGGTTGAAGCAGAGTGAGATTGTTTAACACTGGGGAAGCAGACACTGGGATCACAGCTGGTAATAACAGGGTAGATGCCAAAATGTAGCCTCCGAAGATTACAAAACATTAACTTGCAAAAGTTTGCATATTTTGGTAATGTTAGCCACAATGATCACCCAGATATTGGCAGCATTAGGGGCTTGAATTTAAGGCAGCTCGTCTTGGTTTTCAACTTTCACCTGGACCCACGTGAGCTGAATAACTCACATGATGTCTCTGATGTCTCACAAATGATTTATAGCTTTCCCCTGTGACTCTTAATGACTCACAGGATGACAGAGTGGGTCAGACGTTTCCAAGGCGAGATTGCCAATAGGGGTTAATATCAGGCACTCTGCATGAACTTCTAGAGCTTTTGGTAGTAGTGTCCAGTCGAGAAGAAAAAGACTGGCATGGTATTCCAAACCACTGACCTTAACAGCTATGGGAAGTGCTACCGTAGTAAAAAAAAAAAAAAAACAAACAAAAAAACAAAAAGGAGAAACTCTAATGGTTGCTTCTGCAACCATTAGAGTTTCTTCCCAGTGAACGAATCTCAGTACTTACAGTTTACATCACGGGCATGAATGTCATAGTAATTTGGGGTTTTTAATGACTTCTTTGAACTGTTCTTTTTCCAGGGTGGAAAGAGTATACATCTTTCTGACTTTAGAAAAACAAGAATTGGTGTGCAAAAGTATTTTGGTGTATTTTATCTTTTTTATCATCTTCTTATGAGATTTGTTTTCTTTCTATGGACAATAGGTCATAGGAGATTGATTTAAAATACATACCGGCTCAAATAAATACACACACTCACTTAAATCTTTTAATAAGTGGTGCTGAAGGACCTACAATGTCTTTTAACTTGTCAAGGCCAAGGCCTATAACCTTCTCATTAGTGATCATGATTGCTACAACAGGTAACTTCTCTTTACTACCATAAAAAGAATTTGTTTGACACTCATAGGATTGACCAATACTCGGGACGATGGAAAGGTCCAAGGCCACCAAAAAGCCCAAAATACCAAAGATTTGGCCAAAGGTGCAATACTGAGGTGCAACTTGCTAAGAGACATTTAATCAATTATTAGTCGGGATGTGAATGTATTTGGGCCTGCATGCATACATTTGAACCTGTGTAGAGAAAATCCAAAATAAATTCAAACTTGTTCACCAATTCTTGTTTATTTTATTGATTGATTGATTTAAATCATCAAAGATGTATGCTGCACAGTCATTCCACCCTGAGAAAAGAACAGCTTGTGTTTAAACTTCTGAGCACAACTGAAATTGTTCATGAAAGCAGAGATTGAGATATGCTGACCCATCCTGAATGTGTGGTGAGACCGTTCAAACATCCACCAAGAGAGAAAATACACATAAGGTATAGGTTTAAAAACTGCTCATGAGATATGACATTTAACTTAAATGTCATGTCTAAAGTTTGGCATTTCATACAGCAGACCATATTCCCTGTGGTATTGTTTTCCACTGAACCCTGCTGCTTTGAGTGAGTCCATGTTACCAGTTTTAGAAAATGTGGATGAGGCCTCAGCGCTCTTTTGTGGGAAACTTTCATCATTCATCATTTCACTTTCACCACAGCCTATTTGTCTGGTTGTGTTTAGCATTAAGAGCAAAGTAATTTTGTCCAATCACGCTGTGCAGTCTGCATTTAGTCATGAGAAAATCATGCACACGTGGATCTGTTTCCACACTCCCGTAGTGCACAGCGAGACCTTCAGAGAATAAAAATGAAAAGATAGCATGACTGAACAAAGCGAGAAGACACAAGAAATAACACAACTGTGAGAAGTGTGAAGTCATACTTACTAAATATTTTTATGTATAAAAGGTTGTCATAAATGTTTATATCAACCTATCATACGAGCCTTGAACTTGACCTCCGGGTACAAAGAACCACTTTATGGCACTTTAATTGTAATCTGCTATCTATATCTGATAGCGGTTAACATTTGACCACCACAAGCAGCTGTTTTTTGGACACATGTACAAATGTCTGTTGTGATTTAACCACAATTCTCATGTTAGCTGTTGTTTATAACTGTTTGTAAAACCTTACTAGACCAACTGGCATGCATCAGCAGCATGCTAGTGTTTTATGGGAACAATTAAAATCCATAAACATAATATTAGTGGTCTTTTTCTGGACTGGAAAATAAAAAGTGGGTTGGGTCTACTAGCCATTTCATTTGGGGCTAGCTCATGAGCACCATATGCTACACCCTGAACTGCAGCCAGTTTCTTTAGACTGCTGTGGAGTTATTAGTACAAAACAAATTTCACAGCAGTTGGTGATGTAATCACAACCTTTAATCTTTTGATTTGTGTTGCTGAACAAAACTATTCTTATCTACAAAACAATCCAAATTTGGAGGTCAGGGAGGAGGAGGGTGTGGATGACGACTAGGTCATCTCAACTTTGATGCTATGTTCCGGCTTTTCACGAAGTTTCATGAAGTTCAGCTTTAGTTTGGGAGTTGACCGACAGTTTGTCAATTTTTTTTTAGAATAATCAGCAGAGAAACATATTGTCACTAAATATGATCCTATTAGTTAATAGTTTTTCAGTATAAAGTTCTTCTCTTCTACATTTTTTGTCATATTTTACTTTTTCCTTGCTAATTGTATCTGACACCTGTGGAGAATATTATTTCATCCAAAGTACTTTAAATGTTTATTGAATACAATGCATAGTCAAAGTCTAAAGTGGGGTCTTTAGATCTTTTTGGCTTAGGACCTTCTTCTCATGTTTCGGATCTCCTTTAGTTTTTAACAAAGAGACGTTTCCCTACAAACTTCCCATGCGGTTTCATTTAACCACACGCCACAAGAATTTGAGGCACAAAGATGTAAAGTTATCCCATCTGGACGTAATTTTTACAAACTAAAAGATTACAGAAGTTGGCACAATCCTCCAACAAGAGTGGGGAACCTAACCCCAATGTGGTGAACCAGAACAACCATTGGCATCGTGGCAAACAGAGGTGGTTTGAAGTCACCTCAGATCATAGAAGTAAATCAACGAGTTGCTAAAGACAGTTTGGACGTATTGGTTACTTGATTTGCACAGTTCCTATACGCTTGGGCTCTCTGAAAAGTCGCACAGCATGCATATATTAGAAACACATGCTTGTCTGACAGGGTGAACGGGTTGTGGAGCACAGACTTAAGATCTGGAATGAGATTGTATGCTTCTTATTAACCTGCGGCCACTTCATCCCTCCATTAAACACTCCCCCCATTACCCCTCCGCGCTTCCTCTCAATATTCACCTGATATTGTTTTTCCTGTTTTCTTAGCATCTCTTAAAATCTCTTGATTCTACCATTCTTCTTCTACTCTTCATCTCCATCCTTATTTATTAGCTCTGTGATTTAGCTCCTTGCCCTCCTACTTGCTGCTCGGTGAGAATCTAGTAGAAGGTAAACCGTGTTGAGGTTAAAATTGAATGTTCTCCACATTTCCAAAGAGAAACTGGGATCAGCCCTAACACTTACAATGCCTTCAAAAGACTTTAAGCTAATTCTTAGCTTATTCGATCTGTGACTGTGTCTCAACCACTGAAATGTTTACCACAGCAAAGAAGTACTTCTTAACACTTTGGGCCTTCAAGTAAACTAAGGAGCATGAGAATATATAGTGTGTGTACAGTGATACGTTACAATGTATACCATCTATGACTTTGTGTTTAAACTGTGCAGTTCAATCTTACCACCTTACAGAGATAGTAGCATTTTAATATTTTGGGCTTCAAACTGTTGCCACAATGGACAAAAAAGCCTTACTTACATTAAATAATACAATAATAACCCTAACCCTTAAGTTTAGGGAAAAAAATCACAAAAATGTGTAAACTGCGAAACTTGCTTTGGGATGGATTTAGAAGTTTCCCTCCAAGTTACTTGAAAATGTAAAATTCCCACCTTGAAATAGTTCGAAATTGCTAGGGCATTGATAGTGTGGTGAGTTTTTGAATATTGTTTCAGAAGATAAATATTTAAATGAGGAATGGTGAAAACTCATTTTTAAAAGCAGATTTAATTTCCCTGTTGTCCATTCAAGATCAGGTCCTGTTTGTACACTGTTGTATAATCTTAATATTTTCCAGCTTTAGCCAGTGCTCGCTATGAAGATGTTTGGCAGCCTGCTAGAGAATTAAGGGGGTATCTAGGCTCTAAGCAAAGATAGATTTAAAGAAATCGGAATACCTTTTGATTAATAACATTTTATCAATATGAGATACAGTAAAGCAGGCTAATCTGGAGTTGCAGTTGGTAATGGTTACTTCTTATAGTACTTCCATTTATTGATGCACCAATATTATTATCATGTTGCCTTCAAGCAGAAAAAAGCTGAAAATGTTTGTAGATTAAACCTCACTAAGTAAAACAGTAGAAATCCTTGATACAGTGTTTTTAATTTCCTGTTTTGTTTTTTCTTTTTTGTATGAGTTAGAAAGGGTTATTCTTCGAAATTACTAAAGTTGAGTTATTTTTTTTTAATCAAGCAGTTTTATACCAAGATTGGCCCCAATAAACCTTATAAACAGGCTCATCTAGAGCCACAGAAGACTTAGTATAAAATATGCAATGTAATTTAGGTTTGTTGTTATGACAAATGCAGGCTTCCTGTGTTAAACTTGTGGATTTCCCCCTTTTTTAAAAGGTCAGGTTGTGTCTGCAGAGATTTAATGAGCTTTCACTGTGCAAAGATCTCAAGGTCAACAGACAAAAAGGGCATCACAATAGGTTTTTGTAATAAAAGGCTAAGAATAAAAATAAATACAGGCTTAAGACTAGTGAAAACAAATGAACGCGCTGACTTTTTTGACAAGAAACATGGTCTCTTTCTTTATCTTGTTACACAGTGATAAAAGCAAAGCTCACAGCTGAATTCTCTGTTTTTGCTTTTGAAGATTTTTTTTGCCTTTAAGTAGTTGATGGTTGGTTGGCAATGGTCAGAGATTGCATGTCAGTGGAGATTTTTGTTTTGTTTTTTTAGTTTGAAGACCATCTGGTACCTGTTGATTAATGGCTTGTGTTTCTATAGGTATTTTTGTGTCCTCTGTATCCTTTAACCATCTCTTTTCTCTGCAGGGGGATCACACGTGGGCCACCATGTTGGGACAGAGCGTGCGGTTACAGCCAGTTCCCATCCAGAGCCTATCGGAGCTGGAGCGAGCCAGGTTACAGGAAGTCGCTTTGTACCACCTGGAGGAGAGGGACCTGGACTTCAAGATCAGCATCCCTAAAGGTAAGGGGGAAGGACAGAGATGGTGTTTCTAAAGGATCTGATGGTGGTTGAGTGTAAACTGATTTCTTAACTCGATTCCTCAATATTTTCCAAAGTACTTCCATTTTTTATTAGCACTCATATACTACCTTTATTGATTTGGAGGCTCGAATATTCAAGATTTAAAAAAAAAAATTGTTAGTTTAAGGCATACATATTTGATCTTTACCCGAAAGAATTTGGACTGATGAAATCTGGGACTAAACAAAAATGGGCGTCATGGGAGTTGAACCTTTGTCTGCCATATCATCCTGAGTACTGGCCTATTCATTTATGCCCTCTGTAATGGGAATTTGTTTTTAGTCTGTATCTTCTGACTTGTTTGAACTACCCTACTAACTCCTGAGGCACTAAACAGAGGACATCCTGGGCTTTATATTAATATGTCATGTGTTTGGGTGGCTTCTTTTAGCTCCAAAGAGGCAGGAAATCATAAATAAAGTTAAATAGGAATATTCTTTTGTCCTTGGTTCTCAGGAGGATATAAAAGTCTTGAGGATTATCCTTCTTAGTCACATCTACCTCCTTATTACCTTGGTTTCATAGTATTAGGTTTTACTGGTTTTGAGGCATCAAAGGATTTGGTTTGATTTTTTTAATAAAAAAAAGCAGCATTATTTGAGTTAAAAGACACCCTTCGTTACATTGACCATCATGGAAGGATAACCTGTAATTTCTGGGTTTCCAGGCTGCCAAGTCCTACATCGGCTTACGTTTTATTGGTTTACTGAAAATGGGCAACTTTAGAAAAGCTAAACTATAAATAGTAAATAAGTTACTTAAGTAATTGTGGAACATAACAAATAACCCCAATCTGAGAGAAAATCAGTTTCCTCTGACACATAATTGAGAATGCTGTTAAGTCACATGCGAAAGTAATTGTTTGGAAATGGGCCTAAACTTTGTGTAACTTGCATAGACATGTGATAGCCAGAGTTCAAGTGTTGCCAGAGTATGTTTTGTGTTTCTGTTGATTTCTGAAATAGCATTTAAGTTGCAAATCAGTTTTTAAATTTGGCACAATCCCCTGTAGGGAAGGCAAGGAGGTAAAGACACTTCACCCGTTGCCTACTGGTGGTGGTCAGAGGGCCTGGTGGCGCCAGTGTCCGGCAGCCTCGCCTCTGTCAGTGCGCCCCAGGGTGGCTGTGGCTACAATGTAGCTTGCCATCACCAGTGTGTGAATGTGTGTATGACTGGATATGTAAAGCGCTTTGGGGTCCTTAGGGACTAGTAAAGCGCTATATAAATACAGGCCATTTACCAAAGGTTTAAAAACATGAAAAAATGCTATGTCCGACCATTAAATTCATAGGGACAGGGCATGATAGTTACTCCATTACAATAGCTTCCCAGAATAGTGAAACTGATGAAGGACAACTTTGTTTTTGTCACCATTGCTGCCAATTTAATGCAGTTAAATTTCATTAGTCAGTCTTAGTGGTGAGGCGGATTGGTCGTCATGAGGTTTGAGAATAAAAGTTCACGATGACCTGGTGAGTATGGCGCCAGTTTGGTTAGCCACACTCAGCCAAACTTAGACTGAACTGCCCTAAAGCAAAAACAACAACTCAGTCTGCCAAGGGAGCCATAACAGCTTGTCTGTGAATCTGAGGAATGAGCATAAAGCAGGAAGACATTAAGGATCATCTGGAGCGGAATCCAGGGTGTCAGATTGATAAGGAAGGGGAAAGGGAGGCAATGTGATTTCTGTTAATTGACTCTTTATCTCAAATAGCATTGGATAGGGTCATGATTTGTCTTTTTTCCCACCCTAGGGGTGATGATATGAGATAGCTGGGTAATATTCACTTCTTAAACCACCGACCAGTACTGCTGTTTCCAAGTCATAGTCTAGCTGGTATTGTTTTGTTTCTGATTTTAAACTTGTGCAGCTGTCCTGGTGTGAGTCATTATGGCAAAATGTGCTATGGGAGACACCTGTTGCAGCAGGAACTCCCACAATTGTGGACGAATTGTTGAATGTTAATACAATTGATTTATGCAGTAGTGTTGCATAAACACTGCTTTTACAGGGGTGTGGGTTTTCCAGATATGGCTATTTAGTTTTCGTGTAACAATGTAAAAATGGTGACTGATGAAGCATAGGTTCAAATGTCAGCACATTAACAGGGGTTGTAACCTGTGCGTTGTTGAGATGGTCATTGTCGTTCCACCAAGTATGTGGCTAGAGACTTGGCACACATGTAGTACACCTTATGGGTTACTTGTAATTTAATGAATTAGTTCTTCCAAACTATACATGACTATTTGATATTTGTGCATATATATTTCCATTTTCACTTTCTCACGATTTCGTTCCCCGCCCTCATTTATACCTCATCCTCTTCCTTGACTCAAACTTCCTCTCCTGAACTGACACATAAACACGCATAAATATTTTTATTTGTTCCTAATATTGTGGCAGTTACTTCTTTTCAGCAGATGTGACGGCTGAAAAGAAGCCAGCTAACCAACAATAAAAGCTGGTTATAAGCTAACATTAGCTAATGCTAGCTAACATTACCTAAAATTATGCCAGCTAACGTTAGGCTCGAGTAGCTTAAAAATCACACTTTACCTCTTATAAAAAGTTACATTCTCACATTGCATCAGTTTATTGAGTGAGTATCCGGATACAATAAGGTTTGATCTATTTCAAAGAAAGTTTCACCAGTGCTGGCTAAAAGCAGCTAACAGTAACAAAAACAACAGCTAACAGCAGCTCTTAGCAAGAGAAAAGTTAGCGACTCACGTCAGTATCGCTGTCATCAGACAGAACAAAAAAGACATGGACACAAATTGTTGACTAATGGAAACATTAGACTGACAGGCTATACTTACTTACAGAGGAAGGTACCCACTGTGTCAAGGGTTATGGACTTGAATTGGGAGGAGTAAGAAAACCAAATTACAGTGCAATCTGCTGTACACTGACATATACTGTTGATATTTTACAAACTGTATCTGAACTGAATTGTAAAGGTGGTGGTGAAGGAGACAAAGTGATATAGCAGTGTTTCATGTAGTTTAAATTAATTCTTGCCACACTGAGTTGCCCAAATTCAGGCTTTGGTGGTGCTTGGTTTTCTTAGTCTTACATCAGACCTACATGCAAATCTTGTGTACCCTTTTGAACTCTGAAGGACTCAAGCCATCTAATAAAGTGGGCTAGATTCACTAATAAACTGCAAATTCCTCACACACCTCACAGATTGCAGACCAGGAGGTTTCCTCTTGTGTTTATTGAGGCCTAGGGTCAGTGAGGTCAGGAGGATCACTGGGGCTGATGCTGAGGAAATATGGAAATATTCAACTGGTGTCTTTGTATGATCAGGATCTGTTGGTGGCTTTTCGCCTGTGAGACCAGCTGGTATGTAAGCCTCTTTTCTCAGACTCAGAAGCTCTCTTCCATACTACTGTTCTCTTGCAGGGTTATTAACCCTTCAACCTCCTCAACTTTGACTACGTCACTGATTGAGGCTGGGTATACTTAAGTTTTCAAATAAACAGTGGAGCTCAATTATATCAAGGGCTTTACAATTCCCCTTGAGTATAAAATTTACAATTGGGATACGACCACTTTACTTCTGCAACTTTTCACAATGCATGCATGCACCAAAATGGGCCTACAGGCCCTTGTGGAGATTTTTTGTAAACAAAATTCCTGTGTTAATGAAAAAAAAAGAAGTGTAATTTAATTCACCTTAATTTCATGCCTAAAATTATCCAAAGCACGAGTGGGGAATTCATTTTTCCAATGGCCCACATAAGAAGCTTGGACTGTTGTAGAGAGCCGCACTTATCTGAGCGGCCCTCCACAACAGTCCCAGTTTCTTACAACATAATAGGACTATTTAACTATTTACAATCCACACATGAATACATGGGGAAAAAAATTCTCCCATTTTCTGCGTCGTTTAAAGTCCCATGAGGTTTTTATAGGTTCCACTACATGAGACCTTCTGAATTAGCTGCTTTAACTTGAGCATATTTAAATAAAACACCTGCATTGCCCTTTTTACCTGCAGGTTTTACACTGGCCTCATGTTCTAGCTGTGATTCAATCTTCACATAAACGATGGATGTGGCTGCCTGAAAATCGCCATAAACGTAAATTCTGTGGTTGCCAAAACAAACCCAGCTGCACAGAAATATAGACAAAATCATCTCTCTGCCTCCTCGCCCTTCATCTCAGTAAACTTTCTCAATGAGTTTACTGTCTCAGTTGTTATTTAGTCTTATTTAATAAAATATTTGTTCATTTAGTAAATTGTGGTCACTATTAGAATGAAATAGAGGAAAAACAGGATACGCAAACAGGTGCATCTAACGATAACCAAATGGCTAACTCTTGGTTGGTCAGATTCAAAAATGCCCAGCATGAGATTTTCTGTCAGGATCTCTTTATTCATCAGGAGACATCAAGTGGCAATCTTTTAAAGTCTATTGACTGCATTGGAGAACTGGTAACACCAGCTGCACTATCTTTTAATATTCACTTAACAAATAAATATGCTCAAATATATGATGTATGATTTCTTTTCTCTAAATGGATCGGATTGAATGTTTAAAGTTTGCAAGGTGTCAGTTCTCTTTTCTCATTAAATTTGCCGGTCCGTGCTGCAGCTCAACAGATTCAAAGTGTGCCTTCTAAGTTGTATTTTTTTTTTTGTTTTCCTCACTCATTGTTTGTAGCGGTGACAACATAAGGAGAGAGGAACCCAGCACTGGACAGAAACGTTCAAGACGTCTGTGGATGTTTAAACTTTCTGCATTTGACTGATCTACAAAGTTCAGGACCTTTTGTTGGAGGTCTTTAGATGTTTAAATCAGCTTTAAAAGTTTCGAACGTGTGGGTGTTTTGGTTGTTCACCGAAGTATCTGGGTATCTGTACATACAAGGCTTTGTTTGAAGGTCTAGTCGCTCGCTAGATGTCCACTCTCTGGATGTCTGACAAACATCTGAGGCATCCAAAACAAACTCAAAGTCTATTTCTTTCAGCAGCTCTTTCGGATTTTCACACATGTCCAAAATAAGTATGTGTGGTGGAATTTAGTGCGAAGATGCCCTGGAAACTTCTGGCTTCAGACAACACATATTGTGATTACCCTTGTAAAAAGAGGACATTTTTAGCTATGTTTAGCACAAGCTTAAGCATCTGTAAGTGAACTTCTATGTCAATGTTTTGCACTAATATAATGGAAATTTGTCCAGTAATCTTTTAATGATGTTGTGACATAAAACGCTACTTTTGCTCATCTAATGGTATCATTGTTGCTCTGTGGGATCTTGTTTAGTCTGTCCAATGCTCTGTTACAAATTTATTGGCTTCTCGCATTACTTAAAGTCTCACAAGAGAGGAACCTTCGTAACGCATATGTTACCCATGTTGTGAGTCACGTTTTATGCCCTTACAATGTAAATACACTTTAGAGTGAACACTTGTTTTGATATTAATGCTCCAAGAAAATCTACTTTTAGCAGACAATGTTTCTAATGTGTCACACATCCTGTGAGACTCCCCGTGCTCCGTGCTTTTGGGAAATCTTGTTCTTCTCTCTTGTTCATATGTGTGTTTGTCCCATCAGGTCAGGGTTCAATTAAACAGTAACGTTAATGGGAAAGATGACTAATTCACTTTATACCATCTGTTTTCTTACTTGTTTTTGTCCCCCCCACCCCCCCGTGGTGATCACTACTATCATGGTAGATGTCCTTAGCATATGTGATTTTAATGCTCCAACATAAACTTCACAAATATCCCACGTGGACGAAATAAACTTGGCTGCTTTAAATGCCTTGTGTTCCTGAAAAAGAGCCGGCTTTGATTTAGTGATGTTGTAAACAGCAGACTCACTGACCCAAACAGTTTCTTCCAAGATACGTAAACCCAGTGAGAGCGAGACGGCGTGCAGCTTGTAAAACAGCTCACATTCATACTTTCCTTGTTTCTTTATGAAGTCAACTTTTTGGTTAATGAGCAGCAGCAGATGTGAAGAACTTAATTAACCGGAGAGGTTTGTGTAAGAAAAGCAGAACGTAAATCGATTATTTAACCTAACAGACTGTTTTATTTGTAGTAAATGACCATATAAGTGCATGTGTAAATGAACTAAAAGCTCACAGTGTATATATGCCTAAAGGTGATGTAATACAGTTATTAATACACTTAATCTGGAAAAAGAAAACCGGCTGCTGCCATCTATGAAAAACTGTGACGAGCTTAGAAAAGCTCATTTTATTTGCCTTAAAAATGACTCCTTCAGCTCTCACACATCTCAGTCACCAAGATTCTCTAAGCTCCAAATTGGATCAGTAAAAGTTAAAATGGCTGTCATTTTTTGTGTCCTGTGAGACAGTTTCCTCGGCCCGTCTCACAGACAAAGTGCTCTCTGAGTAAGTGTGGGAATATTCCTCCTCGGTTTCTCCCCTGGGCTGTAATCTCTCCAGGCCACCCAGTCTATTACAGTCTCAGCATCACCTCCCGTTGCGCTCCCTCCCTCCAGTCCGTCTTTTGTTGCTTTTTTTCCCTCCCCATCTCCGTACGTGTTTTCATTCCTCGCGTTTCATCTCACTTTTCTCTCTATGTGCCCGCTCCCTTTATTCTCTGGGTGCTTCATCCTGCTGGAACTGAAGGACAAATCGCTCCCATAAACCTTCTCCAGTGTGCTTGTACAGTTTGTATATATTCCACTCTCCATTTATTTTCGTGTGTGGCCCCCGTATGCAGGTATTTGAATGTTGTATGCATCACAAGTGTGGTTTTTAGTTTTGCTGGCAGGGTCCAAGGAATTCTTTGTGAAGTGTGTTGGTACTTGAGTGACAGATTTTTCTCTTATTTGGTGTGGTCTGGAGTTCATTCTCATGCCCTGTTTTATGAGTCGCTGCTCTGCAGGGACTGCAAACTAACTCTCTCTCCAAATAGACTCAAGGACAGCTTTTACAACAGGGCAATAGCCCTGATCAATGTAAATAGCTGACCTGACTGGATACCTCCCTGGACTTTTTAGGGGGAGGTAACAATGTTTAAAACGATAACAATAATATTTATATTTATAACAAGGTGCAGTAATAATTAATGTGCAATAATAACAGTGTGCAATACACATACACTTATTCTTCTTTTTTATACTAAGTTAATATACTGTGTTGTGTTGTTTGTTACGTTGTGATGTGTCATATCGTGTCGTGTTGTGTTATATGTAGTGCCGACGTAGGACAGTTTTTCCAATTTCATTGTACTACTGTACTATGTATGACTGTGCAATGACAATAAAGAGTTATCTTATCTTATCTTATCTTACTTCCTCTCGTTTTCCTTCTTTTTCTTTTTTGTCCTTTTATTACTTCCCTGGATCATTTCAGTCTTAAAACTCTTGGCTTTTTACCTGTAGTTGGATTTGTGCTTACGATCCTTAAATATTTATTAAACCAGGTGAGCGTCTTTGAGATGATGATTTTCTAGTCAGGTATAGCAGCAAGATATAAAAAGTTATGCATTAAAAAGAGTAAAAACTTTCAATGCTTTGATAATCTGAAATATATGAGCACGGGCTGCTTCACTGGTTACTCATTGTTAGTACTGGGTTGGTCCGCATTGGACTTCAGAACTGTCTTAATTCAACAAAATGCTGGAAACATGGAAACATTGACATGACAGAATCCCACAGTTGCTGCAGATTTATGGGCTGCACATCCATGATGCGAATCTCCTGTTCCACCACATCCCAAAAGTGCTCTGTTCGCTTGAGATCAAGTGACCGTGGAGGCCATTTGAGTACAGTGAACTCATTGTTGTGTTCAAGAAAGCAGTCTGAGATGATTTGAGTTTTGTGACATGGTTTGTTATCCTGCTGGAAGCAGCCATCAGAAGATGGGACACTGTGGTCATAAAGGGATGGATGTGGTCAGCAATAATACTTAGGCTGGAGTTTAAATGATGCTCTGTTGCCTGATAAAACATCGCCTCACTAGCCTCAGTTCTCTTTTCTTAGTCGACAGGAGTTACACACTTTGTGGTCTCTGCTGCTGCAGCACATCCCTTTCAAAGTTTACCTTGTTTCATTTTCAGAGATGCTCTTCTGCATACCTTTGTATGCACAAGTAGTTATTTGAGTTACTGTTGCCTACCTTCTTATCACCTTGAAGCAGTCTGACCATTCTCCTTTGGCCTCATCAGCCACCACCCATGTCTAAATGCACAGAGCTGATTAGCTGATATTTGTGTAAAGGAGCAGTTGAATAGGTATACCTAATGAAGTGGCAGTATATAATGAGCATACAGGCAGTCAGTGTAATTAGAGAGACCTGTCACCATGGTGACCACGGTGACATGTAGCCATGGTCATGTGACATGGGTGTTTTTAACCACACTTTGGAGCATTGTTTGAAACATCTATCAACCCATCCCCAGTGTCAGTTACTTGCCTCTGTGTTTCCTGCTTATGTTTACGTTAGTTTTGTATTTGGTTCCTATGCCTGCAACACATGAAAAAAAGAATACCACAGAGTAAAACATTGCTTAAAGTATGGGCTGTTCGAGGCAATTGACTCATATTATTGCATATTATTGCAGCCATGTTCATTGTGCATGTATGATCTGATGATTTTTAAGGCTCTAAGAACATAATTAAGCAAACCTAACAATCGGCTAACGCAACAGCATCTGTCCTGCCAGTATTGTTTCAGTTCAAAGTCACAGTGGTATTACTCACAAATAAGAAGTTAAAAGAATTATTTTACCAGAAGTCTCGGAGTAGATGGGAAGGATTCAGTGGTCCCTTGGCCCCCTGCATCCGGTGCACTTGATCTCAGGGGCTGCAAATATCAGTCACAGCCAAAAATGGTGAAGAGACAAACAAACAACAACCAAAATGGGATAGTAAACTGGGGTTAGGAGATAAAATCCAAAACAGTAGCCATGCATCTGTTCATCAGTAATAAATAAAGGTGGCCTGTTTAACAATCAGCTCAGACAAACAGTGTGACGTTGAGGTTCTGAACTTCTTAATCAGCCAGTCATAGATTGTAAAATAGATCTGGCAGAGGTAGCAACATGCATGAAATGTTTCTGGTTGTTCATTAGGCCTGCAGGAGATTTTAGATACCTGTGATTGACATTGAATGCATCATTTTCCTTGATTTCCTCCGTCAAACATCTTCAGTCGGAGCGCAGGAAGGTAGCAGAGTCTTTTAAACATCAAAGCCTGGGCTGTTTATCCCCTCTTTGTTTTTGTCTTGTCTGTCACCTTATCTCCCTGTGAATGTGCATTATGTAATCATACACATGTACATGCACACACTCATCAGTAGCAGATCAGCCTCAGCTGGATGAGGCATGCGTTCAATGGGAGGGGCTGTGTGCTTTGGAAATAAACTTTAATTTCCTGCAGTCATGAGAATTTGACCTCTTTATCCCAGCAGCACACAGCAGTCTTCATTTGCTCCCTGCTACTTTCATTTTTTTTCTTATTTTTTTTTTATTAAAGCAGGAAAAAAGAGGGAAAAGAATGTCCGTACTTTAAAGTGCCGCAAACAGGCCGGGCAGCATTACTTGCCATGAAGGTAACAGCAGTGATTCCTTAATAGGGAAAAGGTCTGACTTTGAATTAGTGATTTCTAAACAGCAGCTTTGCTAAAGCAAACAAAGGCTTCGTCCACACAAGCCAGAGTGTGAGGCTGTAGAGTTCCTAAAAATAAAAAATATCCCACTTGTAACAAAACATACACACCGTCAGATTTTCTGTTTTGGGGATGTAGTTCACAGTATTTTATTAAAAAAGTGCGAAGAGGAAGTAGAAATGTCAGCAGTGGTTGTTTTTCAGCTCTGACTGAAGTTAAGGGGAAAAACCCAGGCAGGGTAAACATTTAATCAGAGATCTTCCCCCAAATTATTAGGTACACTCAAATGTTTGCATTGTCAGTTTTATGAAATTTATGAAAATGAGGTTTTACATCTATCCAAATATGAGCCAAGACCTTTATAGAAAGTGTAGGAGTCTATACAGTCTTTGCATTACAATATAAAGCACCTTAAGGTAACTGAAATGGTTGTTTTTGTCTTTTAGTTGACATAGAGTTTAAACAGAGGTTGTTTTTTTTTTTTTTTGAAGAAATACTGTCAGGAGCCAAAAAGAAAGCTGTATAGCAATCAGCTATCATGTATTAAGCTAGCTTGCCAGTGTAAGTATTAGGTGTAAAAATTTAAATCGGTAAACAATCAGTAATCTTGACTATAATACGATGATTTCATTTCTTTTATGAAATTACGAGGCATGGTGGGGGGTACGATCGTGAAGCTTTACTAAACAATATCTGTATTTTGGTCACAAATACATTTATGTAAAATATATTTAAAATGTCAAAATTTAAATTGCATGAAAAAACAGGCGCGTAGTCGTACTGTGTCGCCTTAAATTGAATTTTCAAGGAACATCATAAATCTTTTCTCCATCCTTTTTTCTCATACTAAAGTAGATTTCAGTCTTAAAATCTTTTTTGGCAGAGCTCATTTTGTGTTTTGGCATTTTTTTACAATCACTTATTATCTTCAAAACACTTTTCCTCGATTTATTTACCTCTCTTTGTATCTTACTTATAGATACACACATGCAACAACAAATCTCCCTTCATCCAGCATGTCAAGGGCCATTAGACAGAGTGGGCTATTCCAAAACACTAAACAGACTCAGTCTATTGAAAAGGTTCTGCTCTTGTCTTGGAACTGAGGAAGAGGTGAAAGCAGAAGATAACAAGTGAGATGAAGAGGAAAAGAAAAAGTAAATGTCGTATTGAGGGTGAGCCTGATTGGTGGTGTCTGTTTAAAAGGACATATTACTTCCATGATCAAGGTTATAAGTATGGATTTAATACATTTATACTTACTCCACCACATACCTTTGATATACCAGCCTGGTCTCATAAAATATTCATTAAAATATATCTGTGAAGGTTCTCAGTCATCCAGATCATCGTAGTCAAAGGAGCTTGCAAAGAAAAGCGTCTGGACTTCTTTAAGTTGCTTGAAGACGTTTCACCTCTCATCCGAGAAGCTTCTTCAGTTCTAAGGTCAAATGGTGGAGAGTCCCAGATATAAACCTAGTGGGAGTTTCCCCCCACAGAGGGACAAAAGGACCCCCTGATGATCCTCTAATCGCCTGAGCCAAGGTGTGAAACTGGGTGTGGGTCCAAATCAGCCAGAGTTTCGGGTGAGTTCATTGTGAAACCTGGCCCCACCTTATCATGCGAATTCCTGAGGTCAGATGGCCCAGGATGTGAGTGGGCATTAAGGCGTCTGGGAAGGGATCTCAAAACTGGATTATAGATGGCAGAGAGTTGGTGTCGTAAACCCCCGCCTCTGTTCAAAGATGGTCGCTCACAGTGGACATAGATGGCTTCTTTCACTCCTCTTTCAAACCATCTGTCCTCTCTGTCCAAAATGTGAACATTGGCATCCTCGAAAGAGTGTCCTTTATCCTTAAGATGCAGATGGACTGCTGAGTCTTGTCCTGTGGAGGTGGCTCTTCTGTGTTGTGCCATGCGCTTGTGAAGTGGCTGTTTGGTCTCTCCAATGTAGAGGTCTGAGCATTCCTCGCTGCACTGTACAGCATACGCCACATTGTTAAGTTTGTGTTTTGGCGTTTTGTCTTTCGGGTGAACCAGTTTCTGTCTGAGCGTGTTGCTGGGTCTGAAATACACTGGGATGTCATGCTTGGAGAAAACTCTCCTGAGTTTCTCTGATACACCGGCTACATAGGGGATGACAATGTTGTTGCGTCTGTCCTTCTTATCCTCCCTCGCTGGTGTCTGATCTTCTTTTTTGTACCTCTTTGCTGACTTTAAGAACGCCCATTTAGGATAGCTGCACGTTTTGAGTGCTTCCTTTACATGTGTGTGTTCCTTCTTTTTCCTTCAGGCTTAGAGGGAACATGTTCTGCCCGGTGGTGTTGGGTCCTAATTACTCCAAGTTTGTGTTCCAAAGGGTGATGGGAGTCAAAGAGGAGGTACTGGTCCGTGTGTGTGGGCTTCCGGTAAACTTAGATGTTGAGTTTGCCGTTCTCTTCAAAGTGCACAGCGCAGTCCAGGAAAGGCAAACAGTTGTCCTTTGTGTCTTCCCTGGTGAACTTGATGTTTTTATCCACAGCGTTAATGTGCGCAGTGAAGGATTCCACTTCTTGTGTCTTGATTTTGACCCAGGTGTCGTCCACATATCTGTACCAGTGGCTGGGTACTCTTCCTTTGAAAGAGCCAAGAGCCTTCCTTTCCACTTCCTCCATGTAAAGGTTGGCTACAATAGGTGACACGGGGGAGCCCATGGCACAGCCATGTTTTTGTCTGTAAAAGCCTTCGTTGTATTTGAAATATGTAGTGGTGAGGCAGAGGTCTAACAGTGTGCAGATCTGATCGGGTGTGAAGTTGGTCCTGTCCTCCAAGGAGCTGTCTTCTTGTAGTCGTTTTCTGACAGTCTCCACGGCCTCCGTGGTGGGTATGCAAGTGAAAAGAGAGACTACATCAAAGGACACCATGGTTTCATCTGGATCCAGGGTAAGTTTCTGGACCTTGTCGGTGAAGTCTCTCTTTTCACTTGCATACCCACCACAGAGGCCGTGGAGACTGTCAGAAAACGACTACAAGAAGACAGCTTCTTGGAGGACAGGACCAACTTCACACCCGATCAGATCTGCACACTGTTAGACCTCTGCCTCACCACTACATATTTCAAGTACAACGAAGGCTTTTACAGACAAAAACATGGCTGTGCCATGGGCTCCCCCGTGTCACCTATTGTAGCCAACCTTTACATGGAGGAAGTGGAAAGGAAGGCTCTTGGCTCTTTCAAAGGAAGAGTACCCAGCCACTGGTACAGATATGTGGACGACACCTGGGTCAAAATCAAGACACAAGAAGTGGAATCCTTCACTGCGCACATTAACGCTGTGGATAAAAACATCAAGTTCACCAGGGAAGACACAAAGGATAACTGTTTGCCTTTCCTGGACTGCGCTGTGCACATTGAAGAGAATGGCAAACTCAACATCTAAGTTTACCGGAAGCCCACACACACGGACCAGTACCTCCTCTTTGACTCCCATCACCCTTTGGAACACAAACTTGGAGTAATTAGGACCCTACACCACCGGGCAGAACATGTTCCCTCTAAGCCTGAAGGAAAAAAGAAGGAACACACACATGTAAAGGAAGCACTCAAAACATGCGGCTATCCTAAATGGGCGTTCTTAAAGTCAGCAAAGAGGCACAGAAAAGAAGACCAGACACCAGCGAGGGAGGATAAGAAGGACAGACGCAACAACATTGTCATCCCCTATGTAGCCGGTGTATCAGAGAAACTCAGGAGAGTTTTCTCCAAGCATGACATCCCGGTGCATTTCAGACCCAGCAACACGCTCAGACAAAAACTGGTTCACCCGAAAGACAAAACTCCAAAACACAGACTTAGCAGTCCATCTGCATCTTAAGGATAAAGGACACTCTTTTGAGGATGCCAATGTTCACATTTTGGACAGAGAGGACAGATGGTTTGAAAGAGGAGTGAAAGAAGCCATCTATGTCCACTGTGAGCGACCATCTTTGAACAGAGGCGGGGGTTTACGACACCAACTCTCTGCCATCTATAATCCAGTTTTGAGATCCCTTCCCAGACGCCTTAACGCCCACTCACACCCTGGGCCATCTGACCTCAGGAATTCGCCTGATAAGGTGGGGCCAGGTTTCACAATGAACTCACCCGAAACTCTGGCTGATTGGGACCCACACCCAGTTTCACACCTTGGCTCAGGCGATTAGAGGATCATCAGGGGTCCTTTTGTCCCTCTGTGGGGGGATACTCCCACTAGGTTTATATCTGGGACTCTCCACCATTTGACCTTAGAACTGAAGAAGCTTCTCGGATGAGAGGTGAAACGTCTTCAAGCAACTTAAAGAAGTCCAGACGCTTTTCTTTGCAAGCTCCTTTGACTCATTAAAATATAATTAATTAGTTCGTGTTCATGTACACAAATCCAAACGAGTGCTGTTTAAAGCCTAAATCTAATTTAATGTCCCAATGAAATACTTCTTTTATATACAGGGAAGCAGACGAGGACAGTCAATACACCAATCAGGTTTTAAAAAACCCACCAGAAAAGGAAAATTCATAATTATTCATAATCAGAAATTAGTACATTAAAAATTGTGACAATTTTACATAATGCTGTAACACTGTTAGAAATTTATTTAGTTAAAAATTTTAAATGCTGGGTTTTAGATACACAGTTTTTTTGGGGGTTTAGTGTTCTCTCCGTGGGTCATGAAACTTGTTCTGAACTTTGTAACTCTTTCCCTGATCAACACACATCATATTATAAAAAGAGAAAAAAATCTAAAACTAATAGAAAAATTACAAAAACTAAATAATTTTCAGAAATAAAGACTTTTTTCTATTTAATACAGACTGCTGAAACAAAAAGCAAATCTACAGTGGAAATGAAGTAAAACTAAACTAATTCACTCTATAGTAAGGAGTACACAATGGATGGATGGATGGTAGTATTTGGGTTCATGTACAGATAAAAGCTGGTGATGGGCACATCTCATTGATGTACAACAGTAACAAAAGACAGACATCCCAGACCGACTGTGACACAGACTTCATTGTTCAAACTAAAGCAAACACATACTTGAGCACCACAAACTGTATTGACTGTGACCTTTTCTTTCTTCCCACAGAAACTCACAAGCGAAGAAAATCTCTGCGCAGGAAGTTTGACTCCTTTTCAAAGGAAAAAAAAGAGCGAGGTGAGTTCATGAAACCCCAAACCATAGAAGTGGGTAAACACGATCCCGTCTGCGGCTATAAACTGTGAATGTGTTTCCCCACAGGCTGTTACGCTAAATATTATCATCAAACACAATGTCCCTTCTGTCCGCTGAAGCTACATAACCACATACACCACTGGAGTCCAGTGGCTTTTACCACCACTAACCACTAATGGCCACACATACTTGAAACACTGTTTAAAAAGAACGAGTGGATCAGGAATGAACTCTAAATCCTGGAAGTTTCACTTAGCTGGTGCTTCATTGTTTTTATAACCGCAAGTGAATAATGAATGAACAAACTGCAAGTTTAACTTCTTTAGTAGAGCTATAAGTATCATCTACAATATGTTTGGGATTTTTTTTGCAACAAATGATTACATTTAAACCAAAAACACAAAGAAACTAACAAAGTTAGACTAACAAAATGAAGAACCCCATTTGCACACATTATTTTTTATAATTGTGTTTTTCTGGGTACAAACAAAGTGGAAAAGGGATTTGAATCTGGAACTTTTGGATATTATGGATTGGTTTTTGGATCTTTGATCTACATTTGTGGCATGTGTGCTTCCTCACACCCCTCTTTTGGAGTATTTAGTTAAGTCCATGAAAGCCTGCTCTTTTGAGTCTGAGTCCACTTGGCCTTCGGTGTGAAGTAGTATGAAATCTGATTATTTTTGCCGGATCAGATATTATCCAGTTCTAAACGTGATTTCCATTCTCAGCAGAAATGGAGGAAGGTTTCATATTTCTTCAAGCCTTTGAATTTTCTGAGGGGACCCGTGACTTTCTGCTTTGATTTCCTCCACATTTCTTTTGAACTGCCACCTTGCCATTGTGGTTAAAAAGAGTAAAAGATATACAGAGTCTCATCTCTGCAGATCAAATAATACTTTTAATTTCCTGGGGCTATGGTGCTGGCAATCTTTTTGTTAAGCAATGCGATAACAACACTTTCTCCAAGTCAAAGCGTTTGCTGTGTTGGATGAGACGCTTGTATTTTTAACATGCTGCTCTGTTGTTTTTCTTGTAGACTCAAGCCCCGTATTTGGTCATCATTCTCTGCCTCTACTTTTTATTGGCGCTATTCATGCGTAGCACATCATTCGACTGAGATTTTAAAAATTACAGTGCACACTACAGCCTTGGAAACAAAACATTGAAGAGCTTATGGAATAATCACACAGAGGCCTACTAAGGTTTAGACCATTAAGGACTTTTTCATAGCCAGTAATCCAAACCAATCAACATGGTAATGACTAACCTTATGTTGCAGATGGGCTCATCTCAGATGTACGAAAAAGTCCATTTTTGGTGTCTCCTCCCTGTTATATGATGGCGTTTGAATGTGCCAATCAAGGACCCTCAGCGTTTACGTTTATTGAAGACAATTTAACCTTCATCCTACCCAGTGCTCATGTTTTTATATTAGTGTTGTCAGTGTTAATCTCGTTAAAATGACGTTAACGCCATAACTGCATTAACTTGGCAAACCTCGGTTAGCGAGTTATGGCGGATCGACCCACGCACGGGGCAATCCACCATAACTCGCTAACGGCGGTTTGCCGCGTTAGTTTATATTAGCAATAGTTTATATTAGTCTAACCAAAGCTCTCCTACTAACCAACTATAACCCAACTTCACTAACCCTCCAAACATCACTGATATTTGGTTTTCCATCTTCATTTACTTCCAGATTTATAGCAATTTATAGCAAAGTTCTAGCTAGCTAGCTGGCTTCCTGTCAAGGCCTCAGTCACACAAACCCAGAAACCAATCAGCGATCATCTTATAACCTCAAATAGGTGGCATAAATAGGTGTGCATTCCCCAACTAGTTAGCAAGTGATTGCCGGCTTTTTGCTGTTTGCGATCAATTTCACACTAGCAACTGCCAGCAACCACTACATAATTTCCTCTGGTAACCAGCAGTTGCTGGGGGGGATGGTGACTGGCATTAAGGCCTGTGTTAATAGCACTCAGGGAATACATAATCCCAGAGGAATACACACTTTTTGCTTAACGACCAGTGGTTGCCAGATGTTCACCAACTGGTCCTTAGACCTGGACCGTGTTACTGGGACCAAACTTCTAGCCCCTCTAAACATCATAGATCCTTTTTTTTAAGGATGACTAGATGTTAAAGTTTATTGTCACACCTGGGAGCCACATTAATCTTTTTATTGGAGCTGAAAGAATTTGGACTGTTTTTAACTCTTAATGGTGTTTCACTGTTTGTGTTTATGGAAACTGAAGCAACTTTTTAGACCCTGAAATTACCAATAACATCAGACTAGAGAAGCAGATAGTTTGCTTGTTGAACAAAACAAATTTGAGGCTTTTTGTACTTCTCTGTATTGATTTTTTCATTTCATCTTCTCTTTGGCTTTCTTTGATTTGCTCCTGACCTTTTTTCCCTTCTTCTTGTGTTTTTTTTCCTTCTCCACTTCTTCTTTCATCTTCCTGCTCTAACCCATGTGACAAATCAGATGTTAGCGTGACCTCTCAGAAAAAGATGTTCTCTTTTCTCAGCTGATTATCGCAGCAGGGCGAGATACGAGCCAAAATGCCCAACACTACACAGCACATGCATTGACTGGCTGTCTACGCAGCTCTTTAAAGCCTGCCTCCAGCCTTGTACACACAGTGACTTAGCTCTAGTTAACCCTGCTAATGAAAACACAGAACATTGGGACCTGGCAGCTTTCCTGTTGGCTCTGCTCCTCTACTACTAAAGGCAGGACTGCGTCAAGTAACGGATTACAGAGTGACAATTGTGATCTGCTTGGCATTCGTGTATGGTTGATCATAATGCAGTGAACCAGTAGTTTCTATGTAATTTTCCCAAGCAATAGTTTAAACTGTTGATTCCTAGGAAAATACTTTACAGAGGACAGCCTGTGTTTTTAAAGTCTAATGCTCCAGGAGGTTGGATATTATCACCCAGCTGTTCCTCTGCTAAATATATCCACTCTGTTTTTTTAAGTAACAGATGTTGACCCGAGTACCAGACGTATTTAGGGAGAAAAGAAAAGAAATTCCTGAACTGTAACACTTTGACACAAGCATCTCCCTTCCTGGCAGATTTTTTTTTTATCAACAATTCAGCACATATTAAGACACATTATAAAAAGAGATATTTTGGTTGTAGTTAGTACAGTGTTTTAAATGATTCTAATTCAGTCTTCTGCTTTGGTGATGGTGGTGTATTTGCTGGGTTTCTATCTATAACTTGAAATTACTCTAATTTTGTTGCTATTTTTATTTAAGTGAAAGCACACTTGTGCATTGTGTGTAACTGAAATCTGCTGGGCTGATCTGACAGAGTTAATTTAAAAAAAAAACGTAATTAAATCATGTGTTCTAGTTGACATAATACAATTATAATTAAGTTGTTCTAACAGTTCTGTTTTTGGTGAAGATTCCTCTGTATTCATATTTTGTTTTTCAGCTCTTAACGTTTATTTAACCAGGAGATGGGACTCTTGAGATTTAATATTTTTAAATTTGTGGAGGGATGGAGTGGAGCCAGTAGTCAGTCCAAGATTCTTGCACAAGATCAGCCCAGTTCAGCAACAGTTCAGTCTCTATCTTGTAGGTTTATCACTGATATGTTTCTTATTTGCCTCCTCAGTAAAATCAAGGACTCAGTGAACATCTGCTGAGCTTCTGTCTACTCCCTTCTTTTCTTGCTTTCTCTCAGCATCGGACTCATCTTTACTCACTAGTGTTAACAGTCTGGAAAACCATAGCAGAATTACTATAATGCAAATAGCTAGAGAACTATAGACTTGAAAACTCAAATTTCTTATTTCATATTATTTACATCTGTGTGACTTCAAATATATAACATTACTAGTTAATGAGCCTTGAGCCTTTATGAAAGAAAACATGTAGATACTTTTCCCACTACTTCACAACCCTCTTCTAAACGCTCGAACCTCTTCTAAACGTCTTGCTAATCTGGCTGCCCTTCTGTGAGAAGCAACACTTCCCTGCTGCCACAGATAGCTATTAAATCATCAAGTGTTTACTTTAAACAAGCAAACTCTTCCAGTGCAAGCTGCTAACCCCATCACGGTTGGCTTGTGATGCCAGCAAACATGGCCAAATGTCAGGAGTGACTGTACCTCCAAGCAGACGTCAGGACTCAGGACCGAAGAGTAAGCCCCGGCTTACAGATCAAATACAGCGTAAGGCACATCATCAAAAGGTGACATCTTTTCAGTGGATAAAGCCCGTTCCTGTTGACACGCAATGTTGTGTTTCTTTGTGTAGTGTGTTTTCAGAGAAAATCAGTTTCAACTCAGTGTGTCATAAAATTAGAGGTAAATATGATCATTACTGTTACCATTGCATGCTGTATCATCAAATTATACATGCTTACAAAGCGCTGAAGATTTTAAAAAGTTCCCGAGTCGAACTGTCTGTCAGACCTTGCCATATGTTGGGGTTTATGTTTTACTTCTTTTGGGGGCAACTGTTTACCATCAGCACTTTAAAAATAAGTACTTTGGTGTAATCTTAATTGAGATTTTAGACTCTTAACTAGTTTGACTATAAAAATATTTGTATGACTGATCCAGGAAAAGTCTTTGAATGAGTGAATGATTTGGATTTTTCATGTTCTTTACCAACAATAAACTATTTTAAATTATACCGTACTTACCCAGTTTTAAAGAGTAAAGATCTCCTTTTTATTTAGTGCCTGGAGGAGAAGAGGCTGTACAAACTGCAGAGTGAATCCTTCACGTAGTAAACAGCTAGCATCTAGTGTTGCCAAGAAACAGCCGATAAGATTTTTCAGCCTAATTTTATCATGTTTATTAGCTGGAATGGGTTGATATCTGTTTAGCAACTAAAAACAAGTTAGAGTTTAAGTGAATGGTGACCTGCTGTGTAAACAGCTGTGTAATACTTCACAATCTGTTGCGCTAATTACCTTGTAGCTCTGCTCTAGCTTGCACATGTGGCCACAAGCTAATAATAGCTGGCAGCTAGTCAGCAAGGCACTTATCAAAGGGCTGCTCACTACAAAACCTTAAAAACAGGTGTTTTATTTATTTTTTTTATTTTATTTAGAGCTTTTATTTAGAGCCCTCTAAACAAATTTAAACAAATCTTCATGATCTGTGTAGTATGTTAACACTATTGGAAGTAAAAGTCACTTGAACTCCAATTTTGAAAACACAACTTTCTTTCTTTCTTTTTTTTCTTTTTTTTTTTTATAAAGCTCTGACTCGTATTATGAGTATGAGTCTGTGGTCTCGGAGAGAGTCCTGTAACTCTGTCTGCAAAATACAGTATATAATGACCAATGTTGCCCAATTGATTACCCTGGCATTTCTCCTGCGGCGTTGCTATCAGTGTGTGAAGAGTGGGAGAAGAGGGTTG
This sequence comes from Copadichromis virginalis, assembly GCF_057382275.1. Lineage (NCBI taxonomy): Eukaryota > Metazoa > Chordata > Actinopteri > Cichliformes > Cichlidae > Copadichromis > Copadichromis virginalis. The sequence continues at coordinate 32,789,099 of NC_140620.1, forward strand.
CATTGACAATCCTCTTAATATCACCAACCATTCCCATTTTATTCCGGTGTATCCATATAAATGGCCCACCCTGTATAGTGACTGCAGCTGTTTACCTAAAAATGCAGCCAAAGCGGTTTTTTAAAAAACATTTCAAACAGAAAAATTTACACAACATTTACAGAACAATCAGCTGTTCTGCATCAAATCTGATGCCACACAAATTATTTGTGCCACTCCAAAAAACAATTTCTGTCCACTGTGAGATAAAGGAGAACAACAGCCTGATGCAGGCCTGACAACAGGAGATGTATCACTGCTGTAACACCTGTAACATTCAGCAGTCGCCTCATTGTTCTGACACACACAACAAAACTATTGACTACACTACACACTAACGACACAAGATTTGCGCTAAACGTCGCAAATGTCTCACATCTCAAAACACCGCCGTCACTCCTAAAACGTCCCGCTTTCTAAACAACTAAATGCCATGTTTTGATTGGTCGACATGGTATATTTTTACATCAATAGGAAAAGGTGGGGTTTTTGTTTTTGCTCACAGGCGGGGAGTGCTTTTGAGCGTTTTCCTTATAAAACACAGTTTTTACTGTTTCTTCCCGCAGTAAATATAAACGTTGGAAAAAAAACCCCATTGCATATATATATATATATATTTTATCATAACTCTGGTTTTACGTGGCCTATCAACACAATTTAAAAACTGGTGTAAAATCCACATTTTTTCCGTCAATTGTTCCGTCTGTCCTGCTCACATCTCCAATGGTTGTACATGTTGTCATTAACGTGGCTTCACTCCACATCAGCCACATAAGGACGCTGTCATAGCCTGTCAACAACGTTGATTAGCTGCGTATATACGAATGTGAATCGCATCATTGGCTGGACTATGGGATAAGGCGGCATCGTTCTAAACACATACAGGAGCAGCCAGTCACTTACTGACTAACACTGCAAAACAGAATTGTTAACGTTTTAATTTTAATTTCAATTCAGGTTAGATTTTTTTTTTTGTGCGCAGCACAGATTTTCTGTGCGCAGAGACCGTGCCAGCAGTGCGCAATTGCACATGCACGCAGCTTAGAGGGAACATTGGAGCTGAGTAAAATGTGAGTATAAATTAAATGGAGAAGTTTTGCTCACTCCCAATTTTGTCTTTTTGTTTCATTAAAGTAATGTAAATAGTAATTCCTCCTTTGATCTGAGCAATGCAGCTCTGCAGAATAAACTCCCCACAGAACCTGAGTTATTTCAGGCTGAGTCCATCCTGCATCCTTAAGCCCTCACAGGGCTGATTTGCCTCTCTGACCTGCTCGGGACTCTCCGGGTGAGACTGTGCACGTGTGCATCCATGTGTTTCCATTCAAACAATCGTGTGCATGTTCACGATTCTTGAATGTGAGTGTGTTAAGTAGATAGAACCTAAATAATCTGCTTCCTGTTTCATGTGTGTGAAACACATGTCAGCTCAGTGGACCGCTGCTCCTCCACACTGAAAGGAGTCGGCTGAGGTGGTTCAGGCATCTGATTAGGAGGCCTCCAGAATGCCGAGGTGTTCCCTGCATGTTCTATCACGAGGAGGTCCTAGGGTAGATCCAGGACACCCTGGAGCAGTTACACATTTTTGTGTGGCTACATCTGGTATACTCCTGGGCACTACTGGCAGAGAGCCAACAAGCACTTTTTGTACCGTTTGGTGTTTTTTTCCTCTCATGCACAAAATATCCAGATTCTTTTTAGGCAATGCATCTTTTTATCATGAAATAACAACTACATTTTGGCTTTATCACTTTTTGATCCTGATCAAAGAGTCACCAGACTGAATGTCTAACTGGGCCTTCACTAAGGTGGGTGCCAGATAAACAGTCTATGCTTAACCTCGGGAGTGGTAGCATAGTGAGACATTTACATTTGGAGCTGATATGTCGAGGAGGAAACTGACGACAGTGACCTCACTCGTACCGTGTTTACCTGCGTGAGCGTGTCTGCTGTAAGCCCGTATCAGTCTGAGTTTGATGTCTGCTGTGTGGCTGCTCTAACAGGATTATCCTGCTCCCAACATTCTGTCTATTCTTACACCGCTTGTCTACTTAAACCTCTTATCCGTTGTGCGAGGAGCTGTGCGATTACGGCGTTCACAGGCTAACAAGTTCATTTCATCATCGCCTATAAACAGACCCTTTAGTTGCCTTGATTCGATTTATCAGTCATTATCTCTGCACTGCTGTAAGCATCCCTGTAATCTCTGCTCCTCCAGGTTCTCACACTCCTGAGTTCCCTCAGTGTTTTGTTAATAACAACTGTGCATTTTAATAAAGATCTGCATCGAGCACTAAAGGCATGGCACACACAATACCTGCATCAGGGGTGGGGAACTCCAGCCCTCGAGGGCCGGTGTCCTGCAGGTTTTAGATCTCACCCTGGGTCAGCACACCTGAATCAAATGACTAGTTCATTACCAGGCCTCTGGAGAACTTCAAGACATGTTGGTGAGTTAATTTAGCCATTTAAATCAGCTGTGTTGGATCAAGGACACAACTAAAACCGGTCCTTGAGGCCTGGAGTTGCCCACCCCTGCTCTACATGTCACTCCTATGTAGTGTAATAAGAGGGAAACAGGCCTTCTTGGTGTTTGTGCTGATGTTGGGGCTTTAGCCTATCCTGTGCACTGGAGAAGACAGAAAATGTTTGATTATTTCAGTTCAGGCCATCTATGCTGTCCTTCTCTTTCATGTTTCTGCAGCAACTTTTGTCTAACTTTTCAATCAACTAGTATTGTACCTACACAAATGCAGTACTAGATCTGAGGCTACAAGTCTTGTCTTTTGGAGGACTGCACACAAGAACATCTGCATTGGTTGTGTATTCACAGACCATTGTAATGAGTGTTGCTTCAATTTACGTGTGTTGTTTGTGCCGATAGCCCATCACATCATGTTATGGGAATATACTGAGAGAGTGAGGTTGTTTCATTTGACATCAAAGTGAAGTTGATCATGACAGTGATTGTTTACCCTGTTGTGTGTGAATGAATATCAGTCACTAACATGGAACTTGGTTCATGCTATTTGCTAATCAGAGCTTTGTCAGCGTCATTAACAGTATAATAGATGGACATTGCCACAATGACATCACCGAGGTTTGCGAAATCCCATTATATCCCTGAGATGATGTTTTTGGCTGACCACTTTATCAGTTAGTGAGTTAGTTCAACTCATCAGCCAATGAGCTGGATCATCCTCCTTTCAGTATTTTTATTTTCCCGCTGACTTCTAGATAACCAGAAGTGTTTCTGCAAGTAAACTGGCTTTACTTTTCAGACCTGGGATGTACGTCCATCTCTCTGCTGTATATTATCAGCTTGCCTTGTGATTCGTTGGCTACTATGACTGCAGCACCGGCAAACATATTTGCTCTCCCATACATTAGACAGGCCCATCTCAAACTTTTAAAGTAACACATACACTCCTGTGAAAAGTACACCCCAGCGATTCAGCAGCTTGTAGAGGCGCCTTTAACAGCAATAACTTGAAGGAATCATTTCCGTTTCAGTTTGTGAGTCTCTCACGTCGTTGTGGAGGATTTTTTTTTCTTCTTTACAGCGTTGCTTCGGTTCATTGAAGTTTACATGCATGCATTTAAGGTCTTTCTTTACTTTTTCAGCCATTCTGTTGTAGATTGGCTGTTGTGCCTGGGATCATTGTACTGTTGTATGATTCAGTTTCAGCCAACTTTTAGCTGCCAGACAGATGGGCTCATATTTGGCTCTAGAATACTTTGGTATGCTGAGAAGTTCATGGCTGAATAAACAACTACAAGGTGCCCGCGGCCTGTGGCAGACTGCTGTGTAAACACATAGTGAGTGAAGAAGAAATACTTAGTAGGGCTGTGCAATATGACCAAAATCTCATATCCCGATATTAAATCATCTATCGTCCGATATCGATATAAATCACAAAAATGTAACATTTTCTGTAAATTCTGTGAATCTCGGGCAGCTCAACTTGCGTGAAGTGTTTCCAGCTGCGCGTCATGTAGCTGGAGTTGAGCGTTTTAACAGATGCATGAAACTATACATTTTTAGACATAAGTTGTAACAGCCGCCGTTTTCTTTGTGAGTATTTATTACACGGCGTGCTGCAGTTTGCCTGTTCTAAAGTTTCAGTCTAAGGTTTATTTTTTAGCACCTGACGGCTCTTTTTTGCTTCTCATCCGTAAATACTCTGCATCTTTCACGTGATTCAGTTTATTTTGAAAAGTCTCAACAGGATCTTGAACTTTATTGTGAAAGGTTTGTGTGAAAAATAAAGAAGCAGATACGCGGTGGTTTTACCGTTGTTGTTGCTAACAACAACGCATAAACACAGACGCTTGTCCGTTCATAGTGTGGTTATATTAAATATAAGAGAAAGAGAGAACTTTAAGAAATTAATATAGCCACTGCAGTGACCATCAAAACGATGGAAAAAATGTTGCAGTAAACAGTTTATTTTGCGACACCACGAAACAAACGATAGCGTAAAATGAAACGATAGATGTTTTTATATCGTCAGCCGATATATATCATTATATCGAACAGCCCTAATTAGGGATGGGTATCGTTTAGGTTTTATACCGGTGCCAAATCGGTACTTTTGAAACGGTGCCGGTGCTTAAACGGTGCTCGAACCGGTGCTTAAAGAATGGAGAACACAAACTTTGTCCAAAAACCTCTCATGTTCAGCTGTTTGTTTGTTTTTTTTGTAAAAAGATAACAATGTTAGCCTTTTCTGCAGCTATGGGGCATATATGGTATCACTCTTGGCTGGAAGCAGTGCTTAAACAATGGAAAAAAAACACAAACTTTGTCCTAAACCTCTCATGTTTAACTGTTTCCCACTTTTTCTTTGGTCATTTTAGCCTTTTTGGCCAGGGTGAAGGGAGTATCTGCCATCAAACAAGAAGACAGCCGCATGTAGCTATGATGATGTTTGCTAGTTCACCTTACATGCATTAATGTAATAACATGGTTAGCCTACTCAACGTAAATTACACACGAGCAACATTAAGCTACTCACGCAGAGAAGAACGGCTGCTGCCATCATCATCCTCATCATTTCTGCTACACTGGCAGGGCTAGGGGCCAGGACTCTATTCTTCAGGTTTTTGGGGGATGTTGCTCCGGGTCCGATAACTGGCAACCCACCCAACGTGCACAGTGTGAGGTCTCGCAGCAAGCTATCAAATACGGCGCATTTCTCGGCTTTTAAAAAAACGCTATGCGTCACCAGGTGTTTCATCGGATTCGAGGTGTTACTTCCTTTGACAGTATCACAGTATCACCTTAAAGCACTTGTTGCAGGCTGCTGAGTTTGCATATTTTGCTGTGAAGTACAACCAGACTTTTGACCGCTTCGCCTTGGACATTTTTAATCTGTAGCTCTGCTCTAACTGAACGTACGTACCTGGCCCCGCCTACTATCCTGTTTGGATCTCAGATACTGTAACAGTTGGTGAAATGTTAGTATTTGACCACTAGGCGGAGCTCTTGTAATGATAATGTAACTAACTCATTTTATTTTGTATGTTTTATTTTTGTGTTGAGCATGTTAACATTTTCCTTTTTTGCCTACCGGATTGGTGTAAAGTTAATTTGATACATGGAAAGTAACCAGTTAATTTTGTAAGTATAAGGTAAGGGCAGAGGTCACTTCCTGTTTTGGGAAGTAAGGTCAGAGAAGCTGCGCATGGTGACGGTCTAGCCGTGTAAAAGTCAAGCTAAGAAAGAAGAAATAAGCCCTAAGTTCCAATTACACCGGTTTGTCTACTTGCAGGCCAAAGTGGTATGTTTGTTTATATTTTGTGAATTTTATATTGTAATATGTTTTAATGCTGAAATATAATTTTCTTGTACATTTGTATTCACCAGTTCTACGGTGTACCTGTGTACGTTAAGAGAAGCACAGTAAACATCAGTAAAGAAGAACTCTCGTGTCTCTCGTGTATGTGTACAAGCCGGCATAGATACTATCAGCAGACAAGAATGTGTACTATAAATAAATTAACTCGCTGGAGGCTCCAGTTCTGCTCCAAATATGAGTTACAATGTTAGCGCATTCAGATGTATTTCTCTGCAGTTCTGTTTGTACAGGGGAACAAACAGTAAATCAGACAGATGCTGTTCTTATACATTTTAATCACGTTTCAAGACAGTTTAGAATTTGTTTTAGCTTTATTTAGTACAAAAAGAATGTGTTCAAGTGAGGAAGAGTGATATAATAATATTTAACACTTAAATAAGGCATAAAATAAATAGCACTAATATTATTTCCCTATTTTTCATCCATATCGTCTATTTGGATATTCTGGGCAATATGTTTGTTTTCTTCTTTCTACTTCATCCTTGTTTTCTCTGTTGTTTTTATGTGTTCATCATTGCTGGCAAGAAAATAAAATTTTCTCCTCTTTCCTCAGAATCGGCTCCCAAGGCCTTTGGTATCCCGCTCTCCCAGGTCATCGCCAACGACCGGGCCTACAAGCGGCAGCAGGATGCTCTGAAGGAGAGCAGGCGCGACTGCCTCGACCTGGAGGCGAGCGTCCTGCGATTCAGGGCGGAGAAGCGTCAGTTCTTCAATGGGAGCAGACCTCTGGTCAGCTCCTCGTCCATCACAGGAGGAGGTCCGGGCTCGCCGTCTGCTAACTCTGTGGCACCGGCGCCAATTTCTGACCCTCAGAACAAACCGCTGTCACCCACGTTTCTGGATAACACCGGACGAGGACAGAGAAGGGTAAGATTTCTTTGAGTGACAACACACGCACAAAAACAGTGGACATGTGTTTCTTTCTGCCAGATTTAGTCTCATTCACCGTGAGGATTACATGTATGTGCTGTACTCAAGGCCTCCACACTAATCTCTGAGTGCATTTCTAGCTTTTTTTAAATATTTCCACAGCAGTACGTTTGTAGTAAAAGTGGTGTGTGCACCTACATTTCTGTGTGTGTGTGTGTGTGTGTGTGAACCCGTCTCTGCTAGAGGCCATTACACTCTGTAATTTCTTTTCATGCTGATCTGGAACCAGTGGTTATGTAAAGCTTGTAATGAGTATGATTACAGCCATATAACTGTAATTGAACCTGAACCAGCTATCGAGTGCAGGCGATAAGAGTCGGTCATTGAGGTAAACAGCAGACACAGCGCTGCCTCAGTGGTAACATTTGATAGAAATGAGACTTTAATGTGATTCTGATGATTATCTTCATTACTCGTTATGAAACATGCATTTTTTTGTGTTAAATTGTTCTTTTAATATTACTCTTTATAGTTATATTCTTGGTCTACCAGGTGTTTTTTTTAAGGTGCTATATAAATAAACAATGATGATGATGATGATAAATGGTTATTTATTGCTAATCTGGGAATGGATTGTATTGTAACATAAAAAAAACAATTTCTGTATAAAACGTTTTGAATAATTTCTGTGAAAATCTGCCTCCAGTCATCACAGGCTGCATCTTCAGGTCAGATATATTAGTGATCAGTGGGAGCAGGCACTAAATCTACTAACACAGTGTTTGTCACCAGGAAAGGCCTTGGTATGGAAATCTCTCTGCAGCGAAGCAAGCTGCTGATTTCCTTCTTATTGCCTGTTTTTGAGTGGCTTTTGATACAGCTTTTGGAGCAACTGTGGGCATATAGAACAGCTACATACATCCCTACATACAAGTGCATTTTACAGGCAAAGAACAAGTAACAGGCAACTCTGAGCCTTGTAATCTTGCATAAATGTGCCACTTTATGCCATACCATAAATACTAAGAATGCTTTTTTTGTTAAGGATATTGATTTTCCAAAAAGATTACTGGTGGAATGGAAATGTCTATAGCATTGCAGGTCTTTGTTTAAGGAAATAAACATGTGGAGATCTTGAATCATGAATATATTATCATGAATAATAAAGCAGCGGGAGCTCACTGGTGTTGTCACCAGTACAAGAGAACCTGCTGTAAGGACACCTTGAAATATTATTTGATTTTGTACCGGAGCAACGATGACAGCATTAGACAGTGTTATGATGGATGATAGACGGGGATGGTCTCTCTCACATAAGTATTACAGCTGTGCAAAACACCGAGCTGCACATGAAGTGGATAACTATCCTGGATTTCAAACAGAATGACATGGCATAGCAGGTCATTTGCAGACTTTCGCTAATATTCAAAATGTGTTTCTGATGAAGGTTAAGATTAGAAAGAAGCAAATCATTAGATCAACAAAGGTCAGCTTAAGTAATATTTAAGAGTTTCTAAATGCATGAAGTCTTCTGGATGATCCTGATTTGCAGAAAGTAGGAAAAAGTGGGCCTGTTGTGGAGGGCCGCACCAATAAGTAGGACTGGATAATTTGTTTTATCAAAGGATGAGAAGCTGGGACTGTTGTGAAGGGCTACATCAATGTGAAAAGGTGGGCACTTAATATTTCTAAGGGGCCACATGAATAATGGGGATTGTTGTTGAGGGCTGGAGCAATAAGCAGGGCTGGGCAATTAATATTTCCAAGGACTGATAGTTAGGAGGACAGGGGGACTGTTGTGGAGAGCCACACCAATTAACTTATAAAGGCCCTCCACAACAGATCCAATTTCTCAGGTGGCTCCTGCCCACCTGCTCAGGATATGTGGTTGTCTGCCCTCATTATCAGCTGTGGCTTGTCAGTTTCCACCTGTCACAAATTGTCAGTCAGAGTATTCGATGTGTATGAACATAGTGAATATAAAGGTAACACATTACTTTTTTATGAAGTTATGATGCTAATGTGTTGGTCACCCAAAATCCCATAGCACACCTGGATTTGCCCCAGAGCGCACCATTTGGGAAACACTGGCTGAGACCCCCGAAATGAAGAAAATTAGGAGTGGAAGTTGAAACAGTGCATATCAGATTGTATTGCACAGTTGATTACATAAATAATGAATAAAAAGCATGGAAATGATGGCATAAACTAGTGTAAGTTTGCAAATAACGGTGGCTTTTCACTGATTTTTGCATAAATAAGGCCAAACTGCACATTTATTGTAGAAAACACAAATGAGTCATGTTCAGATGGAGGAAACATCTTCTCATTTCTGCAGTATGTTGCTGGACTGAGCTGTGAGGAATTTCTTGATGTTCCTCCAGAAACTATTTGCAGGCCATAGACATGTGATTTATATTTCTGTGGTATTCGGCTCCTCTGACATTTACTGCATGGTAACATCAAGACAAGCGATAGGAGCTGACTCTTCTCCTCTGCTGGCCTCTTCTCCTGCCATCCATCTTCGAATGTACTTTCCATTTTCTGTCGTCAGCGTCCCTTTGTCTTTCTCACATCTCATTTTCCTCTCTCGAGCCTGCGTTGTCATCTGTTGTGAGCTTTTTTCCATCCCATTATCACCTCATACATATTTGCCTCAGCTTTCAGCGTCTCTTGCTTTTTTTCACTGCCTTTCCTCGTTGTTTTCTGTGCTGGAGCATTTGACCTCACACGCTACTTTGTAAAACTGGAGTTTAGTAATTAATTATGGATTTTCCTACATATCTGGACCTTGTTCTGTTAACAGTGGTACAAATGACTATGTGAGATGAAAGTCATAGCTAATAGTGACAAATCGACAAAGAAATACCACCGATCGTAACATTTTCGCTCATTTTTAGTGACCTAACAACACTCACTCACACCACTTTCAATTGCAGCACACGGTCGTTTTAATGGAAAAAGCCCTAGCTAACCCACAAAGAGCTACATAGCTTATCACCAAACAGCACTCAGTCAAACTTCACAACCAGCTAGAGAACATGATGAGATATTTAAGCGCTATAAAGGAAGTTATCATCTTTAGGGACCGGTGGAGACCAAAAACTGAGCTAAAAAGAGAATAAATATTGTACTTTTTTTTTAAAATTATGAACATATTATAGGCATATATAAACATTTTTTGCTCCACAGGGTGGTCTATCAGTGGACTCGATCTCTGACCTTGTAGAGAGTCAGTCTCGCCTGCTTGAAGCGCTGCAGCTTTCCCACCCGGCTGAACTGGAATTGATCAAGTCTCCGGGTGGCAGCTCGTCGGAGGGGAGGACCCAAACCAAGCTCAGCCTCAACCCCATCTACAGACAGGTGCCTCGGGTGCTGGAGAGGTGCTGCAGTCACATCGAGACCTATGGTGAGGCTTTAAGTCCCCCAAATTTTCAGCCTTTCAGTGTTGTTTATTTGAGTCCATCCATATGTAAATTTTTAAAAGATGGTGTGTGGTAACATTTTGTATTCCAGGTCTTCAGACTGTGGGTATCTTCCGAGTCGGCAGCTCCAAGAAGAGAGTGAGACAGGTTAGGATAATTATTCCAATTAATTTAATTAAAATAATAAATTAATTTAAATAATTTTTATTTTCCACTAATAATATACCATTAATATTCTGAGTTTTTGTTGTTGTTTATTTGGGGTCCAACACCTCCTGATGTGCTGATAACTGAGGAAAAAAGCTGGAAAAAATATACAGAAACTCGTTCATTCACATTTTCCCTGAAAAAAAAAAAAACGTGGATTATTGCCAGCAGTAGAGGAGTGGTGTAGGTCTGCATGTCCCCTGATTCACCATCGTGTGTTTCCTGTCGGTCTAAGCTGGATGCACGAATATAAAAATAATCTTTGAGCGAAAAGCTGATGATGTGTGAGATCCTGTTTTTGAGAAATGTGTCCATCGGGGAACCGTGGCCCCGTCGTGACCCGAACATGAGTTTGAAGGCACTGTCGTTGTTGTTTTTAAACACTAATATGTGTTTGCGTGCGCGCTCCTCAGCTACGGGAGGACTTTGACGTGGGCGTTGACGTCCAGCTGGATGAGGAGCACAGCGTCCACGATGTGGCAGCACTGCTCAAAGAGTTTCTGAGGGACATGCCGGATCCTCTGCTGCCCAGAGAGCTCTACCCCGCCTTCCTGCATGCCAATTGTATGCATGCACCCCCCAATACACACATACAGACACACACAAAAACACACACCGGCTTTAATGATTGAGTTCAGTTTTTGTCTCAGTATAATTAGTGATGTGATGGGTAACTAACTTCCTGCTCCTCTTCCTCCTCTCTGGGCCTCCTGCAGTTCTGAGAGGAGCAGACCAGCTGCAGTACCTCCAGCACCTCCTCTACCTGCTGCCTCCCTGTAACTGCGACACACTGCTGCGCCTCCTCACCTTGTTACACACCGTGCAGAGCTTCGCACAGGACAGCATAAGAACCAACGACGAGGAGGTGGGACCAATGACTGATAAAGTCTTCCTCAGCCTTTGGAAGCTCTCGTAGTAGTGGCATCGAGGTCGAAGCCACACAAACACAAAATGAAAGCATTCGCCCTGAAGGGCAGTGTCAGTCCTTCAAGCACATAAATATAATATCATTTCCTAATCGAATTCCATCCATTTCCAGTAAAAAACACTCGTAACAGAGCAAAGAAACAAAGAAAGTTGGCACCACAGTGCAGTAACTGTTCCCACGTTCAAAGACAGAAGGTGGTCGTTGGGGGTTCTTGGTTGTGGAGGAACTCATTGTATATTAGACCGTGTCATTAACCTTCTTATTTTACCGCCATGTTAACATTCAGATTTTATGCTTGTGATTTATTCTTTGGAGGAAAGCTGATTTTAATTTTTAAACTACTGAAATTTCTTGTGTGTTTCATAAATATTATGCACATAAATGTTGTTATTATTATTGGTAGCACTTTATGATATTGCCACACTATTAAACATTATTAAGGTATTAGCAAGTGCTTACTTCATCATTTACATAGCATTACTCCTCCCACATATGCTATTTATAAATTAAGATATTTTATCGTGATTATGATTATGTGTATTACTGGCAGTGATGAAGTAACAGTCATAGCTGTACATGGTGTAACAGTAACAGATTGATACACATATCTGTATTTATAAATGACATCTTAAAGTCTAATCATGTACAGTGAATTAAGCACTTGCTAATACTTTACTAATGCTTACCAGTGTGGCATTATTATAAAGTATTACCTTAATATTATGAGTAGTAGTAGTCGTAGTATTTTCCACTGCCTAAAGGTATCGTTTAGATGTGGGCGGGGTCTCAGAGTCTAATCTTCCACAGTTGCACGGTTCCTCACAAACAATTGCTAAATTTGAAGGCTAGCTGTGTTGTTTCTGGCTGTCACAGAACCACATTTTCTCCATAATATTATTAAAGAAAAATCATGTTAATGATTTTGTTGGCTGTCCAGGACATAAAATTAGTGGAGAGAGAGTCAGAACTCTGCCAGAATAATTCCTCAGCTTCTTTTTTGGTTGGCAGATGTTATTAATGTTGTCTTAGTGGTCGTCCTGAGGGTTAGGGTCTTGGCTGATAGCACATTACAAATGCAAACATTTCTGACTAACTGGCCTTTGTGAACACAGCGTTTTTAAGGTAAGTCCCTCAGTAAGTTGCACCTCTACCAGATGCTTTTGGGAGCTGTCGACAAGCAAGATGAAATGCAGAAAAAGCATGTTTAGTCAGGAAAACTGTCCATTTTGTCCGTTTTGCTCTTGTGAAATACTGGAGAAAAATACATTGCATGAATGTTCTGGTGTTGCTTCATTGCTGTCCTGACATTTATGCTGCAGCTGCTTGTTGGTTCTCAGTAATGTAAAAAGAAATCCAACAGGATCCCGTTTCGCAAACTTAATTTACCACAGCATATTCCATCTGCACTTTGACCTCCATCACCGCCTCCTCTTCCTCTGCTCTCCAGATCCCCGGAAACAAGATGACGGCCGCTAACCTGGCCGTGATCTTCGGGCCGAACCTGCTTCAGAAGGAGCGTGGGGGAGACGTGAGCCCGCAGGTGATGGGCATCGAGGACAGCACGGCGATCATCAGCGTCACACTGATGCTCATACAGAACCACAGGAGACTCTTCACGGTACTAGAAACTCACAGCGCTCTTTCAGTCATTTGTGGAAGTGATTCAGAAATCTTTTATTATGTTACGCTCATTTCCAACTTGGGGTGTTTATTCTTGGACTCTACTAGAGCAGCTTTGCAAAGTTCACAATAATCCTTATTTATCTTATACCTGACCTCCCCTTTCTCTAAGTTCACTTTCTTCTGATTGGCTGCCCCTCAGGGCAGAGGAGGCTCTCTCATTAACACTATGTTAATCTGAAATGAGAGCTTATACTTAGTGCTCGTGGTTTCAAAGTGTCAGACTAAATATTCATGCCCTGGCGACCCTGGCCACCCTTATTATCGTCCAAGTTTGTCCAGGATCGACTGACTCTGTCCGTTTCCCCCAGTGTGACTCCCCCTCACCAGACAGCTGTGATGTTCCATCGGTCCTGGAGATGCTAATTATTTTCAGCGATGCTTGAATCTGATGTGTGTTCCCGCAGGTCTCTGCAGAGCTGCAGCAGGAGGTCCTGATGAGTCTGATCCAGACCGACCCGGACATCATCGACTACCTGCTGCGTAGGAAACTCAGGTAACCGTGACAGTCAGTGGATCAGCCGTCATCAGATCTGGTGTCGGTTATGTTCGTCTGCACTAAGAAAGCTTCAGTTTAACGTGCGTGTTTCTGCTCTGTCACAGCGGCAGTCACCTGACGGTGGAGAGCGGCAGCGAGTCCACGGGTCGCAGGGACACGGGGGCGTCTCTGGACTCAGTGGGAGCCTCCAGCGGCAGCCTGTCCCCACTGGAGCCCCCGTCACCGCTTTTCCCCCCGGATGGGAGCGGCGGTGATGGCAGCCTGACCAGCGAGGTCTTCCTGAACGTCCTCAAACTGAACCAGAACAGGAAGCGGCAGGACACCAGATACGGTACTATGGTCTGCTTGAGTTTTTGTGAATGTGAGGCTCTGAAGACCTGAAGGAATTTCTCATTTAAAGTTGTTTCTTTCAAAAAAAAAATCAACATTTAAAACATTTCGATTAATGACAGGAGCAGGAACGATACCACAACGCAAGGTTTTGAGGTTTTCATCTGTGATCCTTGGTTAGTTTAGCATCTGCTTACTTGTCTTTTCAAGCAGTTGTTGATTTTTAGGTAAATTTCCTGCCTGAGACAGGAGTCTTTAGAAAACCCTGAAACAGTGCTCTGCAGTTTCACCACCATGTGTTAAAACATCTCTGAAGGCAGTGTAATGTAACACAGACCACACTCTGGCTGCTGGAGGTTGTGGACGTTTGTGGGAACGATAAGTGGGCCAACAGCACCCCCTAGTGGCGGTGGGCGATGCTGACACAGAAGTTGTTTTTAACCTGTTCTATCTTAAATTTGCTTGGCAATCTGAAACATGTAAGAAATCCGTAAGGAAGGGGGCAAATACTTTTCACAGCACTCTATGACTCATGTTACACAACTTTAAGATAATAAATAGTTTTTGTCTTTCAAGTTCTGAAACCGTGTCCTGTTCTCTGCAGGTGAGGTCCCTCCTGGTAAATCCATCCGCCACATGCGTCAGTTCCACTCCCACCACAACCTGCTCAGCCTATCCCAGTCCTCCTTCTCTTCCTCGTCCTTGTCCTCCACCCCCAGGCTCAACGCTCAGGACTCGGATGCCCAGGACCGTCGAGGCCCGGGTCTGAGCTCCGCGCTGAGCTTCTCTCTGAGCTCGAGTCTGAGCGGCTCGACCGAGAACAGCATCTGGGTGAGGCAGACGCCGCAGGAGGAGAGCAAGCCGTCGCCGATCACTAATTTCTGGGACTTCTTCACCGGGAAAGGTTCGGGCTCAGAGACGATGGTATGATGAAGGGAGAGGAGAGAAACAACCGGTCAAGTTCCAGATTCACTTAAAGAGACGCTTACTGGTGTAAATAATACAGGTCTCTCCCTGACATTCCCACTTGACCTCATAACCGTCCTGCTGTGGGTTTTCCAAGCTGGAAGTTGGAATTTCCCACATTTTTTGGCCCCTCTTGAACTCAGCATGGGTATGAATGAAAACTAGAAGAAATGAAGGACACAAACTTCTCAGACACAAAAAAACGAAGGAAGAATAAATCAGTGAGATTACCTGAAGGTGGATCCACTAATAAAAACATGTACAGGATGGATTCATATTTTAAACCCTGTTTCTACAACTGCATCTTCTGACACTCAGTGTACAGAAACCATACCAGGCATACTCCGTTTGTTTGTTTTTTCCTGCAACCTGCACTAAGCTGCTTTTGCAAATGTGGTGTAGCTGCTTAACATTCAGTAATGATCTCAAACACCCGCAAAGTGTGTTTCCCCAATGAGCACTGCAGGGCAAAAAGCTCAGTGTGATTGCATCTGCAGTAAATTTGGTTAAAATGTCGATTATTATACCTGAATATGTAATTAGGATGTTTCACATTGAATCTGTGCCCCTGAAAATGGTTAAATAGCTAAAAAATGTACATAAAAAAGGCATTTCGAGAAGGTTTTCACCTATAAATCAGCCCTTAAAGCTGCAGCAGGCGGCTTTTGTTTCTCCCATCAATGGAGACAAAAAAACCCTTACATACGCCTGTTCCCCCTCTGGGTTTTCAGGTTTTAGAAAGTAAAGTGCGGGACTTTGGCCAAACATGAGTGTTTGCAAAACCAAACAACAACAAAAAAACCCTGATCATTGCCATCAAATCGTGCTAGGAGTGGTGTTTTAAGCAGCACAGGCAAGCTAAGCACAAATAAATAGAAATAGTGGCATTGGTGTCGCTCACTTACGGTATGTAAGGCTAAGTATAAATTAAGAAGCCTGTGTAGGTTCCCAGTCGTCCAGTTCACGATGGTCCAGTCACCTTCTGTTCAAGCTCTTAAGACTACAAATTAAGATCTATGCCGAAGACTTTAACCTGGGATAGTGGGGTTCAAACCCAATATGAAGCCAAAGCTCAGCACAGGTTTATGTTTTATGCTCTAAGAAGAACTCTGTTGGGTTGGACTTAAAACAAAGAGCCCCTGATTTTGAGAGGACTGTTCTTTATTTCTGCCTACTTCAGCTTTAATGGTAAATGTGTCAGTGTGAGTGGAGTCAGCCAAAGATTGTCTTCTTTAGTTTAAAACAGTAAACTCTGTCTATTATTCTCTGACTTCACATCCATATTTTAATTCTAGATTCTGCTTGAGTAGCTTTACAAATCGTGCAGATCATCTTCTGTCTGAAACAAGTATTTTCAGTCCCCGTCTTGAGAATGTGGCATGACTGTGTCATCCGGACTGTGTCCAATGCACTTGGGATCTGTTTCCTTTGAAATGTTGCTTTAAAGATGAAGACCAGGTCTGCAACCACTCACAGTCAGTTGCCGTCTTCAAAGCAATGTTAGCTCATCTAGGCAGCAATAAGGCGGAGTCAGCCTGCTGTCAGTTTAGGGTTGAGATTTGTGATAAGATGGCAACTAATTATAATAAATCTATGAACATTGCAAACCTGTTGCTGTCTATATAAGCAGAAATTCTAATTGACATTAACTACTTACATTCAGTGTCCAGCCGGAACCTCAAAGATTTAGATTTAAAGCAGAAATTCCTCCACAAATAATGACGTAGTTGTTGCAGGACGGCAATTTAACTGCAACATCACATAGTTGCTCAGCAACCAGGCTTTTATAAAGGAATATAACCAGAATACATACAGCTGGAAACCAGATGGTAATCCATCTGCATTTATAAATAAAACTGCACTTATTTGCAAACCTCTTCCAGTCAGTCAGGAAGGTTGCCTCCAATTTTTTGTGCAGACCTTGAAATCAAATGGGTTTGATTTGAAGTTGAGGATGTTCATTGCCCAACCTCTGGGTGACCATTTGGTTGCTGCAACTTCCTGCAATTGACAGCAAAAAAAAAGATGCAATCGTCTGGCAGCCAGTGAGAGGTTTCCATTCCTGTTAGTATGACTGAACCATAAGGCAGGTGTGCCTGAGGTGAGTATCAACCCTCACTGATGTCATACTGATCCAAGGCTGATTAGCTGGGGTTTTTTCAGGGATTATTTTTACATACTAATTATACATTTGATTCGTTGGCCTTGGTGTCTGAAACGTTGGCTACTTTAACAGTATGACATCTAAAATCTAAGAAGGTTTTCTTTTTTGTATTTTAAAGCAGCTCAGAGGGACTCCTGCTATTATCAGCAGCACATCACACTCACACCAGTTTGGTAATATGGAAGTCAAAAGATTGAAAATGGAGCCAACGCTGGTGGACTGATCAGAAGTTTCTTTTATATAATGAAAGTTTACTTGTAATCACTACAAGTTGTGTTGCCTTTGAGTTGTAAGCAGTTCTTTTCACAGATTGAGTCACTTTAAGTTCCCCACTTGTAAATAGCAATGAAGTCTATCCAGAATTCACCAACTTTTGGTATACTGTATTTTTTGTAAACCAGATTTAACATTACTGTACCTCCATATGTCACATCATATCAGTACAGAGATGTGTTCCCAACCAAGTCCTAACATCTCCTCTTAATACCAACATAATGTGATGCACTGAGCGGCCCAGTAAAAGCTGCTTTTCTTATTTCTTCGATCAGAGAGGAGAAGCAGCCCTTCAAACTTGTCTGTGGAAGCTTGTTTGTGCCACTATAAAAGAAAATGCCATCCATATGTCAATAAAGTATAACCCTCGCTTACCAATAATTGCTATATTGCTAATTGTTACATTTTATTCATTTGTGGAACTTCTTCCTTTAAGGCACCAGGTGTCCATCTCACAATTTTGGGTTATCATCACAAACCCTACCTACTAACTCTATCATCTAAAACAATAGTGTTTTCAGTGTTTCAAGTCATTTACTCGATATCAAGTTTAAAAATGTTGATATATGGTTAACAAAAATGTTTTTGTTGGGGTTTTTTTTTCTGTCACAAACAAGCTTCCTTATATGCTACATCTTTCGGACACAAACATTCTGACTTGCATCAAACCCGTGTATAAATGCATCCATGCCTGCTTTAAAGGTTATTATGATGTGTCAAAATTCATTAAACCAACAGGAAAGTACAAAGATCCGTCTTCAGCAAGATTTCACAGGTGTTGTTGCCCTTTTTACCACAAGAGGGCGATATTTGCCAATTCATTGCAAACGTTAACATCGCCAACATACATGGTTTTTCCTACAGTCTGTGCGCACACTCAGTGTACAGACAAACAAAATAGGTTTGGGAATAGTGCCAAACAACTAGCAACTTGTTGTACAAAGATATATATTTTTGTTGTCGTTTTTGTATCCGGTTCTGATTTCTGGACTTGTGCACTCCGTCCTTCACCCTCAGCAGGTGAATGTATCTTTTTTTTTCTGTCCCTGTAAAAGAAACGAGGCATTTCTTTTTCTGTATTGTTGTAAAATCCATCAGTGTTTGTGTGAACCTGCTGTTTGAGAATGTACCACCTACCTGCAGAGAATTAAATGTCAAACTGCCTCCTGTGTCATTGTTTACTGCTCACGGTGCAGCTAGAGGAGTGGGATAAACGCACTGAGTCAGTGCGCCGCTTCAGCGGCTTCTCGGAGCTGGAGTGCGGTCATGCTTTTGGCATCGGGACAAGCATCTTAAGTGCAATAATGTCAGGAGACAAAAAAGCCTCCAGGGGTGGATGATCTCACACAGAATAGGCAGGCAGAAAGCTTTTCAGCTTCCATTTAAAAACTGGAGAGCTCTCTTCTTTTTTTTTTACGAAATGCCTGCAGTCAACCAGTATCCTCAGTTTTATATGTTTGCATAACTTGACTTTCAGCACAAAATATCAGGTTTGTAAACTGCGTCACTGTGGATCCTGGACCATCCAGCTGTCTGCCGATGCTGTGTTAACTTGAAGTAGCGGTTCTCTGCTTTTCTGGCTCACGGCTCCTTAACTTGAAGCAAACTTTCAGGAAAACTGAGGTTGCAGAAATTGCTGGTTGTGGCAGCTGAGTGAAGATGAGCTATGGGCTTTAACCCAGAGAGGGAAGCTTAAGTTTTTGTGGTTTTTTTTAAGTTATAAAAGGGGGGGAAGGGTTTAAAATGTGAAATAATTTATATTCACACCGTTTTCAGATGTTTTAGGGTTTCTGCACCTTTTTCTAAAACAGTGTTATACAATACTGACTTTATTGTGCTACGCTGCAAAATAAACCCAATCCCCTCATATTAGGACACTTTTTTTCTTTACATGTACCAGGTCCAACTGTCCAAATAGAGAGAGAGGACAAATATGCCTCTCAAGCAGGCAACAAACAACCTCAAGTCTCAGGAGGTTAATTTTGTACAGCAACAAGTACAAATATTAAACAAACTGCAGTTCAATCAAAATGCGCCTAATATTTTGGCAGGAATGATGACAGTCACGGTAGACTGGCACAAACAACTGATTGCAGGTAAATAGTTGTTTTCTGAGCTTCTACAGCAAAAGCTTTTTTTTAAAATAAATAGTCCCTTTAACCTTTCAAGCATCTTTTTCTTAAATACTTCAGTGGAATTTATTTATTTTTTAATTTTTCAAGTTTTTCACTGTGCATCCGTTTTTAGTTTTTTTAAAACCACATCATCAGAATCCTCCATTTATATCGACTTTAAATATGGACAGCGCTTGTAGAGCACTCGAGCAACCTCTCATTTCTGCATTTTTTGCTTCCAAGGAGCCAGACTGTCTTGTAATTTTTTTAAAGTGGTCTTGGGCATCAGTTCGCAGGCTTTCTGAAGGTCTGTTAAGAGTTCTCTTTGGACCTGCTTTGTTACCCATTTCCAGTCCAGTCCTTGTACCTGACCATTTTCAGAGTAATACATTTATTTATCTCTTAAACACTGATCTACGAAGCATGAAAGGTCTCCTAATGGACCACTGCTGTGTCTACTCATTACAGTCAACTTAGCAAAGAGCCATCTTAACCAATTTTAGTTACTCATCCTGAAAAGATCCAACTCATTAGATTACGAGCATCTAGCTGCTACTTACCCTCTTAATTTCTGTTCAACCAGCAAAGATGCGATTATGTTTTTCACACAGCTGCATTACCTCCTATTTTCTGCATGTATGTTTAAAAAAACGAGACGCTATAGTCAAACATTCTCAATGAAAGAGACTGAGAGCAGAGTTGAGTTATCATCAAAACCAGTTTGTGTTTTATTTCGAACAGTTTAGACACCATCAGAACCAGCCGTCATTCCCAAACTTCACTGCATCTCCACGGATTCAGAATGAACGTCAGACAGCAGCAGCCCCACAAATACAAACACCGAGAGGACAACCTGGTTACTGGTCCTTCAGATCAGTCTGTAGTCGCAGACTCTGCATGAACAAAAAACCCTCCTGTGTTCAGCTGGTACAAAAATATGCAACCATTTAAAAAGCAGATTCCCTTACTTGTGTTTACCTGACCTTCATTTTAACAGTGTTGGTCTCGGTGAGGCTGCTGCTACTTTGCACACTAAAAACATACATTAGAAGAGTGTTAATGATGCATTCAGTCACTGTATGTCCGTCACATACTGGGTTAAACACATTTATTTGGCGAGACTGAAAAGGGGAGTGATGTGGACGACCAAACGCTCTGAAGAGACAACTGTTAAAGGAAAAATCCACCTGTAGCTGTCCGTCGGTGCTTCTGACTCCTCCCCCACACCAACAAAAGCTGTTGCATTTCATCAATTTCCCATAATGCTGTTCAAAAAGCACACAGGGGATGCTTGACTGCTGCCTTCTGTTACTCGCTGACGTATATGCTTAATTTTAGATTAATAAAATCTATAAAACAATAAAAGCAATAATAAAAATGACCAGATGAAAATATTTCTCTAAAAGGAACTTTTTATATTTTAGGGTGCAAAAACTGGCCTCTGTCTCTCCACTTCTTTTCTTCTGACAATATTTTAATACTCTTGGAATTGAAGGTGTAGCTCCAAGGTTTCCACTCTTTGCTGATGACATTTTATTTTACAGTGCTTAACAAATTTATTAGACTACCACCGAATGTAAGGGTTAAGCCACAGCTGCTGTATTTTTACGTGTCTGTAAATTTGAGTATAAAAACAAGAATTCAGTTTGTTTTCTGCCTATTAAATATAAATATACAAGTTTTTAAGATATTTCTTCAAAACTTTGACAGGTGTTTTACTTCTTGCAAATGCTTTGGTTGGTTTTGGTTTGCATGGAAGAAGCCAACTTGTTTGCAAACATTTGCCAACTATTTGCAGAATGATAGTGAAACGGAGAATGGTCATCTTCAAAGTTGACTGGATTTGCTTATGGAAACATGTCAGTTTCAGGACATAAGGCACAGCTTTAACTTTCAAGGTGAACAATGGTTGCACACTTTTTCCAGTTAGTGATTGCAAATAGACGGCCATATTTTGTGCAACCACGGCAATCTGCCAAACCCAACGCAATAACAAAGTGGTTTTTGGTGTAATAATCTCTTTGTGACCGATTTCACCCATCGACAGCCGGCAAACTCCAGCAACCACTCCCACATCTTAGCTAAAAAGCTCCACATTACCTAAGATGTGGAGAACTTTTGCATTAGACATAATAACGGCATCTGCAATATCTATAAATTTCTGCTGTCAAGCATATAAATGTGAAAGTTAAATATAGTGAAACCTTTGCAGTGGAACTACTTGAAGCTCAATACTAATATATACCATCTCCCTCAGTTTCTCTCAATCCAGTATAGTCGTTTTTCTGTCTTCTTATAAACATTGATCATCATTAGAACTCAAACACAATCAGGACAACACAAAATGAAACAAACACCAACACCAGCTGCTGATTTATTTTAATCTTTTATGTAACCTAAAGTGGATTTTTCCTTTAACACTGTGATCGCATATCAGGTTTTGGACAGTCATGTATTTTTTTGCACACCAACATCTAATAAGAGAATGTCTATAAAGTGAGTGTATGTTAATAAACTCACAGCTCCATTGTGACCATTCCATATATTTGGGTTTGTTTGTTTTGGTCTGCCCGGTGTGCCAGATGGGTGGGGTTTGCAATTTTTAAAGCACCAGGCAGATTGAAGACATCAACCATAAGAAAGGTATCTTTGAGAGATAACGTACACTAATATTCTCGATCTAGATTTGTTGATTATTCCAAGCAAGCAATTATTTATATTCCAATAATAACATCTGTATTTATGTACACATCTCTCACGTCACACTCCCCAAATTAGATCAAAATAAATCCTCAGATTTCCAGAGCTGCCTCAGCAGACAATCAAAATTAGTAAAATACATAAAAATAAAAACAATGCAGAACATCAAAGGAAAAAACGTTAACATGGACATTCATAATAATAATAATAATAATAATATTTAAATAAAAAGAGCCTTGCTTCAACATAAGCATCCAACACATTGTTTCAATGAATTCTGGTTCTCATATTTAAAATAAAAAGAAAGGCTTCCAGCTGAATCTGTGGACTTCCATCTCCCTAATAATGTGCTTTTGTGCTTGTCTGTGTTTATTTACATCTTGAGTACACCTACACTTTGTTTATTTAAAAAAAAAAAAAAGAAAAGGAATAAAAACAATATAAACATCATTTGGTATGTATGAACGCAACTTAAAGAGTCCACAGATTCTGTTGGTGTTTCAAGTCATTTGCAGCCAAAAACGACTTTCTTCAGATGTCCGAAAGTTATAAAACTACTAAGCCCCCAAGAAAAAACGAAACATAAAAATTGCGCAACACTTTCCTTTAATGTAGATTACTTCCTTTAAGTTGATTAGTTAAAGAGCAGCACAGACGTGAAAGAGATATAGTGTTGACTTTGAACCTTCGACTCATTGAGTGAAGTGCTTCGGATGCATCGTCAAGGAAGTCGCTCGATCTCCTCCCAGTCGTTTACACAGATTTGAGAACTTTGAGCCAAATGAGGTATTTGTTGAGTTAAACTGTTTGTAGTTGTAGTTTTATGTAACATAAATGGACAGAATGACTTTGGAAGAGGCTGACAGTGATTTAACTTTACCCACCCGATCTAGATTGGTCATATTGCTATTACCTTGAAACCAAGATAACTTGATCGGTTGGATAACCCATATTTTGCAGGATTCTGCAACATCCGGAGCTAACAGACACACGTCAGCTTTATACTGAGGAAATATAATATAGGCGCTGCTGAAAGCAACTTTATGCAAACTAGACAGGCTAAATCTCACCTAAACCTAACCAGTGTGCAACAAAGGTCCATATTGGGTGAAAAACAGGGTCTCCTCCTTCGCACTGTATTTGTGTTCAACATGGCCATTATAGCATTAGAGCACCAAAGCTAGAGGACACCTGGTGTGTAAAGGATGCATCTGGATGAGAATGCGTTGGAAAAAGCAGGTTAAGGCCAGGGCTCTGGCTGCACGACGTCCAACTTTAAACTTTCTCATGCTGGCAGAACTAAGAGAAAGGCTTATGCAACAAAGAGAGCGAAATCCACAAGCTCACATTATTTTGTAACATATTTTGGCTGCTCTGTGTTACGGACATAAAACCTGAATGATGATAAAAAGTGTCACTTTTCAGAGCACTTAAATCACTCTCTGAAGAAATGAAAATTACTTTGCAGTATTTTGGGGGATGTGATACGCCTTCAAGACTCAACCTGAATTCCCTTACATTTGTTTACTTTTTACCTCTGGGAGTCAGGGCTTTGTGCCAGGTTGTGGTAAAGTGAAAACACTGTACAGCCACAAGCATGAATGCTGTTACTTTCACTAAATTGCACGATTGAAGGACAAAATGACAAGTTTTCTGACAAATATTTAAAAGTGCTTTTCAGTTTTAAAAGCGGAGACAGCGACTTCACCGTATTGCGATGCACCCAAAATCCACATGTCACAGGTCAAGCAGCAGCCCTATTTTTTATTTTTTTTTTAAATTTGACTGTACATGTTAACATTCAAAACTCAACAGCTATATAATATAAACACCTTAAAGGCTGCATAGAGCTTTTTTTCCAAATCCGCTTTGCATCTGCTGTAGCTCTGTTACGAAGGAGTGATAGCATGGAGGCTTATCAGCTTAGGAGTGTAAAATATACAACAAAATAACTAAACTCGGGTTAAAAAAAAAAAAAAAAAAAAAGTGTAACTATATTTGGTTTGTGCAATTATTAAGAAAATAATGGAGGCGGAAAGGGTTAACCCACAGCTGGAAAGCGAGACCGAGGCTTTAAAAAGGCTTCTGCTTCTCCTCAGATCAACTCAATCAAACCCTGTTTGTAAGTTTTAATTCTGTTTCTCAAAGTTGGCAAGTTTAAGATCTTTAAATATTTGGTCTTCATCATACTAGAGAAACGCAGTAATTTGAAGACCTGAGTTCAAACACGCAGTCAGGTATGCAAGAAAATGTGTCAAACATGTTGTGACCCTTAAAATCTTATATTCCGAAAGTTTTATTTGGAAGCAACTGGAAGATGTGACGCTGGACTTTCAGACATTTTAAGGACAAGAAAGAAAAAAAAAAGAAGAAGAAAAAAACCCCCACTTCTGTGTTCTGTGACTGTACTGGACACACAGCCCTAGAGACCAGCTGGCGGCATTTGGCAACCACTGGTTGCTAGGGAAAATTGTATGTTCCTAGATGGGTTGGCAAGTTGTTTGCTCTCAGTAGCTAGCATGGAACTGGTCCCAAAGAGGTATACGGCGCTGAACCGAATGCCCCCTTGCGATTTCTTTGGTTGCTAGCAGGTTGCCATGGTGACCGGTAGTTTGCATTAAAGGACTCAAAATACTCGACAGCAACTGCAAAATGTGTGACGCAAACTGGAAAACCGAGACCTTTAACCCTCTGATGCATAGTGGTCACTGGAGTGGACAGCTACTAAAACGTACATATCTCTTTAATGCATTGGTTTCTATGGTGGAACTGCATATTAGCCTTTAGAGTGCTCTCTGCTGCCATGCTCCATTGAGGTCAATTCAGTGTTCAGTTAGTGCAACTGCAAGTAAATTTCCTCTGAATCAAAGATGGCAGACAAACTGTCACCCCTGCCGACCACTGCTGGCATATCCTGTCAATCCTTCTATGCTAAAAGAGCCCAACAGGTAAAAAAAATATGATGATATGCAGTAACATCTAGGGAAGGATATTATCTGTTTGGAATAAGAAATTGTTATGTCTAATATGTAGAAAACTACGATTAACCATGTGTCCACTGTAGTGGACATCATGCATTACCCACTATATTTTTTTAACATAAGTCATAAATTGTCTCACTGTTTTTTGGGACTGTTTTGGTTATAAGTAAGCATATAATTGTTACATTTATAAGCTACTCATTTAAAATATATATTTCTGTGCAGATCAGCTGTAGTTTGAGTTACTATAATAATTATTTTATCATATTTTGTAGACTTCAAATGCAGCAAAGAATAAGGCAGCGTACAGAATAGTCCAGGAAATTCCATCCAGCTCCAGTGATGATGATTTCATTGATGAGTGCAGTGATGATGAGTTCAGTGATAAGTCCAGTGATGATGAGAGTGGCTGCCAGAGCAGAACAGAGACATAGGAACTACGGACAGCCTAGGTGTGATGAACACAGAAGTGTTTGGAGATGCAGAGACTAAGATGTCAGTTTGTGTTTTCTTCCAGCATGCTACTAAGGGCTTGGTAATACTGTCCTGCATCGTTATAGAACTGTGTAGACTCAAAAATGTTTCTCTTGTTGGAGATAGTTTGCCATATTCAGGTGTAGGATTCACAGCTAGGACTGTTGATTGGTTTTGTTATTTACGTCTAAACATTGGGGCCTTATGAGTTGAAAGTTCCAAAAAAATTGCTGAGATGTTTTTCAAAGGATACAAGCAAACAAGTGTTTGTATATTTACAATAGAACACAAGGTAATTAATTTTTATAGTAAATTCACAGTATTTCATGCTAAGTGCTCAGGCGCATGTAGTCCACTGGAGTGGACAAGTTTATAACTTTATAAAAAAACATATTTTTGGGAAAAAAAGAGTTGAACATTTTTTTTCATGTCCTGAGAAGAATAAAAGCACTTAAGAAAAAAATCTTGACCAAGGCTTTCATAATTCATGCATCAGAGGGTTAAAGTCAAATATCGATAAAGCGACCACAAGTTGGAGGTTTTGGATGCAGTACCCTGGCAAAAGCAAGCAACCACTTGCCAACTGGTTGGAGGATAAACTTTTGGTCACCAGATAATCACCGACCTGTCTGTAGGCCTGTGTGACTGAAGCCTTGCCAATCAGAATTCAGCACCACTAAGACGGCAGCAGAGCCTGTCAGCAGTTTTAAGATGAATCTGTAGTAAAGAAAGCTTGAAAAAGTTCTAAATGCAAAAGGTGTCTCTCAGGTTTCTAACCCCTAATGGGGGGTCGACCCTTTGGAAGTAGTTGTTGTTTTTAGACATGAATAAGTGCAGTTTCTTCCTTAAAGCTGAGAAGACCAACATCACCGAGAATCTACACAAACACATTCATCTGTAATATCATCTGAAATTAGAAGAGAGAAAGTAAACATAAATCGTGGTTATATTTATGAATTTTACTATGTAACCCACTTTTACCCCTCTAAAGGAAGACTGCAGTTAATCATTTTTTGTCTAACCTACCTACATATGCAAGTTTTACTTTTTTCTTTTTTTTAACTAAGGAAGAAGAAATCCTGCCCAAAATTATCCAGTTATGTGATCACTTGAAGCACTACTTACTGGAATCACTAAACGCTCAGCTGATTAATTAGCTTCAATCAGCTGCCCAGAGTAGCGCTAACATTCAAGTAACTCAATTTAGCCCAGGCTGCAATTTAATGAGCATTTCAGAAACAGTAAGATAACCACGATGCAGCTCATCTCACAGGATGCTTCGCCCCTAAAGCTGAAGCTGCTGTTGATGCTGAGGAGGGGAAGCCATTTAAAAGCGGCCGAGACAAACATGCGAAAGAGACGGCCTTACTGCAATAAAATAAACCGTGTAGCCGAGCATCAGCGGATCACATCCGCAGACCTTTAGCATCACTCAGCGTTACCAAAGGCTGCAATTTACGATTCTGGAGTGGAAAACGTGTTATGTAAAAACCTGACTGCCTGCCAGAGCTGCAGCTGCACAAAAAACACTTAAGCCAGAGTCAAAATTGGCGTGGCTGAAACTGCGAGATGAACCAGCTGTAGAAGGGTAAAGGCGTGTGTGCGCAGAGAGGCATCCATAAGCACATGAGACAAACTCGACAAACTTCGACACTGCGTGTCGTGTAGTGTGTAAAGTGGATATCAGAGCTGACTTAAAGGAAAAAAAAAGCACTAGTCTCATAGTGCGTCCCTTTAAAAAGAAAAAGAAAAAGTACAAATGTGCATATTGTGGCATCTTTAAAAAAGTCAGACATGTTACAACAACACATCCTCGAGAGCAAAGGAGCGTGTGCTTGCTGTCAAAACCATGAGAAGCTGGCATTTTAAAAATTAGCTTATGCTGTTGAAATACTTCCTTTGAGCTCTTTTCCCTCCCCCACTGTGGCACCACGAGTGGCTTTAGACACTCTAGACGCTCTGGAATCTAGAACAGGACTGTTGGTGATCCAAAGGATTGGATTAAAAAATATAACATGTGGCAAAGTATTCTTTTCTTTAAACAGGGTTGTTTAAAAAAATTATATAAGCTGCAAATTGTACTTTTGGTCAACGGGTTTCACTTTTTTCTCTTTATTTTTTTAGTTAAGAATTTTAAACCTGAAACAAAGAGCCTTACTCATGAGTGTGGGGAACATTTCAGCTCCATCAGCACCTCCCTGGTGGCTGGTTTCCATTTCAACCATCGCCTGTAACACTGCGCAGGACGCGATTGGCAAAACTTCACTATACAAAACACCGCAAACTATCATCCAAGCGCCGCGCTCACATTCAAGCCGTTCACTCACTACAGGTAGTGTCAGTGGTTTTGCTGTGACAGGTGGGACGTTAAAGGAATCTTTGGGGGAGTTGCGTGTCAGTGCAACGAGCCACAAAAAAGGCCGACTCGGACCTTAACCCCCCGACACCAGTTGCACCCAAAACAGCTGGTTATGCCGCATCATCTTCTCCTGCTCGTCCTCCACATGTCAGCCTCTTGGATTGGTCAGTCTGCCCACAGTGCAAAGCGAGTGTTGTGGAATCTGCCAGGGGGTGGGGGAGTGGGGGGGTTCTAGTGGATGTTTTTTTTTAAATATATTTTTAAGGTGCTCTGCTGCAGCAGTGTGGACACAGAGGATTTGAACGGTAATCCAGAAGGCTGTCACAAGACCTGCCGCACACGTCTCAACCCGTCCCGAGTGGCACTCCAGTGCAGCTCCGCCTACAGGAAATAAGCCTGGATACTTAAGTGAGGGCGGAGCAGGTGGCTGCCATAAGCCCCTCCCCCCTCTGTTGAGTGACAGTCTGTTGGGGACTTACGACCGCCTTGGTTCAGTCTCTCGACTGGTAGAACAGGATGTATCCTGACTCAGAGTTCTTGGAAATGTCCGAGGTCAGACCGTAGAACTCTTCGATCGCCTGCGCGTCAATTTTCTACGAGAGAAGACGACAACAGAGGTTAGAACCCGTATCAGGATACAGTAATAACCTGGATCTGGTTCTCCTTGTTTTTGCTTTCAAAGCAGTGTTAACGTCACTGGCCAATAGGTTTCCAACACCCCCAATAAACAAAAGACAATAACTAAATAAAAACTAATACAAGAGGACCGAAACCATGATGAAACAAGAGTATACACATGGACAAATGAGACGCTGTAACTCTCACCGGTTAAAACTTTGATACTTTATATTTTATTAAACTGAATCAAACTCAGCTGTAGTCTATTAAACTTAGCACAAGAATTTGTCTTCGTCAATGATTCCGACGGCCCCGTAAAATGAAAATGCAATGTCATATAACAGTTTTAAAAATATATATATATATCTTACAAAAAAGAAAGGAAAAAAAATATTTACGAAACTTATTCTGCAAAGTTACCTAATTTTAGGCATTTAAAAAAAAAATAAATAAATAATAATAATTTGAATGATAGTTTCTTGCATTTTCTGACCATGATTTTTAGGGCACCTCTCCTCATTCATTTGGACAGAGGCTTCAAAATAACTATCCAAATATCTGCAAAGATGCACAAGTGGGAAGAAGAGTTTCTACGAGGATCCAGTCATAAAATGTGAGAATTAATAAAGTGCAGTTTAAAATGATCAATTTACTTGCGCCATTTTAGTAAATGTGTGCATAAATAAGGAACGAAGAAACAATATGTTTATATGGAAGGTTTTGTGTGCACAATTCTCAAAATGAATAAATAAATTACCATTTATTTATTTTATTGTACTGTTTTATCTTCATTTTATCTTGTTTTCTGAATGTCACTTAAGCTTTTCTAGGGGTTTTTACATCTTTTGTTATTGGATGTCGTCTCTGAAAATTCGTTTTACATTTTCCACCGTGGTTGAAACATACCCTATTATAAGCACATCTAGTCTTGCTTATATTGATAATTGATGAATATTGTCTGGCTCCTATTCAATCCAGCAGTTTTCTGGGTTAAGTAAAGTTATGGGAGCTAGAAAACAAAAGCTGCACTTTTGGAGTGAAAGATATCGGCGTCATAATTGTAGAAAACTAAATAAGTTTGAGTTCCACGAGGAAACAGGCAAATGGCAGAAACAAGCAGCCAAAAAGGGATCAAAATAACTTATCAGAAAAAGACTTCAAGCTAAAATATAAAACAGAGAGAGGCATGCAGATTAAATCTCCACAAACCATAAAAAATAAGTTAATCTTTCTTCTCTGCAGACTCAGCAGAATCTTCCAGACCAGATGTCTGAGCGGGCCGAAGTCCCGCTGTAGTGGAAAAATACTGTGGAGTTTATATCAGTTTTAACCATCAGTCCCTGATGACTGACTGAGCTCTTTCCTGCAAACAGCAGGGTGATGTCTCCTACTGCCGAGGAGATTTAAAGCAAAATAAACCATTCTAACTGGGAAAATAACGTGTACGTTAGATATTTGATTTGGCTGAACTGCTACTGCGAATGCACAGAGAGGAGCACGTGTGTTTAAAATGACCTCCAAATGCTTGAAAGTATTTTCTAAAACACTAGCTGTGACCTCTCGTGCTATAATATAACCAAATCAACGCCTGTGTGACTATATAAGGAAAAACCAAACATTACAAGCATCATAAAAATGAATATTTTGGGGGCACAGGTGTCCTGAACTGCATTAAAGTATACTGTTTCACCTCATAAAGTGCACCCCGACTGTAGATGTGTTTTACATGCCTCGTTTTCTGTCTTTTTCTACCACCCCTTTAGTATAAGGCAGTAAGGCTGAGCAGCTTAAAACAGATGATTATATACAACTAGAACTTTATACTTTTTCCCTCCGATTATGCTAATTAACTGTGATACAACATGGATGTGGGTATATCCACAAAAAGCTGCTTGAAGCTACAGAAAACTACACAAATCTGTAAAATGGTAAAGTTAAAAACAAACACACACACACACACAATTAAAAAAAAATAAGGACAAACTGCAGTTAGTTTTGTGGCTTTAAGTCATCGCTGTAGGTCAACCCAACAAACATAACAGTTTAAAAAAAATATTATATAAAATATATATTTTTATATATGCTGTTGTGTTTTATCCAACTTTCCTTGTGTTTTGTGTAATTTTGCAGCATTTTTCCATTTGTAGGTGTTTTGTTAAGCTGCAGTGCATGTGAACTCTCAGAGCCACCGTACAATAGTGTCAGTTATTCATATCCAACTGTATAGAAAAGTCTTGCAACGGCTAACGCGAACCAATTCATTCAGCATCCAGTTGGAACTGATGTACAGTGTTGGGAAGGTTACTTTTAAAACTTATTCCACTACAGATTACATGCCCCAAAATCTTTTTTGTAACGTATTCTGTTACGCTACTCAATGAGAGTAACGTATTCTGAATACTTTGGATTACTTTGGATTGAAGGTTAATCGCCATACCAATACCAACTAGAGTTTTAAATACTAATAGATAATAGATATTAATGAGTAACAGTAGGTTAACATTAGGTAAGGCTGCACTTTTTGCAGCGACCTCGTATAGAAAACTATTGCGCGTATATAAAACAGGTCCGCAGCTCTGAACCGTAGCAAAGGGGCCTCTGGCTAATACGTCGGGTTCGTGTCGGGCTCGTAGCCAAAAACTAGCTTTACTTTGTTGTCTGGGTCAACTTTGCTAGCGAGAGACAGAGAGAGGCGTTGAAAGGCTGCTCCAACGGAACTTATTGATTCGGAGGAAAACACAAATATAGTGTAGTCGAGTCTTAATAGCTTACTTACAACCGGACTACACTGCCCATGAGGCTACATTCTTTAGGGCGATGCCTATAACACTCTGCCTACTGCCTTCATATCATTTTCTGAACAATAATTTTTAAAAATATTTCTCAGCAGAAATATTTCTGCTGAAAGGGCATAGCCTAATATATGAAACAGGAAAAGACTGCTGTGTAATCCCTTTATTTCAAAGTAACTGTATTCTAAATACCACCTCTTTAAACGCTAACTGTAACAGAATACAGTTACATACAAAAACAAAATACAGTACATATGCAGAGACCATTCTCACCAACTTCTACTGCAAACACAGTTCTTTTTCTCCCCCCCATAAGCAGGCTCCGAACACGACAGAAAGCCTATCCCATCTAGGGACGCAGCAAAATAAGCCTTTTCCTTGTAAATAACACTGTTAATAAAAATAACTACTCCTGACGTAGGTTATTTGAGAATTAATGAAGGACGCTAACACTGGCTGAGACTGTACATCTGCAGATCAGTGTCTCGTTTACCACTAACTACAGACTAAACGTCAGCAAGCTCTGGAACGCCTCATCGTGACGACTGCACAGCCAGCGAGCTGCTGATAGTTTGATTGCTGTGCCATACCTTTCCCTCTGGCATCAAGAAAGAAAAACATCAGACTGAAAGGTTACTTCGCTGAAACACAGCAGCACGCCGAAGCTTAGGCCGCGTGATGTGGCGGGCCGCCAGTGGCTAAAGAGCTACAGCAGGCCATCGGCTCACACTGCAAACTTAGCAGAGCTGCACTCCCTGTATGGCAGGGATATAGATGCTGGCAGATCTCCCTGTTTGGATTGATGGTTCATCAAAGTGTCACCATGTTATTTAATGTTTTTAAAGTGCTGCGTCTTTTCCTTGCTGACATGTCAGCTACTGAGATGACAGCGTGCTGAGTGGAGCTGGGAAACCGTTTAACGGGGGCTGAGCACTATCACGCTCCAAGGATGTCAGACTGTTGTTACTATGTAGACAGCCATGTTTTCCCTCCGCTGTCGCCACATCAGAGAGGAAAGCAGATGGTTTTGCAGCAGAAGCACACGGGTAATCAGCAGAACGGCAATTTCATGACAACCACACTCATCGGAGGGGGGGGGGAGTGAAATCATTAGCTGCTGTGTAAAAGTTCAAAATAACAAAAAAAACATGTTCAGCCTCTATGTCTGCACCACCTGCTCAGAGACGGTGAAAATTAAAGGAGGAATGAGGGCTGGAGCACACAGAGAAGCAGTCTCTCATATTTGTAATGTAAAAAAAGTGCAGGTCATCTCAGTTTATAATACTACGACTGAGATGAGTAATGATTCAATTAAGAGAAGGTACACGGTGACCATGAGCGAGAAAGGAGAAAGATAAATGTCCAATAAAAGCAGGTATGTTCTCATCTCTCATCTTTTTTCCTTAATGGACACTTTTATCCACCCGTCATCATTTATCCCCATCACTAAACCCAATTTCAGCTCCTCATCAGGCTCAGGTATGCAGGTCGGCCCGCTGCAGGAAGTCCAGACAAAACATTCGGGAGAGCCAGGATAGACTGTGAGCCTGGAATTCCTGTCTGGTATTGGATTAGATGGGAAGCTTATGTGGAGATGGGAATTTTAATCTTTCAGTGGGTGCTCAGTCTGATGTGAGCTGAAACGCTGATGCTCAATTTAAACAGTTCACACTTGTTTTACCACCTTTAAACCGATCTGGTCTTTTTAAGGGGGTCTGTTAGACTCATTATGATCATTTCCAGCTCTGCAGTCTTATTGGCTACGATTAATGTGAGCATCTGCCACTGTAACAGCACAAAAAAAGAGAAAGCTACTTATAGACGTCTGATTTCCTGTAAAATGCAGAAGATCGCTTCTCACCTCTACGATGTCGTCGTCAAACAGCAGCCAGAAGCCGTGGCTCTTGACGATGGTGATGTAGTGTCCGCGGTTTGGACCGCTGCAGGGCACAGACACAGAGACGCATTAAGAAATAAGACAGCAGAGTCGTGATGATTCTCATCATCCTTACTGCCAGCGTGGTTTTGTTTTTGGTAGTGTTTGTGGGTCATTCTGTGTTAAACACGACAGCTGGAAAAGTTTTGAATGAATTCTGATAAAACTTTGTGGGGGTGTCGAGCAGGGTTATGTTAACAATCCATTACAATTCGGCTTACATCCAGTAAAGTCTTCAATGTCTTCTTAATGATTTATTGGTGGCAAACTGACAAAAAGCCTGATAACTTGTAAGTGTGCTGTTTTTTTGTCAACATTTAAAAAAAACAAAATGCAACATTTGACCTCTGACCTCTCCTTCAAGGTCAATAGATTGACCTTCAGATCAAACTGATAATAAAGAAATAACAGAAAATTAGATCTATTTAAAACTATAGTATTACCTGTTGACTAAGTATTGTCAAGAGAATGAGCTCTCTGATTTGAAAAATGTGTAGTCTAAGAACATTATTACCTACTCCTACATAAACTCATCCTATAAATACTATAAATTTTAAAGAAATTCTTCTTCTTCTTCGCAAAGTCAGAGATGGATTATTTTTTAAAAACTGGAAAAAAAAAATCATTTATTGTGAAAATGTTTTGCTGTTTTTTGTTGTTTCACGTTGTCAAAAGAGACCAAAACATTGGTGATGAACCGACGCTGCTGTTAGAAAGATGTTCACATCCACACGCAGCACAGCACGAGACAGTCTTTGTGTTTATCCAGGACGTCTGTCCTCCTGAGGAAAGCTCCAGTGTTAGATTACATCTCATCAGCAGGAGGAACATAGTCGAGTGACTAATGACTCGCACATGCTCGCTTACACATCAGCTGACGTCAACTCATCGGCCGACCGGACTTAGCGAGCCAATGGACACCGATTCAAACAACGAGCGGCCCGAGGAGAACCGCAGCAATGCAGTGTTTACAGGGACACATGGACTTATTTCCTCTTTATATCTTTATCCAATAAATATCTGATGAATGAGTTAATGAGCAAAGTATTTTCTAATTAAAAAAACCCGAATAACTTTAGGAATATTCCCTCTGTCCTCTGAAACAGAATCAAGAGACAAATTACTTAAAACCAGATGTTTCCAAACATATTTCCATATCCTTTTATTTAGTGCATAATTGAAGGTTTAAAAGAACTTTCTGTAAAATTTAAAACTGTTAAAAAACTCCAAAGTCAATTAAAACCATCATAAAAATGTGAGTAAACAGCAGCTGTGACTCAACACAAAAATATCTGTGTACTGTGTTGCAAAGATATCGACTGAAGATCAACTAGGCTGGACTTTGGGGCAACGCCAATTTCAACCACAAGATGGCGCAATGAGTTACTTGGTTAAATAAAGTTACCTTTATTTAACCAGGTAGCTGATTTTTATGCACAGTGGCAGCTTAAAGCATAAAGTAAAGCTTCTTGAGAGAAAGAATATCTCAAATTAAATAGCAGTGCGTTATGTGAAAACATCTACTGATATGCTGCCCCCTGGAGGTGAAGTGTTAATTAAATTTTGCTGTTAACAGAAAACCCAAGCCTCAACACATTAGATCAGGTACATACAGTCGATAAAGCTGATGTGGGTAGTACAAATTATAAATGTTTTACATTGTAACATCTGACACTACCGTAATACTACCAAGTGCATTTAACGTGATTGACCACACCACAGCTACCATAATGACATCCATCAGTGTTTGAAGTCGTGTTTTGAAGCCTTGAGGTGACCGTTTCCATGGTCGACATCTCGGTCTTTTAAAATTTGGCGTAATGAACAGCACGGTGGTTAACACCGTTGCCGCACAGCAGGAAGGTCCTGAGTTCAGGCTGAGGTCTTTCTGTGTGGATTTTGCATGTTCTCCCCATGTTTGCGAGGTCAGGGCTGAGAGCAGTTTCTTCAACTGCAATTGAAAATAATGTTTAAACATTCTCTTTTATACCATCAGTATAACGTCTGGGTCATTGAAAGACTGAGAAAACAGCGAGGATTTAATGAGTGACAAGGGGAAAAAAACAAAAAACCTTTCTGTTATTTTACATGGAAAAGCCCAATCGCATTATTCACTGGACACACCCTCACAAAAAACACAGTGGGATGATGATAAAGGTCGGCTTACGAAAGGTTACAAAACTGAAATGAAGCCTTATTTCCATCTGGTTCATAAGTAGAGTTCACATCAGAAGAAAGATCTGGAAACTGAAATGTCGGCAGTTTGTTGGAGCAAAATTTAAAAAAAATAAAAAAATTAAAAAAAAGGTTGGGGGAGGGGTGCTATTTATATGCAATATAGAAACACTTAAAACTCTGATAAGTATTAAATGGTTTTATAATCATTCAGCAAATTACTCACATATAATGTGAACAATGTCTGCTCCTCGGACTGTTATGAAGACTAAATGACTCATTTCAACAAGACTGTTTACAAGCTTGATCTGCTCATTTTTAACCATACAACACAAACTAGACTAGTTTGTGCTCTACTGCACGTCTTCCACTCATGCAGCTGCAAACATTCACATCAAGTTCAAGACAAAAAATTTAAAGTGAATGTAGCGGGGCGTGGCCTGCGGTGCCGTGCAGAGGAGGTGGACGCACCTGCAGGGCATCCGCAATCACGCCCCACCGAATTAAATATTGTACTGGGTCCTGTGGTTGTGTTGTTGTGATAGTGTTGAGCGGGCAGCGGGAGAGCTGCAGCTCTTGTGAGTATTGTGGACAGCAACCGTCAAAGCTTTAATAAAAAGCATCAAAATGCCACTGGGTCTGCCGTGTATGTTTACAGTGGTGCCGAAACCCAGGACGGGAGGCACGGCAGATCCAGGAGTGGGCCAGCAGAGGGAGGAGCTGGCGAGAATGGTGGCCGAGCTGGCGGCCACGCAGCAGGAGCAGGCGGCGGTGTGGCGCCGCAGGCGGGAAGAGCTGCAGGACCAGACTGAACGCCATCTGCAGAGAATGGAGAATCTGGCGGCGCTGATCCGGTCCTGCCCGACACCACCACCACCCCCACCGGCGCTCCCCAATGGCGCTGGAGTGGAGGAGATCCAGTCCGTGCAGGCGCCAGTGCCGGCCCCCAGGTTGCGACCAGCTAGCACGCAGCCTGCCACAGCGCCTGTCCCCACACCTCGCGTAGGAGCCGCTGGGGCTCTGCAGGGCCCGGTGCCCGTTCCTGCGCCCCGGAAGAAGGCGGCGGAGCCGGCAGCGGTGGAGGCGGCGCCCGAGGAGCCGCTCCAGCCGGGAGAGACAGCGGCGATGGCGGCGCCCGAGGAGCCGCTCCAGCCGGTAGGGGCAGCGGCGATGGCGGCGCCCGAGGAGCCGCTCCAGCCGGTAGGGGCAGCGGCGATGGCGGCGCCCGAGGAGCCGCTCCAGCCGGTAGGGGCAGTGGCGGAGGCGCAGCGAGGGGAACGTGAGCTGCTCCCACCGGGAGGGGCGGAGAAGCCGCGGGATAAGTCGGTGGTGCCCGTGCTAAGGGAGTCCGCGCCACCGAAGCCCGAGGTTAGCAGGGTGAGCAGAGCGGCCTCACCTCCACCAGAGGCCGGTGCCTGCCGGACATCTGCCCAGCTGCCTGCGAGCCGGGGCGCACGACCGTACCGACTGCGCCGCGTCCACCTGCCACGTGGCCGACCTCTGGACCAGCTTCGCCGAAGCTGCTGGGTTCGCGGGCAGCCACTTGAACTCACAACTCCCCGTCGCTTGGCCCGGGGGCGCCGATGGTTCGAGCGGATCCCCTCTCCCGCTCGCGGTGGGGGGAGTACGTTCGGCCGGATGGTTCCCCGGCCTCAGTCGGGCGATGGGGGTATGCAGCGGGGCGTGGCCTGCGGTGCCGTGCAGAGGAGGTGGACGCACCTGCAGGGCATCCGCAATCACGCCCCACCGAATTAAATATTGTACTGGGTCCTGTGGTTGTGTTGTTGTGATAGTGTTGAGCGGGCAGCGGGAGAGCTGCAGCTCTGTGAGTATTGTGGACAGCAACCGTCAAAGCTTTAATAAAAAGCATCAAAATGCCACTGGGTCTGCCGTGTATGTTTACAGTGAAATAAAACAATAAACTCTACCTGCCACAGTGCACGACGACAGCCACCAGGTCGTACAAACGATCCGGGTTGGTTGCGTCCCCGGACGTGTTGAAGAGGCGGAGCTCCAGGGGGAAGACAACGCGATAGGACAGTTTGGTGTAGCGGTGCAGCTGGTCCATGTATTTAAAGCGCTTTAGGTGGAGGGCGAGGATCATGGGTAGCTTCTTTACCCTCATCCTGAGTGAGAGAGATGAGAGAAATATATATATTTCAGAGCAGAAAAATCTTTATCTTTGAAGACTGAATTGTTGGATGAAAAAAAGAAAAGAAAAAAAGAACCTTTTCATTTCGAAATTACAAAAAGCAGAAACACAAAAAAGTACGATCGATCTTTCCCCAACAAAAACCGAGAGGCTGAAAGCTTTCCACGCCAGTCCACAGACCTCCTGTCAGGAACGAGGAGCACGTTTTGTGTTCCTCCCCCTAATTTGGGAGAACCTTTTTCGTTTGTGCTGCTCTGCACGCTGCAGACGCTGGTGTCAGCATGGGCCTTTCAAGCTAATGGATGGTGCTTGGTGCACTTAGCGGGCTCTCAAAAACATTTGATGGTACGTATTTAAAAAAAACAAAACAAAACAAACAAACAAAACGTGGCGCCGTATGACGGACGCCATCGCGAGCAGAGAAGAAGACAAAAACAAACTCATATCAAAGGGCAACACTGACAGAGGGACGTCCAGCTGCTGTTCAGTAGTTAATAATAGACTTCGCATTAGACTGACGCCCATGACGAACTTCTCAGAATGTAACAGGAAGGCAATGGTTGCTATAGCAACATCAGATGTGGTTTGTAGGGTACCGTCTAATGGAACAAATTTGTCCACTCAGAGAAACTTTCAAGTGGTTGTACTGCACTTACAGCTGTGTGACAGTTACAGGCTGTGATAACCGCTCCTACAGTCTGCAAAGCACTACAGCCCTGCACCGTCAGCGCCGGGTTTATCAAAACTCAAACATCAGTATTCATGGAAAACCAGTGTTTGGTCATCATGCAGTGAACAGAGTCAGCTGATAAAATGCACGAGCTCATGCTTCAGCGATGATAGACTGATGTAACTCTGATGGAATAAAAACAAGAACGTGACTTGTCTTAGATTTTTACTGAACAAATTACAGTTTATTTAACCCTCTCAGGCTCAAATTAAACTTTTTGTTGCTAATGCACAACCAAGTCCTGCAGTGGTACTTCTGAGTAAAAAAAAAAAAAAAAAAATCATAAAATATGTATGTGGGGTAATCAGGTTGTTAGTTTTTAACTGTTGCAAATTGGCAACGCCTGCCTCGAGAGGGTTAAAGACTGTCTGATACGTTTCAATTTTACGTGTAACAAAACCTCAAGCATGCCCCCAAGAGCTTCCGATTATGCCTGAAGGTGCTTCTACCACCACTAAGAATATAACTAATTAAAATGTAAATTTAACTGCAGTTATGGCTCCCAACATCAATTACTTTTGAACAAGTTGGTTTTGTGGTTTCTAGAGATGTGCTTTTATCTCTTCTTTAACCCTATAACTGCACCATGTTTGATACGTGAGCTTGTGAGGCCGCTTTATCATCAGTGCTGGGTTTATTTCAGAGCTTAGCCAAGATGGAAAGTCTAGTAATGAGTGACAAACGTAGCTTTTCTTAAAAGTTCAACAAATGCGTGGCGTTTCAAAAGCTGCAATTATGATTTTCTGTCCGACTCGACCACCTCAGCGAGAGTTTTCCATGTCAACAAAATGCTTTATGTACTTGAGTCGCCACAGGTTGTGTACAAAAACAGAAGGAAAAAAAATTACAGCGAAATCTTGGATATGCTTAACACACACACACTCAGGACACACTGAACTGCATAATGACTGCTCGCAGTGACCAGAGTGCCTGTCACACTCATAATCTGCAAAAAAAAAAAAAAAAAAGCAAGTAGGATTTTTTGCACGACAACGACACAAGCCCACACACACACTCTCTTGAGTGCATCGCTGACACGCTCGCTAGCCGTGCTCCACATGACATGAAGCGCAAACGGTGGCTGGAAATAGCTGACGCGGTTATAAGGTGGAAAAGCAGGTGGTTAAAAGTTATGCTTTTGTCACTGGAAATAATGCTGTGCCACTAATATTTTACTGTAATGCTGCTGCTGGCACCTGATGGTAACAGTTCAGACTTCGACGTCGGCAGCATGTCGTCTATGGCAGCGGCTCATTGATAAAGGATGTAAAAGGCCCTGCAGTTACTTACATTCGGAAATGCTGCTGCCTGTGAGCAGCAATAGCTGACGAAACGTTCAGTATTTTCATCCTGCATCATCAGAAATGCCATCAATGTTCATTTACTTCACAATAAAGTAAAGAAACACATTTTTGGCACTTGTTTTTAATTTAGGGCCCGTCAGAGACCTTTTCATACTGGATTTCATTGTTTACATTAGCTTCTCTGCACCATCTGAAAACCTGCTGAGACCAGCAGATCCTACAGCATGAAATGTATGCACTTAACAATCAGGGGGAAAAGCCTTTGTGAAAGAGTTCCCTGGTAAGAGCTCTGTGTGCTATCTGAAGGTCAAGTAACAGAGCTGGTTTAAAGGCAGCAAAAACAAAAGGTGATGAAAGAAAATCAGAAAAGTCACATGATGATGATGTCACTCACCTTTTCTGGGCTTCCTGTTTGCTGCGACACTGCTCGCAATAATACTTGTATTCACTGCATAATGTCTCTGTGTTACTGAAGCCCCTGATGAGCAGAAACAAACGCCGTCACTGAGATCAGCCAGCATCCTTTAATCGTTCTTTTATTTATTTATTGATCGCTAATAAATTCGGCGTACCTGAGACAGTGCGTGATCGACGTGTTCTGCTCCACATCCACAGACAGATCCAGGAAGTCCTCGTCTTTGCTGCTCACCTGAAACAAAAGCAAAGGGCGAACGCCCAAGGTCACATGGTGTGTCGTTATGACAACGGCATTAATGACCTGATCGGTTAAACGAGCAAAGTGGAAAATTAAGATAAAAATTAATACTCAGTGTCTCACACAGATTTTACCTGTAGTCAAGTCTAGAAGCCAGATTAATGGCTTGCTGAGAGCTGGGTCGAGTTTCCTGTGTTACAAGAGGCTCTTCTTTTAAAACACCGCGCTAACATAGACTGAACGCAGGTCCAGACTTTTGGGTTAAAATCATCTGGAAGTGTGACGCTTTCACCGATTTGTTTATTTACAGCTTATTCTAAGTGTCATATTGATTCTATTTAATATGGGCAAGCTGTCAATCTGCACCTTACTGAAACCACTGATTGAACCACAACAGTTTGCAGTCATCACAAATAAACAGCAGCACTGAGCTTGGTGATAAAATATTTAACTTCAAAAGTTTATTTTGCCCCTCTGTGTGCTAATCTCATTTGCAATGCTGTTGCATTCTTCTGTTTCGTGTTCTTTGGAGATTTGACACTATTTTATAGTCATCTGATCATGTCTCTGACTGGAGGACGTGACACTCGGAGGGATTGTTTTGTGCAGAAGAAGAGTCATATAACCTGGGAAGGGTTTTCACATGAGCCCACAGGAAGCCCTGCTTTAACACAGAAATTTGATAACCCCCATCGTCATACTTCTTCACACCATCATCATCTCTGACTGGGGTTTCAGGTTTTAGAGAACCAGATAACACAAAGAAAGCCTGACTTTGAACTTGGACAATTAAGAATATGATTTGCTGAGACTGATTTTGGTGCTACAGCCAGCTGGAGGCAGTCACAGATACACAAGACATGGGCCTTCACAAACACTCCAGAATACACACTCTGTGTTTGACAAGGGAACAATCAGGGAACAGTCTGGACTTCCTGGAAAACGTAACTACTATAGGATTTGGATGAGAGGGCCGTTCCTCCATAGACTTTACTTTAATTGACCATTAAAAAGAATTCAGGTTTAAAGTCACGCCCATCTTCTTATACTGATCTGCAGTTCAAACTCCGAGTACTCGAGCCACTCACAGCTTCACAGTTGAGGCAGCGCGTCTCGTTGGTCAGCGTTCCTTGGAAGATCTCGTGCACCCAGGTCTGCTGCGTCTCCTTCCCTCCTTCCACTTCTCCACCTCCTCCTCCTGATTCGCTACTGCCTCCTCCTACTCCCCCTCCTCCTCCGCCCACTCCTCCACCTCCATTCTGAACCAGTTTTCCGTTCTGCTGCCGCTCCTGGCTCTTCTCCTCCTGGAGAAGGTCAGCGATGGTGTTGAGAAGGTAGTTGAGGAATTCGTGGGCGTCCTGCTGCATGTAGTTGTCAAACAGCTCTGAGAGGAACAAAATAAAAATAGCAAGCAGAACGAAACATAAACAGAAAACATAAAGATATATAGAGGCGTGAGAATAGAGAAGTGGAAAGAGGAATATAGGAAATAACAGACGTGAGAAGAAAAGAGAACAAAGAATAAAGAGCAATCAGAATGCTGGCAATGAGAAATATAGCAAATCAGGAGCCTGTCGTCTTCTCCTACATCTGCTTTCCCCTTCAGGATCTGGCTGACAATTATATTTCTTCAGCTGCGATAACCCTCCCCTTCCTCTCATTCTTTTCCTTTCCCCACTCCATCTGCCTCATCCCCTTTCTCCCCCGCCAGCCTCAGCTGTGCTCGTCAATAGTGAGAGGAAGTGGGGTTAAAACAAGCGACTGACGGAGGAAAGTCTCGGATTTTACTTCGACTTTTTTTTCTTATTTCGTACACAAACAGCAGCTGCACAATCTGGCAGAGCTGCAGAGTCGAAGCGTTCGACCTCAATGAATATTCTTTCTGAAAAAAGAAAAAACAAAGTTCAGCATCATGCAGAGTCACTCACCATTTTCCTTTCTCAGCCGTGAGATGAATTTCTTGGGCGGGATAACGCCGACTTTCTTCTTCTGTGTGGCGATGCTGTTGAACAGGTCAGCCAAGCAGGTGAGCAGGGACTCTTTACGGCGAGGCTGCACCTGAAGAGAAGAAGATGGAGATAGTCAACGTTACGCTGTAAAAGCCTCAGCAACTCAGAGATAGTTTAACATTATCTTATGGTACTACACTAGCCTGAACCTTGATACTTGATCTACTCTATGGAAGTCAGGTTATGTGAACTATAGCAAAGAATGAATGAATCGTCAGTTAACCTAAATCTTTCAATGATGAGGATGTGCACATTCTGGACAGAGAGGAACGCTGGTTTGAGCGGGGGGGGGGCAAGGAGGCCATTTACAAGATAGACCATCTCTGAATCGAGGAGGGTACATCCTTCACTATCTTACATTACTGTGATTGCAGCCATTCCCCAACTCTCTCTAAATGTTGACAAACTAAGCAATCTTATGGCTCCATCACAACAGAGTCAAAAGAGGACGACAACTTCCTTGCAACTAGTTTGCTCCGTGATTTCACTGAATTTTAGTAGTTGGTTGCCCAGATGTGGAGTACACAACACTTGCAACCTCTGGACAGGCCCATGAGACTCTCATGGGATTAACTGCCAACGTGCAATTTAGTCAGTCTGCACTCATGAGGGCACTCATTGCTTGCGTCACATCTTTTTGCAATAGAGGACTTCACTCAGCTGTTTGAATTCTGGTTATGGTCCTACATAAAATCAAGGCTGTGGAGCCCCGGTGTAATTTTGCAGTTTGATAGCCGTCCTGCAGCAACTAAGTCAATATTTGTAAAGGAAGGCTTCTAAGAAATCCAGATCCAAATACAAATGAGTTCAAATAAGCTCAAATTAACACATTCAAAGAGGAAGTTGAGGCTATCAAATGGCTATAATGGTATACAAGATGAAAACCTATGAGAACCATTGCACCACAAACCAAGCACCAGATTTGGCTCAATTTAAACATCTGCTTTTTATGAAAACTTAAACGTGTAACTCTCTATCATATCAATATGGCATTTAGCTGTGTGTGCATTCTGTCAGGGCACCAGGTTTCATCTCAACAGTTCGTCTCTCATTACTTACCTTGTACGCCAGCACCTTCTCCCTGAACGGTCGACAGAAGTACAGAGCCTGCAGCACCGAGTTACAGTAGCAGGTGTTTCCAAACTAGAAAGAAAAAGGAACAGAGAGAAGGCCAGGGGATTTAGAGGAAGGCACATTTTCTGCTCGTTTACACCAAATAAGCCACAGCAGTGCTAAAGAAGTGGCCTGACAACTAAACATCCGGTGTGAATCTTCAAACAGACGAACATGATTAGTAGCTGCTGGCTGTGCTCTGCA
Source organism: Copadichromis virginalis (assembly GCF_057382275.1). Lineage (NCBI taxonomy): Eukaryota > Metazoa > Chordata > Actinopteri > Cichliformes > Cichlidae > Copadichromis > Copadichromis virginalis. Next base: position 32,832,657 of record NC_140620.1, read on the forward strand.
GTCTGCAGCAGGTAAACAGGTGCACGGCCACCACCAGATACTTACATTAACCAAGCCAAAGTAGTGTTCATTTACGGGAAACTGTTCCGGTCCAATCTCCTTTTCCAAGGCAGAGGCATTGGCGCCCTGCAAGCAAAGAATTAAAACAAGGAAAAGAATGACTGTTTTATTTATTTTTTCCTGAACATTTTCATATTATTTTGGATGTGTAACAACTTGCAGTCAGTGTTTTTGTTTTAATGAAAAATGATCCATTGAAAACTTCCTTTGTCCTAATTTCCTCCTCAAAGTTTCCAGTTTTTCCTGCTCTGTTTTCTCTCTGCTCTGTTGGACTTTCAGCCATCTGCTTGCTGCAGCTTTGTTTTTCACTTCACATCCTCGGTTTCTGCATTTTATTTTCCTCTGCACACTGACGAGCCCCATTAATCACATCTACATATATGTAACCGTTTAAAAACATGCTGAAAAGCAATTTTATTGATACCCAAAATGTGAAAGCTGACTAAAGTGAGGGCAACACATTCCGTCAATCTAGAGGGATAGTGTTGCATGACTTCAACATAACCTGCTGCGGTCCAGTTTATGTGTTCAGCATTAGTTACCATGGCGATCTAGCCAGGTAAAAAGAGAAGATGCCTTCTTGACACCGAGAACTCGGGACTTTAGGCTCAAAGACACAGACACATGACCACAATTATTCCCAATGTGTGCAAAAAGTTAGCAGTCTCGTTTCCTCTGAAGTATTTGTTACACACACTGGGCCGCCCAGGTCGTCAAAGCAACTTTTATTCATCAAGATAGCAGTCTTATTTTATTGCCATCAGTTTGTGACTGAACGGGGGCGAGTTGACCCTTGGACTGATTGTGTCACAGCTGCTCAAAACTTAACGTCAGTTAACAAACTAGTGCAAACGAGTCTGATCGGAACGTCACAGATTTAAGGCAGAAATTTAAAACATTTTTAAAAATCCCTCCACGAATTGTGACGTAGCTTCTGCAACGACAACTTAACCACAAAAATGACACAAGCTCATGGCAGCATAACCAGAACAAAACCAGCTGCAAACTGGTCGAGTCAAACCCACTACTGCACTGGCACAGCTGAATCAGGCCGACTGCTGTGTTTGTCAATTAGACAGCAAGAGTGACTGCCTGAATCTGACTGTTTGGAGACAAGTTGCCTAAAACCAGGAGACCTGCTGTGCAACTGCTCTGTGACTGTGGTGACCCGCAAGCTGAGGGTGTTCCACACCTCTGGTCGCTAGAACTGTTTTCAATTGCTGAGCAACCACCGATTTCTATTGTTGCAACGAGGCTGTAGCCCTGTTTTTATAGCTTTAACGTGACTGAAACATTAGTCCCACATTGATTAATCCCACAATTAATCAAATTTGAACCCCCATCGTCATCAGGCCATAACTGGACCCTACAGAGGTCACACAGGTAGTCTTATTCCTCCAGGTCGGCCATTGCGAGAATGAGCACTTCCAGAGCTACAAAATGACCTCCAGTAGAATGTGAATGTCTCTCACCAAACAATCAGAAACAGACTTCATGAGGGTGGCCTGAGAGCCTGACGTCCTTACACAACTCTACCACCCCACAGTTTTCTGTAGGTCGATCCTGATGTGGCATCCTTCCATTCCTCACACATTACCCAGTCCATATCATATTATAGATATTCAACATGACTTCCCCCCCCGTTGAGAGCTGAGCTGTTTTCTTTGCAGTGCATTTTGCTTCTATACTTCCACTCAGGGCAAGCCTGCAAAGAAGCTTAAAGTAACATAACAAAGTGAAAGCACTGCCCTGTTGATTTTGTTTTGTGTTTGAGCTGCAGTAGAATAAATGTTTTTTAAAAGAAGCACTGCATTTATGTGAAGTGCATTTTGACAGATTCGTAGCTAGGGCTGAACGATATATCGCATTTGCGATAATATCGCGACATGATCAAGTGCAATTTTCTAACCGCAAAGGCTGCGATTATACTGCGATTATATTATACAATTCATGGGCTGCATCCTCCTGAGGCCGCATTTGTAGACCGATTACGTCACAGCGACGTGCCGAAGGCTGTCCAAATTACTACCATATCCCAGAATTCATAGCGCGGCCCAGCCAAACTCCAGTTTCCAGCAATGGCGGCCGCTACTAAGTTTTAAAATTACTCATACTAATCTTTCTGGGTCACAAAATAAACTTTTAACATATTTTCAGGCGAGAAAGTAGCTGTGTAAACATCAAATATCTGCTCGGTTTATCAAGATATCCCATATTTGCAAAAGTGCTTCGACGTTTTCAGAGGCGTCTGCTACCCACCAGCTCGACAGCTAGCCGGGAGCTCGAGGGTTACTGATGCGGCCGAGAGCGGCACAACTCCCGGCACATCATTTTCAGATCACCGCGGAGTTTCGCTGCTCGGGTTAAACGTAATATATAAGTCACTTAGACAACCTAAAAATGTTATTGTTGGGCTTTTTTCAGTGTTTTGTTTGTTCGTGAGTAAATCGGTTTGGCTGAGATTAAAGTTATTAGATTAGATAAAATAAAACTTTATTAATCCCCCGGGTGGGTTCCTCCTTGGTTTTCACACAGCTGACTAAACGTCAAACAGAAAACTTATTAAACAGAAGTATGAGACAGTCGAGAATTTACACCAGTGTCTGGTTATATTTTAGATAGCAAGAAGCAGACGGCCGAGTTTATTAAACTCCACCGAGACAGCGGTGACGCTAATCAGAAGGCTAGACCGTCCAATTTCACACCTTTAAACTTTAAAGGCGTGTTTGTGTGTGTGTTTATACAATTGCTATTATGTTTTGTCGAGGAGGGAAATTATTTTACTGCTATTGTTAAATAATTGTCATTGCATTAATAATATAATCTGCAGCATGGATATTGCATTCCAAGGTTTAAACAGTGTCTCTTTCAGAAAGACTGAGTTGCAGGCTGACAGGAAGTTGTATGTAGAAAGAAGCAGGAAGTTATTTTGAGCCGCAGGCTAAGACGAGGCTTTAACAATGTAACAGATAGCTTTAAGAAGGCCTTAAGCAGTTATGACTATTTTATACATAATGCATATCTGTGCTTATTAAAGAGTTGGAGCTCGGTCAATTAATTGGGGGTCGGAAGCTTTGTTCGGCGCGATGTTCGGACAATCTATTGTGCAAGTGACTTGGAGCCATAGAAGGAATCGCAATACATGCTTACAAAACACTTATATATCAGATCATTTTATATTAAGGTTTTAGTAGAGGTTCTTGATTAAAACATTTATTTAGTAGAAGACATACACATAGTCTCAGTGAGCTTCTGGTCTGGTAAAAGGTCAGAAGTGCAACAGGTGAATTGAGAAAGAGCATTTGAGGACGAGACACAGACAGTAGGTGAAGAGGTGACACAAAGAGCATGTGAGGTCAACACACACACACACACACACACACTTTAAATTAGATTTATTTAGAGGAGAGGTTAGTTATGTTTGGCTGTAACTGCAAAATTGTCTTGGTAAAAGAGGAACCGTTTCTTGGTGTCTCGGCAAGAAAGAGGAACAAGACAAGAACTGAAAGGTAGACAGGAAGGGCTAGTCATGAAAATAGAAGATGATTTTCTAGGTGAAAAGTCATGATGATGTTGATCTGATCTATGTATAAAATGTATCTGTGACGCATGAAGGGGCGTCAGTAAACAAACCCTGATGCTATAAAATATCTGTTCATGCTTTGATTAAGTCGAAGACTACTTCCTGTCTGCGTACAGAGTTGTCTTCCCACGCGTGTATTCATTAAAATCATCGTTTGACTTCACCCGGCCGGATTGGTGTGGTTATTCTTCGATCACCTCTTGTACCCTTCCTCAATATTGAATCTTAACATTTGGGGGCTTCGTCCGGTTATTGAGGAGGGAGAGTTGGAGGTTTAGACGGAGAAATCCGGGGTCTTAGGTGGTCTGACGGGCAGACATGAATTCCAGTGGTCTAAGTGAGTGGACATAAGCCGGCTTATCCAAAAGGTAAGGCACTACCTGTTGAATTATTTCCAAAGTGTGCCAAATTGGAAATGATAAAATTTAAGTCTACTCACTGAAGTTACTGGTGGATGTCTGTTTTGATTTTGATGAGAATCTCATGACAGTACTGAGGATTTAAAGCAGTTGGACTGCTGGAAAGGATTTAATGCGGTTGGACCGCGGGAAGCAGTTGGACTGCTGGAAATGGTTTTAGTAGGTTAGGGAATTTGGTTATTTTTTGGTTATAAGGTTGGACCTGCTTCAGTCTTACACTTTGTTGGGTGTTTTACTGTTGTTCCAAAGTATTATAAATTACTCAAGAACGCCAGTTGGACTGGTAGGAAGCGCAGTTCTCGGAGGTAATGCTCCCTCCTGGCCGAGGACGCTTGGCCCTGACCTATCGGCGAATAGGGTTAGTACGGTCGGCAACCGGGGAGAACTTGGGAACCTCCAAAATAGCTAGTGGTTGGACCACTTTACCGTTTGGAACGGTAATCTGCGCTTTTTTGGGCAGCAAAGGTTGGACCTTGGGTGTTGGACACTTTTAAATTGAGTTAGGGACTTTAGAGATGAGGCCAGAAACTGTTGGACAGATACTGGTTAATTGATTACAAAAAAGTTGGACTTTATCGGTTAGACCGTTAACTTAAATTTTTCGAAATTCGGTAGGTGTTAAAAGGCATAAAATCTGTGCAGTTGTAAATATAAGACGTCTCTGTAATAAAAAAGATCTCTGTGGGTCGAGTCAGCAATGCACTGACTGCCTGCTGCTATTCTTAGATGAAGAGTGTGTGTGCATGCAAATGAGGCAGCTGATGCAGAGCGCATGAGAGGACTATGCTTTCGGTTTTGTGTGTCATTCAGCTCTATAACTATTGTTTGCAAATGTGGATAAATGTCTGCAATTAAAATGCTGGCTTAGTAAATAATAACATTGTAAATATATGAATGGTGACAGCGTTTCAAAATAGAATATAAGAATTGTTTGTGTTTAAAACCAACGTTTAGGTAAAGAAGATTTAAGGTGGATTTGAAGGCATAAACAAAAAATAAAAGGGTTACAGTCTGCAAGGGTTGTTAATTCATGAGCTGACTGGATGCAGAGTAAGTGGAGTGGTCATCCTGAGAGGATTGAATGATGCTCTAACTCTGTGGTCAAGTCAGACATAGGCTTTAAGCAACCATGAGCCACTAGTAAGCGTGACAGATTAATGAGTATGTGTAAATTGAACTTGTTAAATAGCTTTGATAGGAGTAACTCAATGAGCACGCAATAAAGTGGACCTGTTAGAACCTGTTTGACATTTGTCGCTTTAACAGTAAATGATTGTGTTGTGTCCCATGCACTAAACAGTCCCATTTAATACTGTAAAATCGTTGTTTAAATAGAATAAGCAAACATGCCTGTGATTTATTTTGCAACCTGTAACATACAAATTGCAGAGGAAGAGGGTCGACTAGAGGTGACCTGTAAATGTCACATAGTGACTGAGGAAGGTGTTTCACCTTATGAGATGACAGTGTGGTCCGAGATTGAGCTGCATGAGCTAAATGCCTATATACAACGTTGTCTATTTCTATTTCAAGGCTTAAAGGAGATGACTGAGCATGAAAATGATCCAAATTGGGAGCCCACAGAGGCCGCCCACTTTGCTCAGGTTATGGTAGAGTCGGTACTAGACGGTTTTGATTCTGATATGCTTGCTTGGGAAATAATGTAATTATCTGTGGAGATGTCTCCAAGCGATTAGTAGATATAAAGGAGACAAATGTGCTTGAGAGTGCGTGGTTGAAATTGTATGTGTGCGTGTGCGTTTGATATGTGGGAGCCTTCTCGGGCAGCGATTTTTTTGTTAAACCTGTGGCAGGCTGTGCAACATGGAGAAAGCTTTGACATAATGTCATAAAGGTGATTTCTTGGTTTTAGACTTATTAGTACGGGACAAGTTGAGGGACCCTTGAGGGTGTGTTGCTGTAAAGTATATAAGGGACGCGCAGCGCCGTTAATGGGTTTAAAATAAATGAAAAAACACTAATCCGAGGAACTATTGGAGAGGTAAGTATACGGAGGTGAGCGCGTTGCGCATAAGGGTTGCTGGTGTCATATATTAACACTTTGAGGGCGAATAATTTTGATTGAGTGTCAACGCTTGAGAACGCGAGGACAGCGTCTAAAGTGCTGGGTTAAACTTTGTGTATCACCGAGCAGGGGAAGAGGAGCCAGTGGTTGCGAGAACAGCGAGACGAAGATTGAAACCGAAAGTTAAGCGTGTCTGGGTGACCTAGACCAAGAAGGTGGAGTCGACCAACGCCATTGGAAGAGGTAAGTCTGTGTTTCAGAGAATGGCTGACAGCTCGGGTGCAACACCTAGTGGGAAAAGGGGATGCAAACCTCTGAAGGATCAGCTTGAACAGCTTAAGAAAGCTATTCGTTTGGCTTCACCTGGAGCACTAAAATCAGCAGAGAAAGAGTGCCAAGCGATGGAGGTTGAGGTAAGCAAACTTATTACATCCCAACAGAAAGGGCTGGGTGATAAAATACCTCTGAGCTTGGTGTTAAAAACTGAAGGAGAAGTGTATGGACAAATGCATGAGGCCCTACGTGCGTCCATAGAGGCATTAACGGCATTGGAGGTTATAAAACAGAGAGTAATGCAGGGAGGGCCAGAAGAGGAGAATGAAGACCGTGCGACGTCATCAGAAGAAGAAGACGATGAGGAGGACGAAGATGGAGGAGCTGAACCCCAACCAAGTACAAGCCTAATTTTGAGGAAAAGAAGTGTGAAGAGAGACCAAGCACAGAGACAGCCCATATTTAAGAGCTCAAAGGGGAAAGGAAAGTTGAGGAAGAGTAGAAGAGTGAGTTTTGAACAAGGAGCTCCTGACCCTGGTTTAAGTCTGCCTCTGATAGCAGGTCCAAAGAACGAACCAGTTTATCGCGCCTATAAGGTGAGAGATTTGGAAGCATTGGTTAAACAACTTCCACCAATAACCAAGGGAGAACATTGGGAAGGAGAAGAATTAGCGCTGGGCGACTTTCGCACTTTGGCCGGACGTTGTATGCTGGGTGGTGGGTTAGCAGATGTAGAGCAGATAGCTCAAACAACCAGATATGCAAATGACCTGAAATATCATGAGGTGCAGAGTGACTTAGCAGATGCAGTTCGGGAGAAGGACCCAACTCCTAACTTTGGAGCCATTCCAAAAATTATTTGGGATCCTAAAAACACACCCAGAGAGTGTTTAGCTAAAGCAAAGGAACAATGGTTGTTAGGAACAGGAATACATCCGGGGAAGGAGGGTGAAAGTAGAGCGTGGTTTCGTTCGGCAGTGCTGCCCAACCAGGTTGCAGTTGACTTGGAAAAGAACCCAGATTTTGCCGTTGCAGACTCGGTGCAGTGGGAGAGACATGTGACCCACAGACTTCAGCGGGAACAGGATTTGGCAAACAAACAAAAGAAAGAGTTGGAGGAGGCACAGGCGCAGCTGGTAAAGATACAGCTGACGGAGGCGAGAAACAAGGCAGGTGATAGAAAGAAAGAGGATAAAGAGAGCGCAAGGAAAATAATGGTGGCAAGGTCTCAGCCCGATCCTGTGCCTGACTGGTCAGATCAGGATCCGGGTCTCTACCCTGATGATCGTTGGCCCGCCAATGCACCAAGGCAGCGTCAACCCGTAGGGAATTGGGGGACCGGTGGACCGCAGAGAGGGCGTGGTGGATCCGTGAGGGGAGGACAAAGGGCTCGGAATCCGGGGAATCCTGGCAGTGTGTCTTGGACTGGCTGTTACAGCTGTGGAGCAGAAGGACACTGGTCCCGAGAATGCCCTGAATCGCAGCGAAATTATCAGAGGCGAGGCTATCAACCCCAGGCACGAGGAGGCCCAAGACAAAGAGTTGCTTACAGGGGAGCACATCAAGCTCCAAACCCGAATGCAGCACCAGCCCCCCAGTACCCAGTAGCCGACTGGGGCTGGGAGGGGGAGCAATACTGATGGAGCCCGGAGAAACTGAACAGCGTGGGGACGGCAGAACCTATGCTGTCAATGATGATGATCCAGCATTGACACAGCTGGGAAAACAGACTTTGAAGCACCAATATGTGGTGTCCTGACAGGTGCCTGGAAAATCTCATGGGCAGGGACCTGCTTGTGAAACTGGGATCACCTTCAAAGACTCAATATCTAGTCCAGAACTCTGAACAACCCACTGCCGAAATCTACTGGGGGAGGCTAGTGGAAGAAGGCATTTTGAGACATTATCAGCTATGGAAACCCTGGGTAATGAGCCTGGCCGTCTATTCCCCCGCGCGAGATCCTTTCCACGTTACACTCTTTTATGATAGGGAAGATAATGATATCTATCGGGAACAGTTCCAGTCTGATCTTGAGGGACAGACGTGGAATGTGCAAACACATAACATTTATGTTGGACCAGAAGGTGTGGCCGCGGCTGTGAAATTTACTGATGAACAACTGCCTTGGTACAATGTGGGAGAGGATTCAGCCCCTCACATTACATTGGCGGTCCACGAGGGTCATGGGCCAAGAGATCTGGGACCAATGGTCAAGCGGGCGCTGGACAACGCATGCTGGCAAGGCACCCAAATTCCAAATGTCTGGTATGCACCAAAATGTAAAATATATCGCATAACTTGTTTGTCCAACGATGCAGTGATCTTAGAACATAAAGAAATCTCCAAAATACATGGCAGGGAAAGAATGGATCATCCTGATGCAGTAGCTGAGCTCTCAAAATTGCCTGGTACTTTGTGGTCCGCAGGGCCCACAGATGTAGGTCTAGCTAACTGTTCGCCTGTCCTGTTCCGGCTGAAGTCTGACATACCATTTAACAGACCATAATAGAAGTACAAAACTGAAGACCAAAAGTGGTTCACATGTATTGACCTAGCGAATGCATTCTTTTGTCTCCCACTGCACGAGTCACTCAGAGACATTTTCTCATTCACATACAGAGGCCGCAAATTTAGGTACACACGCCTACCACAAGGCTTTGCACTCTCACCAGGAATTTTTAATCAGGTGTTGAAAGAGACATTGTCCCCATGTCAACTGCCAGGGGGCTGTACATTAATAGAGTATGTTGATGATCTTCTTATTGCAGCCCCGTCAGCAGCGGCCTGTACGGCAGCATCGCTCGGGGTGTTGAACAGATTGGCGGAGTGTGGCTTCAAAGTGAGCAAAGAAAAACTGCAGTTGGTCCGGCCAGAGGTAACATTCCTGGGCCGGGTGATCGCACACAGATCAGTGGGGTTAATGAACACACACAGAGACCAAATTCTGACACATCCAAAACCAAGAACTGTGAAGGAGTTGCTTTCCTTTCTTGGCTTGACAGGTTACAGCAGGCAGTTCATTCCGAACTATGCGGGTAAAACGGCCCCTTTAAGGGACCTGATCAAGAAAGTTGGTGTTCGAAATCTGAAGGCTGAATTGCCTTGGACGCCGGACACAGAGACAGCGTTCATTTCACTAAAACAGGATTTGTCAAGAGCCACAGATCTGGCCACACCTAACTATGATGAGGCATTTTATCTTGATGTTTCAGAAACAAAGGGAGTTGTGAATGGTGTGTTGTTTCAGAAAAAAGGGGGAGGTAGGGATGTACTTATGTATGTCAGCATAAGATTAAATTCAACAGAAGCAAGGCATCCCACATGCACACAACACGCAGCAGGAGTAGCAAAGATAATTCAGAAAACAGCACATATAGTGAGGGAACACCCACTGAAAGTGCTTACTACACACAGTGTAGTGGCCTATGTGAACTCACAGGCATTCACAATGACTCCACTGACGCAACAAAGGTTCAGCAAAATTTTAGAGGCGCCAAATCTGATATTCACACATGAAGGAATAAATATGGCAGACCTAATGGGGTCAGGAGAACCACATGACTGTATTAAGAAAGCCCAGGTTGAAGGAAAAATCGAGGGACAACAGTCGGCCCAGAGAGCTGAAGTGATAGCCCTAACTCGAGCCCTGAGGTTGGCTAAAAACATGAGAGTGAACATCTACACTGACTCAGCATATGCGTTTGGAGCAGCTCATGTGGAACTGGCTCAGTGGAAGGGAGCCGGGTTCAGAACGGCCACTAATGCACCCATCTGTCACAAAAAGGCCCTGGAGGACCCAGACGAGGTAAGTATTATAAAATGCAAAGGCCACTCACAAGCAGACAGTATGGTGGCAAGAGGAAATCAGAAAGCTGACGAAGCCGCAAAGGAAGCAGCGGGCTACAAAGGACAGAGACAACTGGTGCAGGTAACCCCAGAAGAGGAGGTTAGCACTAACAGCATGGAAGAAGTTAGACAGGCTCAGGAGGAGACATCCCCAGAGGAAAAGGGGGTGTGGGAAAACAAAGGAGCCTGGCAAGATGGCGGTTTGTGGAGGGGGCCAGATGGGCGTCCCGCTTTAACGGCCAAAATGGCGGAACAAAAGGTGAATGAGGCTCACGGGCTTGGTCACGTGGGAGTGAAACAGATGGAGAGAAATTTGTGCCGATGGTGGCATCCTGATTTGAGAAGGATGATACTGGAAAAGGCCAGAACGTGCCTAATTTGTGGGGCACACAACCCAAAGCCAGCAGTAAAACCTGAAGCTGGTAAGTTTCTCATGCCAGAAAGGCCAGGAGAAGAGGTCGTGATTGATTATACCGACATGATTGATACAGGCCCAGGTGGGGTGAGGTATTTGTTGGTGTGTGTGGATGTTTTGACTGGATGGCCCGAAGCATGGGCGACCAAATGTGAAGACGCGAAAAGCGTGATTAAGTGCTTAATCAATCATTACATTCCAAGGCATGGGTTTCCCAAGAGAATTAGATCAGACAATGGTACTCACTTCAAGAATAAAGATTTGCAAGAGGTAGAGAGGATGTTGGGAGTGCAACATAAGTTCGGGACGGTCTTTCATCCTCAATCTCAAGGAAAGGTAGAGAGGATGAACCTAAATTTGAAAAACAAGTTGGCTAAAATTTGTGCGCAGACAGGGCTAAATTGGGTCGCAGCCCTGCCCATTGCTTTGATGACCATAAGATGTTTATGATGATGTTAACTTTGTATTTCAGGTGCAGTTATAACTATTTTATACATATTGCATTTTGTGCTTTTAAAGGAGTTGTGGCTCAAATTTGTCTCTGGAGGGTCACGAGCCTTTGGCTAGCGCTATGATTAGCCAATCTACTGTGAGGATAATATGAGTTCATGAAGGATTGCACACGCTTACAGACACAGAGTTAAGAAACACACATGACAGTATTGATTCCAGGCAAAAGGCCCTAAATTCATTTAGCTTTTAACTGAACTTAAAGAAGGACCAAAGAGGAAGGAAAGCATATATTTTGGTTAAGTCTGATACATTAGAATTAGAAGGTATTGTTACATTAAGGGAGCAAAATGAAATAAAAAGGTTATACCAAAACAGGTGATAACATAGGAAATGTGAGGTTTTAAAATGAAGTTAGTGTTAACACATAGGAGTTGTTTCAAGGCAGCATTTAGCTATGATGAAATGTATACAGGAGTAATTGCTTATATGCTTAAACTTAATTGATTAAAGTGGTTGTTTTCTTTTGGAGTAGATTAACTTGCAGCAGCGACAACTTGTGCACAGGATGTTGATGATCAGATAAGGGAAAGTAGAGCGAGCAACTGGACGTGAAACCAGCGCTTAAAAGAATTTTAAAGTGATGAGTAACGTTGAAGAGTATACATAAATACAAGTCAATAAGTTAAGAAGATAATTAGGATCAGGCTTTTGATTAAAGAGTCCCAGATAGGATAAGTTAGGGAGATGCAGGAAAGGTGTTTTGTTTCCTTTGCAGAAGATCGATCTCGGCGACCACAGGAGGGGCGAGGATCCTGGAGATCTCGAGGTTCGAGACCACCAGAGAAGGGTCTGCGTGAGGACACAATGTATTGTGACCTCTGGTGTTCCAGAGGTCAAAAGGGGGAGTGTCGAGGAGGGAAATTATTTTACTGCTATTGTTAAATAATTGTCATTGCATTAATAATATAATCTGCAGCATGGATATTGCATTCCAAGGTTTAAACAGTGTCTCTTTCAGAAAGACTGAGTTGCAGGCTGACAGGAAGTTGTATGTAGAAAGAAGCAGGAAGTTATTTTGAGCCGCAGGCTAAGACGAGGCTTTAACAATGTAACAGATAGCTTTAAGAAGGCCTTAAGCAGTTATGACTATTTTATACATAATGCATATCTGTGCTTATTAAAGAGTTGGAGCTCGGTCAATTAATTGGGGGTCGGAAGCTTTGTTCGGCGCGATGTTCGGACAATCTATTGTGCAAGTGACTTGGAGCCATAGAAGGAATCGCAATACATGCTTACAAAACACTTATATATCAGATCATTTTATATTAAGGTTTTAGTAGAGGTTCTTGATTAAAACATTTATTTAGTAGAAGACATACACATAGTCTCAGTGAGCTTCTGGTCTGGTAAAAGGTCAGAAGTGCAACAGGTGAATTGAGAAAGAGCATTTGAGGACGAGACACAGACAGTAGGTGAAGAGGTGACACAAAGAGCATGTGAGGTCAACACACACACACACACACACACACTTTAAATTAGATTTATTTAGAGGAGAGGTTAGTTATGTTTGGCTGTAACTGCAAAATTGTCTTGGTAAAAGAGGAACCGTTTCTTGGTGTCTCGGCAAGAAAGAGGAACAAGACAAGAACTGAAAGGTAGACAGGAAGGGCTAGTCATGAAAATAGAAGATGATTTTCTAGGTGAAAAGTCATGATGATGTTGATCTGATCTATGTATAAAATGTATCTGTGACGCATGAAGGGGCGTCAGTAAACAAACCCTGATGCTATAAAATATCTGTTCATGCTTTGATTAAGTCGAAGACTACTTCCTGTCTGCGTACAGAGTTGTCTTCCCACGCGTGTATTCATTAAAATCATCGTTTGACTTCACCCGGCCGGATTGGTGTGGTTATTCTTCGATCACCTCTTGTACCCTTCCTCAATATTGAATCTTAACAGTTTGCACTTTATGTTTAATGTTACTGACTGCAGAGATCAGTAAGATGTGTGTATTTTTTATTTATTAGTTTTATTTATTTAATATTATTTTTTAATTGAATGACTGTCTAGTAGTTCACAGATGTCGAAAAACTGAGTGTGGTAAAGCCACTGATTTTGTTTATGTATATTTCTGCAATCTGCACATTGTACTGACTTTCATTTTAATGTTTACACCAGGGTTCCTTGTCAGCACTTTATGCTCAGATGTTTGTAAGCTAAAAATAAACTATTGTGTATGTTCAAATATACTGTTGTGATTGAAGAAGTTAAATAAAAATGTCAGTCATCAATTCATGCATCACCTCATGTCATCATAACAGAGGTCTGTCTTCCAGGAAAGAACAGTTTAAAATTAATGTAATATAGTATTGGCCATACTATATGATGTATTGCTTGTCTTTGTTTAATAATACAGAAGACAAATACCTTAAAAATAATCGCATCGCAATCGCAATATTGGGCCAAAAAAATCGCAATTAGATTATTTTCCATAATCGTTCAGCCCTATTCGTAGCACAGCGTGGATGTGAAAGCAGGGCTGTGTTTACGTGACAGTGCAATAAAAACACTTCTGAATAACACTGACATATAACCCTGCAGTCCTGCTAGAAACCAAGGATTAAATTACACCAGCGGGGAGAAACAGTGCGAGGCGAGGGGCATGATGATGATGATGATGCTGCTAACGCTTTCTAAAGTCACAGACAAACACGACCCCCGAGCAGCACGGGGCTGTAAACAAAAACAAGCTCACTGATCTCAGAAAGGCAAACAAAGACGACAGCAAACATCTGCGTGCAGAGTGAGACGGTCTAAGCGTGCTCTGAAATCACACATTTTAATTAACTCGTGCTTTCTTTTTTTGGGTTATGCCGATTCTGAAACGAGCTGCACTTCCTGCACTGGTGGAAATGAAAGTTGAAGTGAAGTCGGGCCAGCACGAAAGGCTGTTAGAAAACAGCGCGAGTGGAAACTCTTAAGTGGCTGTTTTGTCAGACACCGATCGGGTTTGTTAATCATGACGATCGGTCGGGAGGATGCTAGGAAAGCATTAGTCTGTCTGCCCTTTCCTGCCCCCGTGCTCCGAAATAACTCGAGTCCACGAGACGAGCCGCGTCTGCTGCGTTTTAAAAGAAAATGAAGCTTCTTTCCTTTATTTCTGCAGATTTTTTTTGTAATCTTCCCAGCTCAAAATTAGTGTTTGAGTGGTGACCAGGCATGTAAGCATGACTGATCGGAATGTAACTTTGGGAATGAGTGTGTAATAACGGGTTTTATCTGCTCCCATCTTTTCTTATAAAGCGTGACAACGAGACTCATTTCTTCTGTCTCTCCTCAAAGTTCACACTGAACTACAAATATATCGATATCTACCTACTAGACCTCAAGCAGCTGCTCTCCCTGAATACACTTTTAAGGTGGTTTAAGTTGGACCAGGGTCCTGTACTACCAAACAGTGCAACAATCCGAGTAACGTTATTTACTTACTATTGACAAGTCAGCAGGCGGTCATGGCATATCTGTTAATCTCTAATCTCGAACTATCTGTTACCATAGTGATGTAGGCTAACCCAGGGTTAACCCTGGTACTTTTTTTTTTTAATTGAAATCTCAGTAAACTAAACTGAAACTTTACAGTTTGGTTCAGTTATTACTAACCCTGTTTGTTGAGGTTTTAGGCTTCGTCGCGTGGAGCTTAGCTGTGTGCATGTTCATGCGTGTTACTAGTCTACGCAACTGCCATGGATTGGACAGGATTTTTTTTTTTTTTTTAAATCTCACACCATATTATCCTGGTTCAGTTAAGGTTAGATTTAATAATTATTTTTCTTTTGAAATTTCCCGATACTCTGGCCACATAGTGCTACTCTCAGCTGCTCCCTTATTCACAATTAGGCCTCTGTAGCCTTGCATGTTAATTTGGCTGATTTTTTTCCCCCCTCAATGGCCGCACAGCCACAGAGGGGGATTTATGGTTGATTTATGGATCAAACCAGAGGATCTTTTGCTTGTCAGGTGAATGTGTAAATAATAAGTAATTTAAGCTTCTACTTTTAAAAATACAAATCCACCTTCGATGGAAGCAAAGGCAGTTTGTTTCAAAGATGCACTTCACTGCTCTGTTGTGGAAACACCAACGCTCTGAACCCTGCAAAGGTCCTCCGCCTCACACGTCAAAGGCAGACGAACGCTTGAATTCGGCCGTGCCCCGCTGTGGCTTGTGCAGCTTTTGTTTGTGGCTTTCGCACTTTCCATACGACCAAATCAACTTTCTGTGGAAACAAGCACCATCCGGCCAGCACCTCGTAGCCCGCAAAGGTAGCAGAGACGAATCAAACTATTTTTTTTTCCTGTCTCGTAGATGCTGGGCTGTTACAAAACACTGGATAAGAGCTTACACACGGGAACAACAAATGACTGACAAAGACTGCAGCAGGCTTCTCCAAAGCATCTGTATCACCATCTGTCCTCCTCTGAAAGGTGCAGCACATGCAAACAGGACAAGTTACAGTCAGAGGTTAAGCTTGAAGCAAACGCAGAGCTGGTCACATTAACAGGAAACCAGGCAGTGTTAATGTCTCACGTTTTCACCTACAGCTTCTCTTTAACGAGTGGAGTGTGTCTGGGGAAATCTTATTTAACTCCTTACAAAGCATTACATGTGCAAACGTAAACATGGCTCCAGATCTGATAAAGAGGGCGGTATAAAAAAAGCAAAAAGAAAATGCACAGTCACTCCCAACAACTTTGGTTTCCTTTAAACTGTCCGGACTCTTCTGCCTTGTTGAAGGCTTCTTTATTTTTTTATAGAAGTAAAGCCAAACTATTAGCAGGTTCACGGTGGGGGTTGGGGGGCATCCAGGGTGTATCCCATGACAGGAACTGCTGGAAATTTTCCACCAGTTACACATGAACAGGCAGCAGTCAGCTGGCTGAGCTGTTTACATCCGCCCATTGTCTGCCTATCACACCTTTGACTTACATACGCAATGGTACAACAACAACTTTGTCATTTTGAAGGCCCGTAAATTTTATCCAGCCGAGTCCAGAGACTGCTGCCGTGAGAGCTAGCATGCTAGGCTAGCTAGTTTTCGCCCTTCTCCGCGTAAACAAACCGAGGCTGGCTGTTAAAACACGCTTTGTTTCCCCGTGAAGCTCCTCTCCCTCTTTCCACACAGAGGTGCAGGATAAGTACTGGTAAACTGATGCTCCTCGCAGGCTCTACAACTTTCCCGAGAAACCCTGACTGACTGATGTTTTTTTCTTCTTTTAATTATGTTGTCCTGTCTGTGAGGTTAGCGAACAGGCTAGCGGAGCAGCTACTAGCCTAGCGTCCCTGGGAGGGGGGACCGGACAGAGGCGCAGCGTATTCACGCCCCGCGGATAAAGGCACCGGATTCGGCTTCTTACCATCGTACAAATCGAGGCGATCTTTCGGACTGTCATCAGTATTTCCATCCGTAAGCCGCCATGTTGGACCGAACCCCGATGGTGAAATAATCAGAGCCGCTGCGGCTGCAGAGTTCCGAAAGAGCTTTCTGCCCCTGTTTGATAAACCTGTCAGAGTACACGGACCGACAGAGGGAGCTTCCGGGGAGGGGGTTGATTTTCAAAATAAAATGGCTTAACGTATCCTTTACTGTTAAGCAGGTTTACAGGTGTGGTCAAAAGTTGTTTTTTTTTCTTGGGCATGAATTTCACTGGCCATTTGAAAGCTTTAAATAATGTATTTTAGAGCTGTTCTTTTTCCTATCATTGTACAGTACTAGCTAGCTATCAAGTTAGCTAGCTGCTAGACTCTATTGAGGGAAAATGAGGACAGTAGTAGGATAAAAAAAATGGTACAGTCTACTAGAAATAACCACCATAGTTAGTAAAAGTAAGAGTGCCACAGGTACATAGCAGGGGCTTTATGCTGTGAGAGGGAGCGAAAATTGTATTTATAATAAAAACAAATAGAATAGTAAGACTGAGATTGTGCTAGATACTAGTGCAAATTGCATTCATAATAATATCAGGGCACTCCAGCTTCCCTGACTTCTAAAAACAAGAGTTGCATGCACAAATGTAAATTTATGTTGGATTCACTCAGATAGGCTGTGGTGTTTAAATGGTTGTTAGTTGGTGCTAAAGTGTGACAAGAAAATATCCTGCTACACTATTAAACCCACATCACCAGGTTGAACTGTTAACACAAGGCAGGATGGATCCATGCTTTCATGTTCTTTACACCAAATTCTGACGCTACCATCCAAATATGGCAACAGTCATCGAGATTTATCAGACAAGGTAACACCTGGTGTGGTCTTCTGCTGCTGTTCAGAGATGCTCTTCTGCATACTTTGGCTGTAATGAACAGGTACTTGAGTTACTATGCATTATTATCAGCTCGAAGCAGTCTGGCTGTTCTCCTCTTACCGCTGGCATCAACATCAGTAGATATTTTTTATAGAAGTTGAAAAAAATTCCACTAAAATCTAATACGCCACATTTGACTTTTTCATATTTTCTGGATACTTTGTGTTTGTTTTGGTAATATATAACATCTGACCCACATTGTCTCACACAGGTATCCTGATTATTAAATGAATAATAATTAAAAAAAAAAAACTAGAATATGAAAGAGAAGACTTAAATGAGACCAAAAATGAAAGTCGTAAAACAGACTATAGTTACACCAAGAGCTTGATAAAGAGTGATTTAAGGGTGGACTTGTAAAATCTATACTGAACTATAATGAGTGATCTGGATGAGGGCTTGGAGAGTGACGAAGGAGAGGCTTGCAGACAAAATCATGTTGTGGAGCTGTTTTATGGTTTCCAGTTAGTTTGTGTTTCTTTGTTAAAATTTTGGTCCCGATTGTTGAAACAGTGATGTGTGAATAACAAATTTGCAAAACTTGATGCAATCACATAATTAGACAAGTTAACTAACTTATATTGTAGTTACACTAATTATTTCTCACAACTCAAGAAAACTAAAATCCTGTCAGGAGTTAATCTACTGACACTCTTATTTTATTTTGAAAGTTAAACACCCGTGGTTTTCCGGTTCTAGTGTCGCCGTCTGACTTCGCTGCCGTCCACTCGGGGAAGCTGAGAGGGAGGGTCGCCTACTCACAACTCAGACGGACTGAAGTTAGTTGGATTCTGTGCATGAGGCTGTATTTGGCGGGCGGTGCTTCCTGTGTCAGAACCGCTGGAGGAATAAAAAGCGTGTGGGTTGTTTTTTGTTTAAAATGAAATAAAATGCCTTTCATTACATTCCACTGCTAGCATCTAATACGAGCACTTATTTTCAACCCTTTTCAAAATCAAAAATATTATTAAAACATTTCTGTGGTTCTGAGTAGTTATTTGTCACAGTTATGTCTTAATCTATAAATAAAAGTATTACATCTATTTTAAACAGACAATCGTAAAAGCCTTTTTCTTAGCTATTGCATTTTTAATAGCTTAAATTATCACGTCAATTGTATATTTACGCAAAGATTTAAAAAGAAATATTGAAATTACAAACAAAATAAACACGTGTAACCATTGTAAAGTTGGGCAAAGTACATTTTTACATTTTTAAAAGCTTCTGAAAGTCTTGTGTGAAACTGAATGAGTGTTCAATGTGATGGCGACTATCTTTAACAATCAAAAATGTATTAAAATGGTTTTTTTAATCTACGACAGGGGTGTGAACCGAAATTACAATAATTTTAAGATAAACTCTTGACTTTTTGCTGTATTTACATGAGTTTTAAACCTGATAAAATGTCTTTTACAAAACTTTTACATTTTACATTTTTTGTTTGGGTTCCTAGAAAACATTTCACTCGGTTATTTGTTTATTAGTAACACCTTGGTGGCAAGTGGGTTTTGATTTTGGACTCAACTATGAAGATAAAATATATGGCAAACAATGGCAAAAATAAAGTCTCTGGGAAGATGGAAGAACAAACAGGTGAACAGTAGAGGGCTTAAAAATTCTCATGAATAAATGAATACATAACATTTTTAAAATGGAGAAAATGCCGATCAAAACTTTGTTCTACAACTGAATCTGTCTATCTGTGCAAATCAAAAATGTTAAAAAATAAAATCTCCTTGGAAAGGTCACGTGATTAATACAGAAATGGTCTTCCAACACAATGAAAGCACAGAACGTGTGAATGAGCTAAGGAGACATTTTTATTATTAATATTAGTATTTGGCTCACAGGGCCTCGTCTTGCTCTGCGTGTTTGTTTTGCAGCTTCGTTACTTACTAATCACGTGTTTTATCAGCTCCCAGAAGCTTCAGGATGTCTGATTCCAGACCGGGAAGTGGAGCTCGATTTAGACCGGTCTCACGGGAATATTATAGGGGACGGTTCAAAGTCTACATCCCTCCCTCTCTGCCTCTTTCTGCTCTCAGTCAGAGGCATCTGGAATCGCTGCGGATCGGAATCCTTTTCTCTTTTTTATTTGTTTCAGGCGTCAAAAGAGGGCAGGGATGCCTGTTTGTGAAGTGAGTGAAAAGGATCCACGAAGCTTTTCACTCAGTGGAGGAAAACTTTGAACTGGAACTGGGATACTTGGAAGATAATTTGGATTTTTTTTCCCCGGATAAAATAGTTTTTCTATGATAATTTCACAACACGTTTAAAGCTGCTAGAAGCGTGAATAATCCACAGGCTACCTCAGGAGGTCCGGTGTCCTCTCTACAGAGATATTATGTGCGCGCTGGAGTAATTTTTCCCCTCTCTGGGTCCAGGGATTTGTTTTTTATTTTTCTAGTGAGAGCAGGGCTGAGCAGAGGGCAGAGGGGAGCTAAATGCGGCTGACTGGCGACCCTGCACCGGGAACCATGAACAGCAGCGGGTCTGGCAACTTTCTGCTGGTCCCCATACCGGAGTACCCCCTGCTGGACTGCGTGCCCAACAAGACGGTGAAGATTGTGGTGCTGGGAGCGAGCAACGTCGGGAAAACCGGTACGGGGAGGAATGGAGGAGGGGGGGGTTATACAGGTTGAATTGTGAAATTAGGATTCAAATGAATGCGGGAAGTTTTGCACGGGAACTAAAGCTGATTTGACGCGTTGTGGGGAACTACTCTGGGAAAACTGTGGCTTGGATTTTAACATGACGACTATGAACAATCCTGCATGGTCCGTTCTAATTAAAATATCCTGATTAATTAAGGTAGAAATATTTGCAAATGCCTGCCGAAAATGCATACCGGTAATGATTGCCAGGGGGCGACAAATCCCATTGTTTACATGATCAATTTAACTCGTTTCCGTCCACTTTAACGGCTCTTAATGAGTATATCAAGTTGTAGTTGAAGTATCTAAATAATTTCACAGAAACTATACGAATCAAAAAGTATTTATTGACAATTAAAAGCCATGCACTGATAACTTTACTCAAGCATTTTGGACAAAAACAACTGATGAGCAGCAAAGATTTTAGTGCATGCTAGGCAAATGTATTTTTATTTTTATGTTAAAAGTGCATGAGGTACTAATTAACATAAGAACCCATTATATGGAGAAATATGTGTGTGCCAGATTTAGGCACACACTCTAATATTCATTTGCATTGCCTGGCATGTTAATGGCATTAACAGAGGGCGTAATCAAAATAAACATAGAAAATATATATACCACTATCGATGTATTTATTCATTTGCATCAGTTAATGAAGCTATGTTTATCTATTTATTTTAAGATTAGTTTAAAAAAATGTAAAATATATTTTAGGAAGTAGTGCTTGGTTCTGCGTTCAAACTCTTATTTTGAAAAGTCAAAAATGGGGAGTAATTTGGATATCTTATCCACTCCAAGTAACCTATCAAAACAGCTTAATATTGGCATTGAGTATAGTCTTATAAGTAAATGTAGCTACTTATTGCTATAATGTAACTACCTGAGTGGGACCCTTCAGAATAAAAGTATCCAACAAGAGGAAAGGAAAGACTATAAATGGCAGCTTCTGTTCGATTGTTTTATTTTAGATTTCAGGAATCTTTAAGCATACGGCGGCTTCTCAAAATACATTTGATGCCCTGCAGTCAGAAAGTGCAGCACTGGCTCTCAGTAACAGACTAAACAGATCAGCCAGGGGAGCAGCAGAGAGTAAGCTTTAGTACAAGAGGCTCATTTATCTCACTGGAGGTAAGAGACTGAGCTACAGTTATAATAAAGCTCAGATTGGAACATGAGAGCGAGAAGGCTGCAGAAAGCAAAGGAAGAGCTAAAAGATTCCCACAGAAATGATCAGTTCATCAGTTAGTAGTAAACATTCAAAGTAGTTGTGGCCCACATGATGCACCCTAATGATGCTGCTGTGATATCACCAAGGGAGCCTTAACTTGAGTTTATGACTTGCACTTTTATGATGCATCGGTGTCATGAACCACAGTTGTGGTGTTAAAAGACAAAAACATTTTACCTGACACAAAAGGCGTAATGTAAGATGCAATGGTTGCATTATGGGAAATATAGGAACCAGGATTTGTGGGTGCTCCAATGGCTCATGGCTCAATACTTTCAATGTTTTTTAAAATATCAAAATGTAGTTAAAGTTTATACTGCAGCCTATTCATTTAACCTTTTATCAGACAGCACATGGATGCTCTAGAAGTCGAAGAAGTTTTTACATGGTTATGGCAGCACTGGGTGTAGAAGAACAAACTCACACATGCATTAATACAAATGCAGTCGTGTGAAAAACAGTTTCATAGGAGTTTCTGCATGCCTGTGGAAAAAAAAGTAGACTGCATGATTTAATAGCTTGTAGCATTTAGCAGCAATAACACAAAGTTATTGTTTGTTGACTTTATTTCTCCAACTGGAAGAATTGTGACTGACTCTTCTCTGCAAGGATTCGTTCATGCACAGCTCTCTTAAGGTCTCATCACAGCATTTCTGCCAGGTTGAGGTCTGGACTTTGCTTTATTTTCTTTTTCAGCCATTCTGTTGTAGATTTGCTGTTGCGTGACCTAATTTTGCCCAAGCTTTAGCTGTGGACCAGATGTCCTCACATTTGACCCTTTGGTATACAGAGGAGTCATGATTTACTCAGTGGTCTTGTGGCTGCAAAACAAGCGCAAATCATCGCACTTGACAGCTGTAATGGGATGTTTGTGCTGATATGCTGTGTTTGGCTTTCTCCAGACGTGGTTCTGTGCATTATGGTCAAACACCTAAACTTTGATCTCGCCTGTCCAAAGGACTTTGTTTTTGGTTTTCTGAAGAAACTTTGCAAGCCAAAGCCGTGCTGCCACGTTCTTTTTAGAGAGAAGACACTTTCTTCCTTTAACCCTTCCAAACCGTCCGTACTCGTTCAGTCTTTTTCTAATTGTACTGTCAATACTTTACATGCCTCAGTTGGCATAAATGTTGGACTCTGAGATGGACCTCTGCACTTTTTTTTTTCTTTTTTCAGTTTCTCTGAGCAAAGCATCAATGCACACACAAACTAATAAAGCTTTCAGTTTGAACCTTTTGATTAGTATTGGTCCTTTAATTTCATGCCTTTATCTGAAATAAGAACAATAGTTGTTAATATGAAGCTACAAGTTATCTCTTGAGGCATGTGGACCATTATTATGTTGCTTATATCTGTTGTGAGTCCTTTATTGTTTTAAATCCAGTCACTGAATCACTCCAGTGACCTTTTTATATGTATTATTCATGGTATCATCTGTTGGTAGCCTACAGAAAGATAAACCTCTCCTTTGATGGAGTGAATGGGGTGGTATCCAAATAGATATATTAAGCCAAACTCCCACTCCAAAAAGACTGAAAGTTAGAAAAACAGTGTTCAGAATCCAAACACCCAGAGGTGGATGAGGCAATCATTTACCAATAGAAGATGATTCAAATTCTGAGTATTGGTGAATCATTTCTCCCTTGAGACTTTTGGACTCTTTTGTTTAGATACTAAAGTCTTGAAAATCAAACTTATGTAGCAGTGCTCGGGGAAAGTGTTAAATAGATCAGAAGGTTACTGCAGGGCATTTGATTTTTCTGTAACAGAGGTTTGGATTCTGCCCTACAAACTCTGTGCTCATTCTTCTTGTTACTTTTTATTCTTCTTTTGCATCTCTAATTTTTCTTTTTGTTTCTTTTTAGCTTTGATTGTTAGGTTTCTGACCAAGAGGTTCATTGGTGATTATGAAGCAAACACAGGTGAGTTTCTGCACATCTGACTGTACTCACTGACTGAGTTCCCTCTGTAAAAGTCCACTGTTATAGAAAAAAAAAGTTGATCCATTCATCAATCCGCCTCAATCTCTGTGTCTGCAGGGGCACTCTACTCCCGAAAGGTCACGCTGGAGGGTGAGGAAGTGTCGCTTCAGATCCAGGATACACCCTGTGTCGCTCTCCAGGTAAACAGGGGGCTGTAGCCATGTCGTCATCCTGGAGATTAGCTTGCATTATGCTAACTGCATGAAAGTACCAAAATATAACTGAAACATACAGACGGCTGATATGACAGGTTTCAGACTTGATTTAGAAAGTTATTCAAACTATTTCTAGATGTTAAAATTGAAAAAAAAAAAGAATATTTTGGGAAACTGCTGCAAACATCTTTGTTCAGATCTTGTGTCAAAATGTCCTTTAACCACACCACAAGGAAGCACTGAGAATATAAATGATCATAGATCAGTTAGAGTTAGCTTGGTGGGGTCAGAAATATAGGAGATAAGTAAGCCACCATCAGGAAATTAGGGCACTGGCTTTAACTGAGACCTGTTATTGATTAGTTCGTAATTATTGTCACTTATCATGATTATGAGGTGGGAGGCTGCTGTGGCTGTGTATCGTTCTTCCACGTGCTACCGAGGCCACTGTTTGGCTATCTCAGGTACAAAAGCCTCGCCTACCTTCTCTTCAAATGTTTTATAAAGGGGAACAAATCAGAAAAAAGCTGATGATGATGATGCACATACAATTATATCCTAAAAGTGTGTTGTTTTATTTCTAAGCTTTTGTACCATTACGATTAGAGTTACCCGCCTCTGTGCACATAGTTCTAGATTCATTTGCCAATAACACGACTGACATTTGTTCTTTTCCTTCGTTTTTTTTTTTTTTAAATATCCTGTAGATATAACAATAATATGCTGTTGTGAACTTCCTTGACTGTGATAATTTGGATGTGAAAATCTGATACTGTGCTAGCTTTAATTTGTGGGGTTAAAAAGTTCCAAAGGGATATCTCTTTCTTGCATCATTGCCTAATTTAGTAAAATTCGTACTCCCCAAAGTCCCCAAATATTCCCATTTAAAAAAAAAAAAAAAAAAAAGCTATCTCAAAGCCATTTTAGGAAAGTATTGAAGTATGAGGAAGTACTTCAAATACAATCTCCTCACACATGATGAGTTTAATGAGTGCAACGTGCCACACAGCTTATCCTGCTCAACGGCCTGTTTACAAAACCAACCTTCAGAGCTGCTCATTTCCTACACGGGGGGAGATAACAGGGCAAGGAGGTCTCTCCTGGCAGGTCGGACCACCTCTCAGAGATTAGACAGAAATAACTGACGTGTGAGAGAAGCATGAGTGTTGAATGTGTGTGTCGAGGTCAAGCAGTTAAGGGCTTTTTCGTAACCTTTAATTGGGTGTTTTCTAAAATGTGGTGTTTAAAAAGCAAATAATGGAAACACACTTTGCTTGGTAAATTTGTAGGTAGAGTTCAGATAAGAAAATAAATTGGGTGGTCTGATGTATTGAGTTCAAAGTCAGAAACAGCTGGCACATGTCCACAATGAGGCATTAGTCATGGAAATGAACGTTCTAGTACAATTACTATGTGCTTGGCCACTTTGAACAGGAAAATCATCATGGATGGGTTTTAAACAATCATAACATCACAGGTGTGAAATAGTTATATTCGTTTGTGTTGGGCATGATTTTTTTGTTTTTGGTCTGACGTGTTGCATGCAATTCTGCAGCACCTACAGTTGTGTTCAGAAATCCAGTCATCATGAGCATACGCAAGAATGTCACTGTAACTTTGGTCTTTTAATGACTTTAAACAACAAGAACTAGGTGTACAAATCTGAATTTATTGTAGACTTTCTCTGAACCACACATTCTCAAATATATACAAACATTCATGTGACTAACTTCACAAGACAAAGGCCTTTTAACTTGTTGTTAGTGATGATTGACTACAACTAGTTGTTTCCCTTTGTCAGCATAAAAAGGATTTGTTTGACAGCACTCATTGGACTGAGCAACAGTCAGAACAACGAGAGAGTTCAAGCAAGATCTAAGAAGAATTATAGATTTTCACAGGTTGGGAAGGTCTCTTGGAGCCATTTCTAAACAACTGTAGATTCCAGGATCATCAATTCAAACAACTGTACATAAGTACAAGTTATTTGGATGTGTCAACACTTTGCCAGGGTCTGGAAAAAGATCCAAACAATCATCCTCAAATGACAGGAAACTAGTTCAGATGTTCAGAAAAAAAACGAGGGACCATGAAGGCTGGCATGAACTGCTGGAACACAAACATCACTCTCCTTAGTCAAGTGAGTTTTACATCGCCATGGACAAATTTGCAGCTGCCCAAATACCAATGGTACTGAGACATTGTACAAAGTAAATTAAATAACAACGGAGGAGGACTACCGCCAAGTTCTTCAACTTCATTACAAATCAACAACTGGATGGTTGAAACTTGGATATAATTCATTCTCTGAGCAGAACAATGATTCCAAACAGACATCAAAATTTGTTTTGATGGATGAAGCAGGCTAGCATTAAACTTCTGGAACAGCCTTGCAACAGCTCAACCTAAACCAATTTTTGTGGATTATGCTTAAAAGCCGCGTCTGTGCCATCAAACCAACCAATTTAACTGAACTCTACGAATTCTACCAAGAAGATTGGTCAGAAATCCAGAGAGTTATGCCACAAATTTGTTGATGATGACAAAAAGTGTCTGGTTGACATACAACTTGCTAGAGACCTTTAACCAAGTATTAATGGGGGTGAGTGCATATTTTTGAGGCTGTATCTGTATAGAAGCAGCAGGACCAGACGGCATCCCAGGTCGTATCCTCAGAGACTGCGCATACCAGCTAGCTCCTGTGTTCACTGAGATATTCAACATCTCTTTATCTCAGTCGGTGATCCCCACATGCTTCAAAGAGTCCATCATTGTTCCTGTCCCGAAGAAACCCCACCCTGCTTCTCTCAATGACTATTGCCCTGTAGCCCTCACCTCAGTAGTGATGAAGTGCTTTGAACGCCTGGTCAGAGACTTCATCATTTCTTCACTACCAGACACACTGGACCCACTACAGTTCGCTTACCGTCCAAATCGTTCCACAGACGATGCCATCTCTCATCTCCTCCACACATCACTCACTCACTTGGACACTAGAAGGGGGAATTATGTTAAAATGCTCTTCATAGACTACAGCTCTGCATTTAATACCATAATTCCCTCCACACTCACCACCAAGCTGGAGCATCTGGGACTCAGCTCATCTATGTGTCAGTGGATCTCCAACTTCCTAACTGGCAGACCACAGGCAGTAAGGATGGGCGGACATGTCTCAGCCTCCACCACTCTCAGCACTGGAGCCCCCCAGGGGTGTGTTCTGAGCCCCCTGCTGTACTCTTTGTACACATATGACTGTGTGGCCACTACCAGCTCCACCACCATCATCAAGTTTGCTGACGACACCGTCGTGGTGGGCCTGATCTCTGATAACAACGAGACGGCCTACCTGAAGGAGATTAGGAATCTGGAGAACTGGTGCCAGAGGAACAACCTCCTTCTAAATGTCAGTAAGACAAAGGAGCTGATAGTGGACTTCAGCACTAAGCAGGAGAGGAACTACCAGACCCCCGTCATCAACGAGTGCCCAGTGGAGAGAGTGGACAGCTTCAAATACCTCGGAGTTCACATCACGCAGGACCTGTCATGGTCCTGTCACATCAACACCGTGGTGAAAAAGGCCCGTCAGCGTCTCTACCACCTCAGACGCTTGAGAGACTTCCAACTGCCCTCCAAGGTGCTCAGGAACTTTTACTCGTGCACCATAGAGAGCATCCTGGCGGGAAACATCTTAACCTGGTTCGGGAACAGCACCATGCAGGACAGACGAGCTCTACAGAGGGTTGTGCGATCAGCTGAGCGCACCATCCGCTCCGAGCTCCCTGACCTGCACTCAATCTACAGCAGGCGGTGCTGGACCAAGGCCAGGAAGATCGTGAAGGACCTCAGCCATCCCAACAACAGACTGTTCTCTCTGTTGAGGTCAGGAAAGCGATTCCGCTCCCTGAAGACCAACACAGAGAGACTGAGGAGGAGCTTCTTCCCGCAGGCGATACGGTCTCTCAATCATAGCACCACACAGTACTGACCCACACATATAGTTCTTTTTTTCTTTTTTTTTTCTTTCCAAATGACATCAGAAACAGCAGTATGCAACATTACGTGATGGCAGAGCTTCAGTTCATCCTTTGTCATTTTTTTTTTTTTTTTTTTTTTTTTTTTTTTTTAATAAATAGGACAGGGGGAATGAATGAGAGAAAGAGGGGGAGAGAAAGAAAGAAAACCAAAGGGGAGAAGAGACGGTGAGAAGGGGGGGGAAGAGAGAGAAAAAAAAAAAAGAACTCCTGGGTCACCTGTATGGAGAAAAAAAAAAAAAAACAAAAAAAAACAAACAGAGGAGACAGCAAACAACAAAGAGCAACATAATAATAGAGAAAACAAAGCACCATCACAATAAACTAGCTAGTCATAGATATCAATATTTACTAAATAATAAACGATATTGTGCAGCACGCAAGATAGACAGCGCACAGTGTGCTTTGAGGCAGCAGCCAAGAAAGCTTTAGTCCGCGTCTGTGAATACCCATGTGTGCATACCTGTGTGGATCAGCATGCTTGCATTCCAAAGGTTTCTCCATGTAATGATCTGCTAGGGAGTGTGGGGGGGCCACAGCCCCGTCCTCCAGGGTGCGAAGCGGGTATGGAGGAGATCAAAACTCCAGACATCCAGAGGCCCCCAGAACACAAGAGACCATGGAAGACCAACAGAGGGGCAGCCGCGCCACTGTTCCAGTACACATATAGTTCTTACACACACACTGGACATTCTGGACATTGTTATCACTTCATCACTTAAATCACTTTAAGCATATTTGCACTGCACAAGACATAATGTGGATTGCACAACACTGGTCACTACATTCTTCATTTCCAGTTAATACTTGTACAGCTGCTGTTATTGTGTATATATTTATTTATATTTCTTCATATATTCTTATATAGTTCTATATTGTGTATTTTGTTGTACAGTTATTTTATTTTCAACTTTAATTTATATATTTTATCTTATTCTTTCCCAGTTAAATTTACCCTTCATTCTAATTTGTGTTGTACAGTTATTTCATTTTTAACCTTAATTTATATTTTATTCCTTCCTAGTAAAATTTACCCTTTTTAATTTTTCATATTTATTTCCTATCTTATTCATAGCCTTTTCCTTTTTCTTTTTTTTAAATTTTGTTTTTTTTTTAAGGTCACGAGCAGTTGTGTAAGCATTTCACTGCATATCGTACTGTGTATGACTGTGTACGTGACAAATAGAATTTGAATTTGAATTTGAAGAATAAAATTAGAAAAGAGAGATAACATAAACATACAAAACTTAGGCCATGCAATAATGACAAATGGAAAAAAGGGGCTTGAAGGAGCAGTCTATGATGGGAAATCTGGATCTATAGCAGCAAAACTAAATGCACAGTAGGGGAGACTGAAAGACAAAGCCACTGCCTCCCATTCTACTTATAGAAACTCTAGCAACGAGAAGTAAGCCTGCAGTCTTAGAGCGCGAAGTTCTCTATTACTCTAGGATTGCGTGGTATTGCAAGTTCTTCTTTTTTTTCTTTTTTTTTCTTCTCTTTCTTCTCTTTCTTTTCTTTTCTTTTCTTAGCTGCACAACATTGAAAGTAGCCTTTATTGTTGTTGTTGCATTTTCAAGCTGTTATGCAGCTAAATGTTTTGTCTGTTTATATGTTTATTTGCTTTAATCAAAGCAAATAAATTTTAATCTAATTAACTTGCGCAATCACAGCCATGACTCAAAGTGGCCTGCCTAGCTTTACAGCCACTCTATTTCAAAGCAGGCTTAAACATGCTAAAGCAGGTACTTTTTCCTGCAACTCGCAATTGTGCCATCATTTTCATTATTGTAGTTCTGTTTTGCAGAGTAATCACATGTGGTAAAATATTAAAATTACATGTAATTAAATTTACACCTAATACTAATGTTAATAGGCTAATTTTGTCTTAATAGGCTATGTCACCTTCATTGTAGGGATCAAATATGTTTTGTGGCTCCATACAGATTTGTTTCTTTCTAGCAATTCCTCAAAAATATGTCTCTTGATAGCAAAAGTTGCCAACCTTTGGCCTAGGCTTTTCAAAGTGACCATGCACATCTGACTACTGACACTGACTGGCCAATGTTGTCACGTGGAGGTACTCAAGGGTGTTCAAGGAACTGCTGGGATGATTAAAGCCTTTGATTAAGATGATTTTAAGATATCTCCCCTTAGAGGAACTGTGGGACCATCCTACTGGGAGTCAACCCAAGGACAGCCCCAACAGAGAAAGGGATTACTTCAGCTCATCCTGGGATTTCTCAGGAGATGGAGATGTGGTAGACTGGTACTGTCAATAGATTTCTATTCTTTTAACAGACCAGCATAAAAGGAAAATATAAGGGAATTTTTGTCACATGCATCTGTCTGTATCTGATGTAGTCTACTTTAGTCTAATTTACACACACACACACACACACACACACACACACACACACACACACACACACACACACACACACACACACGTACGTCACTGTTCACTAGCTCTATAACATCTTCATAGTAGTTCCATTATGTAATAAAGAAAAATCTAAATTAAAAAAACTGAGATTTTCCTACTTAATTTACTGTGAGATTTTAGGTTTTTCAATTTTATTTATCCAATTATTTATTTAGTGATGGGGGAATACTCCAACCATTTTCAGCTATCAAAAATACACATGGGTTACAACACATTACTTTATTTATTTATTTTTTTGCCTGTCCCGTTTGGCTCTTTTGCCATCAGAATTGTTGTCTAAAGGCAAAGAAAGATGCCCAACGGATTTACTTTACCAAATTGACCATCCCAGCCTTGCCATAATGGTCCATTTGATTCACCTTTTATTGTTTATTTTATTTTCACTTACTGAATACGGGATAGACTTGACTGGGGGAAAGAAGGGGAGAAAGAAAGAGGGAAAGAGAAACAGCTGAGAAGAGGGACGGGGGAGAAGGGCAAAAAACAAAAACCAACAGAACGGGCAGAGAAAAAAATGCATATCAATCACCTGGATCACCTGCTGAGAAAGAAAAAAGAAAACAAGCAGAAGAGAACAAGAGTAATAGAATAAACAACATCACAATGATATATGGGAATATGACAGTAAATACTAAATATTAAACATTATTGTGCAGCACATAAGATCAACAGAACCAGGGGGAGTTGCAGTGACGCGCCCGTGAGCTCCGCTGGCAGCCAGCTGCGCCTGAGTGACCGAGCCCCAGGCCGAGAGGCCGGGGGCACCCCACCTCCGAAGTGGCCCGAGCGAGCCCCAGGCTCCAGGCCCCGATAAGCGGCCGCCAAGGAGTGAGCCGGTGTGTACCTGGACGCCCATCCCCAGACACAAAGAACCACCAACGCACCGATGTCTGAGGGAGTCCGCCACTGGCAGGGGAAGTGGTGGTGGGGGGAGATAGGCCTCCAAACCTTGGAGGGCCTCAGATGTCCCCAGAGAGGTGGCGCCTGACACCCAACCTGACATATAGACACAGAAATACAGGCACACACATATACAAACATCCATTCCCACCCTCATGCTCTCATATGCACTCACTCCACACTCAACCAACGTGGAGACAAACATGAAGAGACGCTGTACACACGATCACACTCCCCAAGCGTACTCTACAAACCGGGTCTAGGTACCCTTGCCCCTGGAGGGGGGAACTGCACCCAGACCCAGGTGGTGTTACCCTTTTCCCTGCGGTGGGGAGAGGCAGACCGCCCCGACTCCGCAGCAGCAGGGAGGCCCCACACTCCAGACCGCAGTCGGACGGCCAACTCCTCCTCTTAGCCCCCCCGCTCCAGCAGGTCGGAGAGAATGGGGGTGAGAGAAGACTCCAAACCTCCCTCCACCCGCTCATTGTAGTGTTGATGCATGTGTGTTCTAAGGTGCATTTAAAACCCAGGAGGACATGGAGCTGCCTGCCAGAGAGCAGCAGGTAAGCACATAGTCCCTCCTGCTGGCCCTCAATGTCTACGTGTATTTAAAATTGAGAGGTGGGCAACGACGCCAGGGGTGGGGTGTACACCCTGATGGTACTTTGGACTCCGTGTATCGTGCCCACCCCCAAGATCCTATATGTATGTGTAATGAGAGAGTGAGTAATGTGAATGTCTAAGTTGTGGGACTGCAAGTTCTTCAAGATACGATGGTTCCTGATTATTCAGAACTTCGTGTGAAGGAGAATTTCAAATTAAGTTCTAGATTTGAATATGATCCCCTTTCTAGTACCTGTTAGCAGAACTACAGAATGTTACTGTGTGTTTTACAGGACGATGCCGAGGGTCTGTACTGTCAGGAGCAGATCAACAGGTAAGACTGGAAACACACGAATATGAATTTGAATTAAACACAGTGCACTATGCTAACCTCCACTATGATAACTGGGCCTGCAGGTCAATCTACTGGGCAGATGGATATGTGCTGGTTTTCTCCATCACAGACCACAACAGCTACAGAACCATCCAGCCACTGTACCAGCATGTCAGACGTATACACCCCTCTGGAAACATACCGGTTATACTGGTTAGTTATGCGATCATTAGAAACAACCTGGAAAAAACAACAACCTAGTGATATTCTTTCAGTTATTTTATTTAAAATGTCTCTGTTTCTGTTCATTCAATCTTTAGTGCAAGACAGACCAGACAATACCAGACACCTACTAACCCCAATCCTATAATCTAATCTGTTGTGTCATCTGTAATCTGCTGCAGGTTGGCAACAAAAGTGACCTGCTCCGAGCCCGACAAGTGCCTGCAGATGAAGGCGAGACGTTAGCAGCTTCATTAGGTGGGAGTTTCTTCTACTTCTGTACCACCAAACCTTTGCCCACTAATCAAAAGAGATATTTCTTCAAAAAAGAAGCCTGACTACTCCAGTTTGTGGGCATTAATGTGTTTAAAAATGTCCTCTACTAGCAATAAAATATATCACAAGGCTAAATGTTTAACACATAATATGTCCTACCACTAAATGGTAAATGGACTGGTTCCTTTTACTCTACCAGAACACTTCATACAACATGCTTTATTCACCCATCCATACAAATGCTTTTTCTATGCGCAAGTGCATCAGAGAGCAGCCTGGGTTTAATATCTTGCCCAATGATATTTTGGCATGCAGACTGGAGCAGCCGGAATCAAACCACCAACCTTCTGATTAGTAAATGTCCGGCTCTACCTCTGGAGCTACAGCCACCATCACTTTGCGAGAACATTGCATTCCACTATCTACAGGGTGGGCCATTTATATGGATACACCGTAATAACATGGGAATGGTTGGTGATATTAAAGTCCTGTTTGTGGCACATTAGTATATGTGAGGGGGCAAACTCCTCAAGATGGGTGGTGACCATGGTGGCCATTTAGAAGTCGGCCATCTTGGATACAACTTTTGTTTTTTCAATAGGAAGAGGGCCATGTGACACATCAAACTTATTGGTAATGTCACAAGAAAAACAATGGTGTGCTTGGTTTCAACGTAACTTTATTCTTTCATGAGTTATTTACAAGTTTCTCTTTGTTCACAGCCATTGACATGTCGAAGAGGTTAACACGTGAGGAGCCGATCGAAATTGTGTTGATATCTGGTGAACACAGTAACCGGGTCATTGCAGCAGATTTCAATGCAAGACACCCTACGAGACCACCCATCTCCCATGCTACAGTTAGCAAACTGCTTGCTAATCTGCTGCAATGACCCGGTTACAGGACGAGGCAACAGAAAGTGGACTAATTAAACTATAAAAACAAGTAGCAGCTACAGCTGAAATATAACAACTAATGGCTCAAAATGCTGTCGAATAAATGTAAATAAAAGCTAACAAACTAAGAAACAAACTCAGTGTTTAAGTTCAGAGTTTTTTATAGTTATTTTTAGCCAATCTGTTCTTTACCTTGTTAAGTACAGGTTTTGTTTTATGTAAATAATTTCATGGTCATAAAAATATGACCATGAATAACAATCTTGACCCCTTTATTGATTTAACTTCTCAGACCTGTAAGTGTTGCCCATCCTGTATATGCAGTATGTGATATATCTTAACTATATACTGCATGATATCTAATGAATTACATTTCTGTGCTAAAGATAAGAGTGGCCCTAATCTGAATGTTACTTCTGCTCACAGGAGGAGTTTACTTTGAGGTCTCAGCCAGAGAAAACCATGAAGGAGTCCATGCTGCCTTCCTACATCTCTGTCAAGAGGTGGGACTTTGTTTTTGCTGATATTTGTTAGTCCAAAATATTAGAATTTGACTTAGCTATCGGTGTATTCTGAGTCCAACCACCTATGTGGGACTTTCTGCTTTCTGTGAAAATGGATTTCATTTCCCCTTGATGCCCATAAATACAGAAAACACAGAAAAACCATGTGTTGGTCCAGAAAGGATCACAAAAAGCCCGTAATAGACTGGTTTGTATATTTGTTTTTTCTAGTGGAGTAATTTTTGCCCAAGTGGTTTGTTTTATTTTGGGTATGTTTAGACTTTCTGCTTCCTTTTGTGGCGCTGCAGAGAGTAGGTTCCCAAACGCTGGCTTGTTGAATCATTGTGTAAATCTGCGGTTCTCTGTAGCTTTTTGAGTCTTTCAGGTCATTGTTTTGGTTTTCAGTTCCAGCTTTCATTAAGTTTAAAGTTTGGTTTTAATGGTGTATTTTTTGGATGAGGTTTTTTTTTCCTAATACAGACAACGCTTGAGAGATTTCACATGACAAGGGAGGAAGTGGTAGTGGTGATATAAGTCACACTCACTTAATTTTGATGGAGTCTGGGAGAGTGGTTGTCAGATTGCAGGATATGAGATCTGTATGGGTGCTGCTAATTGTCACATGAGGAATGCATGAAAATATTTCAGTGTTTTGAGCAGCAATAGTCCTTTGAAGGGAGTGAAAATAAGCAGTAAACACAATACTAACATTGTATCAAGCTTATATGGCCAACGTGCTGTTCCTCTACACTTACTGTGGAGGAACGTCATTAATTCAGCCAGGTAACTTCAGGCTTACCCCACCTGTTGCTGGAATGTATCGTCGTGGTAACTGCAAATATAACCTTCTGACCAATCAGTTCTCCACAAAAGTGTCACTTTTCCTGAAAGTGTGCCGACAGAGTCTAAACCTTCTCTGTAGTGCCTAATATCTTTGTGTTTCCCTGATAAGCTTTAGTAATAAAGACTTTTAGACTTAACTTTATTCCTTTTTTTTGTTTCCTGTTAACTGCAAACATATTTACAACAATTTTATTATTATAAGCCCTTAAATGTCATCTTAAAACAGGACACCTGTTTGAACTTCTGTCATATTTGAACATAGTCTACGCCTTTGTTTGAATCCAGTGGAATATAAACCAGATTTGATTTCAAACATTCATTCAAACTTAATTTTCTTCCAGTACTGACTTGAATTAGTTTAGCAGGCATCAGTTTTAAATTGCAGCAAAACTGACTTGTTCTCATATGTGATTACATTTTGACAAGTCTGTCTGTCTTCTGTCCCGCAGGTGATCCGGGCACTGGGAGGAGGGAATGGGGAGAAGAGAAGAGGAGGACTCCACCTGGCCAGACCCAAATCTCCCAACATGCAGGAGCTGAAGAGGAGGTTCAGGCAGGTCCTCTCCTCCAAAGTCAAATCAGCCACGACCATCTGAGTGCAGTACGGGCTGAAAAATGACAACCTGCAGCCGGGCACGTGGCGGAAATAAAAGCTAAAACGCCAAAGGGAAAAAAAAAATCACAAGAAGAGTTTTATGTTTGGAGATATGGAGCCATTACTGGCATGAAAAGACATGTGTGGTGTGTGTGTGGTGATCAAAGCTTCTCGAGAGCACAAGGAGTCCTGATCAGATGGATGAAACAAAGCCTTTCTGGCAGGCGAGCTCTTCTGGAAGGAACTTGTGGTCAACACGACCTCTTTCCAGACTCGAGTACAGCAAAGACGCTGCCCAAAGCTGAAATGACAGATACGGCCAAACAAACAGCTTGTGTTGTATCAGAAACTTTGCATGTTTGTCATGAAAGGCAGCAGAACTTTCTGACACGTTTATGTCTTATTTCTTTCCGGTTAAAAGCCAATGAATACATCGTGAACAAAGTGAATTAAATATACCAAAAACAGCGAAGACGTATCAGATTTATCCGGTTTGTTTTACATGACTCAACATCTCTTATTTCATCTCTCAACTGTGTTACATATTCATTGTTTTGTTTTGTTTTTTACTTACTGGGGAATAAAATGTTACTCAAAAGACATCGTTTTGTTTCTTTTTCCTATCCTGGGGTCAATCCAGTTGAGAATGACGACATAGTTCAGTGTTTCCTGAAACCAAATATATGAAATATGAGTCTCCTTTCTCTCTGAGACATGGTGTTCTGAACTAAAACAGGAAATGACCCAACGAGGCAGGCGTTCAAGGCTATAAGCTGAGACAAATGCTGGCATTTGATGACAGGAAGGAAGTCCTTTTGTAACAAAATAAACTCCTGATATTTATGGAAGATCAATGCTGTCAATAATAAAACACACAAGCATGTTTTGTATTCAAGCAATATCTGTTATTTAGTTAATTTACTTGAACTTGAAACTGTAATTGTCCTTTTAAATTTAAAATATACAAGAAATCTGGGTATTTTCCATTTTATTAACTTAAAAAAATGGCGTAAATTAGTTCATTTTCATTTTAGCATTAACTGAAAATGATCTTAAAACATGATATTTCAGAAAACATACACTTATTTCATAGGACAGGTGCACAGCAGAGGTTGTCCATCATCAGTAAATAAAGATTTATAAATCTCTTTTCCACGAGGGGGTAAATTTATAAAGGGCCCAACAATACATATGGATACCAAAAATAAAACCCGAGAGACTAAAGAATTCTGCATCATATGTAAGTTTATGTACTTTTGAAAAGTATGAATTTTAACGTCCCGTCCAGAGTTTGAACAACACAAAAAAATGAAATTAGAGATGGGTTCCTTATGAATTGCCAGTTCAGATTTGTCTTAAAATCACATGTATTAAACTTAATTTGATACTTTTTAATATCTGCAACTGTAAACGTCTCTATAGTTCAACGTTTTCATAAATTAAAGCATTACTATCAGCACCACCATCACTCCCAACACCATTATCGTCATCACGGTTGTCTTTATTATCATCTATATGGATATTTAATATAGATATGTGAAGCCATAAATATCATATGACTTATATCCATATAAAATACAAGAAATATGACTCAGTCTACCTCATTGACTCTGTACTTTGCCTGTGATTTTGACAGAGTAAACATTTCCACTATAGCTCAGTCCACACAATCCAAACTCTAGGTGTGACTTCATGCTTAAGTGGCTCTAAGTGTGGAAAGTTTTTCATCTCTGCTGCTTTTAAACAACAAGGTTAAGGTGTTATTTGGGTTTTATGTTGCTCCAGAGGATTTTTCCTTCCCAACGAGAAGGCATTTCTGGGCAAGTCCCAG
This sequence comes from Copadichromis virginalis, assembly GCF_057382275.1. Lineage (NCBI taxonomy): Eukaryota > Metazoa > Chordata > Actinopteri > Cichliformes > Cichlidae > Copadichromis > Copadichromis virginalis. Next base: position 32,869,594 of record NC_140620.1, read on the forward strand.
CTATTTGGTAACAAGAGACACTGCGCCGAGCATAACAGTCAGCGGGAAACACAAGTCCTGATCTTATTATCCTGTTTGTGGTTAAAAACCCAACAGTGTTAATGAACTGATGGATTTAAAGTGTCTGTGCTTTCAGGGATTGGTCCAAAAGGAAGTGGGGATGCTGTTTGTGGTGTGTGTTTGAGTGTGTGTGTGCTTTCTGCTGTTCTCATGACCTCTCCTTGCTGAAACACAACATATTCCCAGTAAAGATAAATTCCTCAGCATCTGGAATTTCTTTGTTGGTCACTGAACCACCACCCCAGCCCTTCGGCACTACACACACACATTCATGTGCTTAAAAATTGTCTGTTGACCCCAACTTGTGACTTTTTGCCCTTTGACCTTTTTAAAAGTAGCGGAATCAATCCGAGTTGCTCATGGATTATGAAAGCTACAGAGAAGCCATGGATGGGACAAAAAGCATGTGTGTGTGTGCTCGCGTGTGTTTGTATGCCTTATGCTGTGGGGACTCATGTTTACACAGTAACACTGCAAGGACCTTTATGAGGTCAAAACAGAATTCCCATAACATAAATCAGTGAACCTTAGTTTGAAGACTTTAAGGTTTCAGGTTTGGGATGATCCAGGAAATTAACATCCTCTGAAGTGATGGGAACATTTACAAAACAAAGGGACTTTCTCATATTTCATACTTTAAGTTTAATTTCCTCATGTTTTCATTTGAATTGTCAGCTTTCATACCTCTCTCTCTCTCTCTCTCTCTCTCTCACACACACACACACACACACACACACACACACACACACACACACACACACACACACACACACACAACCCCGTTCAGCTATCTTAGTGAGGACCCTCATTGACATAATGCTTTCCCTGGCCCCTTACCCTAACCCTAACCATTAAAAATGAATGCCTAACCCCTTACCCTAAACCTAACCATAACCTAATTGTAACCCTGACACTAAAACCACATTTTGAGCCTCAAAAATGCCTTTAAATGCCTTCAAAAATGTGAGGACCGGGTTGTGTGTCCTCACAAGTTACTGCTGGTTCTCACAAGTGTAGTAGAATGAAGATGTCGGTCCTCACAAAGATAGATATACAGGAACACACACACACACACACATATATTCTGTCTTTATGAGGACACCCATGGACTCCTTTTCCCTTTATTATGATAAGTAACCACCAAAACCTGGCTCTACTCTATCTTAGACCCTAAAACCACCTAAAAACCAGGTCTGTTCTCACTTTCTAGGCCCTCACAAAGACAGATGTGCACACACCTTGTCTGTCTTAAAGACACTGGATGGACTATTTCTATGTTTTCCTCCCTTTTTCCTCTCAAAGCCAGTATTCTGCTCTAACATGGCCTTTAACTGTAAGTTTATTTGATTGATGGAGAGTTAATGTGACATTTACGAGGCTAGATTTAGAAAACAAACCTACACTAACCGTTTCCTTTTAGGGTAAGGACACAGAGAGAGATTAAGTAGACTTTTGAAAAAGTCTTAATAACATCCACACAGTTACTAAATGTTGAGTTCTGCAGATGAATCTATATTAACAGCATGCCATGTGAGTCAATCCCCACTGATAAAAAAAAAAGGTAAAGTGAATCATGGAGGGTGGGAAATGTAGTATACAACCAGCCATACAGGATGATGCCAAAGACATAACAGGATTAACCTCCTGAGGAGTCCCCCAGGACAAAAATGTGCTTTTTAGCCTCTGTTGACCCCCATTGTAACCTCCAAGACAGTTTCATTATTACTCCAAACAACACTGAAATGACCAAGCTGCTTTCCTTTCTTTTATAAAAAAAGAGATTCATATTGATGCATGACAGAGATCTAAAAAGTAAAACTCATATTTTCTAGTCTAAACTGCATACTACTTTAAGTGCCCTAAAGCAGCTGATTTCGTGCTACATCAGTGAAACTGAATTGCACAATTGAATTCAACTTTAGAATCCAATAAAACACTGGTGCACTTTTATTTCTGACCTAAAACTTTAAAACGGCGAAAAAGGATTACGTAAAATGAAAAAGAATAATGTCCCAACATAATAAGATAACCTTTATTAGTCCCACACGTGGGAAATTTGTTAGATCCTCCTATTTTCATAATAATTTATCCAGCTGCTTCTGAATTCTTCATTGTGAAGCCTTGACATACTCACAACATAGCTTCTAATAATTGTGTTAAGTACTGGAAGAATGAAATATGGGAATTTCACTCACCAAACCTGAAGCAGTGAGTTTAAATAGCTTAGTTCAGGCCTGATAACTCTATTTAAAAAACAAATACAAAATAAAGATTTCTGTGATTCTGTAAGGTTTCATATTTTGTAAGGAGTGAGCCTGAAGTGGCTGCTAAAAAGCATTTTTGTTTAGGTGTGTTCAAGGTTGCTGTTTCAGGGAGGCAGACAACCATTTATGTGATGGACTATTTAGAATCTCTAAGTACCCAGATGTGTTTGTGGAAAACCTGGAAAAAAATGAAAAAGTGAGAACAATGTAAACTAAAACCACAAAGGTTTTTGAGCTCTTCTATAACATTATAAAACTTCTTAAAATTTGCTGCTAATGTTATATGAGTTTTGTGCACTTTAATTTCTGATAGATTTGAGTTTCCTTTGTTTTGTCACTCTAACTGGAACTATGAGCTTTGACCTCAAGCTCACCTTTTATTTGTCCTGGTCTTGCATTTAGCTCATTTGACCTCATAATTCGTAATAGTTAGCAGAGTTTAAAAAAAAGAAATTAATTTAAGTGTGCCTAGTTTTGTACCAGAGTGCATTATCTATCACCTCATGCTACCAGTGGTGACAATGACCCCAACCAAATGCAAAAGTGGAAGTGTTGTTAATTTCATTAACAACAAAGCAGCTGAAAATGATTAACAACTCCCTCTGTTACTTAACTGACCAGAAGTTTCTTACTCTGATTTTGTTGAGCGATGTATAAACGCATATAAACCTCTGACTGGTTTCATTGCAGCAAGAAAACGTGCGGAAAGAAACATTCAGACAAATTAACCAAACAAGAAAATGCCTAAACATGTTCATCGCAGCAGTTATTTGGGTTTTGCTTGGGGTGAAGGAAAAAAAACAAACCATCCATCAGCAACCATAACTGCACAATTTCCAGGGTTTGACCATAAGTGTGTGGATGTGCAGTCTTGTTCAGCATTGGTTAGAGTTGGCAGCCTGAGCTGCTGGCAAAGAAACACGAGACGGAAACCCAGAAGAGAAATTTAGGGCAAAGTTACAAATATTTCTTCTTTGCTGGAGTCCATAGAAAGCAAAGAGTCAGTGAAACAGTAGCATATGGAACTCATCCATCTTTCCAAGTAAGATAGAGCACCCTGGAACCTCCTACAGTTCTCATGTGTTTGTGCAAAAAAGGAGCACCACACATATGGTTTTTTTTTTTTGCCCCTCTCCAATATGTACCCATTGCTTTTACCCCTTCTGTTTCCCACATTGCTCTTTCAAAGGGCCTTCACTTTACTGTCAGCTGCTGGCACATGAACACGTTGTAGAATCAGTCTGGGCATGTGCTGAAAAATGAGAACCAAAACCGTTCCTGTATGTTCAGTATCCTCCTCGAGCCTGTTCAGCATAAGCCTTTATGGCCTAAATAGGAAAATGTCCTGAAGAACACAAACAAGCAAGATTTGTTCAAAATGTCCCATCAACCTCTCTGTTTAGTCTGGTGACTCAGGATGACAAACTTGACAGATTCTTCTGTATTTGACCTCAATGGCAAACCAAACACTCTGGTTAGAACCAAGTAAAAGCTGCTTGGAGCTTAAATTCCATATTTGCTTTTTGATAAAATATATAATTTCCTCTGCATATTTGGAAGTAGCTGAATGCTCGTGATATTTTGTGCATAAAGGGGCAATATGATACACATGTAATATGACTCTCCAAAGCTTCTGGAGTTGCTCAAATAAAGCCACCTCAAAGAACTGCAGTTCCTCTTCTGCCCACTAGAGGCTGACTCAGAAAGTGAGTCAACATCAACAGTCTTCCATGCTACAATGGCCGAATTCACAGCACTGAAAAACATGGTTATAGGCTAACAACGCATAACAACTCTGAGGAGTGTGAATTTTTAGTTTATTGCAGTTTATTTCTGCCATTTTTGTTTACATATCCTCACTCCTGCCGTTAGAAAATCAAGATAGCAATAACCACAAAGGTAAACTGAAGACTACATAATGGCCAATATCGTTTGACTTCTGATCTTACAAACAGAAGTCCGGTTGTGTAGAAGTCCAAAGGGAAAAGCATTTCCTGATTGGCCAGACCTAAGTAGAAATTTTAGATTATCCAAAAATACTTAATAACTTGAAATTTTAAGTTCTTTATTTTAAGTTACTTTCTCAGGAGTTCAAGTTAGCAAATCCAAATTTAACCAAAAACTTTGACTTGTGGACCACTAAACGTTTTTGTTTGTTTTTCTCTGGCACATGTTTTTGAACCCTTGGCTCTTTTGATCTATGACCTCAGTAAACACTTTCGTGAGAACGATAACGCAAATGTCAGTTCTCATTAAATACACTATAAAGTTAATTTTTCACCTCATGGTCCCATTTAGAGACAAGAAAATGAAAGAGAGAATGTTGTCATTGGCTCATAATGTCTGTTTTCAAAAAATAAGATTGCAGGAGTAAAAGCAATCCGCTTGAGTCTTTCATCCACAAGCTAATGAGTGATGTCAACAGCCACTGGCTATGTGCACATGCAGTTTATGGGAGAACACTACTTTATGTCAGCTTCTACATTTCAGTTTGGCAAAGGTGAGTCATTCCAGCCATGCTAATCATTGCAGTCAATGAACCCAGTCTTATCTTGTGTGATTCTGTTGTCAATGTATATGATAAAGTCCTCCCCCTTCTCCACATGTCCTGCATTTGTCGATTTTGACTAATAGTTAAACTTTTGAGCTGATGGATGCAACATACACATGTTGCATGTATAGATGGATAATGTATGCATTCCATCCATACATAATCTCCCAGTTAGGTTGTGGTGAAAGCAGGCTCCACTTCCTCCACTTTCCACTTCCTCTTGAGAGGATCCAATGGCTATGGAAGCTTGTTTCTGCCACTGAAAACAAAACATGTTCTGCTATTGAGAAGTCTGAATTTGGGGTTAATATCTGAAATTTCTGACAAAGTTATTAGACTCAAATTCTGAGCTGACTCAAAATTGCCCAGCTTTCCATAGAGCTGTGAAAGACCAACCACATGTGTATTTACCTACATCACATTCAAATATTTCCTCCTCCCCTTAATCATTCAGTATAAGATGATCAAAAACAATAATGGATCCAGACTAATTGCACAAATGTGACTGTTTCCCAAATATGTAGAGACCAACCAGACCACGATAAAAAGTCTCAGCTTACCAACATCTAATCCGCCCACCCGACAGAACCAAATGTATTTGGGGGTTCTTGTTCTGCTGACCACCGTGGGAAAGCACTCCATCAGCCACAGGAGCTACGAAGACATAAACCAGCTGTCCATGCATTAATCAGTGTGTGTGTATGTTGCATCCTTCTGTTAACTTTAGGAGGCGGCAGGAGGTTGAGGTCATGTCTGGGATACAGTCAAGATCCTGAAACCAGAAAGAAAATGTAGACAATTTATAAAGAGAGTAGCAGCGCGTAGATAGTAAAACTAAACACGAGGAACACAATAAAAATGAGCACTAGAGAAGAGAGAAAAAAATATCAGCAATGGCTGACAGGAAAACAGGGAGGAACACGTCAGCTGTTGAAAGAAGACAAAGTCCAAGAGATAAAAGAAGAGACAAGAGCACAAAAATCAGCTTGTTTGTCCAGACATGAAATAAATCAGCTTTTATCACAAGTCAAGATAGGAAACATTCAGCACAGCAACATCACAGGAAGGAATGAGTGACCTTTGAGGTCATTTAGCTGTAAAAGGTTACACTGTTTTTAGAGGATAAAAAAGGATAAAAATCCTCCATAAAAATGTTTATTGATTCATTGTATATGGTCAATCGTATTAGTGAATAGTATTCAGGAGGCAAACTCTTTGCCTTCAGTCTACCATGAAGGTGATGATGAGGACTGAAGACCTCTACCTCAGATCCATCTACGAGTGGGTTTTACTCAGAGGGTTCTGTCAGAGTCGTCACATAGCCTCCATCCTCAGTACGACCTCTTGTTTTTCCAGTCTTAAAATCTCGGTTTTTTTCAGTTTTTAAAAAAAAAATATTATTGATAATTTGTGACTTGAGTCCATGAAATTGTATCATAGTCACGTCCTCTCCCGCCTCTCCCTATTAGGCCGAACTGAACGTGGAGAATATCAAACAAAATCAGCAAAATGTAATCTGATTTTTGAAAACTGCGACATATGGATCAGTCATAGACAGGAGATAGGAGAATAGTTAATCTTTTCAGTCCAATGTTAAGAAGTGCGTTTAAACTATAATACTCTGAAACCTGAGAACGATGATCCTTTTTCTGATGAAGTCAGCATGCTTGATAACCACCTGCTGGACTAGGCTGCAGGAAAACCCACTTTAACATCATAGAAACATAAAAATAATTGAATCCTGCAACTACTGGATTCTGCAACACTAAAATGTGAACACTCATATACAAACAGGTCATACACTGCCTCTTTTTGTGTTACACACCAGCCCTAATGTTTTCCTTCTCTGGCTAAAGGAAAATAAAGAGAGTTAATGCACGAACAGGATCTGAGCTCTGTTCTCTATTTTTAGCCAGAGCTCCCAGTGGGTGACCCATTTAGCCTCCCATTTCCCTTCTTCCAGCCTGCCACTTTTCTCACTCGTGTCCCCCCTTCCTGCAGCATTTCTGGAGACTGAGCAGAACATTTAAAGGCCAACAGCAGCAACAGAGGCTAGTAAACAGAAGAACGCTGCTTGTTGAGGCTATACACATCTTTCCTTTGAACTTTTTAAAAGGATTCCAGCTGTGACATGGTGTCTTTATCAGTAGTTTGTTTTCCAAAGCTCTCTCCTTCATATTTTTCAAGATAAGCTAAGAGGGCTAATTTATCAGAAAAAATCTCTCAAGAGCGATCCAGTGTAGGTTGGAAGCTGGTTAATTAAATCACATAAAATAGACGTTGGTAACTATGTATTTAAATGGGGAAATTAGGGTACCTTGACAATATTATTATATCTGTATCTGTATAATCTTCAGATTTTTAGCTCTTTTTTTTAGTTTTTCTAATGCTCATGTCTGAAAACGATGAGTTAAGTTTAAGAATTAGAATGTGCTCAGAACGTGGGCTCTGAAGGATGTATTTCCAGACTCACATTTTAGCATGAGACCAGGCTCGGTGGTAGGGAGATTTTCTTATCTCTGTTTCCCTGTTTCCTGCTAGGCTGCCCGTGTAACAGTTATAGTGGAAGAGGATCCAAACACAGCACACTGAGGCAAAGTGCAATCTAAAACCTAGAATTTAATCCAGATAGAGATCATACACAAGGCAGACAAGGAGCAGAGAGATGGTCCATACATGGAAAACTGAAACAGGAAGAAATACACTGGTCAAAAAAATTCAAGGAACACTTTGAAAGCACGTCAGATCTTAACAGTGTAAAATGGTAAATGGCCTGTATTTATATAGCGCTTTACTAGTCCCTAAGGACCCCAAAGCGCTTTACACATTCAGTCATCCACCCATTCACACACTGGTGATGGCAAGCTACATTGTAGCCACAGCCATCCTGGGGCGCATTGACAGAGGCAAGGCTGCCAGACACTGGCGCCACCGGGCCCTCTGACCACCACCAGTAGGCAACGGGTGAAGTGTCTTGCCCAAGGACACAACGACCGAGACTGTCCAAGCCGGGGCTCGAACCGGCAACCTTCCGATTACAAGGCAAACACCCAACTCTTGAGCCACGATCGCATGCTACATCATGCTATATTGACATGGAGTGTTAGGCATGAACAGATGCTACATCATATGGTGGATGTGAAAATGATAAACTACAGAGAGCTGAATTCAAAGACACCCTGAAAATCATAGTGAATAAAGTGATGCGGCAGATTGGTCCATTTTGTAGAAATTTCACTGAGGCAACTCAAAATGACATTCAGTGGTTAGCGCCCATGTGTTTGTATGCATGCTTGGCAATGTCAGGGCAGGCTCCTAATGAAATGTTGGACGGTCCTGGGGGGTGATCACCTATATCTGGACCAGGGCATTACTGAGGATTAACCTGGTCCAGATCTAGGTGACCATCACCCAGGACCATCCAGAGGTGTTCTGTTGAATTCAGTTTAGGCGAGCTTGCAGTCAAGATCAGAAATGGTATGAATTCTTTTATCCTGCATACTCTCACCTCATGCACTGTTGTGCACCACAAGGAAGCCAGGATCCACTGCAACAGTGTAGGGTCCTGACAATGGGTCCAAGGATTTCATCTTGATATCTAATAGCAGTCAGGGTGCCGTTGCCGAGCCTGTAGAGTAAAGTAAAGTAAAGTACATTATAGCGCATTTCACAGATAAAAAAATCACAAAGTGCTTTACAAAACAAGAAATGGAAATATAAAACAATATAACATTTAATAGCAATGTAAAACAATAAAACAATAAATACAACGTAAGAGGAAATTAATAAAATGCAGGTCTGTGTGGCCCTCCATGGATACGCCTCCCAGATCGTCACTGACCCAAAGCCAAACCAGTCATGTTGAATGATGTTACAGACAGCACAAAGTTCTTCACGGCTTCTCCAGACCCTTTCAAATCTGTCACATGGTGAACCTGCTCTTATCTGTGAAAAGCATAAGGCACCAGTAGTGGACCTGCCAATTCTGGTGTTCTGTGGTAAATACCAACCAGTCTTCAAGTACCAGGCATTGAGCATAGGGCCCACTAGAGGCCCTAAGGTCACCCTCATAAAGTTGTTTCTGATTATTGTGTTCAGAAACATTCACACCAGTGGCCTGCTCGATGTTATTTTCTTGTTCGTCCTTGCACAAAGAATCAGGTGCCAGTCCTTCTGATTGGTTAAAGACCTCTTACGGTCCTGTCCAGCTCTGCTAGAGTACCTGCCTGTCTTCTGGAGTCTTCTCAATGCTCCTGAGACGGTGCTGAAAGATATAGCAACCGTTGTGGTAATTGCACTTACTGATTTGAAAGATCTTTTGTAAGGTCCAGGTATCACCCGCCTCATGCTACCAGTAGAGACACTGACACTAGCCGAATGCAAAAGTAGTTAAAAAACAAGAGGAGAGAGAAGAGAGAAATATGTCAGTGGCCTCCACCTGTAAAACCACCAAAGCAGCTGAAACCAATTAACAACCCCCTCTGCTACCAGATCAATATCCCAGAACTTTAACTGACTAACTGGCTATACTCTGATGAAAAAGGGTTCTAGTCTGTTTTTCTAGTCCGCATGTAAATGCAGAAACTGAGCTTTCAAAATCTTCACCCTGGATGGAGTTCTTCAAAACTTCATTGATCCATAACACCTATTACACGGATGATGGGCCAAAAAAAAAAGCTGCGTTTGGTACACCTGGTGATGGCTACCAAAAACCAACTGGTTGAGGAGCAACTTGCTAAAGGACATTTAAACAAATATTAGTGGGGATGAGTGAATGTAAATTTCTGACAACAACTGTACATATATATGATAAAATTGGATATAAAAACTCCCAAAACTATAGAGTCTTGTTAAATTGGTATTAACCAGTTTTCTGCATGAAACACTGGGAGGAAAAGTTACCTTACACAATCTGAGTAAATACAAAGAAATAGTGAAAGCACTTCTGGAACTCCAGTCCAGCTAAAGTGAATGCTTCTCACTTTTATAGTATATGTTGTCTACTTTCTCCTAGTTGCACATGTTTGATAAACATGGTAAAATATCGATAATGCAGAGAGAGCTCATTTAGGATCAAATTTGCAAAGACCATGCAATATTGCTTCTACGTCATCCTGGTCTGGATTTTTCTTTAATTTTATTATATAAAAAAACAAAACCATGCAGGGGACAGTTAAAGCTTTAGTTCTCTAGCTAAAGTCGGTTCAGTCTTGTAGCGGCAACCTTCGGTACTTCTTTGCCACTTGTGCAGGACGTAAAATTTCTGACTCGTGCTCTTGTTGAATTGCTTGTCTGCCTTTCGGTAGCAAAAACGAGGTGAAGATAAAAAGGGCAAAACATTTATTCTCTATTCAAACCGAAAAATACAAACAAATGCTTCTGGTGGGAGCTCCACTTACATTCCCTTTATGTTACAACGAAAACAACATTAAACAGCCACGGTCAGAAAAACTGTTGCTCCACATCCTGCTTACTTGCCTAACCTTTCCTCTCCCCCACATGCGGGCAAAATACACACCCCTTTTACGACATCTATCAACACTTTACAACAACACAAAAGGCTAACAACGCAGGATTAACTTATGGAGCACAGCATATTACATTATAACATAAAATGATCAAGATTATAACTAGAAACTCAAAGATCATAACAAATACTTACATGTGGCCTGACGTAATTGAGTAAAATATTGGCCTGAACAGTCTAAGCTCCAACATGTCTTATCCCAAAGGTCTATCAGCTGGTGATTCATGTTGGTGCGCTGTCTGTGTTTTCAAGCTAAGAGTGAGATTACAAAGAGTTTTTGGACATCCCCTCGTTGCCATGACAAATAAACAGCAACCACTCCAACTTTGTGTGTGTCTTAGCTCGAGGACCACTTGGGCTAACCTCCTCCTGGACACTATCTGATGGTGTGATATGGCTTCAAAAGCCAGAGAAAGTCGAGTGTTGCAACAGAAGCAGTGATCCTGTTTTATGGAAAACAACTCAAATTTGGGTTAATCCCTAAGGATGTGGTTGGTTGCTAGTTTGGGGAGTTTACCACTAATAAACGTGACCTCTTCCAGCGAGGTAATTAAGTTGTTAGGCCTCTGGCTGTCTCTTCAGGATAAACAGGCTGAGGTGGAAGACAGAGAGGAGTGGGAGGGTGAATCATGCCGCTTATGGGCTTATCAAACACATCCTTCAAGAAAGAGGGGAGTCTCTGAAGTTCTGTGTCGCAGAGCGTGACGCTGTGATGTGCGTTTTTTACTGGGTGGCAGAGTCCTCCTTTAGTCCCTCTGATTTTTCTGACCTGCTGTCATCATTCCTCCCTTGATGTGTGTTCAAATTGCAGCCTGCATCAGATAAGTCACATTTTTCAACTGACTGAAGGCAGACAAGCAAAAAAAAAGGAAGAAGCAGAAAAGAAAAGCACTGAATGGTATTTCAACACAAGCTAATGTAAGACTGAGTGCCTTTAAACCAAAGTAATGAAACAGTAATGAATCTTGTTCTTGAACATCTGCTTTTTAGTTTAATCACAGTACAAATGTCCATCTGTGGCTAGAAATGACTCACTGCCTGTAATACAGATGAAACAAATATGACTTTCAGATGATTTACATTTTCAAGAAAAAAAAATTGTATTTATATTTTGTTATATTTAAATTAATATTTCAAAATGAGTAAGTCAGTTTTTATCATAAACAGTGTATTTAGTAGAGAAAATAAAATGCAAATAATTTGTGAATAATGTTAGATATGCTCTGAAAAAATCTGTGAATAGGTGAAGCTGTGAATAGGCGGTGGTCGACTGTATGCACATTTCAAGCTTCACATTGAAGTTCACTTATTTAACCAGTTGCTGCAGGTACCAGCCATTCAAACCACATTTATTCGAATGCATAAGAACTGCTGCCCTGGATTCTCAAACTTCTTGCTCAGGAGGATCATGGAGCTTCTGCTTACACCTCAGGAGCCAGGAACCAGCAACAACATTGTCAAGGATGCTGAGGCTGGACTCAAAAGCAGGACTCCAACTGTGCACTCAGACAGAGGTTTATTTACACACCAGTGATATTATGTACATATATACAGTGATAGGGAAAAGGGGGTCCAGGGGAAGGTCCGGGGCAGTCCAATCCAACACCATGACCACACTCACTCACACTCTTTCAGGTCAGGTCCAGGGAGGTGTAAACAAGGAGATGGAGAAAGGCGTTAATAGAGCACAAAGGACCATGGGAAAATACACAAGTGAAAGCGCGGGGGTAACTAACACAGGTAAGTATAACACTCCAGCGAGGAACAGCACTCCAACAAGACCTTAAATCCTGTTTAGCTTCATCAGCTGCTGATGAGCCGCAGGTGTGGTGTGGGTGGAGGTCTGGTGAACCACAGGAACACAGACGCCGCCCTGGTGATTGTGGAGAGTACAGCACTCCAGGGTGGTCATTGACGATCCATGACAAACGTCCATTTGCCTTCAGAGTAAAAGCTGTGACTTCCCTCTGCAATCAACATATTTCACAAATGTGTGATTTTGACTTTGAAGGTGAAGGGTCTCCCTCTTTGTAGACAAATCATCATGCAAACTTGGGTGATTGTGCCAATCTGCTAACGCCTAAAGGTGGCTTTTGGTGCAGCCTTGTATATCTTTTTTGCAACCTAGCAACAGCCAGCAACCTCCAGAAACCTCTAGCAACAACTCTTCAACTGGTTGGTGAATACCAATAATGCCTGGTGGAAAAGATATTGTTTTTAACTCAAGCCATCAGATAGTACTTTTCATGTTAGGCTATGCCCTGCAAGTGCAGGAAATGTTGAGGAACAGTGTGGAGGTATTCACAAAGTATGCTAGCTTGCAGCAACGTTAACAGGGTGTGATATTGCCAAGGAATATAGACCTATTATCCTGGGGTAAATATCCTTTAAAACTGTTTGCTTGGAAAGATATATCTACTGTATTTAACACACATCCAACTGTATTTGGCTAGATGTTAACAGAGATGTTGAAACACAATGTTTTAGGCATCAGCGTTGGAAGAGTCCAGTGGGCCTGAACTAAGAAGGTGGATTTTGTCTTATTGAGGTTGGACATCGAGGATAACCCTGGGTGTTACCCCCACCCCAAGGTGGTTTATTTCTTACCTGTATACTTTTCTATGACAACTTAAACTGTGAATCTATCCTACTCCATGCCATTTTTGTCCAGTCTCTTTCTTATTGCTAAATCACAAACTCTGACCTTGACTGAGGCAAGCGAGGACTTCGGTTCTTTAGAAGGTGTTTTGGGTTCTTTTTTCACTCCTGAATGAGTGATTGAGATCTTTTAGGTCGCCTCATTTTTATCAGACCGGTTCTGCCTTGGTGATTTCTTGATTCAACAGGTGTGGCAGTAATCAGGTGCGATTAGTGAAACTAAACTTGGCTTTTTAAAAATGTGGTTAATCACAGATAATTTGTGATTTAAAAACTGACCAATCTCTGGGCCTATGTGACTAGGGCCTTACTATGTGGTCACCCTGCCTTTTGGCTTATGATAGTTGGGATATGATAAGTGTTTAAGAGGATGGATGGACAGATTCGTGGGTAGATGGATGGAGTTAATTGTACTAACAAGGTGTCCAAGAAGTATCTGCTCATTTGTTTAATTACAGAAACTCATATGGTGGGTGTTGGTGTGGGTCAATGGGCCAATGCCACATTTTTGTGTGTGTTTTGTTTAAGCTTAGCTAGGAAGACTTTGTACCTCAAACTAACCAATTAGTCTCCAACTGTGACAATGAGTCCACAAGAGTTGTTTTAAAATCCCATCTACTTCAGCTGTCTAATCATGGCCACTTATATGCAACATGGCCTTGAGACGCAGAGTTATGTCACCTGAGAGGCCTGTATACAGCTGCTGTCACCACTGATGGAATGTGAAGACTTGTTTTGTCCCGCTTGAGGCCTCGTTGAACCCCCTCCTGTCCACCAAATCCCTCCGCCTCCTACACGCAGTGGTGCCGGTCAGTCTTGAGAATGAAGGGGCCCTCCATCAGTGGATGCTAAGTGGTCATTTCATAAAGATAAGTGCCATTCACAAAAGGAGCTCATGATCAATTCAAAGAGTTGCTTATGGGAGAGACTGTCAACACCTGCACATAAGGTGATTACTTGGAAGGTAGAGTCACCTGTGGCTGAACTCTGCTGTAGACTTGCATCAGTAAACGCAAAATGAACTCTATGGGAGACACAGCCCCCTATAGTGAAAACAGTTAAGCTAGTTGGAAAGCCTGTATTACATCTCACAGAGATTCTAGTTCTATATTTTTAGGTCAATGACCTAATGACTTCTTGAAAGGAAATAACTTATTGTTGCTCTGTAAGGAAGTTAATCAAAAGTGAGGTTGTGATCTGATATTTTGAAATTAAAATTGAAAAAAATTTTGAAAAAACTAACTCTTGCTATTTTGCAAGTTCTTTACATAAGTGTAATAGTCACATTTTGATTTAGTTTATTGGCACAATTGTTAACTAACAGCTTGTCATCTGAGCATCACAGATGGTTAATGGCTTAAAATGAGGCACTTTTATTATTCTAAACATTTACACTCAGGACACTTTATTAGAATGGTTTATATAAGGCAGGATGGAGCCATGCTGACTCTGCTATCTGAACATCACAGCAGAAAAACCGAGACTCATTAGGCCAGGCAATATCTAGTATTGTTCAATTTTAGTGAGCCCATGTGAATTGTAGCCTGAGTTTCCTGTTCTTAGCTAACAGGAGGGGTCCTGTGTGGTCTTCTGCTGCTGTAGCCTATTTGCTTCTCGTCAGAGATGCTCTTCTGCATACCTTTGTTGTAATGAGTGGTTATTTGTGTTAATGTCTGCGCAGTCTGCGCTCTCCTCTGACCTCCGGCATCAACAAGGGATATTCCTCAGAGAACTGACACTCACTGGATATTTTCTCTTTTTGAGATGTTGCATTGGAAACTCACAGGAGATCAGCCCATCTGTCGCATACTACCACGCCACTTTCAAAATGGTATAGTTGTCAAATTTATTCTTCATTCTGATGTTCAGCTTGAACTTCAACAGGTCATCTTCAGAATGTCTACTGAGTTTTTGCCATGTGATTGAATAGACGTTTGTGCTAACAGGTGTACCTAACAAAGTGACCAGTGAGTGTAGGTAAGGTTGAATTACTTACATTTCAGTGTTAAATTATATGAAAGTAAATATTTTTGCTTTGGGGTAAAACACACGAAATCAAAAGGAACTTATAAGCTGAACATGTTTGTGGTTTATATTCTGAGCTGAGTGAATGTGCGAGTGAATGTGAGTGTGAATGGTTGTCTGTCCCTATGTGTTGGCCCTGCGACAGACTGGCGACCTGTCCAGGGTGTACCCTGCCTTTCGCCCTATGACAGCTGGGATAGGCTCCAGCACCCCCCGCGACCCTGAAAAGGATAAACGGAAGCGAATGGATGGATGGATGGATTCTGAGCTATCATGAGCTAGTGCTCAGTAGGCAGGCCTATGTAGTGTTCTCGTTTTTAAATGTTACTAAACGTGAAAATGAGAACTCTATGGCAGAAAAATGAAAACTCCCAATGTCCTTTTCACTAGATTTCCCCTGGAGCTCTGAAACATTTCGTATCCAGCAGCAATTCCTTCCATATTTGGGTTTTGCAATGACAACTAAACCATGTCCAAGATGACTGAGCCAAGTAGCAGAAAGAGTTTTCTCAGATATTGTTTTTGTTCTGTCAGCATTTTAAAAAAATAACAAAAGTTTTTATGGGGCATTACAGCAGCACTTGTTTAAACGAGAGCTGGGGTCAGAGGGTTCATCTGGCTGATGGGAACTTCACATCTGGACTGACTTGTCTTGGTCTCCAGGTTCAGAGAGCGAGTGATTATGACAGAGTGCTGTAACTTTATTATGCAAACAGTTGTTACAATAGTCTTTGGCTGAATGTTCAGAACCCTAAAGCACACATATGTGTTTTTAAGCCTCAAATCAGGAACAAAATACAACCATATTTTTACTTTGTCTTTTTTTGTGTTGATTTAATTTGCTTTGGACATTTTGAGGAGAAACTTTTCAAAATATTTTATATAAATCTGGCAAGCTCCAAAGAAAGAGTGATCATGGAAAAACAGGGATAATCAACTCATTATCAGATTAAAACCTCTGAACAATGACATTTACTCTGCAGAGATGTGCAGCCATGTTGGGCAATAAATTTTGTTACACCCCCTGAAGCAGGGGGACTCAGTGAAAGCTAAAAATCTGCTTCATCTTAGCACCACTGTTCCCTTGAAGGCTCCACCACAGAACTTATTGAAGTGCATGTTGCAGTTGCTTCTGTGCTGTGCTGCCCCCTAGCTTCCATATGAGCAACTTACCCTGGAGCTAAGTACAGCATATAAAGTCTGGAGTAAAAGGAATAAAAACAGAGTTTTTTGTGGTTTCTTCCAAGAGAAGCTGTGGATATAAAGCTAAAAACTCAAAATAAGTTTAACAACATGTTGTTTATGGTTCAGAAATAATTGGGAAGGCTTAGAGTTTAGAGTGTGGGTGTTCAAAAAGCATTAGTAGAGGAGCTAAATGTATCACATCTGTAGTCAGCAGTAAAAGTGCCTCACTGCTGAATATCATGTGTGCATACATTGTATAAACTAAAGGATTCCTCGGAGTTTATGACTGACTGTATGCTGCTGCATTCCTCACAGCTATCTCCTCTAATGATGGCAGAAAAGTGTCAGACCTCCCCTCATGTCCAACCAGGGTTTATGAATTTTTACTACATCACGTTCTCATGTTTTAAAGAACAAGGCTACCAACCTGTTGTTGCTTCCGTTTAGAGCTTTAAGTGGCAGCAAGAGGTGTAGATGCCTGAAAAGATTCCAGGGACTTATTCAGGCTTTAATATCTGTGGAAACACTCACCTCAGTTAGTGGGACAGTTTCAAAGAATATTATGTGTTTTGTATGCGAAAGGGTGCAAATAAATGTGAGTTCCCCTACTTACAAAATTGTGGTTTCTACAGCCCTCTACCAATTCTGTCAAGATGACCGGTCAAACATCTAGCCAGAAATATGCCACAAACTAAAAACATCTAGTTGTGGTGCATCTTTCTAAGGAATAGTTAACCATAGTTAATCAGTGAGAGTGTATATATACACTATACTGCCAAAAGTATTCACTCACTCATTCAAATCATTGAATTCAGGTGTTCCAATCACTTCCATGTTCACATGTCTATAAAATCCATCACCTAGGTATGCAGACTGCTTCTACAAGAAGAATGGGTCGCTCTCAGGAGCTCAGTGACTTCCTGTTCCAGTGAATTCCTGTGCAATATGACTAAACATTTCACAGTCAGCTGTTAGTGGTAATAGAACAGAGCTGAGGCGCATAGTGCACAGAGGTCGCCAAATTTCTACAGCGTCAGTTGCTACAGACCTCCAAACTTCATGTGGCCTTCACATTAGCTCAAGAACAGTGTGTAGAAACCTTCATGGAATTAGTTTCCATGTATACCAGGCTTACATCAGCAACAATGCAAAATGTTGGATGCAGTGGAGTAAAGCACACCTCCACCAGCCACTAGAGCAGTGGAAACATGTTCTCTGGACTGACGAATCATGCTTCTCTATCTGGCAATCTGATTGATGAGACTGAGTTTGGTGGTTGCCAGGAGACGGTACTTCTCTGATTTATTATGCCAAGTGTAAAGTTTTAGGGAAGGCGGATTATGATGTGGGGCTGTGTTCAGGAGTTGGACTCGGCCCCCTTAGTTCCAGAGAAAGAAATTCTTAACGCTTCAGCATACCAAGACATTTGGACAATTTCATGCAGTTCGGGGAAGACCCCTTGTTCCAACACTCCAACATGGCTGCACACCAGTGCAAAGCAGGGTCTGTAAAGATACGGATGAGGCCCTCTCGTTCAAACATCAATGTGTAAACTGCAAATGGTGGGCCAGCATCGAGTATAGGATGTCAGTAAAACTCACATGTGTGTGAAGATACAAAAACTACACTGAGATAAATTAAATTATGTTGTCAATACAACGAGCTTAATTTGTTCTTGTTCTACAACTAACACATATGAAAATATGATTAAAGCCCAGCGATGATAATGGACATGGTTTTCACTTCCCCTTCTCAGTCAGTGCTGCTTACCGCTCCAAAAGGTCCTGATTGGATTTGATATAATCTGACAAGCCGGCCAGGTCTCTCACACACACACACACACACACACACACACACACACACACACACTTATTCCAGGTCATCTGATACACACAAATGCACAAGCTTCTGCAGACTCACTAGCTGACTTAAATGTATGACTCTTCATAATGCAGCAATACTAGACAACTTTACGGACTAAATTCCAGGATGTAAACAAAACGAGAAGATGGAACAAGTCGTAAATGTGGCAGTTTGGTGCAGAAGATTTGCCTCTCGTCCCTCTCACCAAAGCATGGTAAGTAACCTGAAAATAAAAACAATGACAGGCATAACAAGGAACACCTTGTCATAGTTAAATACTGCAAATAAAATTAGATAGACATGAAAAATGAATTAGCCGCAGCTGAGTAAGAGTAAAGTTGCAAAAATCGGAAGAAATCCACTACTTCTTTAAAATGTCTCAAGCACAAGTATAAACGTGTAAAATTCACACACCGAGAATCTGCAAAATCTGAGTACTAAAATCCTGTTATAACGCTATGAAATATGAGATATTTGAGAGCCAGGCCACTTGGATTTATCTTTTTGTGTTCATAGCACTGATAATAATTTTACACGAGGATTATGAAACAGTACAAGGTCACACCAGATAATCCTGTTGTACCCAGCTGATAAACTGTTGACATGCTTTCAGGTATAGTTACATTAAAACTCAAATATCTGTTACTGGAGTTTTTACTAACTAACCTGGTTGAAGAGAAATTTGCTGGCAGGTATCTTCTTCTTTAAAATCAGTAAGAATGCATTAGATTTTAAGATGTCACTGGTGTGTAGAAAACAAAGTCAATAAAATTGCATATCATGGACAAATAGTACAGAATAAACTCCCCGAAGAAATCTGTAAGGATAAAGTAGCATCCAGTAAATTTACAAATGCAGTAGCTGTAAGTACCCAAAACGATCATTACCACCGCCTGCAAACCATGTCCACATGTGTGAACATCTGGACATCCTTGATTGCATGTTCAGTTTTTGTAGTTACACTGTAAAACACGGGCTCTGGAATCCCTCTGGCAATTTTTTTTTACAAAGGCTTGTTAATTACAAATTAATTAAACTTAGCTTTAAGCAGTTTTTAGACATCTTTTTTTCCCTCAAGTATTTGAGGATATAATGCAAAGAGTTTGCTTATCCTATTTAATTCGTCTTTAAAAGAAAGAAAAAGAAAACAATTAATATAATGTTCTGAATTAAACACCTGCAGATGTAAGGTTTGATGGATGGATGAAATGAATAATCCAAGAAGAAAAAACAAACCAAAGCGCAGAGAGAAGGACACGGGCTTCACAAAGAAACCAGAAGGACTGAACAGGAATACGAAGAGAACTAGCTCAGAAACAATAAACAATTGAAACTAATTAGTGGTCTGCAGGGAGGAAAACAGGCACGCAAGTTTAAAACACTGAGGATGGGATCATTTAAAGTGAAACTATACACAAAACTACAAGCTCAGACTTCCTCAGCTCATTAGGTTCAAGTGATATTCAGAAAAAGACCGTTGTCTTTGTGACTGAACCGTTGCTTTCTTGGTAATTCAATCTAATACTTTTCTTTATTTTTAATGTTTTCTCAAATTTATTAAATTAACTTACATTTAAAAGATTTATAAGTTATGTCACCATTTCTCAAGCAAGACAAAATTATTTAGGTTACAGCTGAGTGGAGAAGAGTAAAAAAAAAAGTCTCATTATTGTCCCACAAAAGCATCAATTTCCTCTAAGTCAGAACTAAACTTGATGAGACTTGGAGTCAAATATCCTCAAACCTCTACAAAAGACAATCTAGATGGAAACACTGTATAACATTTCCCTGGTGCTTGCTGAATGTTTTTGAGGAAAGGAGCTCAAATGACAGGCTTTTCTTTCTTTCACTCATCTAAATTTTAGGGAAGCAACACTTTCACTTTCAGACTTTCCTCACCAACCTTCCTGTGAGCCTTGAGATGCGACAGCAACGCCGTGCCTTCACCTCCTTACCTCAGACATGGAAGAAGACACCAGAATCATCTCCTGATTTCTGCCTTTCCTACTCTGCTTTTATAATTAAGTCATCTCCCTCAGCTCATCCTCCTTCCTCCTTAAATCCATGTTGCTGCGCTCCAAATCTTCCTCCTTCCCTCACACCCCTTTCCTTTTGTGGCTTGTTGAGGTTCCTCTTCATCCTCCTGGCCTCCTTGTGCTTACTGCCCTGTCCAACCCAGGCAGCTTGGTTTCGGGTTGGAGTGGTGGGGCCCTGGGGATGTGACCCTCTCTTTGCCAAGGCCCTTCCCAGTGTGGCAGCACAGCTCGCTGTCAATCGCATCAACAAGGATGCCTCACTGTCCTATGCTGTAACATTTGAGTATGCAGTGCTGCAGGTACACAACTGACCGAAGCTCCACACATGATTCACTACTAGCATTATATTTGCTGATATACATGAACCAAGTACATTAAGATTATGGGCTACTCAGCAAGGAAAGCTTTGTTAGCAGTGTTGGGGAGTAACGGAATACATGTACCGCTGTTACATATTTAAAATACAAAATATGAGTAACTGTATTCCGTTACAGTTACTGTTTAAAAAGGTGGTATTCAGAATACAGTTACTTTGTTGAAATAAAGGGATTACACGGCGGTCTTTTCCTGTTTCATATGTTAGGCTATGGTCTCTCTATTTTTGGTAATTCCACGCCGATGGAAACCCAAACAAAACGCACATTAAGAGGCTCTAATGCCTGTGTCTCAATCTTGCGTCTCATAATGATGTGAAGAATATGAAGTGTTTAATATGAAGGCAGTAGGCAGAGTGTTACAGGTATCGCTGTAAAGAATGTAGCCTCATGGGCAGTGTAGTCCGTGCTGCAGGGAGAGTGGACTGCCATACCTGTTATGTGTCTGTGAGCGCGAGGAGGGAGAAAAAGGAGATTGGAAAAGTACGAGCTGTCACTGAGAAGAAACGGGAGCTGGAAGCATGTAAATATAATAATAACCACTGCAGCCAAAAAGAGAGCCTGACGAGCTCAGTTGTAAGTAAGCTATTAAGACTCGACTGTACACCGTGTTCGTGTTTTCCTCCGAAACAATACTTTTCGTTGGAGCAGCCTTTCAACGCCTCTCTCTGTCTCTCGCTAGCAAAGTTGACCCAGACAACAAAGTAAAGCTAGTTTTGGCTACGAGCCCGACACAGAACCAACGTATTAGCCAGAGGTCCCTTTACTACGGTTCAGAGCCGCGGACCTGTTTTATATACGCGCAGAACAGTTTTCTATACAAGATCGCTGCAAAAAGTGCAGCCTAATGTCCACCCAACTGTTGCTCATTTTATATTAATATTTAAAAATGTAGTATGGCGAGTAACCTTCAGTAATCGTAATAAATCACACAGCAATAGTACATTCATGTAGTTGTAAAAAAGCATGACAATATATTAAGTAATCCAAAGTATTCAGAATACATTACTGTCATTGAGTAACGTAACGGAATATGTTACAAAATACATTTTGGGGCATTTACTCTGTAATCTGTGGTGGAATATATTTTAAAAGTAACCTTCCCAACACTGTTTGTTAGACAACCAAAGTTAGCTTATTTAGCTAGCAACATTAATCTATAAATTAAGCCAAATAAACAAAAAAAACCAAAACAGGAACAAGCATTCAGAAAGTATGCAGAGGCAAAGAACACCTTATATTAAAGAAATTGCTCATCATTTAAACAGTATGCCACTATAATTTAACTTTGCATGTGCTATGCTGTTGAGTAGCTTTAACACTGGAAATCTTGAACAAACCTATATCCTTGCAAATATAATTTAGCTGCTCTACACTGCATGAAAGAAAATTGATGCATGGCTGTTTCAAGTTAATTTACCTAGTTTTTTTTCTGGCTGGTTTGTTTCAGTATTAATTTTTGGATTATTGGACATTTTTTTCAGGAGCCATGTGAGACATCCAGGGCACTGGAGGCATTTGTGGGTTTCCACACCAAAGCTTCAGGCTACATTGGCCCAGCCAACCCAGGCTACTGTGATGCTGCTTCAATGCTGAGCAAAGGCTGGAATAAAGTAAGCTGGAATGTGTCTACTACGCATCTTTAACACATCAGGAAGAAAAACTAATCATATTTTGCTGTGATTTGGTCTCGTTACAAACCCTTTTTCTTGTCTACTGTAATCTTCCAGGCACTGTTTCCTTGGGGATGTGTTGGCTATGAGTTGGATGATGTTCGCAGCCATCCGACTTTTGCTCGCTCGATGGCAAGACCTACCTGGGTCCTACTTAGTGTCATGAGCTACTTCAGGTGGGCTCACATTGGCATCATCTCTTCCTCTGAGGACATCTGGATGGAAACAGCAACCAAGGTTTGAAAACCTTTGTTTTCACATTTGGACTCCAAAAACAGCCACAGGTTTCTGAATGCTGCCTAGATACCTAGAAGAGTTACAACATCAAATACCTGATCATAAAGCCAAGACTATCAGTCTTTGAAGTTTTGTCTAGGCCATGTTTCTCTATCATGTCCAGGTGGCTGACGCCTTGAGGAGCCACGGCATGCCGGTCAGACTGGTCACTTTTATGGAGAACACACCTCACGGCATCAGACGAGCTCTCACCAAGGTCCGCAAGATGAGTGAAATACGAGGTCAGTATTCATTTATATTCATTTAAGTCTCAACTCACTTGCGCTCAACTGGATATTCGATGGTCAAGTAGTCATTTCTGTTATCATCTTCATTGACCCTGACCATCTGATGATGAAATTTATGTCACTTGCACCTGAGTAGACATTTGCAAACTAGTGGATTAGCGAAATCTAAATGAGGGTTTACGCAATCGAGTTAGTAGGAAGTACCTTAAACCTAAATTTCTTATGCAACCCTTGTGGTTACATAAAAACTTCCAGTTTTTTATGGTCTGCAGGAAAACAGTTTTCAACTTGCTTGTGCTACAACCTTAGTAAACATTTTCCTGATTATTTAAGGACTCAGTTGCTAGTGTCATATCAGACTGAGTACAATATGAAATTTTGATAATTGAGCTCATTTTGATTATAAAGGAAGGAAATGCATATTGGCTAACAATTTGTCAATCAGTAGAAAAACATTTACTTTTTTTCACATTAAGACAATGTCAGTCAATGATGAAACATGTCAGATCTTGATGTTCAGTCTCATTTCTCGTCCCAGTTGTGATCCTCTGCATGCACTCGGTTCTGATTGGTGGCACAGCCCAGAGGCTTCTACTGGAGACGGCCTACGATATGCAGATGATTGATGGCTCTCTAGTGTTTCTTCCTTATGACACACTGCTCTACAGTCTGCCCTACCATAATGTGACCTACCCAGCTCTGAAGAGAAACAACAAACTGCTGCGGGCCTATGATGCCGTGCTGACCGTCACCATCGACTCACCCCGGGTGTCGTTCTACGAGGCTTATAGAGAGGCCATGGAAAGAGGAGAGGTGGCGAGTACGTTGAAACCCCAGCAGGTGATGCACGGAAAGAGATTTTAATACATTAAGCATTGTCTTTCTATTGAAGACATTGCCATAAGCAAAGCAGCTGAAGTTGACATCTCTGTGTGTGCTGTAGGTATCGCCTCTGTTTGGTACCATCTACAACTCTGTCATCTTCATGGCTCATGCAGTGCATCGGGTTCGGGAGTCCAGGGAGTGGATGTCTGGAGGAAATTTGGCACGACAGAGCCAAAACTTGGCCTTCCAGGTAATGAGACACAGCACTGGGTCTACTTTTTTTATGCCTAATTTCTTGCTGCTGTTGTAGGCTTTCCATCTATTTCAGTTTCTGAACCTGGTTTACTGTACAATATAACTCTAAAAAGTTACTTTTCTCAATAGGTAATATAGTGCATTTCTGTATTAAATTATTTAATAAAATAGAATAGCCTATATGATAAGATGAGAAAGATCTATACAAAGGATAAACGGACGTACCCCTTTTTTTTTTTCTTTTTTTTTTTGCAGGGCTTCAGTCACCCAATTACAACTAATGGGTCTGGAGCAGCTCTGCTGGAATACCTCATACTGGACACAGATGGAATATCTTGGGAGCTGAAGCCAACACACAGGTATTTAAGAGCTGAGATTACATGTTTAGTGTTTTATTCTGTCTGACTAGGAAATGAAGGAATGAAGGCAAGTCAAGAGAAATGCTGTACTAGTGCAGATACCATTCAAAATTAACAACTGATCTAACTGACTAATGACAGGGTCGACATGGAGATCGGTATGGTCCGCTTCCTGGGTAAAGACATCCATTTCCCTCGAGGTTATGGACCCAAGAAAGACGCCTCATGCTGGTTTACTCCAGGAGTCATCTGCTCAGGAGGTGAGGATGTAGCAACTTTGACTTCGTCCATTGGGTTACTGCTGTGAAGCTAGAAAAGGCACCAACACCACAAATACAATACATTCAAGACTGGACTGTGTTTCAATGACTTAAATGACTAGCCTATTAAAACTCAACACTTTCCTAAAAAGGCATAATTTTAAGCCATTATAAAATAATGAAATAACAATAAAACGGTTGAGTTACACAAAAAAATCCTAACCCTTAAAATAGTTATTGAGGAAATTAGCTAAAAGAAACAAAAACCTGTATTTTTCTGCGGTAAGGTTGGACATTTTAACAGGGGAGTCTATGGGGCTTGACTCATGAAGGCAGCCCTTTGTGGCCATTTAAGGAACTGTAAGTTGCTGCTTGGCAAGGACCAAGCACACATCTATACACAGTATGTCACGTTGATCTCTGTGCTCTGGATGTTTCAGTGTACATTTGATATATTTAAGAATGATACATGACACTTCAAACAAATATATAAATATATGTGCAGTTCCAAGAAAGTGTTTGTGTTTTGTTTCAAAAATTTCATTACAAGTATTTGTACCGTTGGAAGTGTCATACCTACTTCAAAATTGAATTTAAACTAACAATTAAAATTAAAGCTTTGACAATATAAGCTAGTAAATGTTTGCATCTAATTACAGATTTTTTTAAGATAAAATTTGTTTTTCGACTTCTTCTTCTCTGTTCCAGGAGTGGATTTGTTCTCAACCATAAGTGTGCTCCTTGGGGTGATTGCTGCCTTTATTGTTGCTGTGCCACTAATTTACTGCATCAGGTACAAAGATGTCTTAAAACATGATGTTATTGAATATTAGTATAAATTAAAATCTTTCCAGGTAAAAACTTTAGAACTTATCATCATGTAGCTGTTTTTCTGATATCTCCATGCCTCAAGCGTTAACTTTCATCAACCTCCCTTATTTCCATCAGGCGACGGATAAATCAGATCCGGCTGGTCAGAGGTCCCAACAAGATTTTACTTACACTGGCTGATGTCACATTCATAAACCCATCGCTTAGCAACAAGGTCAGCCTCCGTCTACTTAGAATTCTGAATTCTTAATTTAACATTTTCCTGTATTTATCCAAACTGAAAATATTGCGTGATGTAAAGTTGAAACCGACTGACAAATAATTTTCTTCCTCTCTGTAGAAGCTGAGTCTGGATGACAGTAGGACTAGCGGCATGAAGAGCACGTCTGAACGCAGTCTTGCCTCAACGATTTCCACCCAATCGCCAGCCACCTACGAAAACTCCAACGTTGTAATTTTTGAGGCAAGGCCATCCATTTATGAGCTGCAGTGCAACAGTTTCGAAACTGTACAGAAATAAAACGGTTACAGATTGCTCCATGTAACTCATGCAGCATTGGTCCAGCATGGATGTGCAAAAAATACTAAAATTAAATTGATTTACATGGCTTAAAAGCCTAAAAAGATGTCTAAGTATTTGCGCTGTTTGGTGTTTTTCTCCACTAGGGGGACTGGGCGTGGCTGAAGAGACTTCCTTATGGGACATTTAGCAGCATCAATCCCAAAACAAGTGATGTGTTTGAACTGGTACGTGATATTGTTACATGACAAAGTAGATATTTTTTTAGTTTAACTACTTTTTTCATAAAGACAACATCTGACAACCTCCCATGTATCCTTAATTACATGTTTTGAAAAAACCTTAGTTTACATGATTAAAGTCGTGGTTTGGCGTCCATTAGAGTAGTTTCTGGGTTTCCAGCTTCAGGGATTTCTCTTAGTAGGCTTTCATGGAGTAAAGACTTAAATAATGTCATACATTTTTACCGAGAACCAGAAAAAAATGTCAGTGCACTCACTGCCACCATGAACATGAGTATGAGGTTCTCAGCTGATGACATGGTGTTTTGTTGCAGAGACAGATTCAGTTATACCTTCTTCTTGTTGTAATCCTTGGTCTTATAAGCCCAAAAACGTGAAAATCAAGATGTTTCTGTCTGCAGATGAAGGACATGCGTCATGAGAACGTCAACCCTTTCCTTGGCTTTTTTCATGACTGTGGCGTATTCGCCATTGTGACTGAGTTCTGCTCCAGAGGCAGCCTCGAGGACCTGCTCCTAAACGAAGACGTCAAGCTCGACTGGATGTTCAAGTCATCTCTGTTGCTGGATCTAATTAAGGTGAAAGGCAGATAGCAGGAACACGAGTATTTTTTGGTATTTTTTTTAGACAAGGAACATATCCTTGTCTGCAGTCAGGATTAATCAAAGATTTTTAAAATGTTATACTTTTAAGGGTATGAAGTATCTCCATCACCGTGGAGTGTCTCACACTCGTCTAAAGTCTCGCAACTGTGTGGTGGATGGACGGTTTGTCCTGAAGGTTACAGATTATGGCTACAGTGAGGTCCTAGAGGCTCAGAGGTTCCCTTATATTGAGCCACATGCAGATGGTGAGACAAACTATGCAACAGGAACAGTTACTTGAAAAAAGCACTACCAACCTGTTTTTAAAATAATGCCCTCATCTTTGTGCAAGAGTTACTTTGGACTGCTCCAGAGATCCTGAGGAGTGGCCAGGCAGGACTACACGGGACTCTACCCGGTGATGTGTACAGCTTCGCCATCATCATGCAGGAGGTGGTGGTGAGAGGGCCTCCATTCTGCATGCTGGACCTGTCTGATAAAGGCAAGAGAATAGCTTCACAATAATAAACCTCCCAAAGCTAGTAGAAACGCACAAGTCCAGACTCAGAGAGATTAGACAGCTTCAATTCTTGACAAGATTAGATTCTTCTATGAAAAGATTAATCCAATTTAAAGGTTCCAGCAGGCAGAAATCTAGAGTGAACCTGTGAACATAACATGCAACTTAGCAAAGAACCAGTTTTAAATTGTATCTTTGGGTGCTTGGGTACTAGCAGCTTAGTTTGTTCCCATTTCTTTGGTTGAATGTACAAAAAATTCAAAAGACATGAGGTCAGGAGAGAGGAGCACATTGTGTTTACAGTCATCTATAAGACACAGTAGGGGCTCTTTGTTGCTGCACTTCAGCCAGTGGATTTGGAGATCTTGTCAAAATTGATGGAATTATGAATGCAGAAAAGTACATTCAGATTTTGACCACAATGCAATACTATCTGGAAAACATTAAAATGGCAACATTTTCATTTTCTGGCATGATAATGATCCCAAACACACTGTCAGTGCAGTAAAAATGATACCTGGATAGAAAAACGCACAGTGGAGCACCCTTAGTCATGGATTTAGTCATTAGTCATTAGGGCCTGGACCTTAACATTGTTGAAGCATTTTGGGATCATCTAAAGGCAGCCAACATCCAAAAGAAGAGCTTAATATGTCCTTCAAGAGATCTGGAAAACTATTCCTGAAAACTACTTAAAGAAATGACAAGAAGGCTGCCTGAGAAAGTTGAGGCTATGTTGAAGAATAAAGGTGTTCATACCAAATACTGACCTTTAGGCTGGTTAGAACTGTACAAGCTCTGTTTCTTTCTTATATACTGTATTTCTATGTATGTTTGCAGATGTTTCAATACATCACTGCACATATGTTCTTAGCCAAATGGGGGAGGTGTAAAGTTGATCAAAGTTGTTTCCTTCTGGATCAGTTTACTTACCAGTACTGGCATCCTCATTTAACTGGTGTTTCTGTGTTTTAGAAATAATAGAGAAGCTGTGTAAGCCTCCTCCTCTGTGCCGTCCAGTGGTCAGTCCGGACTATGCTCCAATGGAATGTATCCAGCTGATGAAACAGTGCTGGAATGAACAGCCAGACAAGCG
Source organism: Copadichromis virginalis (assembly GCF_057382275.1). Classification (NCBI taxonomy): domain Eukaryota; kingdom Metazoa; phylum Chordata; class Actinopteri; order Cichliformes; family Cichlidae; genus Copadichromis; species Copadichromis virginalis. Next base: position 32,897,826 of record NC_140620.1, read on the forward strand.
GCCGGTCTTTGATGAAATCTTTGACCAGGTAGGGCTATTACAAAATATACATTTTTATTTTGAGAAAATATGTTTGAAATAATATTAGAAATAATTTCTTGGAGAACTCTGGTGGGTTTTGAGGATGTCGATGTTCTCATTCCAGTTCAAAAACATCAACAAGGGGAAGAAAACCAACATCATTGACTCTATGCTGAGGATGCTGGAGCAGTACTCGTCTAACCTGGAGGAGCTAATCAGAGAGCGGACAGAGGAGCTGGAGATAGAAAAACAGAAGACAGAGAAGCTTTTGACTCAGATGCTGCCTCCGTAAGTAATTATTTTCAATGGTATAAAGATGAGGATAATGCTGTTACCTTTACACGTTATTTGATACCTGGCTCTTTCCTCCTGTTTACCTGGCCACAATCACACTTATTTTCACTTTTTTTTCCAGGTCTGTGGCAGAGGCTTTGAAGGTGGGCGGGACAGTTGAACCAGAATATTTTGACCAGGTGTCACTGTATTTCAGTGACATTGTTGGCTTCACCACCATCTCAGCTAACAGCGAACCCATTGAAGTGGTCGATCTCCTCAACGACCTCTACACCCTCTTTGACGCCATCATAGGAAACCATGATGTCTACAAGGTGATAATCTTTTATGTAGTCGTACTGTGGCTTCTGGTATTAAATCTCATCACATGACACTGATGCTTATTCATTTCTGATCTCCTCCAGGTGGAGACAATAGGCGATGCTTACATGGTAGCGTCAGGTGTTCCAGTTCCTAACGGCATCCGACATGCCACAGAAATAGCCAACATGGCTCTTGACATTCTGAGTGCTGTGGGGACCTTTAAAATGAGACACATGCCTGATGTTCCAGTGAGGATACGAATAGGACTTCACACAGGTATTAAAGCATTAGTGCAATATGTGAAGGAGGGTTTTTAGTTGTACAGTTGTCAGTATAGAGTAATTTGAAGTAATGTACACTTCATGGTTATTTAAAATGTAAGCATATATGATGTGTCAATGATTTTTAGCATTTTTATTGGCACAAAATTCGATAAACTACCCGAAACCCAAAGCCATTGACTTTTAACCATTTAGAATATGGATACAGCTACTTTGCTGTCACACAAGTTTCCCTCTGAAGCCTCAATTTGAACCTCTTGGCTGTTGCCAACTTGTCATCAAGGTAGACATATGTAAAAGAGGACCCTCCTTTATTATTATTTTAGTCCAAACTGAGCCATAAATTATATGATTTTCAGTGAGACTTCAAATTGAAGTCATAAACTCATCACAAAAAAATGTACTAACTGACTCACTGGCAAGTTTATTAGGTTAAATATCTAATCAGCCAATCATGTGGCAGCAACTCAACACATTTAGACAAGGAGAAATTGTCAAGTTGACCTGCTGTGTACGTATGTGTTGTAGGTTCGTGCGTAGCAGGTGTTGTGGGTCTCACCATGCCTCGCTACTGTCTGTTTGGAGACACAGTGACCACTGCCTCTCGTATGGAGTCCAGCGGGATGCGTAAGTTGCTAATCTATAAACGGAAAAATCAGTAGATGGATGAAATAGCCAGACATGAACGTGGACTTGTTGTGAAGTCACCTTTCTTCACCTGGAAATGTATCTTTTAAACATTTATCTGTTACAGCTTACAGGATCCATGTTCATCAGAGTACAGTGAAGGTCCTCCATGAACTAAATCTTGGCTACAAGTTGGAGTTGAGAGGAAGGACAGAAGTCCGGGTACAGCCCTTAAACACAAAATATGGGTTTCACCATTATGATCAGATGAAGTGAAAATACAGCCTCTTATAGTTTCTTTCTATATCTTTCTCAGGGGAAAGGAATAGAGGAGACCTACTGGCTCGTAGGGAGAGATGGGTTTACCAAACCCCTGCCTGTTCCTCCAGACCTCAAGTCTGGGTAGGGATAAGTGACTTTTCTCCTTCTCCTGTGTTACTCTGCCTCTTCCTTTTTACCCTCAAGAGTACTGCACTGGTCCATCCACTAAAAACAATTCCCATGCTTGTTTTAGTGTAAAAACAGCAACACATCATGCCAAATTCTCTCACAGATAGAAATTTTAGTGACCATTAAATTATGTACAGATGGTTATTGTTGAATGTGAAAAATTAAACAAACACAAATAGGGAATGTAACATTGCATTTGGGATGATGAAATAAACACAACATATAGAAAAATCCAAATAATTCAGGTTTATAATAAAACTTAAAAAAAACCCCTTTCAGTTATTAATTGCTGTGTGTGTGATGACGTTTGTGTAAAGCTTTTTTAAGATTGGTCCAATTGTTGGGGAGCAAATAGTTTACATAAAGACATATACAGACATGCGCCATGACCATAATAGTAAGAAGTGCAGGTCAAACCCTACCTGACCTTTTGAGCTACTGTTATTTTAATTTAAAGACTACAACAGGAACCAGTTAATTTGGAGGGAATTTTTCAAAATAACAGCTCCTAGTTTGTTCTGAAAAGTTTACAGAAATATATCAGATTTTCAAAATAAATGACATCAAGTAGTTATTAATGACAGCTAAAGCAAAACAAAAACAAAAAATACCCAAAACAAACAAACAAAAAAAACCTTGCCCATCTACATTATAAATAATTCCACAGACTTATCAAAAGTATGAAGCTGAAATTTATTTTTAAAGCTGCTTTCTTTAAAAATGGACAGCAAAGAATAAAATGTGTTGGCTTCCCTATCCTACATGTGTTTGCAGATGTCTTCAACCTTACACAAATTATGACAAAGGTTGCACCCACTCCACCAAGATTGTTTTCTCTAACCATTTCCGAGTATCATCATGGGATAATTCATAATTTCGACAGCAAAACGGCACCAATTTAATGTCTCTGATGCGGAAGAACAGAAATTACTTCTGGTACCCTGGGATGCTTTATCAGATTTCTGATAATTCACTGGAGAAAACTTCAAAACGTATATTTTAAAGGGTCCTATCATCATGTGAGATCAGTCAAAATGTGTTTAGGCTCATTGTTAGCAGCTCCTAGTTTGATTCCAGGCCCATCTTCTATTTGTGATTCCTTCCTCAACTTTCTTAAAAGTTTGAATGTGAGAACCCGAACCATCCGAACAAAGCAAAATAAGCTCTTTAAAAAGGAAAAACTGAGAACAGTGTTTAGATTCTGGCTGGAAAAGCAGGTAGGGGAACTGAGTTGCTCCAAACATACTCTTAAATGTCATTTCATCAAATCTGAAAAGTCAAACATAATTACTAATGTTTTCTGTCCATGGTGGTTAAGTTTAGATGCAAAAACTGGATGAAAGGTTGAGTTAAAAGGAGAAAACACTGACTGCAGGTATCCATCAGAATTAATATTGCAACTGTGTTACTGCTACTAACAAAACCACAACTTATAACTTACAACACATTTAGGTCATTTCAGACATTTGGAAAAAAAAAACCGCTTACTTTTTGGAGTACGTAGTTTTATAGAAGTTTTTACACATTCACATTTATTCCCATTTACAGCTGTGAGTTTGTTGGTAATGGCTTGGTGTGCCTTGTTCACTTAAACTGTACACTGAGCACAAGATTTCAGCCTTACAGCATTACAGGATAAAGCTGTGGACCTAAGCAGTGGCTATTACTATAAATCCACCTGTCAGCTAATCTGTTCTTTGGAGAGAAAGCCAAGCCATTGCAGGACTACACTGTGTGCGTATGTGTGTGCTGTCATCACGCTGTTCACTTCATCTCAACAGGCAAATGGCCCATGGGCTGCAGATGGCCGAGATAGCCCAGTACAAGAAACAGAAAGCCGAGAAACAACAACAAGAACAACTTGCAAAGAAGAAAAACTGAGGTAATGTTATGCATTGTAAAAAAAATGTATAACATTACTGGCTTGGTTGGCAACGTTACTCATCATTGGGCAAACATATGTTGGGGAATGAACTGTCTCAGTGCAGTTTGTTTGCATTTGATTGGGTTTTAAATGTGACACCTTCAAAGTTACACAAGAAATCTTAGCCACAGCATGAAGCAGCTTGTCATATAAATGGGAATCTGGTACAATAGCTCTTTGAGCTTTTTCAAAAAAAGGCCTGAGCCAACATATATGTTTCCCAACCAGCTGTTGAGCGGTTGCTGGAGCTTGCTTGCTGGTCCTAAAGATGATGTTCTGCCAATAACCTCCTTGCAATTGCTTTGGTCACTACCAGATTGCCTTGGTTACCCATAGTTGGGTTGGCAACCCATAGTTACATGGAACTCATCAACTTGTAACTGCAAACACTTTTTAACAAACCACCAAACAGTAATGAAACTTTCAAAAATAAGTTGTGCCTTAGCACTGAAACCAGCATATTTCAAAAGGAGAAACTTATGGTCCCAATTTCTAATTTGTCAAGTCCTGACTGGGGCCTATTTATTATGCCAATCATTATTACTTGAGAATTATTGATCATACAAAAAGCCTGCAGACATGAAAAAGTGGTTAGGAAATCTAATGTTTGAATAAATTTCTTCTGTTCATTCATTTTACCGTTACACTGTTACTCATATCTGATGTGAAGTTTCTTGCAGCTTAAACTAAACAAAAGATTTCCTGTGGGATTTTGAAGTCGGTCAAGAGACAAGTAAATGCAAACAAAAACGGCAATATCTAAAGACAGTTCAAGGGAGAGATGTGGGGATTTTGTCCATTAAATACAGGGAGTGCAGAATTATTAGGCAAATGAGTATTTTGTCCACATCATCCTCTTCATGCATGTTGTCTTACTCCAAGCTGTATAGGCTCGAAAGCCTACTACCAATTAAGCATATTAGGTCATGTGCCACTCTGTAATGAGAAGGGGTGTGGTCTAATGACATCAACACCCTATATCAGGTGTGCATATTTATTAGGCAACTTCCTTTCCTTTGACTTGACAGGCTCAGAAAAGTCAAAAATAGTGAGATATCTTGCAGAGGGATGCAGCAGTCTCAAAATTGCAAAGCTTCTCAAGCGTGATCATCGAACAATCAAGCGTTTCATTCAAAATAGTCAACAGGGTCGCAAGAAGCGTGTGGAAAAACCAAGGCGCAAAATAACTGCCCATGAACTGAGAAAAGTCAAGCGTGCAGCTGCCAAGATGCCACTTGCCACCAGTTTGGCCATATTTCAGAGCTGCAACATCACTGGAGTGCCCAAAAGCACAAGGTGTGCAATACTCAGAGACATGGCCAAGGTAAGAAAGGCTGAAAGACGACCACCACTGAACAAGACACACAAGCTGAAACGTCAAGACTGGGCCAAGAAATATCTCAAGACTGGTTTTTCTAAGGTTTTATGGACTGATGAAATGAGAGTGAGTCTTGATGGGCCAGATGGATGGGCCCGTGGCTGGATTGGTAAAGGGCAGAGAGCTCCAGTCCGACTCAGACGCCAGCAAGGTGGAGGTGGAGTACTGGTTTGGGCTGGTATCATCAAAGATGAGCTTGTGGGGCCTTTTCGGGTTGAGGATGGAGTCAAGCTCAACTCCCAGTCCTACTGCCAGTTTCTGGAAGACACCTTCTTCAAGCAGTGGTACAGGAAGAAGTCTGCATCCTTCAAGAAAAACATGATTTTCATGCAGGACAATGCTCCATCACACGCGTCCAAGTACTCCACAGCGTGGCTGGCAAGAAAGGGTATAAAAGAAGAAGAACTAATGACATGGCCTCCTTGTTCACCTGATCTGAACCCCATTGAGAACCTGTGGTCCATCGTCAAATGTGAGATTTACAAGGAGGGAAAACAGTACACCTCTCTGAACAGAGAGGTGTACAACATTGCAGAGAGTACACCTCTCTGCAATGTTTCTGCGTGCAGCAGCAACATTGCGTGCTGCTGCACGCAATGTTGATGGTGAACAGATCAAAACACTGACAGAATCCATGGATGGCAGGCTTTTGAGTGTCCTTGCAAAGAAAGGTGGCTATATTGGTCGCTGATTTGTTTTTGTTTTGTTTTTGAATGTCAGAAATGTATATTTGTGAATGTGGAGATGTTATATTGGTTTCACTGGTAAAAATAAATAATTGAAATGGGTATATATTTGTTTTTTGTTAAGTTGCCTAATAATTATGCACAGTAATAGTCACCTGCGCACACAGATATCCCCCTAAAATAGCTCAAACTAAAAACAAACTAAAAACTACTTCCAAAAACATTCAGCTTTGATATTAATGAGTTTTTTGGGTTCATTGAGAACATGGTTGTTGTTCAATAATAAAATTATTCCTCAAAAATACAACTTGCCTAATAATTCTGCACTCCCTGTAGAAAGTCCTCTTTTTTTTATCACTGACAAAACTCAGTTCTTCTACTTTACAAGTTTTTAAAATGAAAATGTCACATGTGGACCATTCACCACATCACTGTTGTCACTCGAAATGTTTGAGCTAATCATAAACTTAGTTTTTTAAAATTTCATCTGTTTAAGGTTCTTACCCCATCAGAGGGAAATATTCCCAAAGCAAGCTTTTCGTTTAATGTGGTGATGTACCGACACCAACTGACCTGGGCTGAAATGTGAAATCTGATATGTCATGGTGCTTCTTCATACATGTCTACAGTACAGATGTTTTATTTTCATTAGTGCACCTCTAAATTGACTATGTACTGAGGAAACACCACGAATGTCTATATAATTGTTTGTATTTATGACCTTGTCTGTATAGATGTTATTTCCAATGTTTACTTCCTTTTTTTCTTTTCTTAAATGTACAGTCATGTGAAAAAGAAAGCTTTCACAGGAGTCTATGCAGTTGTGTGAAATCTATGTTTTGCTTGTGGTCACTGTCCTGTTACATTATCCATATAGGGCCAAACTTTATTTGTCAGACAGATTTCCTGACACCTCTGAAATACCTTGGTATACAGAGGAGTTCATGGTCAACTCAATGACTGCAAGCTGTCCAGGTCCTGTGGCTGCAAAACAAGCCCAAATCATCACCCCTCCACCACCGTGCTTGACAGTTGGTATAAGCTTGTTTATGCTGATGTGCTGAGTTTGGTTTTCTCCAGACATGGCACTGTACATTATGGCCAAATATTTCCTCATTTGGTCTCATCTGTTCAAAGGACATTGTTCCAGAAGTCTTGTGGTTTACTCGACTTGGAAACTTAAGCTATTCTTTTTAGAGAAAAGGTATCTTCTGGCAACCCTTCCAAACAAGCCATACATGTTGAGTCTTTTGCTAATTGTGCTGTCGTGAATTTTAAGTTTGAACTAACCGAGCCCTGTAGAGTCTGAGATGTAGCTCTTGGATTTTTTGCAGTTTCTTTGAACATTGAACATGATCTGACCTTGAGGTGAATTAGCTGGGGTGTCGACTCCTGGGAAGACTATGACATTGTGTTAACAAGCACCTGAATACTCCAGACCACCAAACTACTGAAACTTCCGCTCTCTGATACTTCCCATTGGAAGCAGTGTACTTAGTTTGTCGCAGGATTTCAGAGAGTCCTGTAAAAACTTTCTGTTTCGCATGATTGTACTTGTTGTTAATTCCTGTGTTTCAAACCTTCCAAAATGAACTAAAGCCATCAAGAGACTGTGAAGAAACAGTTACTATAACTTCATGCTCAAAGTTTCTACTGTGTTGAAGATATATAGATACAGGTTGAACTGGGGTTGGCCTATGCTTTCACGTATTACCAGTTTGTAATTCTAGAATTCAAACTAAGCCATTAGGAGCACATTGCTTTTTAAAATGGCAGCATAACAAAGCCTCAATAAGGAAATAGGTGTAGCTAGTTAAAGTTTAAAAAAAGCAGCAGTACACACCCAAAAACATCTAAACACATAACAGTAATTAGATTTTGCAGATGGTAATTGCATAAAGTACCTTTAAAGGTATTGTTCAACATCCTGTTAAAAAGTCAGATTAATGCTACTTTAGCAATTTAGCTAACTAATATCTGGTTAGCTAAAGTGAGCTAAACAACTTGCTAGGCTATGCAGATATTAAAAGATATGAAAATTTTGCCTAACTTATGAAAAGTCATCTATTTGGCTGTTTTAATTAATAAAACAGTTTTTGTTCTGGTTCCAGACCTAAAGCTAAGCTATGCTAATCACTACCTGACTATAGGTCTTATATGGATACGAGTGTTAGTGATTTCGTCGTCATAGCGAGAAACTAAAGAAGCGTATTCCCCAAAATGTTTCATTTTTTCTTTTATATCTTTTTTGTAATAATTTACTCATAGCTGAAGCTAATTCCAACATTAAAAGAAGTAATCTTTTCCCATCTTGCGTTAATGTTCTGTTCATCTTTCCTTTTTCTTCCCCCTTTGATTGCTTCTCCTCTTCCTCTCAGCACCAGCATTTGCATTCCGAGGAAGCAGTCGAAGGACATGAAGCTAATGTTTCACAAGGCAGTGAAAAAAATCTCGCAAGTCCGTGTCGTGACGCAGCTCTACATGCAAGAAGACGACGACAACGTCATGATGACGCATCACTGAATGACCTGTAACTCATGACTTTGCCTCAACTGGACACCGGACAGTATCTCCAGCCTCCGCGCTATTCCAGTGGGGAAGAGCAATAGAGAAAATGGATACGATTACCATCTTGAACCTCCAGGGACATAAAACATGAAACTCTTTATGTCCTCACTAAAATTTGATGGTGATTTTCCACAGAGGGCAGTTGACAGGAGGAGGATGTGGCTAGTGAAAGTATCATTTCAGATTGTGTTTAAGTCTGTGTGCATTAGCGGCTTGAGCCAGGAGATGTAGTCCAATATGGAGCTATGAATAGAGGCCAGCAAGTCTAGACTCAGCAAAGCAGGGATCTGCAGAAGCTGTCTGTCAGCAGCTGAGGGGCAGAGCTAATCCAAACATCCCATTCCTTGGTTTCTGTCTGAAGGAGGAAGAGATGAGGAGAACCCTGCATTTGTATTTGAATAAATACTTATGTTTAGGTACTTGCAGTCCCTACTTGTAATTAGAAAAGTGAAAGGAAGTGAGTCATTGTCAGCAATGGCAGATTATTTGATTTTTTTCAATTTTTTTCCAAAAAATTTTTCCACCAAAATCATATAAAGGTAGTTAAAGGTTAAATCTTAAAAACACTTTTTTTGTTTTACTGCTAATATAAAACCCAAAGATATTAAAGTTACAATAAAAAAACCTAGGAAACACTTGGATTTGGATTATTTTAAATTATTAATTTAATCTTATGTTACAAAGGAAACACTCCTAAAATTAAAAGTCTGGATAAGGAGCAATGGTGATTCTGTAGTGTGTTGGTGCCCCTCCAACCAATGTTTATCACCATTAGCTTATAAAAAGAATAACCTACAAAAGAGTTCAGAGGCAGCTTTTATTACTTAACTACAAAAAGATATTGCCCATGTTAGCTGATTTTACCCTTCAAATCACCAATTACTGGTGTCTTAAATAATGTGAGGTAAAACTTTACTAATGCTTATTGCAGTACCAATGCCCACCTCCAACATCTGGTTTACCTTCGGTTACTAGAGCACACACAGAAAAGATTATTGGCCCTCATAAACAGTAATTTCTAATATGGACAATATGCTTGGTAGAAACTGAATGTAAACCACTGAACCAACATCATTTGACCAGATTATTTTAAATTGAATGTTTTACATTATACATTTCTAATAAAAAATTACATATACTCAAATTGCTTAAAGTCAACATTTTGGGCATAATTATTGTTTTGAGTGTGGTGATTGCAATGATGCTGCATGTAGTTTTTAAAGGTAAATGTCTACGTTAGTTAAGTCGAGCACTGCCTTAGTTGTTACGATCAGTTTTAATCTATGCAGGGTTCACTATGTTGGCATGCACTACTTCTTCTTCTGAGATTTTCCATCTTGAAGCTGTTTCCCTTTGTTTACCAGAGTTTTCCTGAAATAAATGTTACATATGTTTGTTCAAGTTCAGTTTACGGTTTAATTTGTGGTCATATCTAAAACCAGTGTTAACTGGACTTTTATCTATCACATTTGTATAACCCAGTGACTCCAATAAAGTTTTTATGGCTTCTAAATAGGTACATACACTATATTTCCAAAAGTATTCATTTGTCTGCCTTCACAGGAATATGAATTCGAGGGACACCTCATCCTGAATACAGGGTTTACTATGATCATAGCCTTTGTACCTGTAACAGCTTCAGCTCTTCTAGGAAGACTTTAAACAAGGTTTTGGAGTGTTTATGGGAAGTTTTCCTGGCTCACAGTCTCCACTTTAATTCATCCTAAAGGTGTTGAGGTCAGGACTCTGTGCAGGCCAGTCAAGTTCTTCCACACAAACTCGCTCATCTATGTCTTTATGGACCTTGCTTTGAGCACTGGAACACAGTGGAACAGAAAGGGCCCACCCCAAACTATTCCCACAAAGTTGGGAGTACGAAAAATGTCTCAGTGTGCTTATGTGTTAAGAGTTTCTTTTACTGGAACTACTCCCGAAAAACAACCCCACACCATAATACCCCTTCGGCCAAACTTTGCACTTGACACAATGCAGTCAGATGAGTACATCTCCACTGCTCTAGAGTCCAGTGTATGCATGCCATACACCCCTGCATCCAACTTATTGATGAGGTCTACAAAGTTAGAGACGATATCGAGGTTGGGTGGTGGTGCTTGTTGGCTGGGTATGCAGGAGCTGTCAGCTGTAAAGTCTGTGAGGAGAACTGTCACTATCCTGAATGCACAATGGCCTGGAAACCATAAAGACCTGGATGGCCGCTAACTTTCTGCTTCTTAATTAAGATAAAACTGAGGTTATTGTACTCGGCCCTGAAAATCTTAGAAATATGGTATCTAACCAGACTCTTACTCTGGATGGCATTACCTTGGCCTCCAGTAATGCTAAGCCTTGTATGAAGCTCCTTGGCCATGGAAACCTATTCTATGAAGCTCTCTACACACTGTTCTTGAGCTAATCCAAAGGCCACATGAAGTTTGGAGGTCTGTAGCATTTAACTCTATAGTGAGTTGCCAACCTCTACACACTATGCACCTCAGCATCTACTCACACTGCTCTGTGAGTTTTGGTATATCCTGCCCACACAGGAAATCGCTCTGTCAATCAGTGACATATGTGTTTTTAAACAAGCCTACAGTGCCCTCTAGTGGCCCACTGTAGCATAAACTCAAAGGGTTTTTAAGCGATAGTACAGATGGTGTCCTGGAGGCTTTGGAGCATTATCCTTGCTCATCCTCACTGTGCATGTGTGGTCTAAAATCCATAAATTGTTAGACAGCTTGCCACTCCCACTTCTTTACACACACACACACACACACACACACACACACACACACACACACACACACACACACACACACACACACACACACACACGTCACTATAATCACTCTACAGCAGGAGTTCCTGACATTCATGGTTTGAATACAGTCATATGATGTATGACTGTATGTTATGGTTTGGGGCTGCATCTCAGCCAGTGGTGTTGAGGATCTTGTTGAATTTGATTCAATTATAAATGGATCTGGAAAGTGCCTAGTTGGCTGTGGCTTCATTTTTCGACATGACAATGATCCCAAATACACTGGCAGAGCAGTGACAGCATACCTGGATAGAAAAACACACAGTGAAACAGCATCAGTCATGGATTGAAGCCCAGACCTCAATATTATTGAAGCAGTGTGGGATCTAAGGCATCCAACATCCAGAGAAGAGCTTTGAATGTCCTTTAAGAAACCTGGAGAACTATTCCTCAAGGCTGCTTAAAAAAAATAGAAGAAATCTTCACCAAGAGAGTTCAGGCTGTGTTGAAAAATAAAGGTGGTCATACCAAATACTGACTTTCAATCTGGTTACAATTGTAAACTCTGCTTTTACCCTATATACTACACTTTCCATGTGATTTTTCCGTATATTCCTGCATGTATTTTACATTTTGATAGAAAAATATAAAGAAATAAGGTGTGGCAGAAGACTTTTGCGCAGTACCAGTATCAGAATTACTTCACAGCGTTGGTAACATGCCCCAGATTGTCCCACACAAGCACACCCTTCCACCTACATTTACTTTTTTGATATCTGGTGAGCCAATCTCTGCAGTTCTTTGAAACTTCATAGGCAGTGGTTAGCTTTGCTAATACATCACAAAAAATCACAAAAAGTACTAATATGATTTTTTCAGTAAATGAAAAGTCGGTGTATCACCACAGTTCTTACAACGGATCCAAAATGAGAAAACAAATGCACAAAATGTAATAATTTTATCTCAATTTATCTCGAGTACTTTTACCGACCTACACTTCCAGCTGGTTTCTTGTACTCATCAGGCTTTTTGAGTATCAGTGGCTCAAAACCTTTGGACTGAGCTGCTGTCACCCCTTCATTTTATTGATTTAGATTAGAGGAGGGAACCACCAGACACCCCACAGTATATTATCACAATACTTCACTGTGATTAGATAGTGATTCTTAACATTTTGCAACATGCTGAGCATTGAAATAACATGTATTGTGATTTATCACATTGTTTTTTAAACTGTAAACTTTGTCTGTTTTATCCAATAAGATTACGTTATCTGACTTCATTTCACTTCAGTAACGGTGACAAATCTTGAAAAATCCCAATCTGTAGCGGTCTTCATAGCTCATACATTCTGTAGGAATAAAACCAGCTGGCAGCCAGTTGAGTCGAGTCGCTTCAAGTTGTTCTCATCAATATAAGGCTCTTTCAGGCTGATGAAATCATGTTGGAATCTGTGACTGCAGTCAGCCTGAGTCAGACTGCAACTGTTTGCAGAAAGCTTGCCTCCTGTCAAGCGACCTTTGCAATCACCTTGCAGTCAAAAGTGGTTGTGAGTGCGCAACACCCTCAAGCTCTGGGTAACCTGAATTCGAAAGTAGCTTCGTCAACCTAAGTGTGTCCAGTGCAGTTTTTTTGTTTGAGTCGGTTTAATGTAAGTTTTTCTTGGTGTCTGATGTTGTATTGTTCATGTATGCATGTGTGTTTTCGATTCCTCCATCAGACAGCGAAGACTACCCGGCATGCTGCTGTTATATACCAGGCTATAGAGCTGCTGATTACAGCCGTATCAGAGGATTTACACGGTTTGTGTAAATCCTCAGTTTGTTTGTGGGGGACGGAGGCGTTTTTATAGATTATGGTATAGTAATATAGAATGAGGAGAGATGTGGATTGGAAAGATTAGAGGACACTGAGGAATGGGAGATGGTCAGATTACCAGGACCAGACCAGGATTAGTCATGTAATGGGCCCATCTACTGCATCTATCATGCAGTAGATGGTTGCTGAAAGCTATGATTGTTGAGAACTATGATTTGGTAGAAGCCACGTCATGTTAAGTTTAAATATATATATAGAATACAATGAAATCCTTGAATCCAGAGGGATATTTTCAGAATAATAATGGATTGGATTTATATAGCGCTTTTCAAGGCACCCAAAGCGCTTTACAATACCACTATTGATTCACTCTCACATTCATACACTGGTGGAGGCAGCTACAGTTGTAGCCACAGCTGCCCTGGGGCAGACTGACAGAGGCGAGGCTGCCATATCGTGCCATCGGCCCCTCTGGCCAACACCAGTAGGCAAGTAGGGTAAAGTGTCTTGCCCAGGGACACAACGACCAGGACAGAGAGCCCAGGGATCGAACCGGCGACCTTCCGGTTACAGATGCGATTCCCAACCCCCTGAGCCACAGTCGCCCAGAAACCTTAAATATAAATAAAAACTAGAGTTCAAATAATATGTCAGAAAATAATTAGTGTAATAATAATTCAGGGATCCACATAATCTCCTGTTTGTGTTCACAGTACTGAGGATTGAACTTAATCCGTTATCTGCGCTCAAAGGTGCCACAACTCTTTTGCGGAAACGGTGTGATCTCACTTTGATAGTAACACGCATTAATCATCTGCAGCTCAACGTGGCAAAGACCAAGGAACTGATCGTGGACTTCAGGAAGACCAGGAAACACTTGACCCCTGTTTCAATCCAGGGGGTCAGTGTTGACATTGTGGAGGACTATAAATACCTTGGAGTACACATTGACAATAAACTGGACTGGGCTAAAAACACCACAGCACTTTACAGGAAGGGCCAGAGTCGTCTCTATTTTTTGAGACGACTGAGGTCCTTCAACATCTGCCAGAAAATGCTGAGGATTTTCTATGAGTCTGTTGTGGCCAGTGCGATCCTCTATGCTGTTGCATGCTGGGGGAGCAGGCTGAGGGTCGCAGATGCCAACAGACTCAATAAACTAATCTGTAAGGGCAGCAATGTTGTGGGGATGGAGCTGGACTCCCTCAAGGTGGTGTCGGAGAGGCGGATGCTGTCCAAGATAAAGACAATGTTGGATAACACCTCCCACCCACTCCATGACATGCTGGTCAGTCACAGGAGCTCGTTCAGTGAGAGACTGAGATTACCGAAAAGCACCACTGAACGACACAGGAAATCTTTCCTGCCTGTGGCCATCTCCCTGTACAACGCATCCACTTAACACACTGGTTACTGCTACAACTACACATGTTTCTTTTCCAGCTATTTATTTATGAGTGACTTATGTATGTATATATATATATGTATATATTGTACTATTCTTAGTTAATGTATTGTCTGTCTTGTCTTAATGTTGGTTTATAATGGAGCACTGTAACAAAAAATAATTTCCCCCAGGGATCGATAAAGTATTCTGATTCTGATTCTGATTAACACCAAGAAGCTTCACTTCCCCCAGGGAAATTTATCTCACAGGGTAACTGACATCAGGTCAGTGAAAATCCTGCAAAACATTGAGCAAAAGCATGGAAATGTGGAACAGAGGGATGTTTGGGGAAAAAGACAACAGTTTGGACAACAGTGTGATTCCAAAGAAGCAACAATTTGTCTGTTGAGAATGGTCAAAGTCATAGACACACACTGGTTTGTAAAGTGTCTGTTAGCACTAGCAGGAGCCTTTTGTGAATAATATGTGATGTAGCACAGGAAAGGCTGCTGAAGATCAAGTGCAACCAGACTCAGTAATATTTCCAGTGTCTGTTATCTGAAGTTCCCCATCTGCAAAAATCTCTTAGAATGTCTGAAAAATGTTTTGTTTTTGTTTTTTGAGCAGTTTTTGATGTACGAACTCCAAATAAATGGCGTGCTAGTTTAGCCCAGGTCCTTTTTTTAAAATCAGATATTGAATCTTTTCTTATTCCAGCATTCAAATGGACAAATAATATAAAAAAAACACTTAGTGTAGAGCACAAACCAGGCTGTAAATGTAATGTTCCTTTCCGCTGTAAAGTTGGGCATTTTAGAATGAGAGTCGGTGGACATGATGCACTTCTGGAACCAGCCTCTAGTGGACAGTAGAGGAACCGCAGTTTTGTTACGCATTGTCTTTATTTTCCGACACTTTACTGACAATTTGCTGTGATGTACGGTTTGGAGACCAAATTAAGGAGACAAGGCTGAGATGTTTTGCACATGTGCAGAGGAGGGGTTGTGGACAAAGGATGTTGAAAGTGTAGCTGTCAAACAGGAGGAAAAGAGGAACAAAGGAGGTTTGTGGATGTGGTGAAGGACGACGTGCAGGAAGTTGGAGTGATAAAGAAGAAAGAAGGAAAAGTGTTGAAATGCCAGTACAATAAAAATAAAAGCACATTTAATCAGCAAACTTGGCTGCTTTTTTTTTCTTATTCGATTGTTTAAAAGGCACCAGAGCAAGAACGTTTATGTCTCCATTGAACAGGACCCCACAGAGATGAAAGGTCCAATGTGTTATACTTTCAGCATTATCTTCACACTAAGTTGCCACCACTTTGACACAACTGTTTATATCACAAAACAGCATTAAAGCAAGCAGAACTGAATATCAGCAATTTGCTCCCAGTTCAGTTAATACACCGACTCTGTGTCTGTTTAAATTGCAGCAGCAGCAGCAATGTCGCAACTGTGCTTGTTCTGAAATAACAGGCTGAGATGATAACAAAGGGAAGCATGCTTTCCTTTGTGTTTCCTCTGTGTGTGTTTCAGCTTTGTTGGCTCTGCTCCTTTGTTACAACCACAATAGCGGCAGAGGATTTACTGCAGGGTGCAGTCCTGTCCAGCAGAGGGAGCTCCGTCACGGTAACTGTCAATCAAGACAAAGCACTTCAGCCTGTCATCAAGAGGGTAGAAACAGGAGAAACAAAGCAGGCACCGATATTTAAGCTACAGATTTATGATGAAGGACATTTTCAACACAGTTCTGTTATTCTGAATGCTTCGATGTTTTCTACATTTAATAACAAGCCAAATAGTTGTTTGTGCTCGTCCTATTCTTTCCTTTGTTTGTTCACCTGTCAGCGGGAACACATGGAGTTCAGCGTCTTGCCACACAGCACTTTGTACTTGGCAGGGATGAATAAACTGCTCTACCAGATGTGCATGACACATTTATTGATCATTTCAGCCCCAAAAAGACCCAAGAAAGGATAGTTTGAACAGGAAGCAACTGTCGCGTTTGTTATTACACTTAATAAACCTAATCAATCATTTAAAAAACAATCAAAAACAAAAAAAATACCCTTAAATACAAAAAGAAAGCTACTTTCTGCTCCTCCTTTAATCACAAGGAGTCACCACAGCAGATTTGGCAGATTTTTTATGCTTGATGCCCTCTATGGGTTTTGTGTCTCTTCATGTAAAAATTGAGTGCAAATAACCTTTCGGTTTCGAGTATAACTATTTAGTATAGATAGAGATTAAATTTTAAAAAACAAAACAAAACCCACAAATCGTGGCTAATTTTGGCCCTCGTGCCCCAGTTTCGGCATGCTTTTTAAGATCTTTTAGCCTAATTCACTTTGTCAGAGACTGATAACTATTTTTTCCATGCAGGGCCAGGTAGGTTTTAATAGCATTTTTCCACTAATGAATGAAATCCACATCTAAAAACTATTTTGTATATACTTGGGTTATCTCTGTGTAATGCTAAAACGTATGTCATGATCTGAAACACAAGCTGTGCAACGATTCAAAGGAGTATAAATAAAGCTTTAGTCACAGCACATCTGACATCTGGTCCACATAAGGTGGACCTGTGGCTGAGTCTACACAGCCAGACTCACCTCGCATATTTTTATGTAGCCCATAAAAAACAACAGATGATAGCCACATTTGAGCCAAATATTTATTACTATTACTATTATTTATTTCTATTAAAACACTTAGATTGGTGCCTCTTATCCCTATTAAACTTATTCAGGGGAAGGTTGCTTGTGTGTGAAATAATCAACTCCTGCCGTAGTTTCTAATCTCCTTTTTGCGTGTATTTGCAAACCCAGACAACTGACGTCAGCGCAGGAACTAAATAAACTCCCTGATGCAAGCACACGGGCAATATTTGCATCTTTAACGTGACACAATGGCTTCTGGTTTGACT
The DNA here is from genome assembly GCF_057382275.1 of Copadichromis virginalis. NCBI lineage: Eukaryota > Metazoa > Chordata > Actinopteri > Cichliformes > Cichlidae > Copadichromis > Copadichromis virginalis. The sequence goes on from NC_140620.1 coordinate 32,915,246, forward strand.
GACACTTGTGCGCATGCAAAAGCATACCTGTAAAAGTCTCTTTGTTGTCCCACACAACATCTGCCTTCTGCAGATAGATGCATGCAAATTGACTTTTAAAAAAATTGCAAAACAGCTTGTTTTACTTAAAACTCATGGGCCACACCTTTTATCTGGAACATTACTCAGCCACAGTGCATGAATGTTCATGTTCTTACCCTTAACTGAAAGAGAACTTTGTGTGTTTGAGAGGCAAATAAACAGCGTTTGAGATTCTGGAGAATTTCTACATTTTTCCTCCCTCTGTGTTGTATATGAGTCAGAAAAAGGGCAAAAAGTTTAAAGCTACATAAGTTCATGTGTTCTCACAGCTGCAGAGTTAACAGGTTAACAGGGTTCAGAGGCTTTCACAGGTTTGACTGGTCTCATGCCAGACAGAGGTTAGCAGAACCGGCCTTCCTTTGAAAAGCAGCTGATATTTCCCCAGGAAAGAGTTAGGTTGCCTGTAGGCTCAAGTGGTAGCTAGCCCCCATTGTGCGAGAGACTGCAGGTTGATATTTTGGCTGTCATAATGCCGTCCAGCTTCTTTCCTGTAACAAAAGGTTAAAGAGGTGAAAGAATGAAAGACCAAAGCCTCCACATATAGATTGTATAAGAGGGTGAAAGCACAGTGCTTTAGCAACACAGCTTAAAGAATAATTTATTGCTCAGGTACCCAAGCTGTACTCAAGTTTTCTTTCATTTGGGAGAATTAAGATTTGGCAGGTTTAATTCCAGCTCGGTGACCGCTAACCATGTAATGTTACCTTGCATGAAATTGCAGACATGCAGGAATCACACCGGATAGCAGAAAAACATTTTAATTTGATGATCCTGATTAAAAATGAAACATAAAAATTACATTAAACAAGAAGAAGAGTTCTCTTTGTTTACATGCTCCAGCTGAGCAGTAATTGATAGCATTTCATCAGGATTGCAAGCTTTAAATTACAACTTATGAGTAATTGTGATCATTTTAAAATTTAGAATACTTTTAAAAAGAAGCTTAATAGTTACATTGTCAAGGATTACTTCATTACATCAAACTTTTTTAATGACAGAAGGTACTTCCAGTTGTTCCCTTGTGTCTCAAGGTCTACAGCAGATGGATCTGCATGTTCAATTTATTTACAATTTATATACATCAATGGGAGAATATACAACTTTCATTGTGTGTTCTCCCATAAACTCTGATCAGCTCTTGCTGTTTTTCCATTTATTAAATGACCACGTTCAGCCGTGTTACTAAATTGTATGCCTTTGTCTTGAAAAGTAAACTGGGAATGCGTGTCGATGCCTTCGTCTCCTCTCGCTTGGATTAATCACCTCCAATCTATCCAACATGCTGCTTTAAGGCTTTCAAGGAACTCTCACAAGTTTTCACTTATAACCCAACTTTTAAAGCTTTTGCACTGTCTCCCTGTCAGGTTTAGAGCATGTCATCTTCTCTTCAAGCCGGCTCTTTAGAGCTTCTTGTGACTGCTATGAAGACTTTTCTTAGCCCCGAAAAGTGCTATAAAAACAGACTTTACTTAATTAATATTATGGCACCTGGCATACAGTGGGGATAGATTACACCAGTGCGTTTGTAAGGGTTTGATTTGACCAAATGCAACAGGTGAATATTCAAAATGTGTTTGCATCGTTTTGAGATGTTTAAAGAGATATGTGTGACAGTAAACATGTTGTAGATATACACAGGTCCAATATTTTCTGTTTTTTTTTTATTGTAAAATCAAAAGCAGAGTTGCAGCATGAGTTTTCTTTAGGTCTTTGCCATTTAAAGGGATGCATTCAGAGGCCGACAGGTGGTCCCCGCATAGAGTTAAGGGTATGATTCCCACCAGGGCCAGCTGCACTAAACATGATCCCGCTCATGACACTGAAAGGTGTTTGGGATAAAAGGTTCCAGCAAATTGTCACATGCAAAGTGTAGTAGAGGCTAAGAAAGCCGAGCGTGGCATTCTCCGCAGTGTGTAAGAACACAGATACCGCCCCTGGGACGTAGGGGGAAAGTCCTCCTTGATTACTCTATCTAAGTTTGTTGCAGGAGCTTAAAGTTCTGCTGTCACACATGCATGCTCTCTTAATAAGCGTTTAGTGACAAGTTGCTGCCTTTAGGCAAAAATCTTAGGATCAATCTCGGGTCAGAGGGAATGCAAGTGTGGTGCCAGCAGGTGTAGTATGTTCAGCGAATTTTGTTCTTTGCATTCACGTTACTCACACTAAATGCCTAATTTCTTGTTTCTCACATTGCTTTGAAATGTCTCCTCCACTTTTCTGAACATCTGTCTTTTTAAAACAACTCTAAAGCAAAAATAATTTGCACGTCTGTGTGAAATTTGCTATATGATAACATTTCCTAAGATTATAAACAGGCGAACACAGTGACATTAGAAATGCATTTTCACTATTAAGAATTCATTATTGTAAAAGTAGCTGGCCAGTGTTGCCACCAATTAAGGTGGAGATCATTCCACATGCTGTATTCTCTTTAAAAACATACGTTTTTTCTGTCAAATACATATGAACCAGATATGCTATTCACTATAAATAAATACAGTGGTGTGCAAAATATAGTATTTCCAGTTACAATACAGTGAATCACAACCACAGATTTGCACAAGTGTTTTTGAATTATACTTTAATACCACTGATAAAAACCTCGGTTTCTTATTTTATTTTATTTCAAGATTACTTTATTTAAGATTATTACAAGAATTACTCAGTAATGGCTCATTTACGCTTGTTTTTTTGAGTTTGTATAATATTTGATAATAAGATCTAACATAAATAGCCAAAAAAATGGAACTTGACCCAAGATTTCGTCTGATCACAGCGCGCGGGTGGGGGGACTCCGAGTCTGCTGGTCTGGGAACAGTTTCCTACACCTAAACAGTTGCTGGAAAGCTCAACAGCAGGTTCTAGATAAGCCCGAGAAAGTCACCGCCTATTTTGAAAACTTCAGTAAACTCCACGCTACGCGATTTGCCAAAGTTATTGACGCAAAGCTCCAATATCTCGCACCGATTGGTTTCGACTTCTGTCAACGGCTGACAGTCAAAGTGACGGACCAATCAGAGCCCGTCTCTGCCCCTTTGTTCCTCCCGTTCGCTCGGTGACGCAGGGGGTCATGTGTTGTTTGTGCTGTGGCCCGTAGAGATGTGTACAAGAGGAGAAGGGAAAGCAGTGCTAACCGAGCTAGCTGGATCCTCCCGATTATAGAAACACGGCTGAACGTGGTCATGTTGCACGCGGTGGGCTTTATTTCGTGAAAAAAAATAAAAAGCAAAGCTCACGCTGGAGTACCTGCCTCGCCGCTGAGAGGGCAAAAGGGACTATTTTCTTCAGACGGAACAGCAAAGCCGGTTTGTGAGTGCTGCAAATCTGAGCCGTGTGTGTGTGTTTGTGAGTCAGTTAGCTGGCCTAGCCGGACTCAGGAGCTCGTCTCCCAAAACAAGAATGGGGTCTAGGTCCGCTCGGATTAGCTTGCTAGTAAAGTGACCTTTGATTGTGTTCTCTGATGGCAAATTTCACGAACTATCAGGAAGGCAAGGCAGCGATGTTGATGGTGGAGACACAGCAGAGGGACGTGGGGACGAAACCTGCGGCCGCCACCGCTGCAGCCGCAAACGGAGACGGCTCGGTCGGGGAACCCCCTTCCCCGTTAATTAATGTCGGCGGAGGAGCCGGAGGTGGTGGTGGTGGAGGAGGAGGAGGCTCTCGTTTCCACCATTTACCTCCGTCAAACCACTTCAACCTTAGCCACCACCAGCCGCCAAAGGATCAACAGCAGCACCATCACTGTCAGCAGCAGCAGCAGCAGCATCTTTCTGGGGAAAACATCGCAGAGTCTCCGGGCAGGAAAGCCACCGCCGCCTCCTCCTCCTCGCCTTTCAGCCAGGTACACACCGCCGAGGACCCCGCCGCTGGCAACAGCCATGTATACGCAGCTGTGAACGTCGTAAACACCCCAGACGTGGTGGATGATATACGAAAGTGTGGCTATTTAAGAAAGCAAAAGCATGGACACAAGAGGTTTTTCGTGCTGAGGGCTGCCAGCCACCTCGGCCCCAGCCGCCTGGAGTACTACGACAGCGAGAAGAAATTCAGGAACAGCCTGCGCTCTGCTGCTGCCGCCGCGGCAGCCTCCTCCGCCTCCGCCTCCAGCAGTGGTGGAGCCGTCCTCCCTTCTCCTCCCAAAAGAGTGATTTACCTCTACCAGTGCTTCACCGTGAACAAAAGGGCGGATTCCAAAAACAAACACCTCATTGCCCTTTACACCAAGGATGAGTACTTTGCCATTGTGGCTGAGAATGAGCAGGAGCAGGAGGACTGGTATGTGGCTATCAGTGAGCTGATGAGCGAGGGCAAAAAAGGACACTTAGACTCTGATGATTTAGATGATGGATATGGTACGGTCACCCCTGGTACTGTGTTTAAAGAGGTGTGGCAGGTGAATGTAAAACCCAAAGGACTGGGTCAAACCAAAAACCTCACAGGTGTTTACCGGCTATGCCTCTCTACCAAAACCATTCACCTCGTTAAGTTGAACTCTGAGACGCCCTGTGTCAACTTGCAGCTGATGAACATCAGGCGCTGCGGACATTCAGAAAGCTTCTTTTTCATCGAGGTGGGCCGCTCCTCCTCCATCGGGCCTGGGGAGATATGGATGCAGGTGGACGACTCTGTTGTGGCCCAGAACATGCATGAGACCATCCTGGAAACGATGAAAGCGCTGAAAGCGTTTGCGGAGTTTCGGCCGAGGAGTAAGAGTCAGTCGTCGGGCTCCAATCACATGCCTTTTATCACGACGCGGCGCCACCTGGGCAACCTTCCGCCGAGTCAGACTGGGCTGCAGCGACGGTCGAGGACAGAGTCCGTGGTTGGCACGCCGCCGTCGACTAAAAGCAACATGGCTAGTGGCTATCGCTTTCGGACATCCAGTGAGGGCGAGGGCACAATGAACCGGCCGTTCCGCTCTGCCACTGGAAGTTTGGTTCACCTAAACACTGTGAGGGCCCATCACGGTCGTCAGGATATGGGCAGCGGTGGTGGCGGCAGCAGTGGGAGCGGCGTCGCCACAGGAAACGCTGGTACAAGCACCGGCAGCGGACGCTATGTCAGAGCTATCCCAGGGGCAACATCCACCTATCATGCCCGCTCTGCCTCGTTGCCAGTCTCCCATTTTCCCTCCACCACTAGCCCCGTGAGCGTCTCCTCCAGCAGCGGCCACGGCTCCGTCTCCGACACGCTCACCCGCCCATCGAGCGCCTCAATATGCGGCTCCCCGTCAGACGGTGGCTTCAACTCGTCAGATGAGTACGGCTCCAGCCCAGGTGACTTCCGTTACTTCCGGGTGCGGAGCAACACACCAGACTCTCTTGGCAACACCCCACCAATCAGAGAAGAGAACTGTTTAAATGATTACATGGCCATGGGCTGGAACCGGGAGGTCTTTGGCACCAATGCGGGCTCCGGAAACAACAGTGGAGCTGACACGCCGCGGGATGAGAGCACGTCAACAACAGAGGATGAGCGCTTTTCTTCATCATCACTGAGGAGGAGGACGCACTCTTTTACCAGACCGACTGGTGGCGCGACCGGAGTGGCAGTCTATCAGAAAATGACACAGACTAACTTCTCACTGGATGAGGGATCGGATGTGGTGTTGCCATTTGGCAGCGGCCTGCTCCGTGGGGGGCCGTCGTCCTCCTCTTCCTCACTGCGCTCTGACTACAGCTCCTGCTCCGAACACAGCCAGCAGAGCCGTCCCTCCACACTCTCCCGAACGGAGGCCGGTTCCGAGCGCCCTCCCCTCTCCTCCTCCGCCAAGGAAGACAGCGGCTATATGCCTATGATGTGTGGCGTGGCGGTGTCGCCGAGGGACACTCCCCCTGACTACATGCCTATGCAACCCAGCTCTTACTCCCACCACATCTCCCATTCTCCTCAGTTTCACAGTCCAGCTTTAGCTACACGCTCAGCCCACCATCATCACCCCCAGCTCCAATCCCAATCCTCCACCGATTCCCACGGCTACATGATGATGCTCCCGGGGGGGAGTTGCAGCTCCCCTTCCCCAGTGCAGGCCTCTCCCAGCCCTCACAGCAGCTCCAGCCTCATTGGGGCGTGTGCAAGCGACAGCATTGCAGAAAGACCCGAGAATGGGGAATATATGGACATGTCGTACAGTAGTGCTGGGGGGCGCAAGGTCACAAATGAAGGGAGCAGCAGATATTATACAACTGGCACACCTGAGAACACCCCAAAGCCTTACAGCCCTTATTTCTCTCTCCCTCGCTCCTATAAGGCCCCCAGCAGAGAAAGGGAAGAGAAAGATAAAGAGTATGGGGAGTACGTTCCTATGAGCTCTCCTGCTAAACCAGTCTACTCATCAGTCGCCACATCTTCAGTGTCAACACCAGAAAAGAGGGGTGGGGGAGGTAGTAGCACCTCCACTCCCTCTCACCCACCTCCGCCTTATGGCGCTCACCATACGACTGCAGCAATGGCTGACAGCCGTATTGTGAGGCCCAACCGCCTCCCTTTAGGCCGAAGAAGTTTCCACGGACCGCTGCGAATTAGTGAGCCTTCAACAGCATCTGCAGGCACCTTGACTTCAGTCCCTGCCACTGGCAGCTCCTCTGAAGGGCCTTCCAGTCCTGGAGAGTATATTAATATAGAGTTCGGTGATCACTACCCTCTCCAGCAAGAGCCACCCGCCTACCCTCACTCTGCCCAAGACGAAGCGCCTTCCCTGGGATCCGGTGACCACTGTCGCTCCCCTCCTCAGGATTACATGAGTGTGGAGGTAGGAGCGGACCAGCAGGATAGTTCTGGTTGCCTGGGCAAAAACCAGTCACCCAGACCGAGCCTAGTTGCCCCATGGAACCCACCCAGCTATATCCGACCACTGGCTAGCAATCCCGGGGCGGTGGCCTCCCCTGGAGTGCAGGTCGGAGGTCACTGGAGGCCAGTTGGGGACGACTACACAGACATGACGTTTAACCTCAGCAGAGGTGACGGGACACAAACGAGCCCTACAGCCATGCTGCAGCATCTCTGTGTGATAGAGGGGCGTTATGGCCACCCTCCCCACACCACCTCCTCATCCATTTCTCCCCCCCTGCCCCCGACGAGCCCAGATAGGGCGCCAACGCAGCCGATGGAGCCCAAGGTGGTTCGAGCTGATCCCCAGGGCAGAAGAAGACACAGCTCAGAGACATTCTCCTCCACCTCTTCCTCTAATTCAACGCCTCCTAGTGGAGGTCTTGGCTCCTCGGCCACACACCCCACCCTTGCTAACCCCTTGGCCCCCAACGGATCTTATGTAACGGAGGGACAGGCGTCTAGATGGGCCAGCTCGGCGTCTTTTGACAGTGTGTGGATGTCTGTGGAGGGTCTGGGTGACTCTCCAGCTCACCACGCCCCGGCAAGAACCACAGAAACAGGCACGGCCTCCAGGACTTCAGCAGCATCCTCCTCCTCTTCCACGGAGCCCGGAGCCGGCAGAATGTGCAGGAACATGTCAGTTGGCTATCAAAACGGCCTCAACTACATCGCCTTGGAGCTGAGGGAGGATGGGAGTAATACGGGAGCTGTGACGTCGGGAGCAGGTAGCAGCAGTGGGAGCACGGCATCGGTGGTGGCGGCTGCAGGGGGGATGGTGCCTCTGCCAGAGAACAGAGCCTACGCCAGTATAGACTTCACCAAATCAGACGGCGTCACTGCAACAACCAAGGGTGAGTCAGCATAAGTGATGATTTTGTGTTAGTGTTATAGATACTACTTTCTGTTCTGCACATGCTCACTTTCTTTCCTGAAGTTTATGTGTGGAAAAACACTGTGTGTGTGTGTGTGTGTGTGTGTGTGAGATCTTTCATGTGTGAGTAAAAGTGTATTTTTTTTTTCTCTTCTTTTTTCCCCCCTCTCACTGAAATCCAAAATAACCGTTGAGTGCTGGATGCTATTATTAGCTGCATTGTATCAATTTGCAGCTCCTCCAGTGAATCTATTTTGAATCAAGTCTCTGTGATCTTGACAAGGCAGCGTTCACGCGCGTCTTTTGAAGGCATCTGCCCAGGGAGCTGAAGCCTTGGCTATAACAGTGCTCGTACAGGAAGTGGCACCAATATGCAGTTCATCTTGAGGTCTGCGCACGCTGTGTGCAAACACACTGGTAGACGATTAGCTCGCTGAATGAACGGGAGGGTTTATCTGAGGTCAAGTGTGGGTTGAATCACCCAAAAATGCCTCAGACTTCCTGTCTTTGTAGCTTGGTGGTGGTGGTGTGTGTGTGTCTCTCTCTGCCTGTCTGTGCACGTGCCGCTGTTTTCTTTGTGTCAGCATGTATGCAGAGTGTACTAATGTGTGGGTGTATAAACTCTTTTGTCTGCTGGAAGGCTGTCACATGAGAAGCTTTTCAACATCTATGAAAAATTATTTTTATTTATACTAAACACGAAGGAATCCAGTGCCAACAGGAACACTCAATGTGGCAGCACAATGCACTTAATACCTTTTTTTTATAGTCTAGTAAGCTGGCAGTCACTCGGTGAAACATGTTTTTACTAGGGATGTTCCTGGCAAATGATTGTTTAAAATGACAGGAAAAATAATCACTAGATTACTTGATGTGAGAAAGCACTAAAAATTGAGTAGAATTTAATAGCTGAGGTTAAACATTGTAAAAACATTCTGTTTATACTCTATTTAAATAGGCTGTTCCTGCACGGTCGTCTTAAAGCCAGCTGCACAGAGACCTGTGGTGTTGGCTCAGGTCAGAGCTTGTTTAAATGAAAATCAGCTTGCAGTTTGTCTGCCTCAGTGATGGGTTTGTTATAAGAACCTTTTAGCATTTCATTTAAGTTAGGGCTGCTCAATTAATCGAATTTTAATCACGATTACGATCTGGGCTTTCAACGATCATTAAAAATGACTGAGCCGATTATTAGCCCCTCCCTCATTTATCCGCGACACCTTAAAGGCCGGTCCGTGAAAATATCCGGTTGTTCAGTGATGACGCGACGAATCCTACTTCCGGGTCTAAAGTAGTCTGCGTTTAATATGGCTTTTGTGTTGTTAACATGTTTAATGTTATGTATTTTCTTCTATTTGATCTCAAAAAGCTCCTAAAACAGTCAGCGACCACTGTTGACCTCCCTCGGCTTTTATTACCGCTAATCATTTATTTAAGCTCAGTTTTTAAAACCTTAGGATGTAACTACAGCCCAGCCCATGCAGCAGTATATGAATGACTAACCTCGTATTGTGGATGGATTATCTCAGTTGTTCTCCTGGCTGAAGTTTGGTCCTTTTACAGCATCCTGCCATGCGATTACATTTGTTCCTGACCACCGAGAACACTCACGTTAACTTTTATCGAGTGGAAAAAAAGTTAGCTTGTTTATATTATGCTAACATAGCTGTGTCGCTAGCGGTCACGTAGCACATCATTATATAGCAGGTAGCTCAACTTCAGTAACCCTACAAACGTCACTGCTGTTTAGTTTTCTGTCTTCATTTATGTTGGAAGTAATAACAGAGCTGTACGTTTTAATTTGTTTCCAAAACCCCGCAGTCAGGACATGCTATATTGTATTTAGATAGAAGCTAGCGAGCTAACTCCCTGCTAACTTCTAACTCCGTTAAATGTCATAAATTCCGTTTTCATGGATGCCTGGATGTTAAACTCAATTGTTACACCTGGTAGAGCAGAACGCTGATCATTTTATTAAAGATGAAAGACTTTAGACAGTTTTTCAACTCTCAGTAATGCCATAGTGATCGTTTGATATGTGGACCTGCAGCGGAGTTTAGGCCCAGACACTGCTAGTGACGTCAGACTGAACAACCGGATTGTCGGGCATAAACCGGTCCGTGGCGCAAAAAAGGTTGGAGACCGCTGATTAAGAGGACCCGAGGGAAGCTCGGAAAGCTGAGCAGAAGTTATTTGGAGAGTGACTGCCGTTGGTTGAAAAGAGAGTTTAAAAAAAAAAAAAAAAAAAACTTCAGTGGTGTTGCACACTATTTTATATTATTTTTTAAAAGTCATTGTTAACCCTTTAAAGCCGGTCAGAGCAGCACGCTCCGTTTTGCGTAACTATTTTTAAATCCCTGTAGAACCTGAACCGTGTAAGCTAGCGCAATAATTTGTTTTGCATATGAAACCGGAGGAGTTGTACTTACATCTGATGCCATCAGCTTGTCCTCGTCACGGTTTCCTTCCACATATAGCTTTGCAAAAATTGCATAAAAAGCGCTTGCAGGAACAAAAACATAATATTCCAGAAACACGCTCCTATCAGCTGTTCGTAACACTTCCCACAGTGAAATGAGGCACATGCTGTTTTCTTTGCAAATTTGCATCATAGGATTGTTTTTTGTTTTTCCTGCAGTATATAAAAATTGGTGTATCTCCAAAATAAAACTATGAAGACACTCAAAATAAATTTCCTGTGGTGGGAAACTATTTTTTGCAACTTTATTGTATTTAAAGTTTTGAGGGATAAACCTCTTAAATTTCTCCAAGTAGAAATATATGTAAACAAAACAAAAGCGATTTTCAATTTTTTTTGTAGTTTATTGCACTTTTTTGCAATTTATGTAATTACTATGGACTTAATGCATACATATTATTAAAATATGGGCTATAACAGTTGTATTGATGTATAGCAACTTGAAATGCTCCCACAAATGGCACTACAGCATGTAAAAAAAAAAAAAAAAAAAAAATAATAATAATATAAGCTCTGGTGGACTTGGTTCCATAGTAGGTCTTAAAGGGTTAAATAAATATCGTCAAATAATCGTGATCTCAATTTCAGTGAAAATAATCGTGATTATCATTTTTGCCATAATCGAGCAGCCCTAATTTAAGTGATTGACCCTGGGAGTAACTGACTTTCTTTCCAAAGTAACTTAAAGTGTCTGCAAAATCACACAATGGTTTTTTTTGGGGTTTTTTTGTGTTTTTTTTTTTTTTGGTAGTAGCTTTGATTTAGTTATTATTTTATTAACGTTGGATAAAGTTTTGTCTCATAAAATTGCCCTTTTTTGGTATAAGGTTTCCAGTGTTATCCTCTAAAATTTGCCTATTTTTGGTAATAAATGTCAAGGTTTTATTCTTGTCAGTTTAACTGTAAGTTTATCTTTTTTTTTTCCTCATATTTCTTTTTAGAAATGTCTTTTTCTTGTTCATTTTCAAGTTCTGTTTTTTTCCTCATCAAATCAATCAGTTGTTTCCTCAATTTTTTTTTCTTACCTTTTGCAAGTTTTTTTTTCCAGATATTCAGATATTTTTTTTATGTATTTTCTAATTTTATTTATTTATTTTATTTTTTAGTAAATTTGGCTTCTTTTTCCTTATAGTTACAAGTTTTTTTTTTTGTCTTTAATTTCCCATTCTTTTTGTAAATATATTTGCCTCTGTTTGTAATCAGTTTGCGTCTTATTATGTACATTCTGGAAATTGTGCAAGTTTCATTACATAAAATTTCATTTTTTAACATAAATTTGACAGTTTTATTCTTGTCAATTTAAAAAAATTACCTCCTGTAAATATTAATAATAAATAGTAATAAGGGTTAGGGTGTAGTAAACAGAAAAGGGAGAAGCCAAAGCTTGGTCACTGATTTACAGTTTTAAAAAGCTGCTTGGGGTATATTACTGCTGACCCTCTGCTGTTACCTACTTTAGCTCTGCTGCTGTTGACTGGTGTGCTGTGTGGTGAAGTAGACGTGGAACATCAAACTGCATTATCATTGATACCTGATCCAGCTTTTCAGCCAAGATCAGATCAGTTGTGAATGTCTTTGTTTCCTGCTGTGGTTACTGTTAAAAGTCTGTGAAGGTTCTCAGTTATCCAGGTCATCATAGACCAAGGAAGTCCTCAGACATCCTGTTTAAAAGTTGATTGGCAGTAATATTAAGTAATGATTCAGCTCATATTCGTTAAGTCCTTATGTTTTCCATATTTACAGCTCTTTGTGAAGCAGCTCCAGTAGGTGTAGGTGAACATCCGCAGAAGAAAGGTTTTAGATGAGAATGCATTGCAGGGGATTTCAGGATGATGGGTTGAGTTTGTGAGAAAACATTTGACACTTAGAGCACAAAGTTAGGCTATGTCTGTAAATGAGGATCTCCCTTTTCTCCCTTTTTCTTTCCTCTTCTCTTTTAATTCAGTTTTTTGCACCCACTTCCTCCCACAATCACCTCCTTTTTTTCGTTCTTTTTTTTTTTTTTTCCCTAATAGCGTGAGTCAGGACTCTATGAGAGCGCCGCCTGATTCATTTGTTTATCGTCGTTGTGTGTGGTTATTCACTGCTGAATCTGTGTTCGCCGACACGGGAGATCAACTGACACTCAAACCCGTCCTATTTGAGTTTGTCCGTCTGTCTGTGTGTGCTGTGTTTTCAGCTGCTGCCAGCAGGTTCATTAATCAATAGTGTGTGTGTGTGTGTGTGTGTTAGTTCATGCAGTTCAAGGTAACAATCGGAAATGTTAATCCCTGACACACAGTCTTGTGTATTGGCTTGTTTACAGTCTGTGCCGGGCATCTAGGTAGGTGCGCGTGTGCTTGTAAGCGCTGAGTCATTGCAGGCAGCTTTTGATGTGGTGGTGTAATTGCAGCAGCGGCATGTCAAGACACACAGCAGGGCTGAGAGGAAGCGCATCATCATCACTCAGGAATGCGCTTCCCCTCAGTTGTGGTGTTGCGCGGATAGAGGCACACCTGGATCCTTGACCCAGAGGAGGAGCAGGAGGTGGAGAATCAGGCTGGGTTCTCATCCAGCTGGTGAGGAAGTCTTGCATGCGTCTGTGAAATGTTGCTATAAATATTTCAAATTAGGCGTGTTTAGATCAGCTGGGGTAAAGGAAAATCTGCAGGAAATAATCCTTAAGTTGGGAAATCTGTTGATAATTTCCTCTAATTGTTTTGTCCACAAATTCACATTTAGCAGCACCAAAGTCATCGCATTTTCGATGCTGGAACTCAAATATGCTTTTTTTTTTTTTTTTTTTTTTAAAAAATCAAAAGTGGTTCACCAGAGGCTCTGCAGCATCTCAACTTCATATAGGTTTCATTGTCTGTCACAATCCTGTGGTGTGAGGCAAGATCTGAAGCTCAGAGCCTTCTCGGTAATGAAGGTAGTTAACCTTATACTCACGTCACCATAGCAACAAATGATGCACACCTAATCTGCTCATCACCTACAGTCACCAATCAATCAGATCTTTGAAAAAAAATTATTCCATTGATAGGAAAAGGTAGTGGGATGGTCTTTAGAGACCAGTAGGAAGTTTATCTCTTTCCTTTGTGAACATCAATAAAGAAAAGTAGTGATTTAATCTTTAGTTGCTCTCACTAAAACCGTCTAATGCACATCTAAATGTTAACCACTTAAGCCCCACGCCCCCGGTACCGGGGGCAAAAAGGAGATCACGTTTAATCGGTTATAACACGGGGTGAGAAATATAAGTCCAGACATGTGTAGTATCCACAGAAACCTCTGAATCTCGGCTAAAATGTCATATAAACCATTTCTACAACCACCAAACGCATCGAAAACAAGCCATGACTAAACGAGCAGTTATGTAAATGCACAGAAGAACTGTGTGCCAAAATTTGACATTTTTGTACAACGTCTGGATATTCATGTATTGACAGGGCTGTAATTTTTCACTGTTTCACTTTAGAAACATAAATCTTTGCACAGATGATGTTTATATGTTGGTTACTGAATTTCTGGAATCAAATGTGAACTAAGGCATATTTTTAAAAGGGTTATATGCTAAAAATTAAAAAAAGATTAGGCAAGGATAAAATCGACTTACTTTTTCTGTGTTCCAGTCTCAGTAACTTTGACACAGTAATATCTGCTTCAATATTTACACCTCTGATGAAATCTCACAAGTGTTAGCTTTATTTTGATACCAAGATTGTAAGGACAGAGTTTGTAATTGCAGAGAAATAATCAATTAAATTTGGGCATTACATTTTCGAGCAGGAAGCTCAGAAACCCCGTTGGGGCTTAAGAGGTTAATGTAATCAAATAACAGCTGTAATCCATCCTATGTCTTATTGATAGAGGTGCATTTTGACTGGCTTTCCTTCCTTCCTTCAAATTGGCAAAACTTTATTATAACTTCCAGCCTAAAGCCCACTCACATAGGCCAACTAATTGGTCAACGACCTCATCAATTCAAGCCCCAAACCCTTGCACCCTCAAACAACTGCTGAACATCTAAAACTCAAATGTTCATTTACTTGGTGTTGGTGTTAGGGAGTCCACATCTGTACCTAGCAACTGGTGGTTGCCTGGGGATTGCTGACTGGTTCTAGGCCTTGGTGATTGGGGCTTTACTGACCAAAGCTATTGGAGTGCATACACTATAAGAGTCCTCTTACTTTAGCCACTATTCACATTTTTCTAACATAATAGTTTTTTTTTTCTTGCTTTGTAAAATCAGCTGCCCTGCCTCAATGCTTCCGATCGGTCATATATCACCAGCACCTCCCCGCTTCATGTAAACGAACTGCTAGCCTAGATTGAAGCCTCGATTGATTTATTGACGCTGACTGCTGATGTTGGGGTAAAGCTGCGTGTCGCTTTCTTCCAGGCTCCAGTTGCTTTGGCAACCCTCTAATGTATTTACTATGAAGTCATATGTCAGTCAACAGTGTTCTTCACCCTCATCAGCACTCTCATTCTTCAATTGCTCACCTGGGCTCGCCTGTCTACTTCCTGTCACCAGCAGTTGTTTCTCCTGTACTTGCTCGAAGTCGCATTCACTTTTCTGAATTTGAATGCAGCTTTATTTTAGCCCGATCAGGAAAAAGATGGTATGGGTATAAAAAAGGATATGTTCAGTTTTCTTCGTAGTACAGCCCCAGGTCCTCCCTCTGGTGGGAAACATGAGCTGGTTGGTGGCTTCATTGCTTTGTTTTCAAAGGGAAAAGGTAAAAAAAAAAAAAACAGGCACCTGCGTTCAGTAACAGCAAGGCTTTTGTTACTGAAAAGAGGGTTAAATAATCAAGATTTTGTGGTTATGATTTTTCCGCCAAAACTGAGCAGCAGTATTACTGGGGATTTATGCGTCTGTGTTAACTCTAAGCTGTAGGTATGTCATAACCACCGACCCCTCTAAAACCTTACGTGTAAACTCACGTACACCTGCCTGCACTTTAGTTCCACCTCGGGCAGTTTAGACATGCCAGCCTACATTAAAAGCCAACATTGATTTATTATTGTGCAACGAGAGCCTCAGACAGACGATAGAAACTAAACCAAGCTGTCTCTAACCCTGAGGACGTTTTAGTTGATTGATTGATAATACTTTATTCATCCCGAGGGAAATTGGGTTTAAGTCGGTCTTAAATGTCTTAAAATTTTTTATATATATCATTTTTTTTTCTGATATGCATCATATTCAAATCTTTAAATGCTGTGAAAGTTGGGTCACGAGAGAGAGATGTGCCCTTAAACCTGTCAGAAGTGACTTTTAGATGTCTGTGACAGCAGTGGGAAGCTGCCCTTTTCTCCTTCTCCTTGTTCTCGCCTCCCAGCCAAGTGCCGATGAGGTGGTAAAGGGCTGGACAGAGTGCGAGGCAGAGTTATCGGACGGAAAGGGAGAGTAAGATGCCCTTTTCCTCTCTCGTTCCCACCTCCACGTCTGTGCCCTTCTATATTTACAGGTCTATTTCCAGACTGACATGAATTTATGGGCCGGTATGAGGCTCTGCTCGTAACAGGACCCCCCCAACTTCTCTTTTACTGTGTGTTGCAGGCAGAGGTCTCTCTGCATCCTAAATGGCCAGACATGTATTCCCACAGATGTTAGAATTATTAGGCATCAGGCGTGCACACAAGGCAATTTTGATTTTAAGCTGCCATTGTGACTGTCATAGGAAAGTATTTGTGGCTCTTTGAGAGCCCCCTGAGGCTGGACTCTTTGCTCTTTATGCCTGTTTTAGTATACATTCGGCAAATAAATAACCTTAAAATAACGTGTGCCGTTTGATGAGCACTGTAATTCACAGGACTGAAATGATAGATGTGCTTTGAGCATGGGTGGTCTGCATTAAGAGGCTTGGGAACATAAAGCTGGCAGTGTTGTTGAGAAACAGGGAAGTGAACCTCAAACTTTGGGCAAATGACTGCTTGGAGAGCTCCCATTGATCAATAAAGTCTTTAAATATGGGGTTTTAGCAAATGTTATGAGAGTTTAGGTAAAAAATAGTGCATTTGCTGAAGGTAAAAATGAAATTCAATAGTAAATCACCTGAAAGTTAACAAGAAAGAAAGAGATGTGAACTGAGCTAGAGAACCTGGTGTGTGATGAATTTAGGCTTTTAATGGAGGTGGGGATGAAAGACAGAACAAGGTCATCATTTTTTGCAAACTATGAACTATCTTATCTCAGCTGGCCTGTTTTAATAGTTGTTGAAAGCCAAGTTGTAATTTAAATAACATTTCAAGTAATCACACAGCCCTACTTATAATTTTCTATCAGTACAAGTTCAGGTTAGCCCTATGAGTCAAAATCTTGGCTCTTTATGATGTCAGTGAGAGCAAGGATGTCATCTCAGGACTGAGCAATACAGGTGAAGAGACTGATCTCTGAATGGTTGCTGGGTGAAACTGACCTGCACCAGAAAGCTCCCTGCAGATGTCTGGATGCATCCTCAATCATCCAGGTCAGAAAATCCCAGAAAGTTTGTTCTGTTCCAAGTATTGACGGAACGGTTTTTCCCCCAAAGAAAAGACTTTGAGATTTTCTTGTGAACACTTTGGTCACTAGCAGGTTACTGTGGAAGATGCTAACTTGTCTGCAAACACTTACCAGCTCGAGCTTGTCGAGCGGCAGTGAAGCATGACAACGTGTCATGCAGAACGGGGAACGACGTTCATCTCCACAGTAAAAGTTGTGCGCTACTGCTGAAGCCAACAACTTTCAAAAGCCGCAGCTTTTACTTTGAAGGCAAAAGGCCTCAGTTTGTGGTTTGTGTCACATTCCTCAGATTACCTACCACTTAGCAAGTAGTTGCAGAGTGTTTGCAGATAAGTTGGCTTTTTCCATGCAACTACAGGTGACTGTGGCATCTAGAGACAAAGACACATTATGAGAGCACCTGTCTGCTGGTCAGACCTCTGAACACCAATCAGGGGAAAGCGAGCTAAAATTACTCATTTCAAACAGTGGATAAACCCAAAGTCTGCAATAAAAGAGAAAAAAGGATTATTTTGAACTTGTAAACACAAAAAGCTACTCCAGTAGAGTCCAGGAATAAATATAGGGAGTGGAAATTAATAAATTAACTTCGCAACATTGAAGATTTGAAAGATGTGGTTCTCGGAGCTTTAAATATCAGTTTAGAGCAGCTCTTTGTTTGGTCCCTACAGAGAAAAATGGTTATTAGCCATTTTCTAAGCAAAACACAATCCAAATGTGCTCTTGAATTAGCATCTGAAATATGCTTCTATCTTATGTGACATGAAGGAGAATATCTTTTCGACATTTGGCTTCAAGAAAATATTTTTGCACATCTGAGAAACAGTTAATTGAGAACATTTTCAAATCGGTTTTTAATGAAAGCTGCAGCACAGCTTGACAGAAGCCTAATCAAATGTCATTTCCATCTTGTCTACTTCGGTTTTGTTCCTATGTTTTGCATGCTGCAAGCAGCTGTTGCAACTCGTCAAAGCTGGAAACAGTTTTGTTTTTTGGGGTTTTTTTTTTTTGGGGGGGGGGTTAAAATTATTTATAAAGTGGCGATTATTAATGAAGTTGTGAATCATGCAGTATAAATAAAGTCGCAGGCAGTGATTAAGCTTCACAAGACCAACGAGCTGCAGTGCTTACTCAAGTGGAAATGTTGTGTCTCGTCAGTAATAAATGGACCTAAACATCGTGAGTCTTTAACTGGGCCTGCACGTAGATTTCGTAGGTGGTCTCGGACTTTAATCATCGGGGTTCCTGAGGCTCTCGCACTTAGAGAAAAGCTGCAGTTTTCTCTTCTGTCTTTGCAGTGTTTTCGTCTACTTCACCGCCTCCTGCAGACACACGGTAGTGATAAAGCATGATTTTACTGGAATACCCTTGGACTGGCTGGAATGTGAGGTTAGATAGCTTTATTAGTCAAAGTCTGAATGTGTGCGCAAACGTGCATTTAAGAGGAACCCCGAGTGCGTCAAAGTTTGTTTTACATTCATTCTGTTTAGTTCAAAGTTTACTGAAAGCTTAAAAGCGACTTTAAGAGTTTTAGATAATGCGAAGGAAATTTTAGTGAAGTTTTATTATTGAGTGAGACGGACAACAATTTTCATTCTAGTTTGTCTTTGAATGGGTTTGTCTGTCTGATGTGACATCATCCATCTGTTTAGTAATGTCCTGTTATGAAGCCTCTAGTTTTCAACATTGCCATCTTGGTGTTTGGAAACTGGATGTGTTGAATGAGGGGCGGGTCTGACTGCAAAACCACACACTCATTCGGTAATGACTTGTGATTGGCATGTGCTGATGAGCATGTCCCGGTTTGTTCTTCTTTCTGATTCTTTTTGAATTTTGACGGTAATTTAAAAAATGAGCTTCAATTTTTGTTAAATATGACCTTAAACTAGCAAATAAGCCCATAAACTCATCACTGAAGTATTTACTGAGGTCGCAGAGTGAGGGCCATTGAGAGCTATTATCCCATAGGCTTACAGATCTCAATAGTGAGAGGTGAACCACTGAGGCGGGCAGGCAAAGTACTGCAAACCCCAAATACCACAGCTAACAACTTCCAGCCATCTTCGCGTTTATATGGTTAATGATAGCGCTGTATAATAATAATAAATTTGTATACATTTTGTAGTGTAGAAATGCTACAGTGCTTTTTTTTTTTTTCTGACTGCAGATGCCACTCTTGTGGTTTCTGAAGTTTTGCATTCACGAAATGACCTGATAAGCACAGGTTTAAACATTTCCACAGAAACGGCGACCTTAACCAGAGGCGTTACACTCTCAAGTTGGGATTGTGGGTAGAGTCTTTCTTCTTTCAGATGCTCCCTTTAGGGGTCATCACAGTGTCACGTCCTCCTTCACTACCTCATCTGAGCTCTTCCTCTTTCTTCAACATCCTTTGGCCAATATGTCTACCATCCGTCCTCTGTACAAGCCCAAACTGTCTCAACCTCACCTCTCCAGCTGTCCCACTGATGTACTCATTTCTAATCCCGTCCATCCTGGTGACTCCCAAGGAAAATCTCAGCACCTTCAGCTCTGCATCCTTTCTCCAAACTAAAACATCGGAGCAGGTCTCACTAGTAGTTCTAGTAGGAACAAGTTAAGTTCATAAAGTCTGTCGTAGCTCACAGCCAGTCTGCTTTAGATGGTTTCAGCATTATGGCTTATAATCCACATCTCTATGGAAAATATGAAGGTGGTTTCTACTCCTGGAATTAGAGCAGGGCGATATGGCCAAAAATATTTATCACGATATATATTTGAAAATTTGCGATAACGATATAACTGACGATATAATTGATGCGAGACAAAATACAACTCCACAACATTACTAGCGCAAAAAGACAACCTTCCATTTATTTTCACTTAAACAAGAAGCTGGTTTTTATGTACATTAAAAGCTTTATAAAAATGTAACAGTGCAAATGCAAATTCCTTGCTGAAAGTTTAACCAAAAGGCATTTCCAGTAGAAATGGGCTGACATATCCTGAGCATAACCATGTATAATATCCACTGAAGTTAAAAAGAGGTGCTTTGCAACATTAAACTGCAGTGTGCAGTACGTATTTTTCGGACCATAAGGTGCACGGGATTATAAGGCACATTAAGCGAAACAAAGCAGTCAGATAAATCAAACTTTATTAAACTCATTCTTCTTGCTTCCTCCACTTCTGTACCATTGATTCATTAATGTTGAATTCTCTGGCAGCTGCTCTATTCCCATGTTGTTGCAGTATATGAATGACTAACCTCGTATTGTGGATGGATTATCTCAGTTGTTCTCCTGACTGAAGTTTGGTCCGTTTACAGCATCCTGCCATGCGATTGCATTTGTCTCTAACCATGAAGAACCTTCACGTTAACTTTTATAAGTGGAAAAGTGTTAGTGTTCGTCCTCCAGCTTCACTGTTTATGTTATGCTAACATAGCTGTGTCGCTAGCGATCACGTAGCACATCATTATATACCAGCTAGCCCAACTTCAGTAACCCTACAAACGTCACTGCTGTTTAGTTTCCTGTCTTCATTTATGTTGGAAGTGATAGCAGAGCTGTACGTTTGATTTTTTTCAGAAATCTCTCAGTCAGAACATGCAATATCATGCTTAGGTAACTAGCGAAACTAGCGAGCTAACTTCCGCTAGCTTCCTGCTAACTTCTAACTCCGTTAAATGTAATAACTTTTGTTTTCATGGATGCCTGGAAGTTAAACTTTATAGTTACACCTGGTAAAGCAGCAATGCTGATCGTTTTATTAAAGATGAAAGAATTTAGACAGTTTTTAACTCTCAGTGATGCTGCAGTGTTGTTTGACCTGAAGCATACAGAGTTTAGGACCCAGATTACTTCCAGATTTAAGAGCATCTTAGTCCGACAAATACGACAATAACAACGGCCGCTTGCATGTTCTGCAAAAAAATGTGCTTTGTCGTGTATCTGACGGACAAACACCAAACCAGTTCCACATCACGGAAGTTGCACCATTTTTACAAACCAATTCTGGTTCATCTGTTTCACTCAACAATCGGCCATGTGCGTATGAAAACAAAGGCACTGCGCATGCGCGTTTTACTCATATTCTATCGCGATATTTCATTTTCCTATAGTTGCCTAACATTATACCGGTATTACCGTGAACGGTATAATAGGGCCCAGCCCTACCTGGAATCTAGCTGTTGACCTCTATAGTCTTTTTAGTCTAGTGGCCAAAATAAAATACAGTTTTAAGTCGCTTTTGCGTTGGCTTGACTTTTCAAACTAAGAAGATATATCCTTTTGTACTTCCTATTGTTGGCCCTGTGTCACAGTTGCACTTTTATGTGAAAATGTCCTTTATCGCATTTGGACCAAATTGCGGACATCGAGGGTTAGTAAAGTCTGATCGATGGGCACACTGTAGAACAGGATGACCCCTTACAGTTTGACCGTTTGCATTGTTGATGCTGATATTTGCCTCAAGTACAGCTCTTCTTTGTCTTCCGTGCAGCTGCTGTGGTAAGGGTGGGGGTAGAGACGGGGGAAAAAAACAGAACAAGAACCAAACTGGACACACAAAAGTGAAGTGAAGTGCGTCTTTTCGTTCCTCGATCTGCACTTGAAAGGCCGCCAGTCCAGCTGTCGCGCAAGCCCATGTCAGGTCAACCCGTTACGCTGGCTGTTCACTCCCATGATGCCTTTCATCTCTTGTCCCAGCTGGGTGAATGGGGTTTGGGGACAGAGAGAGGCACGAGCTGAGGGTCAGCGAGGGCAGAGGGAACGAGACAGAGGGCGGCGGATCTGAGCACCTGCGCGTGTTGCAACAACACAACAATCTGTTAGCTAATGCAGGTGTTTTTATGACCTGATTTTGCCCTGAAAGTGTGTGTATGTGTGTGTTTAAGCAAGGTCAGCTTGGGTCAGTTGGGCTCGTGTCCTAAGAGTGTTGTTTTGATCAAAGTCCACGCCTGGACTGCAGAGAAACCCAGAGACCTCAGACTTTCTCTCTCTGTCTGTCTCTTGCTCTCACACACACCCACATTCAGATTCAGCCTTGCGTTGACCATAATTAAATACAGTATTGCCAAAGCTTGTTGTATGTAGTGTTAAGTATAATGATTCAGAAAGTTAAAAGAAAAGATACAAATCCACATAACTGTGCTGTTCACCAATGGTGGCTGAAGCTTGTTTTCCTCATCTCTCCATGCATGCTATTTTTTTTTTTCTTTGTTTAAAAAAAATAAAAAAATAAAATCTTCTCCCTTTAGATATTAGTCTGATTACACTCCTCTAATTCCTGGACAATTTGAACGCACATTTGCTACAAACACAAATGAGAAGCAGTCAGAACTCACAGGTTTCAAAATGTTAAGAATTTCAGGAAGGAATGAAACAATCAGCAGTTCAATAAAGGAAATATTTGTGAGTATTAGTCATTCAATGGAGAAAATAATACTGCGTGTACTCTGTACTTTACTGTGTATAAGTTATAAAACTACAGTCTGAAAGCTTTTACTGTTAAATGACAGTAAAGTGCCAGTAACGGGCCTCGGCAGCAGTAAGCTGTTGTTTTTACAGCATGGTGTCATAGATTACAGCAACAGTTTCTTTCTGTAAATGTACAAAATAGTGCGGTTATGTCAGTGTACTCACTCTGATCTCTATAAACAGCCCTGCCTCTGCTGTACACGGGAGGAGTAGTGAGGCTGTTTTTAACACTTTAACAAAGTGAGCGTGAGTGCTGGCAGGATACTATCAATTACCGTAGGACTCTTGAACACGGTTTGTACCTATGCAAACACTGGAAACGGCATCTCACCTGTACAACTTCTAACACCAAATAACCAAACTTAGTTTAAATATTCAGTTTTATCTTTATTTTAAACTATCCACTACGTGTTGTTCGTTGCCTTGGTGTTATTCATTCGGACAAAGGATTTTGACAGACCCACAGTGCTTATATGATTACTAAAAATGTGACACATATTTTTGGAGGCTGCTGTCACTAGGCGAAATCAGTCACACAGACGGGTGCTATACAAAAAAACTCTTTCTGACTGCTTTGATCGCTAGCAGATTGCCACAGTCGCCTGTGGTTTACACTACAGACACTAGCTTGTCTGCAAAAATATTAACACTCTGAGCTGTAGTTTATCACTGCTTGGAGAGTAGTTTGCAAATGTTGCACAAAAGTCTTTCATATAAACTAGGTTTTCAGGCAGCACCTCTTTGTGACGAGTTTAATGTTGGCAACCTCCAGCAACCACACACCAACTGGTTGCATAATATACACACAACCAGTGGCTGCCGGGCAGCTGTCAGCTGTTCTTTAGGCTTTTGTGACTAAGGTGTTATTTGGCAAAGATGTTTAAAACCCTCCGATATTAGAGCGATAACCCCAACAATCAGGTGACACCCTTATGAGCAAATACATGACAACCCCATGCACAACCAGGCTCAGACAGGAACAGCTATACGCTTAATCAAAAGGCAAGTTTTTAATTTAGTCTTAAAAATAGACGGTCTCCCAGTCTAATGTAGGAGCTGGTTCCATAGGAGAGAGGCAGGAATCACCAGACACCTCACCATACGATGTTATTACAATGCTTAACTCACGATACCATTTTTTGCGACCTTGAATGTTTTGCAACATGTTGAGTATTGTAATAACATATTGTATATTTTGATTTATCACCTTTTTTCAAAGTTAGAGTCGCAGAGTGAGATTGTGGAGGATACCTACACCATCACTAAAACCTGCCATAAATACCACCATCAGATAGTTTCAACAACTTCAGTCTCAACAGGGTCGAGCTGGCAGTTGCATGCAGTCTGTTTGAATTAGTGTGATTTTTGATGATTTGTCACAGTTGTTGCAGTAAATTCACATTTGACTCTTACATGTGTTCTCAGCAAACCTTCCTGTTCTCCAGGAATACAGCCAGTTAAGTGGAGTCCTCTCGACTTGTGCATGAGATAAGCCCTCTTGTTCGTAGTATTCCCAGAATATTCACTTTTTTTTAATAGAATATGAAAATTTAGTGCCCCTGTATTGCTACGATAGAGCAAAATATCACAATACTATGCTGTATCAAACCTGCCTACCTCTTAACCCAACCCACTCCTGTTGAAAGCTGGCTCTGCCTGACATTGTATGTTTAGAAACGTGAGAGTAAGTAAGCCTGCAGTCTGAGAGCAAAGTGCTCTGTTAGGGTAATTTGATACTAAAATATATATCAGATATGAAGGGGCCTGATCATTTAGGACTTGGTGTGTAAGGAGGAGGATTTTAAATTTGATTCTGGATCTAACAGGCGCCAGTTAAGAGAAAGTCCTGTCAGTTCTCTCACTGCAGTGTTTTAGATCAGCCGAAGGCTTTTCAGGGAGCTTAAAGACGGCCTTGTTCATAGCAGAATTCCAGGGTGTGCTACACCTTTTGGGTTTTTTTGGTTGTAATTTGGTTGCATCAGGTTGTTGTTTCTTCTCTTATCCGTGTATCCCTGCCTTTCCGTCAGTCCATCCCTCCCTCCCTCCCCATGGCTAGCAAACAGAGGGGCAGCATTCCAGCAGTGTCAAAGCATCTGTATTGTGGCATGCTGCTCACATTGTTGTGTCAGACAAAGGCTCGCTCTCAGCGGAATAACCCAGCTGGACGGCGGCCATCGCCACGGGTCATTCAGGGCCGCTGGGCCGCACCACAACAACCGACCTGACAGCCCGACCCAGCAATGATAGCAGGGCAGGAAACAAACATTTTATTTGTGAGCGTGTGTGTGTGTGTGTGTGTGTGTGTGTGTGTGTGTGTGCTGGCAGCGAGCAGAATCCAAAGTTCACCGGCCACGCACACTTATTACCAGACAAACAGATTTTATTATACAACGAGGAGTTCAAGCCAAGCCTCCTCCGACAGAGATGTCTCACATTTGTGCTGCTTCTCTCAGGCGGTGATCTGTGACCGTGCAACTGCTGTAGTTCTACTTTCTTCTTCTGTGATTGTAAACCTGCGGCTTGTGTCATTAATCGTGCCCTTTTTAAGATTACCAAACTGTTGGGCAACCTCTAAGCGTGGTGATAACCATTCCTGAGCTGGCAGAAGAGGGTCGAGTGTTTTTGCAACCCCTGCAGTGTCTTCCAACGCACGACCCCTCAGAAGCCACCAGAACCCCCACCTTTTCAGGATTTGGAGAAATGTTTGGGGGGCTGAGCCCAAAGCCAGACAGGGTCTGGTTCCAGTCAAAATTGGCACCGCTAGCCTTCAAAATGTCCAAAAAGATCATATCGACAGCCCCCCCCCCCTTCCAATCAGTGAACCACAAACATTCCTGTTTCTGTGTGTGTGCTGTGATAATGTGTAATAGTTTTTCTATTAGCCCGTGGTCTCATTATAATTGTTCTCATTTTCCAGCTTGCTTTTTTTGTTTGTACAAACAGCAGTGAAAATGCTTGTGACGCTTTAAAGTTGGTTTTTTTTGTTTTTTTAAGTGCTTCCTGTAGGGCTGCTCAATTAATTGAATTTTAATCACGATTATGATCTGGGCTTTCAACGATCATTAAAAATGACTGAGCCGATTATTAGCCCCTCCCTCATTTATCCGCGACACCTTAAAGGCCGGTCCGTGAAAATATTGTCGGGCATAAACCGGTCCGTGGCGCAAAAAAGGTTGGAGACCGCTGATTAAGAGGACCCGAGGGAAGCTCGGAAAGCTAAGCAGAAGTTATTTGGAGAGGAGAGAGTGACTGCCTTTTGGTTGAAAAGAGAGGTTAAAAAAAACTTCAGTGGTGTTGCACACTATTTTATATTATTTTTTTAAAGTCATTGTTAACCCTTTAAAGCCGGTCAGAGCAGCACGCTCCGTTTTGCGTAACTATTTTTAAATCCCTGTAGAACCGGAACCGTGTAAGCTAGCGCAATAATTTGTTTTGCATATGAAACTTACATCTTATGCCATCAGCTTGTCCTCGGTCACGGTTTCGTTCCACATATAGCTTTGCAAAAATTGCATAAAAAGCGCTTGCAGCAACAAAAACATAATATTCCAGAAACACGCTTTGCCGTTCCTATCAGCTGTTCGTAACACTCCCCACAGTGAAATGATGCACATGCTGTTTTCTTTGCAAATTTGCATCATAGGATTGTTTTTTTTGTTTTTCCTGCAGTATATAAAAATTGCTGTATCTCCAAAATAAAACTATGAAGACACTCAAAATAAATTTCCTGTGGTGGGAAACTATTTTTTGCAACTTTATTGTATTTAAAGTTTTGAGGGATAAACCTCTTAAATTTCTCCAAGTAGAAATATATGTAAACAAAACAAAAGCGATTTTCAATTTTTTTTGTAGTTTATTGCACTTTTTTGCAATTTATGTAATTACTATGGACTTAATGCATACATATTATTAAAATATGGGCTATAACAGTTGTATTGATGTATAGCAACTTGAAATGCTCCCACAAATGGCACTACAACATGTAAAAAAATAATATAAGCTCTGGTGGACTTGGTTCTATAGTAGGTCTTAAAGGGTTAAATAAATATCGTCAAATAATCGTGATCTCAATTTCAGTTAAAATAATCGTGATTATCATTTTTGCCATAATCGAGCAGCCCTAGCTTCCTGTCTTTTGCTTAACCGTCTGGAGTCAAGTGTGCAACTGGCTGATTTTACCACAAACATTTTTAACGAATTACTTTTATCATTTAAAATGCAAATACAAGATGCAAATTTCTAAACCTAGTGTACACACAGGACACATCACAGGGCTTACAGCTGGCATTTTAAAATTGTTTATCATAACTCTGGTTTTACTTGTCTTTACTCAGCCTGTCAACACAATTTAAAAAACGGAATTTATTCGCGAGCCAGCGTTCTGCGGGTTACATCGTCTTAAATCGGTCATGTGATTTGGTCGCGGCAGCACGTGTGTCAACACTACAAGGTTAAACAAAAGTTCCACATCCAGAGATACTCACTTCAATATATGACAGCATTTCCTCACACAATAAACTTTTACTCAGGAAGTATAGCCAGGGAATTTAACAGTTGCCAAAGTATGGCAGGGAAAACCACCCTGGCTCTTGTTTTGAAAGTCTAGTGTTTTCTTATGGGCTGATTTGCCAGGCAGGCTGCTGTTGTGGTGGTCCACGGGACGTACCTCTTCTGCACAGCAGCTTCTCATTCTGCTCTGGATCCTCTGTGAGCTGCAGGTCTAGAACTTGTTTATGTGGAGCTATCCCATACTCGCTGAGGGCTCCAACCTGCAATCCAGTCCTCCATGGAGAGGCAGCTGAAAAGTCACAAAGTATTTTGCATATTAGATACTTGGAGAGGAGAAAGTTACAATTAATAATTACAGCAAACGTCCTTTTGCCTCTTCTAGGTGGAGCTTACTTTCAGTTGTGTAGAGACAGAAAGGAAAGTCGTTCCTCTTGTTGTTCAGCTGCTCCCGCACACAAGAAAACCTTTACTATAAGAAGAAGGAACAAGTCAGTCAAATAATAAGTAAAAAATATATGAATTAATACCAATTACAAGTATCTGGCACTGATACTGTCATGTTTTCCTGACCTAACTAGCTACCCCGGTGCCCATGCTTGGTAAACCTGTGCTGTTGTGTCTTACTGACACTCCACACCTCACAGGTTTATGCCTTTAACGACGCGTAATCTCAACCTGTTTGTTCATTTGGAGGCTGATGATAGCTTCATGTAAATTCTTGAAGTTGTTGGTTTTTGTCTTGATTTTTTGAAAAGAAAAAAAATATACATTCTTCCCAAACTCCCAAACAGATTGTTCTATTTTGTATTTGGCTGCCTGTGGTCAGTGTCATGTTGTCGCTAGTTTGTTGTTTTTGTGTTTGTCTTCATGTTTTCACTAACATGCTTTTCCCCCCCCCCCCTCTCTCTGTGTCTCAGACTGAGCGAC
The DNA here is from genome assembly GCF_057382275.1 of Copadichromis virginalis. Lineage (NCBI taxonomy): Eukaryota > Metazoa > Chordata > Actinopteri > Cichliformes > Cichlidae > Copadichromis > Copadichromis virginalis. The sequence continues at coordinate 32,942,896 of NC_140620.1, forward strand.
GGAGGTTCATCGCGCGCCGCAGCCCCCCCTCCTCTTCATCCTCATCTCTCTGCTCGCGGCACTTGACTCAGCCTGTGACCTTTGGCCTCCAACGCCGTTGCCCTCTGACCTTCACTGAGACTGAGAAGCTGCTCCCTTCTGATCGCAGACAAAATGTCAAAAACAAACACAAAAAACCGCTTGCAGTTTTTAAAAAAAGTGTTTTTCATTTTTTGTTTTTCCTCTGTTTTATATGCATATCGTCCCTTTTTTTTCTTTCTTCTTCTTCTTTTTTATTTTTTTTAAATTAACAAATAATCCTCCCTCTCTTGACCGACGCTGCCAGCGTGCGCTGCTTCCCCGCCCCCTCTCAGAGACAGTTGGGCTCGTACTTATTCAACAAACAGAGGGTGAACTTTGGCTGAGGGGCGTCCTTGCATCTGCACAGAGCCTTTTTATCAGATGGTTCTGCTTCTCCATATAGTATTAAAAAAGAAAAAAGGGAAAATGAAATTCAAAGGCATTACGGCACAGACTTGGATTTTTTTTTATGTTGATTTGAATTTAAATAGTCATCATTTATTATTATTATTATTACTATTACTATTATTATTCTAATTTCTTTAACCCCTTGTGTAATCCATCCTGAATGCCGTATAGTTATTACATATTGGATAAAGTGTTTATTTTTTTAATTCCTTAACCCCCTTTAATGGTACAAGCTCGCGGCTGGGCCCGTTTCAGTTTCAGAGTGGCATTGTACGAGTATCGCATTTGATCCCAGGTACGACGCAGTACCGGCACCCTTTGGATCATCATGTAGCAGGGCGCTTGCGCCTCAGCGACACGTTAGCACCCATTGCCTGAGCGGGCCTGCTCTAAAGGGCTAAAATCAGCTGCAGTACTGCGCCAGTGTGGGTTTGTCAGAGTACCAATGCAACCTTAAAGCATTACTCCTCATGTTATATAGTGCTGATTATTTATATGTTAATGCAGGTACAAATGTTTCGGTACATTTCACTTTGTTTGTTCTTCTGACTGATGGTACTCAGCAGGGCGGGGAATTGTTATGGCCACTGGTGGAACACTGCAATGTTTTCGGTGTCATTTACAATCCACTCATTAGAAGTCTGATAATCTTAAAAGTGAAGCTACAGCTAGCAGTCGGTTAGCAAGGAGTAGCATCGAAAGTCAGAACAGGAGCCAAAAGGTGTTCAAAAGTAATTTTACACAAAGTCCAGTTAAAAGAAATTGTGTTCTGCTCAAACTTTAAATTTTAAACCCAATTTATATCCATTTAATGCTGGCTAGGTGTTTAAATATTGCACTACAGAGCACAGAAAGTCACTAAAATAGCAGTTCTTTTGTTTTACTTGCACAAAAATGAAAATGTATATCACTAAAAGGCAAAAAAATACACCTAAAAATATAAAAGTATTGTTAATATGAGCAAGGCCATAAATAAAGATACAGAGATACAACAGTACATGCCATCTTGTTAAAGTGGGCCTGTTATGCTAATTTCTGTTTCAGTGTTTTGGTTAATTGGATTCTACTAGAGCCACTTAGCAATAATCCTTATTACATTCACCTGTTTGAAACAACCCATTTTAGCTCCCTTTAAACCAACTTTCTCCTGATGGATGCCCTTCAGCAGATAGACGGGACTCCTGTGCCTGAAATGACTGTATAAGAGATGTCTTCTCTCTGTGACATCAAAGAGAGCTAAAAGTAGAAAAAAGCCATTTTAGTTTGATTTAAGTAACTTCTGATTGGATGCCCCTCTAATAGGTTTAAGAAGCAATTAAGCGGGGCTTTTGTCTGGTTTCCATGGAATCATGGAGAGCCAAAAGTAGGAAAAAAGTGTCTGAAACCAGGCATTTGGAGCAGTCTGAAGCCTGAGCTTTTGACTTTCAAAGAGCTGCATACACACAGGATAGAAACCTTGTTCCATTTAAAATAAGCATTCATCCTCATAACTGTGTGCATATGTGACAGAAAATAAGAAAAAGCATAACAGATCAACTTTGACACATTAAACCAAATTGTAAAAGCAGCTTTAGGCCATTATGTCATGACTGTTCCTTAAAGAATATATAATCGGTTTAAACACAGGCTTTATCTATGTGGATAGGTCTGCTACTCTTTTTGGGTCTTCATGCTAAGCTAAGCTAACCAGCTGCCTTCACAGATATCTGGGTGTTGTTAATGAACTCTCAGCAAGAAAATCTGATTATGTGGTTCAAAAACTCGGCTGAAAAAAAACAAAACAACAACAAAAAAACGGATTTGTTGTTTTTGTTTGTTTTTTTTCTTCCCCGCCCTGCTGTTTCACTTGGTTCATCTTCCTCAGTTTTCTGCACAAATAACTGTTGAGTAGATCCAAGTAGTTCGTGTTTGTTTGTTTCATTCAGTTTTACCTCATGCGGTCCGTAGCACAGTTCAGATTAGCGAGGGAGAGTGGCGCCAAAGCAAACGCAGACAAACGCTGTGAAAGGTAAAAAGCACAAAGTACAGTATTGACACACTGAGATGCAAACACAGGAATAATGCACACACACACACACGAAATGCAAGTGAACCATTTACTGTACTTTGTGAGCAGTGGCATGTACATACACACGCAAACCCGTACGTCAATAAGACGCATATCTCGGTCATGTGCCCCCCTCCACACACATTCCCTCATATTGCATACAGGCACAGAGGAGTCATGCAGCCCTTTTTAGTCGAGGGTACCTCCTGCGCGTCTCCGTTTCGGCCCTTTGTGAGCGGCTCTTGATGACGTGCGGGATTTTTCTCGCACATATGAATGCCGGGGTGTTCGTCAGCGGCTCCGCGTGACGTAAAGAGGTTTCCAGTAACCGGAGCTCCAGCCCCAGGTGCAGCGCACTGGACATACTTGCCCTGTGACACCCCAACCCACACACACTTATAGTGGCGCACAAATTGCCTCCTCTTTTTGTTTTGGCACCTTCACACACTAATACGCGCGTATTTAGCATTTATAGTCGCGCTGCTCTCCCACGATGTGCTTAAACTCAAAGACTGACAGCTAGACTGGTCCACAGAATTTCAGTGATTTCTTTCAGTATTTAATGCAATCATCCTGATTTTGTTTTTTTTGTTTTTTTCTTATGATTTTTTTTTTTTTTGTTTTTTGTTATCCCACCTTTCCTGATGTTTTGGAATTTGCTTGTTTAACGATGCATCATCACTGTTATCCAAGCAGAGCCAGGAGCGAGGGAAGGCGTGTTTGACTTTGGTTTTGAAAGCAGCCTCGACAAGTTTAACTGAATAATCTTTGCTCCAATTTGCTCTCATTGTCCTGATACCTGATGCTGACTTGTAGCCGTTTGACCGTGCAGACTGTGGAAGCTTCTTCTCAGGTGCAGGTCCCATAAAAAAGCTGCTTGCTTTGTTCACTGAAGTTCTGAAGGGTTTTGTTTCTTAAGCCTTGTTGTAGTCGTCACTAATATCATTTTTTTTTTTAATGCATTCTAGTTGATCTTGTTTCACTGAAGGAGTTGTGGTTAAACTTACTTTTCCTCTCATCTATTTAAATGCAGTGAAATTCTGAATGGATCAGTGTTTAAAATAATTTAAGGTAATAGGGGTGTGCGAAAATATCAACGAATTTTAAATGATTTCTTTGCAAACAGGGATAAACACAGAAAAACGTGTTTCATTAAATGTAAACTTATTAGGCGATAGGCCTGGATCAGTCGGTACAGCTGGTGTAAAGCAGCATTACATCTCTCCTACTTCAAGCCTGCTTCTGCTAGTTTCTAGCTGCATATCTTTTAGTCTATTAGAGTAGCTTAGCATGATTCACAGATCAAAATAACAAGCCTTGGTGGAGCCCCTAATTTTATCCACTGTCTGACACAACTAGCTTTTGTGTGATTGGCTGCCCATCGTGAGCAACTGGATAGGGCTTCTGGTCTGAGATGGCTGTATTGGGTTTCTCTACTCAGTGACATCACACAGACCCAAGACTAGAGACGCTGGTTTGCAACGGAGCGTTCCGAGCCGTGTGAAGCTGGCACTGATCTCAATATTTGGAAGTTTGTCGGTGTTCAGTACAAACGAGACAGAGGGCCACTTTAACACGCTCTTTCTGCTATGCTACGTTTCCATTTACACGCAGATAGAAGTGGCCAAAGATGAAGCGAGTCTTCCACAGTCTGCAAGGATCCTTCATAGCATAGAATCAGGAGGATTCAACTTCCTAACATCCTGCAATTAGCAAACGTGTCTCGATTAGCACAAACATTTAAAAAACCGTGGCCACGCTTTCCCACCACCCCGGCTCTGTTTTCAGACTCGTGCAATGATGATGACAGACCCCTGAAAATGAGCACGGTCGGTTTTTCTTTTTTAAACGTGACGTGTCTTATGTGAATTTAAGCGATTTTTTTTTCGCACCCCCGACCTCCCCACCCCATCTTCTCTTTTTGAGTGAACAAAGAGTTAAATCAGTGGCCCGTTGAGACAAATGAGAAATTTTTTTTTTTCCTTTTTTGGTTGTTTATTTTTCTTTTTTGTGTACTTTGCTACAGCAATGTGTTGCTTTTGGGGTTTTCATGCTAAATGGTAGAGCTAGTTTTTTTCTTTCCCCCACATAATTTATTTGAAAATTGTACACGTCAGATTTGATCCTCTGTTTATTTCTTTGTTATAACTGAATTCATTCACACAGAATCTGTTTATTTTGGCAACAATTCAACCTCAAAACTGTCCTGTTTTCATGTTTAGGGTGGAGAATTAAGAAAGAAATAAGGCCTACATTATACATATATATCTATATATATAATCCTGACAGAGAAGACTTAGGGTACGGCATCATTATGCAAACTTCTGTTTTTCCTCTAATCCTTTGATTTATTTTATATTCTAGTTTACAGAGGGAAGAATTCATCTTATTCCTGGTTGTTTTGTCTCATCGGAGAGGCTTCTCTGAATACAAAGCGACACAAGGATAGGGGTTTTTTGTTTTTTGTTAAGAGTACATAGGCATTTTTTGCAGTTATTTGTATAAAGAAATTGGTTACAACCTGCCTAATGTTTATTTTTTTGTAACTATATCACAGTTCTTTTGGGTTTTTTTGCTGCTGTGTAGTACAGTTATAACAACTGAAAATGCTGTCAGTGGCGAACTAAGAAGACAAAGGCGTGGGTCAGGAAAAATCCCACTCTCACCCCCGCTACCTGTGTTCTTATTTTATTTTTTCCAAGTTGAATGCTGTTGTTCATTAGCTTTACAGGAAAGAGTTCAAAAACAATACTGTGGAGGTGTGTATCCTTCGTACGTGCATTATTTTTCAGCGTCGTGTGTGTGTGTGTGTGTGTGTGTGTGTGTGTGTGAAGAGAGCTTAAAATTTAGAGAGAAAGAGAGAACTGGTGGGAATCCTCCTTGTGTAAATAAGGAAAACTTGAGTTGTTGCTTTTTTTTCATGTTATGATTGGCGCCTGGCAGGTGCCCCGCCCCCTCGCCCATTATTTTTTTTTTAACTTCCTTTTCTCCTTGTCTCTTTTGTTTCCTTGTGGAGAGAAAAGGGGGGTCGGAGGGGGTACGCGGAGGCGATTTGAGCATCGGCATAGTGTTTATATTTATCAAAACTTTTTTGCTTTCGATAGAGCTATTGCAATAAAAATGTGTTCATGTAGCTGCCCTGGTCTCGGCCGTCTTCCTTCCTCTCTTTATTTTGTTTAAATTTTTTTTCGTCGGTTGAGTGTTTCTTTGCAGATCTGTGTTTGTCTTACGTTACACAACAGTTCAGTTTCTAAACACAAACAGGACTTTGACGTCACTAAAGACCCAAATAAATGTATCTGTTTTTGTCTGGGTTTGCTCAGCACACTGATGCACGTGATTCTCAAATATGCTGCGACACACCCACCCGGAGGAGCCAATGAAGTGTGAGCTAAATCATTTCAACCATCTGATGAAGGAAATATTTTTTCTTTCTTCCTCTGGGCACTCTGAAAGGCCACGAGGTTGAGAAATTCCCTGATAACTCTGGAGTCTGATAAAAACCTCTTTGAGAACCTCTGTGATTATGTCTAAAAGAATGCACCGGTGACGTCAGCAAGCGGGATTACGATAAGTCCTCTTGTCTTTAATAACCTCCTGACCCCCAAAGGGAGGCCAAATTTCCAAACTCATTTAGAGGAAATGTAAGCAGCACACACTGGGACCACCTATGCTCACGCTGACTCTTTTTAAATCATTGTTTTCAAACAAGAAATTGATTCAACTGTCGTATTTTAAAAAGTATTTAATCCTTTGTGTGTCAGGGTTAGGCTTCTTTTATTACTGGGAGATTCCGGGATAAGTCGCATCATTCAGTTCAATTTAATTTTATTAACACGGCGCATAAATCATAACAACAGCCGCCTCAGAGCACTACAAGATCCTACAATAATACAAAGAAAACAGAAAACCCCAACAATCATATGACTCCCTATGAGCAAAGTTCTTTGGGGAAGTGGGAAACAAAAACTCCCTTTTAACAGGAAGAAACCTCCAGAAGAACAAGGCTCAGGGACGGCGGCCATCTGCCATGACTGATTTGGGGTTAGGAGAGTCATACGGGACAAAAGACATGCTGTGGAAGAGATTGATAATAACAATTAAAACATTGTGAGTGAAAAAAAAGGTAACTGACGGGAAAACTCATTCATCATGGGCATAATGGCCTAGATAGTAAACTACTGCTGTATGTGTAGCATGTCTGGGTTGACACTTGGGCTGCCACAATGTCTGCGTTGTGCTGTGCAGGGTCAATGAAGAAATGAGCAGGTCCTCTAACATACTGATAAGCCGTCTGCTGTTACAACAAATTTCATCAAGTTTCAGAAATGCAGAGAAATACTTAAAAAACAAACTTAATTCGATTCAGTTTTATTTATATAGCGCCAAATCACAACAGTTGCCTCAAGGAGCTTTGTATTGTAAGACAAAGACCCTATAATAATATAAGGAAAACAAAGAAAACCCCAATAATCATATTAACCCACTCCCACCCCATGAGCAAGTGCCCTCATAACTAAGGGAGGATTCAGGGTCACCTGATCCAACTATTTGCTTTTGCATAAAGGAAAGTTTTAATCCTAATTTTAAAAGTAGAGATAGTGTCTGTCTCCTGAATCCAAACTGGAAGCTGGTTCCACAGAAGAGGGGCCTGAAAACTGAAAAAATACTCTAGGAACAACAAGTAGGCCTGCAGTGGGAGGTATAATGCCTCCCACAAGCTGACCCCCCCACCAGACAGTAACTTCAGTGTGTTAAATGAAAGCATGCTTAAATGTGATGAGAGACAAGTGTCAGTAACTGACTGTTCCCTTTTTTTGTAAAGTAAACTATAGGGACATGCCATCTCCTGCCAAAATAAAACCGAACAGGCTACGAAACTGCAATCGGTCCCAAGACCTGGTAAATGGGCTGGTTCTTATGAAGGGTGGGTCTACTCTACTGGAGCAGTCAAACCGCTTTATACAGATTGCCTCATTCACACAAGCACTTTTCCCCTTGTCTTGCCTAGGAATACTTTGGCATGCAGACTGGAGCAGCTAGGGATTGAATCACCAACCTTCCAATTAGTAGATTACCTGCTTTACTTCCTGAGCTGTGTAATCCAGACCCTGGAAGGGAGTAGGAAAATTTCTTCATGAACCAAACTTATTTGATCAGTGTGCTACATCTAAACTAACATGTGGACACGGACACCAATGTTATTTGTTCACTTCATTTCTTTTTTTGCTGATCCGAAAATTGATCCGATCCAAACCGTGAGAATTTTGATCCGTGGCACCACTACCAGACAGTAAAGCTAGTTCTCAGCTACGAGCCCGACATGGAACACGACATATTAGCCAGAGGCTACTACGGCTCGGAGCCGCAGAGCTGGCCGAGGTAACAAGAGAATACAAATAAAAAGAAAACAATTTTCGCTAGCAGTCAAAAACTAATGTGTACTCTCACGTCTGCATTTTTATTTCCTGAATACAAATGAAATTATAGCAAAAGTGGTGCTACATGTCTGGCCAGAAAGAGCGGACCAATGTGTTTATATGGTAGTTCAATGCAAGGCTTCAGTTAGTTAAGAGTGAGAAAAAATTGCGTTCACGTTTGCAGTTTTGTGTTGTTATGCAATATTTGAAATTTTAAAAAACAAACAAAACACAACATTTTAGGAAATATTAGTGGGTGTTTTCTGGTTTGTATTTTTGTACTACTTGAACACTAAAGTGTCCCTCCAATGAGATGACGGTGTCAGCAGTGGCCTGCGGCTCATTTGAGTTTGAGACCCCTGGTGTCAAATCCCAGTGAATACAGCATGCAACATTAATAAAAGTTAATATTTCAAGCAGGCATATATATTTGAGTCAACAATAAGAAAGTTGTACGCAGTATTTTTCTGTAGGTATTAAGCGAAATAATTCAAACCATCATAGAGCAGATATGTACATTTCTACTGTGAGCGTAACTTCCACGGTACCCCTGTTAGGCAGTGTGGAAAAAAACTGGCCTGTGGCTGAACCTGGTTACTGACCCCTGCAATGTGTGCTCTGCAGTTCCTTTATCTTCCCTAACCAACTTTTCACGTTTACTCAAAGCACTTCCCAAACTTTACAGGATGGTTAATTTGTCACAAACATACCAAAAACCCTGCAAGCAGCTGGCAACCTTTTAAACAGTTCAAGACTTACAATCATTTGTACCTTTTTTGTGTGTAGAATGAGCTTTGGTTAATCTCAGTCATCGCCCACATGGTCTCTTGGTAATATGGTGATATAATTGTTTTAGTGTCCTGCCATAAACTCAAATCTCTCTGTCTTTATTGTTGGGGAATGCAGATTAAACCTTGTCATAAAATAGTTGCTGATTGTGTTTTGAATGAATGAATGCATACACACATTCATGCTGCTATTGAGCCATGTGACTGCAGAGGTGTTGTTTTTCTCACCGCAGCATACAGCTCCATAATCATTGACCCTTCACCCCATTAAACTCTGTTTTAAAAAGATAGGTGTCAACAAGAAAACAAGCGTCTGTTTCCTCATTCCTGAAGCTTTTGTTGCAGATGAGAGGTTTTCAAAGGATGACAAGCGCTTTTTTCAAACTGAGGTGTCCGCCCCAACAACACAAAGTCCAACTGTCAAAACAAACCAAAGTCCACTTTGGTCATAAGGTTTGGTCAGCTGAGTTTTGATCCACTGGTTTACGTTTTGTAAGTCAATTAGCTAACGAAGATGAATTCTTTTGAATGGCACTGACTCATTATGAATCAAATTAGGGTAAAAGAATATTGTTTATATGTCTGACAAAGCCTTTTAGGATACCAAGATGACAACAATTACTTTTGTAATAAAAGATCACTTTTGTAGCAGAAGTGTAACTAGAAGGGTATCTGGGGTGCTACTGCCCTTCCTGAAATTAGTTTTCATTCGTTAATTCCCAAAATTGTCATATCAGTGCAACCAAGGATGGAGCCAATATTTTCTGTGAAACTATAAAACAATATGCACTCAAATCTTTTGTGATTATTGTGCAAAATATACTTTTTAAATGTTTTTAAAAGTGGACATAGTGTGCCTCACAGTGGTTTGGTCCAATACCTTCTACTTTATTTTGCAAAAGTGAAACGTAATGGATGTGTAAAACATTTTTTTAAACTAGAAGTAAGTAATTAAGTAAGCAAAGAGCTTTACAAATCTGTTAGACCACCACCAGGTGTAAGGATTATGCCACAGCTGCCCTAAATTAACTGTATTGGTAATTTTCCAAAAGTTAAACAATGCTAAAATATGATTTCTAAATGTAAGGTTTTATTTTAAAAATACCAAAGAAACAACATCCCCCCACATACCAGTCTCTTAACCCTCTAGGACCTGGTATCCACATATGTGGACATCACATTTTAGTTTGTCTAGACCACAATACAACGTTTTGCCCAATTAGGCCAAATAGCAAAGAAAAATTAAAAATACATGCCATAAAAAAAAATGGGTCTCAGGAGGTAAAAGTAAATTCAGTTTGTCTTAAAGTTTGTCTTCAGTGAGTCTTAAATTTAAATTTTATTTTGTGTTTTTATGACAGGTGGTCTAATTAATTTGTTAGACAGTGTAAGTAAAATGTTTAGTTCTATAGCACCTTTTAAATAAATAACACAAAGTGCTTCAGAACAAAGATACTAGAACATGAAGACGAAATGTTCTACAGAAGCCATTTTTAAAGGTTTTTAGCTACTTTTTCAAATTGACCACCAAGTCCTTTGATATAAGGCTGTTGCAATACTGTCTCCTTTAGTTATTTTATTCATTTATTTATTTTTACCTTGTATGATACACAGCCAGAAGGCCCTGAATAAAGTGTATTTGATCATAAGACTGCATTATTTTTCTCAGCTTCGTTACCTTGAGGCTGAATCTATTCTTGTTGCCACTGTATTGTTAAAGGGCAGCTGCGCCTCCTGATTTATATGTAAGAAGACAGGTTTGCCCAGTGTTGAACTCATTATGAATTGTTAAATTTATTATCTTACAGTCATTTTTTATGAAAAAAAAAATGTTAAAGGTGCAATATGTTGAGTACTTCATTCTAGAAGAGGTTTACCTTTTCTCCCAATTCTAGGTGGTGATGCTCATGCTTTTTTTTATGTTCTTATATTTCTGTAATAATTGGACATTGGATCAACGAGCCTTTGCATCCACCACTGCCTGATAAACATGTAGCAGAGGTCCTACAAGATCTTGCTTTGCTGCATGGGCCTGGCTTTAAATCCTCTGGGAAATCCTAAGTGGTTTGCCGGGAATGCAGCAAATGTGGCAGTGCTAGGCTAAAAACAAACAATATCCTGCTCACTCTTCTGTTAATCTTCTTCTCCACTGATGCCTTACAAAAGCCGAAGCTATTGTTGCCTGTCTGTACTTCAACATCATTAGTGAAAGGTCAAAATGACTGACCATGAGAGACGTGAGACCGTCTCTGGAAGGCTCTGATTCTTCTATTGAAGTTGGACTTGAAGTGGATTGGACTTGAGAGTTTTATTTCTTGAACATCTGTAAATTGTATTCAACAGATATTAACTGAAATGGAACTAGGGCTAGAACGTAGTCTCATGTAACACACACTCGTGTTACATTTGTACCACAAGGTAACCAAGTAAGTTATTACAAAGATATTCCTATTTACAACGATGGGCTAGGGAAAGGTAGAAATGAGAGTATTTAAAAAGAAGTATCAAAAGTTAACCCTGTATTCCTGAGAATTCTTTTAGAATGTTTCGAATTCACAAGAGCTATTTTAGGATTTTTGAGAGTTCTATTAGAATGTTCCAGATTCCTGAGAATCCTTTTAGGATGTTCCAAATTCCTCCAAATAATTCTCAATGACACATTGCAACACCAAGTTTTATTATAGTCACACATTGCAATAGAGTTTTCTGGGTAATTGACCAAGTCTGGTGGCATTACCTCCAAAGCTTATAGAAGTTTCTGCTAACAGCAGCTACATTGTCAGGAACAGCACCTACCAACAGATATCCTCAACAGCTCACCTCACTATCATAACCGAGCAATATTATTGTCAAATGTTGATGTTATTCACCTACAAAAACTCCTGGCTGTCCGTTGCTGTCATGGGGTGCGGAGGGTTAAATAGCAGCGCACATCTGAAAACAGCTTAACATACTCATGGTCCCTTTGTGGTTAAAGGCTAATTACATAAAGCACTTTTATACTGTTAATAAAATCCTGATCTCACATTAAGTACCTTAGAAGGGTTTTTAATAACTTTCAAAAGTGTCATTAGTTTGTTGTTGACTTCACAGTGACGGTTGCAGTAAAGACGCGCAAAATGTGTTCGTATTTCTCATCCCTGTCTTTAAAACACAGTAAACAAGTAACATTGCATTATCTTGAACAGTGATCTCAGTTTTATCTCTTAAAAAATAAATCAATAGTTAGAAAATTTCTGTCTTGAACTGAGTCTGAGAAATTTGTCGATGAATCATACCACAAAGATTAGATTATTGTCATGCTCGGTTTGCTGGATTATCAAAGTCATCACAACACCAGCTCTGAAATTTGACTGTATCACCTCAGTACCGAAGGCACTTCACTGGATCTCAGGTCAACACCTTTAACATCCTTCTATTAGTTTATAGTACCTATCAGGGCATCGGCGGCAGGTCTTTCAGTTACTGTGGTCCCCTTCTTTGGAACAATTACATCTGTACATACACTCACTATAGTGTATGGGTGTGTGTACTTTGTCTTTGACGTGTAATTTTGCTGTTTTTACTGCCTTAAGGCATCGTAAACCTACAGTTTTTTATGGTTTTATTTTCTGTGTTAAGGACATCGAATTTGCCGTCTAAGTCTAATTGTCATTACCATTCAGTAGCATCGAAAGCACACTGTGTCAAGTTCAAACAGTTCATTGGGTGCACTTGATAGCGATTTCCAGCGATAAACTCCAACTGACTGACATCATGTAATAAGAAGAGAAAAGAAGTCAATAGTCTGTCTGCTGTTATTTCATAACTTGATGGGTGCATCCAGTTTGGCGGGTTATAAATAGGCATCTAATGTTAATATTCAGCAGTTAAAGTGCTTAAATGCAATGCCCCAAGCCTCTTGGATGAAATTAAAACTGTCATAGAGTCACCTACGAGTCGAACTGTTACTGACCCTTGCTTGCCTCTCAAAGATTTCAGCTAGATGGTGATAGCCTCTGGGTCTGTTTATGTTATTTAAAGACATGCTGCCAAAACGGTCTGAATTGCACTTTGGCAAAATAATGACTTAAGTGTCAAATTGTGCTGGGAATTTCCCCCTAAACTTGTTTTCTGCACCCTGTTGAAGTGCCGAGGTTCAGCCTAAGGGTGCACAATACTGATCAGCGGCAATCAGTTAATCTAATATGATTATGTCTGACTAACAACCTTCAAGAAACTGCAGGCTTTTGTGGCCACGAAGGTCAGGAGGCAGTCAAACTCAAAGGACTTCTATGAAGTTATTAGTTTAAAATGCTACATTTGATTCCTACACATATAATCAGAGATCAGTTACATTAGTTTAAAAAAAATAAAACTGTATGGCTCGGACTTCAATATGTTTTGTACAGCTCCCCTCTGATTGCACTAAGATTGTTAAATTAGTAAGTTTTTGTGGCGACATTTAACTACGTCAGCTGAGTGTTTTGGGATATCGAGCCTTTCTCATAAATGTGGTCATTTTAGGCATTTTAGACACTGTGAACAACTTACAGTAAACTCTGCTTTTTTTAATACTCCAAATATGTAATACGTAAAATTAAAAATGCCCGAACAGCTGTGCTGGAGCTCAGGATATACACTTATGGCCACTTTATTAGGGAGAAGCAATTCAATGCATTTAGGCATGTAAATATGGTTGAGATGACCTGCCAGAGGTCAAACTGAGCATTGGAATTGGGATGAAAGGTGATTTAAGTCAATGTGGCATGGTTGTTGGAGCCAGACAGGCTGGTTTGAGTATTTCAAAAAATGCTGATCTGCTTGGATTTTCCCACACAATCAACTCTGAGGTTTACCAAGGAGAAACTATCCAGTGAGCACCACTTCTCTGGGTGAAAATACCTTGCTGATACCAGCGTTGTTTTGAAAACTAGTTAATGCATTTACTATTTTTATTGTTATTTATTTATGACTACTGTAATACACAGACACTCTCTGTGGGCTTGTAATGATGCAGTGAGTTTTCTTCTTCACTCACTATGTGTTTATATAGCTCATCATCAGGCATGTGGAGGAGTGCGGGGTGCGGAAGGGGTTTGGGCATCTTGGGCATTTTTTGCTGCCTTGGATGAGTGACAAAACGTTTCTCCCACTGAAAACGCTACGACCAGATGAACCTTTTGGGGTATATAGGCACATAGGACAGTCTGTTAAAAACAGCTTATCTTTTTTGAACCCATGAGGTCGTTGTGGCATTTATGGATCAGTGTTGGTGCTGAAATGGGGAGAAGGTTTGATGTTCAGACTTTGTTTTTGTGGGGAAATTTTTACAAGGAATTACCTTAAGGGGGACTCATCACCCTGAAACATGCAGATGTATGCAGCAGGTTTGGGTTTAGACTGTCTTACAGCCTGCTTTACGTGGCCTTATATCTCAAGATGCAGGAAGGTTCCATTAGCTTGTATTATGGGTGCTCTTCCTACAGGAGAATAGCAAAGAAAGTGAACTGCAATTAGCTATCCATACATACATACATACATCGATACATACATTTTCTTATACCTGGTCAAAGCTGGATTGTGGTGGCAGCCATTCTTTCCAGTTCCTCCTGTGGGATCCCGAGGCCCTCCTAAGCCAGATGAGATGAAAGTTGGTTCTGGATCTACCTCGGTGTTCCCTGAAAACCTCAAAAGGAAGACACCAGTTTGCAATACCAAGGGTCAAAATGCCCAGGCCCCTCTTTTTGCCTTACATCCAGCCCACCCCAGTGCCTGCTCCTATGGGCGATGGGCCCACAAAGTGGCAGATGTTATTTTTCTGGCTTATTTCAAGCTGCATGTGTCAAGGCACAGCCACCAGACTGTTGCTGATGAGCTCCCTTCTTAGGACTGATTTACCTTAGTCCCCTTGCCCCCTAGCAGGGACTATTGTTTGGTAGGGTGCTGTACTACAGTACATCCAAAAAGTGTTGAACCTGCCACTGAAATACAATTTACGACTTTATTAACTCACTTATAATGCAAACTCACGTGCAACCATAGCTGTTCTCCTCTTGTAGCGGTCTACTAAAAGCACCACTGCAGGAGTACGTGACTGTTAAAAATCCACTTTTGTTCATCATTAAATTGCAGAAGATAAGCTGCAAGATAAGTAGGTAAAACTCCTTTGACACATGCTGACTATATTGAGCAGCTGCATCAAAGCTGCTCAATATGGCTATGACAGTTAAGTTGCCTAATTCACAAGGGGCATAAAGCCCTTCACGTCATTCGGCGAGAATGTGAGAAAAGGTTCAGGAGTTGATGGAGCGGGTTTAGCTGTTACACCATGAAACTGTGACATTTAGGTGATGGGACGCTTCCTACTGCAGCCTGTAATTCTACACAAGCCCTGGATGTTTGGGGAGGAACGGCCACTAATTCCCCGCTGACTGACAACGCCTCCACAGTGAGGCCTGGAGGAGCAGAGAGGTATGATGTGTGTATGTGGATGATGAGAGTCAGGCCAGTGGACCAAGCAGGGGGTATTTCAACACCAGCATGTGACCCGCTAAGGTTTCATCACAGATGGACGACGCTTTGGGCTCACTGGGGATGTAGACGGGTGCTAAAGTTTCAAAACAACCCAGTGTGTGTGTGCGTTTCAGTGCATATGCGCCTATGAGAATGATATAGAGCAAAGTTTTGGAGTTCACTTGAGCCCGACTGGATCCTATGTCTCATGTACACGGCTTTAAAGCTATTAGAGAAGCTATTAGCATCAGTCAGTTTACCAAAAGCCCTTGGAATCCCAACTGCTAACCCCTCACACAAGTGACACAAGTACACTCAAACACACACACAGATACTTTCTCTAATGAGAGACGATACGTCAGAGCTTCATTTAAATGCACCTCATTTCTGTGTCACTTGGCGGGACCTCGGTGGGATGCCTGACCTCGTTGACGCTCAACAACAGCATTCATCTTTAAAGGTGGCTCCATCGACAGCCTCGGCTTTCCCTCCTCTTCATGTCCTCAAATGTTTCCTATTTAGGCAGCAGTAAGAAGGCTTTCCAGGTATCCATGTAATTACAAAGGATATTATCTTACCACGTGCAGTTCTCAGGAATTTCACTAATGGCTCCACTTGCAAACATCAGCGTTGCCATCTTTTATGAATGAACTTAGTCGCTGCCTGAGAAACTGACATTTTGGTTTTCAGTCTTGAAGCTAATCTAATATTTTGCTTCTGCACATGAGCTCAGTGTTAGAAGAGTCTGGCCTTTCTCACATGATGCATTCATACTACTAGATATACTCGATACTTGGTGGTTTAGGCGAGAGAGCTGCATGGGTAGAACATGACGTCCACTCACTAGCTGTGAATTCAGCAAATTGTTCGCTGGTACTTTTCTTACATGATCTCAGTCACAAGGACTTCGGACCATGGAGCTGACGGGTTAAAGAGCTGAGTCAGACTATTCTCAATCTATGAAACAAATGTTTTCTGATTTTTTTTTAAGAAGAAGAGGATGATATCAAGACTTTTTTCTCTATTTCTATAACAAAACTACAATAAACAGGCTATAAAACAAAACCTATACACAACATAAGATAGAGAAAAGCAAAGGAATATGGAAACTCAGCCAACAGGGATCACCTGAATACAGGATTTCAATAATTTCAGCAAAATTCAAACAGGCTTGCATGCAAAGTAATAATAAATAACAACGACGCTGACAGCCTCATACACCAAAGAGACGAATAACAAAACCTAAACATAAAACATTCTTACGATACAGAAGAAACAGCAGCCAGTGAAACCTCAAAACACAGGGCCCATGACAGGAAGAGCTAGGACCAACAATCTTGAACACACGCACACACACGCACACACACACACACACACACACACGCACACACACACACACACACACACACACACACACGCACACACACGCACGCACACACACGCACACACACGCACACGTATTTAGCGTATGTATCTTTTAAGCTAGTCTTCTTTTCTCAGCAGTAGCTGAAAGGCTTCCTTTGTGTAGCATGTCTAGAGGAAATCTGTAAATTGTAGCTGGAAAAAAAACACAACCTCACTCACACTTTCTCAAAACGGGCACTTCTCTGTTACAATTCGATCGTATTAACAGCTTGTTTTGTTCTTTGTTTTGTCAGCTGTTACCATTCACACTAATCACAAAACATCAGACGTGCTGCACTTTTACCCGCAGTGTGGATTTAGTTCACTGAAGTAATTAATACAGGACATTAAACCTGAATTCGTGGTTGTTAAGATTGTTGTTAAGATCGTCACATTCTGTGAATATAAACTGTGAGCTTACATTGATGTAATGTGTAAATCCTGTAGGTGAGCACGTTTAGCTGCTGCACTTGTCCTGAGAGAAGCGCTCTCTGAGCAGAGCTTCAGCCTCCTGCTTTAAGGCCACTTTGGCAGGACACCTCAGCCTTTGAGAGCAGGGAACTTTTAATCGGTTTTGTGGTAATGGGATGGCCTCTCAAAGCACCAGGGAGTCTCCCAGCTACCACCAGGCGTTTGACACAGCAGTGCTTTGTCTTTGATTGTGCGTCCCAAACCTGCCTTTGTAAAAAGATAAAAAGATCAGTGTGCGTTTCCGAGAAGCAGCAGTGGCTCTAAAAGGCTTAGGGAGCTGAGACACACAGACCACCTCAACTCACCTCCGATCCTCTCTCGTTCTATAGCTCAGCCAGAGAGAATCAGGAAGTAGATTAGTCATGACAGCTTAAAGCCTAAAATGGCTTATGAAAACAAAACAATAGCTGGAGTTACCGCTTGGAAAAAAAAGAAGAGAAGAAGAAACCCTCTGAGTTATTTATCAGCTTAATTTACATATAGTAATATTCTGTTTGCACAGATATAAGTCAGAGAATTATTTAATGTGTTTTCTCTTTGAGTGCACACCTGTAAATCTGCATTATTATCACAGAAACTGCTTAATGATGTGAGTACTTGAAGTAATGTGTTGGTGGGATTTTATCATATTTATCTATTCATGTGTTTTGTCTTTCAAGACATGTCTGATTCAGTTAATACAGCTTAATGCACATGACTGAAACACATTGCATTTAATATACATATATGAATCATCATACTCAGGTTTCAGAGCCCACCACAGCACAGAAACAGCTTATTTTTCTTATGGCCTCTGACAGTGGACTCATCTCTGTGCTTGTCCTGCTAGACCTCAGTGCAGCATTCGATACTGTCGACCATAATATCCTATAAGAGCGATCAGAGCATGCTGTAGGCATCACAGGTACTGCGCTGCAGTGGTTTGTATCATATCTATCTAACAGACTACAATTTGTTCATGTAAATGGAGAGTCTTGTTCACACACTAATTCAAGGTCTTAAATAATCAGGCCCCATCTTATCTTAATGACCTTGTAGTACCATATCACCCTATTAGAGCACTTCGCTCTCGCTCTGCAGGCCTACTTGTTGTTCCTAGAGTATTTAAAAGTAGAATGGGAGGGAGATCCTTCAGTTTTCAGGCCCCTCTTCTGTGGAACCAGCTTCCAGTTTGGATTCAGGAGACAGACACTATCTCTACTTTCAAGATTAAAACTTTCCTTTTTGCTAAAGCATATAGTTAGGGCTGGACCAGGTGACCCTGAATCCTCCCTTAGTTATGCTGCAATAGGTGTAGGCTGCCGGGGGATTCCCATGATGCCTTGGGTGTTTTTTCTTCAGTCGCCTTTCTCACTCACTATGTCCTAATACAGCTCTCTGCTTTTATTATTATTATTAATCTCTGGCTCTCTTTCACAGCATGTCTTTTATCCTTCCTCCCCCAACCCCCAACCGGTGTTGGTAGATGGCTGCCCCTCCCTGAGCCTGGTTCTGCTGGAGGTTTCTTTTCTTCCTGTTAAAAGAGAGTTTTTCTTACCCACTTTTGTTTTTTAATGTTTTTTATGTATGTCTCTGCATTTCTGAAACTTGACGAGATTTGTTTTAACAGCAGACACCTTGTGTGTAGGTTAGAGGACCTGCTCATTTCTTCATTGACATTACACAGCATAACGCAGACATTGTGGCAGCCGAGGTGCACATACAGCAGTAGTTTACACAAGTCTGTCTGTAAGTTAATGCTGCCATCTGCTGCTCATATATGGAAACTCTTACGTTTCAGCTGCCACATACTGTACCTTGACTTAACACTATTAACATTAATTCATTTTTGAAACGGCCACTCACCAAACACTATAACAGTGATTTTGACAGTCCAGTGGAATTTGAATAGGAAATAACTGTAGGCAGAGGCCACACTTAGCAATGTTTATTTTCTGAGTTAGGGCAAACTGTAATATGACAAATGGATTATTTTACATAGTACCTAGTCGATGGGCAGCTGAAGTCATGTTATTATGGAGGTATTCCACCCAAGACAACTGGGAACTCCAGAAAGAGGGGTTAGTTAGAGCAGCTTCAAGCTCCTGGTTAAACCTGTTTGATCATTAGATTACAGATGGAAGCCTGAGTCAAGGTTTACTTCAGCTCCTAAAGCTGAGCAGAGCGCATCAGAAAAAGAGTCCTTTGACATAGACTATATTATTTTGAAACAAAATGGAGACAAAACACCTGTACTACCACTGCTTCTTCTACTGCTTCAGAGGCATTGGAAATTTTTTTCCTTGGTTAATTATGTGGCCTGACCTACAGAACCCATCTATGATGGTGTGAACGACTTTTTACGCTGGAATGGACAGTAACAAGAGTTATATGTGAGAATAGTTCATTAGGAACCAACAAGGGCTGGAGGAGTTCTGCGAGGGGTCGGAGCTGCTGTTGCTTCTGGCGCAGAATAAACAGACTGCAATATATTCCTTTGCATCTTTGCCTGAGAAGACAAACAACCTAAAGCTGACCCAGCTACCAAGTATACATTGCAAATTTGCGCTAACCGTCACTCTATAGCCAGCTTTGCTTTGTATTCAGGGATTTTCAAAGTGACCTACACAAACTATACCAACTAGCTGTAAAGGAAATATAATTTCTCTGTGTTGTCCACTATTTAAGAACAGTGATTAACAGCACATTCTTCTTTTGTGGCTTCTGTAAAACTCTTTAACGGATTCTGGCAGAATCATTCATTGTATGCATCAATATATTGTAGTATGAGGAGGAGAATTTCCAGGTCTGTGCAGTAATGCTTCCATCTGCAGGTCACATCCAGAAGCTCTTAGGATCAGCTGGGAGTTAAGATCAGCTCTCAGCTCTCAAATCCACACATAGATTAAGCGTATTCCCACATCTAAAAGAAACTACTGTGTCAAAACACTTTTTAGTCTAAGGCTAGGCCAAACAGAGTCCTAAACTTCAAAGTGAAATTAGGCGAGATCTTGTATTTCTCTAAATGTCAGAGTCACTTTTTCCTTTACTTTAAAATTACCATGATATGAGTAGATTTTGGGTGGCATGGTAGTTGGCACTGCTGCCTCACAGCAAGAAGGTCTTGAGCTCAATTCCACTATCAGGCCCGGGTCTTTCTGTATGGAGTTTGCATGTTCTCCCGGAGTTTGTGGAGTCTCTCGGGGTACTCTGGCTTCCTCCTGCAGTCCAAAGACATGAAGTTGGTGGGGATTGGTTAACCTGGCAACCTGTACAGGGTGTACCCTGCCACTCACCCTAAGACATCTGTGACAGACGTCAGATATATATATTATATATAGATATATATATAGATATATATATAGATATATTGCCGACATGTGGCCAACAGTAATGTTTTAATGTTCTTCATTATTAAACATTCGCACATAAATAAGTGACGTCATATTCAGTACTTACTTTTGACAGGTCACTCTTCGGCCACTCCTTTCTGCCATATTTTGCAGCAAAATTATCCACACCCACCGCACTATGAATTGTGGGATATATGGGACCACGAAGCGTGCACCGGACCATGCTTGATATTTGGGGAAATCGAAGGCGCATTTGGAGTATGCATTTGAAGTACACATCGAATTGGGACAGCCGTCGTCGCGTGGTGGTGACGTAATCGCACTCAAAATGCGTACTTCAAACGTGCGGTCTCTTAATTGGGACACAGCCATAATGTCAGAGACGCTATAGAACAGTGGTTGGCAACTCCAGGCCTCAAGGGCCAGTGTCCTGCAGGTTTTATATATCACCCTGGGTCAGCACACCTGAATCAAATGATTAGTTCATTACCAGGCCTCTGGAGAACTTCAAGACATGTTGAGGAGGTAATATAGCCATTTGAATCAGCTGTGTTGGATCAAGGACACATCTAAGGCTACGTTCACACTGCAGGTGAAAGCGCATGAAATACGATTTTTTTTTTTTACCCTATTCGACCCATATCCGATCATGGTATGGCAGTGCCCTCGAGGCCTGGAGTTGCTCACCCCTGCTATCCGGTCATTAAGTCTGACGTCACTAGCCGTGTCTGGCCCTAAACTCCGCTGCAGGTCCATATATCAAACGATCACTGTGGCATTACTGAGAGTTGAAAAACTGTCTAAAGTCTTTCATCTTTAATAAAATGATCAGCGTTCTGCTCTACCAGGTGTAACAATTGAGTTTAGCATCCAGGCAGCCATGAAAACGGAATTTATGACATTTAACGGAGTTAGAAGTTAGCAGGGAGTTAGCTCGCTAGCTTCTATCTAAATACAATATAGCATGTCCTGACTGCGGGGTTTTGGAAACAAATTAAAACGTACAGCTCTGTTATCACTTCCAACATAAATGAAGACAGAAAACTAAACAGCAGTGACGTTTGTAGGGTTACTGAAGTTGGGCTAGCTGGTATATAATGATGTGCTACGTGACCACTAGCGACACAGCTATGTTAGCATAATATAAACAAGCTAACTTTTTTTCCACTCGATAAAAGTTAACGTGAGTGTCCTCGGTGGTCAGGAACAAATGTAATCGCATGGCAGGATGCTGTAAAAGGACCAAACTTCAGCCAGGAGAACAACTGAGATAATCCATCCACAATACGAGGTTAGTCATTCATATACTGCTGCATGGGCTGGGCTGTAGTTACATCCTAAGGTTTTAAAAACTGAGCTTAAATAAATGATTAGCGGTAATAAAAGCCGAGGGAGGTCAACAGTGATCACTGACTGTTTTAGGAGCTTTTTGAGATCAAATAGAAGAAAATACAAAACATTAAACATGTTAACAACACAAAAGCCATATTAAACACAGACTACTTTAGGCCTGGAAGTAGGATTCGTCGCGTCATCACTGAACAACCGGATAGAAGGACAGGACACCTGCCCTGGGATCCACATATACTCCTATGCAGCAGATTTAACAGACACACTGCTGTTTGTAGATTACAGCTCAGCATTCAATACCATCGTTCCCTCGAAGCTGGACAGGAAACTGCAGGATCTAGGACTGAGCAGCTCCCTCTGCAGCTGGATCCTTAGCTTCCTGTCTGACAGACGCCAAGTGGTCAGACTGGGCAGCATCACCTCATCCCCCATCACACTGAACACTGGTGCTCCACAGGGGTGTGTACTGAGCCCTCTCCTATACTCACTCTACACCTACGACTGCACGGCCACTAACAACTCCAACATCATTGTGAAGTTTGCGGACGACACTACAGTGGTGGGTCTTATCACCAATGGTGATGAGACGGCTTACAGGGAGGAGGTCAGCGCCCTGACCCACTGGTGTCAAGACAACCATCTCACCCTCAACATCGCAAAGACAAAGGAGTTGATAGTGGACTTCCGGAGGTGCAGAGAAGTACACACCCCCATCACCATCAACGGCGCTGCTGTGGAGAGAGTGAGCAGCTTCCGGTTCCTTGGTGTACATCTGGCTGAGGATCTTACGTGGTCAGTACACACAAACAAAACAGTGAAGAAGGCGCAGCAGCGCCTCTTCTTTCTCAGGAGATTGAAAAGATTCGGCATGAGCCCCCGCATCCTCAGGACCTTCTATCGCTGTGCCATTGAGAGCATCCTCACTGGATGCATCACCACCTGGTACGGCAACAGCACCGCCTACAACTGCAAAGCTCTCCAGCGAGTAGTGCGGTGCTCTGAATGGATAATTGGAGGTGAGCTTCCCTCCCTCCAAGACATCTACAGGAAGCGCTGCCTGAGGAAAGCGGGGAGGATCATCAAGGACTCCAGTCACCCCAGCCATAAACTGTTCAGACTACTTCCATCAGGAAGGAGGTTCTGCAGCATCCGGTCCCGTACCAGCAGACTGAGAGACAGCTTCTTCCACCAGGCCATCAGACTGCTGAACACTTCATAGACACCTCAGCTTCACTACTGGAACTTCAACATTATGCACTCCATACTGTACAGTAATGCCACTGTTTTGCACATGTCTCAACTCTGTATATTTTTATAATTTTTTTTATTGTTTACTCTATTTAATTTGTAAAATATGTATACACACACACACACACACACACACACACGCAGAAAAACATATTTAGTATACACATCCAGAAATGCATATACTGTATGCATATATATATATTGTACATATATTTATTAGTTTCAAATTTAGCCATTCTTGTATTTTGCTTGTTTACATTATTGTATTTTGCACAACTCTGTTGCTTGTGAAGCTCGCACACAAGAATTTCACTCACATGTACTGTACCAATGTACCTGCACATGTGATGTGACAATAAAAGTGATTTGATTTGATTTGATTTAGTACTGTGTGTAAAATGCCATCAAAAAGTCAATTAAGTTTTATTCTTTCTCACCTGTCTTTCTATCTCCTTTCACTTTTTAAAGGTTGCCATGTTAGAAAAAATATCTTGCCCTGCCATGCTGTTTATTGATGTGGCAAATGAATGGTTTATGAAAATATATCTAAATCTGTCATCAGTAATCAGTAATGATCATGTCTCACCTCTAGTCTTCTCTGTCTTAATTTCAGGTTTTCACCATGTGTTGTAGATGGTTCAGGAGGTTAACTCAACCAAGCAGTCTACTTTCGGGTACTGTTTAGAATACCAGAATTGGGAGGATGGTGTAGGTTTAAGTTTATTAGACTGATACTGTGAAATGCACTTCACACACGCACAGTTCTTTGTCGCCAGAGCGCAGACATAACGGCCCGTTATTAACGGGCTGGGGAAACGTGGAATAAAACACGAGGGGAAACAAGGCACAGGAACTCAGATCTATATGACTACAGATACACAGAGGGAGACACAGGAGCAAAGACACAGGAAATCTAACAACCAAAAAATAAACATAAAAACCTAGTGATTCAGACTAAACTTTAAAGTAACAAGGTGGACTCAAACCATAATACAAAAGGACAAAACACAAGAAACTGAAACCGCTGGGTCATAAGACCCAGGATCATGACACATGTCATATCTGTGGTCATCACAAGTGTTACAAACACAATAACGAATCAATAAAATGTGGCATGTCCTGATTTAATACATGGATGGCCTGACTGAGGGTAGAAGCTCCTCTTCAGCCTCTCTGTTCTTGCCCAGATGGTGGGGAACCTTCTGCAGATGGTGTAGAAACTGGACCGGTTTATTGCTGGGGTGGAAAGGGTCCTTTAGTATCTGAGCTGCTCTGGTCCTGCATCTTTTGGTGTAAATGTCCGGTAGGGAGGGGAGAGCAGCCCTGCAGCAGCGTTCTGCTGTACAGATCACTCTCTGAAGAGCTTTTTTGTCCTAGACACAGCTGTTCCCAAACCAGGATGCGACGTTCTGTGTGAGGATGCTCTCTACAGTGCCTGTATAGAAAGTCCTGAGGATCTCTGGTGAGACCCTGAACTTCCTCAGTTGTCATAGGTGGTATAAGCACTGCCACAAATTCCTTTTTAACAATCAATAATTATTGTTAAACATGATTTTTTTCTAAGAATGTACAACTGATTTTATATTATTATGGGTGTACTGAACGCATCATTACAGTTTTCTTAAAATGCTTAAAAAGTGAAAGGAAGAAGTAAAAAATGATTGAGAAAAGAAATGATTGAGAAAGTTCATGAATGATTCATACAGTGCGACAGAAAACCTCACAGTATAAACCGTACAAAACTAATCTCACATTTTGATTAATAATACATGTGCAAACACTGGCATTCATTATGACTGATGCTACTGATTTCTAGTTCCTGTGCACAAAGAAATCTATCAGATTTTAATCAATATTTCATGTTTCCCCGTGACACTTGGCTTAAGATGATGGCATTTGATCAGTGAGTAAAGGAAAGAACAAGATGGGTTCACAAACCAATGAAGACGGTCTATTTTATCTCATTAAATGTAGCAGTGTTGTCAGCCCAAAAACTCTTCCAAATCCACAGTCCAGCATAGAGCGGCTTAGTGAATGTGGTCTGGACTCTGTGGAGGAGGGCCATGGTGTCAGAGACGCTGTAGAAAGAAAGAACACCTGCTCTGGGATCCACGTACACTCCTACTTTGGAGGACAGAGGGCCTGAGAGGGGAGTTGTGATTTTATTGTATCTGAATTTGTAGCAGTCACCGTAACACTCTAATGCCCAGGATTTATTGTTACTTCCAAAATCACTTTGATCCAGTTTATTTTTATTCTTGTACGTCACGGCTACTGAAAGGCCTTTCCCTTTCATCTCCACTTCCCAGTAACAAGGTCCAATCAGACTCTCCTTACTCAGGACCTGCTGGTAGTTGGAAAACCTGTCCCTTTTTTTATATCCAGGATAGATATTTGGATTATGAGCACTGTCTGATACGGTTCTGTTCTGATTAGACAGGAAGAGATTTTTGTGGACTGTATCTGGGTCGATCGTCAGTTGACATGAATGTTTTAAAAAGTCATCTCTGGTCTTAGGTTCAATTTGTGGCAATAAAACATCCACTGATCTCACTGTCAGAGTGATCTTCCTCCATTCCTCACTTAGAAATGCTTTGAGATTTTCTCTGGCTTCTAACATTGCTGTTTGCAGATCCTCAAAGTACTTAACTTGACACATTTTAAAGCTTGGTGAGTCTGTATATTCACTGAGTTTTGACATCATGGAGTAACTTAGTAGAAATTCGGTGTGGTCCTCTGTGCCTGAAAGCTGCTTCAGCTCCTCTTCTTTCCTCCTCAGCTCAGTGATCTCTTGCTCCAGATTATTCTGAAGCTCCATGACTCGACTCTCTTCAGTTTCCTGCTGGGATTTGATCTGCTGCTTTAGATTTGAGCCTTTTTCTTTAATGTAACTCAACAGCTCATCGATGATGGCATCACTGTCTTCAATTGTTTTATCAGCAGACAGTTTGATCCCCTCCATCTCTTTCTCAAGCACTTCACCTTCCTCCATTCTGGTCTGAATTTTCTTCTGGACTTCCTGCAGATTCATCTTAAGGTCTTTCTCTTTGTCTGCCCTTTCAACTTCAACTGGAACTGTTACATGGCGTTTATGTTTGTCCAGGCAGCAGACATAACAGATACACTGCTGATCAGCAATGCAGAACATCTTCATCACCTCATTATGAGTTGAACAGATGTTCCCTTTCAGCCTGTTCGATGGTTTGACCAGCTTGTGTTTGTCAAAGGCAGAGGAGTCATAGTGAGGCTGGAGGTGTTGCTCACAGTAAGAAACCAAACATACCAGACAGGACTTCACTGCTTTCAGCTTCTCTTCAGTGCAGACATCACAGGAAACATCTTCAGGTCCAGCATAGCAGAGATCAGCTGAAGCAGGTCGGATTGCAGGTGTCTTCAAGTCCTCTACTAACTCTGCTAACATGCTGTTTTTCTCCAGCTCAGGCCTCGATATGAAACTCTTTGTGCACTGAGGACAGCTGTAGGCTCCTTTTGGATCCTCATTATTCCATTGTCCTTTAATACAGCTCATACAGTAGTTGTGTCCACAGGGAATAGTCACCGGCTCCTTCAGTAGATCCCGACAGACTGAACAGTGGAATTTTACTGACTTGCTTCCTTGTTGTGCCATTCTGTGTGATGAGGTGAATGCCAAATAGTTTCACTGTGAAAAGAAGACGGATGTATCAGGTCATTCCAGAAAGGCATACGTCACACTCTTAATTATCCACCCACTATCTTCTGGTTATTCAAAGTTGGTCCACAGTGACATCAGGCTATTCCAGGTTTTCGGGTCCAACTGAGGGATCCCAAAGTATTCTCAGACCACACAAGACATATAATCTCTGCAGCAGGTTCTGGCTCTACTCCAGAAAGCCCTCAAAACCATACAGCATACTTTGCAAGTTTGAACAAACTGCCTTCCCACAGGTCTGCTTCATATTCTGGGATATGCAGAGTAAGCTACACAAACTACAGCAACTAGCTGTAAAATGAATATAAACTCTCATTGTTATTCACACATTAAAAACAGAACAGCTCATTTTTTGTTGCTCCTGCTAAACCCATTAACTGATTCAAACCAGAGTGTGAAAACACTGCCAGGCATTGAGAAAACCCAGAAAAACTCTTTACCTGATTCACTTTATATTTTGCAGGTGTTTTGTTGGGCACCTCAGTAAAAGCGCAGCACCAATTTTAGAATGAACAATTCTCATATTATTCTTATATTTTTTTCCTTAGTGTGAATACTACCCGCTCCATTCTCTATGGGGGCTGAGGTCACATGAATATTAAAAAAACAGAAAATTATGGGTTTGGTACATCACCCTGAGCTACGCCTAGTGAGACCCCCAACTCTCTGTGAATGGTACTCATGGCCATTGATCAGTGGTTGTTGATCAATGGTCATGAGAATTTGCATAATTATGATTAAGGAACTGACCTCCCAGCCCATTGTTCCTATAGTGGGCTGGTTTCAGTCATTATGCAAATGTACTGTTTATAAGATTTGGGGAAACCTGCAGTCAGCTGAGACTGAAGAAGTCACTTGGATGAGTGACGAAACGTTTCTCCCACAAAACGCTACGTCCAGATGAACAGAATCAACTTTTGGAGGTTTACTTTCCTGGATGATTGAGAATGCATCAAGATATTTGATTTCATGCAGAAATTAAAGCACAGTGAAGTGATGAGTGATGGACTGCTTGTTGTAATTAAAAACAAAACAAAACACACATTTCAAAGTAAAAAAGTAGTAGCTCTTCATGGGTCTCTGATGCCAATATTTATCAAGTTAAACATAATTAAAACATTAAAAGCTTTGCATTGTCACATGATGGCCTGTGGTGGAATAAAATCAATAATTTTCAGTCCACATAAAAAGAAGAGACCATTTTTTTCAGTTTGTATAATAAATAAATGTCTCAACCTTAATGTTTCTTCTAAGTGGTGTTTTACACATTTGCCACATAAGCAGGAAGTCAGGAAGGACACCAGTGTAAAAATCAGTTAAATGAAAAATGTGGACCGACCTGTTGTGGCCACTCCTGTGACAAAGGGAGCACGCAGAAGAAGCTATCATAGATCATCTACTTGTTGCATTGACAGAAGAATCATTGAGTGTCCAAAACATTGATTTATTTATGACCGGTTACAACTTTCATTATTATCATTATGTAATAATATCATATATTATTACAAATATTTAGAAGAAACAAAAATGCTTAATAAGTGCTGTTAATCAAGTATTGCTGGCTGTTTGTCTCTGAAACAAAGGTTAGATCTGTACATTGGACCTGTGGATTAAACTTGTTTGAAATAAATAAACAACTACATAGAAGTATTTACTTACCAGAAATCATGCGTCCTGCTTTCTTCACAGGTCAGATGGGACTGACTGTGTTTGACAAATACATTCCTCGAGACTCCTCCTTTGAGACGCAGGAGTTGCCAGATTGGGCCCAGTGAAGGAAATGAACTTTAAACGCTGTTGTGTATGAGCAACAAGTATGGTACTGCATATGCAGCATTTAAACAGATTCAATACCAAAATTACACAAATAAACATTACAAACCTGAATTTACACTAAACTGATTTCTTTTGTTTCTCATATTCAGAGTAGTTGGATATTTATGTCTTGATTCAGCAACCTGTCAAACTTAGTGGTTGATTTTTATTTTGTATGGCCAGGCTGAGAGGGCGGGCAACTGTCTTATTGGTGAGCCCATCAGAGGTGTCTAGAACCTGTAACATTAAACTATTAACCAGCGTTAGTCACCTGTTGTTATCGGTATAGGGTCAGAATAAATGGCCAAATATGGTGAAACCTGCTAATGTGCCATTTTAGAGATCAATCGTATTCTTACAACTGTTGTCATGGTACCTGTGCCTGCCCGGCCAGCCCAGTGTGGCTACAAATGTTTTTGTTATTGCTTTGTCTTTTCTCTCTCTCTCTCTCTCTCTCTCTCTCTCGCTCTGCCTGGGTGGAGCTGAGCTCCCGCCCTTGGGCCATGCACCTGCAGCTGATCACCTGTGATTCTGAATTTCTTTGCTGGCTCTTCTTAAGGCAGGGGGGCTGAGCTACTCGTCGCTGGAATATTGAGTAACTTTAGTTAGTAATACCCGACTCTGCAGAATTCAGTCGTTTCTCATGCTCGCTTCGGAGTAACCCTCGTTTCTGTGAGTAGTCCATGACCATGGACTACTGAGTGTGATTATGTGGAGGAGGAGCGGAGCGAGTGTGAAGGCTTTGTGTTTTCCAGACCCTGTGGACCCTCAAAACCCTGGTGTGTCCCCCCCCCCTCCCCCCGTGCATATAGTGCACCCGGTGTGGATAAATAAAGAACTGTTTAAATCCCATCTCTCAGTCTGTGCCTCAGTCCGCTCCATCCCCATGACAGCTGTCCTCTTTTTCAAAACAGTAACGTAATCAGTTTGGTTGTCTCACATTTAAATGGCCATCTTTTACTTAATTATATCCTCCACAAAGGATATCACCTAGCTGGTTATCTACGACTTCATCTCCCAGGGCTGCTTTTTGTCTAAAGCTGAGCAGGAGGCTTTACAGACGTGTGCAGGAGCACTCTGTCAGAGAGTTTCTCTTTCTTTTACTGGGAATACCAAGAGACCAAATGTATGTTCTACTCTTAAATCTGTTTCAGTGGCTGTGAGACGCTTTTCTACGGCAATGAGGTGGTATGACTAACAGAATGACTGCTTTTGGAGTGAGCCAGGCCAGTAAGAACAGTCATATGCAACCAGGACCTACAGGAAGTGGTAAAGCCTGGAGAAAACCCACAGTCTGCTTTGAGCTGCTCTTGCTTCTGAAACAGATTAAACAAGCTCCAACATGCTAATTTGCATCTTTACCTGAGGAAGGACACGAGACATGTAGTTTACAAAGCAAATACTCTGACTTACCATGAGGTGGCAGCGCGGGCCCAATGGATCACCCACAAGCACACAATAAAGGACACAAAACATCTTATGAGGCTAAGTGGACTATATCTTTGGTTTTCCACATCAGACTTCTGAAAGTTCAGATGTGTAGCAAGATGGTTTTGGTTCATCCTCAGGGGAGAACTGCTGAGAAACCCCATTTGGTTTAGTGCTGTGAGAACCAAAGCGATAGATTATGGAGAAAACAAAGACCGTCTTGCTGTCCGGGAATTTAATTCCTTTGGGGGGGCTGAACACAGAAGTTCCTGGGTCTATTGCTTAAGACTGAAAAAAGGAAAACATGATACTTTCTAGGAAGAACTCTATACATGCATCACATTGGGGTGATGAACTGTCTTTATTATTTTGTACTGCTTGACACTTCTGTTTGAATTCAAATCATCTGAATGTTAATGGGAATTATAAAGCCTGTCTTGTCGTATATATTTCAACAGTTTCAAAACCTAAGCTGGTATTTTGATGAAAAAAATGACATATAATCAGCTGTTTAAAAGGATACTTTAAAAGTACATTAAAAAAAAAACTAACTCAACATTTGTATTCAGTTTTTGTGTGGATAGAGAAAATCCTGCATTATACTCCAAGATGCTCACTATACGAAATCTACTGAATTATATAAATATTCAAGGTGTGAAAAGTTGTTGGAATAAAACTAAACTCATCTTTATTAGACAACTATGTCATATAGGTCATCACAAATGTTACAAACATGATAACGGGTCAATAACAGTGAACAAATTCAAAACTAATGACATCATGTAACAGCTGGACTGATACAATAAATACTGCAGACACTATTAAAAATAGTCAGCCTGTTTAACCTACTGCCCTCACTAGTTCATTTTTAACAATCAATAATTATTGTTAAACATTATTTTTTAAGAATGTACAACTGATTTTATATTATTATGGGTGTACTGAACGCATCATTACAGTTATTTTCTTAAAATGCAAAAGATGTAAAAGGAAGAAAAATGATTGAGAAAGTTCATGAATGATTCATACAGTGAGACAGAAAACCTCACAGCAACAGTATAAACCGTACAAAATAATTCTCACATTTTGATTAATGATACATGTGCAGACACTGGCACTCATCATACCTAGCTGCTACTGAGTTCATGTTCCTGCACAAAGAAATCTATCAGATTTTAATCAATATTTCATGTTTCCCCGTGACACCTGGCTTAAGATGATGGCATTTGATCAGTGAGTAAAGGAAAGAACAAGATGGGTTCACAAACCAATGAAGACGGTCTATTTTATCTCATTAAATGTAGCAGTGTTGTCAGCCCAATAACTCTTCCAAATCCACAGTCCAGCATAGAGCGGCTTAGTGAATGTGGTCTGGACTCTGTGGAGGAGGGCCATGGTGTCAGAGACGCTGTAGAAAGAAAGAACACCTGCTCTGGGATCCACGTACACTCCTACTTTGGAGGACAGAGGGCCTGAGAGGGGAGTTGTGATTTTATTGTGTCTGAATTTGTAGCAGTCACCGTAACACTCTAATGCCCAGGAATTATTATTGCTTCCAAATTCACTTTGATCCAGGTTATTTTTATTCTTGTATGTCACAGCAACTGAAAGACCTTTCCCTTTCATCTCCACCTCCCAGTAACAAGGTCCAATCAGACTCTCCTTACTCAGGACCTGCTGCTGGTTGGAAAACCTGTCCTTTCTTTGAAAAGAAAAGTCATTAGTTGGATGTTGAACAGTGTTTGACACAGATTTGTTCTGATTAGACAGAAATATTTTAGGGTGCACTGTATCTGAATCCATTGTCAGTTGGTACGAATGTTTTAAAAACTCATCTCTGGTCTTAGGCTTGCTTTGTGGCAATAAAACATCCACTGATCTCACTGTCAGAGTGATCTTCCTCCATTCTTCAGCGAGAAAAGCTTTGATTTTATCTCTGACTTCTAACACTGCTGTTTGCAGATCCTCAAAGTACTTAACTGGACACATTTTGAAGCTTGGTGAGTCTGTATAATCGTTGAGTTTGAAAGGCAGGGAGTAGCTGAGTAGAAACTCTGTGTTGTCCTCTGTGTGTAAAAGCTGCTTCAGCTCCTCGTCCATCTTCTTCAGCTCAGTGATCTCCTGCCCCAGCTTCTTCTGAAGCATTACAACTCGACTCTCTTCCTCTTTCTGCTGGAGTTGTATCTGCTGCTTTAGACTTTTTCCCTTTTCTTTAATGTAACTCACCAGCTCATTGATGATGGTCTCACTGTCCTTCATTGCTTCATCAGACGACACTTTAATCCCCTCTACCTCTTTATCAAGCACTTTCACTTCCTCCTGTCTTCTCTGAATCCTCTGCTGGATTTTTTGCAGAATCAGCTTGAGATCTTTCTGCCTGTGTTTCCTTTCTTCTTCAACTTGAACCGTGTTATGGTGATTATGTTCATTCACACAGCAGACATAACAGATACACTTTTGATCAGTACGGCAGAAAATCTTCATCACCTCATTATGAGTTGAACAGATGTTCCCTTTCAGCCAGTTGGATGGTTTGACCAGCTTGTGTTTGTCAAAGGCAGAGGAGTCATAGTGAGGCTGGAGGTGTTGCTCACAGTAAGAAACCAAACATACCAGACAGGACTTCACTGCTTTCAGCTTCTCTTCAGTGCAGACATCACAGGAAACATCTTCAGGTCCAGCATAGCAGAGATCAGCTGAAGCAGGTCGGATTGCAGGTGTCTTCAAGTCCTCTACTAACTCTGCTAACATAGTGTTTTTCACCAGCTCAGGCCTCGGTGCAAAGACTTTTCTGCACTGAGGACAGCTGTAGGCTCCTTTTGGTTCCTCTTTATCCCAGTGTCTTTTAATGCAGCTCATACAGTAGTTGTGTCCACAGGGAATAGTCACCGGCTTCTTCAGTAGATCCAGACAGACTGAACAGCAGAGTTTTTCCTGATCCATTGTCTGTCCTGTGTGAATGTCTCGTGTGAATCTTTGTATGTGAAGGTTAATGTCAACCAGTTTTACTGTGGAGGGAAAAGTGGTGTGTATCGGATTACACTCTGTTTCAGGAAATCACGAGGGAAGTCACACTTGACAGTAGGGTGTTTCAGTAGACAAATGTCATTCAGTGGAATTATTTCACAGTTCCCTTTTCCCCCCTTACTTGATTATGTATTTCTGTGTTTTTTTCATTGTCCATGCTTTTATTTTGCATTTCTTTCAGTAAGCTTTACTTCTCTCAATTACCCACTCCTGGTTGAATCCACTATACTGGTGTTATGTATAACCAATTAGGACTAAGCATTGCTCAGGTGGGACCAATGGCATGTGTGGGGGTGGGACAGATGGTCTGTTGACAGAGAGAAGAGCAGGTAAAACAAGATAGGGCAACAAAGAGCCAATCAAGTTCAAAGTTCAGAAGTAATGTGATTTCTTTTTACAGTTTTCCAACTTTCTAATTTTGGTATTGTTTGATACCAAGTAAATACAGGGCCAGTAACACCGTTACCAAGTACTGATACTGACACTTTTAAGAAGTGAGTCACATGACAACAACAAAACACAGTAGAGCACAGGAGGAGCAAGCTGTGCATGTAAGTTGGGAGAACAGTAATGTTTGCAGAGACATGCAAAGACATGTCTGCTTACTGATGAAATGGGAGGAATGTACAGAGCATAGGAGAGAGAATCTAAAACTGAAGTATCAGTACCCACACTAGTATGGTATCAATATGACTGATATTTAGATTGGTCCACCTATTACTAAATTCTGGTAATCAAGAAGTTATTGAGTGATTTGTATTACAACTTTATTTTTACTTCATCTGCATCTGTATCATCTGCAAATGTAATTATAATATTGGTAACATAAGCAAGAGTGCAGTACATCCTAATTGTTGTTCTTAAAGCAACAATAGCTAATTTCATGGTAGGAGGACAGGACCATTCAGCAGAGGGCAGAACCGTACACATTGCATCTCTAAGGCAAGTATAGCAAATTCCAGATCAGTAGCATTAGCTCGCAAAAATAATACGCAGTTTTTAATCCTACTTTGCACAACATTTCTATGAGCATTCAAACTGCATATAGTTAACAGAGATGTCACCTAACTATTACACCAACTAATTCCTCTGATGACGCTGATAGGAGAGTGTCTTAGTTTTACAGCTTTTCCTACTAATAAAACCTGCCCTAAGGTCATTCATACTAAACAAAAATAATTAAGTAAGAGAAGAAGACACAAGTGACCTGTTTTTTTATTCACTACTACAGAATTAAAACTTTTTTTAAAAAATAAAAACCTGTTTTATAATTACAGGACATTCTTTTCTATAGTTTTACACAATTATTTCTTGCATTTTAAGCCCAAAGAGTCTTGCTGACAGATTTCTTTAATTTACTACAGGAGCATTTATTTATTATGTAAAGGTAAAGACTGATTTTGAAATTGCACTTCTTTTTTTCTAATATTAAGATATCTCCAGGACTAAAAGTGTAGTTAAACTTTTTGTTGGACATCTTTGAGCTATAGGATAACAGTGCAGAGCCCTTTCCCCCTTTCTACGCTTTTATTTTGAAGTCTCCACAATTCCGGTGTCTTCCTGGTACTGGTACTTCCGGGAACCAGCTTATCGCAGCCAGCTTTGGGTTCAGGTTACAGCTCCAGGCTGCCGCCGAGCTGTTTTTATGACAGCCGGGCAGAAGCTCCTCCGGTCACCGTAATAGCGGGCCTCTTCCGGCTTGTTGGACCCCAGAGAGGGGAAGAGGAAATGACTTTTCTGGGGAGCTTTTAGAGAGTTTTCCTTCTGCCCTCCTGAAGTGAACCGTTGACTTGTCACCATGAGAAGTCGGAGCAACTCGGGCGTTAAATTGGACAACTATGCCCGGATAGTGCAGCAGACTATCCTGCGGCACCAAGTGAGTGTGAAGCGTTGTTGTTTCACAGCTGTTTAGCGACCGTTAGCTTTAAAATACACACTTAGGCGGTGTCATGTGTGCAGGCAGTGTTAGCTGGTCCGCTGCGAGTTAAACTCAGATGTTTTCATGCATGCAGGAGGTGAGGCAGGGCGATATTTCGCAAGGCTGCAGAGCTCTTTGAATCACACACACTTTCCCTGAAGAGTGTGTGTGTAGCTGTGAGTGTAGCTGTGAGTGTAATGGAGGTCTTTGATGCACTGGGGAAGTTTTTGCCATTTTATGTCAACTTGTTCTGAAGAGGCCAAAACTATGCGGACATGTTAAGTTTTACATCCTCTTGCAGGGGCGGTTTCAGAGTGTTTTAAATGGGGTGGCCCACGGGACATTACAGTGTTTGATTAGAAATAAAGACAAATGTTTAAATTTGTATCAATATTATATAAAAACTCTGGGCGTGATAGTCCAGTCTTAAATGCAAAAGAAACTTTAAGTATTTAATGTAAAAGTACCCATGTAAGTGCTTCATTAAGGCAAATGGGGGTAGAGGGGGTCGATTTCATAACTCCTCCAGTATGCATGTCCAAGTATCCTCCTGCAAGGTGCCGAACCCCTAATCAGAGTGAGCATGAATGTTAGACAAGGCCCTTAGATACAGAGAAAAGCACTTTCAATTCAATTTATTCAATTTTATTTATATAGCGCCAAATCACAACAAAAGTCGCCTCAAGGCGCTTCATACGCTCACTTGTATGAATGTGTGTGTGATTGAGTCAAAAGTGTTCAGATTGCTCAGTTACAGTAAAGTAGTGCTACACAAGTACCATTTTTATTCATCAAAAGCTTACCAACAAGTGTTGTGGCGCAACAAATACTTAAAGTACATTCATTATGTTACACCCCGGCCTAGGCAACCGGGGTGCAACGCAGGAAAATAAAAATAAGGAAAATAAAACCACGAAGGCCCTCCACCAAAATCCCAAAACGAAGGTGTCTCAAAACGAATTTATTTACATCACCAAACACAAGACGTCAAACTATTTACAACGGGGGGAAGATCGCGAACCATGACATACAGAAACACAGGGCTTAAATACATAGAAGGAGCAATCAGGGAATGGACCACAGGAGGGAAACACAGCCGGGGCAAATTAGAACTGACGAGACAAGGAAACGTAAACTGAACACACTAAGATGACACAGACTTTCAAAGTAAAGTAGGAAACACATAACAGTCACGCAAAAACAAAACACTGACACACCGAAACGTAACATTTCCCCCTACCCAAAAATCAAACATGTAACCCCAAGTGAAATGTTTGATCAAAAGCGGATGAAGGCTGGTGGAGGCTGGAGCGGTCCCACGGACCCTCCAGCAGACGACGAAGGCTGGAGCGGTCCCCCGGACCCTCCAGCGAAGACGGATCAAGTCTGGAGCGAAGGCAGACGAAGCTGATGACGGCTGGAGCGGCCCCACCGACCCTCCAGCGGACGACGAAGGCTGGAGCGGTCCCACGGACCATCCAGCGAAGGCGGATGAAGGCTGGAGTGGTCCCTCGGACCCTTCAGCGAAGACAGAAGGCTGAAGCTGTCCCTCCTTCGGACCCTCCAGCGATCCCGGACGAGCCCCCATATGTTACACCCCGGCCTAGGCAACCGGAGTGCAACACGAAAAAAGTAAAAATAAGGCAAAAACACACGAGAAAAAACTAATACGGGCCTCCACAAAAATAATCCCAAGACGACCACTATTTTCTTTAAAGCAAAATGATATTTATTTACAACGCGGGGGAGATCGCGACCATGACCTCCCTCGGACCCCCCAGCGGACCTTCGCTGGGGGGTCCGAGGGACCGCTCCAGCCTTCGTCTGTCTTCGATGGAGGGTCTGAGGACCGCTTCAGCCGTCCGTCTGTCTTCGCTGGAGGGTCCGAGGACCGCTCCAGCCTTCGTTTGTCTTCGCTGGAGGGTCCGTGGGACCGCTTCAGCCTTCGTCCGCCTTCGCTGGAGGGTCCGAGGCACCGCTTCAGCCTTCGTTTGTCCTCGCTGGAGGGTCCGTGGGACCACTTCAGCCTTCGTCCGCCTCCGCTGGAGGGTCCGTGGGACCGCTTCAGTCTTCGTTTGTCTTCGCTGGAGGGTCCGAGGCACCGCTCCAGCCTTCGTCGTCTGCTGGAGGGTCAGTGGGACCGCTCCAGCCTTCATCAGCCTTCGTCCGTCTTCGCTGGAGGGTCCGTTGGAGGGACCGCTTCAGCCTTCGTCCGCCTTTGCTGGAGGGTCCGAGGCACCGCTCCGGCCTTCGTCTGCCTTTGCTGGAGGGTCCGAGGCACCGCTTCAGTCTTCGTTTGTCTTCGCTGGAGGGTCCGAGGCACCGCTCCAGCCTTCGTCTGCCTTCGCTGGAGGGTCCGTGGGACCGCTCCAGACTTCATCCGTCTTCGCTGGAGGGTCCGTGGGACCGCTCCAGCCTCCACCAGCCTTCATCCGGTTTTGATCAAACATTTCACTTGGGGTTACATGTTTGATTTTTGGGTAGGGGGAAATGTTACGTTTCGGTGTGTCAGTGTTTTGTTTTTGCGTGACTGTTATGTATTTCCTGCTTTACTTTGAAAGTCTGTGTTATCTTAGTGTGTTCAGTTTACGTTTTCCCTGTCTCGTCAGTTCTAATTTGCCCCAGCTGTGTTTCCCTCCTGTGGTCCATTCCCTGATTGCTCCTTCTATGTATTTAAGCCTTGTGTTTCAGTATGTCATGGTCGCGATCTCCCCCGTGTTGTAAATAGTTTGGTGTGTTTGTTGTAAATAAATAGTCTGTTGTAAATAGTTGTGAATGGGTTTGTTAAAATTTTCGTTTGAGACACCTTCGTTTTGGGATTTTGGTGGAGAGCTTTAGTTTTTTTTCTCGTGTGTTTTGCCTTATTTTTATTTTCCTGCGTTGCACCCCGGTTGCCTAGGCCGGGGTGTAACATATGGGGGCTCGTCCGGGATTGCCTTCGCTGGGGGGTCCGAGGGACCGCTCCAGCCTTCGTCAGTCTTCGCTGGGGGGTCCGAGGGACAGCTCCAGCCTTCGTCAGTCTTCGATGGAGGGTCTGAGGACCGCTTCAGCCGTCCGTCTGTCTTCGCTGGAGGGTCCGAGGACCGCTCCAGCCTTCGTTTGTCTTCGCTGGAGGGTCCGTGGGACCGCTTCAGCCTTCGTTTGTCCTCGCTGGAGGGTCCGTGGGACCACTTCAGCCTTCGTCCGCCTCCGCTGGAGGGTCCGTGGGACCGCTTCAGTCTTCGTTTGTCTTCGCTGGAGGGTCCGAGGCACCGCTCCAGCCTTCGTCGTCTGCTGGAGGGTCAGTGGGACCGCTCCAGCCTTCATCAGCCTTCGTCCGTCTTCGCTGGAGGGTCCGTTGGAGGCACCGCTTCAGTCTTCGTTTGTCTTCGCTGGAGGGTCCGAGGCACCGCTCCAGCCTTCGTCTGCCTTCGCTGGAGGGTCCGTGGGACCGCTCCAGACTTCATCCGTCTTCGCTGGAGGGTCCGTGGGACCGCTCCAGCCTCCACCAGCCTTCATCAAAAGCCTTCGTCCGTCTTCGCTGGAGGGTCCGTTGGAGGCACCGCTCCGGCCTTCGTCCGCCTTCGCTGGAGGGTCCGAGGCACCGCTCCGGCCTTCGTCTGCCTTTGCTGGAGGGTCCGAGGCACCGCTTCAGTCTTCGTTTGTCTTCGCTGGAGGGTCCGAGGCACCGCTCCAGCCTTCGTCTGCCTTCGCTGGAGGGTCCGTGGGACCGCTCCAGACTTCATCCGTCTTCGCTGGAGGGTCCGTGGGACCGCTCCAGCCTCCACCAGCCTTCATCCGGTTTTGATCAAACATTTCACTTGGGGTTACATGTTTGATTTTTGGGTAGGGGGAAATGTTACGTTTCGGTGTGTCAGTGTTTTGTTTTTGCGTGACTGTTATGTATTTCCTGCTTTACTTTGAAAGTCTGTGTTATCTTAGTGTGTTCAGTTTACGTTTTCCCTGTCTCGTCAGTTCTAATTTGCCCCGGCTGTGTTTCCCTCCTGTGGTCCATTCCCTGATTGCTCCTTCTATGTATTTAAGCCTTGTGTTTCAGTATGTCATGGTCGCGATCTCCCCCGTGTTGTAAATAGTTTGGTGTGTTTGTTGTAAATAAATAGTCTGTTGTAAATAGTTGTGAATGGGTTTGTTAATATTTTCGTTTGAGACACCTTCGTTTTGGGATTTTGGTGGAGAGCTTTAGTTTTTTTTCTCGTGTGTTTTGCCTTATTTTTATTTTTCTACGTTGCGCCCCGGTTGCCTAGGCCGGGGTGTAACGCAGGAAACGCAGGAAAATAAAAATAAGGCAAACATAACCCCATGTTTGCCTACTGGTGGTGGTCAGAGGGCCCGGTGGCGCCAGTGTCCGTCAGCCTCGCCTCTGTCAGTGCGCCCCAGGGTGGCTGTGGCTACAGTGTGGCTTGCCATCACCAGTGTGTGAATGACTGAATGTAGTGTAAAGCGCTTTGGGGTCCTTAGGGACTAAGTAAAGCGCTATACAAATGCAGGCCATTTACCATAATTAGAACGAGTCCTGATTACTGACATTAAGAGACCCCTCTATCATCCTGCATCGAGGAAACTAGTATTGTTGGTATTATTTTGATTTATTTTTTTTTTAAGGTTTTTGTAGTCATAACTGCTTGAGTTTATTGTCTTTTCCCCTCTCTTCAGTCATTCATTTTTATTTACTTTACTTAATTTGATCAACTTACAAGCAGTACATTAAAAATGGGGGGGGCAGTGTGTTTTCCCTGTGTCGCATACACTGGGAGAGAGTCGACCTTCAGCAGCGGTGTCATATTCACTTTCACTAAAGGTCACCCCGGTCAAGTTCAGACTTGTTGTTTATTAACATGCTTTTAATTTAATGAATGAAGCATATCTCATTAAGCTGTTTCATGTTCAGTTTGGTCAGTTTATTAGTTTCCTTCACTCATTCAAGCAAAACGATGTTCTCATCATATTTCTATTCAGAGGCTTTAAAACAAACAGCCACCTCAAATTAGCCTGTTTCACAAACCTGAATGTGAGAGCCGCTGGTAGTTTGGGCCATTTAAGGCAACCAAATTAATCCTCATGTTAACGGAAAGTAACAAGCCTTTGTCGCCGTGCACAGGAGTCATACAGCCCGATCTGCTTCCATGAATCTGGCTGCACATAAACATGAAATGTGCCTTTGACTTTTGGCTCAGAGAGACATTTTCCTGTGGCTGCAGCCTGCATTCAGTTCAGAGATGCTCTGAAGCCCAAATATCTCTGCTGGTGTGTGCATGAAAACATCAGCGTTCCTCTAAAACAGAAATTTGTGGGCCTCATTTTAGACTATGTAAAATATTAGACTCTGAGGTGATCAGACATCTCCCACACTTTGTTTCTTTGAGTTATCCAGCTTATTAATTTGCAGTTACGGTGCTAGTGTACCTGTCTATGTGCTTTGTGCTATGTGCTCAGATTTGTGTATGCCATCCCTCCACTACAATGATAACTTCAAATCTATGGCCTGGACACCTCTGATGTTGTACGATACCTCCGGCTCACAGAAAGTGTTGAATTTAGTCCTTTGCACAGCCAAAAACAGCACAAATAATCTCGATACCCCTGACTTTGTGCACTGCAGTGTTGCTACGTCAGTACAGGGAACATGAGCTGCAGCAACAAAGCTCAAATCATATTATTGCTTAAAATATCCCAGCGTGCTTCAGGATTAACATTTTCCTTCATCTGGGTAAAGAGTAAAGCAAAGAGCAGGGAGAATAACAGCAGATAACCCCACACATCTACCCTTGTATCGGCTGGTGTGTCTTCGTCCTGTCACAGTTTACATAGAAGCTACAGAGATTAGCGAGTCCTGTTTACAGAAGAGCACGTTGATAAGATCGGTGACGCTTTGGAGACAAAAACAGAGCAAAGGAATTAAAAATGGTAAAAGAGAGGCTGAGGTTATAGTAAAGCAAACACAACAACTCCACCCAGAAAGGACAGAGGACAGTTCACCCTCTTAAAGAGAGGAAAACACCTGGAAAAGCTTCTGGTAATAGCACTGTTTTGGAGTTTATAGAGTTTATAAGTTGGAGGAAGAGCGTAAGAAGCCTGGGGAGGGGTGATCCTGGACTGTCTCACTGCCGAGTTTGTAGTCCAGTAGACAAATTCAGTGTGAGGTCACTTTTTGAACAAGTCCCAAGTGGCTGCTTAGCCAGCCCGCAGTTGTATACAGTTCACTGCTCAGATGGATCAGTGCACTAAGGACCGCAGTTACTCAGTGAGAGCTGAGGCCCTTGCTGCAGCTGCAAGCTCAGAGACTCTGATATATGTGAGTGAAAAAGATCTGCAGCAGTTTGTCCTGTTATAAAAGCAACTAAACACAAGCTGTTCCACACACGAATCACTCGAACCATTCTCACTTTTAGAGCTTGACAACACCTCGCTGTGTTTCTGCAACATATTCACAAAACACTTTGAGTGTCATTTCTGTTGGTGATGAAACCTGTGTTGATGCTGAAAGCTCTGACAGCCGTACTATGTCTTGTGCATGTGATAAAATGACATTTGGACATTCTTTAGGCAGCAGGTAGCAAGACAGACAGCAGCGATTCGCATTTGCTGATCTGAAAAGTGCATTTTGCTGTCAAACAACCTCGCTATAACAGGAAGAAAGAGTTCTCTACTCGTAGAAAGGGACTTTGCAATTATCCGGTTTTATTAGCAAACACCGACCTTAGGGGAAATGAAGAGAAGCATGCACAGTTACAGCTATGCTGCTCATGCAGTAAGGGGAAATGCATGCTTAGTCTTCAAATTCCCCTCGTCGATTACATTGACAAAAATGACTCAACATTTTCTATAATGGTCTTTTTTTTCAGAATGGAGGGAGTGTGTAATTGGTTCAGTCTGTCTGTCAGTCTGTTTGTTATCAGTTTAGCATCCACAGTTTTCAGTCCATCTTTTTTTCAATTTTGTGTGACGGCAGATGTCGATAACAACTCGAGCTGCTTTAATTTGATTCAAAATCAGATCAAGGCCACACCAAATGGCCTTGATCAAAAACAAACCAAAAACTTTGTTACCCACAAGTTTTTATAGATTGTCTTCAGACTTCACAACAATATACTAGGCTCCGGGGGACATGAGTACCAAGGTTGGCTAAGCATTTGGACTTGACCTTCACTGTTAGTACTCAAGGTCAAAGTTGACCATGAGAAAGAAATGTGAAGAAACCATATCCAGTAATATGTCATATGAAAGTGCATCGTGAGAGCTGTAGCACACACTTTTTATTTTTTCAGTACGTTACACTATGACAGAGGTCTCCAACTCCAGGCCTTGAGGGCCGCTGTCCTGCAGGTATTAGATATAACCGTGGGTCAACACACCTGAGTCACATGATTAGTTCATTACCAGACCTCTGGAGAACTTCAGGACATGTTGAGGAGGTTATTTAGCCATTTAAATCAGCTGTGTTGGACCAAGGACACATCTGAAACCTGCAGGACACCGGCCCTCGAGGCCTGGAGTTGGAGACCCCTGCCCTACAACATCACAATGACGCTGTAATGGGCTGACGTCAGCATGTTGTCATAAAAGCATTATAAAACATCAAAGTTGTAGTATAAGCTGTGCTGTCTGCTGTTGTTGTGTCTGTATTTCTGTGCATTTTCTCATTGGATGCAATATTTAAAACCAACAACTTCTGCTTTTACCACTGAACTTGTTTCAGCTGTGGATCATCTGCCTCCGTCTTGCAACTCCAGCCATCCTGTTCTGTCACACCAACACTCTGCATGTCCTCCTCCATTGCAACCATTAACCTCCTATGAGTTCTTCTTCTATTCCTCAACAAGCTCCATCGTCAACATCCTTTGTCCAATATATCCTCCATCTCTCATCATGTCCAAACCATCTCAGCCCCACCTCTCCAACCTTGTCTCCAGACTGCTCAGCCTGAGCTGTCCCTCTGATTTTAGTCATTCCCAATGAAACAGGTGGGGGGAGAAAGATTTAAAAAAAAAAAGAAGTACAATAAATTGGTTGCACAAGTGTACGCACTCGGGTAAGAGTTTATCAGCATAGCTATCTTGACTTTGCAATATTTGCCCCGTCTTTCTTGCCTTTCTCGCTCCGAATCTGTCCGATTGTGTTGGCAGCCCTTTGCAGGTTACAAAGGGCTGCACAGAAAACACGTTTTATCCTCTGCATGTCCAATAATCTTGACTTCTCTCGCAAAGTTTACCTCTACATTGCCTACAGTGCCTATCAAAGGTTACAGTGCCTGTGACCTTTGACTTCTGCCTGTGTCCCATAGGATCCGGTCACAGGCCTTCTCCCAGCAAGCCCAGATCAGCCTGACGCCTGGGTCCGTGACAATGTTTACAGCATCGTGTCCGTGTGGGCGCTCAGTCTGGCCTACAGGAAGAACGCCGACCGGGACGAAGACAAAGCGAAGGCCTACGAGCTGGAGCAGGTAGGTGTGCTCCTGTGGGTGGAGAGCGTTGAGGTCAAGAGGTTGTGTTTTTATTCTCTGACTTGGCTGGTTGGGTTGTTTATTTAAAGATGTGCAGGCTGAGGTGTAAATGTTGACATTTAAGCGTCTCTCTGCGTTTCTAGAGTGTGGTGAAGCTAATGAGAGGCGTCCTGCAGTGCATAATGAGGCAGGTAGGATATCTCCATTCTGTTTGTCCTTTAACTTCTCTGTTAGATACACGTCACTTCCCCTCTCTCTCTCTTTAAAAAAAAAAAATTCTCTAACCCTGTCAGCTGTTTCCCTACCAGCTTCTCGTTGCTCACATTGTGATGTTTATTACTTTTATTAAACTTGAACGTGCCGTCGTCAGATTGGATTATTATTATTATGATTTTACTTTAACTGCGCTCGCTGTGAGTCTGAGAGCGGGGGCGGCTGACTCTAAGTGTGACTGTGAATTTCCACAGTTTATATATAAATGTGAACATTATTGTTGCCATTTTAAATAACATTGATT
The DNA here is from genome assembly GCF_057382275.1 of Copadichromis virginalis. Classification (NCBI taxonomy): domain Eukaryota; kingdom Metazoa; phylum Chordata; class Actinopteri; order Cichliformes; family Cichlidae; genus Copadichromis; species Copadichromis virginalis. The sequence goes on from NC_140620.1 coordinate 32,986,755, forward strand.
CCATATTTATAACCTCTGCATTCATTTGTGCAGTTCTGTGATTACATTTGTTGGATATTTTAATCATTGTTAACGTTTAGGAATCATTGCACATTCTTTGGACCTGCTCTTTTCACACGCTTTAAAAGAAAAATCTCTCCACCCTTCTTGTTCTCAGCTGGATAAGGTGGAGAAGTTTAAATACAGCCGTAGTACCTCAGACTCGCTCCACGCCAAGTACAACACCAAGACCTGCGCGACAGTGGTCGGGGACGATCAGTGGGGTCACCTGCAGGTCGACGCCACCTCGCTTTTCCTGCTGTTCCTCGCTCAGATGACTGCGTCTGGTAGGAGGGAACCTATAACATCCCCTGTAAAACAGATGAAACTAAACTAAAAAGCATTATAGGAAAACCAGAACCAGTGTTAATAGATGTTGTCGTTACCTTGAGTCTGTCTACATCAGACTTTGTTGCTGAAGAATCATTAATATTTTTTTTCCCATTTTGTGTTGATTTAGCTGAAGGAGTTGTTAAGTGAATTTTAAACCATGTTGGTCAGACTTAGGCCTCAGTTGCACAGGTCTAGATAGCCGTTAGTGCCGTACAGGGAAAAATCCCTGACTGGCTGTAGGTTTCTGCCGGTCACTAGGTGAAATTGGTCATAGAGAGAGCCCTGCACCAAAAACTTTGTCATAATTGCTTTGATCAAGTCGAGTAGCGTTTTATTGTCACCCCAACAATATGCACTCAAGTATACAGTGGGACGAGATATCAGATCAAAGGTGCAAACTGTAAAAATAAAGACGAAAAAATTCAAATATACAACTATACAGAAATGAGATAAAGTAGCAGATTGTCCTGATTGCCAGCAGTTTGCATGGAAAGGCCTCTTGCCAGCCTGTCGCAAATTGTACACATTTTCTTAGCAACCAGTGGTTGCTGGGGCTGACTGAGGCTACGTCCACACTCGCCCGGATAGATCTGAAAATGGCGTTTTCGTCTGAAAACGCTCCGCGTCCTCACTAATGTTTTCAGTCGTTTTCACAGAGTTGTGCATCCACATTGAAACAGACGAAAACGCTTATGTTCCAGTACTGCGCATGCGTGAAACGCAAGACGATTCAACCTGCCTCATTTCTGTCTGCCCTTTATTTACTTTCCAGCTGTTTGAAACGTTGCGGCGAGTTTTTAAATGGACTAACAGTGAGGTGGAGTTGCTGCTGCGAGTAACACAAAAGTACAAAGTTGCAAAAGCGAGTGAGAGTTAAAGAATTTGAAGAAAAGCTATCTGGAGCATGTACAGACTGAGATTAATCTTTAATAGGGCTGTCAAAACTGAGAGGAAACAAAACAACTGCTCCGCTATCTTAGTTTAATTGGTCACATGACTGGATCACATGACTGTCATTGCTTTCAAAAAGTCTCAGTTTTCGCTGTCCACACTGCGACACGAAAGCACCGTTTTCAAATGTGTGCGTTTTTGAGAGTGTTTTCAAAACGCCGCGTTTTCCTTGAGCCAAAATGCTGTCTCAGTGTGGATGGGAGGCTAAAATGGAGAGAAAACGATGTGTTTTCAAAAGGAAACGCATTAGTGTGTACGTAGCCTGAGACCTTCAGAACGTGGCCGAACATCAGACCTGGAGTAAGTCTTATCACATCTAGATGTGAACTTGGGCAGATGTAAGGTTTTGAGATGCGTTCTTTCTTTTGGGTGGGGAGTTAAATTTAAAACGTCTTACATCAATCAGTGTATTTGTTTCCTTTCTTTTTGGGTTGTATTTCTTTGAAAAGATCAAAATGGGGCAAGGAAGGGAAGCACAACAGGTAACAAGTAACTAAACTCAGTGAAAATATAAACACTATACAATTTAAAGGGAAAAACACCTTTTTCATGCTCCCCTTTTCACAAGGGAAAGCCAAAACTAGAACAAAATCAATCCAAAATTTCAACATATATGCTGTCAGTGTTATTTTCTGTGTGTGGTATCATTTTGTCTTCCAGAATCTAGAAAAATAATTTGTATGTGTGTGATTTGCATCCAAACAAAATGATTGTGATACATTTTTAAATGAAGGTTCCTGTCTTCATTGTTTACGTCTGTGTCCCAGGTCTTCATATCATCTACACCCAGGACGAAGTGGACGTAGTTCAGAATCTCATGTTCTACATTGAGGCGGCTTACAAAGTGGCTGTAAGTCAACTTTATTCTTCTCCAGCTCCACAGAAAATGACTGCTTCTTGTTTTATTCATTCTGTCTTGTTTCTATTTTCCCTCAGGATTATGGGATGTGGGAAAGAGGAGACAAAACCAACCAGGGCATCACCGAGCTGAACGCCAGCTCTATCGGCATGGCCAAGGTTGGCACAGACACACAAACATGCAATAAACGCAGACATCTACGACACTTTAACAAGCTCGGGGGGACAAAATAAGTGAGAGCAGAGCTTCCAACGCACAGGGGGAACAGGTGCTCCAGTAAAAATGTCTGGCACTGTCAAAGGTGCACAGCGGCCTTTACGCTGACCTTTAGAAGACCCTGACTCCACAGAGCTAAGTCTGGATCACATTCTGTACTGAAAGTATCTTCTCAGCCGCAGCATGTCAGTAAATGTTCAGATAAACTGTGAAGTCAAATCTGTTCCAGAACAAGGGTGACAGTCTTGCTTTTTTTTTTTTTTTTAATTCCAACATGTTTTAATTTTATTGAATTCTCTGCAGCACATTTGACCTCAGTCGGTAAAAATCTGCAGTGAGAGTGAAACTTTCAGGTTACTGGTAAACATTACTGTGAGATTTTTCACGCAGCAGCAGCCGGGCATGTTCTCTGTGCGTCCGGCTCTGTCCTCAGTTGGCATTAAAAGAGGGCTATCATGTTCTCTGTGGTCTTCCAAGAATGGCTTCTCACTCAGAAATAACATAATACTCAGCACACACACACACACACACACACACACACACACACACACACACACACACGTTTAATTTAAGACTTTGAAAACAAGCACCACTACAGGACCTTCTCTGCTCTGTTAATTATGTAAAGTTAATCTTATTTATAACAGCAGACCTGAGCTGAGCAGCTTTAACATGATTTGCTCCTTAATGCATTGAACCACAAGGTTTAAAATTAGAGATGGCATGATACCACTTTTTTATGTCCGATACCGGTATCATAAATTTGGATATCTGCCGATACCGATATGAATAAACAAAATAAAGTATTTCTTTGTGCCCCCTTTCCCTGTTAATGCCCTATCGGCCCCCCTGGCAACACTTTGCTAGACCCGCCCCTGCACAGTTACCAGCTGTCAGCTACATAAAAAAGGATCCTGGTGTTATTTGTCTCTCAGAAACAGTTCATAACTTCCCTTCAACTCATTCATGTCACCTAAAAGGTAAACCTGTTTCTCCATCACCTGTTCAGCTCTGATGCTTCAGTAAGGACATCTCCTGGTTTCATCTTCATGTTTCCCTCTCACCAGATAACCAAACCATATCATGACCAGCAGGTTTACAGCTGTGGCTCCAGCAAACATCAGCTGATACTAGAAATTAATATTAAATAAATTCTAACAACAGCTGATCAAGCTTAAACGTGCTGGTTTCCTCTTTCTGGCTCAAAGTGGGCGATAAACAAGAGAGACGGGACTTGCGTCAGAAAAGCCGATCAGCTGATCATTGATCAGTTTCATGATTAAAGTAGCAGCAGGAGGGGGAGAGAATGAGAGAAGAAGAGGCAGCTGTGCAGCAAAGACAGAAGAAGTCCAGCTTTGGGGGTTTTTTTGTTTGTTTTTTCATTCTAGCTGAATTACGGGACAAATCGCTTCCTTTTCACTGCAATATAGAACTCCGATGGCCAGTCCAGCTGTGGCTCCATATATCAGTTTAGCTTAACGTGGAAATACTATGCAAACATTTAGCGATGAACTTACACACTTGCTTTACTTCTCTGGGATAGTTTTCTCCGAGATTAAATTCCGCGGTTTGGAAGTTTAGCTCTACCAGACCGCCGACAGGTCTCGCAGACAACAGCCGCTCTATCACGTGACACATACCGCTCCGATGCGCTCAGCTGGGTTACGCCAAGTAACGCGTTTTGTGAGGTGATTTTGTGATACTTCGGATCGGATTACATTTTTTATTTCTCTCCGATATCCGATCCAGCAATTTAGGTCCGATACGTAATATCGGATCGGTCCATCTCCAGTTTAAATTGACCCATAATTTTAAAAATGTAAATAAGTGCCTCACATTTCCAGTGCAAATAAGCTGCTGTTTACCAAACCAGAGTGTATTTATCCACAAACTGTGTTTTAATCCTCTGTTTTTACTAGTGAATCTGCAGTAGCAAAGCCTCTGCAGTGCTTTATTTGCACTGTTCTCATTTCTTTGAGCTAAAACGTAATATTTGATGGCTTCACACAGCCGCACATCAGACTAACCTCGTGTTGTGGGTCCCAAATGCTCTTTTGTCTGATGTTTTTGCAATTTAACCCTTATCCTCCATCTCTGTGCTAATTAGTTTGTATTACCCTAACAATAGCTGTGCAGCTACAGTCACCTTGTAGCAGATGGAGCCCGACTTCACTGAGCCTCCAGACTTTGCTGGTATTTAGCATTTAGTCTTTATTTACAACCAGAGTTTTAGATTTTTTTAGAAATACTTCAGTCATATCACGGTATAACCTATTTACATGTTATCTGGATTGATAACCAAACTCCAGATTTGGTTTTAAAGCTTTATTGTAGCGCCTGATAAACAGCAGAAATAACTGTAAGGCTCTAAACTGTCAGCGGTGCCTTGTTGTTTGTTTTTGGGAAGTAAAAGAGTGTTTGAATGTAGTCAGACTTGAGTAGTGGACAGTTGCCCTCTTTTCATTGACTGTTATTAATGAGTGTGTTTGCTTTGTGTCCTTCAGGCAGCTCTGGAGGCGCTGGATGAACTCAACCTGTTTGGAGCAAAGGGAGGACCGGGCTCTTTGGTCCACGCTCTGGCTGATGACATACAGCAGTGCCAGGTACGTGCACACAGTTAAATATCAGGATAGGAAGCTCATCGGCTTCCTTTGATTTTAATATATGTCTGTATTCCCATCAGTCCATCCTGACGTCCATGTTACCCAGAGCGTCCATCTCTAAAGAAGTGGATGCCGGAGTGCTGGCCATCATCTCGTACCCCGCCTTTGCCGTTGAGGACATAAGTATAGTCAACGCGACCAAGGAGGAGATCATCTCCAAACTGCAGGTGCAGACAAGTTCACAGAGGCAGGGTCAACGTGGCAGAAGTTTAGGGCTCAAGTTATAATTTTCGGTATATCAAGGACAATTTATTTTCTAAACTTTGGCTGATTTGTGCAGAACATTGATTTAATGTAAGTTTCCCAAAAGAAGAAAACGGCAACAAGAAAGCAGGAAAACGTTCATATGGCTGGATGTGTTGTTTGATTTTCTGTGGACTGATTCATTCAAACAGTCTGTCACATTTAAAGAAGACACTTTTAAAAAAATGTATCTACTGGACTTTTTTTGATTATGTGTGATTTCTGAATCAGCTGGTTGTTTTAGCAGTAAATGAAAGTTTGGGTCATAAGCCAGGACACAGAGGAAGGTTAGACTGGGCAAAAAGTAGTTTTCAAATCCAACCAGCTTAAAAGAAACAACTTGTAGCTAAAATTGAGCTTGTTTTATAAGAATATGCCTCGTGTATTTATGCTGCGGCATGTTTGAGGTGCTGATTTCCTCTGTCTCTGTTCAGGGTCGATACGGTTGCTGCAGGTTTCTCAGAGATGGACACAGAACCCCCAAAGAGGTAAACAACCTGTAAAGGTCAATGCTCCCTCTAATTCGTCCTGTCGGATAATCTATTTATATCTATTTGTTTGGATTAGAAGAAGAAAAAACATTCGACTGAATCTATGTAGCATTTTTTTCTGTTTTGTCTCCTGCAGTCAGTAAATGCACAGCTGTCTGATCTGTTTGTTGCTTTATTAATGTGGTCAAACTTTGTGGCTTAAACTCTGTTCACTGTTATGAAGCTTGGTGGCACGTCTGAGGCGAACACCAGGCTTGTGCTGCTTTGTTGTTACATATGGGATTGTGAAAAGAGCATGTTTGGTTAAAGGAGTGTGTCAAATGTCTGCAGCTTTACAGTTTATCTTGTAGCACTGAATCATCTGTGAGTGTTACTCTTTAATATCTGTCGGGGTCATTTTTCCTCAGATTTGGTTTGGAATCTGAGGAGAAAAATCCAAACCAAAGATGAAGTTATGGGAAAACTCAAACATTTGTGACAGGACAAAGTGAAATTCCTTGCATGGGTATAGATTTCAGGGGGATACAGGGGAACAGACATGGATTTGTCAGGGAAGTAGAGACAGGGAAGCACTGGCATCATACATTTATGTATTTATTTATTTATTTTAAGGAAAGGAACAAAAGTACAAAAGACCCAAGACACTCTTACTTTATACAATTTTCTATATTAATCTTCTTAATCTTACTTAGGGCTGTTCGATATAACGATATATATCGGATGACGATATAAAAACATCTATACGCTATCGTTTGTTTTGTGGTGTTGCAAAATAAACTGTTTACGGCAACATTTTTTTTCATGGTTTTGATGGTCACTGTAGTGGCTATATTAATTTCTTAAAGTTCTCTCTTTCTCTTATATTTAATATAACCACACTACGGACGGACAAGCGCCTGTTTTTATGCGTTGTTGTTAGCATCAAGCAAAACCATCACGTGTCTGCTTGTTTATTTTCCACATAAACCTTTCACAATAAAGCTCAAGATCCTGTTGAGACTTTTCAAAATAAACTGAATCACGTAAAAGAGGATGCAGAGTATTTACGGATGAGAAGCAAAAAAGAGCCGTCAGGTGCTAAAAAATAAACCTTAAACTCAAATGTTAGAACAGGCTTTTCCCCGCAGCACGCCGTGTAATAAATACTCACAAAGAAAACTGCGTCCATTACAACTTATGACTAAAAATGTATTGTTTCATGCATCGGTTAAAACACTCGACTCCAGGTACACGATGCGCAGCTGGAAACACGTCACACGAGGCGAGCTGCCCGAGATTCACAGAATTTACAGAAAATGTTAAATGTTTGTGATTTATATCGTTAGATGTCTTGTATGGGGATATGAGATTTTGGTCATATCGCACAGCCCTAATCTTACTTATATGTATGTTTGTTGTGCATGATCATAAAAGTTCACTCACATGGTTACAGCCTGCAAACAGTTCCTGAGAGAAGTGGACATATTTAGGATCTCTGTTTAAGTATCGGGTTCATGTTGAGAAACTCAGATTTTTGAGACAGTTTGACTCTCACAGAGGAAAGAAGTCAGATCTGGATCTGATTTTGCAAGTACTGCAGCTGAAGGTTTGTACTGTCTCCATAAAGGATCCAAACAGACTGTATTACGAGTCCGCAGAGCTGAAGCTGTTTGAGAACATCGAGTGCGAGTGGCCTCTGTTCTGGACCTACCTCATACTGGATGGCATCTTTATCAACAGCCCTGAACAGGTAATTTAAATCTCAGAGACTCTGCCTGTGTGTGTGCATCAGTGTTTGACGGTATTTACCTCCTTTATTAACAAAGGAAGTGTTTTGATGTGATCCAGGTGCAGGAGTACCAGGAGGCTCTGGAGGGAATCCTGATCAAACAGAAGGATGGGGTACGACTGCTGCCGGAGCTCTACAGCGTCCCCGCAGACAAGGTCAGACATCTTGATGATTTAGAAGCTGATTTTAACTCATTTTAATGTGTGAGCTACAAGATTCTTAGTTTTGACCCTGCAGCCGTAAAAGGCCGATGGGGTATTGTCTTCACCCTGCCAGGCAGATGGGCAACATGGACTCATGTTTGTTAATGCAATATCTCGGGAGCATCCAGACAGGCTTTTCAGATTGATAACATAGAGATACTATTCAGTTGCCAGTTTATTATTTCTGCAGGCTTAAAACAGTTTGCATTAAATGAAGTTTTCATCACTGACAACCTGAAGGCTGTTCATCTTTAAACGCTGGTTGTTATTTAAGCTAACAATAAACTGTGTCTAACTTTGTCAGCTCTTAGTAGCTTTGGAATTATGTGGTCGCAAATGCTTTCCTGATTGGCTTGTAAATGATGTTGTCACATAGATGTACTGGTTATACTGGCATCAAGCCCTCAGGAAGTCCTTCCAGTGTTTCCTCGTATATGTACATTTATTGTTACACACCCTTTGTGATATTGATCATATGCTGATTACATGTACACAGCTGTCAGCACCGAGGCCGTTGTGTCACACGTCAGTTTGCCACAATCTTGACTCGGGGTCTTTAACACAAATACAAAAAGTGGGAATATCCATGTAAGTGTGGAGGGTAGCCTCAGTTTCAAGTCCACTTGTTTCAACCTGTTCTCTGTTCTCATCTTCAGGTGTTTTAGTTCCTCTGTAGAAAAAAACAGAAACTGTAATCTGCTTCTCTTTACTCACAGCAGAAGTGATTTAAGTGTTTTCTTAAATGCAATACGCCCGTGCCCATTAAAACGATAAATGAGGAGAAACGACCTCATGACCTCTGACTTTTAATGCCCCATATTTAAACTCGTTCAGACCTTTCAAACGTCTTTATCCTGTCTCGTTTTTGCTTATTCAAACAGGTGGAGGAGGAGTACATAAACCCTCACACCGTGGAGAGGATCCCGATGGGAAAATTACCCCTGAGGTGGGGGCAGAGTCTGTACATCCTGGGAAACCTGTTAGCTGAGGTGAGCTGCTACATAAACAAATGACCAGCTGTAGCTCTGCAGCTCAGATAAGTGTTAATAACAAAGTTATACCGTAAGAGTCGAAGAAAACTTGGTGGGTTTTTTTTCAGGGTTTTCTGGCGCCTGGAGAAATTGACCCTCTTAACCGGCATTTCTCCACCATCCCCAAGCCTGACGTGGTCGTACAGGGTGAGTTAACCGCCCAGGTCCCAGTACGACGTTTTGAGCTCCAGATTAGTGTTAATTATTTTAAATGGACTACTTAAGTTCTTTTAACCACCTCATCACACACTCACATTTTGCCCAAGGATAATTCAATATGCAGGCTGGGCAGTAGATGTGAGTGATGTCAGTGATCTGTATGGTTTCATGTGCGTCTCTCCCCCTTCAGTGTCGATTCTGGCCGAGACGGAGGAGATCAAAGAGCTGCTGTTTAAGCAAGGGATAGAGGTGGAGACGGTGGCGGACATCCACCCCATCCACGTGCAGCCCTCCAGAGTCCTCAGCCATATCTACGCCAGACTTGGTACAAACGCCCTGCTTGTAGCCTGATCTGTCCCATCAAGATTTTATGCATCAGGCACAAATGTTATGGACTAGAGCCTGCTACAGATTCATGACCTCAGTAAACACTTATGATAATGATAATATTATAGTCTTAGTCACATGATTTTTTTTTTTCTTTTACAACATGTTAGTTTTATACATAATGGTCCGTTTTACAGTCAAATAAACCATTAAAAAAAGAGAGAGATACTTTAGGACAAGCATACCTTATGATTGAGCCGTCGTTACCGTGTGAATGTGAGGCATTGCCTGCTTATCGCTTATGATTTAAAAACCACCAACAACAAAAAACGATGTTGGCGGCCAAAACGCTGAGCTCAAGGCTTCAAAGTTAATCACAAACCAGCGGGTGATGTCACGATGACGACATTTATCGTTCATAGACTGTCTGTGATCTGAACCCGGGATTTTTCTTGACTATTTGAATCTTTTAAATCAAATTAATTCAAATTCAGCATTATTTTGTCTGGGATGGAAGTGTTTGCTGTTCAGGGTTGATGCTTTTTAGTCCAGCAGCGTCTGCAGTAAAGTTATGACGGTACTTCCTAAATTAGATGAGACTGACTAACTTCACAAAACATCATATCTGAAGGACACAAAAAAAGCCAAAGAGTAGAGCGTAGATTTTTATCAGGGGGGGGGTTCATGAAATCAAAAGTTTAACTGCTTATTTTTTTTTTTTTTTTGTTTCAGGTCGTAACCCGAGGCTGGGGCTGACAGGACGCCCCTACAGGAGGATAGGAGTGCTGGGAACCTCCAAGTTCTACATCATCAGGAACACCATGTTCACATTCACACCTCAGGTTAGAAAAAACTACAGAAAACATCAGAATAACACGCAGCTCACTTTTTATTTTAATGGTGGCACGCATGAAGGTCCTGGGTTTGAATCCACCATCTGGTTGGAGCCTGTCCCCCGTTCTCTCTCCAGGTATTCCGACTTCCTCCCACAGTCCACAGACATGCAGTTAGTGGGGTTAGATTAATTAACGATGTCCATAGGTGTGAATGTCCTGAGACAGTCTGGCAGCCTGTCCTGGGTGCACCCGGCCACCGTAGGACACCATATTGGATCAGACTGTTTTACTGTCTCATGAATAATATTGGCTTGTTCACAGTGCAAAAAAAGCTTATAGGAGCGACACAAGGCTGGAAAAGTGAAAAGAAACAGCTGGAGGAACATTTTGCAACTAATGAGGTTCATTGGCCACAAGTTAGTAACATGAGTGGGTTTAAAAAGAGCGTCTTAGAGAGGCAAAGATGTGCAGAAGTTCATCACTGTCTACTGAAGCTGTTCCACATTTGTAATGTTTCCCGCCATTAAATTATGAAGGCTTTGAATGTCTTATCATCTTCAGTACTGAATATCCTAAAAGAATTCAGGTAATCTGGAGAGATCTCTGTGCAGCAGACAAAGGCCAACAGTCAATACTGGAGGTCCTTCATCTTCACTGTGTCATCCACACGTGCAGGTTAAAGCTCCATCAGGGAAGGCGAAACCATCTGTGCCAAAACATGGGGACAGTATTCCTCTCCCAAAAGTCCAGCAGCTCCCAGACATTTACACACCATTGTTGTTCTTTTTGATCATATACTGTGAATAAAATCTGTGTCAAAATGAGAAATGAGATTGATGATAAAATGAGATTTGCAGACCACCCAAATTCTCTTCTGGTGAAGGGAAATCTGGTGACTTAAATAAACTTAAGTAAACATATTTTCCTCTGTTTCAGTTCATTGACCATCAGCAGTTCTATTTGGCTCTGGATAATAAAATGATCGTGGAGATGCTGAGGACAGAAATCGCCTACCTCTCATGCAGATGGAGGATGACGGGAAGACCGACTGTCACTTTTCCCATTTCACAGACGATGCTGAGTGAGTGAGAAGACCTTTTCTGCTAAATGTCCAAATACATCTTATTTATTAAATGAAGCACCTGCATTATTAATGGTAGAGAGAGTTTGAAAGGAAATCTTTAAATATTGAAAAAAAAAGTATTTTCTGTTTTTACATTTTCTGTGCTTGCATGTTTTCATCTTATGTTTGTGCTTCAGCTGAAGATCACTCAGACCTGGACCCTGCAGTTCTGGCAACACTCAAGAAATTACAGGACGGATATTACGGAGGAGCAAGGTCAATTTCTTTTTTGCATTAAATTTGAATTCTTACATCTGACAACTTGTAATAAGTTCTGTTTTGTTTTATTTATTTTGTCTTTCTTTGCGTGTCCAATTAAAGACTTTATTAGTTTTTCCTGCACTGTAGAGACAATTTAAAATCCTCTTTTATTGATTAATTGCCAAGATTTGTCATTAAAATGCATCAAACTGCTTATTAATGTTTCCCAGTTCTCATAATCATCCCCTCCTCTTCTGTTCTTCGTCTTTAGGATCCAGACGGGGAAGCTGTCGGAGTTCCTGACCACTTCCTGTTGTGCTCACCTCAGCTTCCTGGACGGTAAGGCTTCTGGCAGCATGGGCCGCCACGACGAAGAGTATGATGGTGATGATGATGAGCGTTACGGCGATGGATACGTGCATGAGTTGCATTATGATGCTGGTAAGAAAAACACAGCGTGGATGGAGGATGGAGAAGGAATGGTGACACCAGGATTCACGTTTTTAAAGCCGGAGCTCACACTGACAGCTCATTTTTCTTTTCCTGGGTTGGTTTGATCATTCCTGAAAATACTCACAGTCACAGACCCCAGCAGCTGTTAGCAGACTTACAGTTTCTTTAAGTTGACAGTTTTTCTTTTAACATTGGCTGATTTTTGAGTTGCATCTGTGCATCTACATTTTATTTCTTTTTTCCCCTCATGCCATCTCATTGTGAAATCTAAAATCAAATACCCATGACTTCATTAATCAACACTTCCTGTTTCATCCTATCATCATCACCCATCATCCCTGTGTATCAGAGTTCTTCCACTCGGGGCTTTGGGTGCCTTGTTGGGCAACTTGGAATATTTTTCTTCTTTTGCTCTAAATTATTACATAAAATAACTCAAAACTTGAATTGTAATGGACCGTAAAGTGGACCTCTAATGCTTTTCCTTATTTTATGTCATATACTTGATGTACAGTCAGTTTGTTGATGCTCATATTTAACACAGGAAAGCTTGGTAATGAGGTCTGCAAATATACAAGTAATTAAAATGTTTTGTTTTTCTTTTACTGCACTTTTTAAACATTGCTGCCAAGTTCTTTAATGATCGTCTGACCAATCACAGACATGGATAAATGCAATGTTACAAAGGAAGGGCAAATATGAAAGTAGTGCTGAACAGTAGTCGAGTAAAAGCACTGAATAAATGAATGTATGCATGCGGGGTAAAAGCTACTATATCAGTAAAGTTTAGCCTTTTTGAAGGCTGGAAAGAAAGCCTATCCTCCTGTGTCTATCATTGGGACAGAGGAGGATCTAATGGCTCAGTGTGAGTCGATAACTGGTGTTTATTGGTTTGAAAGAGGGAAAATAAAAACCAGATTTAACTGTACTCTATATTCAGATTTAGTATAAATCCTCAAGTAAAATCATTAGCTCTGTTTTAGAACCGGATATTAATGCTTGTAAAACAATAAAATTGTAAAATCATTTGCAGTCAACAAGAAAAAAAGACGCTCAGATTTAATGATCCTTTCAAGCCAGAGTTCAATCTGAACACTCAATTTAAAACTTTAAAAATATTTAAAACAAAGCATTTTCAGGCAGTTTTTCTTTATTTTTCTGCTCTGCTTGGCTATGCATTAAGTGAGAAAAAAAAAAAAATATATACCTATATGGGAATTACAGCACAGAAGCTCCGCCCACTGGCAGATGGGATCTTCCTGGGTCCTGCAGGTTTTAGATGTGTCCTTGATCCAAAGCAGCTGATTTAAATGGCTAAATGACCTCCTCAACATGTCTTGAAGTTCTCCAGATGCCTAGTAATGAACTAATCATTTGATTCAGGTGTGCTGACCCAGGATGAGATCTAAAACCTGCAGGACACCGGCCCTTGAGGCCTGGAGTTCCCCACGCTTGGTTTAAGCGTTGCAGCCAATCAGACGAAAGTTAGGAAGGAGCTAAAATGACTTGCTTCAGAACTGCTGCTGTAGAGAGTCCATGATTGAAAAATGACAATATGGAAATAAAGATAATGGGTCCTCTTTAAAAAATAAAAAGTGTATTTTTGACTGTGGTGCATTTAAAACGCCTCAAAATCTTAACACGAGTGGAAGAATGAAAACATTCTCAGTTTCTGGTTGTGTTGTTTGTGTTCACGCACAGCTGGTTAGATTTGCCTTAAACGCCTGTTTTGTTGGTCCCTAAATGCATCACAATTTGCTAGCATGGCTGTGACCAATAAAGTCTTCAGTTTAAAGGGTCAGTTCACCCCAAAGCCTCACCCACAAAAGCCATTATAATTATTACACACAATTGTCACGTTTAATGGTGTTTATGAATATTTGCAATTTGTTCCTCGGAAAAACAGAAATTTCTGTAAAGCAATATTAATTTTGTTGTAAACCACCTGAAATGAACGAAGATCTTTTTTTCTCAGATACTCAATAATAAGTTTTGTTTTTGTGAGATTTGAGTGAGCAAACCCTTTAAAAGCTGCAAGTTCAAAGTTTATAAATTAGCATAAAATGAAAAATGGTTTTCAGATCTTATTTCTTTTTAGTACTTTATGAAGTTTAGAAGGAAACTCAGTTTTAACACTTGTCTGTACAAAAAAGAGCGGTGAGTAAATGATCTCTTTCTGCGTGTTCATTTTTCCTCCTTTCCCTCTCCACATTTCTGTTCTTCTCCTCATCCCACCCTCCTTCATCGCTTTGTTTTGTTCTCTTGGTCCCTCCCTACAGAGGATGACGACCTCGCGCAGTACCTTGACCACCTGTTGGCCCACTCTGCCCCCAAGAAGCCCAAGCGTCCGGTGGGAGGTCTCAGCAGATTCAAGGCTGCGGCCACCAAAACCAAAGAGATGGTGACTCTGATGAACAAAGCTCAGGACCTCAACATACAAAGTGAGTCGGCGCTTCGTCTCCGACTGACAAACTCGACTAAATCACAAATTTAATAATAAAACGTTGTTTTCTATTTTTCCCCCTCAGATGTCAACATGTACCTGCCGAGCAAATTGTTTCGTTCTCCTCAGCCGACGCTCAACCTGAATCTTACAGACTCTCCTGCATCACCAGACGTTCAGGTTCTTCTTCCTTTCTTTCTTTTCTCTCCTCTGATGTCAGCTCTTTGCTCACTTGCAGACTCCTCGGTCACTCTGTGTTTTCACTCCAGGGTCCTGAGGCAGGGGTCACAACACAGAGTGGCATTCCCAGAGATGCCAGCGGAGCCATCGACTACAACGCTTTGGCCCAGCTGCTGAAAGACACACAGTCTCTGCAGGACCAGGCTGATATACTTTGCATCCTCTACAAAGACAAGTGAGAAACATGAGGCTGGGTGTGTTTGACATCACCATGATTTTTATTAAAACAGATATGAAACACAACGAAGGTGATGCGAAAAAGCAGGAACTGCAGCAAACTTAATTTTGGTATTAAAATATTAAAGCCTCAGTCACAAAAGCCTAGAGACTCGTCAGCTACCCCCGGCAACCACTGGTTGCTAGGGAAGCGTGTATTCCCAGACACCGGCAGCCCAGCAGTTGATGGATGTTTACAGAATAGAAGGATTAAAACAAAACTGTCTATTTCAATATCTCCTCGTAAATGTGAAAAACCAGGTTAAAGCCCAACATTTACATTTTTTCCTTTTGAATGATTGTGATTTAGTAATGGTGACACGCTCACTTACAGCTCATTGGAAGACTCTAAAGATTTACAAGAAACAACGAACTAAAGTCTAAAGGTCATCGGCTGACTGGCCAACTTGTAGCGCTCTGTATTTTTAGCTGTGCTGAGCGGAGGTCGCCGCCTTGACGTGGAAGCAAAATAGTGCAGTTTGTTTACTTTTTGTTTTCTTTGTGTTTTACACATAAAAAAACTGTTTAATAAATAATTTTTAGTCATAGTTTTGACAGATATTTACAGACAGTGAAGTCTTGTTGTTGCTTGGCTGGCTTGTTTCTGTGTACGGCTGCGTCTTTGGCTGGCTTATTTTGTGCTGCATCATGCAAACAGTCAACCAATCAAGCTAGCTCATCAGTGTGAGTCTCAGGATCTGGAAGAAGTATCTGAACTTGACTCCACAGTTGAGTCATTAAGCGCTCCTGATTCAGACTGTGCTGCTGTGACATGTCAAAACGGCGTTGAAAAGAATGAAAAGCCCTTGCTGTCTTTCCTTTGTCAGGGGTATGGACTGGGACACGGGTGTGCATGGTAAAGGCTCCACTGTGAGGTCTCTGCTGACTGATCTTTATGAGAAGGCAGGTGAACTGAAACACTGGGGTCTCATCAGGATGATCTCTGGCATGCTGAGGAAGAAGGTGGAGGAGCTCGACTCGGTACGGTGCAGCTATAGATAACAGGGCAGCGTACAGAAGCTGTGTGGTCAGGTGTGACGTTACTAGTGAATCTTCTGTTTTAGCCATGATTATGAAAAAAGTCCTGAAGCTACAGTTTTAAGTAAAGTAAAAAATAATGTAAAACTAAAATCTATATGAACAACTGGTGGGTTCATTGTTCATTATTGGCACAGATTTGAACTCTACGTGTGCCTTTAAATCTTCAGTCATTCATCTCTTACCTTCACATGTAGCGAGTCACAGAGTCCGAAAAGCTTGAAATGAGTTGACCACAGTTTGTGGTTAAATTAAAAACTTCTAAGAAGGTTTAAAGAAAAGCTCCTGAAGTTGGAGTGAAATACCTCTGAAATGCCAACCCTCTGCTATCAGTTGACTCCATGCTGCATTAGATCTCCCACCAGCAAGCCCTTAACTTTTCCTGCTCTTTCCTAATTGGTTGTGGTCTCTCTCGGTAGGCCTGCTCTGATTTGCTGGCCCACCAGAAGCACCTGACGATCGGACTCCCTCCTGAGCCGAGAGAGAAAACCATCACGGCTCCGATACCGCCGGACCAGCTGGCGAATCTTATCGACGAGGCCAGTGAAAACAACATCAGTGTTGCCATTCTCACACAGGTGAGTTACCTCCTCCACAATCATGTGTTTAAAACCTTCTCCTCTCTCTGTCCTTCATCCTTTAAATGTCTTTCCACCAGGAGATCATGGTGTACCTGGCTATGAGCATCAGGACTCAGCCCGGGCTGTTCAGCGAGATGTTCAGGCTGAGAATCGGTCTCATCATCCAGGTGATGGCCACCGAGCTGGCTCAGTCACTCGGCTGCTCAGGTAAGACGGGAAGGTGGTTTAAAGCTGGGCTTTAAGAAGTAAATTACTCAAGTTTGTTACTAAAAATCCATGTCTCTCATTGTGACTTTATGCCTATAGTGGAGTAACAAACCAAAGATCACATTCAGCCTAAATGTTACAAACCATGTATTTGTAAATTGAACAAGGATGAACTACGTGTTGGCTTTTAACAGAACTGCTAATTTACAACTGTAGCCCCGGGACATAAAAGCACATATATACAACAAAACACCCCAAACGTATCCAAGCAGTGCATCATCAACATTCTGTAAACACAGTCACAGATCTTATTAAACTGATTAATTTGTTGATGCGAGTTAAATGTGAAATATTGCCTCCAATCGTAAAATGTTTTCCTTGGCTTTCCCTCCAAATAGTTTCTTTGGCCTCTTTGGCTTGATGTAAGGCTAAGAAAAGAAATGTGTGGGAAATGAAATCTTAATGAAGTCTTCTTTCACTCTTGTAAACTTTATCTTCAAGGTTTTTGTTGTAATGTATTAACCAAGTTATGTGTTCAGCATAAGTTACCATGGTGATTTAGCCAGATAAGAGTCTGTTTCATGGGAAGAGAAACTCTGACTTAAAGCTCCACAGTAATCTTTCTTCATAGTACGGGCTTCAGGTGTCATGTTTGTCTTTGCGTTTGTGAAAACAGGAGAGGAGGCCACAGAGACCCTGATGAGTCTGAGTCCGTCTGAACTGAAGAACTTGCTCCATCACATCCTCAGCGGGAAGGAGTTTGGAGTGGAGCGCAGTGGTGAGACCTCTTACCTCATGTAACACGAGAACCAGTCATATGCTGCAACTCTGACGCAGTCACTGCTGCTTCATCTGCAATGACGGTGAAGCTTTCTGATTGGGTGGGGCAGTCGTCACATGAAAAGAGAAATCTTTTGACAAGAGTGTAGCCAAAGTAATCTGTTTCAATATGCTGTGGAAGAAGGGTGGGCAACAGTTTTTAATAAGTAAGCCACTGACAGGCCTCATATTTCCACAGAGAAACTGTAACATTGCACGCATGATGTTCCACTAACTGCTAGAGAAGACCTCTCTAGATTGTTTATTCTTGTTATTGATATCATTGTCCTAATCTGTTTTCCCAGACTTGATTTTAAACAAAAATCCACACGTTCACCGTTTGACCTTTACTCCCATTTATTTTCCCTCTGTGCCTGTGCTGTTTGTTTCTTCTTCCTCAACCCTCCACACAGTTCGGGAGATGGATGCCGGCGTCAGTCCTGCCATCTCGATCCATCATCTCGGGAATGTGGGAGCCACTAAAAGCGAGAGAGCCGGCATCAGCAAACTGAAGAGCGACATGAAAATGGTAGGATGCCATGACTGTGAGGTTACAGTTACCTTGCTCCACATAGGAAGCTCATCTTAAAGCGCTTCTTCAGACACACACACTGTGTCAACTTTAACATTTGACTGTCATGAAACGAGTAGACTCAGCAGCCCATTAAACAGAGATGGAGATGGAGGCAGGAGAGGCTCTTATTTTGAAATTGTTGAGCTTTTTTGGCAAACTCGACTTTTGTGTTTTTGCAGCTGGAGCACAGGTTGTCTTTGACGGATCTGAACAAGGTGATGTTAATGATTTAAATGAGGTGCTAATTCACCTGGAAGAGGGTGCTGGTGGGACATGAAGTAATTCATAGAGAGCTGAAAGCATGTGCTGAAGGAGAGCGGTGGCTCGTTGATGGGAAATTGTCGGCTTTAAGATCGAGACTATTGATCGATTTGAATCATTATGTCTGTTAGAACAGCTCAGTCGTTCATTCACGACCTGGTCCTTGTGTTGCAGGTGGATCGCAGGTTATCCATGATGGACACACTTAAGGTGATGATCACATGAAAGAATATTACCTATTACAGTGATGACATCTGTTCATTTGTTGTTGTTGTTTTATTTTTGTTTTTTTACCTGTAGCTGTTAATTCACCTTCTGTGTAAACCTCACCGATCGATCAGATCAACAGATCGATCATTAGGGAGGCTGTTCATTTGTAAAACTCAAGGCCTGCTTATTTGCTCCAGAGCTTTCAGCTGCGTTCCTCAGACTTCATCATGATGAAGGTTTTAGATGAGTTTTGTCAACATTTTGGAGAGTAGCTAACAAAACATCCTTAAGTCAAAAGAAACTTATGGCTATTTTGTTTTGTTTTTTTGGGTTAGACAAAAATTATATTATTTTTTTTACCATGATTCTTAAATTGTAGTGTACACATAATGACACCAGTCTTGATGAATGTTATTTTATTTTTTGAACATGCATTATTTTCCTTAAGATAACCTAAAATACATCAGTCATTTAACTGTAAACTTTATAGGCTATCAGATAAGGTGTGTGTGTGTGTGTGTGTGTGTGTGTGTGTATCGAGAGAGAGAGATTTTTTTTTTTATATTTCCCACTATAGAGCATCTCATAAAACAAAAAATGAATAATGGGGACCCCATAGTAGAAATAAACTTTAAATAGACTTTGAAATGGTTTCAGTGGCTGTGCATGAGTTCAGATGGGGCTGCAGTTAACCCATGAGGGGAGATGAGTTTGATATCACTATTCCTTAATGTAGATGCTTTAAAACTGAGGGTGTGTACTGCAAACTTGTTACACCAGAACTTTTTGGTAATAAAATGATTCAAACTATTGATCTGTGGATCGGGTCCCCTGAGTCACCTGCTATAATTGTGTCCATTTTGGGTGACTTCTTCCTGCCGTTATTTGTGTATCTGTTAAACCACCAGCAGGTGTTAACCTCACAGAATGACCCTTATCACAAACTTCTATTAATTCTCATCCTTAATCTGTAGATGAGATTTGCAACGTCGCTGTATTATGTTAGCCTGAATTATATCACTCAACTACCCTAAATTCACTGACCCTCCATATATTTGTATTTAAAGTTGATTTAAACACTGTATAAACGCTCCCGGAGGATAAAGACTGTGAGAGAGAGTTGAAAGCTCTGGAACAACAAGCTGTGATGGTTCAGGCAGCCGCTGTAATTCTGCTCGTGATGATGATGATTTCATGGGTATTGAGGAGGAAGATTTGAATGTGCTTTTGGCTTTGCTGTGGAAGAGCAAGCTGGGGTTGCAGATTTAAAAACTGGCCTTTGTTTAATGTGTTTTTGTCTATTACAGACAGACCGCAGCGTGTCTTTGACCGACTCAGTTGAGGTGACGATGATAAAGAAAGTGTGAGGAAGATTTAGAAATTGTAATTTTCAGTTCACACTTCATTCAAATGAAGTGGAGCTGTAGGTCGTTTCTGATCAAACTGAATCAAACCTTGGCTGGTTATTATCATTGTCGTCATGTTGACTACAAACCTGAACTTCCGTGGCTGTATCGCTCACAGCTGTGTGAGTCTGTTATATTGAATCCTTTACTCTGATCAGGCCACGCCCATCTTAAAACTCAACCTTTACTTTGAGCTCAACTACACCTGGAATTATACTATGATACAAAGTTAGCAACCTCTGTCCCCGTGTGATCAAGTCAATTCCTACCGTAATGCTTAAAAACCAAATCAGACTCACAGGGTAAAAACGATACCAGCCACACTCTTATGAGGGGTAATGATGGTGGTGTGGGTGATTCGACCCGTCTCTCATGGAATCTGAATGGAAAACGTTTCGGCAGAAGTTAAATTAAAGCCTCCATCTGTGATCTTCTCTTCCTTTCAGCTCGACCAATCTGTGACGTCCACCCTGAAGGTGACGGTGATAACGACATTAAAGTCTGATAACTGAGCATTCAGGGTGGTTTGAGTGATTAACACTCTAATGTGTGGCTGCTCAACAAGTAAACTGCATTGCAATTGTAATCATCTAAGCAGCTAACCACAGCTTCAGATACTGATTTGCCAATAATTGTTAATCAGTAATAATTATTGTTGATTAATCAATAATTGTGATTATTATTATTATTAACCAATGCTTCTCTGACCAATCAGAGTTGACTGTAAATTTAATTTTACTCCATTTAAAACAAGAAAAAGAAAAGTTATGTTAATTAAGCTGAATTATTTATAGTAAGCTTTGTAGGAAAATGTCACAGTTGTCGATTCTGTAAAACCTCAAATATTTGGAGCCCACAGGTCCGTCTCGTGAGTAAGATCTCGCCGATCTTTAACCAGCTGTTACAGTATGATGCAGATTGGGTGGAGCTGTGCTGTGATTCGTGGTTTTCTAACAGAATTTCTCCCACTTGACGCCCTGGTTTTATTCATGCTTGCTGGCTTTTACCGATCCTTAATTCTTCAGTTATTTTCAAGTCAGTTTTTTTTGTTTGTTTGTTTGTTTGCTTTCTTTTTCCTTTCTCCTCTTTTATGTTTTATTCTCTGCCTCTCAGGGCATGCAGTCACCGGACGTAGAAAGCATCGAGTCTGGGGTAAAGTTTAGCCTTATTCTCCCGCTTTTTGTTTTTACTTAGTGTTTTTGTTTGTTTGTTTTCTTCTGTTTTCCTGTAGTGGCCCTCTAACATGAGCCACTGCATCAGATGTGGATTAGCAGTCAGCTGGTGTCACTGTGCCTCAAAACAAGAAGAGGGCGCTGTTCTTCCAGAATAGACGCAGTTACAGCGAGTGACTCCGCTTTTCTCTTCCCATCTGTTCAGAGGTTCCGGCTGCCGTCCATGGAATCCTTCGACATCCCGGACAAGATTCCGGTTGCTAAGGATACCAGACACGGCCAGTGGCTGCGTAGGAGGCGTCTGGACGGGGCGCTGAACCGAGTGCCCGTCGGCTTTTACCAGAAAGTCTGGAAGATCCTGCAGAAGGTGAGTTATGACTCAGATGCATATTTACTCATGAGTGTGTTTTTTAATGTTATTCACTTCTTGGATTAATTGGTAAACATTTGCATTCCACATTTTAAACCTGTCGTATAATTATTGTTTCCTGTTGTGAGCCTTCATGTGGTTAAATTTAAAACATCTTTAACGTAAAGTGACAAGACGAGATGAACCAAAAGTTTCTGTCACACTTGTGTGGTAGTTGTGGTGATACTGATGTGCTTCTTGCAGTGCCACGGTCTGTCCATAGAGGGCTTTGTTCTTCCATCTTCAACCACCAGAGAGGTGATGTCTGATTACACACTTCACATGAAACTGAGAGAGAAATTTTACTGCTTTAGTATTTTCTATTTTTTTTTTTTTTTTAAACCTGTCTTCTTATCATTTAAATGCTACGTTGGGTATTTGGGAAAAATCTGGGATATTTGCCAAATTACATCAAAATCCTAAAAATCCTTCATTTTTTTTACTGCTACTACACTTTGCATGAAAAACCTTGACTCTATTTAATCCTGATTTTTACCGATACTGAGTAATATATTGTGTCGTTTTGTTAAGACACTAATACTTTGATCGATGTTGAATGATGTTGCACAATGAATCCTCTTGAAATCTGGAAACGACAGTTAAAAAAGGTGATATTTTTTTTTGCATTTACACTTTAGTTTAAAACCTTCATAAAGCTGTGAATAGAACAAAACAAACAAACTATAACTTTGAATGATAAACTTAAAACAACATAAAAAAAATAGTATTAATAATAAAAATCAGTGAGGAGAAGCTGCATTTAGTGCTTTGTATATTTGCATCAGGGTTATCGCTCCTGTATATTGTGACCACTTATGAAAACCAAAAATATATGTTGAAATATTTTTTCACTTGTTTAAGTTTGAATATATTTAGTTTTAGCTTATTTTTGGTTCATTTTACTTGTACATGTGAGTCTCATTGTAGTTAGCCTACTTATCTCTTCTTCTGCTTACTTCCCCCTCAAAATGTAAGTAAAACTTTCATCAGTCTGCAGTGTTGTCGGTCAGGTCAGCCACAGTCAAACAGCCAAAAGCAAAAACCTCTGTTCTGTTATTTGCTAGTAATTAAGATTGTTTCTACAATTTTATCATTTAAAGTTGTAATTTTTTGTTCCATTGATAGCTATTTAGAGGTTTTAAACTATGCATAAATGCAAGAAAATCACCTTTTTTATCTGTAAAGTTTAAAGAAACTCTCTTTACAGACATATCTATTGTTCATCTGCTCACCAAGATCATTAAAATTAAATTCAAAACTAAAACTAGGTGTGAAAAAACATCCTGGTTAACCAGGAATAAAAATGAAACATTTGATCCAATATTTTACAGTAATAAAAAATAAAATAAAAAACAAAAAGAACTGAAATTATCCAACTAACTGAAACCAAACTTAAAAACTAAACAGAAAAACCTTAAAACTAAATAATTTTACAAACTACGCATAAAATAAAAACTATAACTTTCCACCAGATGACCCCAGGGGAGATAAAGTTCTCTGTCCATGTGGAGACTGTCCTGAACAGAGTCCCTCAGCCCGAGTACCGACAGCTGCTGGTGGAGGCCATCTTGGTCCTCACCATGTTGGCTGACGTGGACATCCAGAGCATCGGCTCTATAATCCACGTGGAGAAGATCGTCCACCTGGCCAACGACATGTTCGACAAGGACCAGGTCAGCAGTCGCTCTAAACTTCCAGCGTCCGTATCCCTGTCATCAGCTAAAGCAGGTTGTTCTTCTTCCATTGTTCTGCAGAGGGACCTTGGTGCAGAGGAGCACATCCTGGAGAGGGATCCGTCCACAGGAATATGCAGGCTGCTGTATGACAGCGCCCCCAGCGGACGCTTCGGGAGCATGACCTACCTCACAAAGGCTGTGGCGGTGTACGTGCAGGACTTCCTGCCCAGCGGCTCGTGTGCCGTACAGTGAGAAGACGAGATGGTGCAACAGTTAGTTGTTATTTTTTTTGGTTTTTTTGTTTGTTTTTTTACTACATAAACTAACGTAACAGCCTCGCTTCGTGTTGTCACCACATGTGTGTTAATACAGATGATAGATCAAGTTTTACGTGAATATTCGTCGTCTTCAACCATTGCTCGTACCGAAGCAACAGAATGCTGCACAAACTGTAGCAGCCACGTTAGCTAGCCTCGTCTGTTCCTCTTTTCAGGGTGCTGACTTCCTGTGTTTCTTTTATTCTCAGTAATCACCAGCAGTTCCCTACTTTAAGTCTGGCAGTGCGTTCAAATGCCTCGTGTTACTCACCTGAAAAAAGCTGTGATGGAAATCCACAGATATTCACTTCTAATGGCACACGTTAGGAGGAGGAAGCGTAAATGTGAAATTTGAAATCAGCAATTTTGATTAACCCCTTGCCAGAGCTGAAGTATTTTAACTAGTATAAATTCACATCATCCACTAGTTCAAAATTTCTTGTTTCATAAGCTTAAAATTTGTGCACCGTACTTAAACTTTCAGTGTTAATGCAAAATAAACATTGGCCAGATATTTAAATACATTTCCTAAAATATCATAGTTATAGTTATTAGCAAATGTTACTAAAACTGTGGTAAATAATGCATCTTTTTGTTGGGAACGATTTTCAGCTGCGGATTAATGCACATTTGGTTTTCCAGAGGTAGCTCTAGTAAGCTACCCATACCTTCTGATGCACACCCAGTCATTTTGTTCTGAAGGAAATATGACAGAAACTAAGTTTAGACAAGAGAAACGAGGGTCATCCGTAGTAGTTCTCAAAGGGGGGATGAGTTAAAGCAGTTAATTTCCATCCCCTGCTCATTTTTTCATCTATTTATGGGGAAAATGAGCCAAATATACTAATTCACTCTGTGGAAATGAATGTAAATGTATCCCAGCTATAATCAACATGGCCAGAAAATACAGTTTTCCCTTTTTTTTTTCTTGCGCTCATCACTACCTTAAACATTTTCACCTCCAACCACTGTTACCTGCGTAACTTAAACATGAAGTTCGTAAATTTCAAATTAATCTTCTAACGTTTCCTAATTTATTACCTCACCTGGTCGCTCAACCTCTAAGACTCACCCGTCTTCGTATACCTCCAGTCCTGTGTGCTTGTACGGTGTATTACAAATGGAAAGCAAACAAAAAAGTAGTATTTATTTTTTTAGGTCTAAACCGTTAATTGAAGTCAGCTCCTGTAGGTAGGTGTCTTAAAGAGGCCATGATGCCTTAACATGGTTGTATTTTGAGTCTAGAAGTTTGTGTGACTGAAACTTCAGGAGTGCTGTTTTATTTAAAGCTATAAATGAACTGAATTAATTTCTCAGAACGTTTTCTTCAGCGTGTAGTGTATTAATGCGTTTCTTTGCCTTAATCTTCTCATCTGATTGCTGAAACTGTAATTTTGTTTCTGTTTTTAGATTAATTGCAGTTAAACTTGAACACATTTTGTCTGTTGGCTCTTCGATGGTTCATTGTTTACGATATTGACGGCAAATTTGGAATAAATTATTAAGGTTATTGAAGAACATGCCTGATCGTGCCTCCTGTTTAAATGTCCAGTAATCAGCTGACGTCAGTCATTTTGTGGCGTTCCAGCACACTCCACGTGAACTACAGCCGATCGTATCAGAACGAGTATCGATGAGCAAGCCGGTGGTTGACTGTTTTTTTGTTTTTGAAACTAATTCTGTAATAAAATAATCAAAATCAGTTATGAGTGTTTTTAATCAGTCATGTTACTGAATAGGTCTTTTTAAACTTTTCAAAGTGCTCTCTCCATCTTACAGTTGCCTGAACTTTCAGACCTGTTACATGTGCTTTGTTGGTTTAACTTCATATATATGAATATGCTGCTCAAACCAAAAAATAAAGGAACAGGGAAGCAGTAAGGAAGTGTTGAAATTGAAAGGATACCAAGAAGTTTAGTGGCAATTAAATAACCAAACTGTGAGGGCTGAATTCAAAGACACCTCAAAAAATCAAAGTGTATAAATAACGAGGCAGGCTTAGTCCATTCTTATTAAATGTAATTAGGGGTACTCAGTAGCTTGTATGGTCAACATGCCTATTTGCACCCCTGACAATGTCAGGGAATGCTCCTGAGATGACAGCTGGTGTCATGGAGGATTCTCCCAGATCTGGACCAGGACATCACCGAGCTCCTGGACAGTCTGAGGTGCAACCTGGCACCGTCGGATGGACTAAAACGTAATGTACTGAGTGGCAGATCGAACTCCACGTTGACCGGCAGTGAGGTCAGGGCCCGCAAGAGGACACAGAGCCCTCAGGCCACCCTCATGAACTCGTGTTTCTGACCAAACAATCAAAATCATTCACACGCGTGTCCTGCTGGAGGTCATTTTGTAGCTCTGGCAGTACTTACCCTGTTCCTCCTTGCACAATGGAGCAGATACCGGTCCTGCTGATGGGTTAAGTACTTTCTTTGTCATTGTCCAGCTCTCCTAGAGTACCTGTCTGTCTCCTGGAATGTCCTCCATGCTCCTCAGAGTTTGCTTGGAGACACTGGCAAAGGCATGTTGGACTATCTGTGCACCCACTGTAGGGTCCATATATCGCCTCATGCTACCAGTAGTGACGCTGACTCTAACCAAATGCAGAACTGCTTGTGGTGGTGTGGAATATTTATGGCTCCTTTCAACACCATAGCCCAAGTATTGTTGCTGACCATGTCCATGACCACCTCCTGATAGATGCTTCCAGCAGGATAACACAGTGTCACAAAACTCAGATAATCTCAAACTAGTTTCAAGTTCTGTACTCAAATGGCCTCCACAGTCACCG
The DNA here is from genome assembly GCF_057382275.1 of Copadichromis virginalis. Classification (NCBI taxonomy): domain Eukaryota; kingdom Metazoa; phylum Chordata; class Actinopteri; order Cichliformes; family Cichlidae; genus Copadichromis; species Copadichromis virginalis. Next base: position 33,013,014 of record NC_140620.1, read on the forward strand.
GGCACATTTGGGATGTGGTGAGACCAAAGATTCACATCGTGGATGTCCAGCCAGTATCTGTGCGATACTGTCCTTTCAATATGGACCAAAATCTCTGAGGAGTTTCAGTACCTTAATGAATCGGTGTCACCAAGAATTAAAGCAAAAAGGGGCATCCAACCAAAAACTAATAAGGTATACCAAAAAAGGTATCAGGTGAGTGAATGTAGTGAATTAGAAACCACAGACATAACCATAACATCACTGATGTAAGTTCTTCAAATTCTGCTGAAAGGTTTAGTTAATTTGAGAAGAGTTATAAATGGTTTAAGCACAGGATCTTGGGGTTTTTTTTACCTGAAATAAAATGGCCTCAAAAGAGAAAATATTCAATCAGATAAATTAAGTATGTTAAGTGCTGCTGAACTTTAAAAAAACAAAACAAAAACAGTTCAAAGTGTGGCTGGTTACATGTATGTGGAAAGCAAACGTACAAGGATAAACAGGGACTGCATTTGGCAGGCCTGAACATGCAGACCAATGATTACTTGTCCAATGCCAGGCATGAATCTGTCTCTGTGGTTAAGCAAATTATGGTCAGTGAAAGTTTCTATTTCACGTAAACCACTTTTCTTTTCTCCATCTTAGTCATCTGTTCAGCTTGCTCACTGAATTATGTGATTAATTAAACACAGCGAAACCAGATGTGATTTGAAAAAACTTGATGCCAATACTTAGTGATAAATTCTCTTGTTCTTTATTGTTTGCCAAAAACATGAATACATTTCAGCTGTAAGTGTTACACTCATGTGCCAGCAATCGGTTTGATGGAGTCTGTTTCTAAAACAACTCAGATGTCGTATTCTGGCAGTATCAACAAACATACCCAGTTATAGGATTTAATCACACAAATTTACCCCAGTGAGCACAATTTTATGGCTCATACTGCACTCTATATGGCCAACACTCCAACACTGCACCAATGAACATCAGTCATGGACAAAGATGGACAAAGTCAACGCTGGGTTTCCACTCTCCACACTTTTTTTGAAATGTAAGCGTCTTGGTTGCTGACCCTGAGTAGACCTCTGCCTGGTTGATTTATTCACTTATTTCACGACGTTCTCAAAGCATGAAGTCCATTTTGTAAATTTTGGTTGTTTTTAAGAGTCTAATAGGAGGATTATCCAGGATAAAAACTTGTGACTGACAAATTACTTTTCTTCAGTTTCAGACTTCCCAACCCAGTGGATGATGTCACGATACCTACATCCATCTTTTATACAGTCCTGTGACAAAAGCTGAATATGCCGCTTTATTCAGTAGCTTGTAGAACCACTTTTTGGCATTGCCATCGTTTTCTGCATGACTTCTTCAGTCTCTCACCTTTGGAGAAGTTTTGTCTCACTCTTCTTTACAGCATTGCTTCTGCACATTGAGGTGTGTGGACATTTGTTAATGCACAGGTTGGTGTCTGGACTTTGCACCACTGTCTTTTCTTTTTCAGCCATCCTGTTGTAGATTTGCTTGGGACGTTGTCAGACAGATGGCCTCACATTTGACTCTAGAATACTTTGGTATCATGGTTCTTATATGGTGCTTTTCTACTCTGAGCAGTCAAGTCGGTTTACACAGATTTCACCCATTTATATTCCAATGGATGAATCGGAGAGTAACTTGGGGTTAGTATCTTGCCCAAGGATATTTGGCTTGCAGACGGGAGCAGACAAGGATCAAACCACCAACCTTCCGATTAGTAGGCAACCTGTTCCACCACCTGGGCTACAGCCATCATCATTCAAATGACATTGTTTCAGAAGTCTTCTGATTTGTTCAGATGCGGTTTTGTAAACTTGAACCTTGCTGCCTTGTTTAGAGAGAAGAGGCTTTCTCCTCGCAACCCTTCTACACAAATCATACTTATTCAATCTTTTTCTAACAATACTGTCATGAACTTTAACTTTTAACTAACTGAAGCCTGTAGAGTCCGAGATGTTGCACAGTTTGTGAAATTGCATCATGGTGTTAAAACACACTTGAATGTTCCAGGCGAGGAAACTTCCAGAAGTTCTGATTTTTATAGCAGTGCTCAGACTTTCTGACAAAAGCTTAATCAAGTGTATTATCACCACTTAGTTGCTCCTTCCCTTCTTAACTCCTATCGAAACAGTAAAGGTCAAACAAAATGTCTGAAAAGGTAAGGTAATCCTTGTTAAAGGACTTGGATCCAGTACCTGTACTTGCACTTTTTACAAAGACAAATAAGAGTTTGGATTACCATCTATTCTGTTTTCTTGTCAGTGAATTCAGCAGGAATGTGCAGACAAACATGCAAACAGACATTTCTGATGACTCTGCAGATTTTCTTAAGATGTGGAAAACTCCTTCAGGAGGCGTCATTCCTCTTAAATGAACACGACTTATCTCCTGCACCCACTCACACGCTTGGCTGGCTTCTCTCGTTGTGAAAGACTGAATATCTGTGCACCAGCAGCTGTTTGACTTTTGAACGCTGGCAGCAGATTCATTTGTTTACCTTGGATTCAAATGTCAGCTTTGTCCACATTATGTCCCAGGTGAAAGGTATATGAGAAGACACGAAGCAACGGCGTACAAAAGTCCACGTTTGAGTCACTGATTCTTTCGTCCGATGCTTTTATTTCACTTCATCTCCGGCCCTTCAGATGCAAGTAAAACAGTACAGTAAGCAATACACAGTACAAAGATAATTTGGGTTTAAAAGTGCAACCTGAGTGTACAAAATATCAGCAAGCACCTGCTGTGTGCATGAAGTAAACTGCAGGTGAGTTGAAGCTAAAGCTGCAACCTCCTCTTAAATTTCAGGATTTCATAGATGTGCAAATAAAAAACAAGGCTGTGCAGCTCATAGTGAGGAATCTGTTCCCAGTATTTGTACACTCAGCCCATCAGGTAGCTCGACTTTGAGACTTTGCAGATTTAAGATTGTTTGAGCATGTAGATGTCATAACGTTCCTGCTTTAAATCCTTTTTTTTAAAAAACAACAAAACAAAAAACCCAAACGGTTATGGGACAAAACAAAAAAGTGAAATATCCTAAACTGAGTTTAAAATAGTAAATGAAAATGGGCACATTTTGACATTTAAAAAAAAGATAAAATAAATAAAATACCAGAATCAGCATTACAGATACTGTTAGTTAATCCAACTGTGTTTGAACCTTTTGTCAAGAACCTGAGTGTACTTTAAATAACTTTTATCTTAAATCCATAACAACATTGCTCCACCTCTTCTCAGTTTTTATACCATCACCTTTTATGTCATTTCCGCAACTTCATTCATATTCATATTCATTCATATTTTTAAGATTTCTAAAACTTTGCTTTATGTAAAATGCCCAACAGTAAGAAGTGATCAAAGGTCAGCTCCATGTCATTTGTTCTCTATTGGTTTATCCTTCATTTACATTTTACCTTTTAATTTAACCTTGGACTAAACTAGGCTGGTCCAATTATTAAGGGGACAGAAATTATGACTGCGAGTATTAAAAAAAAAAGTAAGGGTGAGGAGTTTGTAGAAGGCACAGCTAGTTGTTACATTTACTTCTGATAAAGTCGTATCATTAAAAATCTGAGTTTATCACACCCTAGAAAACACGACCAATTACATCTCAGTCATAAAAATGTGGAGACTACGCATCTGCTCAGTTACAGAATTACAAATGTCCTTTAAAAATGTTTCACTGTTTTATGATATTTCTGAAGGAACGGGTTTTAAATGAAACGCTGTTATCGAGCGCCGTTATATCAGCTGTGGGATAAGTTCAAAGCCAGGGTAACTAGTAGGACACAGAGATAATAACAAAAAAAAAAAGCTCAATAGTTGCAGAAATACGACTTTCTGTGTGGTTAAACTGTCATCAAATGCTTAAGGTTTGAAAGGCCTGACAATTCCCAATTAGAAATGCATCAGGTGGGGCAGTAGCTGCCTGACAGGTGCATTTAAAAAATTGTTTAGATATAATTTTACTGGAAAATAAATACAAATTCTGATTTAAAATGAAGAAGTAAAAGAAGAAGAAGAAGCCTGGGTAAGCTGATCTCCCAGTTATCAGAACCCGTCAGGATGAACATGCTGGTTGTGTCCTCGGACGTCTAATAGTTCACCGGCTGCGATGCCGAATGGTTCATCGTGGAGCAGTGTCCTGCCCTAAAACAAAACACAAGCAGATGTTAACAAAGTATCAAAGCTTATTTCTGCCAAAATTTCCAATCAGGTGTATTTAAGTGTTCGTGTTATTAAAAATAACATTTTGAAATTTTGAGGGAAAAAATACAAATATATTGAGTGGCAGATACAAGCTGCCATAGAAAAGATCTGTTTCATTTTGCAGGATTTACCAGCCCAGTGGATTTTCTGAACTTAACAAAAATCTCCACATTTCCTTTTTTCTTTCTACATTAACAATTCTGCCAGCACAGTTACCTGCAGAGGCCTGTGGAGCATTCATAGTTGTTTTGGCAGTATGCTCCGAAGGGTTTACTGTTCATGATCCGCCACAGTGGGGTCATCCGGGCTATCCTCCTCGGAGCGTGGACGACATCTGACCCCCTTAGATCTGCACTCTGGAGGAAGCTGGACTGATCCTGTGAAACCAAAGGACCTGCACACACCTGGAATACAGATGGGACAGAAAGGTATGCACATCTTCGTTAAAAGGAACCACACTGATGACTGATGCTGATGTAGTCCAGTGTATTCTGACTCAAAGCACTGGGAAGATATAAGCTTCATCAACTATTTAGTGACTCAGTGACTTCATATGAACACTGAAGACATTGGTGTTGGTGACCGTGGGGAGGAAAAACTCTTTTTTTTTTTCTGACAGGAAGTCAAAAAAGGCAGAAGCAAGAGAAAGAGAGGATCAAACACAACCAGCAGGAGAGAAAACCCTTTCAGTTACACTTTAGTTCTTAACTATGGACACTCCACAGAGGAAAATATGAGTTTATGCCTGATGTGAAAAGTGGGAAAATTCAAAGCAGGCTTTCACAAAAAGGGTTTAGATCCAAAACTAATGGAAGTGAAAGATGCTGCTGGTAGACTTATAAGAGATGAATACATTAGAGGGTTATTAATGTAACCATAGTCTAACAAACTTATCACTCTATCCTTTAAAGAAAGGCAAATTGGACTTTAAGCTGATTTGTTTTTCCTCACTTGGAAAAACAATTGAATAGAAACAAAAGTTACATGTTCTAATTGCCCAGGATTACAATTATAGTCATAATCAGGTTATGGGTGTTTCCTGATGACAGGGCAGAATGAACAGGGTAAATTTAACACCACATCTGTGGTTATTACTAAATTTACTCCACTCACCTGTTGAGCCACCATTAACAGGACAATGCACAGTGCTGCTGCTGCTTTCTTTTGGGTGAAGAAGCCTGTCTTCTGCATCTTTCCAGTGGACCGGGGTGTTTGCTGGTAAGTCTACGGAGATTCTTTGCTTTTATCGTCCTTTCTTTCTCTTTGGCTACGTTGCTCAGCCTCAACCTGGAGGCTTCCCTGATTTCCAAGACTTTGTGGAGGTCTCAAGCACCCCTGCCAACTTCCAGAAGTGAGAAGAAGTGAATCTGGAACCTATAAGTCTTTTCAAGTGAGCCTGACTTAGGGGATTTCAGGAGGGCTCGTCTCTCTGTTATATAGTCAGGGCCTGATCCCTGGAGAGGGAGAGCAGTGAGGGCGGGAGAGGGAGTCACAGTCCATGCAGCGTCCACCCCATTTGCTTCATCTCACCCTCTTTGCCTCTCTTATCCAGTCTAAATGTCACATGATGTGTCCAGTATGTTCAGAGAAAGTCCTTTCTTATTACAAAGACAAACACATTTTTTTTCCCTTCTGTGTCTAATGTGAGCACAGAGGCGCCATACACGGCCCACGTGACGGTAACACAAGGGCAGCTGGGTCAAACTCGTTTGAGAGAGGTTGCTAAATTTATGTGTTTCTATTTCAATGCATGTGAATGAACTTTGAGGATGATAAGGTTTTTATCAATCTGTGTTCTGCAATACATATTTGAATACCAGGGACACTGACATCATGCACTTATATAATGTAGCTGGTGCAAATTTATGAGGGTAGGGTTTACATAAGCAAACATAAGCAGGGATGTGGTATGTGTGACAGATGTGTGCAGATGTTCTCAGTCACTCCAAACAGACTAAGATTAAAATAACACCAAAATTAAAATTTCATTTTCTTAAAACTACAAAAAGAGAACGTTTTATTCATCATTATATGACAAAAGATCAGACTTAAAGACAAAATGTAAACGGTCTCGCTGTTTATCTTTTATAGGCTTAAGCTCAGAATAAAGAACAGCTATATAAAAAAAAAAAAACATCACCTGGTTTATCCATCTTTCTGGCTGTAAAAATGATAGAAGCTTTCAAAAGATTCATTTATTCAGTTCAGTTCAATTCAATTCAATTTTATTTATATAGCGCCAAATCATAACAACATTCGCCTCAAGGCGCTTTATATTGTAAGGTAACAATAAAACATACAGAGAAAAACCCAACAATCATATGACCCCCTATGAGCAAGCAATTTGGCGACAGTGGGAAGGAAAAACTCCCTTTTAACAGGAAGAAACCTCCGGCAGAACCAGGCTCAGGGAGGGGCGGGGCCATCTGCTGCGACCGGTTGGGGTGAGAGAAGGAAGACAGGATTAAGGACTACTCAAGTGGATGTGCATGATTCTCACACAGTTCTTCTGTCTAAAACAAGATGTTTTAGCGCCTCTCAGTGGGTTTTTATCTCTCAGTGGATCAGGTCAGGAGGCAACTGAGGAAGCTTCGCCCCAGAAAGGCAGGAGGCCCAGACAAGGTGTGTCCTAGGATGCTAAAGGCGTGTGCTGCTGAACTTGGGGAGCCGCTACAACGAGTCTTCAACCTCAGTCTGCGACTGGGGAGAGTGCCCGCCCTATGGAAGACATCCTGCATCGTCCCGGTCCCCAAAAAGAACCGGCCCAATGAGCTGAATGACTTCCGACCGGTGGCACTGACGTCACATCTTATGAAGACTCTAGAGCGGCTCTTCCTCAACCTCCTCCGACCACAGGTACAACATGCCCAGGACCCACTACAGTTTGCATACAAGGTGGGTGTCGGAGTGGAGGATGCCATCCTGTACCTCCTACACAGAGCCCACTCACACCTGGATGGGGGAAAAGGCACGGTCAGGATACTGTTTCTTGACTTTTCCAGTGCCTTTAATACCATCCGGCCCTGTATGCTTCAGGAAAAACTGAACAGGATGGAGGTGGACCCCTGCCTGGTGGCTTGGATCTCCGACTACCTCACCGACAGACCACAGTACGTCAGGCTGAAGGACATCACATCTGACACAGTGGTCAGCAGCACAGGAGCACCACAGGGAACTGTGCTGTCCCCTCTTCTCTTCACCCTGTACACCTCTGACTTCTGCTACAACTCTGAATTATGCCATATTCAGAAGTTTGCAGACGACACAGCCATCATGGGGTGTATCTGGGATGATCAGGAAGAGGAGTACAGAAGTCTGGTGAGGAACTTTGTCGCATGGAGTCAAACAAACCACCTGCAACTCAACACCTCAAAGACTAAGGAACTGGTTGTGGACTTCGGGAGGTCCAGAGAAGGTCCACTGCCGGTTCAGATAGAGGGGGAGGAGGTGGAGGTGGTCAACAAGTACAAGTACCTCGGGCTGTGGGTGGACAATAAACTGGACTGGTCATGCAACACAGAGCACCTGTATAAAAAAGCCCAAAGCCGACTGTACTTCCTCAGGAGGCTGAGGTCTTTTAACATCTGCAGGAAGCTCCTGAGGATGTTTTACCAGTCGGTGGTTGCTGGAGTACTTTTCTATGCTGTGGTGTGCTGGGGGAGCAGCACAGCAAAGAAGGACTCATCCAGGCTGGAGAAACTGATCAGGAGGGCTAGCTCTGTGGTCGGCATGAAGCTGGACACTCTGGTGACAGTGGCAGAGAAAAGGACATTAAAGAAACTGATGGACATTATGGACAATGCCGGGCATCCTCTGCACACGGCCATTAACAACCAGAAGAGTCTGTTCAGTGACAGGTTGCTTCTCCCCAAGACAAGAACTAACAGACTTAAAAACTCCTTTGCCCCACACGCCATCAGACTGTTTAACTCCTCTCTGGAGGGGAGAGGGAGGGGAAACAGGAGGACAAAGGAGGGAACAACTAAGCTGTAGTGCCTCTTCACCTCACTGTGCAATACCTTTTGTGCAATACTTTTGTAAATAGTCAACAGTGCAATAGACTCAATACTTGAAATGTGCAATTCACTTGTATTTTTATTTTTTATTCCTATTTATTCTATTTATCCCCTTTGTATATTTTATTTATATTTGTCTCTGTATTTATATGTGTGTGTGTGTGTGTGTGTGTGTGTGTGTGTGTGTGTGTGTGTGTATATATATATATATATATATATATATATATATATATATATATATATATATAACAGTTCTGTAACTAACTTCGGTCGTTGCTGTGCTTTTTTTGGAAGTCGAATTTCCCAGAGGAACCCACCCGAGGGATTAATAAAGTTCTATCTTATCTTATCTTATCTTATCTTATCTTATCTTATCTCATCTTATCTTATCTCTCCTCTCTCTAAACAAACCTTCCCCTGATTGGCTGAAGACAGAAGGTTTATCCACCAGGTGGGTGGGGCTTCTGTGCTATACACCTAAGCTAACTGTATTAGGAACGTATGCTCTCACTGACATAATAAAATCCAATTTAAAAAAAAATTAAAAAGACTAAAACTGAGCATTTAGAGGAGTCTGAGCTTCTGGCTCACAGAGATAAAAAGTAAATAAATGCCTGATAAGTAAATGTGGGAAAGTTCAGCAGTGCCAAAGCTTATCACTTATCAGTAACATAAAAAAAAATCAGAAGAAGGTTTAAACAGAGTTAAAATAAATTTTATCAGAAGTGTTTTAAATTTAATTGTTTAATGATAAATATCTGAAATTTAAATTGAAAGTATAAATGTGACGTTCTGTTCCTCTTAGTATTTTTTTTTTTTACATGTTTTACTTTCATTTTTGTCTCTTTGCTTACCATGTAGACAGCTTTACAGCATGTGCTTATGCTTTTATAACCATGTGTGACATGGCATGTGGAGGCGCTGCAGATGAACTCCATCGTACTGAACTACATGTTGAAAATGACACTACAGTTTGATCTAGTGTGTTACAATGTGGAGTCCAAACCAAGTGTCAGTATATGATCACTTGGATGTAAAAAAATTTTTTTTTTAAATAAATAAATAAAAAAGTAAGTTTAATGTTTGTGATCACCACCTTCTAAAGTGCAGCCAGTGAAGCTAATCTCAGTCTGTAGTTTGTATTTTCACTGAATTAGTGTTAACACAGGTACAGAGTAACAGGAGCGTCTCTACCTGTGTGTCGAAAGCAACCCTTGGACTACTTATCTTATGGGATATACTGCACCAACACAGAAGTAAGAGACGTACGTCTGCCAAGGCTGAAAATCCCTGCATAAACAATGAGAAAATATCACACAATTGTAAAGAGTCCATCTAACATCTAATTCCTTGATCTACATCTGGATGTGGATTCAAATAATCACTGGTAAACTGCACTAAGCCTGACCTTTGGAAACATTTTCATGTAAATCAATCCTGAGTATGTTTCACAGCAGAAACAGGATTAAAATACTTGGAAATGAAACAAAAAGAGAACAAGTGGAGGTGGATTTCATAAAGAGGATCTGAGGTTGGATGTAGTGGAAAGTTACTGTGCAGATTCCTGTAATGTTGTTCACCATTAAGCCCACAAGACTGACAGGAATCAGCGTGACATAAACTCAGAACATCTGCGTCGTGATTTATCGCCAAGCGTGACTTATCGTGTTGACAGCAGAGAAACTTCAGGGACAGATGACGCTGTTGGGGGCTTTGGAGGAGAACAGCAAAGACTGTTATTCCACGCCGGCTCTGTGTCGGCTGTGCTGCGCTGATGCAGGACCAGTGCCAAGAGTTGGTTATCTGCAACTGGTTTAAATATTTAAAGGAACAAGTTAAAGAGACATGCATATTTCTCCTCCTAAGCATGGCAGATAAAAACTGTATTTAAAGTTGTGTCCTTTGTCTTCTGATTATATTACAGCTATTAATAATACATCACTAAACTGTTTCCAGCTGCATTACACTTTGCAAATATGTATACATGCTACCAGGGGGATTTTTACATTTTTACTTGACAAGAATTTCCTCTACATGTATATACGGTAGTGCAAATATATTAATATTACGTTCCTGATCCTCATAGTGTAACTCTGTTGCGCACTACAAGCCAGTCATAACTCTATAAGGGAGTGAGGATGTGCCGAAGGTTAAAGGTATTTTTCAGTCTAGATAAATTATTTGAATTGAATTTGAATTGTAAAGACAAAAAAGAAAAAGAAAAAAGAATACAGACACTCTGGCAACCCGTCGAGAGTTTACCCCACCTCTCTCTGCAAAACAGCCAGCTCTAGTCCCTCTACAACTCTGGATTGGAGATATAGTTAACAAAATGCATGGACTGAATGGGTTAAAACACTGTTGCTTGCTTACAGGCAGCCTACATGAGAAGACTTCTGTGCCTTTAAATGAACTGGAAAAACCGAGAAAAGCTGTCAAGCTTTGCTTGTTTTCCTTTAAAGACATGTCTCCAGCTGTACTTTGACATTCCTGCTCTATGGTAGGATCAGTTCTTCTGAATCAATCATTAGAACTTACCTGCAATTTTGAATGATGCAACTCCACCTCAGTGTACCTTGCCTCCATCATGCAATCAGACACTTTCACACAACCTAACAAACACTGCAGCTGCTTCAGGGGCGTTTTGTTGCAACTTCACCTGTGGTTTCCTCAAGTTTGTAATTCTTTTTTCTAAAGAGGTTGTTAGGTGAAATAAGCAGGTGTTGATGGTAGTGATACAGCAAATTTCTATTGACTATATTTTAAATGTACTGAATATTACAAATAAAATGTACTGCACCAGATCATAGACAGAGTACGTATGTGTACTCTGGAGCATAAAGTAATTTAAGATATTTGTTGTACAACAATCTCACCCTCAAAAACTCATTAAAAGCTCAAAATTACCATGACATCCATGTCTACGAATGTAAACTTCTAATCAAAGCTAAACATCGATTTTTTTTCTGACTGTGATAGTTTCCATTTTCATTGTGTCCTGTGCTCATGTGAAACAGTTTCCATCTTTACCGTCACTGAAAAACCCTGAAACACCCTCTTTAAGCTACACAAGAAGAGAAGCTATAATCGGCTTTTGTTGGCAGGTCAGGTCCTTCCTGATCAGCAGCGTCAACAATACAATGAGTGCTGTAACTGATGTGTTTGTTTGGCTTTTTTGTCTCATGTTCATTGCCAAAAAAAGTTTCCACATTACAAAGGGAAAGCAAATCCAGTGAACTTTAATCATCATGCCAGGGTCTCTCTGTGGGAGGCTGCAGCGTGGCCTGTGCTGCAGACTGAAGCAGCATTGGCTGGCTTCAGCCTTCATGGTGTGACTGTGCCAGTTTTTCTTGCAGCACCGGCAGGCCACTGGAAAAAAAAAAAGCCTGACTAGGCAATGATACTTGAACTCTCAACTTGAATTCCACTGGACGGCCTGATCGAAGGGTTGCAGACATGACCTCATCTGACCAGCATTCAGTCCTCGTGTGGACTGTGCAGGCTGGTGTTCACAGAAATGGGTTACCCAGAAGGTAATATAAATGTGGGAAGGCCTTGAGTGGAAGTCAATAAATGCTTGATAAGTAAATATGGTGAAGGTTCAGCAGTGGCAGCGCTTATCACTTATCTCTCTCTTTAAAAGTAATCAGAAGTAGAATGAGCCAGAGTTATGATAATTTAGAAAAAAATCAGGCTCTTTCTTAAGCCTACCTGCCACATCGACAACTCATATATATACATATTTAAATATAGTTTTTATAATTCTTGCCCAACCTTAAACCTTAAACCTTTACTTAATTTAAAATTCAAAGCATTTAAAGGACAAAAAAGCCTGTTTTCTGAATTCATAAGTTTATATTACAAAAATATAAAGTAGTTTAAGAACTGCTCATCAGTAAAAATCACAGTTGCCACACAAAAGCTCCTCAAGGGGGAACTCTTAGTATCATTCCCAGCTCCATACTTTCATTCTAGACTCTAATAGAGGATCTTTGCATGATTCACAGTTTTAACTGGTTAGGTTCTCAATGGCTTTGATGGAGCCTCTAAGTTTGCGCTTATCTCCCTTTAACACCACTCTCTGTTCAAGCCAACTGTCTTCTAATTGGCTCCCTGGATTTCTCCTCTGCATGACTTTATACTGATGCAATCAGCAACTAGAAAAACAGACTAACCTAAGTTGCTAACAGAACAATAATTGTCAATCGTTAATAATTGAACAATAACTTTTTCATCCATTGGGTTTGACTTAGTTCAGATTAATGTTTCTACCTGTCAAATAGACAAACATCTTTATCCATAAGTTTGACATTTTTAAAGGTGAACCCAAATGCTAAACACCGAATGCAGATTTATTGAATTATTTGTTTTTAATTCAGTGCAGTCCCACATTATTACGTTCAACGATATCAGAACAAGATCTGAGATCAGAAGGTGGACAGTACTCTTATAAACACACACACAATCGCAACTGCAACTAGTCCACATAAAATTATATGTGTATATGTCATATACATGACAATGTAACATGTCTCAAAACAAACATAAATACGATGCTTTTTGCTAAAGTGACTAAGACTTTGCATAAGATTGTGGTTACTTTGTTACCAAATGAAATATTTTTAATAACATAAATTTAACATGTTCATAATATTCTTTGTAACTTTGCTGTTACAGGGCCCCGGTCGTATGTTTTTGTGTCGGTATTAGAATATGAACGAGACCATTATGTTCAAACAAACTCAAACAAAGGTTATTTATTTATTGAGTTATGCAACAAAAGCTAAATGTCACGAATTTAAAACGCTTTTGTACAAACTATAAATTTTGAATTTAAGTTCATCACTTCCAGCTGTAACCTAGTTTTGCTTTATGCACCAGAGTTACAGAGAAATTATAATCACATGTCGCTGACTTGGATATCTGTGAGAAAGTCTCACATTAAAGCAGATACAATATTTCTCTGATGTTCCTACAGCACATATAAATCAGCTTTTGCAGCAGTTTAATTTCACGGCTGGAGGTGCTAATGAAAAATCTTGTCTGCCTCTTCCAGCTGTGCTTTCTTTTTTTCTACTTCAGCAATGGCTTTTATAAAACCCAGTTTTTTGGGGTTTTTTCACCCTGCATCTTTAAACACGTTTATTTTTAGCTTATCGGTAATGTGCTACAGGAACACTATTGACTCTCGTGCTTTGTTTGTCTAAAGTGTATTGATTAGAGATTCAGTGGCACAAATCCAGACAGATAGTTCTCGTTTGTATTCAGGCTATCTCTAAATTTCATTTCTAAATGTGCTTCTATGTTCAGATTCATTCAGTGAGCCTCGCTGATTCGACCAGAGTGCAAAAACTACACAGACAGAGAGAAACACGTTTTAAGTTATTGAGGGATATTTGTGACATTTGGCACTAGCATTTAAAACATCAAAATGACAAATCCTGCTGACTGCAGTGACGCCCTGACATTTAATTTCACAACAAACAAATAACATCAATGTTTTAGTTCAAGAGCAACAAGCCCTAACTTAAAAGAAAGACTGAAGAGCATTTAGTTTAAGCCAAAAAATTAGTCAGTGAAGTCAGAAACTACAACGAGTATAGTTGTAACTAAAAAAAAGAATCTTTATTTGTTCATAGTTCATAGCTGTTCTCTCAGACACTTTCTGTCCACTTCACATCTTTGACCTTAACCAAGCGGAGAACTTAAAAGTGAAGCCAAAGCTTACGTGTCAGATCTTCTCTGAGCAAGTCAGTTCTGTTAAAATTTCCAGCTTCAGCAATAAAATAAAGATATTTACAGCCAGGTTTTTAGACTTTGTAGCTAATTTAACCCTTCAAAATAACTGTAACTCCCCCCCCCAGATTTGCCTCTACAGTTTACAATTAGTGCACCTTGTTAAGCAAGTCTGTTATGATTAGCTGTAATTTGGTTCTCCGCCCTATAGAAGTCTGATAGGAGGTGAAAGCTAACAAGTACAGACCGTTCTCTCATGTTGTTGCTGTGAGCGTGCGGTGTGTCACCAATTTTATGTACAATGTAAGAACACATGACACACAGTAAACACACAATATGACTACCTTGCTGACACACTTCATCCCCTACCGCACTCACAAACACACACAATAACTCATCAACTTTACCTCAAAGCCTTTTAGAGCTTTACAGGTTTATTTGTTCTCCGTATGTGTGTGCGCAGTGTTTATGGGAATCACAGTGGATGTCTTCGTGCGTGTGTGCAACATCTGTCAGAGGAGGTTAAGATGAGAAGGACAAAACTGCACACACACACGAAATCCCCCAAAGTAGTTCACAGGGAGGCCTTGTAAAACTGAATATTTCCCGTCAGTGAGTCATAAAATATTTCCGTAACAGGCCAACGCTGCAGGTCCTCGGGCAAAATAACAACTATAGACATGAGTGTAAATAAATTACACATGCCTTACATTTTACAATTCTCCTTGTATTTTATTTTATGTAACCATGATGGTTTACATTAAATAACACTATATTCACAAATGAGATTCAAAATGTATAATATTTGTACTGTTACTATGTACAAGATACATAGTAACAGTACTGTGGGTTGGTGGGTAAACATGCATGATCATGTGTGTTTGTGTAAGTAAATGAGAATGAAATCAGTAAAGACTGACATTATCATCAATAAATAAAGAAATAATAATAATAATAAAAATACAAGGCTCCATTCATTACATATACTGAGTCATTAGCTAAACAAGTCAATAAATTATTTGCAAGAGGCGAGCGCATCTAGACATACACTGGACAAGTAAAGGAAAAGGGGAGCAATTTATAATAATAATAATAATAATAATAATAATAATAATAATAATAATAATAATAATAATAATAATTATTATTATTATTATTATTATTATTATTATTATCTATATTTTATTAGTGAATTATTATTATTACTGTTGTTGTTGTATTTGCTTGCATTTTAATATACTGTTTTTAGATCTTCTTAAATATTTGTCATTTTTGTTTGCTAATGTGTCACATAAATTCAGTCCCACCAGCACTAATCTTTCTTCACACACACACAGGGTCTGTATGTGTGTGTGTGTATTTTTAATAAATACACACAAATAAATAAATAATATATATTAGGTAAATTATTCTATATTTTATTAGTGAATTTTGATTGACTGTTAGTGATGCAAAGACAGTGTGTACATGTGTCTAAATTACAACAATGCAACAATGAAGAAATCTGATCATTACTACTCCCTGAAAATTTTGATTAAATTACATTTAAATGTAATTACATTTGGTAATTGAAGTATCACTGCTTACTGCTACAGATTAAATAATCTTCTGCCTTTTAAATGACGAGTTTTAACCCACCAGTCAGACTTTTGTTTTGTTTTGTTTTTTTAAATAAAAAAATGATTTTTTTTTTTATATCTCTATTTTCTTATTTATGGCTTTAAAACACTCATGAGGGTGTAAATTAAATTATTTAAATGCTTAAATGATTTCTCTGTCTACAAATATTTTGTTTAATAAAAAAAATTATGAAAACAGAGGAATTCATAGTTATCAAGTTAGATGTGAGGAAGTGAATAATTTTACTGTCAATTATACTCATTACATACAATAACACAGTTATAATAACAAGGTTCAAAGATGCATTGTTTTCATCTAAAACTCCTGGACGTGACACGAAGTTTAAAAAGATGGAAAATTCTGAATGTGACAAAGAGTCAGTGGCACAGCTCCATGAAGATATTATTAATAAAGTGAACCTCCTTATGGACTAATAAAGTATTCTGATTCTGAAAGAAGTAAAAATTTCAGCTGTTCAAAAAGAAACACCCTCTGCATGAGAGTGTGTAATACACGGGGGAAAGGTGCAGCGCTCGTGAGCCTAAAGGACTGCAGAGCTAAATCTACTTGATCTAAATGCATGTGCGCGTTTGGAGACTGTAAAGTGAAACTGATGCACAGTTTAGGAAAGTTTATTTTATGTATTATCTTCCAAGAAAGATTATAAGAAACAAAATAACAGGCATGAGAACATAAAATACAATAAAATGAGAGTTTTTTTCTAAAAGGGGTCATTTGTGTGTGTGGTGTGTGCGTCACTCAACCTACATAGATATCCACGTTGAGGTGGGTGTGTGAGTGTCGGTAAACAGTGATGACAGCTTTTCTGTGACCCACTTACAGACACGGACGAACAGAAATGTTTGTGTACACTTAACAGGATGTTTAAAATAAAATTATTGCTCCTTCTTAAAATCCATCACCTCACCAATGGCCTGTTTAGGATTAGATTTATATTATATTATATTATATTATATTATATTATACATGACTTTTGTATGGAAATATGTCATGAAAATCTTATTAGATACATGTAATAGTCATAGTAATAATGATGAAAATAATAATATTCTTACATTTGAATATGATTTCATTCTACAGTTATAAAAGCTTGTAGTCCATAAACCTATATTTAAAAATAAAGTTTTAATCTTAACACTACCTGCCACCTCATCCTCTCTCGTGGCCGGTGTGGATGAATTTGCCTCTAAAAAGCTCAAGAGTCACCTTATAAACTCCATATCTGTAAACAGAAAAGCCGCAGGGGGAAACAGTGAATTTAAGAGCGGATAGATTTATTTTACTGCCAAAGTTCCAGTGACTTCAGTCAAAACTAAATTGAAACTTTTTACTGTTAATACTTTGAAAGCTATAAGACTGCTAAAAGATTTACTTATTACCAAAGAAGGCTCCTTTTAATTTAATAGCAAAAACACGGATCACAGCCAATGAAGGAGGCCTTTATTGACATCTTTCTCCTCTAATTCCCAGTTGTTCTGCTTTACAAAAGAAATACGAAACAATTATATATAACAATTTTCAATATACAGGGGCTGATGAGGCTGAACACATTTCTGGGAAGAGGACTTGAAACGAGGTCCTGTATTACCAGATCCAAGGCATTAAAAATCAAAAAAAGATTTATATCAGGTACCAAGACTTCGACTTTATAGCAGTTTTATTGTGTTATCTGGTACTCCCAAAAGGCCTTCAACTTTAATAAAGATGTAGAAAAAAAGTTCATTATTTAACTTTACATCATAAGGATTTTTTTTCTCATCACACTAAATGAACAAATGGTGCAAATTAAAACATAATAAAATATTTAAAACAGAGCATCATTATCCTGGGTTTATTTTTATTCATTAAAGCAGGCTAATGGGCTACATGTGTTTTCCTCTTGATGTGATCTTCCGATTGTGACTCTTAGTAAAACTGAGTTTGAGCCCTTTACCTGTGTGCTTGTTGTGAGTGTGACCTCTGCTGATCTTTAAACCCACATTAAAGGTCATTTACATCCATGAGTGGATGCTTTCAGGCCAAGACATCAACTGGTCATTGATGTGGAAATATATATAAAGTGAACTTTTGGGTGTTTTTGGACAACTATCATAAGGTCTGAATTTTGGTTTCACAATTTTTGTTGGCATTAATAGAGTTTATTAATTCAATTGTAGTCTTTGTAGTTCAGTCACAGACATTACAAGTAACAAAGAAAAATAAGTTGAATATAAATGTGACAATGAGCACTAAATGCCAACAATGAAGAAAATAGACCTCCAATGTCCTCAACTCTGTCATGAGGTGATCTGTATGTGTAGTACAGGGCATGCTGTGATTGGTTGACCTGCTTGGCTTCATGCAAATTTCAAAACCTTCCTCAGAGGAATTCCCTCGGAGTGAAGTCAAGGAAAACTTAACCTGGACGCCCCAAAGATCACTGCACGCAAAGCAAATAGAATTAAACCTGCTTACACCCCTGCTTATGTGCTGTGTGCATATTTATAGAGATACGTTTGTTAACTTTACTGTGGGCAATACAAACATAAAGAATCATGTCAGAATTTCTGCCCATTCCTGTAAACTTCATGCATTTGGGAGAAAAAAAAGGGATAACAGCTCCATCTGTTGGACTCAGTGGGTTAATGCACTTCAACAGCTTAGGAACATCATTCAAATTTAGGACATGATTAAAATGTCAACATCAGCAGATAAAAATACATTTTTAAAAAGTAGCAGCCGCAGTTTAAGGTTTTAAGGTTTTAAGGAGTTTTGTAAGGAAACATTAATATTAACAGTTAGCGTTCGGCTCCAAAAGGTCTGTTTTCAGAGCTTTTGGAAAGAACAACACTAGGTTTTTATTTTTTTTAGGTTTTTTTTTTTTTTAGGTTAATCATCTGCTAGCACAAAATGACCAAATCCAGTTGTCTTTGCAGGTCTGTAGGTCTTTTGGAGCTTTTGAACTTTTTTAAAAAAAACAAACAAACAAATTCTTCAAAGTTGTTACTTAACAACTTACTTTTAAAAACACCAAAACTAGCAATAAATAACACTACACAAAATATGCATTTTACTTTATTATTCATTTTCACTTATATAAAATGACACTTTTCCATTACAACACTTTGTTTTCTTTCACACTCAACATCAAGAACGTAACGTCACAACACCTCTACAGTTACATCCAACAAGGTCAACCCCTTTGTCCATTAAAATTGTTTTTTTATTTACCTTTTTTTTTTTTTTTTTTTTTTAAACAAGCATCTAATTTCCTGCTGAAGAATGCAGCCCGGCATAGTGCCGTCACATTATCCAGATTTTTTTTTTTTTTTAATGCCGTGAAACAGATTTACACAAAGAACAACACACAGACAGACACACACAGGAAGAAAAAGTCCTGTAGATTAAGGTTGAATACTGAGATTTTACATTTATTCTGTTTAAATCTTATACGTAGACTGGTGTTTACCCAAAGTTAGTTTATGTATTTGTACATTTGTTATATTTTTGGGACGTTTGGGATAATAATCATTCAGGGTGACCTAACCTGCTTTTTAGTGATCCATAATTTCATCAGCAGTATATTCACCTACAAAGTGCTTTTAGCCACAGAGGGTTTACAGTACAGTCATTGCACACTGGAAAGTAAGGGCTTTCTTCTGTCTGCAGATCCCGCATTCACATTCAGCATCCACCTTGCTTCAACAGGGACCATGAAACCACACGGAAACCACAACAGCAGCTTCCTCCCTCCAGCATAAAGCTCGTTGTGGTTAGCTGCCAAGCTGAAGCTCAAAACAGTGTCCCATCAGAAATTCTATTTAAGTCTCTTTTTCCTCCCCCACAGTGCAAAGCATATTTAAATCACTTAGACGTGCTCCTCCAAGTCTCTAGCGACACGTGCAGGACTCTGCCACCATGTCGTCCAGCTCCTTGTACTCCACCTTCTTCTTTTGCACGACCAGCACGCTCATGGGCATGTACTTGTAGGGCACGCAGGACGGAGGAGGGACGTCCCCGACGCCCAGGTCATTGATGAGTGTCTGGATTATGGCATGGTTGGGGGAATGGTAGCCATAGTGGAGCACCCTCGGGCAGTCGCCCTGGCAGAACCGAGGGTTGTAGACGGGCGGGGCGATAAAGTAGTGGCCCCAGCCGAGTTCATCGAAAGACAGGCGGAAAGAGTGGAGCTTGCATCGGTTTTTGGGTGTGTTGGTTTTGTGTTTGTAGCTGGGGATATCAGAGACGATCAAGGATGAGGTGGGGGTGGAGAAAGATGAAGAGGAAGTGGGGGCATTCTTTAGTGCGTCAAGTGAAGGATCCTGAGGCTCTGAAGAATCTTTGGAGCGACGGCGGCGGTGAAGCGAAAAATGCCACTGCCCAATTTGCCTCATGATGCCTTCCCCTTCCGTGCCAAGCAGTTCTCCCATCCAGTCCTTCACCTCCCTCTCCTCCTCCAGGTACAGAAGAAGAGAGGGAACTTCGAGGTGAGGTTCACCGATCCAGCGTGTCCTCCCTCGAGACAGAATCCTCCACCACCGCAGGAGGCCGTTGCTCTCTTCAGCTAGCTCAGGTTCTGTGCACCAGTACTGGGCAGTGAGGGTCAAGTGCCTCCCCCGGCCTCGATCCTTCCCACGCAGGACGTGGCTGCTGATGTGTGCAGTGATGTCCGTCTCCGTCCACCGCTCGTGAGGCTCCAAGGTGACCAGACTCTCTGCACCCAGCGCGGTGATCTGAGCCCTGCAGCGGGGCGGCTGGACGGCCTGTTCGCTGCTCAAGTTTGTGGAGGAAGAAGAGGGCGGAGAAGAGCGAA
This sequence comes from Copadichromis virginalis, assembly GCF_057382275.1. Taxonomy (NCBI): domain Eukaryota; kingdom Metazoa; phylum Chordata; class Actinopteri; order Cichliformes; family Cichlidae; genus Copadichromis; species Copadichromis virginalis. Next base: position 33,033,426 of record NC_140620.1, read on the forward strand.
GGTGAACAAAAGAAGCTCTCACCAGTCGCTCTGAGGGGAGAGTGTCGAGGTTGTACTGCACCGTGAAGGTGTAGCAGTGGTCTGAAGAGGAGGAGACAAAGTCAATAAATCAGCATCAATCATATCGATCCCTCACTGACTGCTTCAAGTCCTTTGAGCAAAGCAGAGCCAACATTAATATATGTAAAAGCTGTTGTGCAGTACAAAATAATGTAGTGTTTAAGTCTGAGTTTCAGGTTCACAAGTTCTTAAAGAGATTTTTACAAAATGTACTTAAATGCATCCTGAAGATGTTCCAGCTGCTGAAACAGCTTAAATATCACTTAAATATTTTTATAGTAAAAATGTCTGTCCGACAAATGTGAGCCCCCCCACCCCTTAATCATTGAACCCAATTAACTCTGCTTTATATAAAACATGGGTGTAGTGACAATTCTGTTCAGTCAAACTACTTTTTTGCAGCCCCTGCTGACCACTAGGAAGATTTAAGACTCTTCTGTAGTCCAGTTCACCCTGGACTGATCACCAAGCTTTCATAGCCTAACCTAACACACAGACAACTGCTCATATTTAGATTCACCAGTTAACCTGACCTGTGTTTGGACTGTGGGAGAAAGCTGGAGTAAAAGGTGAGAACCTACACAGACACACAGGACTCACAACAGATGCACTGCATGAAAAGTGGGCAGTCTTATTTACTTACTGCAGCACCTGTGGACACGCTACACTTTGTATGACGTTTGGCTGTTTTGTATTAATGGTATATTTTTATTAATATTTCCCCAAACAAACCTCTTCAGTTATCCGAGTAAGTTATCCGACTAGTTTTAGTTCTACGTGGCAGCTGTTTGCCAAAGGTAGCTTTGCTGTGTTTTAACTGCTTGCTGTGAGGTCGCTGGAAGGTCACACGTGGTTACCACAATACTGAAAAATACATCAAAATCCTTTTTCAGTCACACAGAAACACGAACTAAACTTAAACGAATATCATGGGGAGGCTGGTGTTAAAATAAGCACATGAGTATTACACATCATCTGAGCTCCGATTGACCGGAGACAGAGGTAAAAATCTAATTAACTAAAGGGCAGTTTATTTGGCATGATTTCTTTTCTTTATTTAAATTTAGTCACTGTATGAAACTAATCCTCGGATTCTGTAAATCTGCGGCCACATAAAAACCCCTCCAGCCATTAGTTCGATACTTTTAACAAGATTAGTCAGCTGTTCTTCACCTCCAGACGCGGGCAGGTAGTGCACCGATGACGCCGTGGGCCTCAGCAGGCGCACCGTGTTGGAGCCGAACTTCCGGTGCTGTTTGGGCCTGCCGTCCGGTTCGGCTGCGCTGTGGTACAAACTGAGCATGAACTGCAGGTTCTGGTCCGCTTTCTGCTCGTCGGTCAGCGGCCTGTGGTGGTGCGCTCCTCTGTCCTTCGCGCTTTGGTGACTCCGACGACTGCGCCTCAGCGTGGGCTGGTGAGAGGCCATGTTCTGCCCACCGCAAGTGGAACAGAGCAGGAAGACGAAGCAGGACAGGGCGCAGACACGAAGGAAGCCTAAGCCGCGTTTGGCACAGGTCGCCCTCATGTTGGATATAAAACCTCTGGCGCTAGCGAGCTCCACCAACGAGGCTAGAGTTGGCAAACATCGTCCGCGCGGCCTAAAGGCGTCATTTACAGGCTCACCTGCTCGCTCGCCATTTTAGACCTTACAAACAACTTCCTGAAATTGGCGGTGACCCCAATTAAACCTTCGGACGTGCATGAAAGGAAGCCACGTGAGTGTGCGTAAAAATGATGTGACGAGATCCTTTTATGATTTTTATAGCACAATTTAAAAATATTCAGACTCAGAGTCAGATGTGTTAAAGGGCTCCAATCAGAATTTGATTTGGGACCCACAGCTACACCCACATATCTCTCTATCCACTTCAGCACCCCGGCAGTATTAACTTTATATTGATCATGTTTGATCGTTGGCATCGATGCCACTGTCAGGGCTGACCGGTGTGTTGGGAAGCAATTAAATAAACAAGCAAAAACAAAATTAGGTGTTTTAATTGCTTTTCAAATGAGCAGCAAATGATTTAAGACAAATCTAAATATGATTTTCTTACATAAATCGCAAATGCAAAAACAGACGTTATGCGTTAAAAGGAATTTAAATAGGTAAACCCAGCACAATCATTAAAATACAAAATATTTAAGTAGACATGCTTGTTTTATGATGATTATTATGATTAAGATTATTATGATTATTATGATGTAAAGTGTCGTAACGATATTGTTCAAGAGTATTTTTGTACAGTTACTACAACAATTTCACCGCTTCACTTGCAGCCTCCCGTTTTCATTTTTAATTCACAGAAATAAGTTTGACTGTATTTATTTCAAAAGCATTGAGGCTGCAGGCCTGTGTCACTAGTTGCCAACTAGGATCTAGTTCCTTCAGCCTTTGAATCTTTTAAGCCAAGATGCGACAGAAAGTTTGTTTTTGTTTTTATTGTGGATAGGACATAAAAAGAATTAGAAGTACAAACGTAGTGTGAAATGACGCACATAGCAAGATTGAACAAAGTGTCTAGAAGGTGCATGAAAATAAAAAATCCTCCTTAGTGGGTGAAAAAAGCAAATAACTATTACGTGAATTTCGATGTTTTCATTTTATAATGTAATCAAAAGCAAACCAGTAAAACCATTAGACTGTTTATGATCTGTTGTAATACACATGGCTATATTTGATATCCGTATTACTGCTCTACCCAGCAGTCATTTGTGTATGTGGTTTTCTTTTCCATGTATTTTAAAATGACACATTAATTATTTTTTTTTGTGTGTCTATATTTTTTCAACAGGTAATCCAAGAATATTTTTTTAGTTCTTTTCCAGATGTACAATTACAGTGCCCATTGTAAAAGTTCATGAAGCCATATTTTATTTACAATAGAACACAGAAGAAATATCAAATGTTTAAACTGGGAAAATGTATTTTTTAAGAAAAAAAGGGTAATTTTTTAATTTGATGGCAGAAACATATTTCAAAAACTTAGGACGGGGTCATGTTTACCACATATTCAGCTGCTCAACACTCCTGGGTTTTCTCAAGGAAGCTCCAATTCCGTAGGCACTAATGCAACCACATATTATTAGAGATGGAGGCTTTTGCATTGAGTGCTGATACCAAACTGGATGGTTCTTCTCCTCTTATCTAGAGGATGTGACATCCATGTTTTCCTAAAGAATTTCCCTTTTTGTTTTCTGGAAGTGCTCCCGTGCCCATGCAGTGATTTTCAGGCTAGAATCATGAGGGCCTGAAGATCACGGACATCTCATATTGACTTAGATATACACACAGATTTCTCAAAACAACATAAGTTTAGTTTAGCACCAGGTTTATAATCTTGCTAGCTAGTTAGTGTTAGCCTAGCTTGCTGCTGCCACTGGGCTCATGTTATTTAAAAATTAACACCACAGCCTTAAAAACCTTACATAAAACTATGTCGGTGAAATTTTCTGTTGATTGTTTGAAATAAAAAAGTGAGATAAGAACCCAGACAAAATTCTTCGGGAGGTGCAGCCGTTAGGGGTGGGGTGTGGGGGGTTTAACCTGAGTAGCAAAAGACCGCAGGGGATTGAAAACAATAAGCCAGGAGTTAGCTGTGCTCGCGGACTCTTATCAAGCCTTGACCTCCTGGTCAGCTATCGCGCTGGTGGATAACAGAGGTCTCCAAAAACGTGGAAGCACTTTTGTAAATATGTGATATTTTGATAAATTAAGTAGATATTTGAGCATTACACAGCTACATTCTCACCTGAAAATATCTTAAAAGGTTATTTTGTGACCCAGAAAGGGTAATCTGGGGAAAAGGAGGATCGCATTTGTGGCGGTTGTCGGAGCCGTGCATACTTGTAAGCGCGGCAATGGCGTAGGAGCGCGGCTAAAAAAACGTATTACTTTTTCTGGGTCACAAAATAAGCTTTTAAGATATTTTCAGGCGAGAATGTAGCTGTGTAAAGTTCAAGTATCTGCTCGATTTATCAGGACATCACATATTTGCAAAAATGCTCCGACGTTTTCAGAGACGTCCATTTTTTCATGCTTTGTGGCAGCTTTTGAACATCTGTGACATCTATTAATGACAAATCTAGCCTTTATTTAACAACATAAGCAAACTCTATGTTGCAATGATTGCACAGCCATTAAGGATCAAATCAGTTTCTGTTTTTTCTCCCTCTGCTTGCTTCTTACTGTCTTTGAGGCTCGGGACCAGCACTCCTACTGTTGGACAGAAAGACATCAGTAAGTATTTTGGTTTTCCAATATATTAGCAACTGTCAGTGACATTTATATTAATCAGGCTGAACTTTAATCATACTTTAGATCAGCCAGTTTTCCTTATTGTTTTATTTGTGCTTTGGTTTGGGGAAGTTGTTTCTTTACTGATCTTTTTCTGTCTTCTGTTATTAGACTTGAGATATGACTGCACTAGGCTGTTGCTGGTGACTCCAGTTAAGACATGCTGTGTAAGTAAACAAACAACAACAGTTTGGTCGGCATTTCTTGAAAGATCACATCCCCCAAACTTAGTTATAGTGAAGTCTGCAAGTTTTCTAACAGCAAAATTTGTTTTGTGCCCAAATCATTTCGCACATCATTAGAATGAAAGTCATTGGCCATGTTTGCATAGCCCTTTTTAAAATGATGCTTTCATGACATTATTGTGTGTTGGGTGGTGGTCACGGTTATCCAGACTGACAAGTGGGTGGGGAGGGAGCCTGAGATTGTCTAAATTGGAGTCTGTTTTATACCAAATGCAGAAAAAATGTTTTAAGAAAGCAATTAAGTCCTCCGTCACAGATGGTGTGGTCAGTGAAGATGGTCGCCTGCAGGTTCAAGCTCATTGCATCTCCAACCCACATCCACTGCCGCTGTACTTAAGGGAAGTTAAAGACTTTCTTCTGCACTTACATTTGGATCACCTCGATCCATGATAGTCATTCAGGCAGTAATGCCTGGACTGGAAACAAGCCATCCTTAAAACATTACAACATTCCAGCTCATGTGTTGGAATGAAAAACAAATGTGTTGTTTAAATCAGAGACTGCACTTGTGACAGAACAACAAATATATTTTATTTTGATTATATAAGTAAGTATAAAACAAACTTGTGGTAGGCCTAAACTTATTTTCAGAATAATTACATCTGAGACTTTTTTTCATTGTAAGATTATAACAGTGATGGCAATATAATTGTTTGTTGTTCAGCAAAACAGTGTCCAGTATGTTGGCTGTTATACTTTGTTGTGTTTGAAAATAAAAGTTGGGCTGATTTTAACATCATTACAAAAAGTGTTGTTAATTATTTTTAATCATATTCAGGTTACCACAAATTGTTTTTTCATTTAGTTGAACTTGTTTGTCAGTATAAACAATTAATATTGTACAGTTAGAAATATCAAGTTATTCTTAATACTGCAGACTTACAATGAATAAGTTATTCTAACAGTCATCTTAAGTAAGCTTTACTTAGTTTTATTGTGGTAACGAGTTTGCATATTTTTTTTGAGTTCTGGAAACTATATAGGTTTTTACTCTGTAAGGCAACTTAAGTGAATAAGTTGCCTTAATTTAGTCATCTTAAGTAAACTTTACTAAAATTTTTTGAGGCAACAAGTTTACATAGTTTTTTTGAGTTCTGTGAGCTAACAAGGTTGTACAGTGTACTCAAAATGAGTAGTTATATTGTGAGTAAAATATGGGTTTATGAGGTTTGCAAATAATTGTATTCTGTTTTCATTTGCATTTTACAAAGTGTCACAACTTATTTGGAATTGAAAAATCAGTAAACTATATATTTACTGGTCATGCTGAACCTCAGTAGCACAATATTAAACAGCTGGGGATGGGCGTCCAGGTACACACCGGCTCACTCCTTGGCGGCCGCTTGTCGGGGCCTGGATCCTGGGGCTCGCTCGGGCCACTTCGGAGGTGGGGTGCCCCCGGCCTCTCGGCCTGGGGCTCGGTCACTCAGGCGCAGCTGGCTGCCGGCGGAGCTCACGGGTGCGTCACTGCAACTCCCCCTGGCTTCTGCTCCGCGGCTGCTGAGTGAGCCCTCATCTGGGACTCTCCTCAGCTCTTTGCGGGACAGTGGCGCAGCTGCCCCTCTGTTGGTCTTCCTTGGTCTCTTGTGTTCTGGGGGCCTCTGGATGTCTGGAGTTTTGATCTCCTCCATATCTGCTTCATGCCCTGGAGGACGGGGCTGTGGCCCCCCCCCACACCCTCTAGCAGATCATTACATGAAGGAACCTTTTAAAAAAACAAGCGCGTCCATGCTCACAGGTGTACACACGGGTGATCACACCCACAAACTACACCCTTTTTGGCTCCTACCTCAAAGCACACTGTGTTCTGTTGATCTTATGTGCTGCACAATAATGTTTAATATTTAGTATTTACTGTCATATTCCCATATATCACTGTGATGTTGTTTATTATATTACTCTTGTTCTCTTCTGCTTGTTTTCTTTTTTCTTTCTAAGCAGGTGATCCAGGTGATTGATATATGCATTTTTTTTTCTCTGCCCGTTCTGTTGGTTTTTGTTTTTTGCCCTTCTCCCCCGTCCCTCTTCTCAGCTGTTTCTCTTTCCCTCTTTCTTTCTCCCCTTCTTTCCCCCAGTCAAGTCTGTCCCGTATTCAGCAAGTGAAAATAAAATAAACAATAAAAGGTGAATCAAATGGACCATTACGGCAAGGCTGGGATGGTCAGTTTGGTAAAGTAAATCCGTTGGGCATCTTTCTTTGCCTTTAGACAACAATTCTGATGGCAAAAGAGCCAAACGGGAGAGGCAAAAAAAAACAAAAAAAAAACAAACAAAACAATATTAAACAGCGTAGATAAAGGATGTAGTATAAATAGGAAGGCAGGCATGGCTTTTCTCACTGTTTGGTTTAGTTTTTCACTAGCTGTTTAGTGTTATTTTTCTATATGAAAAGCTTTTTACTTTCACATTTCTGACAAATTGCTACAGTCTAGTCAGCAGTTCTAGAAGCTAAATGAAATAATTACCTGCAATAGAGTATGTCTAACTTTAATTTTCATAAATGAAAAATGTATTTTTTATTCATTTTGCAGTTTTCAGACAGTCATTCACAGCAACATGGTAAGCATCCAAGAAAAAGTTCTTCAAGTTTTAAGTTAACCCTGTTGGTTTCCTCCTCTCAGCTATACAGTAAATACACATAACAGACAGCACTGCCCTCATTTTTTTCAACAACAAACATTCATTTTTGCTTTAAACCAGTTGTCTGCACCATTAGATGTGCCCTGAGTTGGACATCTGCCAAGGTCATCTTTTGAAATAATTGCAGTGCCTAAAAAGAAAACACAAAAAAATAATACAGAATACAAATTTTAGGATTGTCCAAAATATTATTGTTTTTGGAAATATTTTGTTTTTTTCATGTTGCCAGTAGATTAGCAGAGTGGTGACCTATATTGGGTCGTTCATGCCACATTAGGGTTAGGGTTAGACACTTCACCCGTTGCCTACTGGTGGTGGTCAGAGGGCCCGGTGGCGCTAGTGTCTGGCAGCCTCGACTCTGTCAGTGCACCCCAGGGCAGCTGTGGCTACAATGTAGCTGCCATCACCAGTGTGTGAATGGGTGGATGACTGAATGTGTAAAGTGCTTTGGGGTCCTTAGGGACTAGTAAAGCGTTATACAAATACAGGCCATTTACCATTAGCTTACGGTAATTTACTTTCTACTAAATCTATAGAGTTGCTTTTTTATGCAGTTAACTAGAATACATTTGCAATACAAATGTCACTAAAAATACATTTATAGACAGTGCACTCAAAATATTTTCCGGAGGTAAAAATAAATCTGTAATTGGAAGGTTAAACAGTTTTGTTTTCAAATCAGAAAGTTTGGTTTTGAGTTGAATCTTGTGAATGGGATATTCACAAAAACATTGCAGCTTTACAACGTCAGCAGTTAATCAAAAGATAGACGCAAGTCCATAGAAAGCATTCAACATAATTTATCTGATAGTAGGGCATGGAGCTGTGGGCATGCAATTGAATTCACAACTTTAGGTTACTTTCAATAAAGTATTTTCCAGTGTCTAAAGTCTAGCTCTCTTTTGATGAAAATTCTATTTACTGAATAATGAAGACATAAGAAGGATTTTATATATTAAAGAAATTAATGGCCCAATTACCTCAGTCGGGTTCGTTTTAGACCAACAGAAAAAATGAAAATAACAACAATAAAAAAACTTCATCCTCAATAAAAATGAAGAAATAATTCTGAGTAAAATTCAAATCAAATAAATTCAATCACATGTTTATTTATATAAATAATGATTCATTAATGAAAATGTGCTGGTATTATTATGTATACCACTCAAGTAAATTTCATTTGAAAAGATTCCATTAAATTTACTATTTTAAATTGCTCTTGGAAAAATGTACCTGTACATTACATTTGCATAAATATTTTATTTTGAATGTCGACTACTAAAAAAATGTTATTTGAGAACCTTAAAAAAGTACTTTGGCCAAACTTGTTTTTATTTAGTTATCTCAATTCTGACTTGGGGATCAGAGTTTTTCATTTAGTCCAATACAAAAAGTTTAATTCAGTATTTATATTGCCTAAAGTGACAAAAAGTGAGCTTTATACAGTAGGGTAGTGAAACCCCTAACTATAAGAGCACCAATTTGTGAAAGTGGGAAGGAAGAACTCTTGTTTATCAAGAAGAGACCTTCAGGAGAATCATGCTTATGTTCTGTTGTGACAAATTACAAACTACAATGAGAATGGATAAATGTACATGACATGTAGTAGTAGTATGAGGGATAAATGAAGTGTAAGAAAAATGCCTGGTGCACCATGGGAAGTCCTCCAGCAGCCTGAACTGGTGTAACTGAGGGAGGATTCAGGGTTACCTGATCCAGCCCTAACTGTATGCTTTATCAAAAAGGTTTAAAACTTAAAGTAGAGATACTGTCTGACTTACAAATCCAAACTGGGAGCTGGTTCCATAGAAGAGGGACCTGAAAGCTGAAGTCTCGCCCTCTCATTGTACTTTTAAATATTCTAGGAACAACAAGTAAGCTTGCAGTCTGAGAGCAAAGTGCTCTAATACAATAACATTGTAGGTTTATAAGATATAATGGAACCGATTACTCGGTACTGTGCATGTAAGTAGAAGGAATTTAAATAAAAGTCTGGATTTAACTGTGAACCAATGAAAAGATGCTAATCTGAGATAAGAATGATCAGTACTCTCATTGTTCTATATCAACTGTAAATTTTATGCTGACACACACATCTGTAAAGAGTTGCTGTTGCTGTTACGCTTTGGCTCCATCTGTTGGTACACAAATACAAAACAAAAACTTGCATCACATTTTTATTGGGATCTTTTCTTATTCTATGATAACACATAAATATAATCTGAAAGAGCAACTGTTACATAAAAAAATTAAAGATAGAATAGAATAAACTTTTATCATCCTACAGATGAGAATATATTTGTATAAATTAGTGCTGTCAGCGTTAATCTCGTTAAAATGACGTTAACACCATAACCGCATTAACGCAGCAAATCTCCGTTAGTAAGTTATCGCAGATCGTCCCCATGTGTTAACAAGCTAACCATGCTCATTGGTTGCCAGTAAATTTTAGGGTTCGTTTTAAAATTTTAGTCGTAACCTTCAGAACTCTGTGCAGTGAAGCTCCCCAGTATATCTCTGACCTGTTGAAACCTTATGCTTCATCCCGAGTACTTAGGTCGTCAGGTCAGAGGTTACTGGTGGTCCCACTAGGTTTTAAAAACGTGGGAATCAGGCTTTTCAGGCACTGGCACCAAGGCTGTGGAACTCCCTGCCATTGTCTTTACGCTGTCTAGTCTCCATTGACTCCTTTAAAAAGCAGCTGAAGTAATTTTTATACAAACAAGCTCTTAATAATTTTTCACAATCCACTAGCACAAATCTAGGTTCCCCTGCGCGCTGAGGATGTCCCCAAAACCGCCGTCATTACACCTTTCGACCTTTTCGAGTTTCTGCGCATGCCTTTTGGCCTGCAAGGTGCCGCCCAAACCTTCCAGCGGTTGATGGACTCAGTCTTGCGTGGCCTGCCCTTTGTTTTTCTATATCTTGATGATATACTGGTGGCCAGCAGCTCGGAGGAGCAGCACATGTTCCATCTGCGTCAGGTTTATCGGCGTTTGGCGGTGCATGTGTCACACAGTGGAAATTTGTATTTATCTTGTATATTGTTTTTATTCTGATTTTTAGTGTTTATTTATGAGTGTTGTTTTATTTGCATGGTTTTATTCTGTTTTTATTGCATGGTTTTTATGTGACATAGTTTTTAATCCACTATGGACTGGCTACATATGGGACAAATTAGCTGATAGGGACCCCCTGCTGAGGCATGGGTGTGTCCAGAGGTGGCCTCTCAGCTGTGTAAAGACCTTTTAAAAGCAGGCTAGCTGATCACTGAGGGGGAAAAAAGGACTCACTGCATTTGTGAGTAGGGTCTCTACTGTTGTTTACTGGGTGCAGCTGGATTGGGAGAGGGTCGCCATGGCCATGAGACAGGGCCGCTTCTGGGACCATTATTCTGGCCCCTATTTGTTTTTTTGCAGGACACCGACGCAAGGGGAGCTGTGGCGGTGGTCGCATGAGGGATTCGGGTGCAGAACGCAAGCTAGGCTGGGATATGATGGGCCCGTGGAAGGACAAGAAGATGGGAGGCTCTTCCTTGTCTGCCGAAGACGGGGCTGGCGTGGACTCTGCTCTAAAGCCGGAATTCCTGGCCTGCTGATGGACCCATAATGAACATGTGGCATAATTATAGCAGGGGGGTTTTTAGTGAATGTAGAAAATGGTCGTTTTACGGGTTTTAGAATTGATTTATTTAGTTTTAGTAGATTGACAACATTTTATTACGTACATTTTAAGGGTGTTTTTTTTTATTTGTGCTCCCTGGCCTAGTAATAAACTGTTTCTGATCAGACCTTCTTCATCTCTGTGCCCTGGGTATCTGACTCGCTTGCTCCCCCTTGTATTTTAAAGAATCTTTCTTTTTAGCATGACATTCTGGCGCGACTGCTTTAGTGTCCCCATGTGTTACACATGGACTGATCATTAATCTGTCTAAATGCCAGTTTGGGTTGCCAGTTCTTGATTTCCTGGGACACTGGATTTCCGCCGAGGGCGCGGTTCTGTTGCCTGACGAATCCGAGCTGTTTCAGATTTTCCGCGTCCCACGTCTGTTAAGGCACTGCAGGAAGTTTTGGGGATGGTGAATTTTTACAACCGTTTTTTTTTCGCCCAGAGCAGCTCATCTGCTGCAGCCCCTTTATGGGGCGTTAAAAGGTAAGAAGGCTAACGACTCCGTTGACTGGTTTCCGGAATGCATCAAAGCATTTTCTGATGCTAAGTCGATGTTAGCTAATGCCACCCTTCTGACCCACCCATCCTCGCGACGCAGATTGCGTTGACCACCAATGCGTCGGACATAGCAGTGGGTGCGGTGCTGGAACAGCAAATCTCGGGTGTCTGGCAACCGCTCGCCTTTTTCAGCTGTACACTATGAGACAGCGAGCACAATTACAGCGTTTTTGACAGGGAGCTACTAGCTCTCCACCTGGCGACCCGTCATTTCCGTTTTTTTCTTGAGGGTCGTCTGTGACCCAGATATCCTCGCGCTTAAATCCGCGCAGACGGGCCTCATACTGGAGGACAGACCTGTGCAGGACAGCGGCCCTCTCCTGGTCTGTAACGTTTCCACTGGCCGCCCTCACCCGGTAGTTCCTGTTTCATGGTATCGTGTTTTTGACTTGGTACATGCTCCTTCTCATCCGGGGGTCCGGGCCTCTGTTAACCTGTTCAGCTCTAAGTTTGTTTGGCCGGGTCTTCGCAAATCAGTGAAGGAATGGGTGGCGGCGTGCATTCCATGCCAGTGTGCGAAGGTTCATATACACATCAAGCCAACTGCCCCCGGAGCAGTTCTTGAACCCCGGCAAAAGTTTCGATCATGTGCATGTTGATCTGGTGGGTCTTCTGCCGCAGTCACAAGGTTTTATGCACCTTTTGACTATGTTGACCGCACCACCTGGTGGCCAGAGGCAGTCCCCCTGGCGTCCACTACCGCAGCAGTGGTGGCCGAGGCGTTTTTATCAGCCTGGGTCTCGCGTTTCAGCACCCCCGCGGACATTACCTCAGACAGGAGCCCCCAGTTCGTTTCATAGCTTTGGTCGGCTATGGCTGATGGACTGGGGGCCAAGGTCCACCGCACAACCGCATACAGCCCGAAAGCTAATGGGATGTGTGAACGGTTCCACAGGTTGCTTAAGGCTGCTTTTCGCGCTTCCTTAAAGGATGGCAATTGGGTTGACCACCTCCCGTGGGTTTTGCTTGGGCTGCGCTCTGCGGTTCAGGAGGATCTCGGCGCGTCCCCAGCGGAACTGGTGTTTGGTCAGCCCCTCCGCGTGCCTGGAGAATTCTTGCTCGAGAACCCTCCCCCCTGCTTCGATCCATCTGTGCTATCCTTCAACCCGCTTTTTGCACTCGCTTCGGGTTCCTGGTAGAGATGGCATGATACCACTTTTTTATGTCCGATACCGATATCATAAATTTGGATATGTGCCGATACCGATATGAATCCGATATAGTGTGTTTTTTAATCAATAAAATTGTTTTTTTAATATCTTGCTGCATTTTGTATAAGTTCAAACTCAAGTTAAAAAAACACTAAAGCTATTCTGTTATACATGTATGTAAAAAATGCACAGCACCCAAAATATTTCATAGTTCAACAATACTGATCAATCTAATAAACTTAAACCTGCGCTATCCTCCCTATTCTGGTATTTTAAGCAACCTAACTAATAGGGTTGCAAAAAAAATAGGGAACCACCCTCCACCTCATGATGCTTAATCGACGTAATCAACTTTAATTTGATGCAGTGTGAAAAAAAATGCACAGAAATAAATTATTTTTCAAGAATAATTAAATAGATTCAACATCTTTCTTCAACAGAATTACAGACTGCACAGATGGTACTTTCCCAAAGGAAAAAGTACTATAGCTTACTAGGGTATATTAGACTTAATAATTACTATATACAGTAATGGACTTCTGTACATTTTAGGTCAGATTAAAACTTTGGGTGTAAGATTCAGATAATTATTGATTAAAAGCGAGACATTTTAAATGAGAATAAGAAAGAAAAGTATGTCTTTGTGCCCCCTTTTCCCTGTTAATGCCCTATCGGCCCCCCTGGCTAAACTTTGCTAGATCCGCCCCTGCACAGTTACCAGCCATCAGCTATGTAGAAAAAGATCCTGGTGTAGAAAGTAATATTAAATAAATCCATCCATCCATCCATCCATCCATTCGCTTCCGCTTATCCTTTTCAGGGTCGCGGGGGGCGCTGGAGCCTATCCCAGCTGTCATAGGGCGAAAGGCGGGGTACACCCTGGACAAGTCGCCAGTCTGTCACAGGGCTAACACACAGGGACAAACAACCATTCACACACACATTGACTCACACATTCACACCTAGTGGCAATTTGGATTATCCAATTAACCTATCCCCTCAAGCTGCATGTCTTTGGACGGTGGGAGGAAGCCGGAGTACCCGGAGAGAACCCACGCAAACACGGGGAGAACATGCAAACTCCACACAGAAAGACCCCGGCCTGATGGTGGAATTGAACTCAGGACCTTCTTGCTGTGCGGCAACAGTGCTAACCACCGTTAAATAAATCTTAACAATTATCAAGCTTAAACGTACTGCTGTTGTTCAGCCACTGGTTTCCTCTTTCTGGCGCGAAGTGGGCAAAAAACAAACAAGAGAGACAGACTCGCGACAGAAAAGCCGATCAGCTGATCATCAATCAGTTTCATGATTGAAGTAGCAGCAGGAGAGAGAGAGGGAGAGAGAGAGGCAGTCGCTCCATATATCGTTTGTTAAGCTTAATGCGGGAATGCTTTACAAACATTCAGAGATGAACTTACACACTTGCTTTACTTCTCGCTGGGATAACTTCCTCGGAGATGAAATGCTGGTTTGGTAGAGAGGCTCCAAATACTCAACCAGACCACCGACACCACCACAGCCGCTCTATCAGGTGACGCATGCTGCTCCGCCATGATAAGGTTATGGCCGAGTTTTGCCATGTCGCAAGTTTTGTGAGGTGCTTTTTTTGATATTTAATGGATCGAATTTCATTTTTTTATTTCTCTCCGATATCCGATCCAGTAATTTAGGTCAGTATCGGACTGATACCGATACGTAATATCCTGGTCTGGTGCACCATTGCCTGACTGACACTTATTCCCATGACTTTAGAGACTGCTAAGTTTGTTTTTGTTGTTGTCTTTGTTTGTTGTTTGTTGTTTTTGTCACAGGACAACGCTGCAACCGCTGTACAACGGCCCATTTAGGGTTATCGAACCAGGCCAGAAACATTTTGTTTTGGATTTTTTGGGGGTCGTAGGGAGACTGTGTGTGTTGACAGACTTAAACCTGCACATATTCTTCCGGACAGTCATGTAGTGCCGACCCAGGTCCCGCGCCATGGCCGCCCTCCTTCCACGGGGTTAACAGACTCTGGTTTTACCCCCAGGACTACCCCAACCACCGGCGTTTGAACTTCCTCCTACCTTTCCTGCTCACCTTCACCAGCCTCGTTCACAGGATGGACCTTCCTCCCTCTGCCAGTTCTCTCAGTTCTGGTGAGTCAGTTAATAAAGTTGGAGTGAGACACTGAGACCTCTCCTGCCGTCTTTATATACCTCCACAACAGCATGATTTTGTCATTTTTCATTTTTATGTCCCATTAGATTAGGAGACTTTGAATTTGAATACATCTTTATTTATAGTAACACTTTCCCTTGAATGTTAAATGAGTGAAGTAAGACACACATCTGTAAGCAAGACACTTCACCCGTCGCCTACTGGTGGTGGTCAGAGGGCCCAGTGACGCAGCCTCGCCTCTGTCAGTGCGCCCCAGGGCAGCTATGGCTACAATGTAGCTTGCCATCACCAGTGTGTGAATGTGTGTGTGAATGGGTGGATGTAGTGTAAAGCGCTTTTGGGTTCCTTAGGGACCAACTAAAGCGCTATACAAATACTGGCCATTTTCCATTTACAAACAAAACAAATAAGCACGTGAAAGCAACGTGAACAAATATTGCCACACCTCCCTCCAAATGTGAACTATGACTGGTATCCAGAATTAACTATGGCCACAAAGATGCCTTGTTCACAGAGATAAGAAAATAGATGATTATTTTGCATAGAGCTAATCTAGGAAATGCCAGGGGCATTTGAGACGGCAGCTCCATTTCTCTGTAAACTGGATCCAAGGATGTATATTTAAAATTTTATGGTACAATCTAAACTATGATCTTTATGTTGTGTTACAGTTTTTGTCAACTTTTGAATTCCTTATGGAAACGTTTTTGTGGGGGCAACACAACATATATAGCAACATTTGTTCCATTACCTCAAGCTTTTCTATAGTTTCATTTGAAGATGTTTACATAGATAAGAAACAAGATTGTAATCTGGCTGTTATTTTGCTTGCTTACCAGGGAAAAATGCAAATTAATGAAAGATGGCAACTTCATCTGCAGACATCATCTGCCAAATACAGTACAGTACAAACATTAGGTCTCTCTCCTCCAAGTCTCTGTTAGTACATGACTTAATAATTGATCAACAAATCGATTTACTCTGCCTTACAGAAACCTGGTTGCAGCAGGATGATTATGTTAGTTTAAATGAATCAACACCCCCGAGTCATTCTAACTACCAGAACTCTCGAAGCACAGGCCGAGGGGGCGGTGTGGCAGCAATTTTTCACACCAGCCTATTAATTAATGAAAGACCAAGACAGACTTTTAATTCATTTGAAAGCCTGATGCTTGGCCTCGTCCACCCCAGCTGTAAAACTCAGAAGCCAGTCTTACTTGTTATCATCTATCGTCCACCTGGGCTTTACACAGAGTTTCTGTCTGATTTCTCAGACTTTTTATCTGATTTAGTTCTGAGCTCAGATAAAATAATTATTGTGGGTGATTTTAACATCCATGCAGATGCTAAAAATGTTTTGTCAATGTTGTTGCGCAACAACATTGTCATCCCCTATGTAGCCGGTGTATCAGAAAAACTCAGGAGAGTTTTCTCCAAGCATGACATCCCAGTGTATTTCAGACCCAGCAACACGCTCAGACAGAAACTGGTTCACCCGAAAGATAAAACGCCAAAACACAGACTTAACAATGTGATGTATGCTGTACAGTGCAGCGAGGAATGCTCAGACCTCTACATTGGAGAGACCAAACAGCCACTTCACAAGCGCATGGCACAACACAGAAGAGCCACCTCCACAGGACAAGACTCAGCAGTCCATCTGCATCTTAAGGATAAAGGACACTCTTTCGAGGATGCCAATGTTCACATTTTGGACAGAGAGGACAGATGGTTTGAAAGAGGAGTGAAAGAAGCCATCTATGTCCACTGTGAGCGACCATCTTTGAACAGAGGCGGGGGTTTACGACACCAACTCTCTGCCATCTATAATCCAGTTTTGAGATCCCTTCCCAGACGCCTTAACGCCCACTCACATCCTGGGCCATCTGACCTCAGGAATTCGCATGATAAGGTGGGGCCAGGTTTCACAATGAACACACCCGAAACTCTGGCTGATTGGGGCCCACACCCAATTTCACACCTTGGCTCAGGCGATTAGAGGATCATCAGGGGGTCCTTTTGTCCCTCTGTGGGGGGTCACTCCCACTAGGTTTATATCTGGGACTCTCCATCATTTGACCTTAGAACTGAAGAAGCTTCTCGGATGAGAGGTGAAACGTCTTCAAGCAACTCAAAGAAGTCCAGACGCTTTTCTTTGCAAGCTCCTTTGACTACGATGACCTGGATGACTGAGAACCTTCACAGACTTAGTGCAGCGTTCAATACTGTTGACCATAATATCCTATTAGAGCGATTAGAACATGCAGATGACACCCAGCTCTATCTATCCAGATAACACACACCAATTAGTTAAACTGCAGGAATGTCTTTAAGACATAAAGACCTGGATGGCCGCTAACTTTCTGCTTCTTAATTCAGATAAAACTGAGGTTATTGTACTCGACCCTGAAAATCTTAGAAATATGGTATCTAACCAGATTCTTACTCAGGATGGCATTACCTTGGCCTCCAGTAACGCTGTGAGGAACCTTGGAGTCATTTTTGACCAGGACATGTCCTTCAATGTATTTATACACATCCGTATGTGATTTCAGCACACGTCCCTGTGAATTTAATTGGCAGAGACTTGCTGATTAAAAAAAGACTATCATTTGAAGGTTTGAGTTCTCAGAATCAGAAATAAAAACAATTTCTTCAAGCATGTTTTTACGGAGCCCTGCAAGGGTCATTGGAGAAAAATAAAAAGAAGAGACCACTATTATCACAAATGGCAGTGGCCACGAGGCTGCCTTGTTCACTGGAAAGAAACCAGATCATAATCTTGCTTTGTGCTTATCTGGACCATGCCGGGGGCATCAGAGAGGATGGTAGTACATCAGATGTTTATTTGCAAACTAACATGCAAATTAACGAAATGTATCAACTCTGATACATCATCTGTTGCAAAATACAGTACACAGCCCAAGGCTGGAGACCCATAATCCAAAGGTTATGACAGTGCTCTATGTGAGCTTAAAATTACCCACTGTTTTTTTTTGTTTGTTTTTTTTTCACAAACAAGTCTTTCAAAGTAATTTTTGATTAGTTTCAGAGTTTCAATGTACATGCTCAATTTTTTTGTGCAATATTGTATCTCAAAACTTGCTGTGCAACACAAGGTGAAATTATAATTCTTCAAAGTTGGTATGATTTGTCACTTTCCATCAATGCAAGTGAAAAAATATATCATGAATCAAAGTACAGCTGAACTGAGTTTCAGTTCCAGGACAAATGTGTAAATCATAAATTTTACTGTGTGACAGAAAAAAGACAAGAGGTGGTAAAACCACGAGGATAAAGATTCAGTTCTTGAATGGCTTATACTACATGCCACTAAAATTTATTTCCAAATCTCACACACACACACATATATGGAGAAAAACGTTCCCATTCATCACTCTTTGTCAGTCACTATTCTTTCTCTATCCCAGTATATTTGATTGAGAGGGATGAGTCATCTGAGTTGCTACTAAATTCACAAACCATTATTTTCCCTCTTTTATCATCAGTACATTTGTCCACATTTGCAAAACAGAATCACTCACATGCTCCTCCAACACGCTACTAAATAAACGACTAAATAATAAAACATTTCTTTTTATTTTCAAAATCAATAGTTTTGAAACTGTTTATATAGAGATGCTAATCTTACATTATTATTTTGTGCTCTTAACAGAGAAACATGTAAACTAATGAAAGCTGTCAACCTGTGACATCTGCTCTCAAATATAGTACAGAGCCCAAGGCACCTTCTTAAAACTCTTTCAAACCTGTAACCCACTGGACACAAAGGATCCACTGATGTCCCATAGCCACTTGCCATTTGACATCTCCACTGGGTTCTCAAAGGCTCCTGCATCCTTGCTTCTATGGGTCTGACATGTTGTGGAAGCAAAACAACATATTTCTCAGTGTTTTTAGTTTTTCACATTTAACACAAAGAATATAAAGAATGTGCTCTTGGAGTGTTTGATGATTTGCAGTAGTGTTGATCTGCCATGGAGGCAGATCAAAAGAGGGGATGTTAGAATGGTATTATCTGAAGTGCTTTAATACTGTACCTTACATTAATCTCATATTAATCAAAACGGCCATATAATCATATAGTGTAGTATTAAGTGGACAAAGCCCTAAATAATAAAGGCATTAGACATTAGAATATGTGGCCTTCACTTGTAGACTCTCGCCCTACAGAGCAGTAAATAACAGGGAACTAACCATCTTGTAGTGGAAACTTACTGAAATGCTGTTGTTTAGACTAGAACAGGGTGCCCGGTAATAAAACTGTCAAGGGCCGTCTCCATTTTGAGATCTGCAGCAACGTGTCATGCAGGACGCATCTCCCTTTTAGAAGCAATTGTGTAAGAGAACAAAGTGCTAAATGGTCAACTGAGCAGTGTTGTGTCTTCCCTCGGATGCCTCTGAGGAATCAAAAGAATTCGGCCAAGTGTTGATATTTAACAATCTCCAGCTTAAATTACTGAATCTATTTCTGTTCGGTTTTTGTGTGTGTGTGTGAATTCTTTTAATACTTTGCTTTGTTACTTCCAAAAAAAAGACTATCATTTGAAGGTTTGAGTTCTCAGACTCAGAAATAAAAACAATTTCTTCAAGCATGTTTTTACGGAGCCCTGCAAGGGTCATTGGAGAAAAAAAAAGAAGAGACCACTATTATCACAAATGGCAGTGGCCACGAGGCTGCCTTGTTCACTGGAAAGAAACCAGATCATAATCTTGCTTTGTGCTTATCTGGACCATGCCGGGGGCATCAGAGAGGATGGTAGTACATCAGATGTTTATTTGCAAACTAACATGCAAATTAACGAAATGTATCAACTCTGTTACATCATCTGTTGCAAAATACAGTACACAGCCCAAGGCTGGAGACCCATAATCCAAAGGTTATGAAAGTGCTCTATGTGAGCTTAAAATTACCCACTGTCTTTTCTTTCAAAGTAATTTTTGATAAGTGTCAGAGTTTCAATGTACATGCTCAATTTTTTTGTGCAATATTGTATCTCAAAACTTGCTGTGCAACACAAGGTGAAATTATAATTCTTCAAAGTTGGTATGATTTGTCACTTTCCATCAATGCAAGGGAAAAAATATATCATGAATCAAAGTACAGCTGAACTGAGTTTCAGTTCCAGGACAAATGTGTAAATCACAAATTTTACTGTGTGACAGAAAAAAGACAAGCGGTGGTAAAACCACGAGGATAAAGATTCAGTTCTTGAATGGCTTATACTACATGCCACTAAAATTTATTTCCAAATCTCACACACACACACATATATGGAGAAAAACGTTCCCATTCATCACTCTTTGTCAGTCACTATTCTTTCTCTATCCCAGTATATTTGATTGAGAAGGATGAGTCATCTGAGTTCTACTAAAAGTCTGAGTACTGCATATTCTTCTAGAATCAGCCTCACATAATTATCATCATAGCCTCCTGCTGTAAGTCAGTTTTCACCATAAATTCACAAACCATTATTTTCCCTCTTTTATCATCAGTACATTTGTCCACATTTGCAAAACAGAATCACTCACATGCTCCTCCAACACTCTACTAAATAAACGATTAAATAATAAAACATTTCTTTTAATTTTCAAAATTAATTGTTTTGAAACTGTTTATATAGAGATGCTAATCTTACATTATTATTTTGTGCTCTTAACAGAGAAACATGTAAACTAATGAAAGCTGTCAACCTGTGACATCTGCTCTCAAATATAGTACAGAGCCCAAGGCACCTTCTTAAAACTCTTTCAAACCTGTAACCCACTGGACACAAAGGATCCACTGATGTCCCATAGCCACTTGCCATTTGACATCTCCACTGGGTTCTCAAAGGCTCCTGCATCCTTGCTTCTATGGGTCTGACATGTTGTGGAAGCAAAACAACATATTACTCAGTGTTTTTAGTTTTTCACATTTAACACAAAGAATATAAAGAATGTGCTCTTGGAGTGTATGAACACGGGCCTCAAGACATTTGACCTGTCGGCATTTTTTGGGACGGGGGGGGGGGGGGGACGGACTGACGTGAGGGGGTGGAGCTGAGCAAGTTTGCAGTGTTTAACACCTGTAGTCAAATGGAAACGGGGGTAGTTAGCGATGGCTCTTCAGTGGTTTGTGTGCTGTTTCTCTGTGATGATCATTTTCTTTTGCAAAGGTGAGAAAGAAATGTAAATATTATTAAACATTTGTCTTATTACTTAGCCTAAGAATGGAGGGAGTACAATGTTATTTGGAAGTTTACATTCATCTCTTTAAGCACTATGAATACTTAAAAATGTAATATTTGTAAATATAATATCTCGGTACTGTCGCATGATGACGCGCAAGATGAGTTTTGTAGAATGTGACACTCAATATAAAATGAGTTACCATTCCTGTACCAGGATAAGACATGTTTTTTTTTATTTTTTATATTTGTCACCTAAAGCAAATATGTTAACATGCCTGGATTGCTTGCAACCTATTATTTGAAACACCCTACATATTTTCGAATCTAACAAGCAAGTAATTGGCATCTGTTTTCTTTTTGTTTTTAATTTTAGTTATTATAACTTTGTTTATTATAACTGGTTTGTAAATCAGTAATGTTATCTGAATGATTGCTGTAAAGTTGGAATACTAAAAGTTTTCTCAATTAAGACTTGTTTGTGGTTCATCTAAAATATTTCAATAGATATTATAATGCTGAAATTGGTATTATAGTAGTAATTTTAATAGAGTTTGTAAAATATTAATTAAAAAAAGGTTGCACTTTCTACAGCCATAATAAAGAGGTAACAAAAAAAACCCCATAAAGTAATAACCACTTAATATCCAAGTAATATCATGGTAGCAACACTGGTTACAGTTGAGTGATATTACCCTGAAATTTATGAAATAGGATAATAAGAACCTAAAAACTGGTGGTTATAGTATAGGAATACAGCTCGGTAATAAAGTGATAATAGTTGGGTAACAAGGAAGAAAGAAAAACATCATAATATGGTAATTTTTAAAATGTTATTACCACTCATTTACCTTCTGTAACTTCTGTGTGATCAGCAGGAATGTGCACTGCAAAGTACAAAACCGCCTGTTTCCATTTAATAACATATTAATTACCTATTAATGCTAACTTAAAGAAGTGTGGTTATTACCTGAAAATATCTCTGGTAGTTTCTGTGTAATAACCAGGAAACAGCTCTGCAAAATGCAAAAACGCCTGTTACGGCCCTTGCCGTAATTTGAGTCCTGTCTCAAGGGCAGATCTAGACAAATTTTCTTAGGGTGGCAAGGAAATCAAATGGAGTGGCAAAATCCAAGCCTTTTTTTATTTTAAACATACACAGGTGGTTTCATATGGTTAAAATGATTCAAATACAGTAAGTATACATGTTTTTCATATAAATATAGTCTATAAGTAATTATTTTGTGTAGCCAACATCATTAAACACTAGTTACATAAAACATGCAAATTCTGATTTTATGTACTGTATAGCCTGTATAATAAATAAATATGTAGCCCAATAAGTCTAAAATCTAGAAAGCTACACAACATGGGGTGGTTACTTAACAAAAACAAGTCTAATTGAAGTTTCACACTTTTGTTGTTAGAAGAAAAGTGTAAAATGCTTAAATTTACACAAAATGTCAGAAATCTTCACTGTCATAAACAAAAATTTAAACCTAATTTTTCACGATTTCTTTGCTTAACCCTCTGAGGTCCAAAATATAACTGGCCATTTTTGATTCCTTTTGATTTTACATTTGCATTTCACCTTCAAATTGTTTTATTTTATTTTATTTTTCCTTGCCTTGTTTGGTATCCTTCTTCAGCAGCCTCACGTGTCTGAATTTAGCTGTTTTCATTGACATACTGTGTTAACAAAACTGATCTGAAATCACACAAAAAACATAAAATCATAAAAGTATTTTTTTGAGTAAAAGCCCACAGACATGTTGAGTAAATCATTTTTATTACTTGAAATGCAAATATAAATTGTACATTTTGAAATCGTATGCACACATTTAGTAAACATATACAACTATCTATCTAAAAATGATGCCAGTACACCTGACATTTGTTTTTTTGTTTTTTTAAATTTGGTACAGAAGAGAACAATCAGGTGTCACAATAAGATGCCCCACAAATTATTTGTGCCATTAAAAGGAGGTGTATCAGTCCTCTTATCCACCTAGAGAAAGTGTTTGCACTGCAATCTGCCTTTCTGACATTCATTAGTGCCCTCACCAACACACAAAACAAAACAACAACTACACAACACACTAACTACATAAGACAACACAACACACTAACTATACACTCCACGCTAAACGTCACAAATCTCCCACATCTCAAAACTCTCTCTTACTCGCTTGCTCTGTCTCACTGCTGTTATTGTCACTCCCAAAACCTTCCCCTCTTCCTAAACAACCAAATCCCACATGTTGACTTTTTTAAAAATTGGTTGACATGGTACATTTTTCAACCAATAGGAAAGAGGTGGCTTTTTTTCTTTCTTTACTGTTTTCACACTGTGCTTAAAAAATGCTTTCAAAACAAAACAAAACAATAGTATTTAGAAAAAAGCATGGCTTATGTAAAAAAAAAAAAATTATCAGAACTCTGTCATTAAAATTTAAAAACTGATGTATACTGTGAAGTCTGAACTTTCAACAGGGGCTGAACAGCGGCCAAGTTAAATTAAATGTTATTAAATAAAAACAGGGAGTTTTTCATTTTGCTGCTTTGTTGTCTGCTTTCACATTATAACCCCGAGTTTCTGAGCTGTTGTTATCAAATTACATACATTTCAGCCTAATATTACTCAACTGTTACCAGTGTTGCTATAATGATATAAGTTGGATATTAAGTGGTTATTACTTTGGCAGTTGTAATAACTTAGAAATTACCACATTACTACATTCTTCCTTGTTACCCTACAATTACCCCTTTATTACCAAGCTCTAATCGAAACTGCTCACAACAACAACAACAACAACAAAATCACTTTCGACAAGAGAGTAGGTCCAAGTTGA
The DNA here is from genome assembly GCF_057382275.1 of Copadichromis virginalis. Lineage (NCBI taxonomy): Eukaryota > Metazoa > Chordata > Actinopteri > Cichliformes > Cichlidae > Copadichromis > Copadichromis virginalis. The sequence continues at coordinate 33,057,249 of NC_140620.1, forward strand.
ATTTTCACATATCTTTTTAAATATACTGGTTTATCATGTTTATCTTTGTGTTCCATTTTTCAGATGGTCATTCACAGAGCTCTGGTAAGCATCCAAGAACTATTTTGCAAGACTTTGCTAAATCTTGTTTGTTTCGTCTTGTATCTGTACCCATTTTTCTTTAAATTGCCTTTCTACACTAGTGGGAGTGCTTATTCCTGCCTCAGTTAGACATCTCTTTTTTGTTGGAATACAATTAATGAGTAAAACAACTTGCAAAAAAATTATCACAGTGTATTGTTAGATTTGTTACAAATATAATGTTTGTTGGAATAAAATAAGAGCCAGAATGTACTTGAAAAACCATTACACCTAGCCAATATATCTGTCTAATGATCCAACTCTACAGTGTAAACAGACGTAATGTAGAGTTGTAAATTTGATTAATGACTTACTGATAGCTGCTGCATGCTTACTGCTGTTATGCATAAGAGCAATATGCTCTTATGTATTTACAGTAACTTTACTGAAATTTCTGTTACAATATAGCTACTTTTTACAGTAACTTTGTTTTTACTGTAACGTTTTTACAGCTTTTTTCCCCCCCAACGTCTACAGTAGCAAGATTTTTAGTATTTTTCATTTACTGTATTTTCATTTACAGAATTTTGAGTTTGTTAAAATACAGGGGGTTTTTTATTTTATTTTTTTCTGGCATACTGGGCATGTACCTGGTAATAAGTGAGCACTGACATGAGCCAATTCGTTAATTTTTATTATTGAGACTGGAATTCCCAATCAAATCTCTTAATGGAAATGGCCTCTACCTTACCTTTGCTGTGCAATTAGGGTGCTCAGAAAATAGATGGCGACATACGGAAGGAAGAGATTCCATTAAAATAAATGACTACTTTGACTATGAGCTACTATTCCACCCAATGGTCACTGATGAGTGGTCTTTGATAAATTAATGGTGATCAATGCTCATGGACTCGCAGGCGATTGTTCGTCAGTGGTGCAAGTTTCAGTAATTGTACAAGGGTACTGTTTACAAGGTTGGGAAACCTGCTGTCGTGTAAAATCTCATATAAAATTGCACCACCAGGTGAGCATGTCTTCTGAAGTTAGGTTAAAAAGAAAAGAAAAACACTGCAGTGGAGAAAAAGGTTCAGATCAAACCAGTTTTTCTGAGGAAAGACACTACCCTGAACCCTTTTACACCTCTTCAGTCTCTTCAGTCCAGCTCATCCTTGACCCTGTCCTAGTCTAAGACAGATCAACTGTCACCAACTGTCACCTCCTTTAGAACAGGATGTCTGGAGACCCTTAAGTCTTCAATGGGTTCGCTGTGAGAAGGCAATAAACCTTGTGGCCCACCCAATAACATTTTACATGCATACAACTGGTGTCAAGAGTGATTATTCTACATTGAGTTGAGAAAGCATTACTACTATTACTAAAGTGATGCGATTAATACATAAAATAAAGAGATTTCCAGTACAATTCCCCCCTTTGTGATAACAACCCCATCAAATCACAATATTAATCAAACATAGGAATTTCTTTCCCAACTTCTGTACATAACATCAACACCATTGTACTCTCAAAAGAGATTTCACAATGTGCATCATTCTATAGGTCAGGAAGGAAGAAAAAGACCCCCCCCCCCCCACAAAAGCACAGATCAATTTCACACCTTAATGCTCATCTTCACTCTCACTAACCTCATCACTGTCCCTATCTTCAGCCTGAAATTTAGGAGTCTCATCCTCTTTTGTCAGCACAGTTGTGATCAACTTATGCACTATAGGGTGTGAAGGCACGGGATGAAACAACAGCCACAACATGTAAGTATGGCAGAAAATGTGGCTATGGACATCAACAAAGACACCACTATGGCTTTATACTTACCAAAATAATTGCAAAAAAAAAACAACAACAGTCATCCAAGGGATTATTTATACCAGAGTCCTCTATCATTTGGGTGGACAGTGTCCTCAACCCTTCCAGTGCCCTGGTTACAGAGCCGTCTGGAGCTGTGTTATTGGGGATGAAAGTACAACACAGAGGACCTGCCATAGTACAAACACCCTCCCTCTCAGCCAAAAGCATATACAAGGCCATCCTATTTTGCTGGGCCATTAGGGAAGTGGCGGCCAGCTGTTCAGATAGGTCCGCCACTGCATCCCGTGTCAAATTAGCCAGTCGCTGAATATTATAATGAACATATTTTATCCATCTACATTCTTATTTGGGGTTATCCATAGAAAGATGGACTCAAACCCTTCTGCGACCTGGTTGGCCAATTTATACTCATCAGGAACACTTCTAGGAACACCTATAGCATCTATGTAAGTTGGGGAGTTTTTAGTTAAATCTAAATATTTTGACGTGGCTCTGCGGGTCCTACCCATATGGGTCTCTGCAGTAGCATGAGATCACTATAGGAAGTGCCAATCTTACAATAGTACAAGCTCCTGACCAGCCACGTGGTAGGGTGTCCCTCAGAATCTTGTCACCACACCACCAGAACAGGTCACCACGAGCAACATTAATGCTGCTCATATTTGCCCATTCAGTAACATTTGTCACCTTATCACACCATGACTCACCTGAATGCCTATTAGGGTAACACTTACTCTGGTCAAACATGTGTAGTTTCCGGCCCTAGGAGAAAACACAGGGGAAGTAACACTCTTCTTAACTACTGGGTAGAGGGTACTGAGACTACGTCCACACTAGCCCGGATAGATTTTCGTCTGAAAACGCTCCGCGTACACACTATCGTTTTCAGTTGTTTTCACAGAGTTGTGTGTCCACATTGACACGCTTACGTTCCAGTACTGCACATGCGTGAAGCGTAAGAAGATTTGACCTGCCCCATTTCTGTCAGCCATTTATTTTCCGGCTCGTTGAAACATCGCGGCAAAAGATCGAGGAAAAGTTTTTTAAATGGACTAACAATGAGGTGGAGTTGTTGCTGCGAGTAACACAAAAGTACAAAGTTGCAAAAGTGTTAAAAATTAAATAATTTAAAGAAAAGCTATCTTGAGCATGTAAAGACTGATATTAATCTTTAATAGGGCTGTCAAAATTGAGAGCAAAAAAAAAACAACTGCTGTATAATGCCCTCCAGCTATGCAAGTTATCCAATCCAGCCACACATTCTTAGCTACATAACCTGTCTCTTTTTGCACCACGTCCTCAGGTCCAGTTATGTTTAAATAAGTTACTAACTGATGTCCTGACAGCTCCACAGGTGCATGTGCTGAGGTTGCATTCTTGGTTACCTTTGCATTTGGTGTGGCCATCCCAAATTTCACACTGAACAACCCCAGTGGATCTGCACCCCTGACATCTACCGCCAAGTTGAAATAAGTCCATCCGCTGCTTTCACAACTTATGTCAAAACAAAGTTTTGTTGTGTTTTTTATTGTTAAAATCAATGGTTTCACCTTTCCTGTGGCTGCGTCTCCTCCCACCTCAGCCCTAGTCAGTGAGAAATACATCTACACCCGTGCATTAAAACTACCTACCCTTGGGGTCGCTGTCCAACCACCTGGTCCCATGCTCCAAAGAACCCGATACCAGGTCGGAAACCAGTAATCAGAATTGCTAATCCTATGCTGCGTTATATGCCCGGTAAACACATTGGCTACCATAATATCCTATTACATCACACAAATCAAACTCTGCAACTGTCAATTGTTCTTTTGCTGCGGTGACCACCACTTTGGTATGAGGTCCGCCGTTTCCTGCCGCTTGCGCTCGTCTGGGTTGAGAAGTCGCCTCCAGCTGCAGATCACCCCAGAGGCTCCACAACAGGGCAATCATCAGCCCGGTGAAGAGCAGCAGGGCCACTCCAATGATGAGCTGCTTCTCAGTATGACGCATTGTTGCAATTAGAGGCTGGACTGCGTACTGCCTGGATGAGGTGCGGGGATCATTCTGCCCCGTATGTTTCACCTGGTCGCTCTCCCGCCTCCCCAGGCGTTTCCTCTGGAAACAGCTTACAGTGACTGGCGTGGATCCAGGTAACTCGTTCCCCAACCTTTACCGCTGTCTGCGTGGTCAGCAGAACTTGGAATGGACTGAGCCACCACCTTGCCTTCCAGTGCTTTCTCTTGAAATCTTTCACCAGCATCCAGTCGCCTGGCTTAAACGGGTGCAATCGTCCTTCTGCTGGTTTAGGCATGGCTGCCTTCACGTTTTGGTGTATCTGCGAGAGAGTCTTAGAGAGATTTTGACAATACACAATCATTTCACTGTCACACAGTTCTGTGGACATGGCTCACCACTTTGGAGGCTCTGCCCCCACTATAGCAGGGCACCCATACAACACCTCATAAGGGCTGAGATGTGTTGGAGGTCTGGCCCGCATGCGTATGTGCATTAACACAAGGGGGAGTGCTTTTGGCCATGAAAGCCCAGTTTCTTCACAGCACTTTGCCAATTTTGTTTTCAAAGAGCCATTCACTCTTTCCACGGCACCTCCGTATTGTGGGTGATATGCACAATGTGTTCGCAACCTAAACCTAAACTTGGAAAACATGTCCACCACCACTAAACAATACTTCTTTCCCTCTGATGGTGTTAGTTCAATAAAATCCATGTCTACATGGATGTCTACATGAGCTGTACGTCCCATATTATTGGTCATGCAAATGAGACACTTTATACAAAAAAAGTGTCCAGCTGCTGCAGAAAAGCCTTTTGTGAACCACAGTTTTGTTACTGCCTGTAGCATCCCCCCTTTGGACACATGGTCCAACCCGTGTGCCCACTTAAGAAACCAAGGGAAAAAATGCTTAGGCAGGCATGGGCGGCTGTCAGAAAAATGCCAAACAGATAGCATCAGTGTGCAGCCAAATCTACACCAGAGATCTTTCTCTGCCTGAGAGGCAAAAGACTGCACTGCAGAAAAGTCAGTAAGGTCAGGAGTGGGCAATGAAGCTAAAACAAGCTGAAAAGACAGCCCCCCCCCCCGGCAGCTGCCTTGGCATCAGCGGCAGCATTTCCCCTTGTGACACAGTCAGTATTACCTGTATGTGCTGCACACTTCACCACAGCAATGCGAGCAGGTAGAAGAAGGCATCCAGCAACGCTGCTACCTGGTCTGCATTCAGGATGGGCCATCCATTACATTTCAGAAACTTCCTATGTCTCCACAGGGTGCCAAAGTCATGCACCACACCAAACGCATAGCGAGAATCAGTGTAGATAGTGATAGAATGACCCTCAGCAAGTTTACAGGCTTCTGTCAATGCCACAAGTTGCACAGTCTGTGCAGAGAAATGCTTGGGCAGCGAGCCTGACACAAGAATGTCATGATCAGAACACATAGCAAAACCCACCCAATTGGTTCCTCCTGAATCACGTGAGGAGGAGCTATCCACATACAACACCATTTCCGAATTGCCAAGAGGAGCATATAGCAAGTCAACGCGAGGTGTACAGGTTTCGGCCAACACAGCAATGCAGCCTTGTGGCTCACCACCCGCTTGTGTAGGAAGGAGAGTGGCAGGGTTCAGTGTTGTGCAGCTCTTCAATGTGATGTTAGGCATATCAAGCAACATAGAAGAATACCTGAGCCAGCAAGCCTTAGACAAGTGTGAGGTTCTTAGCTCTAGCAAAATAACAGAAACTGCGTGGGGTACCTGCACGGTCAAAGGGGAATACTCAACAATGTCGCAGGAGGCAAGCACAACCTTTTCACATGCGGTGACTGCACAGAAGGCCTGCAGCCACTGGGTCAAGCTTAGAAGAATAGTAGGCGATGGGAAGAAGCAAATCACCGTGTTTGCGCAGGAGGGTGTCCGGCAAAATCTTGAAGTGTCTGACTGTTGCTCACATTCTTATAGCTTCAGCCCCCCTCCAAACTAAGCATTCACATTTTTTCTCTCTCTCAGTGAGCCTAAGTTATGACCTTGGCTTCCTGTGCAGTATGCTTTGCTCTTTCTAATCAGACAAATAAGGCCATGATTCTCTGCAAACAGCATTTCTTATAAATCAGCAGTATAATGCATCATAAAAAAGTGTTATATTCAATTCAATTCCTGTTTAAATAAATAAACAATCAATTAATCAATTAATTTTATTACATGTACTTCGAGATTTTTACAGCTCAGCATCCAACATCAAAATCCACTGGGGCAATTCCAGCAGCATAGAATGACACAGAAATAAACAACCTTTGTCTCTCCAATCTAGGGGTCTGCTGGTCCCTCTCTATCTCCTGCCTCCCTATCTCGTGCCCTTGCAGCCCACTTCTCCGCACACAGTGTTCTCCTTGCTTTGGCTTACCAAATCCTCATCCCACTAACGGCAGCTGTGTCGTCTCTGCTTCTTACATACACCTCTGACCTATTCTCCCAGTTCTATGTAATATGTGTGAATGTTTAGCAGCTCGACCTATGACCTACTTAATGAATAATGAATATAATGCTTTACTATCGTTAATACAACTAAATCCCTAATACTATGATAGTCTATTCTTACAATGTCTTGGAGGTTTTTGAAGAGAGCTTTGCTGAAGGATCTTTACCTCAGAGCTGCAGGAGAGCAGTTCTAACACTGTGACCAAAGAAAGGTGATCTTCAAGATATTAAGAACTGGAGGCCTGTCTCTTTATTGTGCACTGATGATAATATACTGCCAAAAGTGCTGGCAAACAGGCTGAAGAAGGTGATGATTCAGGTTGTCCACCAAGCACAAACCTATTGCATTTGGTTCTTTGTATTCTTTTGGCAGCAAAGAAAGACAAACAGCTCAAAGTGGTCTAACTCAAAAAATGATCTTTATTTTTACATTCCCGGAAATGGAGACTGAGCACACACAGAAACGCCAGCTCAAGTCTGAGGCAGCAGCAGCGAATCTCGTTATATATTTTTGCAGCACGTTACACACACACACACACACACACACACACACACACACACACACACACACACACACACACACACACACACACACACACACACACACACCATTTACTCAGTTCCTCTTTTCTTTGTGTCAAATTTCAGGTGCAGCTTTGCACTTCCTCTTTCTAAAGTCTGTTGCCAGGGCAACTTGTCACTCTTAACCTAGTTCTGGTCTTGTCTGGGTCTGGTTTATAAAGGCACACATAAAACAATATAATCAGACAATAAGCACTAAGAATATATATATATTAAATACATGACACCAGGCAGGTCTATTGTTAGTAATGTGTCACTAGTCAGAAATATTTTGGAGGTCTCCAGTTCATTGGGATGTACGGGACCAAGAAAAGGCTTTTGACAGAGTTGAGCACCGTGACCTCTGGATTTAATTGCCAAGATTATGGTGTTGTACAAAGACATTGAAAGTGTACTCAAAATAAACAGTTATTTGCGTAAACCTTTTAAAGTAACCAGAGGTATTAGATAAGGTTCTTCCTTGTCTGGTATGTTATGTGCTCTGTGTATTGAACCAATGTTAAATGTTAGGTGTTCTATTGCTGGGATGTCTTTAGCAGGTTTTAAGATGTTGTTTAGCTTATCTGCATCTGCTGCTGATATTATTGTTGTTTTTGTTAGCAGTCAGCAAGATGTCAATAAGTTAGGAGATTTATTTGCTGAGCTCCCGCAGCTTCCAGGTGGTTTAAAGTGGAAAATAGGTAGTTTGAAGTATCTGGGTGTGTACTTGGGGGGTGAAGATACAGAAAATAAGACATGTATGTACAGACATACAACTGTAAACTGCAGTAGCAAAGCAAACATTGGTCATAAGGCATGGGGACAGGAAAGAAAGAATAAATTTGGATGAGAAGATTTTCTAAGCTTTGACAGTTGTGGATTCAGCTTTATTTAATTTTGCAGTGGTATGTTCAAGATTAATGATACAGATAAGACATTTTATCCAGAATGATTCCATACAAACGTCAAGACTAAACCATTGCTTTGTAATTGTCCTGTTTGGGGATGTGAATCCGGTGAACATTTTGCATTTTATTTGTTTTAAGGAGATTTCAGAAGTGTCATTAAGGAGACAAAGACCAGGATTGGGAATATAAAAAACTTCCAGCACCTCAAATAACAGAGTTAATAAAGACCCAAAAATTGGATATAACTGGACAGTCTCAAAACATGTGTAAGAATGTGCCTGGTGACAAATCATTGCATATGTGACAGTGATATGTAGCCCGTAGTTTCATCTGGAGTCTCTTATAGGGTGTAATGTATGTTCTGTGTATGGTTTTGAAATGAATTAGTTGATGTGCCAGGTTCCTAGAAGTCAAACTCAGATTAGACCACACTGTATCCCAGTCTATATTAACCTGTAGTTCTCCCATTTCCTTGACCCAAATAGATTCAATGGGCAGGGGCTTTATACCATGTTCGGCTAATTTGTTGTAGATTTTGGAAACAGAGGGTCTGCCAGAGTTAGGCAAGATCCATTCCAGCATGGGATGAGAAGGGAGAGGAGAGTCCCAGGGGATACCATATGTTGTTAAAGCTGATCTGAGCTGCAGATACACAAAGTAAGAAGATGCAGGAAGGAAAAACGTGTCCTTAAGTCCTGAAATGAACGAAGGCCTTGGGCATTGAATAGATCATCAAAAAGGTATATCCTGAGTGAAAACCAAGAGGGTTGAACAAATGGTTGGCTGCCACATAGTAAATTCATATTATGCCAGTATGGTGAACCTTTACAAAAATTTCACTGGAGCACCTAACCGTCATTCTATTTTCCTCCATACCTGTATAGAATTGGCAATAACAAGTCCAAATTTGTTGTGGTTGCAGAGCGTTTTGGCAGGTATATTAGAAAACAGGAGATCTTGTAGTCTATGCGGTGCTGTCTTGGCAGATTCGATCATTTTCCATGCAGTAGTAGCCTCTGGTTTGACCCACGTACTAAGCGCTCTGATTTGGAATGACCAGTAATAAAACTCAAAGTTTGGTACTGCCAGGCCACCAAACAATTTGGGACTCTGCAATGTTGACAAACGTATCCTAAGCTTTTTGACATTCTAAATAAATTTAGACACCGCAGAGTTTATGTCTTTAAAGTAAGTTGGAGGAGGAGAGAGTGGCAACATAAAAAAAGGGGAAATTAAGCCATGGTAGTATGTTCATCTTTACTGCGTTGATTCTACCCTGAAGTGAAGTTTTTAAATTGTCCCATCTTTGAAAGTCAGATTTGATCTTATTTAGCATAGTAGTAAAATTGTCCTTGTTTATCTTTGGAATACTATTATGAATTGAAATACCCAAATAAGTAAAAGTGCTTTTGATCTGAACACACCCGGGTAAGGAAATTTTTGTAGCTTTAACATTCAAAATCATCAAGGCAGATTTTGACCAGTTTATTTTGTAGCCAGATAGAGAACTGAAATGGTCAAAGTTTTTAATTAATGGATGGATGGATGTCTTATAGTTGTCTAAAAACAGAATAATATCATCTGCATACAGAGATATGATATGATTTTGACCACCAATTCTGATGGGAGAAATTGTGGACAGTCTAATGGCTTGCACTAAGGGCTCTAGAGAGAGGGAGAACAGGAGAGGAGAGAGAGGGCAACCCTGCCTCTGCAATGTGAACGGGGGAGAAATCAGGCCCCCTGTTAAGACACTAGCAAGGGATGAGTGATATAGTGTCTTAATCATAGCAACAAATTTCTGCTTAAACCCAAAGTGTTTTAACACCATCCACATATAATCCCACTCTAGCCTATCAAAGGCATTTTCTGCATCAAGTGAGAATACTACACATGGATTTTGATAGCTGTTAGCGGCATCTATGATATGTAACAGCCGTCTTATGTTATCAGATGCAAGCTGCCCTCAGATAAATCCTGTCTGGTCTGCATTGACTAAAACGTTCATAACTCTTTCCAAGCGCAATGTGAGGGTTTTTGTGAATACTTTGAGATCAGTTGTGAGCAGAGATATTGGTCTGAAACTAGAGCACTCAAGAGGGTCCTTTCCCTTTTTTAAGAGAAGGGTAATAAGTGCTGTTTTCCGGAATTCTGTGGAAGGACGTGTTCCGGATTGCAAAATTAAATGAGCCAAGCATGACTGAGCCTATTATATCCCAAAGTTCTAGAAATAGTTCTGGCGGAAGGCCATCCAGTCCAGGTGATTTACCTTTATTAGGGTCTTTCAGCGCTCTATGCAGCTCATCTAGAATTAATGGGGCCTCTATAGCTCATCCTGATCTGCTTGTGGAATATGAGGTAGTTCCAGATGTTTGAGAAAGCTATCTGATTTAAAATGACGAGAAAATGGTGTTAATAGACTGAGGATTTGTCGTCATTTTACCATTTGCAGCTGTCATAGCTGGACTATGTGCCCTTGTTTCACATTCTTGAAGCATAAGTGCCAACAAACGACTAGGACGCTCTGATTCAAAATAGTACTTCTGTCTAGTTCTATGCAAGATAAACTCTGCTTTGGACAAGTTTATTGCACCATATTCTTCTTTTAGTGAAGCTAGGAGCGTAGACTGTTCGTCTGACCGGCTAAGTTTTTGCAGATTCTGAAAAGATTCTATTTGGTTTTCTAAATTGGACACCCAAGCAAGTTTTGGTTTTGCCAGCATGGAGGAGAATAAGATGGAAAAGCTACGAATGAAACATTTTGTAGTCTCCCATAAGGCTTGTGGGTCAATATCCTCATTAGCGTTGATATCTAAGAAATCCTTCAGCTGGAGCTTAAGCAGGCCGAGAAAAGTATAGTTAGTTAATAGGGACGTATTAAAGCGCCGCCTGGGGGCCCTAGTCTTTGTATTGGGCAGACAAAGCTGACAAAGCATAACAAAGCTGAGTGATCAGATATAAAGATTGGTTTAATAGAAATAGATTTATTACCTGAAATTAAGGAAGGGCTAACAAAAATTTAGTTTATCCTAGAGAATGTCTTTTGTCTATTAAAAAAGAATGTATAATTCCTAATGTCGAAATTCTGCATCACCAAAGGTCAATGAGGTTAAGATCTATTATAAGTGCATTCAACAGAGAAGATGAGAGATTAACTACTGCATCTGGATGAGATTTATCAAAAATGGGGTTAACGATGGCATTGAAGTCTGAACCCAACACTATGGAATAATCATTGTATTCTAATAGTGTGTTGGCAATATAAGTAAAAAATCTGTTTGGTTCATTTGGACAGTATACAGATATGAATATCAGTTTATGATTTAAAATACTGCCAGTTACAAGTGCCAGCGGGCTGTTTTCATCAGTCGTGCTATACGTGGTGGTAAGGTAGAATTTTCTCTTCAGGAAGACACAGACACCCTTGGTTTTATTTGGGGCAGAGGAGTTTAGTTTGTAATGTTTGTTTTGAAAACGGGCCACATCACCTTGTTTCAGATGTGTTTCTTGAATTAGAGCAATGTCAGCCTTTTTGCGGTAAAGGTACTCAAGGACATATGTCCGCTTAATGGCGGAGTTAAGACCATTAACATTAAGTGGCAGAATAATCAATGGTAGCATCGGTGTGACAAATGTCCAAGAATGGTCCCAATGTGAAGATAGCAAGAGAGGAACGTTGATGTGCAGTAAAATATAAGGCCACCATATTCCTGCCAGATACTAGAACATAAACTTCTGATTGATTCGTGACCGGTCCTTCCACTCCAACACAAAAACTACAGTGTCAGATGTGCACACATAGTCAACAAAAATTAAGTGGGTAAGTATATCCTACACCCTTCCAATTGAGTGAAATTATCTTATAAAATGAGAAAATAAAATATACAAATATAGAAATAAGTATCGCGGTATTAGTATTCAATGTTGATATTGCGCCCCTCCAGTGACGGAATCCACTTGGGGAGATTGGCCTTAATGTAGCCAACTGTATCGGAACCCTCCGTCATTGGCTGGTAAGCCAACAAGCCTGATGTTATTCCTGCGACCCCTGTCCTCAAGATCGGTGAGCTTTGTTGTGAGTAAGTCAAGTTGTTTCTTCAGATCGATAACCGATCATCTGTCCTCATGTGCGGCGTCTTGCACTGAATCCACTCGGTCTTGATTGAGTGTAGTCATTGTAGCTACTATTCGACCCGATTCTTTTATTCTTCTACTGGACAGAGACAACACGACTCAGTGTGTTCAAAGCTTTATAATTATTTTATTCAATCATTATTTTCCGGAAAGGGATGTGCATGAGGCTAAACCCTCTGCAGATCTGAAGCATTAAGCCGGATGCGTATGATATAGTTCTGTTATACGTCACACATCAAAACAACTCTGAAGTTGTTGGGAGAAAACCCTGCAAAAACCCAGGAGGAATAAAGACACAATGAGACAAAGTTACTTTCTATGCTAAACGTGTACACGGGTGAGCTGCTGAGAACAACTCACACCATGCACAGTGGCTTGGCATTTTTTATAGGCACAGATCACAGAGACAGTGAGAACAGGATAAGAAAATAATAAACAGATAAAATAAAACAACTCCATATATGGTGCTAGTCTAGTCAGCAGAGAGCTAGGAAAGATAAAACAATCTGAAACAATATGTCCTTGCTGGGAAAGTCTAAAAGACACTTCTAAACTAATCTAAACACAGACAGAGGGCATCTTTGTACATTTAAAAGAAGGTAAAGAAACATAGAATCATTTTTCCTCTAACATATTCCCTCCTGTTTTAACTTATTTTAAATGTGTACAACAGTTGTCTGAAAAGGTTACTGATTAAGTATGTTTAGCAATTTTTTAGCATGTTAGCATAGCAGAAATGTAAATCATGTGGTAAAAGAATAAAACAATAAAAGAATAAAAGAACAAATGAAAATACAGTAAAAAGGGTCCAGGGCCCAGGGTCTTAGTCAAGTTGATGTGTCGTAGCAGAGCATATCGGTTGATCTCCACATGTTCCCGCACCCCGGCTACTCCAATGCCGGGGATCAAGCTCTGCAAAAATTTCACTCCTCCTCCCCAGATGCGAAACTCTCCCGGCACTCCAGTGTCTACTGTAATTCCAGTAACTCAAAAGAATTGAGTGAGGCGATGCCCACCTCACGTCTCCGTTGGCTGCTGGGGTGACGTTCACTACTTTGCATGAAGAAGACGTGATCTGATAACTGCACCAGGGCGCACAAACCCCCCCAACCCTCAGGGAGCGACAGATAAGCCTTATTGCCACATAGGAAGTACCAGTCGGCCAAAACTCTGGTTCCTTTACTGCTGGGTGCCGTCCGTGCACGTCCTGTCTGGTACTGAGTCTTTGTTTGTAGTGGCATCCGGTAACTGTTGTTGGAGCGACAGTTGAGGCTCATCAGCGTCGTGTTTCTGGCACAGGTTGTGTTGGTTGAACAGGCCATACACTTCCTCTCATTCCTCGGTGGGCAGAAAGTGTATATGTATCTACATAAGTGAGCGGGCAGCTCCCCCACTGCCCGCGATCCATTGTTCATCACACATACTGGCAGTTGCGCTGCATTCAGTTTGTTTAGTAGAATTACATCAGGCAGTGGGTCTGAGACTTGGGGCCAGGTCAGTAGGTTGATCTGTCCGGAACAGTTCACATTCGGGAGTGACGATGACCTCCAGGTTGCGTTTGCTGGGATGCTGTAGTTGGCCTTGGACCAAAGAGTACCGTAGCCTGGATGCGTTGCCAGGCCCAACAGGCACCAACTGCGATCTTCCGGTATGCTGTATGGCCATAGGCCTGACGTCTGCGAGGATAGGGGCATATGGGCACATACATAGCAGTCAGTTTTATTATTCAAGTGAGCGGTAGTGTTCATAAACTGCCACCAAAAATTAGTGGCGTAGCCATGGGGAAACTTGGTGTGCTTTCCTTTGTCATACAGTGTCTGCCTTTTCTTCATATGGCGTGACTTGTTGTCCCTCACGGAAACAAAGATGAGGAGCCCGGCCATGGTCAAGCCCGCTGCAGTGATAAGCAGCCAACACCTCATGACAGCAGAACACACCCTCTTGTTGTGAGTAGAACTCTCGGCCAGAAAGGCTGATCCCTCCACCGAGCAGGATCACAACAATTGGGCGAGCCTGTGTCGGCTGAGTTTAGATGGCTTCATTTACTCTCCTGCAGTGGCTCTGATGGATCCAAGATGGTCGTTCCGCTATTTTGCAAGCGGTAGGTGTAGTGAGAAGAACTTGGTATGGTCCCTCCCACCTTGGTGAGCTCCAGTTTTTCCTTTGGAGCACCTTGATCAGAACCCAGTCACCGGGCTGTAATCTGCAAGACACTGGAGAGACATCATCAGGTTGTTGATTATGTACAATGATCTCTTTGTTTTCCAACAGCTTAGACATCCATTCTGCTAATGTGGTTTCTCTGATTGATTTGTCTATTGGTTCACTGGTGATGGGCAGTGGGAATGGCCTACCATGAATGATTTCAAATGGAGTTAGTTTCTGGGAGCCCTGCGTTAAGCGCATCCACATTTTCACTAAACCCAAACATTCAGGCCACGGCCTTCCTGTTTCTGCCATGCACTTCCTGAGCCTTTGTTTTATAGTGCCGTTAGTTCTCTCTACAAGGCCAGCACTTTGTGGGTGATACGCACAATGGTGTTTTATGCTGAAACCGAGTGCTTCAGAGACCTTGGTGATGACATCATTTACAAAATGAGTGCCGTTGTCTGATCGTATCAAAGCTGGGATGCCATATGTGGGTATGAAGTGATTGCACAGACATTTTGCTACTGAAATTGCATCTGCCTTTTTCACTGGGTAGATTTCTGGCCGCTTTGAGAATACATCTATAACCACTAGGGCGTGTTTCGACCCTTGGCATTCGCTTAGCTCAATAAAATCCATATGAATTGTGTGAAAAGGATAAGGTGGAGTGGGAAACCAGCCTCTTTTTGGTCTTAGGTTTCCCTGAGCATTATATTTTTGACACGTCATGCACGTTCTGACAAATTGTTTTGCTGAGGTTTCAAAATTTACAGTGTAGAAATGTGAGTTGACAATACTAGTCATTACCCCCGTTGACAAATGCGTTGAGCCATGTGTCACTAATGCTGCTGTTTTGTGGAGAGATTTTGGCAACACTGGCTTGCCATAGCACATCATTAAGTCGTTCGTCAGAACTGCACCGTGTTTTAGCCATTTTGTCTGTTCGGCTGTGCTCACTGCTTTTTGTTCATTTTTCAACACATCCAGTGGAATCTGATGTGTGTGCACTGCCATCAATGTAATGTTTGTCATTTGTGCCGCCTGTTTTGCTGCTCTGTCAGCAAAGTTGTTGCCTCTAGTAATGAAAGAGCCGTCAGTTTTGTGTGCTGCACATTTACACAATGCGAGTTGTTGTGGTAAATGTATTACAGTCAGTAGGTGTTGTAACAGGTTGGCATGCTGAACCGGTTTTCCGGTTGATGTAATCATTCCTCTGTTTTGCCAAATTTTTGCAAAATGATGCACAGCAGAGAAAACATACTGGCTGTCTGTATGTATGTTTATTCGCTTGTCTTTGTGCATCTGACATGCGCGTATCACAGCTATCAGCTCAGCGCTCTGTGCAGAACATGAAGAAGAAAGTGGTTTTGCTTCTATTATCTTACTGTCTCTGGTCACTGCGTAACCCACACAATTTCGGCCTGTGTTGTCTTTAGAGGCTGATCCATCCACAAAAACATCACTAAAACCAGCTTGTGGTTCAGTATAGATATCTGGGCGGGGCTTGGTCTCTTTGTCTAATTCGGCGTGGCAGGCGTGCAGATCTCCATCACCTGGTGTGCTCACTAGAGTCCCTGGGTTCAGTGTGCCACATTTTTCCAATGTGATGTGAGACTGTGATAGTAAAATGCCTACATACGATAGCTGTCTGGCATGAGTTAGGTAAGAGAGATTGGCTTGCAGCAGTATAGATGTGACAGCATGTGGAACCTTGACAACTAGTTTGTGCCCTAAAACAATGTCTGCTGACTTCTTCACTGCTTCTGCGGCTGCTGCACAGGCTTGCACACATGTTGGCAGTCCCGAAACTACAGCGTCTAACTTACATGAGTAGAATGCTAGAGGTCGCTGTTACTCACCAAAAGCCTGTGTCAGAACTGCCTTCATGTAGCCAGCCCCCCCATCAACATACAGGGAGAAAGGCTTGTCATAATCAGGCAGTGCCAGGACTATGTTTGTTTGTAAAGCCACCTTTAAGTTAGTAAATGCTGTGTCTGCCTCTACCGTCCACGTTATCGTATCTCGTAAAGCAAGGTTTCTGCCATAGATCATATCTTGCAGTGGCTGAGCTGTCAGTGCATACTCTGGGATCCAAGCTCTACAGAAATTACACAAGCCTAAAAAGCTCATCATCTGCTGTTTTGTTGTTGGTTTGGGTGTGTTTTGCACTGCCAGCTTTCTGGTTCCCAGCAGTGTTTTGCCCTGGCCTGTGAGTGTGTGTCCGAGATAGATAACCTTATGACTCCGCAGCTGCAGCTTGTGCTGTGAGACTTTGTGACCCTGTTCAGCCAGGTGCTGTAACCAGTGTTGGGTAAGTTACTTTAAAATAGTAACTTAGTTACATTACTAGTTACTTCTCTCAAAAGTAACTCAGTTACTTCAAGTTACTCGTTACTTTCAAAGTAACTAGTTACTAGGGAAAGTAACTTTGGTTTTACTCAGAATTCTCTTGTTAATGTGTTTCTTCCATAACTTTGCCAGTCTTCTAGCTTGCTTACTTGCCACAAGTGCACTGTGCCACCTACCAATAGAAAGGAAAAGATAATGTGCATATTTCCACGAGAGAAATCCCACGCCTGGACCGTTATTGACTGCTGCCATGATTCTAGCCTACGTCACAGCGTCATGTGCGCCTTTTACATCCAACACAAAAACTCAAAAACTACAGTCGTGGTGCTTTCGATTGTACTCAGAACTCAGAAATTCTGCCTTCTGAATAGGAAGATGTAGGTAACACCAGACTGCAGATGAGCTGCATACAGGGCTGGACTGGGACAGAAAATTGGCCCGGGTATTTTGACTAGAGACTGGCCCACCATTATAGGAAAAATCATAAAGCCTTTGAATGAAAACAAACGCTGTTGTGAGAGTGATGTACACTGTTCTGATGGTATATATGCATCAATCTATCAATCGTTTGTTGTAAGATTCAGATAATTACTTTTTAAAAGCTAGACATTTTAAATGAGAATAAGAAAGAAAAGTATTTCCTTGTGCCCCCCTTTCCCTGTTAATGCCCTACCTGCCCCCCTGGCAACACTTTGCTAGATCCGCACCTGCACAGTTACCAGCTGTCAGCTACCTAAAAAGGATCCTGGGGTTATTTGTCTCTCAAACAGTTAATAACTTCCCTTCAACTCATTCATGTCACCTAAAAGGTAAACCTGTTTCTCCATCACCTGTTCAGCTCTGATGATCCAGTAAGGACATCTCCTGGTTTCATCTTCATGTTTCCCTCTCACCAGATAACCAAACCGATATCATGACCAGCAGCTTTTTTGCAGCTGTGGCTCCAGCAAACACCAGCTGATACTAGAAATTAATATTAAATAAATTCTAACAACAGCTGATCAAGCTTAAACTTATGAACAAAATAAAGTTCACCATCATTAACTTCATAGCACCACCCAGCTGTATAGAAACTCCGTCATGCTAGCTAGCACGCAGTACGGAAAAAGTCAGAATAGCGAAAATAAACTCCACCTAAACTTGATTTATATCTGACCCAGAGAGACTGCAGGTCATAACTTCTTACCTGAAGTTCAGTTCACACTTGGACCGGCGGCCGCCTCGGGTCTCTTTTCCTTCTGCGTCCCCTTTCCTTCATCCACCTGCTGGCCTCCACCACTTGCTAATGTTACTGAATCTGTGGAAGCTCCGCGATAGCCACCACACGAAGTAACGAGTAACGACCCTATCTAAATCCCAGTAACGACTAACGCGTTCCTGATTTTGGCATAATAACTAGTTACTGTGCTCGTTACCACAATAATAACGTAGTTACTGTAACGTGTTACTTAATAACGCGTTAGTCCCAACACTGGCTGTAACACAGCAAGTGTGTTATCTTTACACGCCTGCTGTGAATGGCCGGTTATTAAAATGTCATCTACATACAGCAAGTATTAACCCAACTGTGGGAGTTTACAGTTAGACATTGACTTCTTCAGCGCCTCTGCGTAGAGAGTTGGACTATTCTGAAAACCCTGTGGCAAACGAGTGTATGTGTACCTCTGACTCTCAAAAGTGAAGCCAAACAATGGCTGTGAGTCTGGATGTAGTGGTACTGAGAAGAAAGCGTTTCAGAGGTCGATCACTGAGAACCACTGTTCTTTTGGTGTGACCTGATTTAAAATAGTTTGTGGATTCGCAACCACAGGTGGAATCTGTTTAGTCACTTCGTTTATAGCTCTCAGGTCATGTACTAGACGGTATGTACCCGTGGTAGCTTTTTTAACAGGAAAGATAGGAGTGTTACAGGTGGCTGTCTTTGTTTTTATTAGAATTCCTGCCTTCTCCATGTCCGCTATCACTGGGCGGATGCCATGTCTTGCCTCTATAGTGAGTGGGTATTGAGGTATCACCGGTCTGTGTTTTGAGAGAGGTTTTACTCTTACTTCATCTGCATTTTTTATAAGGCCTACATCAGCAGGGCCTATAGACCAGAGAGTTTTAGGCAGCTGAGCTAGTGCTGCCTGGTGTCATTCAGTTAGTTGGGCGTGTGTTGCAGCAACATCGGCTAGATGCACTGCAGGTCTGACTGCGAGCGACCAACCCAGTGTGTACCAGAGACAACCTGTCCGGCGGCCTTGCAGCCAGCCTTCATGAGTGTCCTCCGTTTTTTCATAAGTGTCTGCTTCAACCCTGGCTAACACATTTCCTAAATCCTTCCAGTCTGAGTGATTGTTATGCGCTACAGACACATGTGGCTTAGCCATGCGGTTCAAAGCTCTCACTTCTGCTGACTGAATTACAGAGCACACTGCATTTCCAGACTTTGTGATATACAGGTGCTGTAAGGTCAAACTCTGTTTTCCTAGCTTCCACACTTGCTGATCATAAGGTGGATCTGGGCCTGGAGTTTGTTTAAATCTCAACATGTTGTGATACTCGGTTGGTTTCTGGAAAGTGGATGTGGCGAGTGTATGTTGACGGGCCAC
The DNA here is from genome assembly GCF_057382275.1 of Copadichromis virginalis. NCBI lineage: Eukaryota > Metazoa > Chordata > Actinopteri > Cichliformes > Cichlidae > Copadichromis > Copadichromis virginalis. The sequence continues at coordinate 33,076,296 of NC_140620.1, forward strand.
ATCGTGTAGTGCTTTTAGCTCTGGCAACGCGAGAGTCCAGTAGTAATGTGGAACACCGTGGCCTTGAGAGAGACACACGCGGCTACTGTGTACTGTGGCTCTGGTGTGTTGTCATTTAGCATGCACTCAGCAGTCATGCCATTCTCTTCCGGTATCACACCTATCTTAAGTTTTGTCAGAGTGTCTCTACCTAGCAGATTTACTGGACACGACGGGTCATATATGCATTTAATGAAGCACCTGCGGTCACTTTCTGTATGTACTAGTTCTAAAGGGGCAGTTAGTTGTTGTACAGTGGTGTGGCCTGTGGCTGACTTTACAACTAATTTGTCCTTTGAAAGCTGTAAGTTCTTAGGTGGCTGCCTCAAAACTGTTTTGCATGCTCCTGTGTCGCATAGCATTTTGATTGGCTGCCCGTTCACATGAATTAACAGCGTTGGCTTGTGTTCTGACCCTAATAGCAATTGCTCTATATTAAAAACTTCTCCTCCCTCATCAATGTTCACTTCTTGTGTGCTGTCTAGTCACATATCACTGTTGTCCATAGATTCGCCACTGTTTTGCCTGACATCCTGTCTGCTGCTATTTTTTCTGTGTGGCTTACTCCTGCAATCTCGTGCAAAGTGACCTTCTCTTCCGCAGTTGAAGCAGGCATTGTCTCTGTTATATCTGCTGTCTCTGTGTGATTGTTTGTGGCCTTGATGTCGGTTACCTTGCTTCCCTCTCTGTCTTTGATAGCCTCCTGCAAATGCAAGGAAACCTGTCTCTGAATCTATGGTGAAGACGTTAGTCTTATTTTTGTGTTTGTGCACTTTTGCGGCGTGTTCAGCGTGCAACAGGGCGTCTGGCAGGTTGCCAGTGTTCATTGTGACGCAATGTTTCTCTACATGTGCTCTGATTGGTGGGAGTAGGCCGTTTAGAAATGCATTTTTTAACTGTTGCTGGAATGGCGTTGCATCGCCATCAGCATAGTCTAACCCTGAATGCTGCCTGAAGACTGGGCGCAGGCGGTCTAGAAAGTCTGATGCAGTTTCATTTTCTTTCTGTTTCACCTCTCCTATTTTATTGTAATTAGGCTTGGGGGCTAGTTGTAGCTTCACACGTTTGTAGAAGTTATGCAGTTGGCCCTCTAGGTCAGGGTCACCTGCACGCAGAGGTTGTGGCCCGTTACCGATTACTAAAGAGTCTAAAGGGTTATTAATTGCACCCCCAGTGAAAGAGCCTTTCACTGAGCCGAACTTCAAACCTAAAAGATCTTGAAGTACCTGGTACATTTCATGACCGTTTAAATACCACTGAGTCCTAATGGCTTCAACTGCTCTCTTCCATGTGTCAAATCCCTCATTCAGAGGCGGGACATCTTTAAGAACGTTTCTTCGATCCTCATGTGACCATGGTCTAAACACAAGAATTGTGGGCTGGGTATCTCTATGCCCCATAGGTCCAGTCGGCTGACCATATCTGGGGTTTGGTGCGCTTATTAATGGAAATACTCCTGGGGGGCTTGGGGGGTCAGGCCATATGTCCCTGCCTATATGATCTTCCCCTATATCTGCTTTGGGTTCATGTGTTAGTGACATCTTAGCTAAATCTGCCTGCACTGGACCATACGGGTTATTCACAGCTGCATCATTCTCTGTGTGCTGGGGAGTTGATGCAGGGGCAGTAACATAGGGGGGAGGAGCTGCACTCGTCGCTTCAGGCGCCTCACAGCTTTGCTTTTGTTTTCTATTCTGTCTCTTTTCTTTATTCTCAGCACGTCTCTGTTGCTCTTTTTTCCAAGCATCTAGGAACTTTAATTCATCTGTGCGTTTTCCTTTCTGTCTTAAATTTGTGGTTTCTCTTATTTCTTTTAATAAGCTGTCTTTGAGCTGCTTTAAAGCTGTGGGGCTGCATATACCCTCCCACACAGGACATGACGTCTTTTTAGGATTACGCCATCTCCTTGCGCTGATTTTCCCTGCACCTGGACATTTATTTTCTATCCACTGTTCATCATTGATGAGTTTTGGTGTATACTGTCTATTACTGGCAACAGGTTTTGAGGTTCCACTTCCCATTTTTTATTATTTGTTATTTAGCGTATTTTTCTTATTTATTTACTTATTTTATTTATTCTAGTCATGCATGTACTTATTTTATTTATAGTAAATTGACAATACAGCTGCTATCCACCTTCGCTGGTATTAGGAATGAGAGTGGTTGCTCACACGCCCTTCTACTTTCGGACTACTTCCAAAAGCGGTGTGAACTTTACGAGACGGAACTCGACCGTTCTCTCAAATCACCAGTACGTCAGTGAACAGCAGTAAAAGAAAAACACAGTAGGAGCAGCTCAGTCTCTTATTGGTCCGTGAAAATTCAGCTTGCTCCGTTAATTAAAACAACACACACACATTCACATTCACACCTGTTCGCGCGATCTGAACCCTTATCGTAAGGGGAGCTACCAGTCCCTCTGCGGACGAGCTACTTTCTATTTTAAATTCCCTGAATTTAAAATACTCTCTAGACCCAGTCTAGACCCAGCTGGGGAGCTACCCAGAGCTCTAAACCCACAAAAATGGGGAGCTACCAGTCGACGAGCTACTTCCGCTATTTTAAATTCCCTGAATTCAAAATACGCTTTTACGCAAGATTGTGTCAGAGTGTCTGTATCTACTTGATCTGTGTCGCCGGATCTGGTCCACCTCGATCGGGCCCCACCGCCGTGGGTCGCTTTCTAAAACGTTGGCTAAGACCTGAATGTAATGCCCTTGGACCTTTATCACACACCTAGTGTGTGAGCTGTCGACAGTCATTCAACGTGGACTGGTCACGGAGATGGGACACGATGGAGGTGCTCCGGCATCGAAGGACCAAGAAATGTTGGGAGAAAACCCTGCAAAAAACCCAGGAGAAATAAAGACACAATGAGACAAAGTTACTTTCTATGCTAAACGTGTACACGGGTGAGCTGCTGAGAACAACCCACACCATGGACAGTGGCTTGGCATTTTTTATAGGCACAGATCACAGAGACAGTGAGAACAGGATAAGAAAATAATAAACAGATAAAATAAAACAACTCCATATATGGTGCTAGTCTAGTCAGCAGAGAGCTAGGAAAGATAAAACAATCTGAAACAATATGTCCTTGCTGGGAAAGTCTAAAAGACACTTCTAAACTAATCTAAACACAGACAGAGGGCATCTTTGTACATTTAAAAGAAGGTAAAGAAACACAGAATCATTTTTCCTCTAACAGAAGTGCACTCTGCCTAGTTTCGCTTCCTGTCTACATCCTGTACCCTGCAGTTCTGCACAAAACGTCTCATTCTGAACAGTTTTCTGTCTTGCACAACCAACTAAGACCTTTCACCCACTTTATGAAAGAAAGATGGCCTGTTTCACCATACTGGACTACATTAAACAATATAATCAGAAAATAAGCACTAAGAATATATATTTTACCTTAACACTACCCTCTCGATTTCCCCGCTGATATTATTTACCACTTCATTGGTCTTTTGAAGGTCTGTCCATAGGTCGCACAAAGCAGGAATAAAGATCCATAGCTTCTCTGACTGCCAAGGCAATTACTGTATCGAGGGACTTTTGTTGTTGCTTTGTTGAAGTTCTTGCTTTACGCCGTTAGCAATAGCCTCGTTGAGGTCTTCCTTAGTGACGGAGGAATCTTTAAACTTCTTCTTTAAGGGAGACTGAGTAATCTCCCTTTTCCGTTAGTCTCTGGTTAACTAGGTGTCCATAGTGGGATCGGCATCAAGATAACTAATTTATGTGACAGCATACGTGATAAACTGTGACAATGTGTGCAGAACTAAAAACTATGCTGGCATTCCTCACGTGATCTCCGGATGCTTCAATGTTTTTAGTAAACTCTAATTTTGATATGTTATTATGTTAGGTGACTTTAACGGGAGGATTTAGTAGCAGAAACAAACACGGGCTCGGGATTCCGGTGGATGTTGATTTATTTACAGTGATAGGGGAATATTTACAAGGGCTATGTACAGTGACAGGGTAAAAGTGCGAGGAGACGGAGCCGAGGGGATGAAAGAGAACCAAGGTATGCGGGAGGATAGGTGGCGCACCGGAGCGACCTGAGGATGAGGGACAAACAGAGTTAGGGATAGCACCGAAAGTCGAGAGTTAAACTTAGGTGAACCGGGAGAGTTGGAGAGCTTACTTGAAACACAGAAAATACAGGTATGGGCACTGGTCACAGGCTGGTGCGAGGTAAATCTCAGTCACAGATCCGAGAAGGCCAATACCAAACAAAACAGGCAGGCGAGCAGGCGGCGAGACAGGCTGGTGCAGAGGAAAAGCAGGCAGGGAGACGGATGTTTAAACATACAGCTCAGTAGCTTGAATTTAAAGACTTGTTTTGCAAAAACACGTTACCACTTGTGGAAGCGACAATACTCCGCCACCAGACGTCCGACGTACAGCTCCATAAATGCTCTCACTGATGACGTCCGATGCGCCGCAGGTGTGCCAGAATGCCATCAAGCACCGCCCTGCCTATCTGTGCCAAAAAGGGAAACAAAACCTAGGAACACAACACACATGCCCACCAGCTCCTAATATATTATGAATTTCCATTGTTTTATATAATGGCCTTTTTTAAAGTTTGGACCAGTTTCACGTGGAAAAGACTTGAACCGACTTCTTCTTGGTCTTGGCTTCTAGAGGAACCATTGTTACTTGGGGCTCGGCTGGATGCACATGATGGAGCATGACTTGCTTTTTTGAATCGTTCTCAAACTGGGACAAATTGTGGAAGTGGCTGGACCAGACCAGAAAACAGAACCTGCATCATGTATTCTAGATTTTTGGCTTAGAAGTTCAACCTCATTTGAAAAGTAGATGCTGTTGGATTATTAGTGGATTGGAGATTCTTGATGAAAGAGATCCTTTTCCAGGAACAGGATTGAATATTAGTGATGTGCGGATCGATCCTGAAATATCGATTCCTCCGATACCAATCATTTATGTTCTAGAATTGATTCTCATATTAAAATATCGATATTTTAGTACTTTGGGGTAAATTTGTAGTTTTTCATTAACAGGAACACAGTGGAAAGAAACTATATCATTTGGATCGTCTAAATTGGAAGAAACTATTTCCTCTTACGCCTTTCATAGTCTTATGCGAAATACGGCTGTATAAATGTGTCGCAGCCCCTGGCCAGTGTTGCCGACTCCTCAGTAAGGAAAATTGCTATTGGCTATGCTAAAAGTCTCTAGAAGTCGCTAAATGATGTCATCGCCTAATTTGCATAATTGGTCATGCTAATATCATTGTAACCCACGTTGTAGGAGAGAAAAAAAGAAGAGACATAAAGTGAGTAAAAAAATGTCCTAAATGTATTTAGAATTTATTTAGAATTACAAATTTAATTTTTTTTAGCGATTATTGTTTTGTTTGTTTCTATGTCACAATTCCAACCTTATTCCTTTATCTGCGCTTGGACCGGCAAAAGTGACCCGAAATAGGCACTCTAGTGGAGTTACTTTGTGTGTGTGTGTGTTTAAGTAGTTTTAAACCTTGTGATCCACAAAACAACATAACAGTAAAAGAAGAACTGATTGCATTACAGTCAGTGCGGGAGCAGAGGCTTCACTCATACGCGATTCATTTGCAGTTTGGACGCATAGGTGGGAACATCTCCTGCCCTGATAGCAGCTCGGGGAGGACTATCCTCTGCCCGTAAGCGCTTTGGCACGGGCGAGGTGCCCACAGCAGCACCCACTGCTTGTTGAGAAGAGCGATACACGCTTGTCATAAATAAGTCTCCAATAACACCAGAAAAAGTCACCAGATTTGTCACTAGTCGTTTTTTAGAATAAAAGTTGCTAAGGGGATCTGAAAACTCGCTAAATATAGTGACAAAGTCACTAAGTTGGCAACACTGCACCTGGCGTGCGCACTCACAACAATGGCTGAGCGTAAACAGTCATGTGTGGACATATTTTATCTCCACAAACAGACATGTGACAAGATAGTGAGGTGTTGTGGCAACACCACTAACCTTGTCAAACACCTCAGAGTAAATTCTATCACAGAATATGATGAGCTTATGTCGAGGCGAACTGAAGAGGAAGAGAGGACAGGGACAGGTGCGGCTAAGGCGAGACAGACGTCTCTCACAGAGTCCTTTGGTGCTGCAGGCAGGCAACATGCTCAAATAGTGCACAACTTCAGGTTTTTTATTTCTATATGATTATTCTGCATGATTAAGCAATAAGAACAAGTAGTCTGATGTCCTGTAATCATTGTGAAGCTATATTATTATATTATTATTACAATTACAAAATGCAATTCTACAGTGGGGCAAAAAAGTATTTAGTCAGCCACCGATTGTGCAAGTTCCCCCACTTAAAATGATGACAGAGGTCAGTAATTTGCACCAGAGGTACACTTCAACTGTGAGAGACAGAATGTGAAAAAAAAATCCATGAATTCACATGGTAGGATTTGTAAAGAATTTATTCGTAAATCAGGGTGGAAAATAAGTATTTGGTCACCTCAAACAAGGAAAATCTCTGGCTCTCACAGACCTGTAACGTCTTCTGTAAGAAGCTTTTCTGTCCCCCACTCGTTACCTGTATGAATGGCACCTGTTTGAACTCATCATCTGTATAAAAGACACCTGTCCACAGCCTCAAACAGTCAGACTCCAAACTCCGCCATGGCCAAGACCAAAGAGCTTTCGAAGGACACCAGGAAAAGTATTGTAGACCTGCACCAGACTGGGAAGAGTGAATCTACAATAGGCAAGCAGCTTGGTGTGAAAAAATCAACTGTGGGAGCAATCATCAGAAAATGGAAGACATACAAGACCACTGATAATCTCCCTCCATCTGGGGCTCCACGCAAGATCTCATCCCGTGGGGTCAAAATGATCATGAGAACGGTGAGCAAAGATCCCAGAACCACACGGGGGGACCTGGTGAATGACCTGCAGAGAGCTGGGACCAAAGTAACAAAGGTCACCATCAGTAACACACTACAACGGCAGGGAATCAAATCCCGCAGTGCCAGACGTGTTCCGCTGCTGAAGCCAGTGCATGTCCAGGCCCGTCTGAAGTTTGCCAGAGAGCACATGGATGATACAGCAGAGGATTGGGAGAATGTCATGTGGTCAGATGAAACCAAAGTAGAACTTTTTGGTATAAACTCAACTCGTCGTGTTTGGAGGAAGAAGAATACTGAGTTGCATCCCAAGAACACCATACCTACTGTGAAGCATGGGGGTGGAAACATCATGCTATGGGGCTGTTTTTCTGCCAAGGGGACAGGACGACTGATCCGTGTTAAGGACAGAATGAATGGGGCCATGTATCGTGAGATTTTGAGCCAAAACCTCCTTCCATCAGTGAGAACTTTGAAGATGAAACGAGGCTGGGTCTTCCAACATGACAATGATCCAAAACACACCGCCCGGGCAACAAAGGAGTGGCTCCGTAAGAAGCATTTGAAAGTCCTGGAGTGGCCTAGCCAGTCTCCAGACCTCAACCCCATAGAAAATCTGTTGGCGGGAGTTGGAAGTCCGTGTTGCTCGGCGACAGCCCCAAAACATCACTGCTCTCGAGAAGATCTGCATGGAGGAATGGGCCAAAATACCAGCTACTGTGTGTGCAAACCTGGTAAAGACCTATAGTAAACGTTTGACCTCTGTTATTGCCAACAAAGGTTATGTTACAAAGTATTGAGTTGTATTTTTGTTATTGACCAAATACTTATTTTCCACCCTGATTTACGAATAAATTCTTTACAAATCCTACCATGTGGATTCATGGATTTTTTTTTCACATTCGGTCTCTCACAGTTGAAGTGTACCTCTGGTGCAAATTACTGACCTCTGTCATCATTTTAAGTGGGGGTTAGGGTTAGGCACAATCGGTGGCTGACTAAATACTTTTTTGCCCCACTGTATATTGTATTATGAAAGACAATGAAACATTAAGTTTTTGTACAGAGTATCGGTATCGCATCAGTATCGTTGATACCACCCTGGATTTTACTTGGTATCGGATCGGAAAGGAAATCAGTGGTATCGCGCATCACTAATTTGAAGTTTACACAGCTACATTCTCGCCTGAAAATATGTTAAAAAAAATTTTGTGACCGAGAAAGAGAAATAAGAGTAATATTAAAACGAAGTCGCTGACGTCATTGTTGGAGACTGGAATTGGCTGGGCCGCGCTAGGAATTCTGCGATATGGTTTTTTAATTTCGTTGTCTGAGTGGAAAATCGAGAGAAATTTGGGAGAATGGTGGCTCTGGGAGATTTTCGGGAGGGGCACTGAAATTCGGGATTCTTATGAAAAAATCAGGAGGGTTGGCATGTATGGTTGTGGCAACATCACTAACCTTGTCAAACTCCTCAGAGTAAATCATATCACAGAATATGATGAGCGTATGTTGAGGCGAATTGAAGAGGAGGACAGGGACAGGTGCTGCTAGGGCGAGAAGGGTGTTCAAATAGCCACAACTTCAGTTTTTTTATTTCTATATGATGATTCTGCATTATTAAGTGATAAGAACAAGTAATCTGATGTCCTGTAATCATTATGACGCTATAATTTGAGATACAATAAATAAAATAAGTTTTTGTACAAAGTATCAGTATCGTTGATACCACCCTGAATATTACTTGGTATCGGATCAGTGGTATCGCACATCACTATTGAATATTGATTTTGCTGGCTTGACAGGACCACTGTAATGTACACGTTGATGATGACTCTGACCTCTTTGCTAGAGGTTTCCTTAGCGTCATGGATTCTTTTCATTTTACTCAGCATGTGTCTGGTCCCACACACACCAAAGGACACACACTGGACCTTGTTTTTACTTTAGGTTTAAACATTGATTTTATTTGTACTGAGGACATTTTTATTTCGGATCATCATTGTATTCTTTTTAATCTGTCTTTTCATTTGTCTCTCTCTCCTATTCGACATGTGGTTAGCTCTCGCATCTTAACTTCCTCTAGTGCTGTTAAATTTTCCGATGCTTTTAATTTAGTTTTATCTCCCTATAATGATGTTCATTTTTTAACAAATCTTTTTAAAAATCATTGTCTTTGTATTTTAGACAATGTTTGTCCTATCAAAGTTAGACTAGCTCTGGTTTCAAAGTCGTCTCCCTGGTTAAATGACAGCATTCGCTTCTTAAAGCGTTGCTGCCGTAAGGTTGAGCGTTTATGGAGGAAAACGCGTTTGCATGTCCATCTCCTTCATCTAAAGGACCTTTTAGTCTCTTTTAACACTTCAGTTCGAGATGCGAGGGCGGCCTATTTCTCAGACTTAGTGTCTAAGAGCAGAGGTAACCCTAAGGTACTATTCGACACCATTAGTGATATTGTTGCTCCTGCTCCAGGTGCTGTCCCAATTTCATCAAATGAAGATTGTGAAAAGTTTCTTTCTTTCTTCGTTGAAAAAGTCAGTAACATGAGGAACAGTATCTCTCCTTCTGTGTCTCTCTTGTCTGCTCCAACTCAAGCTAGGCCTGTAATTTTAGAAAGATTTTTACCTGTGTCCTTACCTGAGCTGGTCAAGTTGGTTAATTCAATGAAAGCATCCTCCTGCTCTCTTGATATTTTACCTGGATCTTTGTTTAAAAATGTCTTTCAGTCTATTGGTCCCTGTGTGCTCACAATTATTAATACCTCACTGGTTTCTGGTCAGGTCCCTGTTTATTGTAAGAATGCTGTTATTCACCCACTGTTAAAAAAAAACCTAAGCTTGATGCTTCTCTTCTCAGTAGCTACAGACCGATTTCAAAATTACCGTTCATTTCTAAGATTTTAGAAAAGGTTGTGGCTAAGCAGCTTATAGCTGTTCTAGATGAATACAGCATTCTGGATAAATTCCAATCTGGCTTTCGTAGAGCTCACTCTACTGAAACTACACTTCTTAGCGTCTCCAACGACATTTTAATGAGATGTGATGCAGGAGAATGCTCCGTTCTGTTGATGTTGGACCTGACCTCCGCCTTTGATACTGTGGACCATCATATTCTGCTAGATAGGCTGAGAGACTGGGTGGGTATATCAGGGGCTGCTTTGGACTGGTTTGAATCCTATTTGCATGAACGATCCTTTTCTGTGGCTACCTCTAAGTACAGTTCCTCTTCTACTTTTCTTGCCTATGGTGTGCCACAAGGTTCAGTTTTGGGGCCTTTATTGTTCTTACTGTATTTACTTCCTCTTCAACACTTATTGAGAACTTTTAAGGACATTTCAGACATTTATGCAGATGATATTCAGGTATATATCTCCTTTAAGCCCCATGATGTTTCCAAGCTACAGATTTTGCACAAGTGCATAGACTCCATTAGATGTTGGATGGCTGGAAACTTTCTTCAACTAAATGAGGAGAAGACTGAAGTTCTTGTTTGTGCTCCTAAAATTTTTTACCTAGTGTTATGGAAAACTTGGGTCCACTTGCTACATTTGCAAAACCGTCTATCAGGAGCCTTGGTGTTAGTATTGACTCAGCTCTGACTTTGGATGCCCATGTAAAATCTTTGGTTCGCTCCTGTTTTTATCATTTGAGAAACATTGCTAAGCTGAGTCCCATTGTATCGCGCTCCGAATTAGAAATTGTCATTCATGCATTTGTTTCATCTCGTCTGGACTACTGTAATTCTTTGTTTACTTGTTTATGTAAAGCCTCTTTGGAGCGTCTGCAAGTTGTTCAGAACGCTGCTGCAAAGCTTCTGACCAAGTCCTCCAAGTTTTCCCATGTCACACCCCTGCTGATTCAGCTGCACTGGCTCCCCGTTAAATTCAGGATCCAGTTTAAGGTTTTGACCTTGACTTTCAGGGCCCTGCATGGACAAGCACCAACATATATACAGTGGGGCAAAAAAGTATTTAGTCAGCCACCGATTGTGCAAGTTCCCCCACTTAAAATGATGACAGAGGTCAGTAATTTGCACCAGAGGTACACTTCAACTGTGAGAGACAGAATGTGAAAAAAAAAATCCATGAATCCACATGGTAGGATTTGTAAAGAATTTATTCGTAAATCAGGGTGGAAAATAAGTATTTGGTCAATAACAAAAATACAACTCAATACTTTGTAACATAACCTTTGTTGGCAATAACAGAGGTCAAACGTTTACTATAGGTCTTTACCAGGTTTGCACACACAGTAGCTGGTATTTTGGCCCATTCCTCCATGCAGATCTTCTCGAGAGCAGTGATGTTTTGGGGCTGTCGCCGAGCAACACGGACTTTCAACTCCCGCCAACAGATTTTCTATGGGGTTGAGGTCTGGAGACTGGCTAGGCCACTCCAGGACTTTCAAATGCTTCTTACGGAGCCACTCCTTTGTTGCCCGGGCGGTGTGTTTTGGATCATTGTCATGTTGGAAGACCCAGCCTCGTTTCATCTTCAAAGTTCTCACTGATGGAAGGAGGTTTTGGCTCAAAATCTCACGATACATGGCCCCATTCATTCTGTCCTTAACACGGATCAGTCGTCCTGTCCCCTTGGCAGAAAAACAGCCCCATAGCATGATGTTTCCACCCCCATGCTTCACAGTAGGTATGGTGTTCTTGGGATGCAACTCAGTATTCTTCTTCCTCCAAACACGACGAGTTGAGTTTATACCAAAAAGTTCTACTTTGGTTTCATCTGACCACATGACATTCTCCCAATCCTCTGCTGTATCATCCATGTGCTCTCTGGCAAACT